>NW_026849391.1:0-1223728 GCF_030869305.1 Colletotrichum tamarilloi
CGGCACATCGACGCCGGCCTGGCCATAATGGCCACGATGGACGGGCCGGAGGTGTACAGGGTCAGGGCGATAAGCCGGCGCCTCAGACGGCTCCTACGGGACCCCCCGGGTAACGATAATACCCATATAAAAGAACAGATTATGCTGGACCTGGCTGCCCACGCGGGCTGGCACCAGGAGGTCCTGTGCGCGTTGGAGTGGGTGAAGCTCGCCCTGTAGGCGGTCACGCGGCGGAAGGTTGGGAGCTGTTGATGAAAGGGAGACAATGGTCGAGTCGGTTGACTGTTTTGATTAGTAGTTAGGTATGGAGCGCAATATACCCAGTTTTCCCCAATACGTAATACACGGTACGGCCCCGGCGGATTGCTCCGTCGGGGGGAAAACTAATTTTATATTGTACGCACCTATAAATAGTAATAATTAAAATTAGTACTCCGAAATTATTTTATCCGTATTATAATAGCTTATTACTCTTTATAAAGTATGACTCTACGGGTTATTTACTTATTTATCCGAGTTAAATAAGGAGCATAACTTAGGAGGAAATATATTCTTATATTCCTATAAATCGCCTCTATCTTTAAAAACATTATCTCGCGCATTACTATCGTATCGGGCATTAGATCTATTACTAACCATACTAATATCACTAATAATAATAACGTATATTAGCTATATATCCTTAACCCTACCCTAACTAAAAATAATACTACACATAAACTATATAAAGCTATCTATACTACTAGTCTAACTAATTTTAAGCACCGCATCGTAAGTATTTATAAACAAAAAGTATTTTTAAAAAGTAATAAATAAAAAAGCGATATTATAAATAAAATTATTAAAATCTTAGCGGCGCTCTTCGTATTTCGTAATAAAAAGTTCCTCAAAGTATTTACAATTCTTAGCGTATTTTATAATAATAATAATATTAGCAAAATAGGCATCCTTATTAAAGAGTAAGATTACGATCGTATTAAACCGCTATTAGTAATTACCTTATATTATCTTTAAATTATAAAAATCCGGCTTAGCTATTTGTTTCTAAGCCTTATTTTTCTTATATATCATTTTTAGTAACTAAAAAGCGGGTATTTTATAATTCTCTCTTAAGTATTAATAGTAATCGAATCGTTAATTAAGTAGTCGGGTCCGTTAGGTATACGGGTAGATAATAAAAGTAAATATTAATATATAAAGTTCGATACGTATATTTATATAAAAAGTAAATATATAGAAAGAGAGGATACTACGGTAAGATAAATAGCTAGCTTAGAAGTTAGGTAGTAAAAAAGGTCCTATTTTTAAAATTAGGGGCTTCTTAATAAATAATATAGTTAAATTATTAACTAGCCTTAGCACTAATTATAACCTATTTAACGAGCAAAAGCGCGCTCTTTTTAAATATAAGCGCTAAACTAATACTACCTATCTCCGGTTTAATATATAAGTATAAGTACTTTACTAAATATTTCCTTAATAAAGTCTCGATAATTACTTAAAATACCCTACCTTAGTCCGTATTAGAGCCGTAAAAGACCCCCGAAGCTATACTACCTTACCTACTCGCCTTTATTATTAAAATAAGTTCTAATCGTAATAAATTAACTTAAGCTTTTAGTAACTCTATCGATCTATAGCAGCATATAAACTAGGTTAAAATAAAATACTAAAAAAATAGCTAATTAGCTAGGTAAAGTAAAACTAGCACAGTAACGAGAGTAATAATATTACTAACTCCTAGTAGTTTTAAGCTTACCGAAATTATTAAAGCTTTTTCTAACGCATCCCTCGCCTCGTTACTTAATACTTATCTCATTTTCGCTTACTACTACTAACTACGCAACACTAACTCTATTATAATTCCTTTACTACATAAAATTAATAAGTAAAATATAGTTAGTATAATATAGCATACGTAAAACGTAAACTTTACTCTATACGTTCTTTTTAACGACCCTCCTTACGATCCAAGACTTACGTAGTTTATACCTTTATAAGTTTAATATAATATTTACTACGATCCTACTAATAACGACTACGTTCTAATTAATAAATCGTATATAAATTTCTATTTTACTAACTTATATTCTCTAACGAGCCGCCGTCGTCTATTATATAACTAGACCGAAGTAATTAAGCCCGGTATATAAAAAATTTTAGTAAAGTTTAAGAACCTTATAGCTAAGTAACATATTACCAATTTCTTAATATAGCGGAGGTAATTTACTATTACTTTATATAAAAGCCTACCTAGCTATTTAGTTTTTACTAAGCGCCTTATATTTAATAAAAAGTAAAAAGCTAGTAAGTGACGAAGACGAGAGGGGGGAGAAATAAAAGTCGTTCTAACTACGGCTATAAATATAATATATAAATTAACTAACGCTACCGTTATTAATAGTACTAAATACCTTAGTCTTACTATTCTAACTTTACAAAAAATTACTTAAATAGGTAGTATACTACTTTTTAACTTTTTAAATAGAAAAGTTACCGTTATCCGTTCTAAGTAAGTTAAGGATAACGAGGTTAGTTATTTACCTCTAAATAGAGGGGCTAGCGGGGTTTTTAAATATAGCAATTAGCCCACTTATAGACTTTATTGGCTTAAATAAATTACTAATACGCTATTAACTAGTCTCTTTACTAACCGCTACTTAGTATTATTAAAAAAAGTTATAATAAAAGTAATTAAGTATAAAAGTAAGATATTTAAAAACCTAATAAAATACGTATTAATTTAAAAATAAAAAAAATTATTTCTAAAAAAGCTATATTACGTATATTTTTACCCCGAAAATAACTAATATATTAGTCCTTTACTAAAAACGAATAGCTAAATATAGTTACCCTAAAGGCCTTTAATAGCCGCGTCTTTATTATACTTATTAAGTAGCTTCCCCCGTCCCTCTACTACGGGTTTATTTCACTATTTAAAGCTAATAATAAATAAAAAATACTCTATAGTATATTATCTGCCCTTACCTACCTTATAAACTAGTAAGTCGTTTATAATAATATTAAACTAATTAATATTACCTATTTACCTAAACGTAGTACTATTCTTCTTAATTTTAAACTAATTACGATAATAAATAAAAAAGAGCTACTTAATAATACCCCTTAATATATCCTACCTAACTTTATTATATAATAAATATAAAGGACCCCGGGTAACGTATAAGCCTTAGGTATTATAATACTTTATATACTAAAAAAGATTACTTTTTTAAAAAGAACCATAAGAAGTTAGCTTATTTATAATATAACAAATTAATATAAAAAAGCTTATAAGCGCTTATTAAGCTAGCTTAATAACGTCGCTAGTACTAAGGTTAAGTTAAATCGGTTTAATATAATAAAAAAAACTATTTTTAAAATACTAAAACCCAGAATCGATTCTAAACTCTATACTTTACAAATCGTAGCTAGTATTAAAAATTTAAAAAAAACCTTAAATATTAAATTTTACTCCTTAAACTTATAACCGCACTTAGTTAAAAATAAAGGAAAACTATTTAAAATAAAAGATCTTATAAAAAAAAAAGCTTAATAAACAACGTCTAACTAGCTAGCTTCTTTAATATATTTAAGGGGCTATATATAACTAAGTAGTTTTGATTATTATAATTAGCTATACTATTTTTTAACTTTACGAGTTCTATTTATTACTAAAACTTAGTCTTAAACTAATAAATATTAGAGCTAAGATCTCTTCTTAATTTATAGTCTTTAATAACGTTTATAAAACTAAATAGTCCTCTAGGCTTTTTTTTTAAACTTAGTTTTATAACCTTATTACGTAAAAGTTTTTATAAAAGTACTTTATATATACTCTACTTAAATAAGTACAACCTTTATATAGTTATTAGTATGCTTATTACTTATATAAAAAACTACTTTGGTATACTTACTTATATAAAATACTGCTTAAATAAAGCTACTTATGTATAAATACGCTTAAATAGAGCCGCCTATGTAAAAATACGCTTAAGCATATATAAAAGTCCGCTTAAGTAGGCTTTTAGTTTAAATAATATAACTTAAATAAAAAAAGCTACGTACTAATTAATATTAATTTTAAAAATATAATTTGTAATAAAACTAAGAACGGAGAGCGATAAGAATAAGTACGGAAGAAAATATAATAGTTATTTAATAAAAGTATATACTGGGAACTAGCCTATTTTATTTACCTTTTTCTTAGCCTCTTTTCTTATTTAATTATAATTTTTTAATATTAAAAAATAGCCTGCTCGCTTCTATTTAGTTTTCTAATAATCTACGACTACTCCTTTTTTTCTTAAATCTATACGTAAAAACGTAGTTTATCTAAGTATATTTAACGTAAATACTTAGTTATTCTAGCCCTTTTTTTAAAAATATTTAGGCTAATGCTAAAATCGGAACTACTACTTTTACTTTCGCTTTTACTAGCGCCCTCGCTATTATTATTTAAGTTATCTAAGCTCTTATTAGTTTTACTTATTTCGGTATTTAATAGCCTAATAACTACTTTTACTATATAATTATAGTTCCTTATGCTATAAGAGCTATTCTAGCTTATTTTTATTACGTTATGTAAAAGCTTAGTAATATAGTCCTTAATAAACTTAATAAATAAGTAAAGAATATCTAATCCTTTTTAACTATTAAATAGATTAGTTATACTCTTAGCGAGAGCTTAGATAGTATTGCTCATCCGTAATAAAAGTTTAATAAAAAAGCTATATGTATAGTATATAACTAAATATAAACCTATTAAAATAGTAATAGGAGGGGAGAGTACTTAGTTAGAACTTTTAAAGCTAGTTTTTTTAAAAGAGTAACGACTAAAGAGAGATAAAGTCGTTTTAATTATAATTAGTAGTTATTACTTCTATTGAAATAGTAATGCGCATAAAGTCCTAGCTTATAGAGCTAGTAATACTATTTTGCTATTAGTATTTTATAATTTCTTTTATTTAAATAAGTAAAAGTTATAGCTCTTATAATCGTCTTTAATAGCTCTACGACCTCGTTTTCCCTAGCTAATAATAATATTACTATTTTATAAAGAGATAGAGGCGTAATTAGAGAGTAAAATAAGAAGTATAATAACCTCTATTTCGGAGTCTTTTACCCTATTTAACGGGATAATAAAAGCGTTAATTAAAAAACTAGGGGTAAAGCTTATTATAAAAGACGGACTCCCTATAAAGTTGGGTATTATAAAATAGTTTTTAAAGAGGATATATAATGCGGGTATTTTTACTAAATTTTAAAACGTAAATTCGGGTCTTAGGATTACTAATTCTATAATATAGGTCTTATTATAAGTATTATTATAAGAGCTACTAATTTTATTATTAACTAAATTATTAGTATTATAGCTTTAACGGGGTTCGCCGCTCTTACTTATCTTTTTATTTATAATAACTAAATAATATTCCTTAGTCCTAACTTACTTTGCATTTTAAATAAGGGTTGCTTACTTATATTTTTATTATTAATAAGAGAACTTATTAAGTAGAGTTATTTTATTATATGTCTAACTAGGCTAAAAGCTATAAAAAGGTTTTTAAATAAAGAATTTACCTCTTTTTAAGAGGCGAGTTTCGTAAAATAGTTAAGTAAGGGTATATAAAGTAACTAGCGTTTTAAGTATAACTAAATATTACTAAGAGAGAAAGATCCGGTCGTTACTGTTATAATATTATCTATTTTAGAGGGTAATATCGAGGCCTATATAATATATATAATCTCGGCCGTATTAAGACTTTTAAACTAATTAAAATTAAAGTTAAAATTAGGGAAGTTATAAAAATCGCTTATTAATCGTTAGTTATTATTTAAAAAGAAAAATACGATAAAAATATACTTAACGTATAACTAATTATTTAGGCTTATGCTACCCCTAGATTTTTAATATCTAATTTAAGCGTAGTTAGGCTAGTTAGTAAGAGGAGTAATTATAGCTACTACTACTCTCTACGCTCTTATTAATATTTTAATTATATAAGCTTCTACTTACGCTCTATTTTTTTATAAAGCCTTCTTATAGACTTAATATCTAGCTATCTAAACTATAGCTTAACTATCGTTAGTTAAAAAAGAAACGTAAGTTAAGTATTTTAGTATAAGCTAACTAGTATAAAAATAAAGAAAAGAGGGTATTATATAGGACGTCCGTTATCTATATAGTAATAGGTCCCTATCTAGGGGCATAACGGCTAGGCTAAATAATCCGCTTATTAACTTACTGAGGAGCTTATAACTTTTATACTTATGTTAAAACTTAAAGCTAAGGAAAGTTAGCGTACTAACGTAACGTAATTATTTAGTAATATAGAGTCCTAGATAGTAAAATATTCCCTTCTAAACCTAGCTAATATCCTTAAGACTTTAGTAAGCCCCCCTCCCCTTTCGTTATTACTATTTCGTCTCGTTAAAAAATAGCTATAATAATATACTTACCGAACTAACTATTTACTAGGGGATATATAAAATTATAGCCCTAGGCCCATAACTAAGTCTTGCGAGCTACGTTACTAACTTTAAAATAAACTAAAACTATTTTAACTGCTAAGGGCGCTCTTAGTAATATAAATTATAGTTACTAATTTAAAATTTATACTTATTTATTAACGTAGGCGTTTAACTTTAGAATTGTACTAAAAAAAGCCTATTTAACTAAACTTAACCCTCCGTTAGCTTAATAAACTTTTTAACTAGCGTAATTACCTATACCTAAATATTAATAAAAAAGTTATCTACCCCTTTATTATCTAAGCTAATTATATAATACGTCGTATATAATACTAAATAAGCTATATAATAAGCTTATTCTATTAAAATATAAAATAAAGCTCGTAATTAAATAATCTTAAGAATATTATGCTAATACTTCGGGATATCCTTAAACTTCTTAATACTTATCGTCTTATATATATAATATAACTAGTACTAAAACTACTTTATTAAAAGCCGAGATTAAGCAGAGCCGGATACTTAGTATACTAAGATAAGAATTACCTTTTTAGGCAGTTTCGTTAAGTTAAGAAGCCAGCTTAACTATAACCCTTAAATAAAATCTAGCTATCTATCTTTCCTACTCCTAAATACGGGTATAGAAATAACGAGCTTTAAAACATAGCTATTTTACTTATAATACGAGATTATCTAAACTTAGTAATATTATCGTTAGTAAGCCCTTGCCCCTCCTCTTATAAAAATACTGTTATATTTATAGCGCCGTCTCCTAAGAAATTATAATATTATAAAAACTTCCGTAACTATTTATAGCCGTTTATAGAGCCCTACTATAACTAAACATTCCGAAATAGCAATATAGGCTTATTTTAATAATCTTGCTAAGAAATTGCTTCTCGATTTATATCCTAAGCCCGGACTAACGTTATATAAGCTAAGCCGCCTTAAGGAGTAAGCTATTATTTAGTAGTAAAGCGTTTAGCGTACTTTATTTTAGATATACGAGGCCGTTCTTATTATTATTATTTTATTAAAGCGGGTAATAAGTTTAGGTTATAATTAAAACGTAAATTACCTAATAAAGTAATTTTATTAGTACTAGCTATTATAACCCCTAATTAATACGTCCTTAAAGTATAAGAATCCTATAGTAAAATAAACATTGCCCTCTCTTAGCTTATAAATAAACTAAAAACTAGTTTTTATAGTATACGCTAAGTTTCTTGCTATTATTACTAATACTCTAACCGCTATTAAAGTAAAAGGATTAGTAATTCTTAAATATACTAATTCGTAATTAATACCTACCTCCCCTTACTAAAAGAAGGGCTTAGACTAAGGGCTACCCCCCGGGCGCTTGTTATAATACTTAATATAGTATATTAAAATAATACGATATTTCGGACTATTATTTATAGTTATATAATTTTATAACGTATTCTATAATTACCGTTTATTTCCTAAATTTTTAAAAGAAATAATATTAAATTTAACGGTAAGGTAAAGGGAATATAGTAAGTAGGTAAAGGGGCCTACGAGGATAAGTAATAGGCCTGCTAAGCGCTTCGCTAAGCGTTCTTAATATTTAATATTAATAATTAACGTAAAGGGTAAGCGTAAAATACTAAATAAAGTAAACGGAATTACTAAAAGTAGCTAAATACTAAAAGAATTAATAACACTATTATAATAAGAGAGACTAAAGCTTACTAAATAGAGCGTACTATACTTAATATTAGCATACCTACTACGGGTAATTAAAAATAAAGACGTAAATCTACCTCTAGCTAGCTTTAGTTAGCTTTAATAAAAACCTTAGTTTATTACTTAAATTATTATAAAAGATAAGAGCTTAAAAAAAGTTAACGTTATATAAATATCGTAATAAAAAGCATATATAGCTAGGGCTAATAAGAGAGCTAAGTAGCGTAAATAAATATAACGAAGAAGAATAAATATAAAGGGAACTTCGAAGTATATTAGCGCATTAAGTAGGGTAAGCGCTCTTTTATAAGCTTATAAAAATAATAAGGGATAGTATAGCCGAGAATTACCTAATATAGTAAGTACTAGAAATAGCATATTTAAACCGCCGTTTCCGAAAATAGGCAAGCCGTCTCGTATTTTATTATTATATTAATATAAGCGCGGTTTTTATTACTAAGCTCGGCTATTACTTACGTAATTAACTAATAATCATTATTATTAAACCTATTATTATTATTATTATAACTAAGGTCCTTAATTTATTTCTATTTAACTTTAAGTATAATATTAAAGTTAATATAGTAGATATAGAGTTATTATTAAACTTTAAGAAACTACTTATTAAGTATAGTCTTTATTTATTTATCGTAGTTAGTAATAATAACAGAAGGCTAGCGGATTAAGTATTACTTAATTAGTTAACGGATACTTATTAAAAAGAACTAAAACCCTTTTAATCTCTTATTATTAATAAAACTAAATATTATATTATAAATAGACCTAAAATAGGTCTACTTAGTAGCCTAAAAAAGAGAGAGCTTAAAGTAATTAATATTATATATATTATTAAAGCTAATTACTTTAGGGAACTGCTTTTACATTTAAAAATAGTAAAAAAAAGTCTAAATAAGCCTAACTAAGTAATTAAGCTTATTAACTACTTACTTAATAATATATAGGATCCCTTATTTATTAAATAGTTTAATTAACGCCGCTATTAGTAAGTATTTAGCTAGTTTTTTTTAGTTTATACGAGCCCTAGCGTTATAAATATCTCGCTAAGTAAATAAGAACTCTAAGAACTACTCTTAAACAATAGTACGTATATTACGTACCCAAATCCTAACCCGTTAGCTTATAATCTTAATAATATTTTTAACTAGCTAAGTAAGCTTATAATAAAAAGGGTATATAAATACTTTAAAACTAGGCTTATAGTTATATTAGTTATATTAAGGATCTTTATATTATTATAATAACTATTATCCCTCGACCTTAATTTTAATAATTAACTTCTATTTATAGCTATATTTTTAGGATTTCCGTTATTTTAGACTTATATTACGGCTAGGCTTAAAATATTTATATCGGCCGTATTAAAATATATACTAAATATTCTTCTTATTTTACTTATACTTATAATATTTTATAATACTAAAACTATTAGCCTTAATAAAAATATTAACTCGATCGAAAAGAGTATTTATTATTAGCTTTAGGTTACTAAGAATTAATAAGTTTAGGGTTTTATTTAAAGGAGGGGAGGACGATTTATTACTTTAAATACGATAAGAAACTGCGGTTTAAAAAAATAATAAACTTAAAAAAGGGTTTTATTATAAAAATAAATAGGGTAATAAGTTCGTTTAAGAACCCTACGTTTTTTACTATAAATAGCTTTACTTATATTATTAAATAAAGCTAGTTATTAACTTTTTATTAGTCCTAATAACTTATATAATAAGCTAAAGAATATTATTAAACTATTTTATTATAAGCTAAGTTAGTTATTAAGATTTATTATAAAAAAGAGAAAAACTAGGCTTTAGTAATATTTGGGGGAGGGTAGTATACTAAATAGTTTATATTTTTTTTAAAAAACGGTATATAAAATAAAATATAAGTTATTAAAACTCTTTATTAAAAGGGGGGGGACTACGTATTAATAAAAATTAGGGAATAATAAAAAGCTAGAAAATATTAGTTTTATTAAGGAATTTTTAATTAAAATAGAGAGTTAGTTCTATTTTAATATATTAGTATAGATAATAAAATAGTAGTTACGTTTTTTATAATAGCTCAGGTAAAATATCGTTTATTAAGTTATTATATATATAGGGATCGCTAATTTTATAAAACTAGCTAATACTAATATAGTTTCTATTTAAAATAAGAAATAATAGTATATTATTATTATTAGAGCGTTAGCGTTTTATAAAACGGTTTTAATTATTTAGGCTATTAAATTAAGCTTAGTAACGTAAGCTCGGTACGTAAGTTATTAAAAGAGCTATTTTATAATATATAAACTAATATAATTTTAAAGAAAAGAGAACGTAAAACGTATTAATTATAGCTTTATAATAAAGCTCTCTTAAAATATAATTACGTAAAAGAGATTATAAAAAGGGATAAGTACTTTAAAAAAAAGTAGTAAAATTTAAGTATATTAATAATAAATTTTTAGACTAATTAAAAATAGAGAATATTATATGTCCTTAAGAGCTATGCGTCCGTATTAATTCGTTATACGTCCCTATTAATTCCTATAAATAATAACTAAATAATTAATAAAACTACCCTTAAGTAGTTAAAAATAGTATTTTTATTATAAACTAAGACCTCTCTTTTTAAAAAGCTTAATATACTTAATAAGCTTTAATTATTAGTTTTAAATAGCTATAGGAGTTATATAATAATAGAATTTATATAAGAATACTATAAAAATAACGTTTACTTACTATTTTTATTATTATATACTTCTTATATTCTCTAGTTATTAAATATAACTATTTTTAAACTTATTAAGTTTAAATATAAAAAAGAGCTTAGTAAAAAGGATATAATAAATAATTCTATTATTATTAAAAAGTAGTACTTTTTAAACTATTATTAAAAAGCTCGTTTAATTAATTTAATATTATTAAATATATAAAATAAATAAAAAATAATTAGACTATATCTCTTTAATATAACTAAATTATTTACTAATTTAATAATCTTACTTAACTTAGTTATACTAATTAAAAAGATTATAAATACTAAATAAATAATTAATAATACTAAAAAAGCTATTAACTAAATATTAATAGCGTTTATTATTAACTAATTAATTCTTAAAAAGGTTAACGAGCTTTATAATTAATTAAAATTATTTATAGAGCTTAGTTTAGACTATAATACTTAATAATTATTATTTAAAAAAATAAAAAAAGTATTTAATAAATAAGCCTATTATTTAATAATATTTTAGTATTATATTCGAGTTTTAAAAACTAAAGTTAACTAATTAAAACTATAAAAAAAAAAGAGTATATTAATAAACTTAAATATTAAGTTTATAAATATTTAGAATATATAGAGAGCTTAAAAAGATTTTAATAACTATTTAGTTAGTCCTAATTAACTTATAAGGGTTAAATTACTTAGGGAGAATAATAACTATATTATTATAATAATAGAAAATAGTTAATTAATTAAGTATAGTTAGTAGCAATGTTTTGATACTATGTTTGATGGGGTGGCTAAAAGGGGGTGGGTCGACTTATTGTAGATGGTGTTGACCACAATTAAAGCATCTTGCCATACTCGATCACTTCTCCCGACCCTGATCCTACTACACTACGGCTGAGGCTATCCGAGATTCAAACTCACTGTCAGTATGTTCGATGCTCAAGAGTGACGATAGCGATATCTGGGACGCTCGTCCAGTCTCTCACATGACTGCCTAATGTCACTACATGTATCCGATCTAACAGTACATGCATTACGTATCTGATCCTGAGCCAGGTCCGTACTACATTATTAAAATTGTCCGAGTAAGCTTGCGATGATTTGTGACAGCAGCTCATCCCCAATTCTTCATCCCGTCCCTTAACCCTGGACTCTAGCAGTCATCATATCTTCTTTTATGATGTCAGCGGCCCTTTCGGCAACCGCATAAACAGTGCTCTGGATGTTACCCAAGGGCTCAATCGGGAAGACACTGGCATCGACAATGCGAAGATTCTTCGCCCCATAGAGCCTTAGTCGCTCGTCAACAACGCCACCATCCTCCTGTGGCATCATAGCACAACTGCCCGAAACATGGAACACTGAAATCTGTCTTTGACGCACAATCTCCTTGGCAGTCTCCAAGTTGTCGCCCATCAACTCGGGCAAGCGTTTTCCTCCAGGCTTGAGTAGCGAGCTGAAAGGTTCAGTGCCTACGATTCGCTCGACAAATTGAACGTTGCGGGCCAGAAGCTCCAGGTCGAGGGGATTTGAGTTGTATTTCGGGTCCCATGTTGGCAACGCTTTGAAATCAGGGCTAGTAATGTGGACCGTTCCCCGAGAAAACGGGTGGTTCAACACCGTCATAACAGTGATGTAATTCTCCGGCCTGGAAGGCAAAATTTACTCGGCCATGTTGGCTGGATGATCATTAATCGTAATTTGAGAAGGAAAAAGCAGGTATTCGCTGCTTGGCTCGTCCAATGTCTCGATAAGAGAGCGCACAAGCTTTCCAGTCGGCGAGCTCGCATGCTTTCCATGTGTAGCCAGAAGAGACTTCTTTGCGTCTCCTGACAACAGCCCGTTGTTGTCGGCGAGAGGCGTGTAAGCAGCGCTAATTGTGCTCTGTCCCAGTGGGCCCTCACGCGTGGCCATATACTGGCCGACAACAGCGTTGAGGATGTTTCCGTCTCGGAGAACATCCGCTGACGGCACTCCTTCATTGACCTCAAAGCTTTGGCAGACAATCGGGTGATCCTGCAAGTTCTCTCCAACATTGGAATTATCAATCACCACAGGAATGCCGTGGCTCTCGAGCAAGTCTCTTCCACCAACGCCAGACAGCTCCAATAGCTGAGGTGTTTGGAGAGTTCCTGCAGCAAGGATCACTTCCCCTTTCGCCTCGATTATCTTCTCCTCGCCGGCCTTGCTAACAATGAGAACGCCAGTCGCAGATACACCGTCTCCGGCAGTATCAAAGATGACTTTCCTGACCTGTGTCTCGGTCAAGACTACCAGGTTTGGTCGTGCAGCCACTTCCGGTGTGTAATAAGCGCTCGCCGCGAAGCTTCTCGTCTTGTTCTCCGGATCAATGCTGCACGGGTTCTGAAAAGCACCATAGGCCTTCCCACTCCGAGGATCACCAGTCACGCCAAGGCCAAGCTTATCGAATGTGCTCATCCACGCAGCGTTCATAGAGCTGTAGCCTTCGCCAAAGGAGACCTGAATTGGGCCTTTTCCGCTCAAAGTTTGATCGTGGTAGTCCAGCCCAACTATGTCCTTTGCGGACTGGGGAGGAGGATGATCAGTGCCAAACTTGCGGAAATAAGGCGCCAGCTCGTCGAAACTCCAGCCGGCGTTGCCCAGCGCACCCCAGGCATCTAAAACTCCCCTTGATGGATACAGCATCAACATGAAGTTTAAGGCAGAGCTGCCTCCAAGCATTTTGCCTCGTGCTTGGTTAATTCTTCGGTTGTTCAAACCAGGCTAGCCAAGGTCAGATGATTGCAGTCGGCCGATAAAGGGGTTGGCTCACCTGAGGCACTGAGGTGAAATTCCAGTCATATTCATCCTTTCCATAGACGCCTGCCACTAAGCCAGGCGTCAAGACCAAAGGGTCCGCGCTCTTGTCGGCACCAGCTTCAACAACTAGAACACGAGTGCCGTTGTCTTCGCTAAGGCGAGAAGCCACAACTAGACCCGCTGTTCCACCACCTACAACAATGTAGTCGAAAGAGGAATCGAGATCTTGGAAAGAAGACATGGTATTTCTTCTGAGTTTTTGGCGGCTGTAGTCAAGATTACAAAGGGAGAAAGACTTTAACTTCAGCTTGCACAAGAGGGTTTTCTTATCTCAACTGACGTGACTTCGCCTAGTGTGCGATGCTAGGATGGATGGCCATCAACACTCCACAGTAAGCAAGTAGGCACACATTCAGCCAACTGCATGAATCTAGCCTCTGCTGGTAGGATAGTCCGCAATGCCCTGGTCAGAATCCACTATCGCAGTCTTTGGTTGCATTCGTTGGTTGTCTTTGGGAGAGAATACCAACACGACAGGGCCTGAGTTCATCACGCTTTCTTGATTTCCGGGCGAACAGCTCATGAGCTCTGAGCGACCTTATTCGAAAAAGGCACAGCATATCGGTTTTCTTTCTACTCGCAGACCGAAAGCGAGTTTCACTTTGCGAACCATTAACAACTGGAAGCCATGTCTATCCACTGACACAGGCTTGGACAAGTGGATATGGGGATGCATGTACTTAGCCTGCTCCCTATGTCTGTAGTCTTCCGCAAGTTCACATTTGTATCCTCAATTTGACAAGGTCGAAGTAGCAGTTCTGTTACGTGTGCGGTTCCGAGGATTCAGGCACCTTTCACTTTGTTTCATAGAGGCATTCAAGACGCGTTGTTACCAGTGCGCATTGCCGAACAAATTTCACCTTGCTGACCATGAGCTTGTCAGTGAATCCAAAAATGGATGATGTCCCGCGCAACCCCAGCAAAGTCCATCTAACGGTTGGAGCTAGGGACGGCACCACGGATCTCGTCCCGCGGCAAAACTCCCCGCGCCGCACACTCATTTGACAGATACGGATCGGCGCAGAACTTTTGTGTGGATGGCGCAAGTCAGTGGATCACTGCAGGGGATTTGCTGCAGGCATTCCGAAAGCTACAGCGCTTGCAACATCTATCATACCATGCGTGCTGTGCCAACAGTCCCAACCAACGGTGCAGAGGGCAACTCTTGAAGAATGCATACATTGGCCTCGGTCCGTAGTGAAGCGGTCATGATGGAGGAGCTAGCTGTTGTTGGGTTGATTGGCTGATTATTGTCCTCTCGCTGGCAAGCGCCTGGGAGCTTGAACATTGTGCGCAATCAGCTGCGCCATTTTCCTGTGGCCAGTATTAATGAAGTGTCAAGTTACGCTAGCTGCAGTAGTCGGCCTCGTTAAACTTCGAATAGTCACAAGGAGACGCCAAATTTCTGGCATTACCTCTCACTGTCAAGGCCTAGACTCTTTCGGCGGCAATAACAAAGTTCAACCCGTTCCGTCTTGCGGTCTCCAGCGGCTGCATTATTTCGGTCGGCTTGGCAGAGTTGCTGAAGATTCTGGCTAACCTGAGCCTAGCGTGAACGTAAGATCAGCGGATGTTGGGCAGCTGTGCCGCATACGAGCATGGCAATTTCCGCTTGCTGTGATGCGGAGGTACTCGTTTCCGTGTTAGGCCGCCTCACAGTGACAGGACCAACACCAGTGATCCGCGGGCACGAGTAAAACAAGCAGGGGCTCTAGCGAGCTTCAAGCGTTCGTGTCTAGCATGTTTAACAGCAGGATATCCTCAGAATCCAAAATGAGATGATGGGTTGGTTTCTTTGTTTTATTTTGGATTTTGTCCAAATCCGAACGATCGCGCTCGACAATATTTCCTTCAATCTCTTTGAGGCGAGATGTAGACAACGCCTTCTGGGTAGTTCTCGCTACTGCCCGCTATTATGGCGCTCCATGCTGTCAGCTTTCCAACCTTGCCGATAGTCAAGGCTCATCTTCTCGTGAACTGCGTATTGGTTCTCTTCGCAGTTCTTATAGTCACGCTCCGTTTCTTCGCACGCTTCTCCTCGGGGGCTAAGCTGTGGTGGGATGATCTCCTCATTCTCCTTGCAGTGCCTCAGGGCATCGGGATGTTAGTAATCCAAGGCTTGTGTGAGTACTCGGCCCCAAAACGAGGAACATAGTTCTGAATGGACCTGACGAATCTGCTATCAGGGTCGCCCATGGGTATCGGTTACCCGATCACAGACACCCTTCCAAACATCGTCATCATCCTCAAACTTCTAGTTGCCTACGAGTTCATATTCGCGACCTGTATCAGCACCATCAAACTCAGCGTCATGTTTTTCTACCTTCGAGTCTTTGTCAACCCAGGACTCCGAACCGCGACAAAATTCGCCATGGGCTTTGTCATGGTCTGGACAACGGCCAACATCCTCCAGGTCTTCTTGATTTGCCATCCATTCGAGGCAACATATAATCCAGCTGTCACGGGCAAGTGTGGAAATCAGATAGCATCGTTCATCGCCATCGGTGCTTTCAATGTCATTACAGACATCATGATTTTGACATTGCCGATATCGACTGTCTGGGCACTCAAAATGAGTACGCCTGCCAAACTTGGTATCATCGCCGTCTTCTCAACAGGCTTGATGTATGGCTGCCCTTGTATCCCTCCCCTTTGGCTGTAGGCTAACAAGAAAACGAAACAGAGTCAGCGTAGTTGCCATCATCCGCATCGTTAGCCTCACCAACCTCGATCTCCAGAACTTGACTGAAACAATGATATGGGCCGACTTTTGGTCGACCGTGGAGCCGAATTTGGGTATCATATGTGTTAGCATGCCGATGCTGGGATCACTGTATTCGCGGTGCACAGCTCGGCGGGGTGCTTCAAAGCTCGACGGGCCTTCGGACGCCAGCGACTACAACAATTCGAATAAGTTGAGACGATCGCACCCAAGCGCACCTGGTACTATCGTTTTGGCTACCATATACTCCCCGGAAAACGATGTACGCTATCGGTCTGAGGTTGCTTCGTTCGGACGTAACGGAAAGAACGATGATAGTGGGGATGACTTCGAGTCACGCCTGACCCCTGAACAAGAGCTTTTGGGCAGAGATAAAGTGATACAGGTAGAAACGCAGTGGACCGTGTCTCGCCAAGAGGCCTGATGAATTCCTTTACCAAGAGATCCAAAGTTTTCATTCGTAATAAAATTGAAAATTTGGCCCGACCGCCCTCGGCTTAGTTGTGATTGAGTGAGGCAACTGAGGTGGCCAGGTGCGAGCGTATCAATGCTAACGCTCGCATATTACACTTGGACAATTGACGACAGTTGTCAGATCTTGTGGGCTGAACACATGGCATCATACCAATTGCCCCCCTTTAAGCTTCTTCGAGAAACCTTCATAACGTAAACAGTAATAAACTACAATTGAGCGGCATGGCGTCACTCGGCGCCGCCTCTTATAAAATCCCGAGGCCTCGGTAACGGTTACCTAATCAGGAAAACCGGACCCGACGCCGACTAGCACGGGCCGTGTCTGCGTGGCCGTTCGACTCGTCTTTGCCATGACGTCTCACGACGGCCCCGAGATTTTACAAATTTTCGGCATCCTTCTTTCTACTTTCGTCTTCTTTCGGAAATCCAGCCCGTATTGGACGATGACTTTACCGAATATGCCCAGTAACGCCTCAAGCTCTAGAACCCACAAGTCGTGCGATGCATGCACGTCGCGCAAAGTTCGATGTCCAGGTAGGCGTGCTTGATGCTGCGTCGACATGTGCAGATATCTCAATGGAATGATAGCTAATCACCAAATTAGGCCCAGGTTCATCTGGAACTTGTACCAACTGCACGGTAAGATTTAGCACCTATCGGCATAATTCTCGCGACCTCTTTCGACGCCTGTACTGACACAATTTCCGTAGAGAAGGAAGAGCGAGTGCGTTTTCGGCGTGAGGAAACTGGCCCGCAGGCCAAACAGTACGTACCCTTTCGTTGCCATGTCCAAGGCAATATCGATTTTATGTCTTCGGGGCTCTTGAGGACTCATTAACAATCTTACGGACGGTTAGTTCAAAGACAATTCTTCCCTACGAGCCGGTCTTCCGGCACGCCTGATGAGATACAACAAGGGTGCACCGTATCGGTTTTAGACTTCGCAACACTGCCAACACCGGCATCTAAGTCACCGGATCCGACAATCTCGGAGAAATCATCCACTCCCGATCCAAATGCCCGACGGCCCGCCCCGCACCGGATTCCGGAACTCTACGTGGATCGAGTGCTCGATAGAGCTCGTAAAGCTCCGAGATCAACCAGGCCTTCCGAGGCCTCCAACTATGTCAAAGTAAGCCCACATTGATAGCCCCACTTTCTTGAACTTCTGCTCACTCCGAAAAGGGTTATGGTATTTTTGGTAAGTGTAATGTACTTCTAAGGGGAAATTCCATATCTCACCCTACCATCTCACGTACCCAATGACGCCCTGACCAGTAAGTCATAGGCGGTACGAAGAATTTGACCTTCTTTTCTGAAGGGAGATTGAAATCCCTCGCACAATGCCTCGGCCATGAGAAAGTCCACGATCTGGTCGGGCGAATTGCAAGCGCTGTTGAGGAACGCGGGAGGTTCGTCAAACTCCGTGCTTGTAGTTTGAATCGTCGACCTGAGCGCCCGGCCTGCCTTGACGACAAAGCCCTTCTCGCAAAGTATGTCAAATGTGAGTAATCTTCTTCTCCCATTCTTCTTGACTGTTATTTTGCAATGAGCTTATCATAAGCAGTATATTTTGAGCAAGTACACCCTCGGTTCCCGTTCCTCGACCGCGATGCATTCGAGAGGACTGCTTTTAGTCAGGATCAGCCTCACTCTGCGCCCAAAAGCAAGTCATGGATATGTCTCTATCATTCCGTTCTTGCTCTTGGTTGTCAATACGACGGTGGTGGATCTTTCGAGCCTGGGGAAGGTGATGCATGGAAGTTCTTCTCAATCGCTCTAGCCAACTTTGCCGATTTGATCATGCTACCAGACACTCTTACAACTTTCCAAGCTGTAGTAGCAATGATGATATACTCGCTTGGTATTGCTGGTATTGTGCTGGAGCACGTCCTCATGTCAGAAGCTGCCCGGCGAGCACAGAATCTCGCCGACGCCAAGTTTGTCGGAGCCGCAGCAGACGCATTCCGGCGGACTTTTTGGGTGTTTTACTCTTTGGAAAAGATCAATAGCTTCCATCATGGTAGATCATCTGTGAGCTCAATCCCCTGACTGACTATTTTGTCTCTTCCGACTGACATCCCCGAAAAGGCAATCATGGACTGCGATATATCCTGCTCCGTTCCATCCACACCCGAATCCTTCTTCTCTGGCGGCTTCGATTGGTTTTTATGTTTCGTCAGCCACGCGCGTCTGCTATCCCGGGCAAACACATCACTCTTCTCTGTTGGCGTATCTGACAACCCCGGGGAGTACCACCTAGACATCATCGATCAGCTTCTGGACGAGCTCGAAGATTGGAGAAGCTCACTGCCGGATAACGGCTTCAGGCCAGGCGGCTGGGTCAAACCTCACTCAATCATTGAAGACCAAGAGCGTACAGTTGCTCTAGTCACTCATTTTCTCTACTACAGTTTTCTCCTGACGATTTCTCGAATGGCTTTGAGGTACTTGCCAGTGTCAGAAAACTCTCCAGACTGTTCTCGCCGAGATGAAACTCTGAACACTGTAGAGCACAGTGCTCGTTCCTTGCTAGAATTGATCTCGATAATAGACATGTCGCCCTACACCCCCATGTGGTAAGTCGCACTTCCGATCCCAGTGTGCCTTGAATAACATAGGTCGTTACAGGATGATGGCAACAATTCCCATCATGGCCTTTTTTGTCTTATTCGATCTCGTCATCCATAATCCTCGGCAGATTCATACAGCAACCAACTTGGCGTTGCTTGACGTGGTAAAGGGCCACTGCAGCCGAATGGAAATGATCTCGAATGGTGCAATACCAGGATCCATGGTTGGCGAGTTTGCACAGATCGCTCGAAGTTATGTGAACGAGGTCAACGGACGGAGTCCAACCGGCCTGACACCACATGCGCCATCTGAAGCATTCCAGGCACTCACTACACAGCCTCAATGGTCACTGCCCCAGCAACCCAATTATGACGTCGCTTCAACGGACATTCACACGGACTTCTCGACTGTAAGTAAACCTATCACTGGATACTGTCAGCGAGCGGTACTTCACGGGGGCGATGTAGCATTAACGGAAATATTACAGATGAACTTGGCCTCTAACTCGACTATGACGGGACGTATGGATATCGAAGCACCCGCGGTTGTCCCCAGTCCGCTCGTCGGAACTGACGTGATGAATCTCTTCGAAGGCTGGCTCCCCGACCTGGATCCCATGTTCTTCCACACTATGAGCGCTCAGAACAACATGGACCAATCGACATCTCAGCATGACTTCCCGATTTCCTCGGATCCGTTGTATGGACATCCCTCTTGACGTATAATATTATTGTACCCAATAAACTCCCGTTACGTGGTACATCCCGCAAAATATCAAAATTCAATTACGATGTCCAGTCAGGCAGCCTAAGTCGATGTGCATAACACTGTGAAATCAGTCGGTTCCTGGATTTCCCCCCTCCAGAAACTTGAAGAATGTCAGACGATTGCCATCGTTATCCTTAATAGTGAATTGACGGTAACCCCAAGGCGTATCTCGGATAGCTTCGACAACTTCGACGTTTCCCTTGGACAATAAAAGGTCGTGGAACTGGTCCAGACCTGCCGTGCCCAAAGCGATCATTACTCCTCCAGGATGGAACTCGTTTGGTTCGCACAGGAAGAAGTAGATGTTGGCAGCAGCCTTATTTCCTGTGTAGACGGAGCAAAAGTAGAGCGGAGAGTCATCACCATTCTCGGGCTTGGTTCCGCCCAGGGTGAACCCCAGCTCGCTCGTATAGAAGTCGACTGTGGCAGCGATATCCCGCGAGCTAAGCGACGGGATTATCTTCCAAGCCGACCCGATACCCTCGCCTTCGGCCATGTACGTGAATCCGGTGTTTGGTGCGTAACCTTTTGCCCAGTCCCCGATGGGATAATTACATGCGTTAATGTTGTTACTTCGTGGTATTCGAGACTGGGGTCTGCCTGATCGCACGGATCAACGCGGCTTCTCCCTCCTTCTTCATGCACTCCACGTTAGGACAGTTGAGGCAGCGCAAGTATATCAGATGGGTTGGGTGAACGGACACCGAAGGCCGATCGATGACTGATGTCAACATCTATGCCGCGTAAAGAATTTGTTGTGTTCAGAGAGCGGTGAAGAAAATTCTAAACCGGACCACCGGCACTACATGAAGGAAGTTTCAGACGAATCGGTTGTGGTGGGTGTGATGGACAACGTCATGGTCACATTTGAGTCCAAGCCCATCCGCGTGAGGGACACACTCCTTTTCTTTTCTTCTTCTTGGCCTTTCTTGGCCTGTCTCTTTCAGCCTCCTCCTTGGGTATTTCCCCTCTTTTTCATCCGAGACTGTGCTCCATCGGCACCGTCAGCAAGCCAAGATGGTAACCTCAATTCATTGGCTAAACGTGGCCTAGCTCAGGTTGCTTTCGCATTTTCGGAGACTACCACGACTACCTAGATGTAGGAAGTTGAACAATGGTCAGGTGGACCGAACTCAAAATGCAAAATTCGCCCGGCATTGCTGACTGGCCCGTCATCGGAAGTGCCCCGCGTGAGGGGCAGCTCAAACTAAACTCGTTTGTTCCTGGATTAGCAAACTATTATGCCGTCCGACTCAATAACGTCGGTGATAATAAGCTCGGCGCCGGCGCGCGCGGGGTTTCCAAGAGTTCGAAAATAGCGGATTCTCGCCGAGAGTCGCAGGCCAAGCAGGTTCATTGCATCGCATTAGCGATAGGGTATTGATCGCCTTCAAGCCCTTGTTGCCTTTAGTTAGACGTTTGGTGGGAGCTCCACCTCTGATGAACAGGAGCTGTAAGATTATGTTTGCAATGGACTGGATAACAGCACGACGTATGGAGTGTTTCAAAACATAATATTACATAGATCAACCCGTATATTCATCGTAGGGTATTAACTAAGAACTAGAAGGTTCGTAGATTCATTACTGCGTTCATCATTGCGCACTTGAGAACTGTAATCGTCGCCGCAAAATTGCAGCTCAATCAGCCAAGAAAAACACCATCGCTTCAACACATCCGTGTCACCTCTCTAGATAATTTCATATCTGCGCAGAACAGCAAGTACCAGGGGCGGAATGCCTCGGAGATCGTTCTCATCGGGGCCAAGTCTGGAAAAGTCATCATTTCCTCTGAGGGCTTCTTGAGCAGCGATATTTGCTTCGGGTGTATCAGCGGCACTGATATCCGCAAAGGCAGCTTCCGCGTTGGGAAAGTTGGTGATCGGAATAGCTGCAGCTTCAGCTTCGGTGACAGGACCCGCAAGAGCCTTGTTTCTGTCGCCGACACCAAGGGCTCTTGCCACTCCGGCAAGAAGATCAGTGAGCACAGGCACGGCCTTGGATGGGATCTTGATCTTCCCAGCACGACCATCGTACTCGTCGATGGCGGCTGTGAAGTTGCCCTGAATCTGGTCGCTAATCTGGGTAGCGATGGGTTGGAAAGTTGGATCAAGCGCTTTGGTAAACTAGGCAAGAGTCAGACAGGCACTCCTCTGGATCACAGAAGACGTTTAACTTACTGCACCACCCAAATCTCCGGCCTTGTCCTTTTGAATAACCACAGAGTCGCGAATAAGACTTCTCACGTCCAAGATTCTGAAGCCAGCCTTGTCGAACTCTGGACGCTTACCCTGGACCTCAGTCAACAAGTTGTTGATCTCCGGCTGGAGACTAAGGAACTGTGTGCCGATCTGGGTCCTACAAGTGACAGGGTTAGCACAGACATTCCAGTTTCCCATCGGAAATTTCAAGAAACAGCGGCTTACGATTCGTTTGCCGGCAGGGTGTTGGTGGCCTCTGCGGACTTTGTGCTGACATCGATGGTACTTCCAAGGGTGACAATCGCCTCGTTTACTTTCAGCAGCCCCACCAAGCCTTTGAGTGTGCCTCCCTCGAAGGGGACAACTGTATCATTGGCTTCGGCAACCCGCTTTCGAAGATCTGCGATCTGGTTTTGGAGGGCAGCAGCTCCTCCTCTGACAGGCTGATTGTCACCTTTGCCTCCCTTCCCTTTGTCTTTGTCTCTGCCGCCGCGGCCTTTTGCCTCTGTTATTGGCATCGCCATCTGGGCACTGGCCACGCCAAGGCAGAGAAGGAATGATAGGAGAATGTAGAGCCTCATATTGATAGGCGATTTGGGATAAGTCGGAAAGTAAACGAATGGGGCAGAGTTGCTTAGAAAATGATGGCACAATCTCGTGATAGGTAATTGTCTGCTTTGGGATTTTTGGCTCGGACATGGCGGATAAGATCGTGGGATAAGCCATCACGTAAATACTCGGAATGAGACTTTCACGAGCCGTGACGCCGAGGCAAATTCAGCTACAATATGAACGGGTCTTGATAGACGAACAGGGCTAAGGGTAGATGAGGTAACAGCCAGCCTGGCCCCAAATTGACCAAAGAGCCGAAATTCATAGAATCGGCGACTTTGTGACGGGCCATCGCGCCGGCGGGAATCCCAAATCTCTGGGCAGAAGCAAGGGTCGAGCATGATGCCACGCGGGGTTCAGTCTGTAACCACAAAGTTTCTCATCGAAGCCATGCCCTTGAACCCATACAAGCATACAAGTTGGGGGCCCCGTGGGGAACTATGGGCTCCCCGCGAACTGGTGCTGAGACCCCCCTCATGAAACACGGTTGGGTGGGAGACTCTGGACACCATCTTACATGTTTGACCAATCAGACACTTGATGTTTCCGAGTAGACTCGCAACTTATACTTTTAAAGTCGTCACCAACAGGGGAAGACTTCGTCAACCTATCTGCTGATCCTATATTACATATAACATACGGATGCCTCGACAACAAGAGCCGCGAATAAATGCCCAGCACCTTCCCTCGGGATGGACGGGGGCTTTACTTCCCATGTCACCCTCCATTCTTGAATGAAGAGGGTGGCCACTGGTGGGATGTGATGAAATAGGGATGTCGCTTTCGCTATGCAACGTTCGTGAAGTCCTGGGTGCACCCTCCATCTCCCCTTTCAACTCTACGTCACCATGGAAAGAAACTGCCACCAGACGATGGGTAGCTTCTGCCATGCATCGGCTGAAAGAGGGGGGATCTATTCGTCTTTCATTGTCTAGACCGCCGTCAAGGTTCCCCGCCCGTGATTTCGCGCAATTGGAGTTCATGGGCTTGATCAAATGAGGGATCAGTGGGAGAAAGCCTCCATCGTCGGGCTTTTTTGATTGCCCATCACATCCACCTCCTCGGGTTCGGTGAAGTCATTGAGCCGTCGCCTAGAGGTCGTTGGACCCTTGGCCCAAGCTGGCCATCCGATGCAATGACTGTAAGAACAGATGATGATCAAGGTCTCTGTAATCACTCTCGCCTATCGCATCTCACGTTCCTTCTTCTTTACAAAACTTCGAGACACCGCTACCGGAGCTCATCTACTGGCCGCAGATGGTGGGCTACTAGGCCCTTCTGACGGCTCGGAATTGGAAACCACACAGATGCTATGATCTTGGTCGGAGCTCAAGATCTGAGTGATCTCATGACGGGCACCCTCGATGGGGTTACCGGTAGATACGCTACCGACGCTGACAAGCAACCCTGCTTGCGTACATGCACTGCGCTGCACAATCAAAAGTGCGGTCGACAGAAACTATCATCTCTTGCATCCTCAAAGCTGACAGGTTAATATGTAATTTTCGTGTTGTCCTAATCGGGCATCTGCGGGAGATTTCACTGACTCTCCTACCCATTTGAGTTCAGGTCTGCAAACCGAGGCGGTCCTAATCTGATCACGCGATTCGTGCCCCGCACCATGGTTTGATCGGAGGTTGGGAGACAGCGGGAGGGAATCAGAAGAGAATGGGGGGAGAAAAGGCAAGCAGCCGCTGCGAAAGTCTAGACCAGCACGGAAGCAGCTCTTCGAAGTGGAGAAATACCCGTCTTAGAATTCCGGTGACCCAACACGGGAACGCAGGACTTCGGTCAAGGAGACCCCTAGGCAGGCGATGTTAAACACCGAGACGGCGTCCGAGAAACGCGATGGAGGTCGGGTCCGGTGAGAACTTTCTAGTTAGACGAACAATAAGCTTAGGTATGTGCTCAAGCTAAGCCTTACAACCAGAAGAAATCCGCAGTCACTCAACAAACTAATGTAAGGGCAAAGGGCAAAAAGAATAGTCCCCGCCTTCTCGTCAACCTGCAAAGCTAAAACAATCCTACCGTCGATCAATCTTACTTGAGGCTCTGCGAATGATTCGGCACAGGTCGAGAGTGCTCTGTGCTCCCACCCACATTCGCCGTTTGGACTTGGGGCATCCGGTTTCGGACGATACTGTCCCATTGAGGTGATTTATGTCAAAAACGAAGTAAGCAAGTAGGCTGACAGACTCCAGCTGAAGTCGCTCTGACATCATTACGAGAAGGAATGAGATCATCTAAGGAGATGTTATAGAAGTTGCGAGTCCCTTTTATTAGATGGTTGTAGTACAAAAACGGATCCGTAATTGCCGGCCAGCAATTACGCCTCATTTACCACAATGGTGTTATGAGTACTCTCTCTCGGATCTTCATCCATTCATTGGAACGAGTGATGCGATTGATCCAAGTTTTTTGAGAAGTACCCAACTTCAAGTAGCAATCAGTCCTCTAGTAGGACCGATGTGCTGCCAAGTGATCTGAACAGTGGCCGTCAGGATGTCGTGGATGAGTTGCAACGACACATTCCTCAGTACATCATGGACATGACAGTGAAGAACTCTGAGAAAATGAATTTTCGTTGATGTCAGTTCAATTCGTGATTGATACCCAACTCGCTTCATTTAGATATCATGTGTGTCTGGCTAGCTCATTTGGGTAGAAACGCCCCATCCAGCTGACGAAACATCTCCTTCTGCCACGTACTCCTGACTTCTGACCAGGTCTCGGGTTTTTGAGGGTCGAAGAAATGTGTCCTGGGAAGTTTTTACTCGTGAGCGATCATGCCAGTGTTGTTTGGGAGAATAGGTACCTACCGAGACGCGGACGTTTTCCTACCATCCTCTCGATGCATTCTTCTCGAGCTTCAAGACTTTTTCCACATACTCGTTCCACACGCGCTCTACAGGTTGCGTGTAAGAAGGGTCAACAGCGATGCCAATCAGGAGAGCCCGGGGCCTTGGATGAAGGTTATGCAGGATGATACCAAGGTTATGAGGACTGTAGCGGTATTCTTCATCTACCTCGGTGAGGTCCATGCAAGCAGCGACGTGATAAGGCGGGTTCTCGAAAATTGGTGGAATATCGCTGATTCCACGCCCACGCCCGAGGCCGATAACAACCACGGGAATATTCTGTTTCATTGCTGGAGTCGAGTTCAGGATGACTTAAGCTTCTATATAGACCAATGCGGGCGACAAAGCACATGTATGTAAGCAGTGAAGACACATCGTAAAGAACGGACTGCCGGTCTTGCTTCTCTTGATTATATTTCCTTGCTTGGTACCTTACCTTATCTGACATCATTTGATCCTAGATGTCTCGGAGCTCAGAGTGACATCCTCCCGCCCAGCGCCTCAGTTGAGAGACGCCAGACGATCGAAAGCACCGGCTCAAAGTAAACATCAGCGCTAAAGTAGCGCTTATTCGCACGGGTAGATCCGGCCTCCTCTTAAATCGGTAGGTATACAAAAGCACCCAGCATCGCTTTACCTCAGGGACGGCATTTAACTCAACTACCGACCTGCCCATCATTCGCATAGTCGCACATTACCGACATCATGTTGCAATATGCGATACCTCCAGCCTTCAAAGACAAATTGCAGGTGATCAATGCTCACGACCAGCGATCGGACGACGAGATCTTTGAATCTCTACGCTGCCACGTACCTGTTGTAGGCGAGAAGAACGTATGGGCCTACTGGGATGGCGGAATTGATCAACTTCCATCGTGGTGTAGGCGCAACGTGATTGATTGGGTTCGCATCTGCGGTCCAGACTGGACTGTTCGCGTTCTTGACAACGTGCCAGGGTCGCCAAATCATGCTTTGGAGTTCGCACCAAAGGAGATGCTTCCCAGATGCTTTATCGAGGGTACCATGACTGGAAAGCATGTTGGGCAGCATTCATCTGATATGATCACTGGGGCATTGTTATACACCTACGGCGGTGTGAAAATGGATTTTGGATGCATTCTTTTCCGTGACTTGGATCGTGGTTTGTGGTCTGCCTTAGAGGATCCTGAGTTACCATACGAGATCGCTGCGCCAATTCAATTTGCGCAGTATTTGGCGAATCACTTTCTCGCGTCGAGAAAGGGCAACCCGTTTATCAAAAGATGGTAAATACACTTCTACTCCATGAGGATGTATTAAGCAGAGGAAGCAAGTCTCTTGATCATATCTTGTACTATGCTGACTACCCCAGGCACGACCTTTTTGTTCATCTTTGGGAAGACCGTGAGACTAGTGAGGGTATAAACACTCATCCGCTGTTAAGCCACGTGAAAGAATCCTTTTCCCTCTCTGAATCCAAGAGCAAGGGCTTCAAGTGGGACTTCAAGGTCTCTTTTGAGGAGCTCCTGGATTACGTCGCCCAGAATGCATGCTGGGCACGAGTGTGCATGGTCGAGGGGGGCGATGACGATTCTTTCAACGCATCTGAGTACTGGATGTCACACGTCCTCGTCATCGACGTGCTACAGGAGCACTGGGCTGCGAAGACTCTCATCGGTGGGGAGAACTTCGGGGAGCATCTCTATGAGTTGTTAGCGCTCGGTCTTGACACTGACCCAGAGTCAGAGTGTCACAAAGAGGCCTCCAAGTTAGTGTGGACACTGCTTTCTGAGACAAGCATGCAAAAGATATCCCGAGGGTCAGGCCTCGTGAACTCTCTACAACCTGGAAGTGTATGGGATGATAGACCAGGCGCAGATTGCCAACCAGGCACATTTGGAGGCTTGTTGCGATATGGTGCGATAAATTTCACTCAGAAACGACAGAAGATTGCGGTGAGAACCCCAGAGAAAGCAAAGACGATCTTGCGAAAGGGCCTTCTTGAGTCTTGAAGAAGTTATTTCTATAAGTAAAGAACGGCAATAGAATCGCTTGATTGGAGAGCCTGGTAAATTCGAAATACGTCGCACGACACAAAATCTGGTAGCCACTGAATTCCAGAACAAAACCCACTGCGCCTTAACATAAGTTAAGCTGAGGCGTTGGGTACATGGGACCCTGATCTAATATAATGTCAACATTACTTAGAAGGCTACTATGGTTCCTCTCTTACTTACCCTTACTAGTAAGCGACGAGTCTTCGTTACAGCCTGTAAGATGCTCGGCAAGCAGTAACCATCAATTCCCCACCTAGAAACAGCGAAATAGTTGACTACTCTGATAGTTCAACCCTATTTTCATGTGTTAGAGTTTCAAAAGTTCTTGACGATGCAGTGGCGAACTACGGGCATGGCTATAAGGCAAACAGATATTACCTAAAGGAGGCGAGAGGGGCCTATCAAGAGAAGCTTCTTGTGCAAGACTATTACCAATCCGTGAAGGATTTCAGAATCCCAAAGTTCCTATGCAGTGAGACAAGAAGCATAATCGCGGCGTCCACACACTTGCCACCCAAAAAATCGCTCATCAACAGCCTCAAGAGTTCCCCGCCTTTCAAACTTAATCAACTGACCCAATTACTCGGTCATGTCAGAGTTCCAATATCCAGCACCTGCCTATCACCGTAAGTAGCCAAGCCTTTAATCACCTTCCAGAAGCAGACAGCTCGAGGAACTAGGTGCTCGGCGAGCTTCTTGGACCAAATTGACAGTTGCTGCGCACGCCTACGAAGCTTAGGCGGCTGGGGGGTCGCCAAGACCGCCAAGGTCAGCTTGGTCCCTATCGTATGGAACCAAGCTCTGCTTATCATGTACTCTCATATTGGCCAAGCTTTTACGGTAGTATCGGTCAACCTTTGGTGCTTCCCTCCGCTCGGGTTCGATGGGCGAGATGTAAGGCCGCGTGCCTGGATTTCGCCAGCCTCCCCTAAAATCACGACTGCCATGGCATTCTCCACACCAACGTCTGCCATGCGGGGGACAAGAAAGGCCGTCTTATTAGTTGGTCTTGGATGATGACGAACTCAATTGAGGATGTCGAGTACTTATAGATCGAGTGGCTACTCTGCCTTGGGGAAGCTCGGAGCACTCCCAGTCTCATCGTCAAGTCTGTGTCAAGTAGTGGTACTCTTAGGCTGAGTCACTTTACAAAAAGACTGTCAACATGGTTCGCATCAACTCTGCAGCCCTTTTGGGCTCTGCCATTGTTGGTTTGGCCAGCGCAGCTGGCGCTGGTACCAAGGCTGAGTACGCGTCCGGTGCCGTTCACCATCGCATCATGGGCATAAAGATGGTGAGTTGTGCCCCACAATCACCTCTCGCATTGATCAAAAGTTTCTAATAACATGATAGGCTCAATGGGAAGAGGAAGCTGCCGCCGGCCTCATGGACAGTGCCAAGTACCCCGAGCTTGGCTACACTCCTTGCGTTGACGGCTTCGCTGCCGCAGTCCCCGGAGACTTCAATAACACCTTCAGATGCAGAAATGTGAGTTTACCAAGCTTCTCTCGGAGGCTGAACTAATACCCTTCAGATCGATCTGTACCACTTCTTGTCCCACGAGCAGCTCGGCAGCTGGGGCGGAAGAGGTTCATCTTCCTGGGGTTGGACTTCGGCAGACGGAAGAGAATTCGTCGCCATTGGCCAATACGACGGTACTGCTTTTGCCGAAATCAGCAAGGAAGGCAAGCTGGTATACTTGGGCCGTCTGCCTCAATACGATTCCATTGGATCCAACTGGAGAGAAATCCGAATCGTCGGTGACATCGCCGTCATTGGCTCCGAAGCCATCAAGCACGGCGTCCAGTTCTTCGACATGAAGAAGATCCTCGACCTCGACCCCGCGAACCCAAAGAACTTCACCCAGGCCGAGCTCACCGGCCACTGGGACGAACTCCCCGTCGGCCGTACCCACAACATCGTCGTCAACCAAGAGCTCAACTACGCTATTGCCTGCGGTTCCGTCGGTGGTAACGCGACGATTCGTGTAAGAGACAACCTCCCCTGCCGCGGCGGGTTGATCTTCCTAGACATCAGCGATCCCACCAACGTCACCAGCCCCGGATGCGCAGCCGGCGACGGCTACGTCCACGACGCCGAGTGCCTCGTCTACCGTGGCCCCGATACCCGCTACTATGGCCGAGATATCTGCTACGGTTACAACGAAGACACCTTGACCATCTACGATGTCACCGACAAGACCGGCAACGTCACCAACATCATCTCCATCAGCGACTACCCCGGTGCTCAGTACGTCCACCAGGGTGTCGTTAACAACGAGACTTGGCAAGAGTACATCTTCCTCGATGACGAGTTCGACGAGCGTGACGCCAAGGTCGGCCCGATGACTCAGGGCCTTCCCACCACTCACATCTTTGACATCCGCGACCTCGAGAAGCCCGTATACACCGGCCACTACGCCGGCAAGACCCGCTCCATCGACCACAACCAGTATATTGTTGGCGGCTACCTCTACCAGTCCAATTACGGCAACGGCCTGAACGTCATCGACGTCAGCAGCGTCACCAAGGACCCCACAGGCGCCAGTATTTGCGAAGCAGGCTTCTTCGATATCTACCCCGAAGACGACGAGGAAGTCGGCGGTGGCAAGGTCCAGTTCGCCGGCTCATGGTCATCCTACGCTAACTTCAAGTCCGGCTTCATCTTTGTCCACACTATCGAGCGCGGTAGCTTCGTCGTCAAGATGACCTCCAAGGAGTGCCCCAAGGCGCCTGTGTGCAACGCCGATAACTGCCTCCGTGCTCTGCGGGCTTCGTCCATTCCGGATCGCTTGGAGGAGTCCGTCGAGTTCTGCGGCAACTTCACGCAGCGACTGAACACGGACAAGGAACTGCTGCCAGAGTATGCCACCAGCGCTTGTGTCGAGAACAAGGACAAGAGCCCTGTTGAGAGGGTTAGCAGTGCTTGCGCTTGTATTCCCACCCCTGTTGTGCCTGAGCTGCCCAGAACAACGACACGGCCTCCTGTGCCGACGGTGCTGCCTCCTAAAGCTTGAGATAATCTTATTTCAGAAACTGAAAGTGGTATTCAAGGAAAGAGAAAAGGCACACATAAGCGCTAATGGAACTGTAGTCGCTCTGCTTCTGCTCATGCATCAATATTGTGACGGAACCAGACTCTGGAACAATGTTTGAGTTGGGATCTCGCGTAATTGAAGCATTTGACACTTCCGATGTCTTCGTTCAAAGGATTGACTCATCCTGTTCCTTGCGCATCGTCTTTGCCACTTCCTGATCCTCAGACCATTAATGAATGCGACGCATTCCCTCTGGCCATGGCTCATTGTACTCAGGGCAGATGAGGTCCAACTCAAAGAAGTAGTGCTCCATATCCCGCCTGTGGTATGGGTTTCTAGATTTACGCTCGCCGCTCCCTGTTGACTTGTCCCATATCACGCCGATTTCCTCTGCATCTCGTCTTTCTTCAGCAGTCAAGTCTTCCCCGCCCAGCTTTTCTAACTCATCGGTCATTCGATCGGCCCAGTATGATTTCCAAAACTGAGGGAACAATGGGATATCGTTTGGCCCATTTCCCAGATACTCGCTAGCTTTTTGCGTAAATTCAACGACCAAAAGCTCGTGTAACTTGAGTAAGAAGTCGTGCTCCTCGATGACCTCCAGATCATCCATATCAATCCAAGCCGCACCTTCCTCGACCAGAGAACTTGGATTACAACAGCTATGGGCCATGCCCAGTGCTTCGAATGTCATGAACCTGATTGCCTCTACATAAGTTGAGAGCGTGAACTCCGAGCCGCATGAGCTGTAGTAATCTGCTATTATTTCAGCGTATTGCTCTGGTATTGCGGATTTGGTTGTAATGAAGCCCTTCATCATCCAAGTCAACGGACTGCATCCTTTCGTCGAGCAAGAACAACGACAGCCGTCCGTAAGAATACGGTAAGCCACAGTGGTTTTTAACGTTTCGAAGGCGGCCTGTCCTTGGGCTGTCCCTTGACAGCTTCGTACCCGAGCCCAGGGACTCTTGCCTAATAGGTAAAAGACGTAGTGCGCAGCGAACAGTCTATTGTCGGCGGTCTTGTTCGTAGGGCCTGCGGGGGATCGCAAGAATATATCTCCTCCGTGGTCCTGAAGCCAACAAACAATCTCCGGGCTAAGGAAACTTCGGAGCCCGAATGGATTTGAGTCGCGAAGCTGGAGAAATATTGATGGGCTGGGCCTGAATCCGTGACGATAGAACAACTGGGCCAGATGAACGGACCTAGTTTGCTGGAATATCCAGTTTGATAAAGAGTCTACGGTCCCGCCAGCCTCATCGTAGATTTGCAGCTGTCTTTGGAAATGTAAGATGCTTCTTTGCGTGTCACTTGTTGTCCTGTTGTTGCCGACTTCTTGCTTTGTGGACAAACTTTTGTTTGTCGGAAGGTGTCCTGGTCTCAGCAGACTTCGGGTTTTTCTCATGTGAAAGACATAGTGACGCCGAGCGAGCTCCGATGAATTCTCAAGGATTTGACCCAGACCTGGCGGATAGTTTTCCCATCCTTGTACAGCAAGCGTCCGAATGAGATTGAAACTGGCGTCTAGGAGATATTTTACGCATAGGTAGCAAGAACACTCTCTGCACCTTACATATTCTGTGCCATTGACGCAATACAGTGAGCTAAGCACCATGGCTGTTTCAAGTGCATTAGTACCTGTGCTGTCTCGCTGGTTCAGGGTGATCAGATCCGCAGCTTTTACGAGCCTTTTGAGAATTTCAGGCTTCGCTGCTGCGAGATGAAGTGGGCCTCGCCCGTATAAATCAAGTTCAGCTATGGAATCAGGAAACCGTCTCAAGATACGATCTACTTCATCTGAATCATTGTTGACAATCGCCATGCTCAAAGGGCCGCATTCAAAAGCTGGTTCTCATTTAGTCAGGTGAATGTAGTAAGCTTTTGAGAATTGCCGCACCTGTCGCAACCTCAGGGAGCTTGCCAAAAGACAAGAGGCTACGATGTACCGCAATCGCGAAGTGCGTGAATTTACAGATCTTTGACGTCCGTTCCGGCATGGCCGGCTGGTTTTCAAAGTTAGCCCGTGATAGGGCCAGAACGGCGTCCTCGGCCCACTCATCAGTTTGACACGTCAAGTTATGTAACGGCGAGAATCCTGCAGCAGATTAGCAATTTGGCCATCCTGTTTACGTGATCAAGTAAGGAAGCTTGCCCTCAATATCGTATGAAAAGGCTGGAACACCATACGAGAGCAGAATCGGGACGATTTCAGCAGCCGCTTTCATCTCGCTAAGTCTTTCGTGATATAAGACGGATAGGTCTCTGACCTGTCAGATGACCGTTTAGTCACAAGCTGTAAGTTCTGGGTAAAAAGATCTCACTAAAATAGCAGCATGGTGCATCAAGGTCCTGTTTGTGTCGTCCACAATAGTCGGGTAGGTTCGTCTTTCTTCGAGAAGTTTTGCCAGTTTTCTCAAGTAAGCGGTAAAGAAGCGCTCCTTACTCCGCTTATTCCGTCCAAGATAGCTTCTTCTCATCAAGTTGATTAAGCGGAAAGCGGGATCCGAGTTGACGTCCGCAGTCGGATAGTAGGTAAACCTGGGACTGATGCTGCAGCCCCCAGCTCCAGATGTCAAAGCAAACGAAATTTCGATGACTGATTTCAGAAGGCGAGAAACGCCAGTGTATTTCAAGGTTGCCTTGATTCGTTGCTTCTTTGGCATTTTTGAGAGTGGGCAGCTCGACCAGTGGCCTTGGGATTCCCACTCGCCGGACAGGTACGTGTAGCCTCGCTGCATCTGCATCTGCATGAATGATCTTGCAGGACGTGGGCAGATGCACACTTTGCCAACTTCCAACCTGGTCTCTGAGTCCCTTGATGGATCTGATGAAGTTGTTTTCCGTTGGTTTTTTGGTCGCTGTGGAGCAATGTCTTTGTTGCAACGCTTCCCCGACAATTTCATGTCATCGCACAAACTCTTGAGAGCTGCTGGCTTGGAGGCCGCTTTGAGAGCCAATGCCCGTAGAGAACTGTTCTCTTCTCCCAGAAGCTGTACTTTGTGATCGATTGTCTTAAGGTGCTGTACAATTGAGGCATGCGAATGCTGAAGATCATATCTGAGACGCTGGCTGCTCTCACGAGCCTCAATTTCGATAGCTCCGGAATGAGCCACGATGAATTGTCTTGTCTGGTCCGCAATGCTTTGTAGACCTGACAATTTGTCATTGATGTCGCCCACAGGCGTACCAAGTGCTGCTACTTCTGACCGGATTAAGAGCATTTCAGAAGCTTGGTCGCGAGAACTCGACTCGATAGCCGCCAGCAAGACTGCGTTCCTGTTCGAGGTTTCCCTACTGCCGTGTCAGAAATCGTGGGAAGCGAGAGGAATTCAATATTAACCTACAGTCCCAAGCTGCCCTGTACCAGTTGCAGAGAACCACAGGCCTTTTGCAACTGCAGCTCAAGGTCTCGAAGTTTGGGTCGATGGAACGCAAAAGTCACCTTCTTTTTCTTGTTCTCCAGCCGCTTCGTCCACGTACTGCCATCGCGATCAGAAAGGTCAATGCATAAAGCCTCGACGGCGCGAAGGTCGTCCTCGCAGCTTCGAATATTCTGATCTACTGCATCAACGACTGCAGGACTTTGGCCTTGCAGACCAGCTAACACCGTTTTCATCGCATGAAGTGTGACCCCCAGGTTGTCATTATGTTGCTTGACGTTTCGTAGTTCCTCGCCACGGCCCTCAAACGCGTCCATATACTTCACGATGCCGCCGGTGATCTGCAAGCCTAGAGATAGTAGACCGGCAACCGAGGCTGCGAGGCCCACGCTCTCGGCCGCCATGGTATGTCGGAGTTGCGAGCGATAGTGGAAGATGTTCTCGGTAGCTCTCGGGGAGATCGGTGAGGTGTTGACGAAGAGCCTCGATCAGCAGTGCTGTTTCTTTCGCGAAGAAAACTGCGGTGAAGAAATCAGGCTCCCTGCTGACGCTGCTGGGTGTTTTGTGAAGGTGTCAAGATCAGGCTGGCATGCGCTTTCCTCAGGAGGGCTTGGAATGATTAGGCTCGCCTTTGGAGAGAAACGATCTCATTCGCTGTATCAGAGGCTTCGTGATTGGACGCCGTACACGTGCAGTTCGGCATCTTCTGGAAGTAATGTGCGTTGGATCATCCTCGGCTTCTTTGCGAACTATTGGATATGTCTTTTAGTGGTTTCAAGCCGCCGTGCGACGGGCAATTCAGACATGAGAATGACACGCCTTGCATCACGAGGGTCACTAGGTAATCCCGAACGTCAATTCTGAAAAATATATTTGGAAAACGTAGAAGACGTACCTGAAATGGTTCAGGAGAACCACACGGATATGCACTAATACCACCATCTACTTTTGCTGTGCCAAGCGAGTCCAATGAGACGATTGCCATACACGAAAAACACGAAATTACTCATCCTACTGAATAAAACCAGGCTATAATTAGAGGAGGATTTTGCGTGGTTCATAAAGTGTATTAGAGAATGATGATGGCCTGGATTGATCATTTCGGTCTACGGTCTCCGTGCAATTCGAGTCCACGAGGCCTCAACTCTCGCGCTACATGTAGCGAGCGGCTTTTGAGCTTCATAATCCCAGTAGATGACTCAGCTTCTCTCCCATGTCGCCAAGGCTCTGGCATTGAGTAACATAAAATGACAGATTCGAGACTTGGGACCAAAGGAGGAGCCACGAGGTCGGATGAAGGGAGTAATGAGGCTCCTCAGGTTCGTGGCGATCTTGAATGATCTTGACTGCAAGCGAAGTAGAAAGCCAATTTGAACAATAGCATGCAAGCACGGACCTTGATGCAGCTACGAACCATCATCCCAGGGGCCGTTCGTCCGCAGCAGAGGTGCATTGGACAGTTCCTTTAGTCCGGGGAAAAGACGGAAAGTCATAGGTAACATCCCTTGCAGAGGTCAATGGAAGAGTGCTTTGACAGCTCTAGCAGTTGATGGCGATGCTTGCTTCTTCACAATTTTAGGAAGTGCTAGCATTAATACGATGTCGCCTAGAGTGACAGAGTGATGAGAGGAGGCCGAAAAGGGGAATTCTAACCGCCCAAGCCTGACGAACACTGCATCAGACACGTGCCAGGCAGGATCGTTTCCAGCAGTGTCAAAGGCTCAAAAGAGGCAGAAAGAATGGAAGTATGAACGAAAAGAAACAACAGACCCCAAGACAGGAGAAACTGCTTTGAAGCGAGCGAATAGAAGTAACTAGCGCGCGTCAGCCAGCAAAAGGGGAAGACCAAAGGTTAAAGAGAGACACACCGCCCGAGACAGTTGACCCTGGAATGACGAAGCAGGAGCTTGAGTCGAGCGGAAGAAGAAGTGAGCTGAGAACGGTCAACCGCGGCGACATCCGAAGCCGGAAGGACCAGGGACGGGTTCATTCGTTGCGTAACTTGCGCGCATGCGCTCCAGTCAAAAAACAGCGGGCCGGGGAAGGGGCATCGACGCATCGTGGGCGTCGAGGGCGTGGAAGGCGCGTCGGGATTCCTCCCCCGTGGCGGGTAGCGGCAATACAGTAAATCCGCTCCCCCGCGATTGCACGATGCAGGTGGGTCCTCTCATGACTCGGTCCACTTACGATGCTCCTCCTCTCCTTCTCCAGGTCCGGAGTCGCACCGCACCGGGGGGCCACACCCCCCTCTCTCTGCTCAGTGCGGACTCACCTGGGAGCAGTTCTGGGATGTGACTGGATTGGATTCAGGGCTGGTCGCCAAGCACCCCAGCACATGAAAGCCCCCAGATGGCAGAAACGGCGGGCAAGGCGCACCTGGTACAGTCACAAGTCAGCCCATTCCTTGGTTGGACCACCCCGTCTGCAGCAGCCAACAGCCAGCAGCAGCAGCTCTTTCGGCACTTCGCTGTCTCGGAATCTTTGGACACCTTAAGTTATTACGGATTGTTCTTACCTCACTGGGATCCTTTTTTTTTTCTGCCGGCCAACAGCGAAAGCTACGTCTTTTCTCCTTCTCTTCCTTCCCCTCTCAACCTCATCTCTCTCTTCTTCCCTTTCTTCCTCCATTCACATCTTTTTTCTCCCATCCCCGAAAGAGAAAGACAATCAAGATGCTGTCCTCCACCAGAATCGCAACCCGGCAAGCTGCCGCCCGCCGCATGGGCGCCCTGCCCGTCACGGCCGCGAGAGCCGGCTCTACCTGGGCCAACGTCCCTCAAGGTCCTCCTGTATGTCTCAAACACTCCAGATGCCAATTGAATGCGCCACGAATGCTAACGAAGACTGCAGGATGTAAGTGCTTGATGCGCCGATTGACAGAATCCCGACAATCACCACAACAAACTGTTTTGCTAACTGGCCACTTTTTCGCAATGGACAGGCCATTCTCGGTATGACGCACCTGCTCGGGTGGAGCTCCCTCGAGCTTCGCCGGTTGACTCAACTCCATGACTGACAATAGACGAACAGGCATCACGGAAGCCTTCAAGGCCGACAAGTTTGAGCAGAAGATCAACCTCGGTACGCAAAGCCCCCCGCCAAGCCACTTTGACAACCACAACCACCACCCTAGCTAGAGAGCTGTCACAAGCTTGCTAGCTACAACGCTAGCCGGTCATCAGCCGCCAGCTGCTCACATACACAGCCTCTACCTACCATCACCATAATGAACATACCCATTGACGCAGACAAACAACAGGTGTCGGTGCCTACCGCGACGACCAGGGCAAGCCCTACGTCCTCCCCTCCGTTCGCGCCGCCGAGGAGAAGGTCATCGCCGCCAAGCTGAACAAGGAGTACGCCGGCATCACCGGTGTCCCCGAGTTCACCAAGTCCGCCGCCGTCCTCGCCTACGGCGCCGACTCTTCGGCCCTCGACCGCCTCGCCATCACCCAGTCCATCTCCGGCACCGGTGCCCTGCGCATTGGAGGCGCCTTCCTCGCCCGCTTCTTCCCCGGCGCTAAGAACATCTACATCCCCACCCCCTCATGGGCCAACCACGGCGCCGTCTTCAGCGACTCCGGTCTCACCGTCAACAAGTACCGCTACTACGACCCCAAGACCATCGGCCTCGACTTTGAGGGCATGGTTGCCGACATTAAGGCCGCCCCCAAGGGCTCCATCTTCCTCTTCCACGCCTGCGCCCACAACCCCACCGGTGTCGACCCTACCCCCGAGCAGTGGCGCGAGATCTCCGACGTCGTCAAGGCCCAGGGCCACTACTCCTTCTTTGACATGGCCTACCAGGGCTTCGCCTCGGGTAACACCGACACCGACGCCTTCGCCGTCCGCCACTTCGTCAAGGAGGGCCACAACATCTGCCTCGCCCAGTCCTTCGCCAAGAACATGGGTCTCTACGGCGAGCGTGTCGGTGCCTTCTCCATCGTCGCAAAGGACGCCGAGGAGCGCAAGCGCATCGACTCCCAGGTCAAGATTCTTGTCCGCCCTCTGTACTCCAACCCTCCCGTCCACGGCGCCCGCATCGCCTCAACCATTCTTAACGACGCCGCCCTGAACCAGCAGTGGCTCGGCGAGGTCAAGGGCATGGCTGACCGTATCATCACTATGCGCGCTCTCCTCAAGGAGAACCTCGAGAAGCTCGGCTCCGCCCACGACTGGTCCCACATCACCAGCCAGATCGGCATGTTCGCCTACACTGGCCTGACCAAGGAGCAGATGGACGCCCTCGCCAACGACCACTCCGTCTACGCCACCAAGGACGGCCGTATCTCCGTTGCCGGTATCACCAGCGGCAACGTCGGCCGCCTCGCCGAGTCCATCTACAAGGTCAAGGGTTAAATCTTTGCCATTGTCGATGTGTTTGTGATTTTTCAACGCGAGTCTCAGTCTAGAGGTGCTCTGAGCCAGCTTGCATTTCTCCAAGAGATATCACGAGGTTCTGTTGAAAGGGTAGTTGGTTTTCTAAAAAGGGGGGTTTTGTACAACCAAAGAGGGAGAGGTCTTCTCTTTTGCGCAGCCAAGGTTAGAATGGCCGGTGGACATAGAACGTTTGGCACCCCTTGGTAGACCACACATGCATTCCAGCTGTGTACAATATAGCGACACGTCTTTCAATGTAAACATGTCCAATCGCTTGCTTGCTTGCCATGAACGAATTCTTCTCCCAGCTCCCTCCATTGAAGCTTCCTCCATTGATGCCTGATGCTTTATCAAGCCCTATCCAACCTGGCCAAATCCCGACTCGCATCCTCCAACTCCCTCTCCATCTGCCTCTTCTTCCTCGCCATCTCCTTCATCGTCCTCGCCTTCCCCTCCTCCCCCTCAACCCCGACCCCGTACCCCTCCAACTCGGCCCGGAGCGTCATCAAAGTCCCCTCAAGCCTCATCCTCGCGTCCCGCAAATGCGCAGAATAATTCGTCAGCGCAGCCACCATCTCGGGCGAGTACACCTCCCTCCTAACCCCCTCCCTCGCAGCCACGGCATCCGCCTCGGCCCTCTGCGCCTCCAGCCCCGTCTCGGCGGCGCGAAACTCGAGACTCCGCGCCACGACGCCGTGTTTGGCCTCGAGGCTCCTAACCAGGAGCGTCAGCGCCGCGGCGTGCTCGTCTAGGCATTGTGTCAGGGTATCTGCCGCGCGGAGGCGTTCTCGGGCGAGTGCGAGTTTCGATTGGGACACGTCGGAGGCGAGTTTGTGGTAGGTTGTTTGCAGGCCGGGGACGGCGCGGTGGAGGAAGGAGGGGTTTGTTGTCGGGTTGGCGATGCGGGCTAGGGAGACGGCCGAGGTGTGGAGGGTTGAGGAGATGAGGTCGCCGAGTTGGGGGAGGAGGGATTGGAAGTCTGTGAAGGGCGGGTTGGAGAGGAGGATTGTGGCGGATTCGGGGGATAGGGGCTCGGGGGAGGTTAGGAGGGGTGGGAGGAGGAGGAGGAGGTCGAGGAGGGGTTCGGGGAGGGGTTGTTGTTGTGTTGTGCCGTTGCCGCTGGAGGATGGTTGTGGTTGTGAGGACGTGTTCGTGCGGGAGAATGTTCGAGGTGGTGCGGGTTTTGGTTCGGGCGGTGCGGTGGTTGAGATTGCGCTTATGAGAAGGTGTTCTTTTGCGGCTGTGAATCTGTGGTCTGCGAGCTCCTGGAGGTTGGAAGGTTAGCTCAGGGCCAAGTTCAGTTTTGGTACAGGGCTGGGAGTCTGGGCATCATAGCCGAGAGAAGACAAACATTTTGTATCGCATCGTGCTCCTTGGTCGCCGGCTTTCTTGTGGAACCATCTGGGTTGAGGATTGCCGTTGTGAGGGTGTGATGCAGCGCCGCGAATTCGGGGTTGTTTTGCAGGACCGAGGCCTCGACTGGTGGTAACATGGTGAACGTTGCCTTCTGTGTCGTCTATAGGTTTGACGTTCCTGCCGGGGTCTCTTGCGAGGTCTGCGTCAATGATCGTGGCTGAGTAGAATGTGCGGTCTGTATGGCGAGTGTCTGCCTAGTGGCATGTCACGGCGCAAGTCAATCGTCGAGCTTCCCAACTTTCCCTCCTGTCTCGGTGACTCGGTGTGGAGGGGTCAATCGGCCAGGCTTTGGGAGCAGACCACGGACCCCTGTCACGAAAGCAGCGCGCAGTCACCTGATGCAGCTCAATTGACTTCACCTTCCATGCCCCCACTCTTCCCCAGACCACCCAATTAAAACTACCAATTCCCGGGGAGCGGAACATCCACCGCCCGATATCGAAGCTCCGATCTCTGACCATTGGCCCAAAAAATCATCCCCAAGCTCTCACGACAATCGACATCAACGGTGCGCCGACGACCAACGACGAACGAACGCCGCGGCGCGCATCTCCCCGTTCGCATCCCCCCGACCGCCTCTACATACTCCAGACCCCACGAACATCGCACATAATCGGACACGGATCGAACCCCCAAGATGAGCTTCACAACCCTTCGGCCCCGGCCCTCCCTCCTCACCTCCCTCCAAAACCTCACCCTCACCACCACTCCCACCACCGCAACCCGCGCCTTCTCAACCTCCACCCCCCTCGCCACAAAAACAATCTCCCTCCAAAAGATCCCAACCTCCGCCGTACCCCCCTACCCCCACGGCCCCCGCCTCCTCTACAAACAATCAAACCACGGCCTCTACGGCACCTCCCGCATCCGCCACGGCCACAACGTCTCCCCGAAACACCACCAAGTCACCCCCCGCACCTGGCGCCCCAACGTCCACCGCAAGCGCCTCTGGTCCGAGTCCCTGGGCGCCTGGGTCCGCACCCGCCTCACCACCCGCGTCCTGCGCACAATCCGCAAGGAGGGCGGCATCGACGCCTACGTGACAAAGACAAAGGCCGCGCGCGTCAAGGAGCTGGGACCGGGGGGATGGAAGCTGAGGTGGCTTGTTATGCAGACGGCTACCTTCCGGGAGAGGTACGTCGCTGAGAGGGAGACGCTCGGCGTCGAGGGGGAGATGAGGGAGGATCAGACGGATTTGGTCACCGTCATGGTCGATGCTGCTACGCCGGGGCCCCTGAGCGCTGTCAGCAGGGGGATTCTCGAGAAGAGAGCTGCGCAGATGATTTTGGAGGAGTTTACGCTGGGCGAGGAGGCCGAGTTTGGGGCTGAGGATGGCGAGGGGTACGAGGACGTTCATGTGCCTGGTATCGGAGAGCCTGTCACTGAGCAGAGGATATGATTCTTCAGTTGGGTCATGGTCACTTGTTAAAGGAAGAGAGAGTGTATGCTTCGGGAGAGAAAAAAAAGTCATTGTATCATATGTACAAAAATTCTCATGTCATCAAACTACTTTTTAGAGGATCTCAAGTCTAGAAGATGAGCCCCCTTTTCTTGTTTGTGTCTACAAAAACCGCTTTCCATATTTTGAAACCACAAGCCGTGAAAAGTGCAAGTTTCGCCTCATACGCCCTGCAATGTGTGATATGCCATTCGTAAATTCCGTTCCGCCCCTTAATCGTTGCTCCCCATGTCTAGAAGCGCAGGTCCCAGCCAATCTTGGGGCCCAACTTGGGCAGCTCGTCGGCGACGCTCTGCACGTCCTTGTCACCACGGCCACTCAGGCAGATGACGATATCCTCGCCCTTCTTCATCGTCTTGGCGAGCTCAATGGCACCGTAGATGCCGTGCGCCGACTCCAGCGCGGGGATGATACCCTCCAGCTGACTCATGAGACGGAAACCGATGAAGGCCTCAGCGTCGGTGGCGGCGACGTACTTGGCGCGCTCGCTGTCCTTCCAGGAGCTAAGCTCGGGGCCGACACCGGGGTAATCCAGACCGGCCGAGATGGAGTGCGTCTCGGCGACCTGGCCGTGCTTGTCCTGGAGAATGTAGGTCTTGACGCCGTGCAGGACACCCTTGCTGCCGCCGGAAAGGGTGGCACTGTGACGGGCAGTGTCGATACCGTCGCCACCGGCCTCAACACCGAGGAGTTTGACGCTGGGGTCGTTGGCAAAGGGGTAGAACATGCCGACGGCGTTACTACCACCACCAACGCAGGCGACGACGGCATCGGGCAGCTTGCCTCTCTTCTCGAGCATCTGCGCCTTGGTCTCGTTACCAATGACAGACTGGAAGGTACGGACGATGGTGGGGAAGGGATGCGGGCCAATGGCGGAACCGATGATGTAGTGGGTGGTGTCGAGCTCGACAACCCAGGCGCGCATGGCCTCGTTGACGGCGTCACGGAGGGTCTTGCTTCCAGCCTCGACAGCGACAACCTTGGCGCCGAGGAGCTTCATGCGGAAGACATTAAGAGCCTGGCGGCGGACGTCTTCGGCACCCATGTAGACTGTGCATTCCATGCCGAACTTGGCGCAGACGGTGGCCGTCGCAACACCGTGCTGGCCGGCACCGGTCTCGGCGATGATCTTGGTCTTGCCGAGGCGCTTGGCGAGGAGCAGCTGGCCAAGGGCGTTGTTGATCTTGTGAGACCCGGTGTGGTTAAGATCCTCACGCTTCAGCCAGATGTTGGCACCGCCGGCGTGCTCGGTAAGGCGCTCGGCAAGGTGGAGGTGGCCGGGGCGGCCCATGTACTCATAGTAGGAGCGGTACTCCTCCCAGAAGGAAGGGTCGTCCTTGATCTTGTTGAAGCCCTCCTCGAGCTCAGACAGGCAGTCCATGAGAGACTCAGGGACGTACTGGCCGCCGAAATCGCCGAAGCGGTCAGGGATCTTGCCGTGCATGGCAGCGAGCTCGGCAACAAGCTCACTGTCCTGGTCGGCGGTGATGCGGTCGTCGACGGTAGGCTCTTCGGTGGGCTGCTTGGCGGCGGCCATGGCCTCGACCATGCCAACCTCGCGGGTAGTCTCATCAGAGTCGCGGCCGCAGAGGTAAGAGCAATACTTTGCAACATCGTTGTAGAGCTCGCCGGGGGCAGCCTTTTGGAGGGTGGTGATGATCTGGGAGCCGACGACAACACCGTCGGCCAGCTGAGCGACACTGAGGAAGTGGTCGCGGGTGCTTACACCGAAACCGACGGCAGCAGGCTTGTTGCCGCTGTACTTCTTGACGCGGGCAACAAGGTCGGGGAGGTTGGCGTTCATGGAGCCAAGGGCACCGGTGACACCCTGGCGGGAGACGACGTAGATAAAGGAGTCGGCCAGCTTGCAAAGGATCTTCATGCGGGCATCTGAGGTTGCGGGAGCAATCAGGGGAACGTATGAAAGTCTGTTTGTTTTCAGTTCGTCAGCACGGGATGACCGAGGTGGTTAGAGGCGGTGTGTGAACGTACCCTCCCTTGGTGCAAAGCTTGCGGAAAGAGATGGCCTCCTCAGGAGGCAAATCGACAATAATGAAGCCGTTGACGCCCGATGTCTTGCAGTCGTTCAGGAGTCTCTCTTCGCCATAGCTGAGAAGGGGGTTGTAGTATCCCATCAACATCACAGGCGCCTTCAGGCCCTGGTCGCGAGCGTCCTTGACCATCTTGAGTGTTGACTCGATCGTGACGCCATGTTGCAGAGCCACCTGTTTTCCCTCGTCAGTATTCACCATACACCCAATTGGTTCCCATCCTGGTCACTACTCACAGTGTTTGATGTCTGGATAGTCGGGCCGTCGGCAATTGGGTCGGTGAAAGGGGCACCGAGTTCGATCACATCTGTTGAGAGTGTCAGTGAGGTGTTCCTTTACCAGTGCACAAAGTTCTTGGAGGGACTTACCAGCGCCACCCTTCTCCATAGCCAGCAGAACATTAGGAGTGTCCTCAGGCGTGGGGTAACCAGCAGTGACGTAGGTAACGAGCGCAGACTATTTCATAACAATGTCAGGTCAGTCCAATTGATCATCTATCCCGTCGTTGCTGCGAGATCTTGGCGGTGCCGGAAAACCATCGTCGTTGGGAGCGGTCGGCGGCGCGGCGGGGTGAAGAGCCCCGCGATCGCAACAGGGGCAGCACAGCAACATGGGAGGGGCAAAAGACTCACCCTTCCTTGGGCCTTGCAGCGCGCAAACGTTTGGCGAATGCCTTCCATGTTGTGCAGTGGTATAGAGAGTAGAAGGAAACAACAAAGTCAATTGGTAGGGGGTATATGGGTAAAAGAACAACTTTTGACTCGCTGGGGTTTTTTGGTATCACAAGAAAAAACTTGAGATGTGAGAAAGGTTGAAGGTGGTAGTAAGTTTTAAGTAGGGGCGAAGGGGAAGAAATTCAACTGGGAAAAAAGGTACTTAATGATCTCAGACGTGGGGGAGGAGCAATGGAATGACTCTTGGGGCGGGCGCCGGTTTCCCTTGGACAACTTGCGGTCGGAGCAGCAGCGGCCACTGCCCAAGGGGCGGGACGGTGTGAAAAAGGAACCTCCCAACGGGACGGGAGCTCCGACGTGCCCTGTGTCCACCCGATTCAGCTGCTTGTAGCTGTGTTCAGCACCTCTCCCGTGCCTAAATGCCCCCGTATCTATACCATGGAAGTGGGCAGAACACCGGGCGATTGGGATCTATGTTTTCCCCCAGGGCAGCCCTGGAAATGACCATGTTCAACTGCTATATCGACCGCCCGCCCATCGTCCGCCAAGGTGGACGGCCTGCAACAGTCACACCGATCGATACCCCGGAATGCTCCCTTTGAGCCTCAAGGGCATGAGGTACCTATCCGTACAGGCACCGAAACGAAGATGCTAGGCACTTCAGCAAAGGCAAATCTTGGAGTCCAAAAAAACCCTGAACCGAGGCCCTGAACCACTCAGATCGCTCAAACCATGAACAAACAAGCCGATCATCCGGCATCGGTTCCCATCAAAAGAGAGTGGCGGGTGTGGGGCCGGGAGTCCCTGGACGATGACGCCCCAGAAAGTCGGTCGGAGGGCGGGGCGGAGATGCCCAAAAGAGGTTATTCCAGACTCCCCGAGTCTCCACCTTTGCCATCCGCCATGGCAATCCGCACCCCACCTTTCACCAACATTGCCCGCACCGGCAGGCAAACAAAACATGGGATTTTAATCTCGCCGTGCCTTACCCTCGTGACACACACGCGACACCATACCATGAGATTCGTATCGGGACCCCCATTCATGAGGCTCTTTCGTGACATCCCGCCTTGTCGTGGGGGCTCCCGTTACTCGGTCCAATTGTCCCGAAAGTCTGTTTTGTCTCCTTGATCAGATATCAAATTTCCCACGACGCCTGTTCATCTCCGCAAGTCATGGTGATATTGGTCAGAGGACAACGGAGCTGCCTCAAGAAACCGCGGAACATGTCACCGAAGCAGATGATATTGGTAGCGGTTGAAGTTTTATCAGAGAAGGTTCAGGTGCCTCTTAGGATTGAAGAAGATCAGATGACAACGTCTTTGTCGTCGCCGCCGTCGCCGCCGCCGCACTTGCCAGTCACTATCATCGCCGCTTACTCCCGGCGATGATCATGACAATCGGATCCTTAGATGCGGCAATACCGCTCGGAGCTGTGGTTGTGCCACTGGCCGGTATCAGTCATTCACTTCTCCGCAGCGGCTACGCTATCAAGGAACACGGAATAGGGTATTTTGGTTGCAGCTAGCAGTATATTCAATCCTGAACTACCTAGAAGTATATACCGAGTAGACACTCTGGCAGTCGGTGACGCTGCTGCATACTCAAAAGTTCATTCTAGAGAATGAAAAAGTTTGATGACTGGTGTCAATCAGAGCGCAAAAATGAGATCCGTTGTAGAATCGAAAACAAACGGTGCGGCGACTGAGCCGTTGGTATCTGTTTGAAGTATTCCCTCTCCATTCCTTTCCCGTTCCATCAAAAAATTGAAGTATACCTGATAATCATGCTTCAACGCCCGAATATCATGCTCTTCGTACTATCTCTTTCAGACCTGTCGTAAATGAGGGGTATCTCTCGGCGTTCGGTCCAGCCCAGGCCGGAGGTATCAAGGTCTCCAACCTCTGTCTTTTTCTTTTTGTTTTTTTTTGGTCTTTTGGTCTTTCTCTTGTCGATACTTTGTAGATACCATGCTAAAACTTGGTTGATGATGCTGTGTCGAGGTGTCCATACGAACTTTGTCGTTGATGACCCTCCGTCGGCTGCGCCCTGCCGCTCTGCACGCTCGTCTTTTTCAGGGCCTTCTCATCTCGCATGCCCGAGTAGTGGTCATCATCCACGGCAGATGCATCGCTACCGAACTGTGGAAAGCGGGAGTCGTTGCCATGGGATCTGGGAGGGCTTCGCGGGCTCATGGCTGGGCGGTCGTCGCCGGTATAGCGCAACCCGCCCTCACCACGGCCTTTGTCGGGCATGGCCATGCCAACCAAGGCGCGGATGATGCCGATGAGGACGACAATCACGTAGACGAGAAGGATGCCGGTAGAGATGAGCGCTTCCTTAATGATGCCTCGACGAAGCATATCGGTAACATGAGTCACGGCGCCAGTCACCTCGTCGGTTGACACACTTGAAGGTGACGATAGGAAGGTCTTGAGGTCTGAGTCGCCCGAGATGGACTCTTGAGCCCCGAGGCTGAATGTGTCGTTGTCGAAAAGAGGGAACGAGATCTGCGAGTGATCGTGGACCCAAGTTAGTCCCTTCTGGACAGCCTCGACCTTGAGACCAATAGTACAGCGAATAACGTCCTTGATGGGATTGATGAGGATGGTACCGTTGAATACAGTCTCCAGACCAGTCGTCATGGTGTTGGTGAATGTGTTCAGCGTGTCGTTGACAGCCGAGGTAGCGTTGGTGACGTAGCCGAGCATGTCTTGATTGATCTCGTTCTGCGTTGATAGCACAACACCGTTGGCATCATCAGCCCACTGCTTGGAGACATCCTGTAGCGAGGTGACGACTTCGCCGGCAAATTCGCCGACCTGGTTGGCAAGGGCGGGCACCTCTCTTTCGACAGCCTTGAGCAGGACGTACTGGCACAGGCAAGAGAAGAAGCCAGCAATGGCAAGGGCCAAGACGAATAGAGCAGGAAGTGATGTAGCGTACGCAATGGCCCAGCGAACCAAGATCTGACGACGGCCTTTGAACTTGGAAGCAATCTTAATACCCCAGGTAGCGGTCATTGGGCGGGAAGCAATGTAGACCACATCCATCGAGTCGTACTGGTGGCTGGCCATGATCTGAGCGTGCTTTCGCTCGCGTCTCCAGCGCCTGATCTCCAGCCAGGCCATGGGTGCGATAACCAGCACGGCCAAGATGGAGAGAACGACAATGAAGATGATGCGAGCCTTCTGGATCATGTCGCGGAGGTTGTTAAAGAAGTCGGAGATGTTGTTGTTGGTCGAGCAGAACTGCAGCGCCTGCTTCTGAGCGACAGGGAAGACTGATCGATCGAACTTGTAGCCCTTGTAGGCGTCGTTGACGGTCTGCTTGAGCAGGTTGAAAGGGAACGAGATAGCCTGAGCCGTCAAGTTCTGAACCTCCTCAAAGGTAGGCAGGTCATCGTTGAGCTTGTTGATGTCGCTGACGAAGCCGCTGGAGTCGATCTTGATGTCGCGCAGGTCGTTGACAGGCCCCGAGAAGTCGACCTTGGGAAAGTCGGGCAGAACGCTACCAAGGACAGAGTTTTCGATTGCGTCCACGGCCTTGTTGATACCATCCGAGAGGCTCTTAGCCTTAGAATCGATTGTATTGCTGATGTCGCCAACCACCTTGTTCATGGCGTCGGTAACCTTCTTGGTAACGTCGGAGGCAACATCAAGGCCGCCATGGATGAAGGCAGTGATAAGACAGGTGTACATCGATGTCATCATGTTGATGACGAAGATGATGAGATTCTGAACACCAGTGAGTATCAGACCCAGAGCAGCAACCATGCCGTCGAGGGTCTTCTCGATGCCCTTTGCCGACAGCTCGTTGACACCGACAGAGAGATAGTGAGGCATCGAGGCCATGGCGCTGCCAATATCTTCGACCTTTGTGCAAGCAGAGAGTGCTTTTTGATTCGCGTCGTCGACATTATCGTTGAGGCTGGCGATGAGCAAGATGACTCTGAGAAGTACGAGCAATAGTAGGATCGTCCAGCGGTTCAGCCAGATCTGAGAGAGCCTAGCTGAGAGACTAAGGTATGGTGTTATGGTGGGAGAAGTGTCGGCTCGCGCTTGTTGCGTCTTTCTAAGTTCCGCCATCTCTAGCGAGTCCGACCTGAGGGAGTCGGGGACGGCCGGGTAGGCCGCCTCCTCCTTGCGATTCCGTGAGGAAAACATGTTGATTCTATCGAAGAATGTAAGAAGCCGATGCGAGTATTTCTGAGCCAGCAGAGAAAAATGAATGATAAAATAAGGCGAAGAAGAAAGGCGAATGCAAGAAATGAAGCAAATAGAACGGCGGTCGACGTCGAGGAGAAATTAATCGTTGGAGTTTGGTGATGAAATTAGGTGAATCACTCGACACGAAGAGGGAAAGAGGAAAAAGTGACGAAGGAAAGAGAGCGACAAAGGAAACTCGTCAAGCACTGATTTCTGAACAAGCTTCTATTCATTCATTGTGGGGTATTTTTTTCGGGAGAAGATATGGATACACAGGACGAGGATGACTTGGAAGGACGACAGAGACCAGAGAGGATGGGAATGACTGGGCAATACGCATAATAAAAGGAAGCCGACTAACACGGCCAGGTCCACAGGATCACCTAGCAATAGGCGCGCAACAATAGGAACAAAGTCGAGAAAAGAAAACAAAGGCGGCTTACCTGATTCACACCACAATGCCAAAGAAAGCCAGCAATGGGCCCTTTGGCCGTGGCCTTGAAGGGAAATTACCTCGACTTGGCCCAAATCTTTGTTTCGTTTGGCGACACCCGGTGAGGGTGGATATGGGGATCTGGGCGAGGCTCGTTTTCTAAGCGCGCTCAACGGACGCTCTCAGCCAACCAAATCTGTCGTCCGGGGTCACGATGAGCGGCTGCCCAAACGCTGCTAAGGCAAGGCGGTATTTTCGGAGGCCGGAATGGGGCTCTTGAGATTTGATGTCGTGTTGCCCGTATTTAGATCGGATGATGTTACGCCCTGTTACGATAGACTCGATCCGTCTTGTCGAAGCCAGGGCTGGGTGTGAGGTGAGAGCTGAGAGCTGAGCGCTGGATATGTGATCGCTTGGCGAGAGTGAGGAGTTGTGAGGTAGAATTTCGTTGCTCCTACAATGAGGTCTTATCGAACGATGAGACTCTTGCTTGAAACTTGCTGAGTGAAACTGAGTTGCAGTATCACAAGAGCTATAGCCCTACTCAAATCAGGCCAACAGTTGGTGGCTTCATGAATGGGGGCGAACTCGGGAGTGATATACAAGTCGAGATTTGAGTCACTGAACAAGGGGACACCACGGAGCAACGGTTGAATGGTGCCCATCTTTCCAAAAGTCGCCTTTCCGGGGGTGTCGCAGAGGATAGAAGGCATTTTAACACAACCTGGTCTCGCTCATAGGCTCGGATTGATCCAGAGAGGTCACGACAAGAATGCGCTGCGACGTCATTGGCAAGACTGGGGGATTATTGCGGAGAGCCTCCCACCCGTGCCACCTCGTAAGGATAAGGTACCGTTCTGGCGCCAGGTGAACGGCGCCGCTCCAGTGGCATCCCCGTCGCGAGTCACGCCAGCAGACCAGGTGGTTACCGGTGGCTGTGCCCGGCGGAGGAGGCATGGACGGGTTTGGTGCCGTTGCGGGCGGAGAAACGGTGAGTTGGCCTGGTTAGGCTGGTCTGGACAATTCTGGATTTGCTGGAGGCATCCGGGGATGTCGCGAGGTTTGTGTGGTTTTCTCTCGGAAACTGCACGAAGGGTCACGGTGACCGGGGAGAGGATGTGAGGGACCGCAGCGAGCGAAGCAGGAACAGAGCAAAGATCGTCAGCCAGCAGACGAAAAGAGACGGCGGATGGCTGGCGCCAGCAGGGGATCCCTGGAGGTATTGCCAAACACTTTGTCCAATCGTCGTGAGAAAAGAGCAGTTCGGCTCTCGCCGCTAACGTCTAATCCTTGTAAGCATATGGCAAGAATGGCCGGGAATTGGATAGGATAATGGTAAAAGAGTGGATATGGACCCTAGATGGGTTTTTTGGTGTTGTGATTCGTGACTGGTCGTTGCTCGTCGTCTGTCCTTGGGGTCCTTGCTGAGCAACAAGCAATGATCGATGCCAAGCCTTTGCCACCGACCACCGCGGAATGCTAAAAACCGGTTTACGACAGGAACGGTCTTTTGGAGGCTGATCTTGGTCAGACGGTAGGAAAAGCTTGTCGAAATCCCACAAATCGTGGCATCCCAGGAATGTTCGTTTAATGGCATTGGCTGGTCATTCACTTCAGGCACAGATAAGAAGAAGAGTTGGAAGGCAAGAAGGCAAGGAAGGAACGCAACGTAGGATGGCCTCCACTGCTTCTTTCCTGACTTTTCCGAAGTTGGCCCCCTCTTGCCGACGAGAGGCGCAGGCGCAGTCAGAGATGGTGAGGGTGAGATTGGTCATTGAGGTCGCCTTCCAAGTCGCATTTCTGTGCCATTGCCCCTTCCTCGCAAGATCATTCAGGTACCATTAAGGGAAGTCCATGGAACTTGGAGTGTTGCGGCAATTGGCAGTGGCTCCACTAAACAAGAAGTTCGCACTTGCCCTGTGCATCCAAGCTCCCACGCTCTGTCACTCCTTCCTTCTTTCTGTGGGGTCGTCTCAAGTCTTGACGCTGGCAAGGATTGATTGGCCGACGGTGGCCCGCGCTCTGCGACGATGGGCGCTTCGCTACAGAATTCATGGCTGCCAACCATGAGGCCCGCGCTTGCGGTTTTTGGCCCAGAAAGCATCTGTCCCTCCAAATGAGAGAATCATTCACGGTCAGGTCCGTGTATAATATATCGTGGGCCTTCCTCATTCAGTCTACCATGTTATTACACGAGTTGTGTGTAAAGTTTGTTGCAGTCTAACAGTGAACTGCATCATTATTGATAATTGCTGCAACAAGTCAGTCGGCTTCGTCCAACTGTCTGGCATTGCATTGACATGACTTGCTTCAGCTGCGCCTTGAGCCAGTCACTTTAGTATGCATTTTTGCAAACTCACCTGAAAACTCTCTGTACGAGACTCCCCAGTCTCAGTCATCCTAGCACCGTCTTGTTGGCTGGTAAGATTGCACGTCAGATGCGCAGTCACCCATGGCTTCCAACCTTCTACGGTGACGACATACCTTCTCCAGAGAACTGTGAAGAGTGGCTTGACCTGCAGTGCTTGCCTGTGCCACAATTGCGGACCCAAGTCCAACTTTCCATCCCAGTGTCACGTGCTTGGACTGTGATGGGCCCAGACCCGACTTGGACCTGCCCGACGTGCCTTCCAGGTTAAGCACGGTCAAGCACAGGAAGAACAAAATTCCGACACGCCCATTTTTCACAGGATCCATGCCACTTTCCAGCCTCCTGCCCCTGTCCGACCTTGCGCATCATATTCACAGCTCAACCCACGCTGCGTAGCAAGGAGCAATCTGTTTTCGGCAGGCGGTCTCGCCAAACTCAAACCTCGCTATCACATCTCCTACCAGTGCCACCACGGCTTGCCCTAGCACATCTTGACAAGCTGACAACACCTGAGAATCCTTCGCGACTCACCTTAATTCAAGGCCGTGATTGTCCAGAGACCGATTTGCGACCTCATTTTGTGATTGCTGGCATTGACACACATCCTTGTCACCTGATCAAACCCACTCTCGGAATCAACCCGACTCATTTCTAGGCCGCGCTGAAAATTCCTCTTGCGCGCAAAAAGTCTTCAGCCCTCCGACACGATCAGACACTCTTTTCTCTTCTTTGACAAGTCACAATCTGACCTTTGATCGCGCCCTGCATTTTGCATACGCGACAGCCACAATGGCCGAACCACCTCGTGACATCTCCTCCATCCTCGCTGCCCTAGGTAGGTACCCGAGACACGACACGAATCTGTTTCTGCACCCTCGAACACAGACTGATCGCATTTATTCATTCAGGCGCAGCACAAAGAGGCACATCTTCGACGCCGACCCAAGGACAGCCCGGCATGCCGCCTAGCTATCCTCCTCCTCCCGGTGGCCAGCCGCCTCCTTCCTACCCCCCGATGCCCCAGCAGAACGCGCCCCCGTATGGCGGCGGCGGTGGCTACCCGGGACTCCCCCAGCCTACATCCAGCGGCAGTCTGGATCTTAGCTCTATCCGACCCGTCAACTCTGGCACAGTCAGCATCGCCGATGCCATCGCGCAAGCCAAGGCCTTCGCTGCTGAGAAGGGCGTGGCATCCTACGACCGACCCCTCGTCTACTCCAACGAAGCCCCCCGCGGCCAGGATTCTCGAGCCTACGGCCGATCCTCGCGGTCGCGCTCTCCTTCCAACCGTCGCGACCAGTTCCGCGACAACTTCAACCCCTACAGAGACGAGCGCCGGGACGATCGCCCTGCTCCACGAGACTATGGTCACCGCGAGCGATCCTACAGCCCTGGCCCGCGTGGTCGCACTTTCTCTCCTCGCAACTCTAACGGCAGAGAGCGATCTCCGCTGAGAGGAAGTGGCGGTGGTGACGACAACGCCGAGACAATTCAGATTGAGTCGAGCCTTGTTGGTCTCATTATCGGTAGACAAGGCGAAAACCTTCGTCGCATCGAGTCAGAGTCCAATTGTCGGGTGCAGTTCCTCCCCTCCAGCGATAATGGTCCTTTCCGCCAGTGCAAGATCAGTGGTCCCAGGGCACAGCGCAGTGAAGTCAAGGAGGCCATCAACCGCATTATCGACGATAGTGGCATGGGCGCCATCAACCGTGGCGCTGCGAACCCCAAGGGACCCCCACCTCGCGACCACCGCGGCGGACCACCTGGAGCAAACGCTGCCGCCGCTGCCGCCGCTGCCGGAGCCGGAGCTGCAGCTCTTCGCGACGGCGAGGACTGCATGCAGATTATGGTACCCGATAGAACCGTGGGCCTGATCATCGGTCGCGGTGGCGAGACCATTCGCGATTTGCAGGAGCGGTCTGGCTGCCACATCAATATTGTTGGTGAATCCAAGAGTGTCAATGGACTTCGACCTGTCAACCTCATCGGCTCTCGTGAATCAGCTGCCCAAGCCAAGGATCTGATCATGGAGATTGTGGATAGCGACAGCCGAAACGAGGGCCAACCTGCAGCCCCCACCAAGAAGCCCCAGAGACACGACGGTGGTGGTCATCAGAGAGACTCTGCGCCCATGGGTGGAGCGGGCGGCGGCAGCGGTGACAAGATCAACGACGCCATCTACGTCCCATCCGAGGCTGTGGGTATGATTATTGGCAAGGGCGGCGAGACCATCCGTGATATGCAGAACGGCACTGGTTGCAAGATCAATGTTGCCCAGTCCTCCGGTCCAGGCGAGGTTCAGCGCGAGATTGCCCTTATCGGCTCGCGCGATAGTATCGCCAGAGCCAAGCAGGCGATTGAAGAAAAGGTTGACGCAGTGGTAAGTGACAGGCCTCGATTCTACCGTATATCCAACTGTAACTAACATGACAACAGCGCCAGAAGAACTCTGGAGGCGGTGGCGGTGGTCGCGGTCGTCAAAACCAAGACTATGATAGAAGCTACTCTCAACAGGGATCTAACCCATCAGCATCAGGATCTGCTAACCCACCAGCTACTCAAGCTCCCGCTGGAGCCGACGGAGCCGACCCATATGCGCAATGTAAGTCTATCAATGACACGGCGAGCAACTGGTATCGTATACTAACATTCTGTAGATGGTGGATACCAGAACTACCTTGCCCTCTGGTACCAGTCCCTCGTTTATCAGCAACAACAAGGCGGCGGTGCGGCCGGTCAGCCCGGTGCAGCGCCTCCTGGAGCCTCATAGAGGTTTTTGCATGCACCCTTTCCGGTAGGGGACATGCTTGTGTGATGTGATTGATCACTTGCCTTGGACCTCGACTTGATGCCTCTTTTCGCATTACGTATACTGAAGCACCGCACATGCACGTTGACTATGGAGGCTCATGGCAGCGCGCATTTACGAACCATTCAACGACTGATACCTTCTTATCCCGCTGGACTTGCAACAGCACAGCGCCCACCTTGTTTTCTTTGGACAAAATCACGAATTGGGGGAGAGGACCACCCACGGAAGAGCTAGGCAAGCTGCCTCTGGCTTTGCTTAAGCGCGCTGATATCTCGATGCACTGAACCTGGCATTTGACGATGATGATGGCACGTTCTCGCTTGCACATGATCCTTGACTGTCATGAACTGGATTCGACTCTTGACATGGACATGGTGCTCAATGCTGCTCTGCAACATGGACTTACTCCACATTCTCCATGATGCACGCTCCTGACGCCTATGTGACGGCAAGGACACCTTTTTGCTAGGTCTTGCGAGCATTCCTGGACTTGACAACTTTGGCACCTACTACCTCGTGGAACATTTGCAAGAGTGGCCATGATGAACTTTTGAGACTCTTGCCTGCTGTCATGATGCAGCTGCAGGGCACTACTCGGGTGTGGTTCGCCTGAGGACATACTCTGCCTCTAGGAATGGCATCCGCCTCCACCTCATCTGCATGGTTCTCGACTAAATCTTTCCGTGGATGCACGATCACATTTTCCCGAGTAAAGCTCGCTTCCACGGGTTCTATCGTATAGTCCATCTTCCCTTCTCAGTCTTCGTGGGTACAATGCCTGACCGGCATCTTTTCATGCGATATGCAAAATTGATTCCCAATTTTCTTTGCTTTCCGGTGGATGAAGCGCAACTAGGGACGCGAAATAGGCAAAGGGAAAACAAAAAGAAAAAGCGCACTCTGTATAATAGTTAATTCCGAGTCAAATGAATTTTCTCGACCTTGTTAGACACATGTGATGTGTGAGTCCTAGAGCAAAAAATTCTTTGTAAATCGCATGCGATCTTCTTCACTCGCGTTCTCAAGGGAACATTTCTTCACACCTCAGCTCCAATGAACAAACCTGTTTGACAACTCATGACAAATGTACGTATGATCCGGAAACGTCTCTTTAGCAGGACACTGTCGTCGAAACAGAGTGAACGTAGTGTTGAGTGCACAACAAACAAGTTTGAAAATAGGTACAAGATAAGCAACATCCGTGATGCCACGTGCTGAGGGACTGGCGCTGTGGTCGCCCCGGATGTGTAGGAAGCTGTGCCTCCCGAGACGTGACGGGGTAAGATGGCGGCATGGGGGAAACCTTGTTTTTTCTTAGGTAAGGTGATGCAGGCCCAGATCAGCCAGGTTTGAGTGAGTGAGGCAGTTGTAGTCATCTTCACATGATAAAGAGGGTGAATGATTTGGACTCTTCAAATGTTACATGGGGATGAGGATGGAGATGTTTGCATGGAGATGGGAAGACGTGATTGGGGATCAGACCAAGTCATTCAATTTTGCAAGGTACAGATGAGATTTGGACTATAGTGATGATGTATCGATGTGTTGTGTACGTAGATTGATGGATTGATTGTAAAGCAGATGGCTTTGGAGAGCGGTTGAGGGACTGTAAGTGATGTGTGAGAATGACCTCCCATGATCGTGGAATCTTCGTTTCATGAAATTCTTTCGCCCTCTCTACCTCTAGTGTCATACATCATCCGCATCTTCTCTGCCTACCTCTTGGTTTCATGACTGATGTGACTGTCACAAGCAATTAAAGCCGGATCAGCAGGAGAGAAGAGAGCAGGGGAAGGTGAAGAATGATCATCATCAGTCATTGTCAATAATAATCCAGGCTGATGCGACCGGCGTTGTAACACTACATTCGGGGTGGACTGGTGGCCAGTAGACGATGGACGGTCATGTTAAGCCCGTGGCCTAGACCAGGGCCGATATTCGCGGCAGAGATTCTTGCATGCTCATCATTATCTGTAGGAGCCTGTGCCGGACTGAGCCGCGAGCGAGTGTGGTATGTAGTATCCGTGGCGTGGCGTGGCAGACAGCAAACTTTGATTGATCTTCGCCGTTTAATGGCACTTTGTGTGGGAGAGCCTCAGAAACAGAGAGACTTGTGTGAGGCAAGGGGGGAAAAAGGGTCCTTCGAAATCGTGGTGTCATCGAACAGACATGTTTTTTTTCCCTCTCGCTTATCGGCCCTGATGCGGACTGCGGGAAACATCAGGCTTGAGATTTGCTTTTCAGAAATCTTGCTGCAAGTTGACTATTGCGGTATATGGACTGAAGTTTTGATTTCCATCTCGCAGGTGTTTTGGGTGATGGGCAAGTGTGAAAGTAAGGTGAGATAAAGTGTAGATATTCTCGCCTGTGCGGGTGCATGTGCATGGTTGATGTACGTGAGCTTTATCTCTCTTAGACTCATATGTCTGCTTGTCTGGATGCACGTGAAATGTCCTTGCGAGCTTCATGTCTGTGCTGCGCCGTGTGCTCTGTCCTTTTTCTCACCCTATCCCAATCTTCCTGTTGAATCTCCCTGTTGAATCTCTTTGGCGATAAGGTTCCATTTGGTTGTTGGTGTGTAAGCTTTCTAAACGGTTCATCTGGAAATCAAAAACCACTGGTGCTTGCGATCTGCACAGCCGACGCGTGCGGAAGGACGAGCGAGCCGAAAGTTCTGCGCGGCGGGAAATATCTCCGACACCACGCCAAGAAACTGCCAGGCGATTTGACAAAACTTTGGTTTTATTTTATTTTATCACGGGCGAGACAGGCAAGAGTTTAGCTGTGCTTCGATGCAAATCTCACGCGAGACATTTGTCGGGCAGGGACGTGTATGCGTGTGTGGTCGCCCGTACGCACACCTCAACTCACAACCGCCCTTCTTACATGCGTCGCCTACCTACCTGTCAATGTCTGACTGATATGAATTAGCGAGAGCGAGGAGTGTAAGTAAGGTTAAGGTTGGTGTGGGAACAGAGAGACGTGATGAACCGACATGCCGTGCAGGGGAGGACGAGGGATGCGCAAGAGACTGCGTTTCTCCCTTCCCCCCGCATTGGTCGAGTCCCCGACTCTGCCGTCTGTCAGAAGCCGATTCGTTCATGGCCTCTGAAAGATGTACCGGTATCCGTCGGTAGGTCAGGATATGTGGTGTCACTCCTGTTCTGTTCGGATATTGTCATCCCACCGGCCGGCCGTAACAGGCGCTCAGTGACGGATGGGCGACGGCCTAAACCGAAAGGACCACTCTAACTTCTCCGTAAACAACGGGGAAAGGAAAGAAAGAGGCGCACGAGCACGAGGTCCTCAGGTTGGTGTACCCGAGTCAACTTTCTGGGAAAGTTTGTTAACGGACGCTGAACAGCGTCGTTGGTTCAGAATAGGTCAAGGGTCTAGGCCGTTCGAGCCAGCGAGCGTGGGAGAGAAAACGGGCTCTTCGAGCAGAAAAGGCGTGCGGATGTACGTGCTCCCGTGCCCGCATGTTGTTCTACGGAAGGCGGATTGTCGGACTGTGTGCTCCCTTCGAACCGTCTGCCTTATCTGGCCTTGCATGTGCCGATCCAAGGTTGCAATGCAGGATGACTTTTGGGGGGTCATGAGGGGGCAAGAGTGGGAGAATATGGGGGAGCATTTTGGGTAGCACTGTGGCATGAGGCTGTGTTGAATGTAACAGCATTTCGAAACTATCGCGATAGCTATCTTGGACCATAAGGCCAGACGATCGAGGGGTTTGTTCCCTTAGAGAGAGCAGACTGACACATAACTGCTGATCCCCGCGAGAGACTCTCAGAGACACTCAGAGACAGAGAAAGCGGAATGCGGGACTCGGGAGGGGACAACTTGAGGTCTGCCGTTTGCAAGGGAGCTTGATCCCGGAGCTATCCTGAAAGGGGCATGTTGCATTGCTCGCTTCGCGATCCATGCTCTGCCTCTCTCGCCCGGCCCTAAGACAATCCCATCTCAAAGCTTGTTTTTGCGCCGTGTGTCTCCCGTGCCTCCCGCACACCTCTTTCTGACTCTCGATCTTCGACTCTGAAGCGTCAATGGTGGAAGATATCCCGTGCCTACTCTTCTCTTGGATCTTCCGTACAAGTTGTGTATTGTACTGGCGAAAGTCGTGCTACGTACGCAGAGGCCAAAGGGAAAAGGCTCGGCGCAGTGTCTCAGCGCCGTTGGAAACAACAAGAAAAGCCATTTCCGTTCAAATCACCTCATCTCCACAGAGAAGAAAAGTTACACACGCTGAACAGAATTTGGGTGCCTGGAATGTCACTGCAAGAAATGTCTCGGGGCAAGATGCCCTCTTCCCTCTCGCCTCGCTCTACCCCCGTTCCCGTCCCACCCCTCCTTTTCGTGATCCTATGAAGCGTGGCCGCCAAAGGCCTTTTTTCTTACATACATACATCAACTCCACAGGGCATCGTTCCTCACGATGGGAAGGCCTGTCTGTGTTCCCCGGCAGAGTGCCGCGGGCCGCGAGTGGATGTGCTGGGGTGGGTGTGCAGAAGAATTGGAGCACTCTCACACACATACACACACATACACACACATACACACACACGGATAGACGGGGAGAGGGGCATGGACATGGGCATGGCATGGCATGGCATACTGCGTAGACAGAACAGTCATGACAGAGAGAGAGAAACAAGCAGGATACTCAACTCGACAGCCAACAGCGAATGCAGCTCGCTTCTCACTTTCTTTCTCGTCTCGCGTCTTGATGTGCAGCTAAGCGGCGGCGCAAGGGCGAGGCTAAGCCGCATCCTGCATATAGTCTACTGCAAGACGGTTGGCTGTTGGCGAGCTGCATGGTGGATGGCAGGCTGGCAGCCAGAGATTCTAAGAGAGAGGGCGCTTCCTGCTCATCTATGATTGTTGCTTTTTTCACTCTCTTCGTCGTTCTTCCCCTTGAACCTCGTTTCTTCTTCTCAAGTTCACTTCCGGGAGAGGGCTTGGGCTGCATGAGCTCTTCTCGCTTCCTCTCCGAACTCCCTGTCTCTGATTCTGTCTGTCTCTCAGACTTCTCTACCCGTCGGCCCCTCACCCCCCTCACACACACCCCTACCCCCCCTTTATGATTCTGTCCTGGTGTATCCGTACCTGTCAGTGTGTCAACACAACCCGTCAAGCTCCAGGTCGCGTTTTTCTATCGAGATGTGCTAGGGCCCCCCCGTGTCGATCCTCTGAAAGCTTGTGGCTGCCCATCCGTCGACGATTGATTTTAGTTCATCCTTCTTCTGCCGTTCAACATTCTTTCCTTCTCCTCGAACCGTGTCCGACTAATTCTTATTTCTCTTACTCTCGAAAGACCTTGTTTACCCCCTCGTTAGGTCATTGCGGATTCAACTTCCAAACGGTCGATAAACAAGCATAAATCCTTCTTTGTCGTTTTCCCCTTGTCCTACCTACCTGATTGAACACTCGCAAAACAAACTCATTCGCCCAGGGATCACTTTGGGGCTTGGGGGAACTCGAAAAACCACACTGCCACTTCTTCCCCTCTCGACCTCGTACCCAGTCCTACTCACAGCTCCCTCCAAACAGCGCCTCAATCACCTCCCGCCTCAAAAGAGAACACAAAAGAAACACATACACACACACACAATGTGCCGCCTCGTGCTCTTCGCGGGCACCTGCACCCGCTGCAACGAATCCCTCACCTGGGCCGACCTCTCCCAGCAGCTATCGTGCCTCGAGGCCAAGAACGCCGACAAATTCGGCTCGTGTCGGCGTGGCGTTGATGTCGAGACACACGCCTTTGACCAGGAATGCGACGCCTGCGCCGGCGAGGACGAAGGCGTTGCCGGTATGGACTTTGGTGAGCAGGATTTTCAGCAGTATCATCATCAATATCAACAGTATCAGCAATACCAACACCCGTCATCAGCAGCATACACAGCAGCAGGATCGTCGTCATCGGCGTCAATACCCCAACCCGGCTCGAGCAAGAGGGGCCGGGACGAAGGGGAGGGAAGGAAGAAGAAGAAGGCGAGGACGTGAAAAGCTCAACGAAGCTTGCGATAATGATGGAGTTATGACACGGTTCGAACTTTGGGGAGGATGTTTGTCCATCTCTTCCTTTTCCCTCTCTCTCTACTCTCCTGGCGAGGCGTTTGGTGTTCGACAAGGAATACACACATAATGGCATTGGGGGCTTCAGGACTCGGGATACCACCGGACGCGATGGTGTTGCGCGCACATGTGGGATTGGCATTGGCATCAATCGATTGGAACCACATCAGCAACATCACAGGCACATGACGCATACGACGACGATCAGGACAAAAGGGCAGGCAATAATGTTATTTTTGGGCGGGCACACTGGGCTTCAAGGTCACAGGTGTGTGTGGCAGGCCTGCGGCGGACTCTCCGCTGCATTCCTGAGGGAGAGGAGAGATACCCTAGTCTACCTTTTACCTACGTTAGTGGCGTGGCGATCGGGAGGGGCTCCTAGCGAGGGGATCCGCGCCCCTTGGCATGCGGGTGATGTACGACACGTCTCGCATATTCCTTGCGGGCATCGAGAGGTCACGATGGATTGCTCTATGACAAGAGAAGATTTTTACAGTTAATACAAAAGCGCAATCGATTTCGCAGCATGAGGCCTCGTTTCAATACCTCATCCTTTGTCCTGCTATTGAGGTTCTCATGGGGTGAGCCAGGGTTACTTCCGCCAGTGCACGATCAGATGAGGTGCCATTAATGACTACATGATCCGACCTAAACTCATTGTTAGACACCAGTCGACCGTGGAACGAAGCCAAGTATCGTGATGAATCTGGGCGAACGATTGATATAATGCATTATATGGCACCTCTACCCTCCCGAGATGCCGCTTATCAGCCTACAAGAAGCTTACACGAGAGAAGTTTAAGTCGTTCTAGATCTTATTCTGGTGCTAAATTCACTGGGGCATACTCAATCTACTTCTATTCTCAGAACGTGCTGTTGCCTCCGTCATAGTTGAGGAAGTCAAAGTCAAAGTCAGCATCCAACAGTGAAGGATCCAGTGGTTCCTCTCCTTCGAGGAATCTCCAGTTCAGCGTATCCATGCCGGTCGCTTCCGACCGGGCAGAGTGAACTTCCTGCTGCGAATCATCGAGGGAAAGGTGTCCCGCTAAGTTATTATCCGTATTGAGAACGGTTTGCGGTACCGCTGCCACCTCTCCCTCGTCGTTACCAGGTGTCCGGGCCGTATTTGTCGAGGATTCGTCGAGAGCTGCTAGCGGCATCGGCGGCGGCGGCGGCGGCGGCGGCGGCCTCATTGATGGTGACCCTCGTCGATTCAAGTTTCGAGCTTCCTCTTGTCTCCTTTCGAAGTTGCGCCTCATCGTGAGCTCCAGATCATGGACAACACCTCGCAGTCCTGCTATAAGCTCCGGTTCCACGTTCGCAAATCTCTGTTCAACCTCCGCCTCGATACGCTGTCGGAGGAGTATCATGATCTCCCGTCGAGCATATTCTTTCCAGGACTCTTCCCGGCCGAGAGCCGTGATGTCGTGGTCGTAGTCTGCAGACGTTCCAAGTTAGCCTTGTCTACTTTTGTACCTTTATCGGACTATCACTTACAAGGTGTGGGTATTTCATCTTCCCTTACATCGAAGAGTATCCTGTATACTGCCTTCCACCTTTCTGCCTCTGTTTGCTTCGGCGAAGATTTCACCTTGAGCTGCCTCTTAGCGTCAGGGCCAAACTTGAACTCCCTGAGTAAATCTGATTCGTTGATGATGTCGCAAAGCTGATCGATGGATCCGACTCTGAGATGCCAGTCCAGTGCACTTTGTTTGTCAAACCAATTGCAACATCTGCTGCATTGGAACGGTGGTCTCTCATGGCGCCGATAGAGGTGCTCTCTGGGAGTAATCAGTCATGAGTCGATGGTATACCTAAGTCAACAGCAACAGACTTACTTCACGCGATGCACTGACTCCCATCCCGGACCTGAACAGTCTTTCTTCCTCACGTATGCTAGAGGATTCCACTTGAAGAACGGACACGCAAATAAGATGCCTCCCATTTCATCTCGGCAGCGTGGTACTTTGCGGGTCCTCTTCTTACCGCCGTCCTCTTCGTTATCGCTTTCGTCGCATTCATCTTTGTCACCGGACTTGCCCTGGTCTCTCCATCCCCCAGTTCCTTGTTTTCCGTCGCATGATTTATGTCTTTTTCGAGGCATTTGGCTCCGTTCACGCATAGTTGACCCCTCGGCCTGAGGCGAAACTTGGGCAGGTTCACCTGCATCCTCTTCTTTGATAGCGACAAAACTGCCGGTGATATCCTCTAAGTGACTATCCAAGTCGTGAATAAACGCATCCATGACTGTTTGAACGATCTGGCGCCTCTCCGCTTCCCTTGCTCGCATTTGTTGTTGTTGTTTATCCGCCGTCGAATCGCTCGCAATATCTGACTCTCCGTATTGGGAGACTGAACTCTCACCCACAGCCACTTGACGCTCATTCTCATGCGGCGACCAAGTGCTTTGAGTCTTCAACCGATAATCAGGCGATTCATGATCAGGCGTTTGACAATCAGATGTTTGATTGTCCGAGAGCTCAAGAACATCGAAGTCGATACCTTCTAAAGAGTTCTTTGAGGGATTGTATCCAAAAGTTTTGATCGATGATTGTCCCACGTGCTCCAAAACTGGTGGAGATACATGTCCGGGCCTCTGTGGTGGCCAGGAGTCTTCAGTGTCGAGTTCGTCGGAACATTCGATGGATAATTTTGTCTGGCTGCGCATGAAAATGGTAGCTGCAAAGTCCTTAGCGTTTTGTGGCGATACCACGAGACTTGGTGGTAGGTGTATACTGGTGTTAGTAAAGTGGAGTGGAAGACCCTTTCTTGAGTATCGCCCTTCTTGCTCGTCGTTATTCTCAGGAGGATGCCGACTAGCCAAGACCTGTAAGTCTTTGCTTTCCCTGAAGACTGGATCAATTTGACGGCGGCTTTTCCTTCCCGAATGTGCAAGTAGAAAGGATTCTCCGAGGTAGTCGCTCCTCTCAACATTCCCAAAGTTTGGTTTCAGGGTTTGGGGCTTTCGAGTCCAGAAATCACGAGCCGTATTCCTACTCTCTGAGGATGCGGTCTGATAGTCGCTTGTTGCGTCGTTCGTTTTGTCGTCCGTCTTGTCGTTCGTCTGGAAATTCGGGCCAAGGCTTTCAGATCTCTGAGCGAAAATCTTTGCTGGAAGGAGCTCGAGGAGCTCCAGACACTCTGCTGGCTTGAAATGACCGAATTGGAGACAATCGAAGGCTTTTGTGATGAGACTGTCCTTGCCGAGAAGCTTCTGGCAGAGAGCATAAACTTGATCGATGAAGTATCGGCTCGCAGTTTTGGTATCATCAATCTGTGTAATACCATCCCAAACGCCAAAGAGCACTCTCATCAGCTGGGGGTGCTCATCCGTGATGAGTTCATCGAGGTCTTCCAACAGTTTTGTCAGGGATGAAGGTGAAAGTGTGTCATGACTGCCGTTGATGCGGAAATACTGGATGATTTGGCCGGCTTCATTGGCCCACTTAAACAAGTGATATCCCTTGGTGATGGAGTCTGCGAACAGGGAACCCGTCTTGACTAATTCCACGATATGCTGACCTAGCAATGAAGAAAAGTCTGCCTTATCACGTGTGGTGTCTTTGGAGGCTCCCCAAATTCCTAATTTATAGATGAGTTGCTTCCTCCTTAACGGTCGGAAGGTTAGTATCTCTATTTGCAAGTGTTACGGTGTAGCGTACTGCACAGAGACACCGTGTAATATCCTCAAGTATTGGAGCAGTTCATCTATAGGGTGAAATCTGTACAGTTCGAGAATCGGCTGCTTCTCCTGCTCCAATATAGTATCCACGCGCATCCTGAGTTCGCCGGGAGGAAGCATCGCGGGTTCGACTGGGTTGATTTCCATGATTCGCCAGACTTTTTTTCGACAATAGAATATCCCGGCTTGTGGCAATGATTCACTTGACAAGGCTATGACACAAGGGGATTTTGAAAGTGTCGAATGGAAAGCAATGGCACTCTTATGGTCGGAGGATCGCTGGACGTGCCGGTGCGCGCAGTTGCGCACATGGGTGTCTGCGAGAACACCCGAATTCCTCAACACTTGTCAGCCTACTTCGCCAGCTGGGATGAGGGGCTGATTCCAGTACACTTTGGAGTCAGCTCAAGTGCATTGTGTCACAAAACCATGGTTAATGAAACAGCTAGCTCTGTTGCCTGAGCGAACCACTCAGCTCCAAGTTTGAGGGTGTCGTAGACCAGGGATGTCATTGGAGCCATAGACAGGTGTGGCTATTTCCTGTCACTGCACGCAAATGGCTGCATGCTTCGCTAAGCAATGGGCGGACCAAAGGATGAACTTTTTGGAGAATGAAACGGTTGGCCTTGCGTCTCGTCCCTCTGTCCAAAGCTCTTGTGACAACTGGATTAGATGGGTGGCAATGTAGACCTGAAGACATAGAGTGGGCACGGAAGCGATAATGTTCAACGGCCAGGCAGCCTCAGATTACATGAGGGTATGAGGCAATGAAATGTACTCTGCGAAGCGGCTGGAGAAACTGTTCTCAATGATCTCTTCCATTAGGAAGGCGCAGCACAGGACCACAAGTGACAAAGTCGCAAGAGTCTGCTCACCCATGACAACACAGCCAGCTTACACGAACGCCATCACGTCGTAAATTTGAAAAGAGCAGCTGGCTGACAAAAGCCAGACCCTGATCCTGTCCTCAGATGCCCGCTTCCCTTTGTCCCGTTTTTTCAGCTATCATGATACCTTGAGGAGGACAGCGATTTTGGTACGGGCAAACGTCAACTTAGAAGAGGTTTGAAGATGAATAAGACTGACTTTGAGGGTTAACTAGCTCCTCAAAACGGTCAATCCTCGTCTACCCACGCTCCTGGGACTCGTAAAGGCGGATTCTCGATCAGATCCCAAAAATCGCCGGCGAATTCCTCGGCTTCCAGACTCCAGACAAGGTTCCAATCTCCAGGTTCTGGCCCATAAGTGAAAGATACCAGTCGCAGGCCAGGTTCATATATCGTACTATTGTCCCAGGTCCTCAAACGTTCTTCTTGCAGCCGCGCCTCCCGCTTGAAATACTCCATCTCTCGACGGCCGTATTCTTCGAGGTCATGACCTGATATCTGCACGTCCTCCAGCCACCTTCGTAGAAATAGGGAGATTTTGCGTTTATATTTTGAGTGATCCCAAGGAGTCTTGTAAAGCGCGGAAATGAGTGGCGTGTAACAACGGGGTTCCTCCTGGGCGGCGTCAACAGACATCTGCATGCTGAGCCTTTGAGAGGACACTCCTTGAACAACCCACCGCACAAGTTTTCTCCAGCTAGACTTCTCATCGAAGGCCATCTTCGTTGCGTAGCACGATACGAGGCTCTCTAGAGAGCTGTCGAACGATGCATCGAGAATCACAATGAATTCAGCGGGCTTGATACCTCCATCGTGCTGTATATCGTGTAGTAGGATCTTTGGGTCGACATGGTACCAGTCTAAATGCGCGTAACGTACTTTCAGCGGGAGTTGATAGTACGTGGTCGCCAGGCTTCTCGTCATATATTGGTGAGCTTCGTGGTCCTTCCATATAAAGCTAGAGATGGCAGATAAGTTCAAGGTGGTCTCGTCTGGGGTAAAATAATCTTCCAGGCAGTCATCGAGGGCGACGTGAACCCAAATTTTGAAGAGCTCCAACGTTTCATTCGATTTGCATAAGCGTGCAAATGGAGCGAGACCCAAGGTTTGGCCATCCACGTCGTCCAAGCGTAAACCTATGCCAAGCAAATGACGAATAATTTCGATTCTTTCCCAATTGACTGCAGACTGAGATTTAGTCAGCGTCATAGCCATGTGCTTCTTTGTAGATACGCATACATGTAGCAGTGTCCATCCATCTTCGTCACGGTCGAATAACGATGACCGATGCTCCTCAATCTCACGTAGCGCGGGTATCCAGTAGCCACGCTCTATATACTCGAATATGGGGGTACTGCTGTAAGGTCGGACTGTCCAAGCTCGCAGGCAGAACTTCCATCCAGCGTGCGCTCGGTACGTCTGAATATCCCAGAGTCTCGCTGACACCCACCAAGGTAGCTGTAATCGTGCCTGGTATACTGCGAAGTATTACTATGACCCTTGCGCTTCACAAACTTGCCTAGGCACCCACCTTGAACGTCGTGATACTTAGAGTGCGGAACAGTCCGACTGGTAAAGCCGCCGAAGAAGGAAGACTGTGCATTGTGGAGTGGCTCCATTCTGGATGCTTTCCTAACAGAAGCTACACTGTTGAAGTCTGGCTCGTCTGTCAGCCGCACTTGTCGGCTTGAGTAAGCCTCGACCGTGAATGCGGTCGTTTCCGGTGTCTTAACGCCACTCGTAGTTGACTCGGTCCTATTAGTGATGGAGGCACTGGAAGCGTCGTTAGCAATGTCTACTTTCCGAGTAAATCGATGCGCTTACAATATCCTCGTATTTTGTGATAGCAACGCCATTTGCAGGGCGAACTGTAGCTTTTGCTGACAGCTCTGTATCAGGTCCTTTTTAAGCGTAACCCTGAGCTTCGTTATGCTCCTCCGTGACTTCTTCGCGGTAAGAATTTGCTGTTGTAAGTCTGTCGCCAGTATCTCCAGCTCGTTCGCCACTTGCTGACAACATCTCAGACTAGCATCTGAAGTGCCAGTACTCGGCGTGCCCGCCTTACTGAGCTCCACATCCATCTCTGTGAGGATAGCATTAAGAATGTCAACCTGTTCGACGAGCTGGTTGATCTCGCGGGGCACATCCTGGACTTCGTTCCAAAGCTTCTTGAGTTTGATTGTGCTGGAACCAAGCTTGCCGGCAATCTCGACGACGGTGAAGGCGCTGACGACAACGCCGAAGGCTTCCGCCATTGTGGATGGAGGTCGAACCTTTCCCTAAGTCACTGGTAATCTCTGCCGGTCTCAAAATTTCAGGCCAGGGGTTAAATGATTGATGGTCGTCAAGAAAGGCTCCGCTACAAATTAGAAGAATAGCTAGCCAGGCGTACGGGGCAGACCGAAGGGGGGTTGATGCGCTTTTCAACGCCCGAATTAAGCAGGCTGCGCGGCAGATAAGCCCCAGCAGTGCCTCCCAAGCGTCAGGCTTTCCTGCAGGCTGGATGTGCTGCATGGAAAGAGCCAATTGAGACCCAACACCACATCACTCGAACTGTCAGACCAGCGTTGCGTCTACCAATGAAAGTGAGCGCAAGGCGGGAAAAGACTGCTTCTTGATAGAATCGCATTGGCTTGCCACCATCAGTCCACGCCCATACTTCGATCAATCTTTCCTCACAGAACAATAGCCGCTGATACTACGAGAAGATCAGTAGTCGTACATCAAATCCAAACAAAGAGGACTTACTAGGTTCCGCCTTGACTCTCAGGCAGCACGTGCATCGTAAGTTCACATCACTTCAATGAGATCTCTCAAAAGATAGGCTTTCGCACCCAGTTATGACATGGTATAATTCTTCAAGAAAGTCTACGGTATGCCCCCGCGTATCCCAATCTATACATGTGAAGACGAAGGAAAGGTATCATCTATGAAAGTGATAAGTGTTTCGACCAACGAAAGTAAGTACATCACCAGCCTACTGAATGGTTGGAGGCGGCGTTGGTTGTCGTTTCGGCCTTGCAGGTGCAACTTCCGGTGGCGGCGGTGCGGGCTTGCGTTCATCATAAGCCGGCTCCGGAACAGCCTTCAGTGATTCTGGCTTGGTCTTTGGAGCCTCCGAAGCAGCCTGTGGTGGCTCTGTTGCAGTCTTCACAGGTTCTGGAGTCTTGTCGGCAGTTTTTGAAGCGTTCTCGGGTGTTCGTTCTGACGGGGCATCAGCAGACTTCGTCGGCGGCGTCGGCGGCTCAACCTTCTTCTTAACCAAGTCCTCGTCCCACACATCCTTCACAAGGCCCCAATACCTCGACGAATCCAACTTGGCATGCGCAACATGCTGACTCCCATCAAACCTCTCCTTGCGGACCTTGAACCCGACCTCGGCAGACTCATCCGCGTGCCTCTCCACATCACCCCAGTAAATCATCTCATCCTCTTTGCTGTACAAATACGCCCGCCGCCTCTCACTGCCCAAAAGCGACTTTTGCCGCAGCGCCGCCCACATCTTGCCAAAGAACCCGACGCGCCCGAACGGGACGTGGAAGAGCCAGAACCAGCCGATGAAGACGTGTGCCAGCGGCGCCAGGACCCGCGGCATCGAAGCCGAGATCGCGCGGTAGCTCCGCATCCAGTGAAATCCTCCGGGACAAGAGTCGTAGAGCGTCACGTGCGGCGGGAGCTCCAGACGGCCTGCGCGATCCGCATCGGCGTAGAGCTCAAGGAACTTTGCGAGGTTGGTGGCGCCACCGTTGGAGAAGACGTGGAAGAGGAGCTGCGGGGCTCGCTGGCCCGCCCCTGTCTCGGACGAGGCCGGCGGAGGGACGGAGTCTGCTACGGAGCGGATCACGGGCACCGCTGGCTTGATTTGCCGCTTGGAGATGCGGTTGGAGAGGGTGTGGATGAAGGGGCACTTCACGAGAAGGATGCTGGCGGAGGGGTACATTGCCATGTAACGCGATGTGTACTTTGCAATGTGGACGTCCTGGGCCGACATCCAGCTGAAGATGGCGACGAGTTTGGGTGAGTTCGGGTCCGGGACGGATGAGGGCGGGTCGTAGAGGAACGTCGTGGGTGAGAGCTCTTGCATGGCTGGCAGGGGTCCGGCAGCGCCGGTGGGCTGGTTTGATGCCATGGTCAGTGTGATTTGGGTTGTCGTGTGTGAGAAACTCTCGACAGCGACCGTTGCTTTTTGCGACCAACTATCCGATGAAGAATCCCGGGGAAGGGTTACAGTCAACGTTCAAGGTAGAGATGCGGGAGGGAGACGAGGTGAGGTTAAGATATAACGTAGTCAGAGCTCCAATGGGATGGACGGGTCACCTAGGCAGTACATTCTCAGCCCTATCCTCGGGTCTTGTCGTCATCATGTTAAGGTTGGCTAGGTTACCCTTTCCGGTAAGTGCCTCGGCTTTACATCCCTGCCGCACGGGACTTTGGATGTCTCAACCAAATCCTGAGGGATTCACGTTGAGATCTTGGCTTCAATTCTCTATCATTGTCAAAAAAATTGATGGGAAAATGAGGCAGTCCGATCAGACCGGGGTGACACGAGTATAGTCAGGCCAGCGGCCCGCCGGCGGGACATGGACTCCGATTCTTGTAGGCCGATCGGTCCCCAACTTCGGAGCTGAGATCGGGGGTGTCAGCACCTTATTCTGGCAGCATATGTTGTGGGATGGAACCCATCGTATTGGTGATTATGTCATGAGCCCGCTGTGAGTCCTCGTCAGACATTGCCATGTATCATTAACGTTGCTCAATACAATTCTGAGGTTAGACCCTATGTAGTAACCGTAGTGAACAGTAGTGCCCCAGATTTCAGGGGTTCAATGGACGTCGCTTCTCGTGTCAGTCGACTCGGTTGAAACGAAGTTCAATTGGTGGCAACGACAGTGGGCCGGGCATACTGCATGACGACAATGGTGGCACGTTGGGCAGGACATATGCGGATGGCGCGCCATCTCGCATTTAACATGAAGGAACAAACAGATCTGCCGAGCAGGGGTTGAGAGCTGAGAGTTTAGAGACCGAGGTGTATGCTCGGATTTTTTCTTTCACAACACGTTGACAGCACGTTGAGAGCATATGGTTTGGCCGCGAATGACAAGCGTGAACAAACATAGGACCCATCTGGTGTTACCGAAGCTGGATGGCGCAGTGGCGAGGCAGGACTTTTGTAAACTCGAGAAGCTATCTACCTGAGATCAACAGATGCTGTTTCAACCCGATCACATTTGCTTGAGCCGACTTCCGATAGCATGTGCGTGGTCTGAGACTCCTTGCGTTTGTTCAATAAGCTGGCCGACTCCCGAGTAACGTCTGGTCATACTGGTACCTGAATGGCATACCTGGCAAATGCTGCAGGTATCCGTCTAGTGTAATCAAAGCAGTCTGAATGAGACGGAATATCGAAACCCTAGCTGAACTTGATGAATTCCCATTGTTTCAATCAGATACTTAAATCATATTGCTCCCAATTCCTATGCCCGACCATAAGCAAGATGTGCTACAAGGGGGATCGCGGATGACCCCCACAATAACACAACCACGATGAGCTAGGCTCTAGTTTATGGAAAGTATTCAAGTCCGAAGATTACTGAGCTAGAACCAGCTTCTGTCTTGAAGTAATGTGACATTCGTAAATATGGGTCGATAGGAAGTTGCCAAGGTCGTTTGTATTAATATGTAAGGGAGTGTAAGCCGCAGATGAGATATAAATGAAATCTACACCAACAGACCGAATAGCTTACCTATGGGCAGCGAGAGTGGATGAAATCGGGGACTCGTTGCGGGTCTCGGCTATGAGCCATGAGCCATGAGCTTCTTAGGTGATTCCGTCGTCGTTTGTGAGATTTCAAAGCCAATGGAAGTATCAATGATATGGGCGGGAACTTCGCAAATGCCTTACAAGTCAGTGGCAAACTGCAACTTCCTCAACGGGAGGCCAGGATATCAAAGGAAGGTACGCTGTTTCCGTGTGGATCTAATCCTTCCAAGATGGACGTGGCATCCCGAGCAAACGATCCAAGGCAAGCGGTACTTGCCCTTCCCGTCATCCACGATGGCAACCACTTCATGTACCTCCTTCCAACTTCTAGCAGTCACAGCCATACACACGCTTTCCTAATGTTACAATTCGTCCAAAGGGAAGTAACGCAGACGGGACCAGCCGAGATGGGAAGCACATTCGTGTTTGCTGCGCCTTCCTGCCGTCACCGTCCACCCCGAACACACGTCCGAGGATTGTCCCCCATTTCAAAAACCCTTCATCTTCCTCGCCATAGACAGCTTTCCTCAGCCTTTCTCTCCGACATTTGACCAGCGTCCTCGTTCATCTTCAAAAAGAGACTCAAGCTGTAGCTCAACGGTCTCGTCCCTTCTCTTGTTCCATCCATCATTCCTTTCAACCACCCTCATTTTCCCATTCTCTCCGTAATCCAAGACGCCATGAAGGTCGCCAATGTCCTCTCCTCTCTGTTGGGAGTTGGTCTCCTGTCCGCCGACGCCGTCTTGGCCAAGGACAGACGCCGTGTCGGTGTCGAGATCAAGAGCCCTCTCAAAGGCGTCAACTTCCAGCGCATCAAGGCCTTTCGTGAGGCTGCCCCTGATGAGGTCTCAGGCCGCACCCAGAAACTAAAGCCATTCCATGGCAGAATCACCGGCCACAACGCCGCCACTGCCTTGGGCGCTGCCCAGCCTCGAGATCTCTCTTCCAGCTACCAGAACATCACAGCCTTGTCTCCTTGGGGTACTCAATATGCTGTCGAGGTCACCTGGGACGGCAAGCTCATCAACATGATCTTCGACACCGGCAGCAGCGACACCTGGGCCACCAGTTCCAATCTGACGTGTACCAACCTGTCAGGCACTGCTGTCTATTCCCCTGAATCTTGCGGCTTTGGACCGGACAAGATTAACGACTTCAAATATGGCCCCGTCGAGGATGTCCACTTCGCCTTGAGCTACGGTTCTGGCGAGCGAGTGTCCGGCCCCATGGGTTACAGTGACATCGAGGTGGCCGGCATCGTCGTCAAACAACAGCAGGTCGGCCTGGCCAACAAGACGTACTGGATGGGCAACAACTACACCAACGGTGTTCTCGGTCTTGCCTATCCCTCGATCACTAGTGCTTTCACTGGCGACATGAATGAGGATCGCCCTGCCTTCCAGGTTCCATACTCGCCCTTCTTTACCAGCATGGTTCAGCAAGGACTCTCTTCAGACGCCTTCAGCGTTTCTCTCGTCCGCAATTCGTCTGGCGTAATTGGATGGGGTGGCCGCACTGGTCTGCCAATCACTGGCCCCACGGCCTACACCGATCTCATCATTGTGAGTTTTGACCAAAACAGGATGACAGCTCAGTATGACTTACAATCTTGCAGACCAGCATCAACTCACAGCGTCCCGACGGTAGCTGGCAATACTCATACTACACCATCCTCGTCGATGGCTTGCGTTGGGGATCCACGAGCGACACCAAGAAGTACCTGTACATTGTCGACACTGGCACGACGCTCATGTACGTGCCTCCGCCCACAGCCGAGGCTATTGCCAGATCTTTCTCCCCCAGTGCCATCTACTTATTCCAGTATGGCGGATACTTCGCCCCTTGTGATGCCATTGCTCCCAAGATAGCCGTCATCATCGAAGGCGCAAGCTTCTTCATCAACCCTGTGGATCTCATCTACCGCGGACTGGTGGACCCTCTCACGGGTTACTGCCAGATTGGTATTACTACCGGTGGCAAGGGTCCGTACATCCTGGGTTCAGTCTTCCTACACAATGTCGAAGCCTACTTTGACGTTGGTGCTGGTCAGGTTCGCTTCTACGGTCGCGAAACCTACGGTGCCACTCCTCAGCTCCCCGAGAAGTAGAAATGCAAGCAGCGGTTTGGTAGTTTCGAGGACACTTCATCAGGTCTTTTGTGATTCGGACTGAGACTACTTAATTTCATGTAGGCTGTTCAACAAGATTGGGATGAATTTGCTGGGGTTGTTTTGGGGTCATGTTGGCCAAAGACATAGTAGCTTACACAGAGTTGTACTTGTACTGGTGAGATAGGGTTCAGTCTAATGAATGCCACTTGCCTCATACTTTCTTTGAATGCTCACTTGGAATCGTGTTGGTGAGGTAGTAACCTGGCCTCCTCGTCGGCGCCGGGGGCAGCCTGGTAAAGTGTGATATCAGGTCAGAGACAGCAGCAGTTCCAGCGCAGGCGGTGTTTCCACAGTGGACGAGACTGAAACCAGTGCTCGGGTCGGGACTTATCGGAGTGGTGACGAGGGCTTATCGAGTTCTAGAGTCCTTATCGATAAGGAACCTCCGTGAGGTCACTGCGATGGCGCTCTCATTTCTGCCACTTGGTTCAACACTTCACGATCCAGGCCCCTCGGCAACACTTACTCACACCTCACCGACTTCCTTCCAAGCGATACCGACCTTGCTGCTGCTGCTGCTGCTGCTGCTTCGGAGGCCAGCCCTCTCCTTCTTTTCTCCTCTGCAGATTTCTTTTCGGCCATCTTCCTGTATCTCTTGCACCACCTCTTCTTCGCCGTCACGATCGTATCGTCTCAACCCCCATCGTTTGCGGTGTGCGGCGGTTACTCGGCAGTCGCTGTACCGATCTTTTGGAACCCCTCCGACATCCCCCGTGGTCGGCAACAATTCTGGGAAAAAGACTGGAATAGTGTTCTTCCGACCTGACCAGCCTGGGAAGCGACCTGGACGAAGGCATTCCCGAATTAACCAGCGAACTACCATAGCCCAGTTTCAAAGCAGCTCAGCCATCCACCATGGGTATCGGAGTGATCCCGGCGAATAGTGCCGATGAGAGCAAGAAGACACCTCGACGACAGCATACCTGGAGCTTCAGCAAGGTACGATATTACCGAATTTCTTAGTCTTCTTTTCTTTTTGATGTTCAAGAGCTTTGAGATTTTTTTTGGGGGGTCGTTGTTTTCCTGTTTTGTTTGCGCGGATTTCAGTAGTCTTGTTTACAGTGCAGCACAATGCCATGCACCGGCTTTCTCACAGGCATCGTCAAGTGACTTTTTTCTCCCTCTTTGCCCAGTCGATGGCTTCCTGGCGGTGTGAATAATCACGCAGGGGTGTTGGTCAGCGATGGAGGACCCCTCCCCTAGCCTTTTTTTTCCTTCTGGACTATTTGATACGATCTGGCAATCGTGCCGATTTGTTGGATCCGAGTCCCGGCCGGCTGGACCTGCTTGTTCGGAGCTGCTGGGCTGGGCTGCTGGGCTATGAGAGAAAAATGACCCCTGGAACAGTCGTTCAAGCCTAGACTCCTATGCGGATAGAGGCGTTTCCCCCAGCAAGTGCGGCGGTGAAATTTCCCATGTTGCGTGGTCAGGAGACTTGTCCCGGGTGACCTTTTCCCCTGGCGGGTTTTCGTGGGGGTCAGATATTAGTGGCCATTGGATTGCTCAATTGAGCCTCTCGAGAGCTTTGGGCACCTGGATGACTATGATTCTGTTGCCCGCCAAGTGGTTGATGCAATGCGAATATGATCGTTGGGTCTTTGGCTCTCTGTGGACTCTGGTGAATAGCCGCAGCCGGAGGTCGCCGAGCAGCAAACAGATGAGCCGTTGGAGTGAAAACGATTGGCAAAGTTGTCAAGACGTTGGCGGCACTAGAAAGGGCACTCTTAGGAGCATTTGTGGTTGGAATGGGAGGTTCAAGTGGACTGGAATTTGGGTTTCATTCTTCAGCATGAAGGGTCCTTCTTGTTTGCATCCTCGTCATCGCGAAAAGGTAGTCTACCGAATTCCGGTAAACGTGGTATCATGAGGAGGCTCCGGCTATGTCTGGCAAGTCAAATCGATCAGTTCGGCGTGGTCTGATGTCCACCTCGGTTGTTCTCGGTGAGAGTTGCCCTCTTGGCTTTCGGGAGGGTGGTGAACCAAGGAAGCCGACTGGCGAACTGACAACCCAAGGCTCAAGCTGGGCGCGAGTAGGATGCGACATGTCCCGGTGAGCGCTGTGGATGCGGGGATGGTCCGCTAGAGTTTGCGCTGAACTGCTGGAGCTTCAAGGCTGGAGCTTCTGCCCTCGACTCGAGCTGCCCCTCCAGAGGCCCAGTGGGCTAGGCTCCCCGACAAGGGGCACCGGGGAAAGGCGGGCAGAATGAGGGGCACCCGTATGGGGGGGATTGGAGTTCGACCCGGGGCATGGGGTCCAGTGATCCTCTATAATGGAGGGGCGGGCAGACCACGGACTAGAAGCCGCGCGAGGGGGAGACGGCGGCCTCTGCCGTTGCGCACAATGGAACGAATGACCTGCCCTGCATGCATACCCAGTTAGGTACATGCAGCTCAAGGGACACCTTATCCATCTTGTTGTGTCTGCTCAAGGTACCTTAGCTGGTGAAGCTGCTGGTGGTCTCAGTTGCGGACGGGCGAACGGGACGTCTTGAGGATGGGACTTTTCCTTTCCCTTCTATGCTTTTTGGCGTTCTTGCTCCAATGGCATCGGGCTAGAGAACAAGTCCCATTCTACCTGACCCTCCGTATGGATAGTGCAGCCTTTCGTCCACTGTTCGGTATTAGGGACCCAGCACATGTCCACAAGGTACCTTCGGAAAGATGGGGTCACCAAGCAAGCAGTGCTGTGCTCATGGAAGTACCTTACCCTTACCTTACCTTGACCACGGATACCCTTCCGCACAAACAGCGATCCATCCCCCGGCAAGGCACATGTCGCATCAGTTCATCCAGTGGTGGACTTGATATCTGAACTGGGCAGACTGACCTGATGGATGAGCTGAGCCTGGTGTCTCTCCATCATGGCCGTTGCCGTCGTTGCGCCCGCTGTTTGTTCTTTGAGGGTTTGAGTCTCATTAAGGTACCACCGAGTCCAGCGATTCCATACCTCTACTCTCAAGTACTTACCTCACTGCGAAAGAAGTAATGTACTTGCTGCTCTCGGCTCTTTGCTGGCAGCCAAGTTGATTCCAAGCAGCTTCCATTGCCTACCAAGTACCTTTGGTATTCTTGTTCCTCGGGATATCCTCTCGGCAGCCCTTGTCCTATTAGGTTCCCCCTCCTCGTTTACCTATGTTTTACGTACCTTTCTCTCGATCCCCTTCACACTTTCACAGACTTACGCACGCCGCCCATCCACTCATTACTCCATGCCCTCCACCCTCACCTTTCACCTCACCTAACATCAGGTCACTCTCTTCTCCTCACTACATCATCGTTCCCCAAACCCTGTGCAACCTCAACTGTGCTGTTTCTGCATCTCCTTACACCTACACATACCCATACCTCTACCTACCCTTACATACATACCTTGCCTCTGCCTGCAAACGGAATTCTTCAGCAAACAACGTTTCGAATCACAGCCGTTGGCTCAGTCTTCTCCCTAGTCCCTACACTTTGCCAGTATCGTTATCAAAGAAGTCAAAGAGACAAGGACCCCCTCCTTCTTCTCCTACACTTCTTTCAGCAGTTCCATGTCGTCCGGTTCAGACTGACCCTTAACCCCCGTCATCCCCGTCACCCCCGTCCCAAAGTCACCGCACCCGCCCCGAGAGTCACGCCCGAGGGGTCCCGCCTATTTGGGCGTAGAGCTACTGCCACGAGCTGGAAGCATCACGCGAGCTGCCTTCCTCCACGCTCTCTCTTTCCACGCCACTCAATTCATCTCCAGCTTCCTTCTCATGCCTACGCGTTTTCAGCTTCTACAACATCCTTTTCCTTCTGTCTCGTCATAACAACTTCCGCTTGGACAACTACCAAAAAGAGAGAGGGAACGAGAGAAAGCACAGCGTCAAGATGCCGGCCAAGACTAACGGTATAGGCATTCAGGTGGAGGATACCAAGATATGCGTCGTCATGGTTGGTCTGCCCGCTCGGGGCAAGAGCTTCATCGCTCAGAAAGGTGAGTAAATATTCTAGCTGCGTATTTCTCCAGAGAATGTTCAGCAAACGACGCCGCTACCACTTTGGCGCATTTTCACAGCGTTGATATCACGATTATTTGACACTGACGTGATTGGCTCAGCGCAACGCTATCTGGGTTGGCTCTCCATCAAGGCAAAGACCTTCAACGTCGGCAGCTACCGCCGCCAGGAGGATGCGCACCCCTCGGCCGACTTCTTTGACTTCTACAATACCGAGGGCGAGCGCAGACGTCGCGCCGCGGCCGAGAAGGCCATCGAGGATATGCTGGCCTGGTTCCGCCAGGGTGGTGTAATTGGCATCCTTGATGCCACCAACTCCACCAAGGAGCGCCGCAAGTGGGTTCTCGACATCTGCACCAAGGAGGGCATTGAGGTCCTCTTCGTCGAGAGCAAGTGCGACAACGAGAACCTCATCATGGCCAACATCCGCGATGTCAAGACTACCTCGCCCGACTACCAGGGACAGGACCCCGAGGAGGCTGCGCTTGACTTCCGCAACCGCATTCGCAACTACGAGAAGGTCTACAAGACGCTTGACGAGGATGGTGATGAGAACGAGTACACCTACCTCAAGATCATGGATGTCGGCAAGCAGGTTATCATCAACCGCATTCAGGACTACCTTCAGAGTCGCGTTGTCTACTACCTCATGAACTTGCACATTCGCCCTCGCTCCATCTGGCTCTCTAGAGTATGTGTCACTAACTTTGCGCTGTTGAGTCTTGGCTAATGGTGAACAGCACGGAGAGTCCATGTACAACTTGGATGGCCGCATTGGCGGCGACACTACGCTCTCTCCCCGTGGTGAGCAGTATGCGCGCAAGCTTCCTGAGCTCGTCCGCGATTCAGTTGGTGTAAGTCATTCCAAAGGAAGTATCTTTCTGTCCAGGTTGCTGACCAACCCACAGGACGACCGTCCCTTGACCGTCTGGACCTCGACTCTCAAGCGCACCATCGCTACCGCTCGCTTCCTCCCCCCTAACTACAACCAGTTGCAGTGGAAGGCTCTCGACGAGCTCGACTCCGGCGTCTGCGACGGCCTCACCTACCAGGAAATCAAGGACCGTTTCCCGGAGGATTTCGCCGCCCGTGACGAGGACAAGTACAACTACCGCTACCGTGGCGGTGAGTCGTACCGCGACGTCGTCATTCGCCTCGAGCCCATCATCATGGAGCTCGAGCGCAGCGAGGACATTCTCATCGTCACCCACCAGGCCGTGCTGCGCTGCATCTACGCCTACTTCATGAACAAGAGCCAGGCCGACAGCCCCTGGATGAACGTGCCCCTGCACACCCTCATCAAGCTCACCCCGCGCGCCTACGGAACCGAGGAGGTGCGCTACGAGGCTAACATCCCCGCGGTCAGCACCTGGCGAGGCAAGGGTTCCACGGCCAAGCACGAGAACCCGATTGCGGAGTGTACGTGAAAAGAGTTCTTGAAATTGGTTTGTGGCTCAAGGTTGACTGAAGGATTGGAACAGGAACTTGAGGGAAACGGACGCAGGCGTATCTGTCTTGTGGTCACAATCTCTGTGACTGGGACAATTCGAGATCGATTTGAGACCTGCGCACGCAAAGGATTTCTTTTTTTCTCTTGACGACGACGACGTTTTCAGACTCCACTTTTCGGCATATTCCACTCGGTTCACGATGGCGTTTAAGGACAACACGGAGAGAAAGAAAAGATGACCTATTACAGGGACGGCGGCAAAAAAACGCGGAGAGTGGTGGCATGACGCGTCGGAGGGAACCCGACACCCATTCTCGATGGAACAAATTACCTTGCTTTTTTACTGGACCAGACGAACGTCAACACGGCGACAGCATCACCCTGTTTACACTTCTCACTCAGAGGTGGGCTCCCAAGCTTTCAGAGTCTTGCGGTTGCTGTTGCGATGCATCTGCCGTCCGGTATCACAATTACTTTGCACTTGCTCAAGATCCTACAACTACTCTAGGACAAATGTTTTCAAGGTTCGACAATTCACAACCAAATGAAAGGGAACGAAAGGGAGGGGACAAAAATTGCATCGATCGGACGGGGGGTTACGCAGGCGGTTTGAGTGGTTGCGGACACCGGCATAGAGGTTCGTGTTGGACCAAGGACCAAGGACCGTTTGACATCCGTCTGGGTGTGACGAGGGACTGGACGGTGGGAATTTTCCCTGGCCGGTCTTCTCTACATGTTCCCTTTAGTTTCCCAGTTTCATAGCTTCATGATGAATGTACCTACGTTAGGTACCAATTACGTTCTCGTTCGGTTCGGTGACTGACATCAGAACTGCTGTGTTCTTGTTCCTACCGAGGTTGGTAGTTGAGCATTCTTGAAGATGACGGCGATCGAGATGGTTTGTGCAACTGTCCCCGTCCAGTTGCGTATAACGAGCCCCATAGGAGCTGGTTGGTAATTTCCAAGCCAACCTTACTAACTATACGTCGAGCATCTCGACAAGGATGAGATCTCGTTCCCGATGGTCTCAAGCTGTGATCCTTGGGGATGGCCTGTATTCCCAGAATTACTCGGTGATGTGTACGCTGCAGTGACCTTAAGAAAACAAATAGCCAAATAGAACGCACAAGCATCTCATCATCGAGAGAACCCGAGGTTCTTGTGGGTCATACGTTGAAAATGATCGTTCGAGGGTGGCTTCTACCGTGGTGGCCTCGATCACAAACTGAAAAGCTTGGATTCAATTTCAAGCTCTGCTCTAGAGCATAAAAGCCAGAGACGTCTGCATACCTATGTTCAAGACGATGGAGGCGTTCATGAGGCCCGCCTTTCCATGAGTTCAGCACCCGGTACGTACCTTTTGCCCCGCATCGCATTCCACTCGGGGTGGATTAACCACCTCCGTTATCAACCCAGACTTTTCAGACCGATAAGAAAAAAAATTCCCAGGCGGGAGAGGGTCGACACTTTTGGTAGCAGCTTGAGAGAAGTCCCTTCTGGCCGCCTTTACTGCACGGTTTTCTACTACGCAATTTTTGCATTGCAAAGAACCGCCACAAAAACCACACAACATGGACGCCGCCACGAGCAAGAAGAGAAAGTCACGCGACTCCAATGGCGTGAAGGTCTCTAGCAAAAAGCGAGCCGCCGAGGCAGAGATCCCCGCCGCCACGACGACCGCAGAGGCCCCCGCGAAGAAGTCCAAGAAGGTGAAGCGCAGCAAGCAGCCCGAGGCCGAGCCGGAATCCGACAATGAGGCGGTGAAGGAGCAAGTCGAGGCCGGCAGCGACGCCGAAGATGTCGAGAACGAGGAGGAGACGGCCGCCGCCAACTTCAAGACGGCACAAGACGACGAAGACGAGGGCAACGGCTCCGACCTCGACGACGACGTGCACGCGCCCGCAAAGGACACCGCCGACGGCGAAAACGACATCCCCAACGCGCAGCAGCTCTCCCTCCCGCCCGCCGCCGGCGCCGAGGCTCACGACTTTGCCGAGCTCAACCTCTCCGAGAAGACGATGAAGGCCATTGGCGACATGGGCTTCACCAAGATGACGGAGATCCAGAGGCGGGGTATCCCCCCCTTGCTGAGCGGCAAGGACGTCCTGGGCGCGGCCAAGACGGGTTCCGGAAAGACGCTCGCGTTCCTCATCCCCGCCGTCGAGATGCTCAGCGCCCTGCGCTTCAAGCCGCGCAACGGCACCGGCGTCATCGTCGTCTCGCCCACCCGCGAGCTGGCGCTGCAGATTTTCGGCGTCGCGCGCGAGCTGATGGCGCACCACTCCCAGACGTACGGCATCGTCATCGGCGGCGCGAACCGCCGCGCCGAGGCGGACAAGTTGCAAAAGGGTGTTAATTTGCTGATTGCCACGCCCGGCCGCCTGCTGGATCACCTGCAAAACACCCCCTTTGTCTTCAAGAACCTCAAGTCCCTCATCATCGACGAGGCCGACCGGATATTGGAAATCGGTTTCGAGGACGAGATGCGGCAGATTGTCAAGATTTTGCCAAAGAACGACCGCCAGACGATGCTCTTCTCCGCGACGCAGACGACAAAGGTCGAGGACCTGGCGCGCATTTCGCTGCGCCCGGGACCGTTGTATGTGAATGTCGACGAGAAGCAGGAGCACAGCACCGTTGCGAACTTGGAGCAGGGATACGTGCTCTGCGACGCGGATAAGCGGTTCCTGCTGCTGTTCTCGTTTCTGAAGCGCAACTTGAAGAAGAAGGTCATCGTCTTTTTCAGCAGTTGTAACTCTGTAAAGTACCACGCCGAGCTGCTCAACTATATCGATTTGCCGGTGCTGGATCTGCACGGCAAGCAGAAGCAGCAGAAGCGGACGAATACGTTTTTCGAGTTTTGCAATGCCAAGCAGGGTACCCTTATCTGCACCGACGTTGCCGCTCGTGGTTTGGATGTGAGTCACTCTCTCACACACTCATGGATGCAATGGTGTACTAACAGAACTCGCAGATCCCCGCAGTAGACTGGATCGTCCAGGTCGACCCCCCAGATGACCCGCGCGACTACATCCACCGCGTCGGCCGAACCGCCCGCGGCTCCAACAGTAAGGGCCGCTCCCTCATGTTCCTCCAGCCCAGCGAGGTCGGCTTCCTGACGCACCTGAAGGAGGCCCGCGTGCCCGTGGTGGAGTTCGACTTCCCCGCCAACAAGGTCGCCAACATCCAGTCCCTGCTCGAGAAGCTCATCAACCAGAACTACTACCTCAACAAGAGCGCCAAGGACGGCTACCGGTCCTACCTGCACGCCTACGCGTCGCACTCGCTGCGCACCGTGTTTGATGTGAATAAGCTGGACCTGGCTAAGGTGGCAAAGAGCTTTGGGTTCTCGACGCCGCCGAGGGTGGATATCACTGTTGGCGCGAGCATGAGTCGGGATAAGAAGACGCAGGGGAGGAGAGCGTACGGAAGTCAGCCTAGGAACCAGCAGAGTGGTACCGGTGGGTTTTACAAGAAGCGGTGAGTGGTGTCAGTGGATGAAGAAGAAGAAGAAGAAAAGGGAGGGAAGAGAGGTTCTTGTTATTGCTGAGATGGCATGGTTCCTGTGAGAATAGATTTTGGTCAGCACGGCGTCGCGTTCATCAAAAATCATGATGGTTAAAAATGGTAATTGGGACTTTGACTTGTTTTACAAGATTTTGGGACTGCTTATGATATGTGATTGTGAAGTAAAGACTCGATGGCCTATAACAAGGGGGAAAGAGCATCGCCTCTCATTGTCCGCTGCTGACGTATTCTCAATCCAGTCTGAAGAACCCAGACTTATCCAAAGGATTTGTCGAGCTCAATGTCTACCGGAACGGCAAGAAACATCCATCTTTCAGAAGGAGGCCAGCAAGTTGAGGCCAGCTTGGTCTACTGAGCCCGTCAGTCGGATGGCCGTGGCCAGGGAGCCCGGGATCTGATGCATTGTGAATATACAGAAGAGCTCACCAGAATACTCTATTGAATCTGTTCTTCCACACCGGCTATGGGCCTCAGACCGGGCTCCTCCTGCTTCGCTCACCCCGTCTCCGGGCCACGCAATTCTCCATATCTACACCATTCGGACGAGAGCTCGAATCAACCACATTACCAACCCAACCCATCCCATATCTTTTTCCTTCCCACCCAGCGTGCCTTCCTTTCTTCGGAGAGTTTCTTCCAACTCTTTTTTTCTTTTTCTTCTCTGGACCACTACTCGATTCGTTCTTTCTGCTCCATCCATATATCACCAAGAAGTCGTACGTCTTTTGAGCAAAAAGGGAGATTAACGGCAGGTCGCATACAAGCTTCGCCCTTTCAATCAACAACAAACGAATCACCAGACACATTTTCCGTCTACTTTCTCACCACAGTATCGAGGATCAAAGTCAGCTTTGAGCAAATACCACATCTCGGAGTATCCCAGTCAAAAGACAGGTGAAGATTTTACTCGATACCCAAAGAAACGAGACAATACACCAGAGATCACCTCAACCCACAGCCACTCCGATCATTACTTCCTGCCCCCTTCTTTTAGGACGAACTCTTTGTCAATCAGACATTCAAGTCGGATCCGATATCACAAAAAACACCCTCGTAGCGATTAAGGGACTGCTAAGAACTCACTCAACACTCTACAAACAACACCCATCTCAATCCAACAACTCAAACCCCATCGTTCACAAAGAATCAACTCCAAGCAACCTCAAATCACCCAAACCACACCCAAGAACAACCAAGATGTGCACCTACACCTACACCCTGCACACGGCCTGCATGCACAAGCAGTACCAGAACATGATGGAATGCGTCCGCACCCGCACCGGCGACAGCACCACCCGATTCGGCACCTACAGGACCCTCCACGGCGAGCTCACCCTCAACAGGCCCGTCCACCTGCCCGAGGAGGAGCCCTTTGACATTCCGCTCCGGGAGTGTCGCGCTCGGCCCCGATTCGCTACCCGCCCTGTGTCTGGGCTTTGTGTTGCTTGTAAGAGGGCAGAGAGAGAGAAGCGGGCTGCCGAGGCTTTGAGTAAGTTTTCATTCTTGCTTTACTGTCTGTCTTTGATTGTTTTTCTTCTTTTTGTCAAAGATGCCTATCTCGATCTTGGTTCAGCGATACTGCCTTGCCTAGAAGTCTATGCACAGAGAACATTTTATGATTCAGCATTGTTCAAGGTTGTATCCGGTACTACATCTACACCGTAAACAGATCCCTATTCTTCACCATTCTTCTCAATACGCATATACCATGCGGCGTACTCGCTTGGAGATGATGATTGACTAAGGCTGGTGATATAGAAGCTGAGCAATTGGCGGGAGTTGCCGACATGCCGGCGGGTGTGAGAAACAGCATCATGGGGTTGGAGACGCTGGTTGCTGCCACCAAGAGGATGGATCTGGAGGATTGAGGGCTATGATACATAGCCGATCACCTCAGCTCACCCTCTTGGGGGCAGCAACTGGTGATAGAGATTGGAGAAGTGGGTTATAAGGGCGTTCATTACGGAGAGCAAGGGAAAGTGTTTTTCGGGACCGTTGGCATGGACTTTAGGAATGATACCCCCCAGATGGAATGATGCGTAACGACATCAATTGAGATTTTCTGGTCTTGATGAATATGGTTCCAGGTCCACGCCAATGTTGAAACGACGTAGAGATGGATGGTGATGGTGATGTTAATGATGGAAGTTGGGCGGTGGAGGCCGGCGCCGAAGTGACACGGACGCGTGGGGCAACCTACCTTCGACGGGGAAGGGGTCGGCGAATTGGCGGCGGGCAGGGACTGTGGGGGAAAGAGCACCGAGGGGAGGGGGATCGGCGGGTCCATGCTTTCTTTTCCTTCTTCGAGGTTGGCACCACCGTCTGACGGTTCAGGGTCGGTGGCTTGAACTTGGGGAATGCGTCAGCCACTGGTTTCTTCTAGACTCGACCTCCCGTCTCCAGAGACAGATTGAAGACTGGCAGACTTCTCGATTGATGTGTGTGTCTGATTGGATGTGTTTGATTACTCCCCCCAGAACCGATTGAGCTGATTCAAAAGAGGGGTCTTGTCTGCCGCCGTCGTACTACAGAAACGACACATGACGCTCTGGGCGCTAATTGGCGAGCCATGTGCTACTTGGATCGTCTGGCGTCTGTCAGATTTGTTCTGGATCCCGGTCTACGTACCACTTTCACCTTCCACGCCTACCAAAGGTACCTGGGTACGGATTGTCAGAGGTGTTTAATGCTACTGTCTTTGTACCTAGGTAGAGTAAGACGCATAATACAGGATTCAGTCAGACTTTCAAGGGGAACGCCAGCCACCAGGCATATTAACAACAGGTTCGTCCCGTTGTTGGAGTATTCATGCGCAGATCGATGCAATCATAAGCTGGGCAAGACGATATCAGGGGTCCAAGAAAGCGAGTGTGACGGTGCCAGCCAAACTCAATTGCTTCACTTCTGATGCTCTGACATGAATACCTTCGTTACCTTGCCAAGGTACGAATAGAGGTACCCTGACCTGACTGCCCCCCCTTATCCACCTGCCTTGAGTCCTTACCCCATGCACCTCGCACCCACGAAGAGAAAGTACCCCGGCCTCAGGTGACAGTGATGGATCCCAATCCTTCCAACATGTTGGATTGCGCCAACACCAACAGGTATAGGTGCAGATGCGGTTGCAGATTGCAGACACCCAACGACGCGCACTCACACCCTTTTTGCCTCTTACAGCCCACGTCAGTACCTACCTTACATAGTGTGTGTGTGTACGCAGTACGGAGTACGAATGCGCCTTTAAGCCTTGCAGCATTCGCTGAGCCCATTCTCATTCCCATTCCCATCCATCATTCCATCCCGTCCCCCATCTTTCCTGGCTCAGGTCCTCCCCGCTTGGCCCCGTCGCAATCCACCAATACATCATACCTGGGCAGGCACCTCACCTCGCAATCCCACGTTTCTACCTATCTCCGTGCGCGCCCACCCCCATAACTCCAGCCGCAGCCAATTACTACCTTACCTACTGCTACCACTTACCTCACTACTCCCACCACCACCACCACCACTACTACGGCTACATCCTCACAGCATCACCACCCGAGCGAGCTCACATACCCGACCGCCCGTATATCCTTCCCTTTATAGCATCGCATCGTCCTTTTCCCCCATTGCATTGTTTCTTCTTTCTTGCATGCGTAATCCGTAATCGATCCTAACCCCCGCGCTACCGCTCGAAAATGGCCAAGAAAGCGCGCCAGAGGGTCAGCTATGGTATGTCTGTCGTGTGCATCTTCTGTCCGTGCCGCTTTGCTCTGCTGTTGGTGCTCGTGTGCCCGCTGCGCTTCCGTCGCATGTTGGCTGAGGCCGGCGACCGCACCCCCGCACGTCCGCCGGGACGAGCACCTGGAGTCTTGACTTTGATCGCGAGAGTCGGAACTGTCTGCAGCGTTCCCGAGAATGTCAATGGCCTCGCTTGCTAACCACACATGGTCAAACAGTCCTCGAGCTCCCAGCTGGTTCGCAAGGCGGCGGCCACAGGCTAGGCGTCAATGGCCTCGCCGTCGACAAGGACAATGGCATTCTGTAAGATCCCGCGATCCACGATGCAAACCGTTGCCCTCCTGCTACCACTTACTACAACTCCTCTTCTCTGCGCCGCTACCCGCTGACACTGCTGCGCTCGCAAACAGATACTCGGGAGCCCGCGATGGCTACATTTGCGCATGGGACCTCAACCTCAACCTCCAGACCGGCGGCAGCGTACCACCCCCCGAGACCAAGACCAAGACCACCTTCCGCTCCCAGACCCAGGCGCACATGGCATGGATCAACGACATTGTCCTCGCTAACAACAACTCCGCCGTCGTCACCGCCTCCAACGACCTGACGGTCAAAGTCTGGCGCCCACACTCCGAGACGAACGATATTGCCGCGACCATTGGAGGACACGCCGACTATGTCAAGTGCGTTGCTACACCCCCTGGCGGCTCCGTCAACTGGGTCGCCTCGGGCGGCTTCGATCGCAAGATATACCTGTGGGACTTGAACGGAGGAGGCAAGACCCTCGAGATCGACACTCAGGGCGACGAGGTTGCGGAGAAGGGCTCCATCTATGCCTTGAGCGTCGGTCACAGCATCATGGCCAACGGTGGCCCCGAGTCGGTTGTGCGCTTATGGGATCCGCGTTCCGGCAAGAGAGTGACCAAGTTCGTCGGTCACACGGATAATGTACGCGGCGTCCTGCTCAACGAGGCTGGCGATAAGGTGCTTACGGCTAGTTCCGACCACACGATCAAGCTCTGGAGTGTCACAGCTGGACGCTGTATGTACACATTCACCATGCACGAAGACAGCGTCTGGTCGCTCTTCTCGGATGACCCTGAGCTGGGCACCTTTTACAGCAGTGACAGGTCTGGTTTCGTCGTGAAGACGGACGTCCGCGGCAACCTCGAAGACCTTGACGACGGAATCTCTGTTGCGGTCGCCCACGAGTCTCATTCGATCAGCAAGGTTGTGGCGGCAGGCGATTACATCTGGACGGCAACCAACACTTCGTCGATCAACCGGTGGTCCAATATCGACACAGGCCCTGACTTACAGCTTCCCGAGGCTTTCCAACGCCAGCGGGCTGCGTCCACAGCTTCGAGAACCAGACAGCCCTCGAGTCCTCCACCTGCGAACCCCCCAAAGAAGGAAATCTCACCAAGATCCATCTTGCGCATTTCCAACACGGCAACATTCCCAGTACAAGCCGCTCCTGGCCCAGAATCTCCACCGGCAGTTGGGAATCATGTGCCGCACGGGACCGAGCCTATCAACCAGAACCCGGAGGAGACCATTGAGGGCCAGTTTGGTTTGGTCAAGCACAGGCTCTTGAACGACAGGAGGAGAGTTCTGACGCTCGATACGGCCGGTGACGTTCTCATGTGGGATCTCATCAAGGTATGTTGGCTGCTTGTGTGGCTCGAGGATGAATCACTAACTCCCGCAGTGCAAACCAATCCAAAAGTTTGCAAAAAAGCACCTAGAAGACGTTGAGATTGAAGTCAACACCACAGAAGCTGTAGCTCCGTGGTGCTCTATCGACATCAGCTCCGGAAGTCTTACTGTAGTTCTGGAACCGTTCAATTGCTTCGATGCAGAGATGTATGCGGATGACCTGGAGTTGGAGGAGCCAGTAGAGTTCCGAGAGGACCAGAGAAGTAAGAGATTTGGGAGACTAAGAACGACCATATGCTAACCGACTCATAGTCAATCTCGGCAAATGGATCCTCCGCTACCTGTTTGCTGGCTTGATCGATGAGGAAATCAAACGCGATGAAGCGTACCGTGCCACGCTCAACGAAGCCGTCGAACGGAGGCTACAAGCAAGCCGCGCAAACCCTCCCTCGTCAATAGCGATTCCTACCGACAACGCGTGGGATGAGAGTTCGGGAATGACACCACGTGCGAATGGCTCTCATTACCCCATGACACCTGGCATGGCTATTGGTCTCGCTACACCGGGGGCTTCTGGCCGCCTTCACGACGTGCCAGAAGGAGCAGCCACTCCATCTAGTCCCCTTGACAACAAATCATCTCAGTTCAGCCGGCCGTCAACCGAGCGAGAAGACTATTTCACAAGTGCCATTGGGCCGATCGAAGGCGCTTCGAAGCCTACCGCAGCACCCGCAACGCCTGCCGAGCAAACGGCAGCTCCCGATGCCAAGACCCCAGCAGACGCAGGCAAAGACAAGGAGAAGGACAAGGAAAAGGACAAGGACAAGGATGCAACCAATGGAAAGTCGCCCAGCACAGCGTTCGGCAAGAAGTTCCGCATGGGCATGGGCATGTCTTTTGGTAGCAAGAAGAGTGGACGATCGGCGTCGACTACTGCGCCGGAGAAGCCAGCTGTGGTGGACGAGAAGGCTGAAGAATCCGAGGCATCATCAACCCACGAGAAGGAGGTTGATGACAGTTTCCTGGGCGCCATCCAGAAGATTCGCAATGATTACGACAAGTCATTGACTGAGAATCCCGAGAAGCTCATCGAGACACAGGTTACGCCAAGCTTGGCAAACGACACACCAGTGCTCAAACTGCCTCCTGGTACAAAGGTTGTCCTTCAAGAAGAGACGACTGGTGGAAGTGCCAACATCTATCAGGGTACTGTTGAGACAGTCGGCCAGGGGGCGGATATCATTGAGCAATGCGGCCCCATGTGGTTGGGCGAGGTGCTGCTCCAGAATCAGATCCCTATCAAGGAGCCTGTTAAGGTCTCATTCGTCCTTCAGCCATGGCAGAACAGCTTGCCTGACATTGCAACAACGGATGGCAACAATCGCCTAAACGCCAATAGGATGCTACGCGTTAAGAAGATTTTGGCCTACGTTGCGGAACGCATCGATCCCCAGCCAGAGAACCCAGAACCGGATGCTCTCCTGCCTCATGAGTACTTGGAGCTGTATTGCAACGAACAGGTAAGTGCCCCATGCATGCGCCCTGCTCGATCTCTGCTAACCTGGCTTAGTTACTACCCATCACAATGACCCTTGCAACCCTACGAGCTCACATCTGGAAGGGTGGCAATGACGTTCAGCTTCACTACAAGGCAAATGGGCGCAAGGAAATCAAGGAGATTAAGGAGGCTCCCAAGGCGGAACCCGAGCCTGCAGCGGTAGCACCGTCAGCAGCGGAATCTGACCATGCACCATCGACAGGCACCGCAACGCCTCCAACGACAGGATAGTCTCTGTCTCGAGTGGTAGGGTGGTGGCAAGGGAGACCACATTTCCAAGTGAGCTTGCAAAAGATGCAGCTGCCGCAAAGCTTCAAAACCATGAGTGTGGTAAAGAAAGCCGACCAAGAGCAGTACATGCAACGTGCGCCATCTGAACTCACTCCGCCACGATCATGGGGGACATCTACGGCTGCCTCGGCTTCGCGATAGTCTCGAGTGGTGGACAGGGTGCGGCCGACCAGGGAGTGCCACTGGCATAGAGATGGCACATGGACCACAAAGTACAAGTGGGCATTTTCGTCACGAGAGTTGCATGTTGCTGTACGACGTGAGTCAAATGGCCATGGCCTGTGATGTCTAGTCAGTACGGGTATAATGGCGTTTTTCAGTAATGTACATAGCGGAAAAGTTGTCAAGTCGCAGGCAGCCCTTCTGGCTGCGTGCTCGAAGCGTATGTTTATACAGCAGGAGGGCAAGTTGAGGGCCCCCAAATACAGAAATTCTTTTTCCCTTTTCACATGGCCGGTTTCGCCGTCTACCCAGCGCATTACACGTCGCGCGCCTCTATGCTTGTTTGCGCACAACCACGTCCCATCACACACCCAGAAACTCTTGGAAAGATATTATTATATCACGGCGCCAGTCAAGGTGTTTGACGCAAACTGATAACTGCCGAGGAAGATGGACCCCCCGATGCTGATCCACATGACCCTCGGCCCAATACCCGCAAAGAAGGGCCGGATCCCGTGCTCCTTGTAAATCGTCCTCAGGATATCGCCAATCTTTTCCTTCTGCTGGCTCAGCATCACCCTCGTCTTGAGCACGTCGAGCGGGGTCGTGATCCCAGCCGCCGCGGCGCCGGCCACGCTGCCGTACAGCGCACTCTCGACGGCGCTGACCTCGTACTGCGTTTGTCGGCGGGTGTTTGCCCCCGTGGCCGGGTCGATGTCGAGCTTGTAGTTCTTGGCCTGTTTGCGCTCGCGGCCCCAGCGCTTGAGGCGTTCCCAGAGGGGGAACTGGATTATGGTGAAGGGGACTTCGCGGAGGACGGTGATGGACCAGCCGCGGTAGAGCTCGCGCCAGACGGCGGAGAGGCCGTTGCGTCCGGTCGGGGAGGAGTACTGGGAGAGGATGGAGCGGAAGGCGAGGAGGGAGGAGCCGCCGTGCTGGCCTGCTTGGGCGCGCTGTTTTACGACTTCGGTGGGGACGCGGATTGCGCAGGCGGCGATTTCGCCTAGGGAGGCGGCGAGCATGTGGGTTGCTGGGTCGATCCAGGCTGGTTTGGTCGCCGACGCTTCCCCTGTTGGCGATGAGGATCCTGAGAGCGCGAGGAGGCGGGAGTGTATGAAGGATTTGGAACCCTCGTAGGTGCAGAAGAAGAAGGCGGCGCCGGGGGCCGAGCCGACGACGGCGGAGCCGATGCCGCGGTAGATTCCGGTGAAGCCGCCTGAGGGGAAGAAGCCGGCCGAGGACTGGAGGCGGGTTTTGAGGGTGTCGAGGGGGAAGAGGGTTAGGTCTACTGTTGTGCCTGCTATTCCGCCTGCTAGGAGGGATGTTGTGAAGGAGGGGGGTTGGTTTGTGGTGGACATGGTTGCGGTTTTGGTGGGTTGTGGGAGGTGGGCTGTGTGAGGAAGTAGATCCGTAGAGATTCTTGCTTCTTGTCTTCTCTGTTAATGCCTTCGATGAGGTATGGCTCGGGTGGCGGTGGTAGCTTCGTGGAGTTCGAGATGTTTGTGTCGCGTGCTCGGGATTGCGCCGAGGATTAGGAAGTTGACGGATGTAAACCGAAGGCAACCGAGCAAAGGTCAATTGAGTTGGATATGCAACAGAATGAAAGGCCGAGAGGGAAGAGGGCCGAATGCTATGGACAACGGCGAGTGCATCCGCGCAAATGAAGAGGGAGAGAACACTTGGAGTGAATGACGGAGGAGATGAGATTGGTAGGTATCGTGAGGTATTAGCTATCGGAGCTCAGTCGGTCCCTGTACGTAACGCGACAGAAAAAAGAAATGGGCAGGGGTCTTTGCGCTAGAGCTCCGACTCTCCGAGGTCTGCAATGCTCTCGCCGCTCGGTGAGGTGGGTTATCAGCGAGCGCGGGGCCCGGGGGAGCTCCTTACCTTATCCTTATCGCTGCTCCCTGACACAACCAGCTTGGGAAATCTTTCCTCCGAAGAGCCCGAGCTCACATGTTCCGGTACATAGTGGGGGACTTGCTCGGGTGAAAGCTCCATTTCTCTTATCCCATCGTCACGTTGGAGACTTGCAACCGTTGATTCGTCAATTGCAACATCCTGGAAACCGAAACCCACGATAGCTTCATCGGACTCGAAACACAGCACAGAACAAAACCACAACAGCATAGAGGCGATGGAATGGCCCTCACCAACCCCCCGATCGCGACCGCAGCGGCGACCGCAACAGCAGCGGCGGCGGCGGCAGCCCGCCACCTCATCCTCCACCCGGTCCCGAAACCCATAACCTTTCTCGAATTCTTCGACGCCCTCCGCGCCGCCACCCCGCCGCGCTTCCCCCACGCCCGTACCGCCCAGCCGCGCCGCATCGGCCTCGCCGTGTCAGGCGGCGTCGACTCCATGGCCCTCGCCTACCTCTTTAACCAGCTGCGCGAGATCAACCCCCTCATGCGCGTCGTCGATAACCCGCTGGCAAAAATATCAGCCTACGTCATTGACCATGGCCTGCGCGAGGGGTCCCGCGAGGAGGCTCTGGCCGTCGTGAAGGAGTTGCGGAATTTCAAGCATATCCGGCCGCAGTGGGACACGGTGAATTGGAAGGCTGAGGGTGTCACGGGCGATCCGAATCTGTTGCCTAACGTCGAGAGCCTCGCGAGGAGGGTGCGGTACAGGCGGTTGGGCACGCTGTGTCTTGCGATGCACGTTGAGAGTATCTTTCTTGCGCATCATCAGGACGATCAGTACGAGACCGTGCTGATGAGGCTCCTCGCCGGCCACGGCAGCCGCGGGCTAAGAGGGATGCTTAAGGCCGGGAATATACCAGAGTGCTACGATATGCACGGCGTCTACGAGAGCGGACACGTCGACGACCAGATGATGCGCATGCCGCAGATCAGCTTCCGCCCGCCGAAACGGGATTGGAGGCACATGCGGCGGCAGCTCGTCTCGGAGCTGGATCTGGAGTTGTACGGCGCCGAGCTGAGGGCGGGTCTACAGACGGGGTGGCATGAGGGCCCTTATGTCGGCGGTGAAGACGACAGCTCTGGAAGCGACTGGCTCTTCTCCGCTGCGAGTTCAGCGTCCGCGAAAGCGAGGGCCGCGGCGGCGGCGCGGAACATGACGAGGATACGCACCGAGGATGCCGGGGTGATGATCTATCGCCCGCTGCTCGAGTTCAGCAAGGACCGGCTGATTGCGACGTGCGAGGCGAATAACGTGCGCTGGTTCGAGGACGCTACCAATAAAGACGTGACGCTGACGACGAGGAACGCGGTGCGGCACATGGTGCGGAATCACCGTCTGCCCGTGGCGCTGCGCAAGGAGAACGTGCTGAGGATGTCGGCGCGGTGTGGGGCGAAGCTGAGGGGTCTGGAGCAGGAGGCTGAGCGATGGATCAAGAGGCAGGCAGTGGCAGAGTTTGAGCCGAATGTCGGAACGCTTGTCGTTCGGCTTCCTGAGCTAGGTGTCTTGGGACCCGGTCCCGGACTCGGGCGCGAGAGGGGTAGGAAGTCGGCGAACGACGGCGTAAGGAGGGAGCTCCGGCTCGCGCATCGGAGGGCCGTCGCGGGGTACGTCGTAAAGAGACTCGTGGCCTTCGTCTCGCCCGACCGGACCCCGCCTCAGCACACATCCCTCCAAAACATCGTCGCCAAACTCTTTCCCACCCTTGTGGAAGGCTCTCTCTCGATTTCAACACCTCCATCGGTACCAAGAGCCTTCAACCAAGCCTCCATCCTCTTCCTCCCCCTCGCCCCCTCGAAATGGTACCTCGTCCGCGAACCCTACCCCTCCTTGCACCCGCTCCCGCAAACGACATTCACGACGACCTCCAACATCAGCGACAAGCACCGCCACCCGACTTTCCCGCCCACGCAGTGGGAGTCGCCCGAGGACGCAGAATACATGTCACGCGAGCGGCTCGCTGCGCTAGACCGCCTGCCGCTCCCGCAGCCGCGGTTCCGCGAGACGAGGAGGTGGTACGCATGGCGGCGCTTCAAGCTCTGGGACGGGCGGTTCTGGATCCGGGTGAGGGGGCGGGTGAAGGCGTATTTCCGGATCGCGCCGTTTGCGCCCATTCACGGCAAGGCTTTTCGGGAGGGTCTTGGCGGCGGTGGCGGTGGGGGTGAGGCTGCCGCTGCCGCTGCTGCTGCTGACGGTGTAGAAGAGGGGCAGAAGCAAGACAGTAAAGACAAGGAGGAAGAAGTGGTTCACGCCGCGCCTGGACTCGGCATTACTGGCGGTCGCGGCAGCAGCAGCAGCGGCACCACTATGAGCGCCGCCGAGCGCAGGGCAGAGTTTGAGGGCATACTGAAGCGTTTCGCGCCGGGTAAAGTGCGATATACGCTGCCGGCGCTGTACGCCGTCAACCGCGACGAGAAGACGGGCGAGGAGGTGCTGAGGATGCTTGCCCTACCGACGTTGGGCGTTGGATTACCTGGCCTCGAGAGGTGGGTTCAGTATGAGGTGCGGTACCGCAAGGTCGATATGGGCTCGTTTGAGCGCGAGACGATGGGTGGTGGGGGTCGTATACGACAGGGACGGAGCGGTGGTGGGAGTGGCAGTGGAAGTGGTGGTAGAAGCCAGAGCGGCAGCGGCGCCTCCATTGGCGGCGCCGTCTTAAGGAGGCATGTTTTGGCGGACAGCACGGCGGAGGAGAGAGTTTGGAAGCGGATTAGCGGAATGAGAAGGAAGAAGAGGATGACGACGGCGGCGATGCGGAAGAAGCAGGCTGAGGACAAGGAGACGAGAGCGAGTGTTGGTTTGAGGTCTGCATGACGAGCTTAAGATACCCCCCTTATTTACTTACATTTACCTACAGTCACCTATGAAGTCGTGATGTATGAGGAAGGATGAAACCCAGTCACTGTGAGAGCGAAGATGGATGAAGAGTGTCAGTGAAGTTTGATTGCTCTTATTGATATTTCAAGTATGAGAAAGGAAATAAAATGCTCGAGGTTTGTTGATTTCGCCTCGTCGGTATTGGCCAAGAATATTGCTCAGTTCACCTTTGCTGAGCTTCCTCATCCATGAAAACGCCGTTGAAATCCATCCCATCCATCCATCCATCGTAACGACAGGTATTAAGGTATATATGCCCTTTTCCTTCCCTCTCTTTTTGCTCTTATAGCATAGCAAGACCACGCAGACTTGCGCAATCATTTCGTCCACGTATTTCCCGCATACATGGTGACGACATCTATCCCAACCCCCTTTCTATACCTCGGAAGAAACAAGCCTGTTTTGGCTTACTTCTCCTCCCCGATGATCAGAACCTCGTCGCCAGACACACTCCCCAACGAAACCTGACAGTTCCACGCCTGGCCCTTGTGAGCGTGCACGGCCTTGGGCCACTTTGTCCGGCTGTCAATCTTAACATCCTTACCGAGAATGTTGATCTTGCCGCTGATGCTCTCGGCCTCGACGGTGCCTTCCCAGGAGGCAGGGTACTTGAGCTCCATGCTTCCGCTGACGGACCCGTGCGAGGACTTGAGGTGGCGCATGGGGGGTTGGTCCTTGATCGAGACGGCGCGCTCCTGCTCAGAAGATGCCGGGATGGCATCACCCAAGGGGTGACGACGAACCTCGCGCCAGGCGTCGTCCAAGTGTCGACCGCCAGGCAGCGGGATGCGCTTCCACGGTCCGGCGCCGATGGGCGTGAACGGCACGCCCGGCATACGCGGGATCTTATCCGGGATAGGAAGTGGGTTCGTCGGTATGTCCACGGGCTCATCCGGGTTCGCGCGCGGCTTCTCGCCCTCGTACGCGCCCTCGGTGCCGAGGATCTCGACCCAGATGGGCTCGAGGATCTTCACGGCCGTGTTGCCGGATTTCGTCTTCGTGTGCAGCTCGGGCTCCGCGACGGCCTGGAGGAGGCTCACGTTATAGACGGGGAGGAACTCGGCGGCGATGTCGCCGCTGATGCTCTCCGCGACGGCGGCGGACGAGAAGGCGACCCAGGCCTTGATGGAGCCGGATTTGGTGTCGATGGAGGTGATGTAGTCGCGCGGCGGGACGACGGTGTCGGGTTTGCTGCTCTCCGCGGCGGCGGCGAGGGGTTCTTTTACGGTGATGTCGCCCGAGATGGTGGCGACTTCGAGGACGGCCGGGCGGGGCCGGGAGTCGAGGACTTGTTGGGGCGAGACGTTTGCGATGATGTCGCCCGATTCGGAGTTGATTTTCAGGGAGTCGTAGAGGGGCCAGGAGCCGATGATGTCGCCCGAGATGGTCTTGACGAGGATGTCGCGGGAGTTGAGGTGGTATGTGGAGGGGACCTCGACGGGGGAGTGGACGTCGCCGGACATTGTGCCGATCTCGAGGCCGTCTGCGAGGTTGACGGAGAGGTCGTCGACGACGCGGACGTCGAGGTTCATGGCCATGAGGAGGATGTGGCGGAGGGAGGCGCCCTCGGGGACCCAGACGGTCGCGCGGACGGTCATGCAGGGCCGGCGGGACTGGGTCCATTCGATGCGCTGCGGGGTGCGGATGATGAGCTGCTGCTCCGAGTTCCACTCGACGGAGACGTCCAGGGCCGGGTCGTTGGAGACGACCTCGAGCTCGATTGAGGGACCGGGGCGGCCGGCCTGCTGGCGGCGGATCACAAAGTCGCCCGAGACCTGGGGCTGGTAGCCGCGGGAGGGGGAGTTGTTCTCGACGGCCTGAAGAACGCTGATGTCCTTGTCGGCGGCGAAGGTGAGGTCGAAGAACTTGGGCTCGAAGCGGTGCTCGGTTTGGAGGCATGTGCTCGATGGACGCCAAGGGACGGCTTCGCCAGGCTCGGCGGGTTTGGAGGGGTCACTTGGCACGGGAGATCCGTCTTTGATGGGCAGTCCAGTGACGGGGTCATATTGCTGGGGAGGCTCCTTGGCAGGAGACTTTTCAGATGGCTACGGGTTGTTAGTTAGCTTCATGTGAAGATAGTAGTAGGTGCAGATGTAGATGGGAGTTGCGACGCACCGCATTGATCACAGTCGAGGCCAACATGCTAAGGAATCCCGTCAAGGTGAAGAAGACCAAGGCGGCAAGCAGCACCATCTTCAGCGTCCGCCTCGAGGCCCAAGGGAACTTCTTAAGAGCTCTGTCCTTCCACGATGGCGGAGGTCTAGGGTCATGGTCGTCGTCATTGTCATCATAGGGCACGTCGCCCATGCTCTCGGGGTCGCGGCCAAGCAGGCGCCTCTCTTCTTCAGGTGCGCCCATGTTGATGTTGTTGTTGTTGGCCGTCCTCGAGATGGTGTTGAAGGTCTGATAGTTTCTAAACTCTGTGGGTGATGACGAGAGCGGGGACGTGGGCGATGGCGTGTAGGCGGGTGGTGCCTCGCTAGGGATGCGAAACAAAGAGGCCGGGTTGTTGGAGGAGTATCTCGAGTGAGTCTGGGGCGTGCGCAGTGGAGCGTCTGTGGAGGGCGAGTAAGGCGTATAAGACGATGAGCTCTGGGCGGCGTGGGAATGTGAGTGAGAGTGGGAATGGGAGTGGACGTTGGAGGTGTAGGTTGTATGTGATGGCGTCGCCTCGCTGTCTGCGGCGGTAGAAGAGGCCCCGTCGTCATAAAAATCGTCGATGGCCGAGACGGATGACGAGGTCCTCCTGTGTGTTGAGGAATAGTGACGTGATTGTGCTTCTACGTTGTCGTCGTCGTTGTTGGGGTGGTGTTGATGGAAGGATGTGTTCAACCTTGTCTCTTCCTTGGCTTCGCGGTCCTTCTTTGACGACGAGGAGCCTTGCTCTTGTTGCTCGCGCTGCAGCAGTGAAGGGTCTTGGACGAGAACGTTGGGCACATGCGGCACGGCGGCGGACGTGGGGAACGTCGTCGCGTCAGTGACGTTGTCCTCGCTGTTGTGGAAATGAGACTCTTGCTGCTGCGGAGGGTATATTCCCCCGGCTGACAATGAAGTGCTGCTTTGGAAGTAGCCGTCTGTGGGCGAGAGGTGGGCGTCGAGGCTGTCGTCCGGGACTTCGTCAAAGTCGGAGTCGTCGGCGGAGTACAAGTTGTCGGAATACGGGGCCGGCATGGCGGCGGCTTGTTACTATTTCAGTCCCTTTGATCCCTTCTTTTTTGTCTTCTGACAGAGTCCCCTTGGGGCCCTTGGGGGATTGTCTGTGCTCTGTAGGATACAACCGTTTTGGAGTAGGTATAACGTTTTGTTCCCTTCGTTTGGTGGTTCTGTTTCTTAATGCCGGGTCACCTAATGTTTGAGCTTTGCCCCTTGGGACAGGGCACTCTGAGTCTCTGACGGGGTAGACGGTGGCAGTCTGGCACGCCAAACAGTGACAGCAAGTGACAGCGACTGAATCGTGAAGGGGACTTGGCTGATACGCGCAGTGTCGAAGGCAACGGGTAGAACGGACGCCAAGAAACGGAGTCAAACAGTTTCGGCGACGGGGCTCTCGTTTGCTTCAGAGCTTCAGCACCCCTCTGTGACCGTGGGTAATGCCGTTGCTGTTGGCTGACTGATCAAACAATGTATGAGTGAAGTATCTCTCTCGCGTGTCAGTAGATGATTGCACCTTGTCAATGACAACAGAAGGGACACGCGCGCCGACGTAAGATGGGTGATAATAGGAAGGAGGACACAAGTCGGGGCCACGAAGAAGTGCGCGTTCACGCTCGATTGAGGTAAGCCGGAGGGGGTACGATGGGAGAATAGAGGGGAAAGTTACGAATACCGCAGACGAGGGACGAAGAAGAGAGAGTGGGAGAGATGGAGTTGAATGGGATTGACAGGAATGGCTTCACAGAAAGAGGCTAGTAGGAGTTGAGTCGGAGCCGAGATTGAGACAGTGAGAGAGAGGGAACCCCCAACCACCTACGGATACACGAACGAACTGCAATCAGAATCCACAAGACCGAACCCGGTCGGGTCGCCGAAGACGCAAGACAAGCGTGAACAAGGCAGACGCCGCTGCCCGCACGCCGTCCCCGGCGGGCCTGCACCCGATACGGTGGAAGGATTCACTCGACATCGCGAAAGAGGGGGGGCAGACTCGTAAGTCTGCAGATCAGGGCAACGATATGAGACCAAGTACCGGCACCGCGGACAACGGCAGTGTCGGGGACTTGATTTACTACCAAGCGCAAGATGCACATTGCATGGTGTGAACCATCTCTGTCTCTCTTCGCCCCCCTGGTACCTAGTCAATCCTGCAGTATCCGCAGAGCAATTGTCTCCAAGTCACCAAGTCCATGGCAGCACGGCTTCTTGACTCTTCTTTTGCAGCTTTGCTTGCGTGACACGCTTGTTGTGCAGCCAAACGAAACAGGAAGCTCGTTAAGGACGGTGGGGAACCTAGAAGTATGGAAAGGCAAAAGTCAATTGAGATTATTGGATAACGGCTATCGAGTGGAGAAGAAGCGTGAAAAAGTAAGACGAGCACAAGTTCCTCGTCCAGCAAGGATGGTCGTGGACTCATTAGTGACTTGTTGATGTGAGGTGACTGAATAAAGTTGGATGCGCAATCTGACAAGCTCCAAAAGATTGGACTTGGGGGAAAAGAGGCAGTGGAGCAATGTTGGCCCGATCTTACACCGACAAAAGTACCCAAGTCCAACGTCTACTGCAGTACGTATCCGGAGATAGCTACTGTGGTAAAGTACCTACCTTATCTCAAGGTACATTCGGCCCACGTAATTAGCTCGCAATAAACAAAGTTCCTTCCAGTATGTATTTCCCCCCTTCGATGCTTATCCAAGTCACCCCCTACCAGCCTCGGCTAGTCCCTCCGAACCAACCTATGGTCTACCAGGATATCATCGTTATTAGTCGTCGGGTTACGAATCACAGTCGTCTCTCTGCATATTCACTGGAGCCTGCCCATCAATCAAGCTTCTTCATAGTGGGTGTCTTGTATCCAACCCCTCCAACGGGGTTCAGTGTGCACGCGGGGTGACGACGATCGCGACGTAAGCTTCTTTTCCCTTAAGGTAGGCCAGCTTGGCAAACTCGACGACGTCCCATTCTGTCTCGAGGCCTACGTCAACCAATTTTGACGCTTATGTTCTGTTCTGTCTTTATTTTTGTCGGATCGCAGATCAAGACGATACCGATTGGGAGATGTTGGGGTTTTAATGAAGACGGCGGACTCCGCGACCTTTACCTGGGACTCTTGCATGACGCCCAGTACATAATAGACAGGCCCTCCATCGTCACTCTCACGATAACCTCACCCTGCAAAGCATCATTCCCACGTGGCAACCAACCACTTATGTGCAGGCATTCGTCTGTATTGAGCAAACATCTTTGGGGCTTCCCGCTGCCATATCCGCACCGTAGTGCAGCTAAGCTACCGACAGCTACCGCCAGCCTGGTTCCATCCACCCTTGCAGCGAGCAAAAGTCTTCTCTGGTATCTCTCTTTCTCTCTCTGACCACGTCTTCCAAACGCCATTGACGACGGGGCTATGTAACAAAACAGGGTGTGCCGCTCTTCTTGAGCTGGCCAAACGTAGGCGATCCCATGTCGCCTTCCAAAAATCTTCGTCTTCCTCCACAATTCAAATGAGGAACCCAAGAATGTGCCTCCTGGCTTTTTTTAGTGTCCCTTTGATGTCTTGTAGTAAAATCCACTCCCTCCCATTGTCCACTTCAACCCCCCGTCTCAAAAGAGTCTTTGTCTCTTCACTCCAGACCAAGAATTCTCTTCGAGTTCTCATACACAACCCATGTGATGCTCAGAGCGGGAGCAACCTTGAGCAGGTTAGGCGTGAGTCCCTTGTACATGCCCCGCACACCCTCATTCTTGAACGTCTGCCGTGCGACATCCACGATGCCGGTATAAGTTGCAGGGTGCATGACTGTTCCCTGCGTCTGGAGACGGGTGCGGAGGACATTGAGTGGGTACACCACTGACGCTCCGAAAGCACCACTGGTCGCTCCTATGAGACCAGTCATGATGTTGCCCGGCTTGGCGTCCTCCTCGTGAATGCCCTTGTACTTGGCCATGTATCTCTTGTACGAGGATTTGAGGAACTCAAATGTGCCCATGTCAATGGCACTGTACGGGAACATGCCCATGAGGCCCATGGTAACACCACGATACGCGATGCGCATGCCTCCCGCCTGCCACATCTTCTTGGCAGTATCGATAACAAGTGCATTGCCGCTAAGGCCGCCCTGGACCGTCGACGTCTGGAGCCGGAACTTGAGTGTATCGAGCGGGTATACACAGAACCTAGAGGACGTCAGCAGCGAGTCAAGGCGGCAAGAGAGACATAGAGAGACAAGGGGAGAGACGGCGACTCTGCAACAAATGATAGAGATGACAGCGGCTAAAGCAAATGAGGCAAACTTGGAGGAGTGTTATGAAGAGATTACGTACTGGGCAACCATGCCAGCTACACCTCCCGCCACGAATTTTGAGGTGCTGCTGATCTGTCTGGGGTCGTTGTGTCCCTCAAACTTAGAAAGGGTTCGCTTTGCGGCCTCATAGGATCCGAACTTGATGGCACTCTCGGGCATGATCTTGATGACATTGAGTCCGTTGCCTTGGGGAAGTCAGTACATAATTCAAGTAGCTGCTCAGTTTAAAATGGCCAATCATCTTTCAAGCTAGGGAGTTCAAGATAGATGGAACGATGGACCAGTAGCAGCCGACAGCCATGAATGTATATAAACATCAGTAGAAGTATGAGCATGAGCGTACCTGCAAAAAGACTGCGCATGCCGCCTGCCTTCCAGAGATCCTTGACGGCATCACTAAAAGGTCGCACAGCGTTGTTCAGAGCTACCAGGGGACGACCCTGCTTCAGAGCAGAGGCCGCAGTCTCGGTACTGGCTCGAGTGTTGACGAGCAGGTAGACCTTGAGACGATCGAGAGGAGCGGTGGCAGTCCGCGATAGTCCTCCAGCGACGGCACCTGCGACAAAGTAACCTGGATCAGGGGCGAAGTCAGTCAGTCTCTTGGTCTTGGGTGCTACAGTTGCATCTGAGCTAGAGCCTTGCTCGGAGCTGCTGTCTGTGACCTGGTTCGCTTGAGAGGTGCCGACGCCGGGGAGTCTTCGGAGGATGCCTGTGCGCTTCTCGTTTCCGGCCTCGATGCACGCCTGCAGCACCGCTGCCTCCATGTTCATATTGTTCATGTTGGCGCTGGTACCTGAAAAGCCTGGAGGAGAGATGGGTACCACGGCTTGCGTTGTTGTCGTGGTTCTTGATGATGATGTTGCTGAAGTTGTTTTTGACGTGAGGGAAGGTTGCTGTTGGGCGGAGTCTGTGGCAGAAGTGAGGCTGTTTGGTGAGGTTTGTTGATTTTGCTGCGGTTTTGACAAGGTGGAAAGCTGCGCAGCTGTGGTAGGAACGGGCGACGCAGCGCCTTCCTGGGAGGGGACGACCATCACCACGGGACGGCCGTCTTCGTCGGTGGTGGCGGCGGAAGCAAAAGACTCGGTTGTGGTGCCGGGCTCACGATCCGAAGGGGATGCGATCCTCAAAATGGATCCAAAGAGGGTTTGCAGAAGGAAGCCGGTCGTACCTAAACCTTCAAGTGTCTCCTCCGATACCATCGAGTCACCTTCAGCAGTGAGGGTGACGATGGAAGAATAAAAGTCCAACACGGCCTTCAGAGGGGCGTGGCCATTGTGTGTTGGCATAAACAAAAGAAAATCTCTGCGCGTGTCCGGGTTCTGTCAGTGATTCACTCTCCAAGCAGAACAGAAGGAGAGGTTTTTCCGGGAAGAAAAAGAGGAAGGAGAAACCCGACAACAGCACCAGAGCATCCATCGTGGAAGCCTCTCGCCCACCTCAGGCATACGCCTATACACCGAGCCACACCGAGAACATCATGGCCGGTCACCGTGGAGTAGTGCTCCTGGACCTAGATCCGGACCTTCCCATATACGTCGGATAATCGGCCACCCTTTACTCTACACCTCGCTTTGCGGCTTGGGCTTACAACAACACCCGTGGACTCACAACATACTCTACTGAATGCTGAGAAACTTACCGCCATTCTTCGAAGCTTATATAGCCATCGTTGTTCATGTCGATATCGCCAAAAAAGGAGCTGAGCTTGCGCATCGGCACAACCAGCCCAGCTCGTCGGAAGGCCTCCTGTAGTTCAGTCTTGTCAAGTCTCCCATCATGGTCCTTGTCTATGGACTGGAAAAGAAGCATGAGCTGCCTCTCTGTCTGCTCGACAAAGTAGCGGAACTCTGGTGATAGGTCATTGTCAGCGGCCGTCCTCGATATCTTATTCAATCCAAGACAGGGGAACCCGGCCAGTAGCTTCAGCTTCTAGTCTGATAGCCCCCAATTCGCAGCTTACCTTCATACTGAATCACACCGTCGTCGTTCGTGTCGACGACGGTCATGATCCTCCGCAACATATCGTCCGCATTCTTCATAGCTAAAGGGCAACGTCAGCACCCAGACCACACGGGAGCTTCGGGCAGAGTTTGATGCTGACGGTGATCAATCTTCTTCAACCCCTTCTGCAACCCCTTAAAGTCCAAATGTCCCGTCCCCTGGGGGTCCAATTGCCTCCAGAGGTCCTCGACCCGCTTATCCCGCTGGTTCTGCGACTCGTCCACCTCCATCTGGCGCTCGGTAACCCAATTTGTTACCCCCATGGCGGCGGCGGCATCAGGACGCAGGGTCAGTAGAGTCGAGGGCTCGGTCTCGACGCAGGATTCATAGGGTGAACGGCGGTAGAAAGGTGGAAATCGCGCGGGGTTCTATCGAGGTGCGTCTGTCTCACGACGACATGGCGGATTATCAAAGGCGGCGTTGGGTTGGTGTTGTCGCGACTGGCTTTGCTTGCATGAGGTGCTGCAAGTCACAAGGACTGACGTAGGAGGGTCGCGAGGTGCAGCGACCAAGAAAATGCAGCACCGCCTGCCGCAAGTGGTTCGCGCCGGGGCCACAGCGTCAGAAGCTCGGCTACCCAGGGGAGGTTCCACTGGCGGGCCAAGCGAGGCAATCAGCTGCCACCAATTAGCAGTGCTCCCGGGAGCTTCCAGTGCTGCTCCAGCAGACAGCTTCAGCGAGGTGGTTCTCCGAGGCCGCCAGGGCGGACATCTTCCGCCTTATCGTTATCAGGGAAAACATCAGCCACAGTTCCATATGCTGCACCAGCCTCGCAGCCACCCTTTCCATTAACTTCACCCATCAGCCTCGCTGCTCCTCAGCAACATCCCCTCCAATCTCTCCGGGTCATTGCGGACACAAATCATGTCATAGATTTCCATGAAAACGCCCGGGAGAGGTCATCATGGCTGCCAACTACTGGGAGTCAACCCAGCGTCGCTTCTGGCTCTTCTCCAAAGATGAACTCCAAGCAGTGCGCCAGAAGCTCGAAGACGATAATTCCGACCTAGTCCAGATGTTTCCTCTCCCGCAACAGCGGCACCTAGGCATTTACTTCAATCAGCGTTAGCTTCCCTGCTGCTCTTCATAGTATTCCCACCTGCTAAATTCATCACGCACACAGAGGTCAATCGGCTCGGCAAACGCATGGTAGTCCGACAGCAGGCCATGGCCACCGCACAGGTTTATATCAAACGCTTCTACACCAAGGTCGAAATCCGGCGAACAAATCCATACCTGGTCGTTGCAACCGCGCTGTATCTGGCTTGCAAGATGGAAGAGTCCCCGCAGCATATCCGCCTGATCGTCAGTGAAGCTCGCTCCCTGTGGCCCGATTTCCTCGGTCTCGACACCTCGAAGCTCGGCGAGTGCGAGTTCTTCATGATATCCGAGATGAGCTCTCAGCTCATAGTTCATCAACCGTATCGAACCCTGAACAACTACCAACAGGAGTTGAACTTGACCCAGGAGGACGTCGCCCTGGGCTGGTCCATAATCAACGATCACTACATGACGGATCTACCGTTGCTACATCCACCCCATACGATTGCCCTCACAGCAATTTTGCTTGTATTGGTTCTGCGACCCTCGCCTAACATGTCTGGTTCCAACCCGCCATCCGCCGCTGGTATTGCTGCTGCAAGCGCAGCGTTAGCTCAGGCCCAAGGCCGAGTGCCTGGACTGCCTCCGACTCCCGGAACACCGAACCCCGCGGATAAAGAGAAGCAACCGGAGGCTAGGTTCACCCGGGTGCAGCGGTACGGTGCTTGGCTGGCCGAAAGCAACGTTGATATCGCTGCCATGGTTGACTGCACCCAAGAGCTGATTTCGTTTTACGATTGTCACGAGCAGTACAATGATAAGCTCTCTCGGGAGCAAATCAACCGCTTTGTCAAGGCCCGGGTTCTTGACAAGTGATGAATCGATGAGATGGCACAATTTTGTCATCTATGCTGATGCTATAGAAGGTCGGATAGTGGCGTGATTGGAATCGTATGGCTGGCGCTCTTCAATTGAGCGGCGCCAGCGAATCACAGGAAAGGCCTGCTCATTGAGAGCACTACTAGAACGAGTACCGACTCTTCGAAAGTCACCATGCGGAACAGCATGAGAAACGGCATCAGCCAGATGCATACACCTGGAGCAAGACTTTACAGTGGCCCTCAAGTATTCAGTCCAATAAGACTGAGGGATCGGAAAGCAGAAACGCCCGAGAGTCTTCGAATGAGAAAAGGCATCGATCTTCTCACGCAGCTTGACATCGCAAGCGCTTTCGGGACTGTTCGATGCAACAGGTGCTTTAGTCCTAAATTCGGCGATGATGTCCGCTGTAAAAGCATTGTGCTATGCTCGAAAGACTGGATACTGGCATTGTCAAGTTCACAGACATACACCTTTGACGCAAAATTGAAGTAATTCGCTCCGTGTCTGTCCTTTCGGCCTTGCCGACACCAACGGGGAAGCGTTGCTTACTTCAAGCAGGGGACGCGGCCCTATAAGTTCAACAGGGAAGGTGACTAGGGTCAAATAGGGACGACTGCAGCTGTGCCACGCGTGGAATGAAGTTGTTGGTTTCAAGCAAGTAAACAGACCTCGTATGCCTTGTGCATCTCGCCTACACTCAAACATCGTATCCAGCCTCGCCAAGCGCTCCACTTGTACATTGCTCCGTGAATGGAACTCACCAGCCATCGCATTCCTAAATCACTCCGATAGGTCTTGGAGGTCTACTGTCGTTGGTTCTGAATAGGGAATACAGACCCCTTGTTCAGCAAATACGGGTCAGAAGGCACGCGGCGGACGATACCCATGACGCTCAAAACAATAACAATTCAGCCTCTTGATTCCGTCTTTGTTATCTTACCTCAATCACTGCTACTTCTGAGTGCACGGAGAACCAGACAAGAAGAGAAGAATCGATGCGAGGGCAAGGGGAGAGTGAGACCGACGAAGAGTTAAGCTCAAGCAATCATGCTTCCAAACTCGCTCTTTTTGTCGACCACGGCATCAGCCTTGTTTTTGCTGTTGCTGCCATTCCGTCTATCGAAGCTTCGCAAAGAAACGATCAAGGTCATTCCGGAACACCACGGCCATGGCAAAGTTGTGCGTAGTGATGAGTGATACTGTTTCCTGGAAACCGAACTAAACTGAAGCTAGATCATCGCAATCATCTTAGTTGTGGCCCAGTCAATCATACTCGCTACGACAGCACTCTCGACGCCCCGACTTGGGCTCAATTTAGCTTCTGCTATTTTGTCCTTGGTGGCTTATGTGGGCCTTTGCCCGCTGCTCTTGTTGGAGCACACCAAGTCCGTCAGGCCGTCGGATCTCGCTGTTGTCTATCTGCTTGTATCGTCGGGATGCAATTTGCTTGACTTGGGAACGGGAGTTCCTAACAATGGGTCCGCCATAATCGTCGCCCCGGCATTTACGAGTCTTTGCATCAAGGGCGTGCTTCTGGTTGTTGAACTTCGAGGAAAGCAAACGATCCTGCAGAGTCCTCGTGATCAGTGGTCTCCAGAGGAATTGTCCAATATTCTGGATCGAACGTTCTTTGGATGGATCAATCCGATTCTCGTCCGAGGGAACAGATACATTCTAACTGGAGACTGCCTTCCAGTGATGGACAGCAAGCTGTTATCGCAACTTCGACGCCAGCAAGCCCTGCAAGCATGGAGTCAGAGAAGTACGCCTACTTTCCCGCTGGCGTAGCACAACGCGTCGACTTTTGCTAAGAGCACCATAGACAAGCCCGAGAAAAAGATGACGCTACCCAAAGTACTGCTGCGTAGTATTCTTCCGCAGTTTCTTGCGCCCATCATCCCTCGCTTTGTTCTCATCGGATTCCGCTACGCTCAGCCGGTCCTAATCGGTACTGTCATCCGCTCCATCAGCATGTCATCCGAGGAATCTCAAGATGGAGGGTACTCAGTTGTGTCGATGGCTGTCTTTGTCTATGTGGGTTTGGCTGCAAGTCTCGTCGCCTGAGGTCCCGTACGATGCAATATTGAGTCATACTCTAGATCGCGAGAACTGCCTATCAGCACAGTCTCAACCGCCTCAAGATTATGATCAGGGGCGCTGTTGTTGGTCTCCTCAACAACAAGCAACTCAATCAGCAGTCTACTGGCTATGGCGATACAAAGGTGGTTACTTTGATGAGTACAGACGCAGACAACGTGGTTCAGTCGGCTTCCATGTTCCACGAGACGTGGGCGCAGATCATCGAGGTTGGTATAGGCACCGCGATGCTAGCTCGGAGAGTCGGTTGGGTTTGCGCGGTTCCATTCGTCATGATCTTTTGTAAGTTGAATCTAGGCACTCGTACTTAGAGTAAGAACTAATGAGCTCTTTAGTTTGCTCTCGTGTGAGTCGATATCTGGCAAAGAACCTCCAGAGCAAGCAAAAGGATTGGTCTGTGGCTACTCAGAACCGAATCGCCATGACCACGTCTATGCTTGGCTCGGTCAAGAGTCTGAAGATGCTTGGGATCGTAGACCATACGGAATCTCTGATCCTCTCCTTACGCCTTCGGGAGCTTGAAATGGCCAAGAAAGTCCGGTGGATGATGGTCGCTTACAACGCGAGTGGTATGTGATGTCATCCGATTTCCAGGTATAATGCCACTTCCTGACACCTTGTAGCAAACGCTCTCGGTATTTTCGCCCCCATTCTCACGCTCGTTCTGTACGTGATCGTCGCGAGACTTAACGGCTCCGCACTCGATGTTGAGACCGCCTTCACGACTACGGCGCTACTCGGCTTGGTGACGCACCCTGCCAACATGATTATGACCATCGTGCCGCAAGCTGTGGGCTCGCTGGCGGCTTTTGAACGAATTCAGCAATATCTCATTGAGCCACCCCGAAAGGACCAAAGACTTATTTTCGATAAAGCAGAAGACAGCCTCGTCGACATTTCGCCCGCCATATCTTTGGAAGCCGTCACTGTCCAAGGGCTCACTGCATCGAAACCTCCGGCTTTCAGCAATCTCAACCTCGTTATTGACAAGGGTTCAATAGTCATGTGTTCTGGTCCCGTTGGAAGCGGCAAAACGATGCTTGTCCGAGCCCTCTTGGGGGAGGTCCCCACGGCTTCTGGAACGATATCTGTGTCGACGAAGCATATAGGATACTGCGAGCAGTCTCCTTGGTTACCAAGCGGAACCTTCAAACAAGCAGTCTGCGGTTTCCTCCCCGAGGAGCCAAGCTGGTATCAGGAGGTGATCCAACTATGCTGCCTCGATGAGGACCTCCTGCCAAATCCCAGCGGCGACAGTACCACAATAGGAAGCCGAGGCTTGAACCTTTCTGGAGGACAACGACAACGGGTGGTACGTTTGCGCCGCCATGCTCTTTTCGCTACATAGTTATCGTCGTGTCAAGTTTCAAAGGGTTCACTTCACTGACCACAACTACTAAGGCTCTTGCCCGAGCTATATACGCCCGCAGTGAGATTGTGATCTTGGACGATAGCTTCAGCGCACTTGACGGTAAAACAGAAAGTCGTGTCGTTGAGAACCTGCTTGGTTCTGCAGGTCATTTCAAGAAAACGGGCACGACTGTCCTCCTTGTTACTCATTCTAGTACGCCCCTTACGTTGCTATGGCACAAACAATGTACGAAGACTGACAGTCTATAGCTGCGCATTTCAACCTAGCAGACCAGCTAATTATCCTGGGTGGCGGAACCATTGCGTACCAGGGGACGTGGGATGACCTGAAGCAGAACCCCAAGTACGCCTCACTGAAAGTTAATATTGATGATTCAAAGAACGATACGGTCGTGAAGCAGCCCCAAGTGGACAAGACCGTGCAGAGCCAGAAATTGAAGATGGCCGAGGCTGTTTCTGATCTCAGCAGAGCAACGGGAGACATCTCTCTCTATGGTATGTTGCACTTTTCTTCGCCTTTTGAATGCTAACTCAGCCATCTCCCCTCAGGATACTATTTTCGGGCTGTAGGCTTTCGTCATATCCTACTACTTCTCGCTTGCACCTCAACATATTCTTTCTTCGTAACTGTCCCTCAGTACTGGTTGCAAAAGTGGACGGAGGCACCAGTATCCCAGACAACATTCTATATTTGTGGCTACCTCATCTCATCTTTACTAGCATGGCTCGCTACAAGCGGAACGATGTGGTGAGTACGAATAGTTCAGGTCGCTGACCCTGATCCTAACTTAGTTAAAGGTCAACCCAAATCCTGATCGCACCCGCTTCCGGCACTGAACTACATCGCCGCCTACTCTCAACTATCATCGGGTTCGTGCAATCCCACTAACTTCATCTGCTGCCACCTACACCTACTGACCAAACTTAGTGCCCCACTGTCGTATTTCTCAAAGACTGATATGGGAGTTACATTGAATCAGTTGGTCGCAACGCCTACCGAATGAGCCATATCATTTGCTAAGTCTTTACAGTTTCAGTCAGGATATACAACTGGTAGATAAGCAGTTGCCGCCAGCCACCATGTCCATGTCGAATCGTAAGCCTTCCTGACCCAACACTCACTCCTCCTTACTCATATTTGGTTACAGAGGTCTTCAAGCTGCTCGTACAGGTGGTTTTGTTATTCAGCACACAAAAGCTGCTGGCTCTGTCGCTTCCCCTTTGCGCCGCGGTCGTGTATCTCGTGCAGCGGGTGTACTTACGCACCTCGCGACAATTGCGTCTGCTAGATCTCGAGTCGCAGTCGGCAGTCTACTCGAGCTTCCTCGAATCAGTACCGCTTCCCTCTCCCCTTCTGGCTAAGTACGTTGTGGCTGACAACGACATAGGTTGAAGGCGTCACGACTATCCGAGCTTTTGGTTGGGAGAAACAAGCCGAGCATGCCAACGTGGTCTGTCTTGATAAGTCGCAGAAGCCAGCATATATCCTCTTCTGTCTACAACAGTGGCTGGGCATCGTTCTGGATCTCATGGTTGCTGCGATTGCCACAGGCCTCATCACACTTGCAGTTTTTGTGAGGGGAACGACGACGGCCGGTCAGATTGGTATGGCGTTGAATATTGTGTTGGCTGCGAACGCGACGCTTCTTAGCCTCGTGACATCTTGGACGAATATGGAGATTTCCCTAGGTGCCATGTATACTTTCTCTTCCTCCTTGTCTTCCTGGTTGATTTACTGACGGCTTGGCAGATCTCGCTTGAAGACCTTGGAGGCCGATACGCCGAAAGAGGGACAGCCGCACGAGGACTTTGTTCCCACGGAGGCGTGGCCGTCATCTGGATCAGTCGAGTTCGATAAGGTCACCGTTTCGTATAAGTAAGACAACTATTAACAATACGGTCGCCTCTGTAGACTGACTCTCTCTGCAGCCCCGACGCAGTGGCTTTACAAGACGTTACCTTGAAGGCCTCTCCAGGCCAGCAATTGATCATTTGCGGTCGAACGGGCAGGTATGTTGCACATGGCTGCATCCATAGATCATATTCCGATCTCTGCTGACACGTTGGACAAACAGCGGCAAAAGCACCCTACTCCTCACCCTCCTACGTCTTCTTGACACGGATGCTGGAAGCATCAGGATTGACGGGGTCGATCTACGTCTCGTGCCACGTTCTCTAATTCGACAGAAGTGCTTCATCACGGTTTCCCAAGAGTCATTCATTCTGGGACATGCCAGTCTCCGCTTCAATCTCGATGTGCGATTCTCTGTTCAATATTCGTGAGAGATCCCCGCTGACCTACCAACTACCCAGCCCTCGACTTCTCTTCCAGATGAAGCAATCATCTCAGCCCTCGAGAGGCTCGGCCTGCTGTCACACTTCCACCTACAAAACACTTCATCTGAGGAGGAAACTCGCAACACTCTAGACAGCCCACTATCCTCTCTGCCACAAATGTCCACCGGTCAATCGCAGCTGTTCGCACTAGCTAGAGCGCTCGTACAACTCAAATCCATCAACCACCCGCCCGAATCATCAGCAAACGGAACTGAATGCCGACACATCATGCCCATTCTTCTGTTGGATGAAGCCACATCCTCGCTCGATACCGAGACTGAATCTGTCACACGCGACATCATACGCCAGGAGTTCACAGACAAGGGCCATACCGTAATAGCAATCACGCATAGGCTGGGCGGCGTGACGGAAGGCTTGCGGCCAGGACAGGATGCCGTGGTCTTGTTGTCCAAGGGCAAGATTGGGAAGCTTGGCGAGGCGGAGGATGTGTTGGACGCGACGGCTTTGAAGGGGTAGCTATGCATGCGGATGGTTGTTTGACTTCTATCACTCGCTGATAGACCGTATCAATGGTTTAGGATTCGAACGAGAACGAATATTTGTTTTGTACAGACAGATAATGTCTCTCGATGATTCCCCTCGCATCCTCTCTCCATTGTACACACATTTGCGTAACGATCCTCGAGCGACTTTCAACGCGGCGCCTTCTCCACACCAGGCCGCATTGACCAGCGATCCCACGTCGAGTGAGTTACAGTGCTGAGCCAAAGACCCAGAAGGAGCAGAAGTGGCGTTGTGGCGATTGTAAACGCAGTAAACGCAGGGGTCTTTTCGCCATCCCTCAGCGCCGCCGTTATCAGACATGCGGCAACAACGCTGATTCACAAAGAGCATGAATGTTGGAGCAGATAAGACGGGACGATTCAGCTGGCAGACTATGTGGCGAGTACCTACCTGCTTCAAGTACAAAACTACTGGGACCAAAGACTACTCTGCCCTGAGACATAATTATGGGCGCATAGTGTAGATTTGACATTGGTTCATGTCCGAAATGCCGTCCAAGATGCCACAGCGACTGTCAATCGCATTGAAATCAGTTCTAGAAAGCAACACTACGCAGAAAGAGCAAAAATAACTCCTCGACGGGGAATTGAACCCCGGTCCCCTGCGAATCGTTGTCAGGGAATAATTCCCCGATGACAAGCAGATATCCTCACCACTAGACTATCGGGGAAGTGTGGATGTGAGCATCCAGTGATAGTTGGTTGGGAGCCACAGCCCACTTGGCATAGATGTAGCAAGTCTGGGGGTGGGCGACGAGGTGTGACGTGGGCTATGTGAGTTGAGGAAAGAATGTCTCTGAAAATGGAAATGTACTTTGAGATGAGACGACGAGAAGACACCGCGATCTCATGTGTTTCCTTTCATGTGTTTGAGTAGCATCTATCCTTAATTCTGTGTCTTTCATTGACGATAGAGTGGATAGCAGGCCAACACTTGACGCCTGATGAGCAAGTATAAAGTGGGGGTAGATACGTCTGGTAAGCCCTATTGAGGAGATCTTGGAAGTCTTATCCACGGGAAGATATAATCAAGCTGCTTCCATCATGGACTCTGTGGGTGTTTTGGAGGAATCCCTCGCATATATGTGTGGTAGATGACATTGGAAGAAGCTGGCGGCGACAGGCATCATATAGAGGCGAGAGACGACGCCGCCGCCACAGCAAGTTCTCCCGAACTCTCAGTTCAGAAGTATACTGTAAGAGGTTTTGGTTTTTTCTCAAAATGTTATCCCGAAGCCTACATTTCATCGTAGGAAAATCGGCCAAAGTTTACTAGGTCCCGTCCATCCCAACCATTCTACCCATCTGGAAGGTCCTGACTAACTTCTCCGCCAGCTCACCCGTTACCTTAGCCTTGGCCGCACCAGTGGATTATACGTAGACTCCATGGCCGAGTTGCTTGACCGAATGCGCGAAACATGTACAGTTTTCGCCCTTACTTGACGGTAACAGCGCGAAATTGCCTGCAGCTCCTCCGAAGTCGTCCACCAATGCTCCGCCATACTCACATGGTTAGACGTTGTCAAAGTCAGGCTAGCAACCATCCAGTTTGAAGCAGTCCGGACATCTGCCTCATTTCTGACCAACATCCTCGTATGACGAACGGTAAACACAAGAAACAAGGCGCTAGAGTGAAGTCGATGCCGTCTAACTGAAGCTTTCCGGCAACAATGCGTCTTTCCACGGAAGGGAGCACGTAACTCTTTGCCAGAACTATATTGCCAATCGCGGAGATGTCCTCTTTCGCGCTGTTAGGAAGAACTCATAGGACTTCCTAGTAGCCCCCGATCGAGAGCCTGTCTTCTTTGTCTACATGGCGAAGTTAGGCCCTCGACCGTGCACTCTTTTCACATACCGAGCAGATCTACTCGAGACCCAACCTTGAATAAGGTGAGGCGAGCGAGTGGTTAACTACCTTATAGAATGGAGAAATAGGTAAATGATTCCTGTCCAAGTGTATTGTACCGACAACCAGGACGAGAGATCGCAGCGTGGGACCACTGGATGCATGGCCTCCCCAGGGGAAAGGTGAGTCCAAGATTGCAGATCACGGCTGTCCGATCCCTCCGAGCTGCAGCCCTGGAGTTGCCGGACAGCCCGTCAGGTGAAGAAATGACACTAACAGAGTTCGTCCACAATTTAAGGTATAGCCCTTGTATACAATCAATTAAGGTTGAAGAGACATTGACGCTCATTTGACGTTCCTCAATATTAATTGCTGAAGCGAAAGGGAAAACCCTCGCTTTTATTGACGATTCCACTCTGAACAGTCCGAGCTTCAGGAAACGTAACTTATAGATATTGAAGAAATCAGTGTCCTTGAATATGACAGTTCTCAACATGTTTCCGATCATTTAGTGGTACTTCCTTCCCAGGAAGCAAAAATTGATCAAGTACTAACCCATATACTCTCATTACAACACGTTCGTTATCATGAAGAGGTCCACGGCCATCATACTCGCCTTGCAGTGCGTATTGACACCAGGCTTCGCAAGAGTAACACCACGAAGTGACTACACGGAAGAAGCAAGCCAACCCGTTCACTCTCTTCAAGCTCGACAACAGGACTCATCAGACAAAGGTGTCTTGGAGAATGAGGTGCGCGATGGCACCTGCAAAGATACCATGTTCTTCTTCCTCCGCGGAAGCACTCAACAGCCGAATATGGTGAGTAAACCCGGCTTGCAAAGCCTCGATGATATCTTTGCCTTGAGCGCATTGAGAACTAACAGTCCACCACAGGGATTGCAACCGGGCCCTCAACTCGCGGCGTACCTCCGCTCAACCCTAGGCGCGGACAAGATTGCTATTCAAGGCATTGAATACGCCGCAACGCTGCAAGACAACCTCTGCATCAACAACCAGCTGTGCCGGCCGCGCGAGGTCACCAGCGCGAGCACTCAGATCCGCGAGTACATGGACCAGTGCTCCGACTCTGATGTCGTCGTCGGCGGGTACAGCCAAGGCGCTGCGATGCTTTCCCGCGTGATTTCGGACAGGCTTGGATCGGAATACAAGGACCGGATCGTGGCCGCCGTGACATTTGGCAACACTATGCAGGTGTACAACAAGAACACGATACCCGGTCTGGCACCGGAAAGAGTGCAGATGTTTTGCAACAAATTTGACCCGGTCTGGTAAGTCTTGAACACACCCCAGCTTTGCAAATGAAGGCACTGAGACGGTCTCGCTAACACCATGTAACCGCAGCCGCAACGGTCTACCCCTCGGCGCCGTGATGCCAGGCCACAGAGACTATCGCCCCTCCGCCAAACCCGCCGCCGAGTTTCTCGTGCAGAAGCTCGCCGCCGCCAAAGGCTGGACCACCGTCCCCATCGTCTCCGACATCGACCTCTCCCACTTCGCCGACGTGGGCTTCACCTTCCGCGAAATCTACCGCGGCGCGCCCGCCGGCAGCTCAACCTCCTTCAACGACGGCACAGAACTCGCCAAGCTGGACAGCGTGCGCGTCGTCTCCATCTTTGGCCGCGGCGCCGCGCGGGTCGACGCGCTCGGCGTCAAGATGGACGGGGGCCCCGACGGGGCGCAGGGGCACGGCGGTAGCGGCGGGAATTTCAAGGAGCTGACGCTGGAGGAGGGGGAGTACTGGATCATGACGGAGGTGTGCAACGGCCGGAAGAAGAAGAAGGACCGCGTTGGATTCTTTCGGGCTTCGACTAGTCTGGGCCGGGTTCTGGAGGTTGGGTCGAGGACGAATGATCGGTGTGTTACGTTTGTGCCGGGTGAGGGCCGCTCGTTTGTGGGTATGCATGGGGAGTCTGGGGAAGAGGTGGACTCTGTTGGCTTTATTGAGTATCCTAAACTAGACTAGACAATGACGGTGGATTGAGTGATCAAGAATGAGCATGGTGCTTGTGGAAGGACACCATGGGATGGTGCGCATGGCACGCGAGAGTCGGTGAAGCACTCTGAACGAATAACAGAACGAGTCTTCCCGGCAGAGATTCTACCGTATCATAAATATTGTGCCACCTATTTAAGGACGAGAAGTCGGGTATGAGAGAGTTCCTGTATAGCACAGCGTGGTTCTGATGTGATACTGTTTGACTTTCTGGGCCGCGCCAAAGATGATACGAACCTCTTGATCAAGTATACTCACACCCTATTTAAGCGAATTGGAAAAGTAAATCTCGTGTTCGCATCATCTATAGCGATATGTGCATACTGTTAGTAGTAGAGAGAGAGAGAGAGAGATAAGACTGAATAGACTCGGAGACTCGCAGTTTGAAACATGTCCGTTTTCTCATTTCTTTACGAACAGGCCTCGAAGACCATATCGTCAATTCGTCCCATCTATAAGCACCGTCTATACATAGTATTCTTCTTCACCACCTTACCGCCTTTTCTTCTAAGCTCCATACTAGACTGCGACTTCCGTCTTCCCAAATCTATGCCATTGCAAGACGCCCAAATCCAACACCGAAGGGCTGCGCGCTATATCAACGCTTACATGCATCGGCACTCTCCTGCTTGTTGTCGCAAGAGAGTATATTCCAGACAAACGTTGAACTCCCAGGACTGTGACAGCAATGGTAGATCAACTGTCGTTTTCCAGGGCCATTCTTATTGAACTTTCATCCACGCCAGGCTTGGATGTGTCATCGAGTAAAGAATAGACTGTCTTCTGCAAAAAGGCCTTAGTAGACATTTCAGCAGTCATGCTCCTCTACTTCTCTCGAACCTGATGAGACAGGCAAGGAAGCTGAAGACACATCCTAACTTCAGCGCAAGGCAATGGCGGCCTTGGAAAACCCGCTGGTGCTGATTAGAAGAAAGCCCAATATCATCTGTGCGTACCATATCAGGTATTTAAAGCTGAAAATTGGGCAGTCTCACGCAAGGTTGAGTTCCCATTCTAGGTGAACAATGCATTGATCGGGTGAAAGACACAGATGATATATTGAAGCTGATCTGCATTGCAACACCTCGATCTATTGACTCCAGGTTCATATCATCAACTTACTAATATCAAAACCTTCTCATCACTTTACTTATATACGTAACAGTATACACAGAAAGCACTCAGGAAGCATGGTACCTAAGGGTCCGCAGCGCTCCTCTTCGGTATCTCTTCCAGCCCAGGCCACTTATACTCCAGAGGTTGTGGAGGTCGATAAGGTCACCATTGCCGCAGCTCCTGAGCCACAGGTACTAAAAAAGCCCATAAGAATCAAGTTCGTCAAGAAGGCCGCGAATCCTCTGATAACCCCGGTTCGGCCGAAGAAGGCCGAAGAAAAAGACGGCAGCGATAGGCCCTGATGCTTCTCCCAGATCCGATGCAGACAGTCCTGACGCCTTGGTTGTCCAGGCCCCTGACAACTGGGAGTCTACCGCAAAGGCGGTCTGAAAGCCCAGTGGGAGGCACGCTCTTGGGCCATGACTCCTCACGTCCATGACCGACTTTCTCTGCGGCGAATAAGGCCATGATCAGCCGGCCGCCATGTGTGATCGCTCTGAAACAATATCCAATCAGCTTAGTTTGACGAAAGCTCGGTGTACTTATACCAGTTGACAGACCAGGCAGTCTACTTCTATACGGGAAGGACCATGCAGTCCCTCAGAGTACGAGGATGATGAAGGGGAATATCGTATGGGCATGCAAGAGGGCAGAAACTAAAACGTCGGGCCTGGCTCGCTAGTTTCAGACGAGCACTTCAATCCTGTGGGCGCGCTTCTAGCCATTTTCGAGACGCCATTGGCAGACCTTTCGGTAGTGGATGTGGACAAGAATCAATTAGTGTCCCGACACGATGCTAATACGATTACATTGCTAAACCCCTCAAATCCTCTCCCAAAGGCAGCCCGCATGCATTTCACCAACAGCCAATCCCGATCCCAAGGTGCCCTAGAGCAAACTCCCGCGGAACCCATGCATCTGTTTTGAATGTGTCTCTGCTCATAAAGCTGTACGGCATACTGTGTTCTGCTTCGTTCCCATTCTGACCTCCTGCATCCATTCCCCTCGAGGAAGACAGCGAGGCGAGGTGCGGCGACGCAGGGGCGAACAATCATCCATCATGATTATGACGCCTTGCCGGCAGTCTTCTCCTGCAACTTTTTGGGGTCGATGTGCTCGTCGCGATCCGCCTTGATGGCCTCCTCGCTGTCGGAGGCGAGCTCGGGCTTCCAGTGGCCCTTGCCCTGTTTCTGCTTGGAGAGGGAGTCCTGCTTGTGCTTCTCGTGCGTCTCGCTGTCGGTGTCTTTGAATGGGGAAGTGTCAGCTGACATCTCTCTCTAGCAACAGAATGGGGAGAGTTCGTTCATGGGTAGGAGGGGTGAAAGGCTGGCAATGAAGGCGTCATCGAAGCTTGTGACTTCACTCCAAGCTCAATTGCCATGCATCCTTCTGCCGGGGAAAGAGGAAAGAAGGTAGAAAAGAGAAATAAGCGAGAGACTCACGTCCAGAAGACTCCTTCAGACCCTGCGTTCTCGTCGTGGAGATGCTGAAGCCCCGGCCGAGGGGAGCGGTCTGTCTACCGACGACGAAAGCGCCGCGGGCAATAGGACGGGCTGACAGAGCGATGCGGGATGCCATTGTTGCGTAGGTGTTTGGTTTTTGGATCTGTGGTAGAGGAAGGGGAGGGGGTATCACGGTGTAGGTTTTAACGTGCTGTGTTTGCAGGCAGGTTCAATTGAACGGAAGAGAATCAAGGTTCAATGAGGTATTAAAGGGGGGGGGAAGGGCCAAATGATCACGACAACTCGGCAAAAGAGCTCAAGAAGTAGAGCAATAGCAATAACCTAGGTTAAGCTACTAGCTAGACGAGAAAGCAGCCGCCAGAAGCATGCGGCGCGCCGCTTCGTTGACCCGGCCGTGACGTCACTATTCATTGCTCTCTCTCCCTCTCGATTAGTTACATGGTGACATCTCCTCAGGACCGAGCTTTTTCCTTCTCCAGCTGGTTGCAGCAGCGCAGCTACCCGAGTGGCTGGAAGCATCGCCATGTCCCCGCAAATTGCCTTTCAGAGCGGGAAGGAGAGAGTTGCAGAAGACGAGGGCGGGGGCATTGACCAACTGCCTGTCGACCATTTGCAAGCCCACAGTCACATCATCCAACGAAGGGGCCGTCCATCCATCATCGCCGCTCAGAGAGACCTTTCATACGCATCGTCATCGTCCTGGTTTTTCTCGCCAGACTATGCTCAAATCTGGACCATGAATTCTCTCTCGTCAGCCTCATCACCACCTGTGTCCAGACCTCTGAGCCCAATGCCCCGTTGACCCCTGGCATAGACCCCCACCACGGAACCATACCCAGGACGGGCTTTTCTTTCACTCTGGCAGTCCACGCTTCGTGCTTTGCTGCCCAGCTGCATCGTCATCATTGGCTTCCCCACCTCTCTCATCAAGATCAAGTCCATCACGTGACCGTGACCTCAACCCCAACCCCCCCCCCTCTCTCACTCTCCAAGCCATGATGATGCTCGTTGTATCCGTCCACTTCATAGGAATTTCGCCGGGAGGAAGAGAAATAGTAATAGTGGTTACAGTAATCTTCAAAAAATTGATCAGGAAGCACCGAGCCGCAGGATACCTCACCTTCATCGCCCACCTGCAGCACTCCATCCCCGCCAAACACCCCCCTCCCCTCGCAGCACCATGCAGAAACTCAGGCGGCGGGTAAGCAAGGCACCTCAGGTCCCTCAGGTCCCCTTCAGGCCCAGAATGAAGCCGGGCCGCGACCCAGGCACCAGGCACGCCGCACACCAACCAGACTAACCCTTCAACGCCCCCAACACAAAACGCCAGAAACTAGAAAGTGAAATCCACCCGTCTCCCTTTTCCTGACCGCCCTCCATAGCGATACCAGCGCCTACAGAATCATACCTCGTACACAGGGAAAAACGCAACCAAAAATCCTCCATGCTAAACTCTACTGCACAAAAAGCCCGACCTTCAACTCCTCTTTTCTCCCTCGCAGCCCGAGCTCAGCTTAGCTCAGATTCATTCCCCTTCTTCCCCCCCTCCGTCGTCTCCTCGGCGAACAAAGGGGGTTTCGAGGCAGGTGTGGGCCGGGGATCTATGTCTGATTTACTGACCCCCATCTCACGCAGCTCGATAGCAGCCGTCTTACAGTATCCTGCAATATATCAGCAATGTCACGGTTCAAGAAGGGGTAATATGCAGTAAGCGCGAGGACGGCATGTAGTCATCTCTTTATTCTAACAGTCGTGAGATGTATCTGATGCCAATGAGCAAGAGGTCAAATCCGGCTAGCAATAGTTGGTCCTTCACTAAACGTCTACCTGATATTGTCACCATGATTTGGAACCTATCAGTAGCTGGTGGCTTGCAATGATGGTTGGTTGGCAGTCACTGAATGACACTCATAATGGACGGCTTTTGATGAACATATCGTATATTGCATTGCGCCTTGCTGGCTTCGCGCCACAAGATCAGACAGCTTGGTCTAATCCCATTCGACACCATTCGCATCTTGAGCGTTTCCTGTACAACCCCAAAAGGTATCCCGTTCTCCGACCCAGAAACCACAAGAGCCATTTATCGTCTCAAAACCGCTACCCAAGAAACACACAACTCTTCCGAGATGCTCGCGAAAGTGCCCAGACAAGGTATGACTCCACCACCACCAACCGTTTCCAGTGTCGCGAGGTGCTAGACCCTGCACCGCCGGAACATCGACCAATAGTAGTAAGAATAGTCCATCCTCGAATAATGAAATGAGAGAAGAGGCGCAAGAAAGCAATAAAGGACTGCGCGATCCCCGTCCACATCGCTCAACCAAACAAGGTAACAATGCAGAGGTTCGCCAGCAGGCCGCACCCAAAATTCATGACCAACTCCACCTTTCCCAAAAAGGTATTTCCCGGTACCGTTTCCAAGCTTTGGAGATTTGCCGCAAAACAATAGCAACGCATGTCTTTGCCCGCCACCACCCATTTGATATTTCCCATGTGAGCCCATAACAGAAACACCTGTTGCCCCCCCCGCTCCGAATAAGTTGCTGAAAAGACACTCATTCTATATGTCGAGATAATCTTTTCCGGAATGACTTCGTGACCCGTCGAGCACCATGATGAGCAACAGAAATTTTGAATCATCTTGGAAAACAAAAAAGTCGTCCCGCTGTCCGTGAAAAAAGATGCCGAGAATTAATTATATCCGAGAACTCCGCCGTGGTGTGATTTCACACCGATGCATGTCGTGAAAATGCAAAACCATCCGTGTGGAAAACGCCATTCGTGCAAGTCCAACCTCATCTTGCGAGGTAAGGACACCGAAAGATTTTTGTCGAGTTTTTTTGTAGTCGAAAATACCCAAAAAAGGAAAAAGGTATCGATAACTTCTCATTCCGCGCCGTAGGAAAAAGCCTCGAAGGGGTTTTTGTCGGTTTAACAGGGTATGTCGTTGAGGTTGTTTGTACAGGAGAGGAATGTCGTTTGAGCCAACAGATGACCAGACCACGCCGGCAGTCTAGCCAATACCTTGAGGTACCCAGCCCGCAAGAGAGAAAATCATCGATGCCATTGCCATTTTTCGTCTTCTTTTTTTTTCGGTGCCCGCCAAGATGGTCGGTGTAAACAAGCCGAATGAGCAGAAATTTTACACATCAGCATGCATCGGCACAAAAGGCAAGGAGTACACCAAGCCCTCTGTCACGAGAGCGGGATGAACTCCTTACCATCTGCGACCCATGCCCTGCTGCATCCGGGCGGGGGAAACCGAAGGCGGCGGGCTCGACATGGTGATGCCGGTGGCAGGGTTGACGATGGGAATGGCATTGCGGGCGCGGGTAGCCGCAGGCTGATGGAGCTTCAGGCTAGACTGCTGGTACGCGGGAGGGATGAAGGCGGGAGAAGAAGAATTCAGCGAGAACCCAGGGGCGACGGTCTGGGGTTGCTGCGTCGGCGAGGACTCAGGAGAGTTGCTGGCCAGAGACGAACGCTCAGAAGAGCTGTGGATGGAGTTCATCTGCAGCGGGCGACCAATATTAGTCACCGGATCATGAGAGACAGATCCAAGGCTCCGAGATACTTACGTCGCTGTCGGTCAACAGGCCAGGGCAGAATTCCATGTCGTCTTCGAGGTCGAAAGAGCGGCCGGCCTCAAACTTTGTGCGGAAAGCGTTGAGGGTAGCGGACTCGGTCAGCTCCTTCATGCTTCGCACGCCACGGAACTGCTTGTGCTGGTTCTGGGAGACGGAAAGACGGGGCGCTCTGCGATTGCGGCCGCCATGGTGGTTGTGGGAGGCACCGGGGACGGCGGGGGTGGGATGCGCCTGGTGGTGGTTAAACTGGTAGTATGAAGACATTATCTATGAATGTTTCGGAGGTAGATGCCGTGGTGATGTCGTGGTGGAAGGTCGGAGAAGGGGTGCCGTTTTTTGTTGGTTGGGAGGCAGTGTGGCGGATGTGCGGGTGGTCTTATGTGGGCGAGCCGAGCTGTGCGGTATTATTGCAGTTTGAAACACAAACAATGAAACCTGCCTAGTCGACGTTGTGCGAGTGGTAAAAATGTGTACGATGAATAGGTTCAAGGTAGAAGAGATCGTTGGAAGAAGCAATGCTTTTTCTTTTAGGTCGTTTGGTATGTATGATCGTTTGTGGAAGCGTTTTTGTGGTTTAGAGGTTTGATGATGTGGTGGGAGAAAAAAGGTACGTCTGGAAAGAGGGGGGAGAGAGATGTTGAAAAGTATCGGGAGGGAAGAATCCGGAGAAAGCGATGGTTTTGTTGGTTCGAGCAAGACGGTGGGAAGGGTGGGAGGACGGTGGAAAGGTGAGCGGGCAGGCGAGAGGAGCGACGAGGGCACGGAGGGCAAGGAAAGGACTCTGGGAGGGAAGGGGGGGCGGCGGTGGACCCACAGCCTGCCCAATGGGAGATGATCAGAAGACAGTGTAGCTGTGGTCAACACTGTGACTCCACTCCTTGACGCCATATGCGAGTTCGCCACCCTGTTTCCATTGGCTGGCAGATCTCAAACTATAGCGACCAGGGACTAGCGCGGCCTAGTGGGCTGGTGTAAATTTGGGGCGTGGCGCCGGCTGCCGTCAACCCTACCAGTGCGGCGGACAGTACATTGTCGGGGTGGGGCATGGGCTGGCCGTATTTGGATGGGGGAGACGATGAATGAGTGAGCGAGCGAGCGATGGAGTGAGTGAATGAGACTGGGGCACACACACCACATTCACACGGTACACCAGGGTTGGATGTTGAACTGAACGGTAAGGTGACTGCGCAGCGGGCGGGAAGGCAAGGCAAGATGTGGGAAGCGAAGAGTTACGTGTGCCCGGCAAGCCTGGGTGAACCTGGTCAGAGGGTTCGACAGTGAATGCGATGCGCTGGGGGGTCTGTATGGCTGGCGGGATCACTGAGAGTGTGGCCCTCCCACGCTCTCTCTCTCTCTCTCATCTTCACTTTCATTTTCACTTTTGGTCTCATTCTCACTCTCACTCCAAAGTTCAATACCCATCTCAGTCTGGCACACACTCATACATCTCACCGTCAGTCTCGGCAGACAGTAAACCTGCATCCCTCCTCCCCTTCCTCTTTCCCATCCCCCACCCGTCTTGGGCATTCCACGTCGGAACATGGACGCAGGGCAAGTTGATGCGTGGCATGCAGGTACCGAGTCTGCCTTTTGCAGGACGCACTGTGGGCCTTGTTTTTCTTCAATCTCAGCCCTTTCACAGTGCTGACAGCCGCGAAGGAAACTCCTTCCCCCCCCCCAAAAAAAAGCCTCCTGAGTCGGAGAATCGCCGGCGCCAGTCGCTTGTTCTTGTTCTTGTTTACAATTCTGGTACCGCTTGCGGCCATGCGAGAGATTGGCTGCCCACACCTGTCATTCCAGAACCCCAGTGTGCGCGGTGATTGATGGGGAATCAACCAGGAGCACATTCAATATTGCTGCGGTACGAGAGAACAGAGCGAGATTAGAGATGAGACATGATACGGACGGTGGATGAGGATTGAGGAGGGCACAGCACTCCTCCCTCCCTCCCATCTTGCACCGTCTATCATCCACCCAGTGCCACCATCCACCGTCTCCCCTTCTCTCCCTGCCACTGTAGGTAGTCTGTCAGTCTGTCACTGTCGAATCCTCGAGTAGCCAGTAGTGTCGCCTTGATGTCTCTCCTCACTCTATGCCAGGGCTGTGTCGAGATGTCTCTCCTTTGTGATCAAGTGACCACTCTCGTCCACCTCTCCTCTTGCGGTCTTGAGGCTTGTCTTGCCTAGGGGACTCTCGGTCCTGGCCGTGGTCCGACCAACGGCGTGTGTCTTGCTCTCGTCCAGTCTTCGCCCGTACGCTTCGGCGTCCCTCTTCTTCTTCTTCTTCTCCTTCTTCCTCATTCCTCCTGTTATCCGCAAAGCCTTACGCACTTCAGCACTCTCCGACCTCGTCCGGAATTCTAGGCGACGCTAAAGAACCCTCCGTGGCGGATGGCATTGTTTGTTATCGTTGTCTTCGAGGCAGTCCCGCCCAAAGTTCGGCAAACTTGTCAGTATGCTTTGCGCTGACGCGGTGCAATGTCTGATGATAGAGAGACCTTTGGGATGCACGCACAATGGCATCGTCTTTTTCGGTGGTTGCTTATGATCCATCGCATGCTCTACTGCTACCACAGGGGCATTAAACTGGCGCAGTCTGATGTTCAGAAACACGAGAAACGCAGCCTAGTGTTTCCCATTTCTTACGCTGCAATAAACACCGTACGGAGAATCCAACGGTAGGAGACTGCTTCCCAGGTTCCTCATACTCGGCTGGCTTCATGTCGTCCGCCCACCCACAGTGTGTATTCCGATCAGAGCATCAAAAGGTCGACTGTCGATTGCGCCGCCTATCTGCTTCAGTCCAAAGTGAAACCCTCCCGACCCTCTCTGCTGGGTGGCCCTTGTCCGGCCGAATCCCAACCTTTGGGGGAGAGCCAGCCCTCAGAGGCTCAGCCAACCGAAGATGGGGGAAGAGGAGAGGAAGACATTAGAACGGACGGGACTGCGTGATGCATTGTGTGCACTGGGCAGTGGGCAGACTGAACGGTAGAGGACGAGCTGCAGCTGGAACAGTGCAACGCACCACCCGCCCACTCTCTCTTTTTCTCTTTCCCCATCTCCTTCGCTTCTTCCCACCTCACACACCAACCAAGGTCGGTCCACGGTACCACCAGCGGTCTGGAGTCTGCACATCTGCACGGCGGCAGCAAGACAAATGGATTATCGCGGCTTCGGTCGAGCATCTAGTGGAGGGTCAAGCATCCAGCTGCGGATACGTACCTTCCAGCGTGGGATTACCAGCCATGGACGACCCAAACAATGTCGCCGGCTGCTCACACTGTCCACCACCCACACTGTGATGTGGCAGAGTGCCAGAGACATTGCCCAAGGCCCCAAAGATCCTCCACTCTCATTGGGTACATACACATGGGAGGTGCTGTTGCACACTGCTGCAGGAGGTTAGAGCCCCGGGATGCATGACGGACAACGAGGCAGTGGCCCTCTGCTCTCCTGCTGCTGTAGAGAAGGCAAGGTACCTACGTGTTGGTTCCTGCCCTGCTTCGTGTGTAGGTACCTAACCTTTCATGCGAAAACAGAAACAGAGAGAGAGACACACACACACACACTACACAGACACGCACCCGTGGACGCACACACAGGGCTGTGAGCCAGTGACATGCAGACACTGGGTGGATCTTGGTGCCGCTATGACTGCTCGCTAGACCCCTGGTCTGGTGCAAAAGAAAAACAATAACCGAGAAATGACCATGGGCCCTTGACCTTCTGGCCTGGATTCGGAAACGTGGCGGCTGGCACGCTTGGAGGCGAATCAAGCGACAGACCGCACCCTGAATGTCACTTTTGTGGACCTGACAATTTAGGCACCAAGTCATGTAGTCCACAGTGTGCGACTGCCACTTCCGCAGGCTGCAGCCCACCTGCCGTGGAAGCTACCACGCTTCTCACCTTCCATCTCTCACACAGGGCACACCGCAACTGCCCACCTCACACACCAGAACAGGGAAGGCAGCATCTTGGGTACGTACTTGGGCAGTCAGCACCTTCAAGGTTCTCTTTGCCTTCCATCTTGATGACCAACTTTTCCATAAGGCGGACAGTCCCTTCCCCATCACTAACAGCGGGGCAACCGTTTGCCAGTCCGTAACTGACCGATCTCACCGTCACACTCGCAGTCACTCACTCACTCACTCACTCACCCCTCACAACCTGCTCTTGCTCTCTCTCACCTCACAAAGTCCCCACGCAGACGTTTACGCAGATCTCAGCAGAGGTCTCTCGCCCCATATCGTCACTCGTCACTCTCTGCGCCTCCCCCTCCTTCACCCCAGCATCATCCGTCAGTGGCCAAACCATGAACAGGCCATGATGGAAGCCCCAGACCTGTTTATCGATCCATGCCTCTTCTCTTTCCATTCTAGCACGTCTTGACTCTTGGCTTCAGTCATTCAGCAACTCCCCAGTGCCGTGCATGCGTACGGATGCTCCGTACGGATATCCTGCTCATGATCCGTCAGATCTTGCGACTGCCGGCCGATGGACTGCTGCTGCTGCGGAGGCGCCAGGTCGAGATTAAGGTAAGCTTCGACATGCCATACGCATGGGAGCAACTCTATCGCCATCGATAATAGCTTCCAGCTGCGGCGGTGGGCGCCAAACGCCTTCTAGACCAACTCTCGACTGGGACCATACGTTCCACACCTTCTATCCGTACGGCGAAAGCGTGGGATTTGCTGTGGTACCCGACCTTGCACCAGCACTGCATGAAATGGACGGGCCTCCTGCGCGACCACGCCAGCAGCGCCCCTGGGCCAGACCCTGGAACAAATGTGTCTCTCAAGTCCCTGGTCTCTGGCTCTCTGCTCCCCAGTTGTGGCACAGTACAGCTCCCTTGTCCACCCGCCGATGGCTGTGAAGACAGAAGGCAGAAGCGCTGAAGGCTGAAGCCGGCATTGACAAGTCGCCCCTGCTGCGGAGGCCAATCTGCCAGTCCAGTGGAGGTGAATCGGGGCAGGGCACGGCTGGGGCCCCTAGAGGTCTTGGGAGAGGGGCCTATAGGAGATGGGAAACCATCTTGAGACACCTGACGATGGCTTCGTGATCTCTACAGTGGAGCTCATAGGGGAATCCGAGTGACGAAAGGGGGCAGAATCGCATTCCCCTCGCCTTGTCACCCCACGTCCCAGTCCGTCACCTCGACAGTCAGCCCGGTCGACCAGTCAGTCACCCAGTCCTCCGATCAACCGTCATCCTGTCCGCTCGCTCTCTTGCCTTTGGCAGCGCCACGACAGTCACAGCACCGGTACGGATACATGGCCAGGGCTCATCTCAACAATGTAACGGGCATTTGTTCCGTTTGCCTACCGTTTCCATGCCATCCAATCGTGCCGGTCACCTAATGTCCCGCGCAATGGAACTGAGGACTGCTATTTTGGTCGCCCAGTCGGCTCTCTACGCTACGGATACTGGTTGGATGCTTGCACGCGGTGCAGAGAGGCCAGAGCCGGACGGTCCTGGGCTCAGGGTTCCTGGATTCGCCCGTGCCTGGGAAGGCCGAGGACCCTTTCAGCAGACTGCAGCAGACGTAGGAGCGGCATCCCCTCCTTTATCCAGGACTGGTTCCATATCGGGACAGGATTGACACTCAACCTCGATGTCCTTCTGCCGGGCTCTTGTTTTTCTTCCGAACGAGCTCTCAGCACAATGCCTGCAGCAACGCAAGCCAACATTCGCCAGGTTGCCAGGGTCTACTATGTACATAGTGTAGACAACAAGTAAAGAAAAGCAACATGGTGGTGTGGGGACTCTGTCATTGAGTTCGACCTTCGCTGTCACACAGTTCCTGTTGACCCATCCAATCCACGCTCGATGCTCTACACCTACCAACGCCGAAGCTCCTCTGGAAGGAAGGATTCGATGGCCGGTTGGACAACCTTCTTCTGTTGCTCTTGGTCTCCAGCCTCTGGACCAACCTTCCAGCCTCACCAGCTGTGCCATCACCAATCAGTCCCCCGCTAACTTCCAAACCCTACCATATCAACGCCCGCGTGAAACCAAAAGTGTGCGATGTGCATGGCGGCGGACGGCATGTTTGCGCCCATGTGAGGCAGCTGACGGAGGACCGGTGTTGTTCCTTTGAGTTGACAACTTACGTTGGTCGGCTCACCCCACGAGATCTTGCGGATTTGCTCTCTCGGTGAATAGGATCTAGCAGCCATGGGAAAGGCAAGGGAGGACACACGGACGGTAGACCAACAACAAGGTTGAGGGGGGCATGGGAAGACATGGAAAAGCCCCTTCTTCACTGTCACACCGCCATTTTGGCATTCAAGGTTGGGCCAGACTCGATCCAGATAGCGGATTGTGTGCATCGCTTGCTGCGGCGGCGGATTATTCCTCTCGCCTGTCTCACCACCTCACCTCGTTCCCCGGGTTCTACGCCAACCGTCTCAGTGGGGGGACGCTCCGACCACCTTGCCGCCACTCTCTCTCACCGTTCCCATCTTCCCCTCCCCCTCCTTTGTCCTTTGGGGGGTTGGAGAAGTACGAAGACGATAGCTGGGAGCTGAAGCTTACCTTGGGTTGGCGAGGCAAACACGGCTAGCTACCAGCTGAGCCACCTCGATGGACACCATTATCTACGGTTTCACTATCGACCTGGCTTGCAACACATAGGGCTTCCTGCATCGACGGTAGAGCATCGAAAAAGCAAAAACAGAGGAGTAGGAATGCGAACGGTTCGGCGTCGCCAGCGACAGGGCCGGGACAGCAGTCGATGAGCTAAATCGACGCATCTGGCATGCCGGCGGCACTCAACTGGTGGTGCATGGCATGGCAGCCATGCCATGCCATGCCATGCCACCTCCAGCACAGCGGTGCCAATAGTGGTGGGGCAATCTGCCAAACGGCACAGTGCTTGCTTGGCGGTCTGCTGGTTCAGGGCTATCAGCAGGTATGGACGGCAGCGTGAGGTGACTGACTGGCTGGCCTGCTTGCTTGCTTGCTTTGGTCGAGGATGGGCTTTGCTGGCGAGCGAATCCCGCTCCGCTTCCATCCGATGCATCTCCGGCGCGGATGCAACAAGACGCAGCATCTCGCGGCGGTGTCTTGGACTCAAGTGGTTCGCTGTCGGGACTAGACAATATGCTGCCGCTGTAGGGCAGAGAAAGAAGTCTTCATTCTTTCCGCTGTATGCGCTGTTCTTCACCCCACCCAGTCACCTTACCCGGCAGACGTCGAGGATGAAGACAGGGTCTCCGGGTCCCGAGTGAATGGCATTGTTCAGATTCCCACTAAACAGAAACAGTCGAGGATCCGCCCCAAGGCCAAGGCTCCATTCTGTGCCCATGGGGGATCGAAGGAGAGTTGGCTACTCTGCGACGTCACCCCTCTCGGAGGGGCGCGGAACTTGGCGGCGTCGCCGACGATGAGTCTAGGGAATATCCGTATGCGATGCCTCTCTCTTTAGGGAAAAGTATCAAGCTCTCGGCTCGATAGTTTTCAAAAGTCTATCAAGTGACGACGGGAATCCACCAAGGAAACCGAACACTCACGGTACTTGAGCGATTGTCATATCCCTCTCCCCATGCGTTACGTTTGTATCTACCGTACAGTGTTGCCTCCTCTACCCGGTCTCCGTGCGGTGACGGGGCTTCCGTCCCACCCCGGCGCAGCACCCGCAATCCCATACCCGCGGATACAATCCGTCATGTGAAATCTCTCCCGCAACCAAGACCCAACCCTGTTGTACCGCAACCGCAATCCATTCCCGCGTACACCGCAAGCCTCGCAGCCCGCCCGGACGGTCGCACAAACATCCTTACCAGCAAGTGATTGGCCTGAGAGTTCTGAATACCTCTCTCCCCAAAGGACCCCCAGGTGGAGAGAGATACATAATGAGGGACGGGTTGCTGGAGAGGCACCTCCCGCAAATAGGCCTCGGTCTAGGCCTGGGAGCAGCGGCCGCCGCCACCCTCCTCGTCCTCGTCTCCCGAACCACCACCGCCGCCGCCGCCTCCCCCTCCTACGCATCCGCCCTCCCGGCCCCGCGTCCGGCGAGGGACAGCCGCAAGACGGCCCGCTCGCCGAAGTGGACGACGACGCGGGACCCGGGCTGCGACGAGCGGTTGCCGTACCCGCCCGACGTGTTCCCCGGCGCGCGGGACGTCACGACGGCGTACGGGAACCTGCGGGTGTACGAGTTTGGGCCGGAGGCGGCGGAGGAGAGAGTCCTTTTGCTGCATGGTATCGGGACGCCTTGTCTTGCGTTGGGGGGTATTGCTGGGGAGTTTGTGGAGAGGGGGTGGAGGGTTATGACTTTTGGTGAGTCTTTTTTTATGATGGTGATGATGATTGTGAGAGGTGGTATATGTCATTGAGGATGTGTGGTTGTGCTTATGAGCCGTGGTATCCGGAATGTGAAGTGAAGAACATTGTTCAGCGTGTTGTCCAGTATTCGAATGATCTTGGCAGCTTGGGGCTTACTCTCGAAGCAAACCACTCATCTCACTCATCGAACACATTACACACCACACATCACACGTTATACAGAACCCCCGCCCTCCCGCTCTCTCCCCCTTTCTCACCCCCTTCACGAGCATCCCCTAACTAACACCGCCAGACTTCTTCGGCCGCGGCTACTCCGACGCGCCCCTCGACCTCCCCCACGACGCCCGCCTCTACGCCACGCAGATCCTCCTCGCGCTCGCCTCCTCCCCCTCGCCGGGCTGGACCGGCAACGACGCCTTCCACCTGCTGGGGTACTCCCTCGGCGGCGCCGTCGCCGCCGCCTTTTCCTCCACGCACCCGCACCTCGTGCGCTCGCTCAGCCTCGTCGCGCCGGGCGGGCTGGTGCGCAGCGGAGCGCACGTCGGGTGGCGGAGCCGGGTGCTATATAACGCGGGGTGGATTCCGGAGTGGGTGAGGAGGTGGGTTGTTGGGCGGAGGTTGAGGCCTGTTAAGGTGGGGGGCGGGGTGGTCGGTGATGTGCCGGAGAAGGAGACTGTTGATGATGACGCGGCGGAGGAGAAGAAGGAGGAGTGGGATGAGCTCAGGCTCGTGGGTGGAGGACGGATTGGGGAGGTGGTTGGGTGGCAGCTTGCGAGGCACCCTGGGTTCGTGACGAGTTACATGTCGACGATTCGGCACGCGCCGATATATGACCGCGGGGACGAGGAGTGGAGGGTCCTGGCGGAGGTGTTGGAGGCGAGGCGGAGCAGCTGTGGTGATGGTGGTGGTCGGGGATGGTCGTCGGAGCCCGGGCTGAGAAAGGGGCGGGTGCTCTTCCTGCTCGGTGAGGACGATGACATTGTCGTGCTCGGGGAGACGGTGTGGGATGCGGAGAGAGTGCTCGGAGAGGACGCGGTCGAGGTCGTTGTCCTCGGGGGCGGGCACGAGATTGCCATTACCAAGGGGAGGGAGATTGTGGGTGCCGTCGTTGCTGCGTGGGAGAGGAGGGCGTAGGGAGGGCGAGACGTGAGGTGACAGGAGAGTTTTTGTTCTTTCCTGCTGGGGGCTTTTTACTGGACGTTTTTATGATGATGGAGGGAGGGGTAGGGTTATTGGCTTTTGGGGGGTTAGAGTCTTAGAGTCCTTGGTAGAGCCTCGTATAGATTATATGCTAGAATGGAATGGGGTAAGAGGATTTAGAACTGGTTGAGAGTCTGATGGGAGGAGGAGGAGGAGGAGATTGATGGAGCTGTGTCAAGTAGAATTTAGGCGAAAATTCGTTACACGATCTGGGACAGTTCGTTCGCCTGTTGCTTGCTTGGATCTGTTTGCATGTCACGATCCGTTCTATCTCAAGGAGAAAGTGATCACAGAAGACTATTCCCCCAGAGAGAAGCATCACAATGAAAAGGCCCGGCGAACCAATCTCTGAAATGGACTTTTGTTACTATGCCTTGTCTTTCACGTTTCCTTCCCCCCCCCCCCCCCAGAAAAATCGAGATGCAGACTTCATCACAACTGTCGTGTCTCCCTCGGTAGAGATATAGCCCCCATCGGAAAGAAGAGGGACCATTTCCAAGGTCGACAGACCAGTCGCGAAGGGAAAACCAAATCACACATACAAAAGAGATCTAGAAAACTCCAAACTGCCCACACCAATGTTCCCATATCCCCGTAGTCCCAGTGTCATCATGATATCCCGAATGCCGTGTCCCCAATGTGTCCTTGTGTTCCCAGCGACAGAAAAAGAAAAACAGACGAGCGAGTGCCTCCCGGCTCAAGTCAGAGAGAGGGCATCCCCAAAACGCCCGCCGCGGCTGACAAACAGCCAATGTCGACTGCTCCAATGCGGCGAAAGAGAGCGAGAGAAGACACACCGAGAGAAGAGAGAGGGAAAGAGAGAGGCTTCAACCACGCCTGCCCTTCTTCTTGTTCTTCCTCTTGTTCTTGTTGTTGGGCTTCGGTTTCTCGTGCGTATCAGGAGCCTGCTCGCCCTCCAAGGCCGGCTGATCGTGGTGCGTGTGTGAGTTTGACACTTCGCCCGCACTACCGCCCTGGTTCCAAGAGCCGGTCGTCGTCGCACCCGCACCAGGCTCGGGCTGAAGGTCAGTCGGGGGAACGTCGACGCGGGAGGGCGCGTCCAAGTTCCTCGATGGCTCCCACAGAGACGCGTCGGAAACATGAGCGGGATAAGATTCGTGTGAAATATTGAGAGATTTGAAACTCTGCGGGATCTCCAGAGTAGTGGCCGCGTGGTAGAGCGGCGGGTAGGGGGACATGGGAAAGCCCGTTCCGATCATCGCTGCCTTCATCTTGCTCAGGACCTCCGCTCTGTTCCTCTCGGCCTTGGCCTTGTCCACGGTTGCGCCTGTGGAGTAGTCTGGACCCTCCTGCAAAGGGCCAAAAGCCTCGAGCAGCCATTCCCGAAACTTTCCTTTGCTCGGATCTCCGTCCACGGTCTCCTCGAACCACTCTTGAGGAAACCATCCGGCAAAGTCGTCGAATGGGGCGGCGCTGGCGACTTCGTAGGGATGAATCGGGTGCGGGACGAGCTCCAAGCAGTGAATGCCATCGGCGGCATCCTTCACGTGTTTGGTCGTTGACCAAAGGCGTGCGCGACTGAGATCGAGGAGAACCGTCCGAGGCTTGTCGAGATCGCGAGTTCCGTCTCGCATTGTGATGTAGACATGGCGAGGCTCATAACAGCCATCCATAACCCCCGTGTGCATGTGTCTGACGTTGCCGTCGATGAGCTGCCTGAGAACCTCCATCCGCGTGTCGTGGTTGATGTCCAGAAGCACTGGGCGTCCCGTGTCGGATTGGTGAAATTCCAACGGCAACTCATCGTCCGGGACGAGATTACCGTATTCATCTCGGTTGCAGAGATCCTCAATGGAGTAGCCGTCAATGTACTCCATGAGGATGAGAGCCACGGTTTTGTACTGGACGCGCCGTTCGGGAGTCTCGCCGACGGCGAACCTGACCGCCCAAGTACCGTAGTACTGCGCAGTGAGGTGCGGCGGTCCGGTCAAGTTCTTCCGATAGAGATGCTGGTAATGGCAGCTCTCTCGGCTGAGTGCGCCGTCAGCGAGTTCAATGTTGCTGATCGGCGTGCCGTTGTATTTCGGCCAGAGCTTGTGGTCGAAGACTTTGGCCACTACTTGAGTCTGTGGGACGGGAAGCTCCACGTCGGTGTCGCTGTTCATACACTCGGGCGAGGGCAACGCAATGATCTTGCAACGGAAGACTTGAGGTCCGGGGTTCAGTGAAAGGCGTTCCAGCACCTCAAGTTCGAGATGCTCATCCTTCAGGAAATATCGGTGAGGGTCGAAGTGGCGAAGATCAGGGCCAGGTGGTGGGTTTGGAAGATACTGAGAGGTGCCATGAGGCTGGACTGGTCTGTACTTGGTGAGATTCAGGATGCTGCCTGGGCAATAATGGTCGGAATCGGCATAAACGCGAGACATGTTGCCAATGAAGCCGATGAGAGAGTGGTGTATCAGACTGTTCTTGCGGATGCTATCGGTGACTCTGGCTGCAAACTGAGAATGGAGGAAGGTGGTCAGATTGAGTGGAAATAGAGAAAGCCTTAGGGAAAAAGAAGACGAGCAGGTAGTCCAGAGAAATAAGTAGGGTAAGAGTCCCGTCTCCCTTTCTCTTGTTTTTCTTGTCCTCTTCCGCCTCCTCCCTGAGAGGTCTAGAGTGGCGAGAAGAATTTGCTTTCCGTTGAAAAGGCGGCAGCAAACGGATGTGTGATAAATGAGGTGGGAAGTGAGAGTGGGGGGATATTGTAAGTGTCTCGGCTTTTCAGGTTGGGGAAGATGTACCTTGCGGGAAGCCACCACAAAGGTTGCACAAGAGACAAGGAAGGTTCCCGTCTCCGAATCAATCAACCAAGGACGAACAAAACTCAACCACACAAGACGCCTCACACAGGCAACGAAGGTGGATTTGCTTCTATCTCTTTCTCCACAGCGGCTTGATTACTGTAATCTCAAACGGAGGCTCTCCTTTCAAAATATTGCAAGTACCCTATGATTTTCTTTCCACCGCATTGGGCACCTTGGTGCAGAAAATTGAAGGCTTTGTTCAAAAAGTCAATCCTACTACGACAAGAGCTCTTCCATGTATTATGAAGGTATTCGGCTGCAGCAATTGAGTTCTGTAGAACTGAATACCGTCGAATCGGGATACTTTGAAGATGGTATCTCCCATGAGCGGACTTTCAGCAGCCTCAGACCCAGTCAACTCTGTAAAAGGGGAGTTATGAGGACATAACAAGGCAATTCTTTGGCGGGCTTTGATGCCATAGCTCATATCCCTCTTTGGATCACAACTTGCAGCAGGCTTGGGCTGAATGACAGGCTTAGACTGGGATGTAGACTTGGCCCGTAAGATTATGGCGATTTCCTTTCGTTTCTTGCAATGTGTACACAGTGGCATATAAAACGCCAGGTAGAATTCCCTTCTCTATGAGCATCATATTTCGCATCGAACTATGACATATGCTTCGATAACATGCACCTTGTATAAGAGTAGCATTAAGAGTATCATACGCTGCCTTCCGTAGATATGTGGGAATCTGCATTCGAGCTCTGCATACGGATGGAATCTGGTAGACCGATTTCCATCTCTATCAAGGCAATGAGCGGAAGTCCATGGGCTAAGACAGGCATGGACAGTCGGACGTTGCAAACGGGAGTGAAAACACATACCAATCTTACTTGAGAGCTACAGAGTGAATGCCTAGATGACACACAGCTCTGGTGTAGTGCCTCAGTCCTCTATTCGTTCTCTTTGAATACCGAGCCAAAACTTCTGGCCACGTTCTTTTAGGGTCTTAACAACTAGTAGCAGATATCAGTGTTCAAGCAGGTTCGCCATTGACAATAGCAACATGCATGGGGCCAAATGCACATCTTTCTCTGGATTTTGAATGTGACTTAGAGTTCCATCATGGCCGTATCCTGGAAGAGGTAAAAGTCGGTGACTGATGCAACATCCCGATGCGCATCAGCCAAGATAGATCAACGCCGTTTGTAGAGCCTCGTCGAATGTACTACACCTGTTTCCAACAAGACACTATGGGCTGGGACGCAAAGACAGCGTTGCATAGGAAGACTTTCACCTGGAAATGATCTTGCCTCGCCTTTCATGATGGATGTCCTGTCATTGAATGCAAGCTAACGCGGGTCTATTGACATTTGCAGAGTCAGCTGGGACTTTCCTCATCTTCACCTTCGCCTTTGCCTTGGCTTCTTTCCATCTTGACATTTCTGGCTGCTTCCACTCTCTCCTTCACTCGGACTGTCTTCAATATTCCGGAAACCCCAAAAGTATCTGTCACAAATCTTGCTCCTCTTCCCGCAGGCCCAAGTCCAAACTCTTACTACTCGACGCCGCTACTCCTCGCTTCCTTGTCGTCTGTTTTTTCTTTCTGGTTTATCCAGTCGACTCCTCCATCATTTAAACTCGTAAGCCGACCCCTCGTCATCTCAATCGCCCTCTCAGATCTCGACAATGGCCAACATGCCTGGATACGCCCCTGCCGGGTCAACATACCTCCACTTCACATCTCCTCAATCAGCGCCCGCAACCACCTTCGACGAAAGGAAGCTTTCAAATGCGAGTCCTTCCGCCATCAGTGATGAGTTCAACCTGGTCATCACCCCCGAGTGGGCCATCGAGGTGGAGCCATCCGTATATGATGAGATTGCCCAAAAGTTAGTCAGGAAGCTGAAGGAGAGCGGAGACGTCGACATTGAGGAGGTCGCCTTTCCTCCCACCAGAAAAGCCCACGTCATCACTTGTGAGGCGGATGTGGTGGCCATCTTCAACGAGCGAAAGCGAGCGACAGATGCCCTTCTTGTCGCTTCGGATCTCGATGGCAATTCACGCTGGACTTCCGAGTTTCAGGTGTCGGCGTTTGGTATCCAGAGGGCTGCCGTAAAGAATACCGAGAAGAATACCGAGAAGAAGGCCAAGGAGAAGGTCGAGAAGAAGCGGAAGGCCGACGATGCCAAGGTTGAGGACAGTCCTCAACGTACCTCGAAGAAGCCGCAACGTGGCAAGAAGGCGGTCGTGCCAAATAACAATCCCTCAACTGTAGAGCCCGACGACAACTCGAACGAAGTCAAGGAGGGACGTACAACAAACCCCTGGGTAGTGGGAAGGCCCGACCAGGGCTATTTCATCCTTGGTCACAACGAGAAGATCCCGTCTCTTCCGATGGCTAAGCCTCGTGAAGCGTGTCGACTTTTCGCCGTTGTCGAAGCCAAGGATGTCGGAAAGCTTTATCGCTGGCACGAGGCGTTCATGCGATGGTCCAAGAGTCGAAATACTGCCCCCGAAACTAGAGATGACAGGCCGGGAACCCTCAGTTTCACCATGTTCGACAGTCACACACGCAAATCCATGGCGATGCTCCTGAAGCAGGCTGCAGCTTATGCCCTCATTTTCCGTACAAAGTACGTGATCATGACAGACCACGCAGCACTCATGTTCCTTGTCTTTCGCGACATGGAAGTTACAAGCGGTTCGACTCCTGCCGATGTGTGGAGAAAGGGTGTTGGGGAGGCGGTTGAGGTGACATTCATCAGACCGCACGATGATGAGCCTTTTGAAGGTCCACTGGCTGGATTTCTTGCGGAGGCACGACAGAAGACCCCGCTGGATACTGTTACAGACTGATTGCTGGATTGAGAGATGAACTCTTTGTGACGGGAAAAACAGGATAGATTGCATATGGTTTGTGCCAGAGGGAAGGATATCTGAGATTCAAAACATAGTTATTTTCGTCATCTTTTCCGGAGTATTCGTCAGTGATGCTAACGAGGAAGAAGTGTGTGGAAAGATGTGGCCTTTCCCAGGTACCTCAAGGTGAGTGCATTATAACAGCGAGGGAAGGAGGTGTGCGGGAGAAGCACGGCATGAGGTCAAGTGCCGTTGGTATTAAAGGACCCACTCCGCCTGGGCTTACCGGTCCGGCGCCGACCTGGAGATAACGGGTTCCGGCTGGTGTGGGGCCAACCATTCAAGCTAAGGTCGAGTCCCTGTCTTTTTCCAGGTAGAGGTTCTTTGCCACGTGCTCAGGTAGCGTCCCTCAGGCACAGAGGCGCTTTGTACGAAGTACCTACGCGGCGGTCAGCAGAATTGGCCGCTCTTCTAACCATTAAGCATGAGAAAAGTGGCCAACCTATTCTTCTGACCGTGTGGTACCTACCTACCTTACCTACCTCACCCCAGTTGTTCACGGTACCTAAGGCAAGGAACCTGAGGTTGGTTGAGCTCGCGACCAGTCGGCGGAACACGTGGTGCACGACCCTTCGAAGTACCTTAAGGTACTTCGAAAGATACGGAGTACTTCCTTCGTATACGGAGCACACCCCATTCCATCTCTCCAACACCAACCTCCTATCCTTCCTCCAAGTTGTCCAACAAACCTCCCGGCGAGGTTTCGATGCGACTGCGGGAAAGTCACTCATCTTTGGCCCCCATTTGCCTCGACCCGCTCATTACCCTTCAACTCGAGTGCTAGCTGGACCTCACTTCTGCGGAGCCACGTGGGTTACAGACACGCAGAGCCCGTGTTGCTTGCTTTCTCTCGAGTCTTTACAAGCCTCGCTCGGAGAGAGCAGAGGTCATCCCCGCCCCCTGCCGCATTCCACCCATAAGTATGGATGGCTTCCTCAACTTTTTTCCCGAGAAGGCCCATCGGGTCGCCGGCCGCCTGGCTAAAGTCCCTCCTCATCGTTGCTAGTTTCCTCATCTTTGTCCAACTTGCCCGACCCCATATCATGGCGCCCAAGGCTTCCACTCTGTTGGCCGGCCTTGCTGTCTTCGGCACCGGCACCGGCAGCAGCGCCGGCGGTGTCGTGAATGCAGCTGGTGGTGTTGATCTGAGCTGGTACGCGCCCGCTCGCACAGAGGTCAATAATCTGACCGCCGTGATCAATGGCAAGGGTGTCTGGGGTTTCATTTATGACACCTCGGAGACTCCCGACGACAGGTACGGGCAGTACAACTGGTGCAACATGCCGCATGTGCGCAAGACGGAGTATGTGAAGCCGTCGGATGAGTACGAGCTCAAGTACGTGGAATTAGTGAGTAAACGAACCGAACCCCTTTCTACTGCTTCCTTTTCCATTTCCTCTTCCTCTTGCTCAAACACTGATTTGTCCATGAGGTTCACCGCCACCACAAACGCACGCCCTACGCCTCCAACGCCTTCCCCGTGGAGCCGTACCAGTGGAACTGCGACGACCAAGGACTCTTCTATTACGGCGAGCCCTTTGCCAGCAGCAACAAGCCGGCAAAGACCTACTGGAAGGTCTACATCTCCCCCGTCAATCCCTTCGTCCCCGCGGGCTGGATAGGAACCTGCCAGTTTCCCCAGATCACCGCCCAGGGCCTCGACGACTCCTGGGTTCACGGCGCCGACCTCTACGGCGTCTACCACGATCTCCTAGGCTTCATCCCCGGCCATGACACCGTCAACTCGCCCGAGTGGCACCGCAAGATCAAGTACCGCGTCACTAACAACCAAATCACCAGCCAGGTCGCCGGCATGGTCGTCAACGGCATGTGGGCCGCCGCCGACTCCCTCCAGCTCAACATCCAGGCCGCCGGCGTCGACTCCCTCGAACCGCAGTACCCCTGCCCCGCCGGCTACGCCCTCTTCAACCGCATAAAATCCGCCTCCAACGCCGCCTGGGCCCAGCACCTCGCCGCCGCCGGCCCCCTCTACGCCGTTCTCGACGACATCTCGGGCGTCCCCGCCGACGACGAGGGCTTCCACGCCTCGCTGGACCACTACTACGACAATCTCTCCGCCCGCCAGTGCCACGACAAGCCCTTCCCCTGCAAGCTCGTCGGCGGCGCCAACTCCACCACCTGCGTCACGCAGGACCTTGCCGACGCCGCCTACCGCCTGGGCCACTGGGAGTACTCCCAGCTCTACCGCGACAGCCCCGACTCCCTCGCCGCCAGCGTCGCGGCGTGGGGCGTCTGGGTCGCCGAGCTCGCCGTCCACCTGCGCGCCGTCGTCGACGGCACGAGCGAGACAATCTACTTCCACAACGTCGCGCACGACGGCTCCGTCTCGCGGCTGCTGTCTATCCTGCAGCTCGACCATATGGTCTGGCCCGGCATGGGCTCCGAGGTCGTCTTTGAGCTGTACAAGAAGCGCGGGGCGGACGACGGCGGCGAAGGCGGCGCCGCCAAGAGCCCTCCCGCGGCCACATCCACGTCCACGCCTGGCTCGGTTGAGAGTGGCTGGTACGTCAGAGTCCTCTGGGGCGGCCAGGTCCTCAAGTCGTCCCATCCGGCACTGGGCCTGATGGATATGGTACCCGTCGAGACGCTGCTGTCGTACTTTGATGGGTTGGTAGGAGAGAACGCCAGCCTGATCAAGGGCAAATGCGCGTCTTGAGCGTTCTGTGTGGTGCTCATATGGTTCGCCGGGAAGTGGCCATCCCCTTCTCAGCACGTAAAAACGCCCAGTGTATACTTAGCTCGCCGCCGTACCTAATACATAATGATAGTCGACCTTACCCCTCGTGGCGCCCCCGCTCGCTTTGGATCACTCAAGGTTTGAACATAGTATTTTCTCTTTGAGAGGCTAGAGTAGACTACACTCCTTCTCGAAGTCCGTCCAACGCCCATTACGCATAGGATCCAGCTGGCGCACTTTGGTCATCCACGTTTGTAATTCTTCCGTCTCTTCTTCGTTGAGCTCTCTTCCTTCAATACGCGGCAGCGCCCTCATGTAGTCCAGCAGCGCCTTGTATATCCACGTAATGTCATCGTAGTCTTCCAAAAGGTCCTTGATATCTTCAATCTCACGCCTCACGTAGGATGCCTTTTCCGTACTTGACAGACTCGGCGCGATCTTGAGCCGGCCATCTGGCTCGGTCATGTTCTGGACAAGGAAATGGTGGTAGAACCAGAGAGACTGGTCTTCTGGGCCCACGTTTAGTGCTTCACGGACGAGATCGAGTTCTGCTCTTCGTTAGCCGACTTCTCACTCGTAAACTCCATGAGAGGATGTATGTGTATAGGGTCATCCTTACCGTCTTCCAGAAACTTTTGCCGCGCCGCGTCGTCGGCGCCGCGCTCCTCTAGCAGGCGGGGTATCAGGTTGGAGCGGTTATGCCACGCCGAGAAGTTGGATAGGTCCGTGTTGATCATCTTTGTCGTGTACGCGAACTCGGCCTCGACCAGGCTCGCGCCGTCGAGCGCCGCGCTTTCGAGGGTGGCGACGACTTTGCGCCGGTAGCCCCAGGCGTGGAAATTGCGGCGGTCCTTGGTCAGCATCTTGGAGACCAGGCCGAGCTCCTCCTCCCATATGCGACGGGCGATGGGTTTGGGTAGTATATCGATAGCCTGCTGGAGGAGCCAGGAGCGGTATTTCCAGATCCAGTAGCTCTTTGGGAACTCCAGAAGGAGGGGGATCGTGAACATGAGCTCGTCCTTGAGGGTGTCGACCACCTTTTCGTCGTTGACCGGCGGCGGCGGCGGCAGCTGCGCATCAGCTGTTGTACCACTCTTCCCACTCCCTGGGACCGGTGGGGACGCGTGGCCTGGCGGGATCGCGGTCGAGGAAGAGGGCGACGCAGCGGCGGAGGACGGAGGCGGAGTGCATGCTGCTGACGAACTCGCGGGCGGCGCCGACGGCGACGGCCCAGGCGAGGGTCTTGATAATGATCCACAGGTTAGGCAGCGCCTGCGGACGTTCCATGCCGTATAGTGCTCCGGGTTCAGGCGCAGGAGCTTCGTGGTCAGGGCGAGGGTGGCCGGGTCGGCCGGGTCGGCGGGCCGCGGCGAGGCGCGGAGGAGGGCGTCTTCGAGGGCGCGGAGGTTGGCGATCTTTGCGAGGTCGGCCTGGAGCTGGGCTTCGGTTCGTGGTTTCCGGGCTGTGCGGGCTATGCCGTGCTATTCGTTTTTGGATGGTGAGCTTTGTGAATATGGGAGGGAATGGGGCGTGTGTAGATGGTCTTGGCGGTTATGGGGTGTTTGGAGATGTGATGGAGGTGTTGTTTGATGGATAGAGGGACGCTGGGTTGGGAGGCGGTGATACTTACGCTTTCCATGGGGATCTGAGGGGTGCTCTATGAGAGCGGGATGATCTGACAGGAAAAGGGGAGGTCGATCAGGGAGGACGGAGAGAAATTACAGTCTGCTCAAGGTCAAGTTTGGGGGCCGGGGGGTTGAAGGCGCTGCGAGCTCTGGGTGGCATGAAGCTGATACGGGAACTTGCGGCAGCGCGGGCGGCGCGCGCTAGAGCAGGGATTCCCCACTACCCCGTCACGTCCATCAAAGTACGTCAATTTAGCCAGTGGCCCGAGCTCCCGGTGAAGAAGACCCCGAGCACCGTCGTACGTACTTCCCCACGTGCTACCTGCCTGGATAGGTACCCATCTTAGATATGGTAAGGTACCTTATTACCACTTTCCTCGAGCAGTTGTCTTACACCTCCACTTGTTGCCTCATCACTGTAACAAAGCTGATCACGGACTAGGTACCTTATTCAAGGGCGAGTGCCAAGTCAGGCCTGAATGCATTTTTTTGTATGGCCTGGGTAATAGAGATGAAGGGCGTCTCGAAAATGAAAAGGCTGAACCTTACCACCCGGCCTGGAAGTCGAGGTCGTGTTCTTAGTTGGTTACCCAGACAGGGAATCAACAGTATCACCCCTCCTATTGCGTTCAGACTACGGGATAAAATCAGGCTTTCACCATTTTTCTTCCATCTTGTTGTTCAACACTACCCTTGTGCTCCTAGTTGTTGCCTTAGTCCACACTTTCTGTTCCGCTACCACGTTATTCAGCTGTCGTACAAGACTGAGCTAGCCATGATCTGAATCAATTCGATCAGCTTTGGCCAGAGCTTAAAACCATCGCACCTGAGAAAGAGCTGACCAAGCTGACCTGCACAGCTTCCTGTGACGACACTAGCTACTGACGGCTATACAATGACACACCGATCTACTTGGCCTCCTTTCCCTTGCTCTTCTTCTTCTTCTTTCTCTTCACCATCCGCCCCCCTAAGAAATCATCTCTCCCTAGGACATGCATCGCTACATCCCTCGACGAGACGGAACTCCCCTCTCTGAAAAGATCCGCATGAAGCAAGACCATCAGCCACGGCCTACTACACCGCCTGCCTGCCGTCCCCTCCCCGCTCCCGTCTCCGTCGTTGGACCGTCGGTCTTGTCCCCAACTTCTTACAAGCGCCCTTCTCCGGCCTCGTCTACTCCCTGTAGACGAATTAGAACAAATTTCTTTGGGCCACGGCCGAAGGAAGAGGAGGAACACCAACGACACGAAGAGAGATTGGCTGAAGCCTTGGAGATCGATAAGGCTGCCAAGATCCTCAATTTCAGGGTTCGGCCGGCCCGAGCACTGAGGACAGAGCATACAACCCAGACAATCGCATCTTCCACGGGTAAGTTGCGGTTTTCTAACGACCATCTGTGCTTCATTAAGCTTACACTCCTTCTTAGACTCAATCAAATTACAACGCAGCCTGCCAGCGGCGCCGTACAAAGTCCTCCAAGCGCCGGGCCTCGAGGATGACTACTACCGCTCGCCCTTGGCCTACTCTTCTACCTGCCGATGCTTAGCTGTGGCTCTGGGAAACACCGTCTACCGATGGTCGGAATGGCATGATCCCCAGCCTGTCTACCGCACTCCTCACCAGCGACATACGAGCCTGACATCTCTGTCATTTTCCTCAACCGAGGGAAACAAGGCCATTCTGGCCTTTGCACGCAAGGACGGTTACTTTGGTCTTCTGTCGTTCATTGACGAAATGCTTCCGCGGTTTTGGTTTCACCACCCGTTTCCGATCGAGTGTGTCAGCTAGCGGCCATCAGTGACGAAAAGACCATCCCAAAACCCCTTCATCTCGAGTGCTACGGTGCCAACAGAGGACCTTCTGGTTGGCGATGGTCGAGGAAACATCCTGCACTATATCGTTGAGTGGCCCTGCTTGTGGGAGGTATCCCGTGACACTTGGTTTGGTAAAGTGACGCCCGTTGCCAAGATTGCAGCGCATACCTCGCAGATTTGTGCACTAGTCTGGTCTCCCGATGGTCAAGACTTTGTTTCCGGGAGCAACGACAACACGGCCTGCTACTTTGAGATACAACGATTGGACAAACAGCACAGGGACCACAACTCATCCACGACTCAGACCCGTAAAAGCCGCCGGTCAAAAAGTGATTGGAGCCTGCCAGGAAGAGATAACATGTACTCTCGACCAAAAGAGTATGAAACGAGCGGCAATGGATCGAGCCCTGGCGTGGAGACCATGTTCGACGTCTCTCCGATAAGTACAACAATCGAGGCTGGTGTTATCGGAGGCATCCCTAGAACGATACAAGCGCCTACAGAGGACTTGCGAGTGTTCAAAAGAGGAATGGAAACGCACTGTTGGCGACATGAGGCTGCAATAAAGGCAATCGCATTCTGCCCCTGGCAGAAGGGGCTCGTTGCCACTGGCGGCGGCTTGGGTGACAAGTGCATCCACTTCTTCCACACGACGTCTAGCACACCACTGGCCACCATCGATGTCGGTGCGCAGGTCACCTCATTGATCTGGTCTACGACACGGCGGGAAATAGCAGCTACGTTTGGCTATAGCCATGGCTATGCGCAAACCGAGCACCCATATCGTCTTATTGTCTTCAGCTGGCCGTCTTGTCGGCAAGTCGGAGCTATTGCTTGGGCGGGTGGCCCACGGGCCTTATACGCCATTCCGTACCCAGGAGGACCATCAGATGCACTCAAGGGGAGTCGTACGGCAAAAGAAGGAACTATTGTCGTGGCATCGAGCGACGAGACTCTCAAGTTTCATGAAGTCTGGCAGGACAAGCCAAAATCGACTACCGGAGGCGCCGTTGGGATGTTGGGCGGTAGTGACATTCTCGAGGCACTTGGTGGGATCGACAAGGATGGAGACGTCATTCGATAAATCGCGAGAGGAGATAGCTGCTTGCTCCAAGGAATTATCAATTTTACAAGTAATGTCAAGTCGTGCAACATGAAGTGTTCGTCCCGTTGACACACTAGAGCCCTATTTACATACAAAGGTGGAGTCCATGCATCATCAACCTGGAAGGTCGACGTGGACGACACGCAAAGCACTGCAGTTCATTTACTCAGCTAGTTAGGTGACCCCAAACCACCGGAGGCGCTAATACCCCAGGCACCCTTGAAAGCATACCGACTCAAAGACCCCTGCCACTGCGGCGCCGCCTACACAGAAACATAACTCACAGTCCTTGTTGCGGACGACCTGACGTCCTGAGCGCTTGTCTCACACCCCCCGTCTCCGTCCATCCCCCCCATTCCCCAGCGCATGAACACCTCCAAAACCTCCCCCAAATCCGCAACCACTCCGGACCATTCAGGAACAACGTTTGCACCCATCGTCATCCCTTCCTATTTAAATCTCCTGCTTGTGAACTCTGCCATCCACTACGAGCATCGGTCGGCAATCGTAACACACACATACACCTCACGGGAAATAAACTCCAAAATCTATTCCCACAGAGACATTCGCGACTACACAACAGACCAAGAACATGTCCACCCTGAACCAGCTTTACCTGCTCGCCGACCACGTCAAGCTCTCCCTCCTGGAGCGCCAGCGCGCCCTGTCGCTCAACCTCGACGCCGACACCCAGGACGGACACATCTCTCGCTCGCTCGACCAATTCAAAGATGGCCTGGAAGCATTAGACGCCGAGGCCAAGCGCCTGCAGGGTACCGGCGATGAGAGGTGAGCTTCCTCCTCCTTTGGTCCTGTCCCTTTACCTATACGACGGAATCCTCCAGAACCGACGTTCATGCCGGAATTTTCTCCGAATTCTGCGCGAGAGCATCGTGGCCCATTTTCTGTGCGTTATACGGTATGCTAATCTGGACGCTACTTCCCGCAGCGCCGCCCTGAACATCACCGACTCCCTCCCCGCGCTGCAGAAGCAATTATCAGACCTGACCTCCCAATTCCACGGGTTCTCGAACCCCTCCACCTCCTCCACCACAACCTCGCCAAACGACCCCTCCCTCGCCGCCGACTTTGACGCCGCCCAGTCCACGAAACCCCTCAAGGGCTCCCTTCGGGGCCTCCCCGGCGGTGCCGCCGCCGCAAACAACAGCAAGACCGTCCGCTTCACCGATTCCCCCGGCGCCGCAGCAGCGGCCGAAGAAGACGCCGCCGCCGCAGCACTCTTCGGCCCCGGCCGGTACCGCGACGACCCGGCCGACACGGCGGGCTACCGCGACCAGGCCGAGGGCATGGACAACCAGCAGATCCACGCGTACCACTCGCAAATCATGCGCGACCAGGACGACCACCTGGACCGGCTGGGCGAGTCCATCGGGCGGCAGAGGGAGCTGAGCATGCAGATCGGTGACGAGCTCGACTCGCACGTCGCCATGCTGGACGAGGTGGACGAGGTCGTGGACCGGCACCAGGGCCGGCTCGACCGGGCGCGCCGGTCGCTGGGGAAGGTCGCGCGGGACGCTGGGGAGAATAAGCAGATGATGACGATTGTCGTGCTCATCATCATTCTGGTTTTGCTGATTGCAATTCTGAAATGATGAGCGAGGGTATGAAAGGATGAAAGGATGGGGAAGAGAGAAGCGGCAGCGGCAGCGGATGGGTCATAGTCATGGACGGGCAACCTCTCTTTGATTTTTGTCTGTTTCGTTGGGGTTTCCCTCTTTGGTTCGGGACCCGTCCTCGTCAGAGAGACAGGCACGGGAGACATATAGGTACTTGTTTAAAGTCTTTCGAGTATAAGGCGCATAGCATGGTTTGGCGTTTTAGGAGTCTTTCTTTCAATCAGAGTCAATTTCTTCGTCTATTATAGCAATCATTCTTTAGATATCTCTCGGTCATGTATTCCGACGGGATTCGCGAAGAAAGCCTACGCGGCCCCGGGTGAACTAGAAGGAGAAGGGCCAACGGAACTGAATGGTTGATCCACATTTCGGTAATGTATCACCATGAACGTGAATGCGCTCCTGCAAAAGGTATGCATTTGAAAATGCATTTTCGCACTTGAAAGAGTTTCATCTTCATCTTGCCGTCGTTGAGCCTTGATATATGCACTCCGGCCCACTAAACCTCGAAGCCTCCAAAATAACTTCATCGACGGTCTATTAGTCTAGTTGGTTAGGACGTCGGATTCTGATACTCAGTACCTTCCGTAGGCCCAGGTTCGAATCCTGGATGGACCTCTTTCCCTTTTGTCACTTTTGAATATGATCTCAATCTTGCGATAGTGATATCAGCATTCTTTTTGGGTTTATATTACATGAGGAACATTTGAGTTCGTTGCTTGATGATGACGGGAGTTCAGGCGGTACTGCTGTGATGGCTTCACTCTATAAGGCCAAGCCTCACTTTGTTACAACATGCCAGTCTTGGCCCCGACGCCATGTAATTCTGCACATATTCAACATATAATTGCTTCCATTATCGTCGTTCGACTGAGAACTATAGTCAACGAGACTAACAGATGACAAGCCTCGTCGGGTCTTAGGCAACGTTAACTTTAATAAACTCTTAGCTAGTAAAACAAACTCCCGCCTTCGCCCGTTTTCGAACAAAAAAGCCAATTCCAACTTTTCTCTCACACACACTTACACACAATTTCTATATCCTCACAACAATAGCCTCCCGCACCAAACGATCCCGAACGCCCCCAACAGCAGCAGCATTCACAAACACAGTCCTCCCCGTACCCCTCCGTCCCCCATGCCACCACAGCACCCATCCCCAGACCAGGAAACACCAACCCAGAGCAAGCAAGGCCTTGAACCACGCCATCACCACATTGCCTACACGACGACCGATGTTAACTCCAACACCACCACCACCACCGCCGCTAGCAACCACGGCAAAAGCCTCGGCCTCCAACAAGACAACCGCCTCATACGCCGCCTGCAACCCGTCAAACGCCACCGCCTCCCGCCCGCGACCGCAGTGCACGTGCCCAAAGACGTGCAGACGCGGCCGCGCCCGCCAGACTTCGGCCAGGAGCATTTCGCACCCCCAGTGGCCGCGCGGGTCGTCCATGTGGCCCTTTGGCGGCGCGTGGGTGACGAGGATGTCTGTCCCGGGAGGGATCGTGCCGCGCCAGGGGTCGCAAGTGGCGTTGTCGACGTCCGTCGTGCGCAAGGAAGAGGAGGAGGAGGAGGAGCAATAGGGGGCAGCGCCGCCGGAGCGCGGGTACTGAAAGGCCCAGTTGCCGTGCCGCGGCGTATACGGACTACCGTAGACGCGAATCTCGCGGTCAGCGTACGTCCTGTCCCCGTCGTTGAGACGGCGCGGGGGTATCGTGAGGGTCGTTGCTGTGCGGTTTAGGTAGACGATGTCGCCCCAGCTCAGAGGTGATCCGTCGTCGTCGTCGTCGTCGTCGTCGTCGTCGTCGTCGTCGTCGTCGTCGTCGTCTTCACCATCTCTGCGTGATATCGAGCTCCCCTCGCCGTCTCGTGGCCGTCCACCAAGCTTGATCCCCTTGCCATACCCCTTATCCAAACACAAATCGTGATTCCCCGCCACGATAACCTTGAACCGGTGAGGCTGCGCCCGAATCCACCCCAGCGCCTCCCGCAGCTCCCTCCTAGTGCCCGAGGCCGTGAGGTCGCCCGCGTGCACGAGGACGTCGCCCGGCGGCAGGCGCGGTTTGGTGTTGTGCGTGTCCGAGACGCAGACCACGGTCACGGCGTCGTCGTTTTTGTCGTTGCCGCTGCCGCTGCCGTACGTCACGGGATGCGAAACGGGGAAAGAGTCGTAGAGGTATCTCGCAACTGTCGAGAGGGGGCTGGAGAGGAGACGGGTTGCTATTCCGTCGTCTTCTGGGCGGTTGAGGATGGCGTCCAGGCCGGATGAGGAGCGGAAGAGTGGCATGTTCGTCTATCTCTTTCGCTCACTCTTTTGCCTCTGTGCTGTTTTGAGTGATGTAAGATGCCATGTATCCTGAGTTTTTCTTCAACCGTAAGCCCTCTGATGGTACTTTTTCGAAGAATGGTGCCTGATTTGTGTAAGTCGCCAGGTGTCTTCAACGCTGCTTTGCCCCTGATGAGGTGAGACGGACGAAATCGTTATATATCTCTCCAGCGAAAAATGATGTGACGCAAAAATCGCGGACCAAAACCTGCGAGTCTGTATAGTCACCCTGACAAACGACAAGAAAGAAAACCAAACACAATCACGGAGGGCGGGTAAGTTCCATCACAAGTGAGAAAACCTCAAGCCATCTCCGATGAGTCTTACAAGGTGGTGAGAGAGTTCTTTTTGCACCACTCAGAAAGCCCCCGCGTGATTGCCCCTCCAATGGAAATGACATGATTGTGACAAAATCACCAGATCTGTGTGTTTTCTTCCCCCGTAACGTGGGTCAACTTTCTGACGAGACCTGGCAACGCCATTTGCGACGACACCGTAAAAATCGTAACGCGCTTTTGGGTGAACAGATGGACTGCTTGGTATTCTTTGCTCAAACATGCCTACCATCTGATCAACACAAATTTGAACACCTTGACGAGAACCTCACTTTTTACCCCAAGAGGGTCGGTCCCCTCATCTTTCGCTGCTCCATGGGAAATCAATACATAGTTGCTAGTTTGAGTGGAACCCCTCAGACTCGGAAAGATGGTTGATAGAAACGGTGGATCAATACACATGAGCATGCTCTACTATGCTTTGACCAAAAACAGATTCCAAAGGCCGTCATGATAAAAAGAAGGCGGTTCATATCGCATCAATCGCAGTTACCAAATACCTCACCCTGGCCTGGATAAGTCCGAGTGATTCAAACATAACCGACATCACAATCAAGTCAAGTCAACTCTCTGTCAAGAATCTGGGTATGCATATTTCCTTTCCGATGAGAGACTAGGTATTTGTAAGATGGAGGAAAATAAAAGCGACAGCAACGACGACGCCGACAAAACACCACCCTCCGCCACCGTAGGATAGAACAAAAAAAGCTTTCCGCCAGGAAAAAAATTCCACAAAACTTCTTTTTTTTTGGAAACCCATCTTTCCCCCAACTCATTCCTTGCCAACACAAAAAGGAAACACTAAGTAGCTTGAAGACGTGATCGAGACCCCGACGGGCAAATCAGACAATACGAGGCGGCCCGAGGGATAAACAACATGAAACAGTGAGCCCGAGCTAGACAGTAGCCGAGCGTGATATCGTACAGGTAGGGGGGAGGAATATGGACAAGCTTTGTTGTCTCGATTAGCCTCTGCGTATCTCGATTGCTGGGCAACAACTTGCTACCGTTGCACCGTTGCTCCGTATGGAGGGGTTCAGGGGTCTCCTTTGACCCGAGGCATCACCATTTGCGCTGCAGACAGTTGGTGAAGTCTCGTCCCGAGGTTGTGCAGAATTTTGCCTGCCCCTCCAGGTGGGCTTGGTCGAGAGTGAAGGGATGGATGCCCAGATGCCAAACGAGATCGACATAGGATATGTGGTGGATTGAGCTTCCAGCCAACACCGAACGTCCAAAATGCTTGCCAAACACCCGCACATGAACAGCTCTGAGATCCCAGAGCCAGAAAGCCAAGCACTAAGACGCCGCCATGCTGCATAATGATGACATAAAAAAGGCATTACTGAGCCTGCGTAGCCAGACTCGTATTAGAGCATAACCTGAATGTCCAAAGACACCCCTCCAGCTTACGCCGGGTTGCCCTTCATTCTCTTTGCCATCCGCGGCGTAGGCGGCTTGCCCTTGTTCTGGACTCCATTGACCTGGGGACCACCCGGGGTAGGTGCCTGGGAGCCGTCCTCCTCCATCTTCACGCCGGATGGGCGTCTTCGCTTGTTGGAAGCTGGAGACGTGTTTGCACTAGGTCCGCTGGAGCTGGTGCCTTGCTGGCTCTGTTGCATCTGCATGCCGGGTGCCTGCATGTGGCCTTGCGCAGGGCTTCCAGTGACATGAGGCGAGCCAGGAAGCTGCATGTGCGGCTGAGCCGGGCTCGCACCCATTGGGAACTGACCGAAGCTGGGTGTCCTGGGAGCTTGGGGCATGGGCTGACCGTTCATGACTTGCGGCTGGGCGTTGATCTGGCCGACGTACTGCTCAAGAGCAGCGTAGGGGCCGAGGTTAGGGTGGTTGTGGTAGAAGGCGAAAAGGGGGTTCATTTGGCCGATCACTTCAGCAATCTGCATGTCATCTTTAGTGCCGGAGATCCACATGCATGTGCGGGCGAGCTGTCACATACCTCGAGGAACTGGAACACAGCTTCGGTAACCCCCATACCCCTCTTGACCGCCGACTCCGGAAGATCCACCAGTGCTTCTGGCGGAGGATTTTGCGGGGACTTCATCATACGAGCCTTGCCCTTCTTGCTCATTTCTGGGGAGGTCTTGGTGTCAGGGGAGTTAACCTTGTGCCACTCCTTCACCCAATTATGCACGGGCTTCGCAGCTTCGATAGCGGCCTTTCTAGAAATGTATTCTTCGTGGTTGGTTGTCAAGAATTCAAAGAGTTCAATCTTTTGCTCCGCATCAAAGTGGGCTCTGACGGTGCCCGTAGCGACAAGCTGCGCGCAAGATTAGAAGCTGTATCTGTCCTCGGCAATAGAAGCTTTCAACTTACGTGCGAACCGCTATCGTACCAGTAGACCAAACTGGACTTCGTGTTCTCAATCCAGTGGCCGTCGCCGGGGAGTGGTCGATCCGTCGTCCCCTTTTCCATGATCAACTGCATGTTCTTGACACCGCTGTCGAAGTGCGTGTGGAAGTATCGAGGAAGTGCGGGGTAGGTAATCTCGTATTGCTTGTCTGCCTGGTCTTCGACGTCGGTGATGTGTACAGAGTGTCGGAACACGCCCTTGGTGGAGAAGAATTGATTGACGAAGCTATTCCAGTAGGACAGGTCGTCTTTGCCCTTGGGGCCCTGGACTTTTTGTTAGTGAGCTGTGACTGAGTGCTGTCTTCAGTTTCGACTTACGGGGAAGCCGCTCAAATGTTCGCTAAACTGCATTAACTTGAGTAGGCAGTGTCCCTTCATTCCTTCCCTTCTTTGTTGTTGAGCAAGAGCCATGCTGTTGGCAACGGCAGCCTGGGCCGCAGCCTGCTGCGCGGGGTTCATTTGTTGCGGTCCAGGTTGGGGAGCCATTTGAGGAGGACCCTGCGGTTGAGCTTGAGGCTGAGGAGGCTGCGGTTGCTGGTTCGGGGCCGGGCCCGGAGTTTGAGACGGCGTGGGCTGTCCTGCAGATTGAGGGTTGACGGGTTGCGCGGGCTGCTGCTGTGGTGTCTGATGCGGTGTCTGCTGGGGTTGCGGTTGAGGCTGCTGCGGTCCGCCTTGGGGTTGCTGGCCCTGTTGCTGCTGCTGTTGCGCTTGCTGCTGGGCCTGTTGCTGAGCTTGTTGCTGAGCCTGCTGTTGCTGAGCCTGCTGCTGAGCCTGTTGCTGCTGGGCTTGCTGCTGTTGCATTGCCATCTGGGCCTGTTGGAGGTTTTGCATGTGCTGAGGGTTCATCTGCACCGGCTGGCCGGGCTGTTGTTGGCCCTGTTGCATCTGTTGATTCTGTTGAGCGACGGCTTGCTGCTGGAGAGCGATCTGCTGAGCGAGCATCGCCTGTGCCTGGGGGTTGTGTTGCTGCTATATCCAATCGTAAGTAATGTGAATAGCAAGTTGGATATGCGATACTTACCGGCCGCATGCCCTGCCTCATAGCCGCGATCTGAGCTGCGTTCATCGGGTTCATTGGCATTCCCATCGGCATACCATTGACGCCCGCCATATTCGCGTTGAAGGCCTGCTGGGCCATGAGCGCTTGTCGCGCCTGTTGCTGCTGCTGGAACAAGCGCTGCTGTGCCATCTGGGTGGCGTGCGCCATCGCCGCTGGAGTTTGGACTACGCGACTCGGTCAGTAAGGAAGCAAATAGACAAGACACCGAGGCGAGGCGCGTGGGCTCAACATACAGTTACCAAACTGATTTTGCTGGAACATTTGGTTTTGGGCAGGATTGAGATGCTGCAGAGCGTGAGCGTTCGGACCTCCAGCACCCGGCGGCATGCCGCCCATCAACTGATTTGGATTAACCTGACCACCAGGCCCTGATACTGCCATGTGCATCTGGTGAGGCATTCCTCCGCCCGGGCCTTGCTGCCCTGGGTTGTGAGGCATACCCTGGGCCATGGGGTGCCCGGGTACACCTGGATGCTGTTGCATGCCGGCAGGATGGCCTGCAAAAGACGGTCCCATACTCGTCATCATGTCTCCGGCGTGTCGATGATCCACAGCGTGGATATCGACGTGTCTATCCTCCGTACTATCTCATGCGCCAACGTCCAAAGGTGGTCTATCTCGACGACAAATCGGTAATCGGGGCCGCAAAGGTACGAAAGATTGGGGCGGCTGGAGTTGCGGAGATGGGCGCGACGCGGCAGCGATGGAGTCGTGATTTGCAAGACGCGGGAAGTGGTGTCAATCGCGTGGTGCGGGTGCGGGCGGGCTCGACTAGCGTTATCGATTGCGATAGGAGTCGTTTAATGCGAACGGTCGGGTCAACAGGTGAAGAGGGACTGAGAAGGCATCGATGATCGGCGTGACGACAACGGTGGGTAGGCGATATTGTGGTAAGGAGGTCGGGATGCGACGACAAACAACGAAAGAAGTGGAAGTGAGATGTAAGGGGAGGTGAGATGGCGGGTGGGTATGTGCCCTGCGACCAAAGGAGAGCCCGACTGAGTGACGGGGTAGAAAGTTGGCGTCGGCAAAGACGTGGGCGACTAGAGAAGGGAAAATGCGTTGGTTGTCTAAGGTAATCTCGAAAGGATGGATACGACGGACGCAAAGACGTGTCGACGTTTCGCGCGATAGCGAAAGCGAGCGGAAACAGATGTGGGAATCTCGTGAGAGTGGACGACGAATGCTTCAATCGACCGGTGTCGATGACATTCGGAGAGCGGGTTGGTTCGAGATGCCCAATTTTTTATTGCACAAGTCGAGCGCAACGAACAAGCCTTTTCCGCGCCGCCTTGCCTTGCCAGGAAAGCGGGAAGGAGAGAGGGAGAGAAAGATTTGGGGGGGTTTTTTTGGAGGTGGGTGAGTGGTACGGTGCGGTGCTGGCAGGCTGGCTGAAGAAGAACGGACGCAGAGACGACGCAACCAAAGGGAACTGGGCTGGAAGAGAGAGTCTCTGGCTGGGCGTGCTGAGCTCTGGCTCTTTTGCAAGCGAGCAGCGGAAACCCAAGTGATTTGCTTTGGAGGTTGGCTGTTTGGGGGGTGTTTGCAATTAAGCAGTACTACGGAACGAGATGAGTGTCCGGAGCCCCGGTAGACTGGAACAAATTATAAAAAAAAGAGGCTTCAGCCAGGGGTGTTTGAGGAGGAGTAGGAGGCGCTCCAAGTGGTGTCGTAGAAATGGGAGGTTGTATGCGTACTCCGTAGAAAGGTTGAAAGGCGAGGCTTCAACTTGTGGCCAAATCCAAGCCCAGAGGCCGATCAAGAGACAGCAATGGAAGCAGCGAGAGAGAAGGGACGGTAAGGTAAGGTAGGCAAGCTAAGACGAGGCAAGGTACAAGGCATAAGGCATAAAATGGCGGGATAAGGATCGAGGTCGAGCGAGAAAGAGAGAGGGCCCTGGGGAACGGGAACAGAGCAGGGACAGAGAAGCGTGAGGTGGGCGGGCGACCATGCCAGAATGTCGGGCTGCTGCTGCTCTCTGCTCCCATCGGCTTCGGGAGAGTGGGTCCAATCGTTTTGTAGGATACGCTATGTAACAATACGACATGTAGAAACATGGATATGCCGGAATGGGGTGGCGGGAAGCTCCTGAAAAATGCGGGACATGCCTTTATCAAGAAGAGCGGGAGGGCTGCGATCAGCACTTTTATGCAACAAGGCAAGCTTCTTCAGCAATATCCACCCAGGGGTCAAGCAGTGTAGCAGAATTGACCAGCACAGCAAAAGCACACCTCATTGCTCAGCGCACGCAGGAGAGTCCGGGCCGGATACCTTACCTCCAAGTCTCTTTTTGCTACCATCCTCTCACTAGGTGCTCCGTGTCGTCCTTTCAATCTTCCTCGCTCGACCACATCCCGAAATTCCGCTGCAATGGCCTCCACGGCAGCAACATGACAAATGTGCGAAAATGATAGCGCCGGAATCGCGTAGAGCTGCCCGTCCTCCGCCTGGGTTTTGCGTTCGCCAATGACCACCACGTGTCCACCGAACCACCCGGTCGCTTTTACTTGCTCGACCCCATCACACACGTACCGTACCGGAGCACGGGGAAGAGAGGTGTTAGAGGTCATCTCACTCGCGGCCCCCCCCCCCCCCCCCCCCCCCCCTGCCCCCTCCCCCCCCCCCCCTCCTTTCCCGTCCCGCCCTCCCCCCCACCCTGCGTCCCGGGGGCGGGGGAAGGGGGGGGTTGAGGGGCTCCTCCCCCCCGCCCCCCCCCCCCCCCCCATTGCTCGTCTGGTGACATGAACCTTGAGAAAGGGTCCAATGAGCTCAATTTAAATCCTTCTATGGCGGGGATCGGGCACTACGGCGAATATCTCCGAGCTCCAAGGTCACGTGGTGCACAGCGACTCTAGCTTTCCCCCAATCCCCACCAAAACTTTTTTCGGACCCGACCAGAGATCCAAGCTTGAGTCACGTGAATTAGACGTGAATTGGAAGTGGATCCATTCGTCCAAAGGGTCGGGTGTCCGCCCGCCAGGGGAAGGAAAGAGAAAGAAAAATCTTTGAGGCTGTGTCCCCACTATTTCCTTCGTGAGCCTCATCTATAAAATCTCTTCTCCTGCACGTCAATCCGTAACTTCTCACCAACTCTGGGCAACCAACTTCTTTCTCACGCCACACTCTCGTATCGACAGCCAGGACCGCACTCACGCTGCATTCAGAGTTCGCAAGCTTCATTTCAAGCTTTGCAATTGATTGTTTTTTGCGCGCGCGTTTTCTCTGGCTGTCGCTGCGACGGCCTACATACAGGTAAGCATCATATCTTTTTCTTCACACGGCTCTCGCATCTCTCTCCGAATGATGACATTCAAGAAACATTGTCTTCTTTTCCCAACCGAATCGACCATGAAGAAACCTAGTCTGTTCGGGTTCCCCTCGAAAGGAACCTGTTACTTGCCAGTATATTCTGTCTGACACATCATCTTCACTCTTCATCAGTACTGGCATCTCTTGCCCTCAAGAGCAAACCTCGCTGACAAGTGTGATAGTAGGGACACGACGCACGCTGCTACACCTCTCCGCTCTCTCATCACTAACCTTTCCAGCATCTCATTCATCACCCTCGAGCCACAAGGTTAGTACTTTATCTTTCTCCACACATCGACGCAACAATACCACACAACATCATGATGAAATTTCCACTTGTTCGCAGTTTTCACTCGAGTCGCGGCCTGAGCCTTGGCGGGAACGCTTGCAAAAGCGTTTCTTAAGCGACGTATGAGGGCTAACACTTCCTTGGATGTCTGATTTTTTATCACAAACACATGGTTTTTCTACGAACTTGACCTTTGCTCGACGGCAAGCTAACGGGATTTTCAAGAATAGGACGCTTCTATGATATCTTACGTTGCTCAGACCGCGCGTCCAGAAGGACGCGCTGCAAACAGCTATTAATAATAATAATGAAATCTTCATTCATCTTTGTAAACCATATTGTTTCTGCCTTGCTCGTTGTGATTCGTGAATATGACGTGTGCCGGATACTCGCAATTGCATCCGGATGTTGTGGTTAAGGGAAAAATAACGTGGCAAATCCACACGCGATATCATGACAAAATGCCCACGCGATGCCCCAAACTGCCAGTCGTCGCCATGTTCCAATCCCAGTCCAAAACCACGGTCCAACACGGGATTGTAGTGAACGTGTAGGACTGGTGATGTGTCTATGACCCCTTGCTGGGTGTTCACGATGAAACTTCAAACCTCCAAGTCTGATGAGCATAATATCACCAAGTAAAATTGATCAACCATACACGGAGCCTCCGACCTGAATGTCCAAAAGGAAAAATCACCGACAACTCAAGCCATAAGCGTCTGGCGTCAGGTAAGGTATGTAGTGGAAAGCACGCAGGCTCCAATAAAAGAGATGCCGTCAAAAGAGACGCCAAAATGACATCTTCAGCTGCGACAACATCAATCCCATCACCGAACCAGGCAGGCATGTACAAAGCATCCCAGAATACCACACACACCATAAATACCAGAATCGACATCATTGTCTCTCTTGAATTGATAACTTTTTGCTTCCCTCTGCCATGCCTCGAACAAACAACAACGACAAGAGCAACCTCCGCGTCTCTTCCACAAGCGTACTATTCCCAAAATGCAGCCCAACCCCACTGAAACAAACGCCATCACGGAGGCCGTAGCCATGCACCGCGTTATTCACGTTGCCCAAAAAGAACGTTCTAAAATCCGACCTGCACCCAAAACTGATCCCAAGAGTAAACGCCTCCCCCCTTTTCCAGCAGGTGAACGGTCGGGGGGAAAAAGCACCAAAGCCAAAGCCGTCCCATCACAGCACATCCCCCTGAACCGACCGCCCCCTTAGACGACGCGCAACCCTTCCCTAATAGACTCGGGTATGTCCCGTCGTCTGCCGCCCACGATACCTCTCCTGTTCCTGCCCGTCCGACCCCTACCAAGCCAATTCAGCTTGAGCAGCCGGCACAGCTCCTCCATCCTTCTGTTTCCCTCCTCGCTGGCGTCGCCCGTCGCGCCCCCGATGCTGGCGAGTATGCTCATGCACTGCAACATGCGTCCCACCATCTCGGTGACCTGCTTAGAGTCCTCGACGTTCTGCTCTCGCGTAAACGGGCGCATCTGGCCGTCGCTCCCGGCGCTGGCGTAGCTGACGTTGCTAATGGCACGGCTGCGTCCGCCGCCTCCTGCGCTTCCGTCGCCCAGGAGCGTCGTCGCGTTCGAGTTATAGCTCGCCACGGACGGATCGAGGCTCATAGCTGTGCCGGGTCGCATCATGCTGATTGCATCCGCGGGACTTGAAGAAAGCGCCGGATCTGGTAGCGGAGATGCGAGGGCTAAAGATGCGAACGAGGACGGGAGAAATTCGAGAGAAAGCCGAGAGAAGATGGCCTTGAGAGAGTCGTAGCGGGGTAGGATGACAATATCGCGGTAGGCCGTAAGTACGATACGACGCACATCTAGCACTGCCGATGCGGGACTAACGTATGGGCCGCTATCGGAGGACTGTGACTTGACGCCGCCCCAGAATTGACGGGCTTGGTCCGGGTTCATGAGAACGCCACAGCCAGAGAACTCGAGGTCTAAGGGTAAAAAGACGGCCTGCATGTAAGGCAGAATCGAGGTGTAGGTGATGAGCCACATCTCGACGAGAGCCGGAATGACTTTGTCTTCCTGCGTGCGCCGGAGAGTGTGGTCCAGGGAGGCGAAGCCAGTCGACAAGAGCTCGCGCAAATCCTCGAGAATGATGTTGGGCGACATGCGTTGGATGCAGTATTGAATGTGCAACGTCACCAACCTATTGAAATCCTCCACCGGCTGTCGCAGATCTTCGCCTTCAAAAATGACGAGCATTTTAGCTTTCAGATACGGCCAGGCATCGTCGAGCGCCATGCTATTGAGGCCGTATTTGCCTGCGTCAATGGGTTCAGATAGATACGACGACTGATGCGTCAATGTCGGTAGGCTGCTTGGGCCTGGCCATTCCGACGGGAGAGAACTGGACTCGACGCCGAGGTTGCTGCTCTCTTTTTCAGTCTTTTTGTCCCTTCGTCCCTTGCCAAACGACGTTGCAGTCGGGGCCGGACTAGGGGGTAAGTTGAAACTGTACAAACTCGAGGGGGCGCTGGGGTCTGTCGGTTTCGAATTGCTCGATGCGGAAGACAGCGGAAGATGGTAGTCATCCTTGAGCTTGTGCTTTTGCCGCGACAAAAAGTGATGCTTCTTTTCCTTTTCCTTGCCTTCCTTCTCCATGGTGGGCGTCTCGGGCACTGCTCTGATGGTTGCGGACGATGCGTTGTTGAGATTATATATAGATTGGCCGCTGGTATCGATGAGACTACTCGTGCTGAAATTCCCGCGTTGTAATGATGCGAGCGCACTGCCGATCTTGCTCGGACTAGGGAGCGGTTTGTCTTTAGGGTCGCCCTTGGTGCCGATCTTGACCGGACGGGAGAAGAGCTTGACCTTTGATTTTTCTGGCTTCACCGGCTTCGGATCTGGAATAAGTTGCGGCGTAGGATTGATAGGACTGTGCTGTTGCTGCTGCTGCTGATGCTGCGACTGGGGCAAGCCAGGCGATGTCTGCCCCGATCGCGGGAACGCTGCGTTGGCTGCTGCGTTTGCTGCGTTCGCTGCCGTGGTCGCGGCGGCGGAATGGCTTCCAAGTAGGCCGTTGTGGTATCCCTGAGTTCCAAAGCCGCTCTCTCGTGGACCGCTTGCCTCGGTCAGGCTTAGCATAGGCGGGCTGAGTGGGCCCTTTCCGCTGCTCCCCCTCCTTGCGCTCTCGGCGTCTCCGTTGGCCGGGTTCGGGACGGTCTGTGATCGCTGTCGAGCGTGCTGGAGCTGTTGGTGCTGCTGGTGCTGCTGAGTGTTCTGATGTTGAAAGGCTGCCTGCGCCGCGATGTGGCTCGCGGAGAGGGCAGGGCTCGGGTGCTGTTGCTGGTGCTGATGCTGATGTGTTGAAGATGAGTTGGCAGATGGGTGTGACATGCCCACCTGAGACAGGTTCGAGAGGCTCGTCGAGGGCAGCGTTGAGTCGAACAGGCCGGGCGTCTGGCTGTGCTTCCTCGAGTGTCCCTTGGTCAGAGGGCTCGCGGTGCGGGCAGCAGCAGCAGCGCTCACACTCCCGCTCAGTTCGCTTCCTCCTCCCGAGATAGGGCCTACTGGACCTCCGGGCGTGGTTCCCGACCGGTGAGCAGTCGGGCGCGAGAAGTTTTGCAGGCTGGCGGTGCTCGAGTTGGCCTGGGCGGTAAACTGAGCATAGATCGGGGTACTGGTGGAAGGGGCGGCGGGCGCGCTCGGAGCGTGAGATCGTGGCTTGACGAAGTGAATGGCGAGGTTCTCTTCGCTCGATGACGACTCGGCGCGGGCGGGCGGTCGTGAACGTTGCGGGTGCGGTGCGGTGGAAGCTGTCGAGCCCGGCAGAGGGCTGAAGCTGCCCGGCGCTCGGGGCGGCGGGGGTCGTGCTGGTTGCATTGTCGTGGGAGTGTTAGGGTTCTGTTACATCTTGGATTTTCGGACGATTCGAGGATCGGGTGGAGGAGTCTTGAAGGTTTGTTGCGCTTGGATCGGTTTGTAAAAGTGGAATGGTTGTTTTGTCGAGGGCAAGGGCAGTATGGAGAGGTTGTTAGTCCGGTCGGGCGATCAAGAGCACCTTGAAAAGGTGAAAAGTTGTGGTGGTTGTGGTGGTGGTGCTCGAGGATTGAGAAACCTGGAAAGCTGAAAGAAAGGGTGGTGGTGATGTAAGAAGGCCGGGGAAATACGAGGTGAGGGAGGGAAAAGGGTGGTAATGAGAAAGCGCGAGGAGTGGATTGCGCCTCACCCTCACAGAGCCGAAGTGTGAGGTAGACAAGGGACACAAAGATCAGCATCAATGCCCTCTGTACTCCGCAAAGTATTGCTGCGATCCAGTAGGCAATCTACCTTGGCAAGTGTCCGTAAGATAGGTACTCCCCATTGCATCTCACCTACCTTGCCGGTGCCCTGCACGTAATTATACCTGGTTGTTTATCCGTATCAACGCATCGCTTGCCATCCGTCAGCGGCCGCATCTAGGTCACTACCTAATCATTAACCCTGGACTATCGACTTCTCGTTGCTGAGGAAGCGAGCAAAACGGGCGGCCGTCTTCGCTTGCGGTGAGCAAATCCCCCCCAATTGCAGCGCATCCAGCAACCTAACCCCCGCGGACCAAATCCGGGTCAGCTCCCGTCAGATTTCCCATGTAACAGATGACCATGCTACCTCACCTACCCTGCCCGCCAGAACCAACGAACGATGCCTACTGCTGTACTCAACAGTCTGGCGCATTGTGCGGCGAGCCAGCCGTGAGGTTCCAGCGTAATTAATTACTGCCCCCGAGTCCTTTTCTTCTGCCCCCACCTAATAGTCCTGCCGTGATCCCATCCCCCTTGTTTCCACCACTGACGCACCGCGGGTTGCGACCCTGGCATGACCTGGGCGGCGCATCCATGGCTTCCAGTCATCAGGAGGCTTGAGGGGGGCCGGCAGGCGGGCTGACTTAGTGTAATCAACCCCGCAGTTGTTCCAGGTTCCATCTTCAGCGCAACATTGGATTGGGACCAGCTGGAATGGATGGAGGGACGCGAAGAGGGGCAATTGTTCCTTCCAAGCCAACCCCAACGAGCCGCACTCAATTTTCGTCATACCTTTTATTTCACTTATTTTTGCATCGTCTAAATCAATACAACGCAACCACAGCCTACCAAGCCTAATTGCCTTGCCCATCCAACCCACGAGACCACGACATCCCCAACCCATTAAATAATGGCAGACACAAACACCACCGCCGCCGCTCCGGCCCTACACTTCTCAGCAACCTACCAATCCCCCGCAAACGAACCCTTCACCTTCTCCGAATCCCTCCCCGCTCCACCATCCTCCGCGCCCGGCGACAAGTCCGCCTACCTCAACGCCCTGCGCAAGTCCATCAACGCCGCCCAGGAGCACATCAACAAGGAACTCACCGCCCGCATGGAAGAGGACAAGGCCAAGGAGGCCGCAAAGAACGGTGGCACCACCGCAACCAAGTCGGCCGTCGACGAGGCGCTGGAGGAGGAGAATTACGGCGAGGAGGCACCCCCCTCAGACGACTGAAGCGACAAGCAGCTCAAAGGGGAGGGAGGCATGAAAACTTTCTTGACCTTTCACGGCGCCAATCGTACATTCTGTGCCACCTATATACGGGGTATTGCTGTATCATGCTGCCGCTCTCAAAAACCCAAGGCTATGCGAGTACCAATATGTACCAAGAACAAAAAACACAAGCAACGACACCCACACGCCTCAAACTACCGCCCGCCAGCCCGTTTATTGCAAACCCTCAATCACGAAAACCTTCGAGCCCAGTTTCCTGCCCGAGAGCTTTGCGGTCGCTGCGACGTTGCCTTGTTAAAACACGCATAATGGACCACGTTGTTGTCTGGAAGAACCGACACCACGCTTCGCCCCAGTCTCTTGTGGCAAGCGCCACATAGCCGCTCTTCAGTAATCGTCACCCTTCTGTTGCGCCCGCCCTGTCCGCCGGGTATGCCGTCGCCAAGGAGCAGGAGCGCCTGCGTCGATACCAGTTCCGTGTCTCTCAGCCGAGCTACGATGCGCGACTCGTTCACGACGCTGTTAGCAGACCGAATTCTGCCACGGAAGTATGACTCGAGATCGCGAACAGGAAGGTCGTCGGGAATCAGGGAGAGAGTTGATGCTGCCGGTAGACGCGATCCGTGCCTCGACAATAGCTCGAGAGCCGGGTCATGTGCTGGTTTGTGGGGTGACGGTGGGGTCAAATACAGCGAAAGAAGGGTGTGGTAAATGGATGGAGCCGAATCCTCAGGATCATCCGCCGATGACGGGCGTCGTGACTGGTCTGGTGACGAAGGCCTAGAGTCTCTGGACTTATGTACGATATTACAATACCTGAAAAGAGCGATTAGCTACAGTCATATCTTACCAAGGATGCGGTACTCACTCTTCGGCTTTGGCGTAATTTTTCATCTTAAAGACGTAGATTTCCAGTGCCTGCTTGTGCGAGCCCATGTTGCTCAGCACTATGGCTTGAGCTTCGTAGAAAGCAGGATCTTCACCGTGTTAGTTGTTACTGCGACAAGCCATCGAGGGACATCAACTTACCGTCGCGAGGGATGAGGCTGAACGCCTTGCTAAGGCTGTACTGGCTGCTTGTCTTGAGGAACTGCACGAAACGATCCATCTCTGCGTCCCATTCATCGTCGCGTTTCTTCTCCTTCAAATGCTTGATAAAGAGCTCGACAAGACGGTTGTGGAAATCTGGAGTTGACTCGTCAAGCTCGGAGATGATGTGCTCCAGGTACTGCACCTCCAATCCTGGATCGATCCCGCCCAGGAAGCGAGCGATCCGGCCACGAGGTAATGTCTCGGCATTTTCAGAGTCTGCGATAAACACTTCCATGGCCAATTTGGGATCCGCTCTCAGAGTCCATTCCGAGTATTGCAAGATGAGATCGATCTCAGACGGCGGCAGTGTCTGAAGATAGATGACTGTCCTTTGAGGCCCATGCAAGCCCGGGGCAGCCTCATCAGGTGTCTCGGCAGTTCCAAAGCGCTTAAGAAGCTCAAGTGCCTGAGAGTGAAGCTTCTTGCCGCTGAAGAAATCAACCAACTCGTTGTATCGGCTGTGTGAAAGCAGTGCTTCGTTGACCACGTCTGGATCGCAAAAGTTCGGGAGGCGGAAAAGGGGCCCAGCTAGAGCAGGCCTGGTCATCATGTAAGTCCGGAACAAAGCGGTGTCTACAATTCGCGACGTCCTCCGGATCTCTCCCTCTAGCTGGCTCCCCGATTCGTCGTCATGCGAGCCAGACATGAAGCTCTTCATGGTCTCTTCGTTGGAGCCATTGGTATCTGTCCGTTTCAGCTTGCCGGTGCTCGGGTCGATGACCCTTTGTAGACGCGTTCTTGTCCCGACAAGATAACCAGCTAAAGATGTAACGGCAGCTAAGAGCTCCTCGCCCTCAAGCGGCAGGTTCTCGGTGGCTTTGCTTCTGATGCTCCCAGTCTCTTCGACATCTATTGTGTCTTTCTTGGATATGATCGAGGCAGCATCTGGCTGCACCGTCTTGCGGGCACCCATGAATAACTTGGCAAAGCCAACGCCTCCTTTTGCCGGGGATACGGGTGTTTCCGCTGCATCTTCCTTGGGCTTGTCTCCATTTGTTTTCTGCTGCGGTTCCTCCTCACTCTCTTTCTCATCGCTACCAGATTCATCCGGTTGCGCTCCGTGCGCCCAAGCAGACATCTCTCCGGCGATGGATGGTGGGAAAAGCTTGAGAACTCGCTCAGGTGGTGCGTGAACATCGTCCTCATTGAAAAGATCCATGGAGTCGTAAAACTTCTTTTGCTTGAAAAGCATCTCAGCCTTGAGCATTTTGACCTCTCGGAGAGTCTCCTTCTTGTTTCGGAGGAGGGCGTCCTCAAGCATGTTAAGGATGCTGACGGCCTCGTCGTATTTGCCCTTTTCGACCAGCTCGTCGATTTGTGAATCGTAGTCGGTAGCCCCCATTTTCCAAACACATCGGTCGCTGGAGATGTGGAACCCCTTACCCGCGTGAGCGAGACTGACATTAGGTGGCGGAAAGTGAAGTTGCGCCGCCCCTGGAAGGGGTATGGTCTGCAACAGGTGCAACGTCTCTGGATTCCTGACTTCAAGCGAGCCTTTTGACGGAGCTTGCAAAGCCAGGATGTATGGGTATGAGTAACCGATCTGCTCAGGAGCAGCTTGCCAAGGAATCTGTCGTTTTTCAACCGGCTTTCCTTCGTCCGTAATGAACATGGAGTTGATGTCTTTGGCCAACAGCAGCTCGCCTTCGGCAAGCTTCGCGGCGAGCGGCTTGGGCATGTATCCTCCGAGGCCCATATAGCCCATTCCAGCGCTGCTCACCGCTCCGAAACGACTAGCCTGCCCGCCTGATGCCGCAGAGCCTGGGCTGTTGATATCCTCGACCTCATGGGTGACTACGTCGACCAAAACGTATCCCGCGTTCATTCCGCATACGATCTTTGTCGCGCTGGCCCATGTGACGGTTCGTATCGATTCCGGTAATGTAACTTCCCCAACGTCGGCGCTCAGCTCGCTTTCATGCCAGCTCCATAGTAGCAATCGACGACGGACAGCCACCGCCAGGCGACTTATAATCTCTGGTATTCCGGTTGCTGCATCTTTCACGATGTTTGATGTGACGGCAAAGCAGGTGGCGTTCTTCGTTCGCGATAGAGTCTCTAGAGGCTCATAGGTTCCGAGGTCGTGGAGGGATACGTAGTAGTTCGACAACGAGACAAGAGTGTTGGCTTCTTTGATTACGGCGAGCTGCTCAATCGCCCTGTTCGAGAACTTTTCTACCTCGCGCAGTAGGTCTGTAGGTTTCTTCGGCTGTTCTGTCGTCGTGTTGGTCTCGGTTGCGTCTTGCGAACCCGCCGTGGTAGGTTGAGAGGAGCCATTGGCCTGGGTCGGCGACGGAGGCGGTAGCTCGTTGAGACGGTAGATGCGAAGAGCTCCGCTGTTGAGGCCTACGAAAACACGATCGCCTACGTCAATTTATTAGATGAAGATGTCACAGTGAGATTATGCGACTCGAGAGGAGCGCACCATGCGCGAGGATTGTCTCAATCTTGGACTTATCCCGTTGCTTAAGCTCTATGATCGGCCGAGCTGTGAATGCCGAAAGCATGGCGACTGCCAGCTCACCGAGCGGATATGTTGTGTGTTTACTATATCCTCATTAGAAGGGTAGTTTGTAGAGAGAGCGCCAGGTCTGTCACAATAGAGCCTCAAGATGCGATCATGACGGCGCGCGTGTGTGTGAGTGAGAGATTGTTGAGCTCCAGGTATCGGTTCGGGTATGGCTGGGCGAAAGTGCGCCGTCTGGCGGTACGTCAGGGCGAAGACTCCACAAGGGAGCCGATGACCTCTTTCTCTGCCCAATCCGGACTAGTGCCACTGCCACCCTCCCACCTGGAGCAACCTGTCTCCACCTCCTTCAACCTATGCTGTTTACAGCATCTGATTGGTTGGCGGGCTTGCCGGGGTTCGCAGAGCATGTTGGCGTCACATGCATAGAAGCTTACTTTTAACATCATTTCACCTTCTCTACGTCAGAATCTCACGTCTTTCCTCTTGAATATCATAGTTATCAGCTGAAGTTCAGGTATTTAGCAGAGAACTGCAAAGTTATCCGGATCCTTGCCTGAGTAAACGCTTCGCAGTACCATTCTATCGCTTACTCCAGTCTACCTTACATACAAAATAAGAGCAATAAAAGCTATCAAACAGAAACCAGGGAAAAGCCAAGTATAATATGTAAACCGGTGTCTATGTTCCAACCGCAGGCTTCCCTTTGGAGATCCTTTGGATTTACGCCCTTTTTGAAACAAATCGAAGGAAACGCAGCCCAGCATTCTCTTCTTTCAGACATACGATACAGAAATCAATGACCAAATGCGTGTACGTAGCGGTCACGTAAAGACAAGACCTTAGTCCAACCCAGCGACCCTCATGAGGCCATATCCCAAGGACACGACGACAACCAATGTGAGAATACTGCTGGGCACACCTCGGCTGATGAAATGTTTTACTTGGAGGTATCTCTGACCAGTCGGGTCTTCCTTCATAATGGCAGCTGGATCGTTGGTCAGTAATCTGCCGATATTGGGAACGTTGAAGAAACTTACTCATGTTGGGGAAACCACTTGTTGGCAAACCCATAGCGGCACTGCACATCAAAACACCACCCATGACCAACAGATTCGGGTGGGGTTCGTCCATGTTGGAGCCAACGTCAAACACCAGCGGCAGGATGATCAAAGCTGCGACTGTATGGCTGATGAATGTGGCGATGACGAGAATAAGGGCTGAGAAGACGACAAGGACGACGTAGAGACTCATGCCCTCGACCTCCTTGGTAACGACGCCAGCAACCGTGTGCAGAAGACCAGATGACTTGACGGCTTTGCCCAGAGACAAACCTCCGGCAGCCAGAATTATGATGGTCCACGGGAAGTTGTTGAAGTCCTCCTTGGTCAAGATACCAATACCAAAGAAGAGGACGATGGGGATGATGGCAATGACACCCATGTCACCAAAGATGGACTCCATCTGGTGGCTACCGCACCACAGGCCAATGGTGATGAGCGTGACGATGGAGACGAACCATTGGATACCTGTGAACTTTTCCTTCACAGGGCGGATCGGAGCAATGGTGGTTCCCTTGCTCGGTTGGAACGTAACCAACAGCAAGATCCAGATGAGGAGCAGCGAGACGATGCCGACAGGAATAACAATGAAGAACCACTGGATCCAGGTAGGCGCGGGCTTCATGATACCAATAGCGACAACATTCTGCGGCGAGGCAATAGGGGATAGCATGCCACCGATGTTGGAGGCGAGCGCAATTCCCATGATGACAGCCTTAGACATGTTTGACTCTGAGGGCAGCGTTCGCAACATCGGCTGCGGCACAAGTCAGCGATAATTCCCACAAGTAAGGGGGTGAGGGAAAACTAACCTCAATGATGGAGAAGCAAAGAACTGGTGCGGCGACATTGCTGATCAACATGCTGGCAAATGCCGCCACGAGCATGTTGGCAATGAGTACAGTGCGCGGAGTGGTTCCGGCCTTGCTAAGGACAAAAGTCGCGAGCCGCTTGTCAATCTTGCACTTGGAGAGAGCCGCGGCCAGGGTGAATCCACCGAGCAGAAGCATGATGACAGGTGTCCACATGGCCGAGAAGATGTAGGCTGTGGTGGCCTTGGCATCAAGCCTTCTGTAGGGCTTTTCTTCAGAGCGAACGACAGTCAAAACGACGCAGAGGAAGGGTATCATAAGCGACGTAACGAACAACGGGATGGCCTATCTTGAGGTTAGCATCGACCATTTGCATTCGATCCAGAGAGAACTCACCTCTGTAGCCCAAAGGATGCTGACAAACACAAGCAACGCCAAGCAGTTCTGTTGCTCTGGCTTCTCCATGATGGGAAGGAAAAGGAGAAGGAGGAAAACGCCTAGAGCGATCAGGAGAGTGAGCAGAGGCGTGTTGGCAACCCACGTGGGCACGACAAAACGGCCCACGGGAGTAACCACCTCCTTGGTGATTGGGGCAAGCTCATCATCGCCCTGCAACCGCCTGGATCCCGTCGCTCCATCCCTTCCCAGAAGCCCTCTGCCCAAGCTCGCAGCCTCTGCGCGACGCTCCATACCAATCATGTCTCGCCAGACAGTGTTACGCTCCCAAACAACGTGTTCGCGGAGGTGAGATCTCAGGTCTCGCTTGGCGAGTCCCTCGTCGCCTTGAGTCACTATCTCGGCGTACGCCTTTTCCATCTTGGAGATGTTCTCCTCGATACTCTTGATGTTTTCCGACTTGAATGGGTATGCGGAGTCGATGTTGGCAGTCATGTACTTGACCCGCAGCTCCTTGTCGAGAATCTTGTCGAATTTCTTCAAGACCTTTCTGAAACCCGTCCGGTTCAGTTGCACATACGACTTGAGCTCGCAGAGCGAGACGTAGAGGCTGATGATGCGCTTCTTGAGCATGATGCCCGAAGAGTAGAGGAAGGTCTGGTCCGGGATCTCGTCGTTCGCCGTGCTGTACCGCCGCAGCGATCTTCCCAGCGTCAGATCAGTTGAAGCAGTCATGTCAGTGACCGAGTGCCCCAGATTCGGGGCAGTCTTGCGTCTGCCACCGCCAAGGCTTGAGCGACTCTTCGTCAGGCCGGTGGTTTCATCATCGTCCTCGTCATCGTCACTATCCTCCATGTTGCCATCGATCGAGACGGAAGTTCTCCTGCCGTTGACCGAAAGTCCCGGCCGAGAGGCGCTGCCGAATGAACGTCTGGGTTCGCCATCATTTTCGTCGTCCTCTGAAGAGTGGTTGCCAACATCTCCCAATAATTGATTGACCTCGTCGAGAAGTTCGCCCTCTTTGGACACGTAGAAGGAGCAAATCTTCTCCAATTCTACACCGAGCGCACGGCTAAACACATCTTCGGGTTCTTCGTTTCGGATAAGAGGTCTTGATTCGGCGTCGCCTGAGGAGGTTTGGTGGACTGTCTTCTCGAGTTGGTAGATACTGCAACGCAGATCTAGTTAGCTACTTAGGTCTTCAGGACATGGCGCGGCCAGAGGTGGCATTGGGTACTCACAGCTTCTTTAGGTTGCTGTAGGCAATGTAATGACTGCTCCAGTCCGGAACAGCATTAAACTGGATGCTGTGTGAGAACTTCATATCGTCCTGCTCGTCGAGCCACCTTCTCTTCCAAAGTTTTTTCTCTTCTCGTCGGGCTTCGAGGTCCTTTGCGGCCTTCTGAGCGGAGATGTTTTTGTAGTCGGCAAGCTCGTAGCTCTCAGCCTGAGCAACGGTGGAGTTGCTGCTGCTGTTGGTGGAGCTCCCTCCCCGTTCCCGAAGGCCTGTAGAAGGTTTATCGAGGTCAATTAGGACTTGTGGGCTTGCAGTGCCTGCTTGGTGGGTAGAGGAGGGATTACGGAGATCTGCTGGGGGCGGTATGGTGGCAGAAGGGTCGCGTGCGACTTCTTATCGGGCGATTGGTATCGGTATCGCGAAGCTGGTTCAAAGGGTCGAAATGGTGTTTAAGCTACTTGAATAGCATCCCGCGATTTCCTGGTGGCTGCAACACGTGGGGAAAGCGTTGGTCGACCTATTTCCCAGCTTGATGTGCGAGCCGCGTGACGATATAATTGGTTTCATTTGGGATTAGCGTAATCCAGTTCCACGGGCTGCCGTCTCCCAAACGAATAGTGTCAATGTCATTGGTTCCTCGCCGCTCGGATGGAGCAGACAGATTGCTCCAGGTTTGCGCCATGGCTTATGTAAGGCAGTGACGTGACTCGCATATGCTTCTATGGAGATACTGGAGATAGGGCCATAACCGTTTCTTCCACTAACCTTCACAATGTACCTTACCGTGACCTTTCCCACTACCTTACCCGACTCTGAACACCCCTCCATCCTGATTTCTGTCGGCGAAAGTGAAATACCATTTGTTCGTTTTTAGACATCTACCTCCTTATCTACCCTTTCAAATCTCTCTAATGCCCAAAAAATATGTTTCGAGATCCAAAGTCTAACCAAGTCTAAACAAACATCCGTCGTTTATAAGAATATTCTTTCCAACGAAGCTGACTTCCAAGCATAAAAAGCTTCTCGCAAGGGTATCATTTGTTAAATGGTACAGATTCAACAAGTATCAATAATACACCACTTCTCACAATAAGTCCCGGAGTCTCACCCGGAATCGCTCGCAGTTGTACTGGAGCCAAACCACAAGTGGGATGGTGGAGACAGACGCGGCCGTGATGAGCCACTTGGCGCTACTGTTGCTGGTGAGAGATTCAAAAGCATGTTCTAAAAGCGGAAACAACGCTCCAGAGGGGTATCGTAAAAGTGCAAGCGACGCGCTCGACGCAACAGCGTGCTGCGGTGACAGGTCGATGATGTACACAGCCGAAGTCATCTACAACAAGTCTTAAGTCAGTCGTCGTTGGATCTCCTCGCAGGGGACCTCGGTTTCCGTGACCCCGATGCTCGGTCTCCGGCCAGATATCTGACTCTCTACAGAGTACTGGGACTGCAATATGGGAACTCACAGTGATGGCAAACAATCCACTGCCAATAAGGTAGTTTCCAAGCAGGGGCACCAAGTAGGACACCCCGGGCCTCGCAGCCAAGTTGTAGATGATCAGACCGACCACGACAAGGATGGATGCCAGGTTGAGAAGTGGGAGCCGGTGCTCGGGCAGCCTTTCACCGCCGCGTGCCAACCTCTTCACGACGACGTCGGTGAGGAACCCAAAGATGAGAAGGCCGGTGAACATGCCAACCCCCATGCCCGCGAATGCTAATCCTGCTTCTGCGGTGTTGAAGGAGTACACTGCCTTGTATGTCATCGGAACGTCAATGTACAACCACACCTGGAGGCCGTAGAAGAACGATGTTACCAGGATAGCCGGCAGGATGCTCGGCTCCAAAATGAGAGAGAATGGTCGGATCGCGGCCTTTAAGAGCAGCTTTCTGAGAGATTGCTTCGGAGCAATGGCTTTCTCTTCGCTCATTTCCATCTCGAGGTCGTCGAGACTGCCTGACACAGCGTACTTTCGCCGCAAGACCGGGAGATATGTCTCGCACATGAATCCATAAGTCAGGAGAGTGCTGATCAAGCCCTGTCTCACTTGTCAGCATGCTACCCAGGATTCACACACGTTGTTGGAAGTTCAAAGCTTAGCCCTTGGCCCTCGCCAGAGCCTACCAGGACACCCGTTTCTCTCCATTAAACAATACTCACGAAGAGGGTGTTATAGAGAAGATCGCTTACCATCACAGCAAGAAACCCAAAGCAACCTCTCCATCCCAAAGCCTGGGCAATCGCGCCCCCGAGGGCCGACCCAATCGCAGGACTGCAAACACTCCCAAACGCCATAACCGACATGGCGCGCGCACGCTTCTCCTTGGTCATGACATCCGTCGCTGTCCCAGTGCCCTGGGTAATCGGGCTCGCGCCGGCACATCCCGCCAGAAACCGGAAGACAATGAGCCACTCGGCCGACGGCGCGACCATGCAGGCCAAGTTGCACGCGAGCAGGACCACATTGCAGACCTGATAGACGGGCTTCTTGCCAAACGTCTCGCTCAGCGGCGCGAGGAGCAGCGGTCCGGCGGAGAAGCCGAGGACGTAGGCCGAAACTGTTAGGTCCGCTAGCGTGGGGTTGTCCTCGATCTTGAAGTCGCCAATCACCTGGTCCAACGCGGGGGTATAGACTGCAGAAGCCAAGGGTCTGGAGTGGGAAAAAGCGCCGTTGTCGTTAGCGTTTCTGGTCTTAGTTTTCTTCGCGGTAGCAGCGGCGCGAAAAGCTTCTTCCCAAGAACATGCGCCGCTGCATGTCAACCATGCGGGCAGGGTAGATTTAGCCAACTTACGTGACGCAGGTGATGAACGCTACCACCAAGACGTGCGTCCACTTCTTCCTAGACGACCACAAGACCGGGTCGAAGGGTTCACGCTTTTCCAGTTGGGACGTCTTTGGCGCGAGGCGTTGATCGGCAGTTGCTTCCACATCCTCATGCTCTTCCGTTAAGAAGCAGGTGACTTCCTCTGGGGTTTTGTCGTCCGAAGACCGCCATTCTGAACTCTCGACGGCTTGTTTTTCGGCAGGTTGCGAGCCTTGCACGGCGCCGAGCTGGTTTGATGGCATACTTTCTTTGCGTTGTTGGGCAGGGCGTTCGGACGTGACGTAGAGCCCCGTCAATGTCGCAAGAGTTTGCTGATCTTTTCCTTTTGACAATCGGCGATGGTTTGGCCGGGAAAGTATGCAAACTGGGTTCGGCCAGAATCTTGTATACGGCAGACTCAGGCAGGAGAAACACGATACGTTGTCACCGCTGCTCACTGCTTAGTCTACTCTATGCCGAATGTGAGAACATCGAAAAGGGGGATGGCAAGTAGGGAAAATCCCATCTCGCAGAGAGTCTGAACGACGTCCGGACTGTTCGGCTTCATGGAGGACCCTTGGCGTTGAGAGGCGTATCAGATTGGCCCCTCAGTGTTGCGTACGAACTTTAAATTCTAGCTTGTAAAGTGGTCTCATTATAGCAGCGTAGCATTGCATAAGTCGACCAAACATTGCGTCTGGTGCTTCACATGTCGAGTACAAATCTGGAGACCATGTCCTGGCCATCGTGTAACCCTCGAGGTGCGCGATGTCCCGCCGCCTCAACAGTAAGGGTTGTATAGCGCGCATTCATACTTTGGCTGACTACGCCGTACAGACTTTTTACTAGACTTGGATCTCTCGATCATGAAAGGAAACGTCAAACCGACCCCTCAGAAACGGCGGGTTTCTATCAGACGACGAAAGCTACCCTGATGCGGGGGATAGGAAACGGTGAGGCGGCAGTTGTAGTTGAGGTTCAGTAATCAAAACAATAAAGATGACACGATCTTCCACTACAAGAGGAAAGAAGTTGGCATATGCGTACTCACCACCAAACCAGCTCGACACTCTCTTCGTACGACGTTGCGACAACCTCAGAAGAGGTTCCGGGTGGAGATCGGCCTCCTTCCTAAAACGGAAACAAAAGTGATCCACTTCAGATATAGTGCTGGCCCGGGCTCTCCCCTCGGACTCTTGCCAAAGATGGACGCCCCAGAGAAAGTGCCAAACTCGGCTGAGCCGCCTGTTGGGGATGTGGACGTGGAAAAGAATTATGAAAAGAGCGACGATGGTAACAACGTCACGAGTACGCCAAAGCCGGACGAGATGCGGCCTAGATTCTTTGACGGGACGGCTACTCTCACCGTGGGAGGCCAAGTGGTTCTCATTCCCACGCCAAGCGCGGACCCCAGAGGTATGGTGATGATCTGCTTCTCTGATGTTAGTCTCAATCACTCGACTCACAACAAATGCAGACCCTCTCAATCTACCAAAATGGCACAAACAGCTCATCATAGGCATTATCGTCCTGTGTAAGTCACCGTGAACTTCAGAGGGAAATGACTTGACTCATACGAGATGCGTGTAGACGCAATATCCGGTCTGTGCCTCATCACCGCACTATCCGCACTCATTGTGTTCATCATGCCCGACTACCAACGTGATGGAATCACACCGGATCAGATCTCAAATCTCTTCACATTTCCAAACCTCTTCCTCGGTCTCGGAAATCTGGTGTCGATGCCGATCGCCGTAGCTATAGGCCGTCGCCCCGTCATCCTAGCATCCAACGTGCTACTCTTCCTGGCCGCTGTCCTCTGCGCAACGAACCGCAACTACTACTGGCACTTAGGCGGGCGTATGGTTGCAGCATTTGCTGCAGCTCAGTGCCAGGCATTGGCTCTTCTTATCCTACAGGTATGAGCTCTTTGGACAGCGAGTCTGGTGTGAGATGTTCTGACTCTGGTTTACTTCAGGATATCTACTTTCTCCATCAAAGGGCACGCGTATTTCAGATCTATGCCTCCGCCGAAGTCCTTCTCAACTCCAGTCTCGTAATCGCATCTTCGTACATGGCCGATGCTCTAGGCTGGAGATCTTGGTACTGGCTCTTCGCAGGCCTCTCTGGCCTAGCCATGGTTCTCACCTTCTTCTTCGTCCCCGAAACCGCATATGACCGACCCATCGAGGCGTTCATGGGAAGCCACCCGACCGACAGAAGCAACCTCTTACCAGCAGTACAAAACACCGGTCCTGGCACCATTACCAGAAGCCGCTCTCCCGGGCCAAAGTACGCAACAGTAGACGAGAGGCCTGCCGCCGACCTGGAACACTTTAAGGAACGCACCTTCACCTCGAACCTGCGCGTCTTCGTGCACAAGCCCACCTGGCCCCGATGTTGGCTCTGCCTGAAACAAATAGGCCAGGTCTTTCTATTCCCCCACGTCCTCTGGGTCGCCATAAACAACGGGCTCTTCCAAGGCATCGACGTCTCGATCCAGATGACGTACGCAGAAGTCCTCGTCAAACCCCCCTACAACTGGGCCAACACATCGGTATCCCTCATCCAGCTGGGCCAGGTCCTTATCGCAGTCCTCTGCGTGCCCCTCATCGGCTGGCTGAGCGACTACGTCATCCGCTCCTCGGCGCGTCGCAACCACGGCGTCCACGATCCGGAGAAGCGACTCATCGCCTGGATCCTGCCCATGGTGACGGCTCTGATCCTCACTGTACTGTACGGGTACGTGCTCAAGAACCCGGAGCGGTATCACTGGATGGCCATCGTCTCCGTCGTCGACGGCTACCTCATCGTGCTGATGGGCGTCAGCACGGTCGGGACGGCGTATCTCATCGATAGCCATCCGAGCTTCGCGGGCGCTATTCTCGTCGCGCTGCCGGTGACGCGTGGGTTAGTGGGCTTTGGGCTTAGCAAACACACGACGACGTACATTGCCAACATTGGGCCGGTCAAGACGTTTGGTATATATGCTGCGGTGAGTGCGGCATTCTGCTTGCTAGGGGTCGTCTTGTTCTTCAAGGGGAAGAGGGTGAGAAAACTTTGTGCCCAGATGACGCAGTGAATAAGGTCCGTGATACTACTGGGTAATGGAGGGAGTTCTACGAGACTCGGAGCCCTCTACTCCGTAGATGCTCGATACTTCATGTACATATTTGAAGTATGCTTTAGAGATCCGAGACAAGAGAAGCGCCTTGAATTTTTGGAGCGTTAAGAAGTACTCACTCGGGGCCACTCGATATGTGGTGATATCTCAAGCAATAGAATGTGAACACCGAAACTGAAATAGAATCTTTGGAACTCTTGAAAGCAGTGTGTCTGAATCAACAAGTCTGGCTATTGGCATGCTCCGAGACAGTGCATGCCTTCTTCCACCTAGGATTCTGAGGTGGATCAACTGGTGTGTTTGCCGATACGAAGGGGAGAATCGTGTAGCAGAACATATCGATACACTTGTACCGCTGGTCATGGGTGCAGGAACTCTTGATTCAAAGGAACTCCATTTCCATCTTCCTTGGGCAGATATGGCCTTTCAGTCATTGATGCACTCTTGGTTGGCAGAGGCTGTATGGTCCTTCGTGTCAGAACATGCTTCATGTTCTCGTCTAGACCATTCGGTGACAGCGTCTCCCTGATGAGCGACTGAGGACCTATCGGCCAGATTGCTCATCGCAATATATGGTCCGTAGGACACTATTTTCATCCTCCGGCTTTGCGCCATCAATGCTGACCTGTGTGATGAGTAACGGAACGAAAGGCACAAACCACAGGAGAGAATGCCTCAGAGCAGAGACGACTGCAATGCGATACTTTGGAGGATCTTGCATAAAAACAGACCAATAAAGTCATCGTGGATTACAGCCATTGTTGGATGGTGCTCTGTAAACCGATGGGATATGGTAGACGCTTGCGGAGACATAGCTGAGTCAGCACTTTCCCTTAGTCATCAGCCTTATTTTCTGCGGGGAGATTGTTGACATAGCAACGCGCTGCATAAACAGCTAAAGATTACGACCACAACCAATTTATCCCACCATTGCCTGCTTTCCTGCCACACGTCACATGCAATTACGATATTCACAGTAAACCCGGCATCAATCACAGACGGCCGCAACTTCTCAGCAAAACCGAACAGCGAAATCGCCACCCCGAAACAAAACCACTCATCATGTCTTCCGCATTTCGAGAATCGTCGCTGTCCGCCAGCATCAACCGCCAGTCGCTCATGGCGACCCCGTCCGTCGCCGAGACGCTGCCAAACGCCAACTTTGGCTTCGAAGAACTTCGCGATCGTATGACCAAGTTCACCTCAAAGTTTGACGCCTTTATCGAACAGGGTCGCAAGCGCGTTTTGGAGGAGCGAAACGAATTCCGCATGAACGTGGCAGAACTACAAGGTGCGTCGGCGGGAAGGGAAGGAGAGCACTCTGAATTGGACTCGAGACATGATAAGGCGGCGAATCGGGGAAGAAGAATAAATGCTAACATATCCTGTGACCCGCAGAGGACCAGCGCATGAAGAAGAAGGACATTGAAATCCTCCAACTCAAGACGAGCACCCACCAACAAACCGTAGCCAAAGAAAAGGCCGAGACGCGCGAGATGCAGGCAGCGATCGCGCAGCTCTCGGAAGAGCGCGACAAGCACCTGGCGACGCGGGACGCGCTCAAGAAGCAAATCGAGGAGACGCAAAAAGAGATTGACGCCCGGCTGGCGGCGCAGCGGGCGCACGCGAAGCAGCTCGAGGCGCAGTCGCGCTTCAACGTGCCCGAGCTCGAGTTCTGGCAGCAGAACCTGGGTTTGCGGATCGAGGGCGCGGGCAAGGACGACCGGCTCAAGTTTGTGTACACGTACGTCGACGACCAGGACTGGGAGCGGGAGGCGTGGTTCGAGCTCAACACGGCGAGCCGGGACTACGACGTAAGGCACTGCCGGCCCAAGCTGGAGCGGGAGAGGGTGGAGCGGGTGCTGGACCAGCTTAACGAGACGAGGGAGCTGGCGGTGCTGCTCAAGGGGATGCGCGAGTTGTTCGTGGAGGCGATGAAGGCTTGATGGAGAAGAGGGGGGGGAGGCTCCGGGTCTCTGTTTACTGACGAGGCTGATGATCACGATGACAGTTTTCTTTTCGTTCTTCTTTCTTTTCTTTCAATGGATACCCACTTTGGCGCAGGTTTACGTGTTACACCTATCTACAGGCCTATTGCAAGTATGGAGCAGTCCCGAAGCAGCATTGCATGTGATATGTTTCGCGAGTCTGGAACGCACTTGTCGTTCTCGATCATTGGGGTCTCTTTGTCGATGACTATCCAACATGTGAAATCGGGAAAACAGCGCTCGAGGAGAGTGATTCTTGTGGTGGCGCATGCATGGTAGTAGAGCTTCAGCCTCTGGGAGTCCAGAATCCCGAGTCCAGACCGTCGAAGCAATGCGAACTTGAGGGCCTTCACAAGTTGCATATATTGGACGGGTCTGTGCATAAGAGTCCCCTCATGTGCAGCACTCGATGCATAAAATAGAGGGTATTCTCTCTAGGTCAAGATATACCACCCGGACAACTTCAGAATCTGTACCATGCATGTATGACTTGTGCAATCTCAACACAGTTATCCGTAAATTTGTGCACTATGAAATTTAGAACACAGGTAATGGAGAATTCCACCGCTTCACGATAGCAGCAGTGGCAGGTTAGCCTCTCCGCCAGCAAACTGTAAACTTTATTCCAACTAATGCATCCGTTTTGAGTTTCTACTTCTCCTCCTCTTGGTCTCATGTTTCCTTCAGCTACACGTCTACGGAGCACGGTATCACGAGCACAAACTGCAGACCTGCAACCTCTGTTGCGGTTCGGGTTCCCAAATAGAACAAAACGAACAAAACCAAAACTTTAGGAATCCTTCAACACAAAGCTGCATCCCGCCGGAAACTGAGAACACACACCCACACCAAGTCCAGACTCCCAGAGCACACACACCCTTGTCTGCAGCAGAAATGCCCGAGGCTTAGCTCCATTCTTCACAGTCGACTGAGCCACTCATGACTCGGGATCTCGACCCTCCGAAGCCGTCCAGCAAGATCTGAATGATTCATTATCTCTCCCTCCCATTCGCCTGTTCCCCGTCCCCCTTTCCAAGCCTTTCCAAGGCACAACCTATCCGTACGATTACCCGATCCCCCCGACCGCGAAAAGAATCATACCATTCCCCCCCCTTCTCGCGTACCACCAAAAAAAATCCTCCTGCTGCCCAGAGCTCCGCTGTCGCTGCATTGCTGGTCCCTCCTCAGGAAGCCTGTCACCTGTCATTCTGCCGCTCAACCCCTTGTACTAACAGAAAGAGGACGAGAACTGGACTGGTCCGGCAATCGGCAAATGCTCCAAGAGTCTAACGGGCTTCCCAAAGAAAGAAAAAGAGGCCCCGAAAGCAAGGAGGGGCCCGGCCGCAGAAGAAACCAGCAAGGGGCCCGACCATCACCTTGCCAATCCCGGATTCCCAGACAGCTACTCCGCCCATATTCCACTCCGTGCTGATCCACATACTTGACGGTCGTACGGTACGGGTAGGCAGGCCTATGCCTCTTGCCCGCTGGCGCTCGATCACGGGCAGCACCGGCTCTCTGACCGAGCCGAGTCTGGCCTGAGGTGGACCTCCGGTGACCCGGCACCGATACCAGCCCCCCACCCCCCTTCTCTCTTCCCTTCTCCCCTGCCATACCATCCTGCCTCCGCTTCCGCGTCCGCCCCCCACGCTGGCCTTAGAAATTCCCATGGCCTCCGATGCCGTCAACCACCCAAGTCCCGCAGGCTCCGTGGCTTCATCGGTGACCCCCGGCCTGAATTACAACAATAATAAGCGTAGTGCTCCGGACCACCCAAGCCCGGCGGGCCCCGGGAATGCCGAAGTTGTCACTCCCGCCGGCGCCGGCACGTCGCCCGCTTCTCAACCACCCGGCGATTCAAACAAGAAACGCCGTGTCGGTCCTGGCTCCAGGGGCGTCGCCAACCTGACGCCGGAGCAACTGGCCAAGAAGCGCGCCAACGGTGAGCACAAACTTCTCTCGCTCACCTACCCACTCATCTCATGCCTCACTGCACACATGACTTTCTCGTACTCCGTGATCTTCACCTTCCGTCCCATTTCCAGCATTCCTTCGAAACTAGTGCTCGCTGTCGTCCTCACCACCCCCTGTTCACTCACTGCACACCACCCTCGCACACATACATCCTTCTCCACAACATTGACTGGCTCCTCCTCCCCCCTTTCCCACCTCGATGACGACACACCCGCTAACCGAAGTTCCCATCGGCCCCGATCAGACAGGGAAGCCCAGCGAGCCATCCGCGAGCGCACAAAGAACCAGATCGAGAACCTGGAGCGCCGTATCCAGGAGCTGACCTCCCAGCAGCCCTACCAGGAGCTGCAGGCCGTCCAGAGGGCCAAGGAGGCCGTCGAGGCCGAGAACGCGGACCTGAAGCGCCGTCTGGCCACCTTCATCGCCTCTATCCAGCCTCTCATCTCTGCATCTCCACCGAGCCAACGTAAGTTCGTTATGCTCGGGGCAGACGTATCTTTGACTAACACCATATCAAACTCAGCGCCACCGCCGCCGGCAGACCCGCACCCTGCCGTCTTCCCATCTCCAAGCGGCAGCTACTCTCAGGTCCACCAGCACAACGGGCCCATCTCAGCACACAATGCCTCAACGCCCAACAGTGCGGCCTCCCCGGCCTCCATCGACCCGACCGCCGGCTGGCAAACGACGCCCAACGGCAGCGGTGGTGGAGGAGGAGGAGGTCCTGTCTCGGACCTCTCCCCCCCGAACCACATGTACGCCGCGAGCAAGATGCTCGACCAGCAGCGGCAAGGGCTCCGCCACGGCCTCGACCTCGGCCCGGAGCGTCTCGGTCTAGACTTTCTCCTCCTCGACCAGAACGCCCGCGTCGGCAAGATCCAGAGCGGCGTCAACGGCGCCCAGGACACGCCGAGCTACAACCACGTGCCCATGAAGCACGACTGGACCGGCGTCGGCCCCGTCACACACAGCCGGAGCCCTTCCCTCAGCGGGCCGACCGTCCACACCCCGCGATCACAGGTCGACTACCCTCAGCAGCAGTCGCAAGGACAGCAACAACAACAACAACACCAACCGTCATCCTCTGCTCCCCCAGAATCCCGAGCCCTAGGCCACCACACGGCCGAAGTAAAGAACTGCGGCCCAACCTGCCCCCTCGACAGCCTCCTCCTCGACTTCCTCCACGAGCGCCGCCAACGCGCCGCAGACGGCCTCTCCACCCACGAGATCATCGGCCCGCGCTACCCCTCCGTCCTCTCCCTCCTCAACCCGGCGAACAGCAAATACTCCCACCCGCTCTCCAAAGTCTTCACCGACATCCTCGCCACCTTCCCCGACCTCTCGGCCCTCCCGCAGCGCGTCGCCGTCCTCTACATCATGTTCCTCATCATGCGCTGGCAGATCTCCCCCACCCAAGAAAACTACGACCGCCTGCCCGAGTGGGCGCGCCCTCGCCCCGCGCAGCTGTTCACCGAGCACCCGGCCTGGATCGACCACGTCCCCTTCCCCGCGATGCGCGACAAGCTGTGCCGCGACTATAACCCGCGCGAGTACCTCTTTGACAACTTCTTCGTGCCCTTCACCACGACGCTGAGTCTGAACTGGCCGTACGAGGAGACGGATACGCTGCTGCAGGTGCCGGAGTCGGATGAGGTGCTGATTAACCCCGTCTTTGAGCGGCATCTGCGGAGGCTGGAGAATTGGACGTTGGGCCAGGCTTTCAACCAGACGTTTCCTAAGCTGAGGGAGACGTATAATTTGAAGGAGTGAGCTGGTTACGGTTTACGGGACTCGAAAACTACATTGTGGTTTATTCTGGTGCAAGTCTACGAGATGACGAGAGATTACTTCTCGGTCTTAAGGATTATCTTGCCCAACTCTCTTTGCACTTTTCACTCGGTATATAGGGGTCTTTCAAGGCTTTTTAAGGGAAAGGAGGGAAAATGGTTTCTTTTCCGTGGCGTTCACGTGAGGTATATATCACCAATACGGCGTAGCTTTTTGGCACCAAGTAAAGGCAGTCATCATGAGTCAAGCCATATTGCTTGGCTTACCTTTTCTATCTCACCAAGGAATCAGGGTAAGGAAGGGGGGGGCTTTTCAAGGTACAGACTGCGGCGTACGGGAGGTGGATTGGAAAATTAACACGGCATTCTTATCTTCCACATGTACACAGTTGCTCAATCTATGGGAGACGTTCATCAATCGTAGCTCTTGTTACCTTTCTTCGTGTTGATATTGTGTCCGTACCCCAAGACCTTTCGAGTATGACTCCCGTAGTGGCTGACATTCATGTTATGACAGAAGGCTTCTGGTATGGATCCTAGTCGAATTCAGGGTGGTGGTGGTGTTGTTTTCGTGGGCTGTCGCTCGGCGAGGTTTCACTTCTTCTCTTCTCATGCCTCAATAGACGCCGTCCTTCACTGAACATTCGAGGCCGAGGGGTATAGGGGGTCGGTCTCGCTTGCGGCTATTTCTTTCCCACCGGTCCTTCGTCTTCTACATTGCTGTTTCTTTATGCCGCAATATCGCGGGGCCGTGTCTTGTTGTTCTTTTCAGAGGCAGTTATACTGATATCACATATAATACAGCTTGAGACACACAGACCAAGAGCGAACTTGGACTCATTACAGGCCGGTAAATCACAACATCCAGAACTCAGATACTAATCGTCCATCTGTTCTTGAAAAGAAGCAGGCAATTCAACAATGAGGACCCTATGCAACTGAAGCCGAAATGCAACAAAACACCACCAACTTTCCACCAATGCCATCGACAAGCACACATATCAGAGCACATACATCGAAAAAACACATCTTCACAGTAGTAAAGCTTATCTTCCTCCTAAGATATCCATAGCTTTGTGTATGATTAGTGAATCATACCTAGGAGATCATCTTATGGAAGCGGATCCCTGCTCTCATAGAGGTCAACTGGTGCGGAATCACACACGGTCCATACTAAGAACCCCCTTTATTCACAATCCGTATAGAGGCTGCAGACCTCCACGAGGAACCCCTTTCTCTGCTCCTCAAGCACTTCCTCCTTGATTCTTTCCCTGAGTAATTCCATGACTGTCAAAAACTCTTTGTGGACTGAGAGACCCCTTCAACCATCTTCTCTTCCTACGCAACAAAAACACCAACAAAGAAGGGTCATCACCCTCTCCTAGGTAAGTCTCCCACCAGCTCAAAATCCCCATCCCCTGACCTCTTCCCTCTCGGCAGACAAGAGACCAACAAACGAAGTATAGAGACTATTCTAACCATCTCAAAAAAACTCCAGAGCAAAACCAACCATGGCAGAAGAACCCACAATCGTCTTAGAGACACACATCTACTCGAACCCGGCAACCCTCTCCTTCTCGCCAGGCTGGACCAGAAGCTTCCACCTCCGCCTCTCCCCCTCAACAGCCACGAAATCCCAACTCCTCTCCCTCGTCCGCGCCTCCATCGCCCGCCTAGGCCGCGCAGACCCCATCGTCGAGGCGCAAATCACGCTCTACTGGACCTCCCGCACCGGCCGCGTCGTGTCGCTCCCTGGCGACGGCGGCGGCAGCATGGCCACGGTCACGATGCCCGTGTGGCAGCAACGGCCTCCTCCCCACCTAATGACCTTCAACGTCGGATACCCCGCGCTCGTACAGCCTTCTCAGCCGCTGCCACTACCGCGGATGACCATGGACCCTCCGATGCCCTTGGCCATGACATGCTCCAACGGCGTAAACTACCTCCACTCCTACGGCAACCCTGCTATGCAGCAGCAGCCTGCGTACCCGGCCATCGTCCCCGCCGGACAGCAGACTTGGATCATGGGAGGCGGTCCGCCCCAGCTCAGCTTCGTCAACGTAAACGTGCCCACCTCTAACATCGGTGGTGGTGGTGGTGGTGGTGGTAAACCCGTGGTCTCAGACGTCATAAGAGAAGCCCGGCTAGACAGAATTGCCGAGGCCGTGCTAGGCGGGATGCTGGAGTGGGTTTGTGGACCTACGGGGCTCAAGTTGATTGTCGTTGTTGATGTCGATGGGAGGGACGTTGTGCCCGTTGTTGTCCCTGCTGCTCCTGTTGCGGCTGCGGCTGTCGCCGGGACTCCTCCCACGCCTGTGGCGGCTTCCCATTCTTCTTCCCCTGCAGCTACCACACCCGTCGCTCCGGCTTCGCCCACATCCGCGCCGGCCTCGCCTGGCCCTGCTACACCTCCTCCTCCTCCTCCGGCGACTTCCTAAGGGTGGGAAACGGGTATCTTGGCTTTTACACACTAGGAAGCGGTCAAGGGGGGAATAATGATAGGCAACAGCATGGAATAGAAAGGACTTGCTGCCAGGTATGAAGCAGAAGCTCGTCCATAACGACCCCGTATTGATCCCTGGAGGGAAGGAAGTGTGATTATCAAAGAAGGTTTATACCTCAAGTAGCAGAACTCCGAAAGCTACTCCAAAGGTAGAGAAAGACCAAGTGAAAAAGTATAACCCAATGGTTCAAAAGTCGGTCAGATTCAAATCGTAGCTTGGAAGGGGGGAACAAATAGAGGGTTTTGGGGAGGTACCCGGCGCCGACTCTTCGTCGACATTGACATCTCTCGGTCATGTCGATGTAGGAAGATCGGATTCCTGAGCTGGCGAGCAAGCTTCCTTACCAAGGTAGACCGTATCCTACATTGCAGGTAGTTGGGCTGTACCGTATGGACCAAGCTCGACATGTTTGTTCTATCGTCGACATGATCGCCCCTGACTTCACCTAAACCATCAGCAATAACGCCTCAAGAGACCATCAACATAATGTATTTAAAAGCTGTTCTGACGGCTGCTCTGAAAGAAGTACCACGAAGGCCGTGTCCATGTTGGCCGGTAATCTGGGAGCTCGTTGTCCTATCCAACTCTCCACCTCACTTCAACACTCATCATCAACCCCCAAAGCCCCAACCGAAAACATCTTCAAATTCGGGCCCACGCCCGCAAACAAACTCGCGTGCCGGCGCCCAGGCATCCTCTGAAACTGGCAACTCTTCACCGGCGTCCTCGCCTTGACGGTATCCACAGCAGGACACCGCAACCTCCGCCCAGATAGCAGCGAATACATTCCCACCCGCCCATCATCGTGCGCGGCGGCAACAACGCCCGAGTCGACATCAACATCCCACCCGAAATGCATGTGCGCCTCGTTCCGGAAACCCGGGAACTCCACAACCGGCCTCGTCCCGTTGGGTCTTGTCTTACGGTACCGGAGATCGAACAGTGCCATCTTGGATCTCGGCCCCGCGGCGAGGAACTGGTGCGGGTTCACGGCGCGCAGGTGGGCCGTGGCGCCGACGGGGATGTTATCCCACTCGGACCACTTCACGCGCAGGTCAATCAGCCTGACGTCACGGTTGCGGCCGCCGGCGAGGAGGACGTTTGGGTTGGAGGGGAGAAAGGTCTGGTCGAAGAAGTCGCCTTCCGCTGGGCCTGGGCGAGGGCGCGGCGGGCCGAGCCAGTGGATGCGCTCGTCCGAGGTGAGCTTGAGGAGGCCGTATGAGGTGCCGATGATGCAGTTTAGGGAGGAGGAAGAGGGCGGCGCGGGCGTTGTTTGGTTTACGACGCCTTCGCGACGGCCTGTGTTGAAGGAGATGTGGCGGAGGTTGTTCGCTACACGTGGTCTGCGTTAGAAAGAAAGGAGTCAAAGGGGAAGGGAGGCATTACCTCTGTCAAGTAACCAGAGAGGTCGGTCATCATTGGGAGCGGATTTAGGGGGAGAAAAGAGGTAGATGTCGCACGTGTTACTTGGCTCGCGGGATGTAACCATTATGCGATGCGAGTGTGGATGATAGTTGATGGATGAGATCTGGGGACAACCTATCATCTCGTGACGATGTGACAGTCGGCGTTCAGGACGGCTCGAGGCATCGGTGCTAAAGGATATCCTGCTTTCATCAGTTTCTGCTCTGAGCCGCACAGATGTGTAGGTAGCTCACCTGTCATTGTCATCCGTAGGGATATATGATCCTATCAAAGTCTCCTCGTCCAAAGCTATCAAAGTCAAAACACAAACTCGCAGTCGCAATCTCGGAAGGGCCTCAAACTCACTTGCATACGCAACACCAAGCCCTGTCTTTTCATCATCGCCGCCAACATAGAAACAGGGGATATTCGGGAAACTCTGCCTCGCAAAGCTGGGCACGAACGGCACCTCGCCCTTGTCGACGAGCCCCCGGGCCCATGCCGCCGCAGGAACATCCTCGACGCCGAACGCACCATCGACGCGCAGCCTCGCCCTCTCCTCACGACGCACGCCGAGCTCGACGTCCAAGACGCCGCCGATGAGCGGGGCCCGTAGCGCGGCGGATCGGACAATGTGCCGCTTCAGCCGCTCCCGGCGGGCGGCGACGGCCTCTGCCTCGCGGTGCTGAATCTTCCGGCGCTTGACATTGTCGGCGGACCAGGCGGCGGTCTGCGGTGCCGAGGCGCCCTTTTCGATTTTGAAATATTTGTCCTTTTCCTCATCTAGAATGGAAATTTTCCCAAATCAGCCGTCGGGTCCATGAAGGGTACGGTTCAAGTGAAAGATAGACTGAGTGCTCAAAGGAAGGTTGAAAGAACTAAGACAGATAGAGTGGTGTAAGACTTGAGGAGGGCGTGTAAGTAGTACCGTAGTAATACCCGGGGATTTGCATTCGCGGCTGAGGTGCCATAATGGTTTTCCGTCCGGGGTTCGGTCCGCCGCGATGGCTACGCGGTCTCGGCTCCGAGGCAACAGTAAGAAGCCTGTCTTGGGTAGGGATCCAACAAGATGAGAGGTCGAGCCTCGAGGTGGTTGGAAAGGCCAAGAAATCCCAGATATTTGGAAGATGGGCTGTCCCAAAGGGGAAAAGGATAAAGAAGAATTATCGGCACTAGCTCCGTCTCGGACTCAAGATCTAGACAAGGCTCAAGGCACAGTCGAACTGACTATCCAAGAACACTGTGAACGATGCTCCTGCTTGCGGGATGGTGTGCTTTGTTCGTGGCGGGAGTGGGTGTAAGTGGTCAATCTGCACGTGTGTTGGGGGGCAGATGTGGATGGTCCGGGGAGGGGGGTGGTTCAGATATGCGGGATGGAATTATGCATGAGAAACACCGGTACGATATCGTATCGCCGTGACGATGACAAAGAGGATTGGATATTGCGAGTTGGTGATGGGCTTGGTTGGTTGTGTGGGTTGGGTCAAGGGTTGACGATGGCGTCGGTGGCGCCGAGTATCAGTGTGAAGCAGTTCCTTTCCCCGACAGAAAGCAGGCGGAATGGAGGGCGGAAGCAAGGAGAAAAAAAAAAAGATGGAAAAGAGTGGGGGGTTGGGAGGCGTGCGTTTGTCGTCCGGAGCCGGCAGTAGGAACCCACTTTCGCGGTGAATACGCCGTTCCTTCCATCCTCTGAGAGTGGCAGCGTCAGGTCGTTTGGTGTGTCACACCGCATGATAGAGGCCACTAACCTCGCTGATTCTGCGGTGTAATCACTGAAGCCGCAGTGGACTCGAGGCAAGCTAAGGCGCTAGATTCGACACCCCACCCTCCCAAATGCCGCCGCCGCCGTGTGCGGGGAGGACCGATTCAATGCTTCAACCACCTCATCCACCACCACTACCTGCTGGTAAAAGGGCAGAAATTTACAGCGAGATTCGACGCTAAGGTAAGATAGCTTCACCATTACCTTAGGTTGTACATGTCCGCGGCTGATCTGGCCCATCAATCGCTAGAATCGTCGGCCGGCGTCAAGCTCCTCGGACACTCCAACACATGCAGCCTGGGAGTACGTGGTTGAGCTTGTAGCCCCCGGCGAAAATAACGGCTGAACCGATGACTTGGCAATTCTTGACACCATCCTCTAGTACGCCGAGTCCAAGATATTCTATCCAAGGTACCATCACCATAAGAAAAAAAGCTTGGCCATGATGGTATGCGTGTCGTATGCTGAACTAAGGTACCTGACCTGCCTGCCTCAGACGGCTCCTCCGATTGAGGGGAGAGGAAGCTGCTCGCCTTGTAGTCCGATATACCGCGTCTTAGCCCGCCCAGTGCCGTATTAGTTGCTGTGCTCAGCGATGGCAAAGGTTTACCAGCAGCGTTCCATGGACTGATGCTATACGGGTCCAAGCCTTGCCTCTATGTAGACTCTGGCTAGTGACGTTGAGATACTACCGGCTCGATTCAATCTTGGTATGCTTAGGACTGCCCCATCTCTCTTGTTAGTCTTTTCACGGTGTCGATTAAGTCTCTCTTCATGCACTGTAACCGTGACCTCTAAATGACATCGCCTTGTATCCAATTGAACCTGAACCTGAACCATCGTGAAGTCGCTAATCCCACTCAACAACGCAGACTGAGCGAATGCCCTTACCTCAGCAGCAAGCAATTGGCACAGCTACTTATAGACTAAACCAAGCATCCAAATCCAACGTCCACCACACGCTGGACAAAGCTTCGCTATGTACGGATATGTTCAACGATAAGTACGGATCTCCATGCGGTACGAACAGCACCTCTCTCCACTCAAAAGGCCCCATCAGCTCCAGCTCCAGCCAGCTGCAGCCCGCCCCTCCAAAACCTTGCCCCTCCAACCCCTCACCTCCCAAATCCAGACAGCTACTCCCTCCAAGCTCCCTCTCTCTCAACATCCTTCCACGCATCATCACCACACAAACCTCGAAAGCTCCCCTCGAAGAGATTGCCCTCCATAACCCTACCTCCGACATCACACACACCTACCCACCTCACCAAGAAGCCCAACATGGTCTACACCCTCACCGTCCACCTCCACGCAAACGACCACCCGGACTCGGTCGAACGCATAAAGGCAAAGCTCATCGAGGCCTCGCGCGTCTACTCAAAGGACCGCGAGACCGTCAGCTGGTTCGTCATGCAGGACGTCCACGACCCCAGGTCCTTTACCATTGTCGAGCGCTTCGAGACGGAATATGTAAGGATCCCCACGCATACACACATACATACACCAACTTGGAAAAGCCTCGCAACGCCAGCACTCCCTCCCTCCCTCCACTTTCAGTGTCCTATGCTTGACAGATTCGCTGATCCGTTATCCTCCCCCCGTGCAGAGCCAAAAGTACCACCTCGAGAACCCTTACTGGAAGACCTTTGATCCCTATGTTGTGCCATTGCTCGACCGCTCCATGGACCTGAGAAGACACGAGGAGCTGGATACTTCCAAGGACGTTGTCGTGCCCCAGTAAGGTAGACCACGTGACTAGATAATTCAAATTATTGCTCCAACAAAACCACAACCTCTTGATAACAAGTGCCCTGTCACTCATACACGTACATGTAGATGTATCATTGGAGGATTGGGGCAGCAGACCATGTTGAGGGTAGAGAACACGACGAGGACACTGACACGCCAACAATGTTATTGACTACCATTTACACATGGACAAGCAATGCATGGGACATGTAGTTTACTTGATTTAACGATTTGTATTAGGTCTATCAACGCACTAGGGTATACCCCTCCTCTCTCGCTCCAACTCGATCACAGTAATTACCGATGAAGTTCATCGTACAATTTTAAACATAGAGAAAGATGAATTTCGTGGGCACAAGTCCACGTCTCCTCCGGTCTCAATAGGGGCCAGATTCAACAGGCCCAGGGAGATCATCCCGCGGAGTCGACGGAGCATTGTAACGGCGCATGTAGCGTCGTAGTCAAGCCCGACTCTGCCAAGAGATTCCTCTTTACTGCGACTTCTCGTGCTGGGTGGAGACACGCTGCAGGGAGACGACTGATGAAACGGTTAGCCGCTGTTCTGTAACAAGGCACATACTGTGGGGTAGATTGGGGGATATAAAACTTACCAAAGTCCTCGAGCGAGCGCTGCTTCTGGTTACCCTTGGGGGACTTGCCGTGCATCAGGTTGTCGAAACCGGTGCTGTCCTGGAGCATGTAGTATACACCAGCGCAGACGCAGAAGACACCGAATGAGAAAATCCAGATACGGACGACGGCAACAATGGAGGTCTGCTGACCACCCTCGAAGAAACCCCAGATACAGAAGCAGGTGGCAAGGATATCGACGACCAAGATGGCGCCAGACAGCTGCCACGAGGGGATAGAGGACCAGAAGGGACCGTTGGCACGGGTGATGAAGATGAGCCAGTTCTCGGTAAGGGAGACCTCAAGGAAGACAACCTCGTCGAGGTTACCGAAGTTCTGGATGATACCACCGTTGGGGTGGGCGTACATGGTGGTGACAGTGATCCAGGTACCGACGGCAAGGACGATACCGAGGAGGACGGACATACCCCAGAGCTTGGGCAGGTTCCACTTGACGGGGGACTTGGAGAAGGGGGCGTTGTCGTAGGCAATGGCCAGGGTAGCGATATCAGCGAAAATGGCAATGAAGACAACCAACTCAATGTTCAGAGAACGGTTGAGAATGGCAATCCACAGACCAAGGTAGATCTCCAAGTGGATGGACAGGGCGATACGGTAGACGACGTAGGCGTACATGCGGTGGAAAATCTGGCGGGAAGTCTTGAGGGCGTCGATGATGGCACCAAGACCGGGGGCAAGGAAGACAATGTCGGCAGCGGAGCGAGCGGCGTCGGAGGCACCCTCGACGGCGATACCAGTGTCGGCCTTCTTCAGCGAGGGGGCATCGTTGACACCGTCACCAGTCATGGCAACGAGGTAGCCACGCTGCTGAAGAATCTCGACGACGTTGTACTTGTGCTGGGGGAAGACCTCGGCGAAACCATCGGCAGCCTCAACGAAGTCGTAGACCTCGGAACCGGGCATGTCACCACCGCCACCGAGACCAAGACGCTCAGCGTTGTAGATGTTGGTGCCGAGACCGAGCTGGCGGGAAGTCTCACGAGCGATACCGACGGCATCACCAGTCAACATCTTGATGGACAGACCGAGAGACTTGGCTTCGTTAACAGTGCGGGCAGTGTCGTGGCGAGGGGGGTCAGAGCAGGGCATGATTCCGAGAATCTCCCAGGCACCGTGGTCACCACGCTTGCGAGCAACACCGAGAGAGCGGAAGCCACGGGTGGCGAACTCAGCAACCTTGTTCTTGTAGGCCTGGTCAATCTCCTCGGGGATCTCGTGGTCCTGCTCGACGGTCTTGAGGACGAAAAGGGGAGCACCCTTGACGCAGGTAATGCGCTCACCAGCGGGGGACTCGACGAGGGCAGTGACCTTCTTGGAGACGGGGTCGAAGGGGAAGAACTCAATGACCTTGTACTTGGACAGGACAGACTTGGCGCGGGGGTAGTAGCGGAGCGACTTCAAGAAAGCCTTGTCGATGGCGTCCATACCCTTCTTCTTGCGGGAAGCGGCCAAGCAAGCAGTAAGCATGAGGTCCTCGGGATCAACACCGGCGACGGTGTAGGGCTCGGCAAGAGAGAGCTTGTTCTTGGTGAGGGTACCGGTCTTGTCAGAGCAGAGAATCTCGACACCAGCCAGGGACTCAATGGCGGACAGCTTCTGGACAATGGCCTTCTTCTTGGCGAGGTAAGCAGCACCGACAGCCATGGTGGTGGTGACGACGGCGGGAAGACCGACGGGGACACCGATAATGGTAATGGCGAGGGTGAAGCGAAGGATGTCGACAATGCCGTTGGAGCGGTAGAAGGAAGAAACCCAGACGATAAGCAGAGTGAAGATGACAAGGACCAACAGAATGGTACCAATGCCGTTCAACACCTCAGTGAAGTGACCAGATCCAGCGGAGGCAGCGTTGACAAGGGCGGCAGCGCGACCGACGAAGGTGTTGTCACCAGTGGCGGTAACGATGACGAAGGCCTCACCACGCTTGACAGCGGAAGAAGCGTAGCAGTTGTCGTTACGGTGCTTGTCGACGGCGAGGGACTCACCAGTGATGGCGGACTGATCAACCTGGAGGAAAGCATCCTCGGTGACAATGCGGCCATCAGCGGGGATAATGGTACCCTCCTCAACCTGGAGGATATCACCGGGAACGACTTCGGGGGCCTCAACCTCCTTGAGGGTGCCGTCACGGAGAACGACAGCCTTGAGAGCGAGAGTCTTCTTGAGTTCGGCAACAATCTGTAGTGGGGGCAATTAGCAATGTCATCTCGGGGCACCCTTGGCAACGCGTGCCAGTGGTGTGGGGCGGTGTCGACTTACAGATCCGGCCTGGAATTCCTGAACGAAACCGACGGCGGCGTTAAGCAGCAAAAGACCGCAAATGACACCGAAATCGACCCAATCCTCAAGACCAGCAGCCAGGACGGCGGCAGCCTCCATGACGAATTGAATGGGACCAACGAAGAACATGAAGAACTTCAGGATAAGGTTCTCCTTCTGCTCAGCCATCTCGTTGCGACCCCACTTGCGGCGGCGGTTGATGACCTCCTGCTCAGTCAGACCGAGACGAGTGTCAGTCTGGAGCTGCTCCTCAGGAACAACACGGCCCATGCCAGGGGATCCTTCATCTGTTGGGACGTTAGCAAGCCGTCAATTGAGATATTAGGGAGGTGAGAGAGCATCTATTCTACAGGAGCAATGGCAAGCGCCATCGTCTGCCTGTAATACAGGTGCTTATCTCGAGCCTGAGGAGACGTACCCTCTTCTTCCTCGTCGACGTGACCGTCCTGGGACTCAAGGTCCTCAATCAGGGCGTCAATGTCCTCATCGTCCTCCTCGTCCTCGACCTTGGGGTTGGCGGCCGGGGGCGCATCAACGGGGCGTTCCTTCTCATCGAACTTGTGGCTCTCAATGGGCGTGCTGAGAGCAGGGGCCGCGGCGGCGTGTGAGTCGGCCATTGCGGTTGTAGTGAGACAGACGAGCTCTGCTCAAGCTTATTATGCGCGAATAGGTTGGTTTTGTTGTCGCGGATAGGAATTGATAGGTAAGATAAGTCCGAGGGAAACGGCGAGGTACTGCTTGTGCTTCTTCGTAGGGCGGGCCTAGGAATACTGAATTGGTTGAGATCGCAGGGTAGCGCGTAGGAAAAGGTGATGAGGGGGAGAGTGGAGAGATGGAGGAGAGAGGTTTGAGCACCACACGAATGTGAAGGGCAATCTATATAGGCAGCCTTCGTGGGTGATGGAGGAAAGAGAAGGGGAAGAGGCGTTCCGATGAAGGCGGGTGGAAGCTTCGCTACTTAAGAGAAACGAGCCGTGGGTAGGAGAGAGGCAGACACGAGCGGCAGGAGCAGAAGCAGACGCAGCAGCAGCAACATCCAAAGCAAAGCAAGAACCAGACCAGACCAGAAAGAGGCGACCACTGACGGGGACGTGGGTGTGGATGCAGGCTCAAGTGTGGGCGTGGATAAACGTGGGCATGGGCGTGGGCCATGGATCATGGATGGGCGTGGGACGGGTGAGGGCGTGGAGCGAGTGAGCGAGCTATCCGGCCGACTGCACTTTCCTACCTTGCGACCCAGAAGTTGAGAGAGAGAGGGAAAAAGCCAATCCATCCCAATCGGGATCCCCACTACGTGCCCGCAAGCGACGGTATTAGTCCGCCCACGGCAACAGCGTGCGAGAAAGAGAGCCCAGAGAGAAGCGAGGAAAGAGCGGCGCGACATGGACGGCGACAGCGGTAGCGACGCGGCAAGGAAGGTAAGGTCGGGACAGACATACGTACCTACCTTAGAGGCAAGAGCATCCTGCCTTTCTTTCTCCCGTCTTCAAGGCCGGGCAGTCGTCACAGGCTCCAATGGTTACTCACCCAATTACTTACCTTGGCTGCTTGGGCCGGGTTCCTAAAGGTTACCTTACCTCATCTCTTACCTCACCTTACTCACCCCAAGAGAATATCTGCGGTTTCGCCCCAGCAGGTATCCGTACGGGGAGCTATTCGTAAGGTAAGCTTTAGGTGAAGTGAGGTAAGGGAAAACAGGACCTCACTCACAACGGTGCAAGGAAGGTGAGGTATGGTCCAGGTTCAAGTCTGGCAAGGTACCTTTTCACGCTTGGCGAGGTCGCGGAGAAAGCAACAATAGCTGGAGAAGCTACCAGCATCGGGATCCATTGATCGGTTCATGGTACCTTGCGGCCCCAGTACTCTCCCATATTCGTGACTGCCCCCCCCCCCCCAGCACTGAGCAGCAAGCGGCAACAGCAACAACAACAGAGAAACAAGAACAACAGTAAGGTACCGGGTTCGTGAGAGGAAAGGCACTCCAGTCAACCTTACAATTACATGGGCCGCCCCTACGGATACAACACGGTAAGAACGAGGATATGCGCTGGAGTGGACAGGGCCAGAACCGGACGATGTCAGGATCCATTATTCAACCTGGCCCGAGAGGAGGACCCATTGAAAAATCATCCATCCTTACCCCGTATGGACGATGGGCGATACTTTGCGCTGGAGCTATCAGAATAAAGTATTGGAGTACATTGGACTGGGGGGGCAAGATACAAGGAATGCCCACAGTACGAATTGAGTTTGGCCTCGACGGTATCCGTACGATTGGAGAAAATGTGCACAGCATATTTGGGATACGGCGGCAATTGGGGCGAGCAATGGGGGAAAATGGCCGCAAGCAGAAGAGAGAATTTCCCATGTGTGACGCGCAGGGCGATTGATGAGTGAGATTTATGAGCGCAAGAAAAAAAAGCAAGTTTGGCACCAACACGGACCATTAGCCAAGCCAGCGTAATCTTGTGCAACACCACTTATTACGGAGTACCTCACGCCAATCGACTTTGTCGAAGGCCTGAGCCTAAGCCTGAAGACTTCTCAGTTGAATGACATTGAACTTTGCTTCCTTTGCGCGTCGCACTGCACCGCAGTCTCTTCCCAATCTGCTGAGCCATTGAGGTGCGGTGCGGTTACGCGGATGGGATGGCACATGAGCAAAGCTCTCAAGAGACAGAAGCTGGGACGTGCAAACACACCACAGACAGTACTGGGATCCCTGCGTAGACACTCGCATCCTCCTTTGGATGAGCTCAGTGTTGTTGCTCTCCCACACACACAAGCCAGTACAGATAACAGTGCGAAAACAAGATGCACAATGTAATCTCGCAAGTAAACAAAGTACAGTGCCCCACATGGACTCGCCGGGCTACGGTTCCCAGGACCAGGTATCGTGCAGGTTTCCCAGGTGCAGACATGGGGGGAAGGCAGGTACCTGGGTAGAAGAAGTGGGCTGCAGGTGCAGCGTGTGGCCCAGATGTGGGAGCGAAGTGGAGACCTCTCAAAGTGGGAAGGTGGCCCAATTTTCGTTTTTTTTTTTTTTCCTCTTCCTTCCTCTGCGTTGACTAAGGCGCACTGGGCGAATTGGCTTCCTGCGCTACCACTTTTTTTTTTTACCCTCCGTTCCATCTCACTCATTGATCTGGCTCTTCCACGCCCCCCGCCAATCCGAGCTTCGTCACTGGCTCGCTGACCATCGGTGATACCTCGCTCATCAACCATGGATAGCAGAGCACCATACCTGCGTAGCAAGCAGAAAAGGTGTGCATGCCTTAGAAGTTTAGCACCACCTTTCCGCGGGCTTGTGGGGTCGCCGACATGTCGGGCAGGGTCAGAACCGCACATCCACACATCAGGCCAGGACGTCAGGTACGTACAACCTTACACATCGCTACCTTGTCCATGTGGTACCTTGTTCTGAGCTGACTATCAAGATGCCGCGAAACCTAAGCGCATTTGTAGGTAATCCTCAGGTAAGTTCGTCTTCGTCGCCCCGTACCCGTTGACATCCGCTCATCCGTACCGTTGCCTGCTTGCTGCTTCACTATTGGATTGCCCGATTGCTGAGTGCTTTTTTTTTCTTTCCTTCCAAAGGGTGCTTCCGCTTCGTTTCCTTCCTGGGGTCTCCGAAGCCGCCCAGACATTGGCCAAATAGGAACAGAGGCTTGCGCGATTTTTCGAGCCGTTCCATGGCATCAAATGACGACACTGCTTCCCAGGGCCCAAACACGACAACGACAGGCGAGCCGCGACAGACAGACAGGCCGGGCATGGACCGTGGACATCCATGGATTACAGTATGGCAGTCGTCGTCGTCGTCGTCGGCTCTTGGTCTGTCTCGGGTTCGCCTGATGGAGCGTGCGCCGCGCTCCCCCTACCCTTTTCCACTCTTCATTGCCGCTGTAGGACTTGCGTGAACCGCATGAGCTTGGACGCTGCCGTCGAATCTTCCTGATGGATGGGTGGATGAAAGGACGATAACGCTGGCGGTCAGCACATACGAGTACACTACAACAACAACAAGTCCGGATACAACCGGTGCATGTCCCTTTCTTTTTTCGACGGCCATTAAGTGCCTCACCCGGGTCGAATGGAACAAGACGACGCCAATTGGCGCAATGGACTGCTTCCAAGTCCCACGAGAATGGTTACGCCCGGCGGTCGCGGATTGAAGTTTTTTTCTCCGTGTAATTGCAGTGGCACTCTCACCACGCGCATCAGTCATCAAGCCACGGCGGATAACATGCCGCCCTTCCAACGCGGCCTGCTAGCACTGATCAGTGAAGTGAAGGAGTGGACGAGTACGTACAAATTGTGCAAGATCAAACAATTAGAGTACGTATCTTCCCTGGCTACCTTACCTTAGGTATTATCGACATGGGATATTGCACACCCCCACACAGTTCCCAACGCTCAGCAACAGCACGGCCCTTTTTCTCTATCGTCCAGCACTCCAAGGCAAGTGGATCACAACAAGCTTTTGGCCCTCCAAATTTCGCTGCCAGTCATGAGCTTCGACGTTGGGGGACCTACCCTGCTGCTCGCGATTGAGCTTTGACGGGCTTTCTGCTCTGGGGAGGGGGCTGGGGACAACCGTCACCAACCCTGCGAGGTTGTTGCCAATCGACCAATCAAATTGTTATCAGGAAACGGCCCTTTCAAACTTTTCCCCCCCATGCTCGGCGTTGCCAGTTTCTCGTAAGCACCGTATGTGCACTGTCTCGGCGTCATACCTACTCTTTTCTTTCATCGTTCTTCTTCCAAATGGCAGTTGCGACTGAGCCGGACTGGATTGGCAAGTGGTGACTGCCTCGTTCTTTCCAAGACAGGGCTATGGAGTCAGGGACGGTGATGCGAGGCAAGTACCTACCTTACTGAGGTGAGGGTATGTAAAAGTATGGTAAGGCAGGCGTGGCAGGCACGGGTAAGGCGGCTTCCCAGGGCAGGTTGCTTGTACCGCCGGATGCGATACGTATTACCGGCCGAACCTCACCCATCTCAATCTGTCATCGTTTTGATTTTCCTTTTCTCGCCCGATGGAATGCATCAATCATCAGGCATCTTGTTCTGCAACGAGACGAAAGCGCGTACCTGTGCAAGCAGCAGCAGTCAGCGGCACTCGCATTCCTCGCCATCCAACCAGAGAGGTTGCCTCTTCTGAATTCGGCACTTCGGCCAATGCCCTTGAACGCTAGATGTGACGGGCATCCCGTCCCTTCTCAGGACATTTTCAGTGCCAGCAGCACCATGAGAGACACCAGAGCAGTCCAGGTCTCGAAAATACAGACGCTGTTCGAGGCTCTCTAGTCCCCGGCATCCGGACATGCGTGCAGACAACTCACGCACTTGGAACTTGACGGATACCTTTTCCACCTCGCAAATTTACCAGGCATGCAGCTTTTGCAAGCTACCCGCCGCTATCATCCCGCCCTACTGCAACACTCTTGTAATTTGCATTAGGCTTCTGGAGCGGCTAATCCGCAACGACTTGGTCTTGTCTACATCCGTGCTAGGGCAATCGTCGGCAGCACCACTCGTCCCGCTAACATCTCCCGCCCTTCACACAGGTCAATCCGTCAAATCGGGTCCTCCTCATTAACACGTCCACTCTTGAGCCTGAATCACTCTTTTGCCGTTGATACCGGGCGACACAGACGTAGTATTCCACGAAAAATACGCGTGTCAGTGCCCGGAGGCTGTCGAAGGCTGTTTGACGGATACGAAAAGCATCGAAGTGCGACTTGCATATCGCTCAGCCAGGCCCTGTCGCATTTCCCCAAAGTTCCAATAGAAATACCTGACGGACACCTTGGTGATCCAGTATGGGGAAGCAAGCAACGGGTGCGGTGTGGTGCGTATCCGTACAGTGCCCCCCATCGAGCCGCCTACCTTACCGTCTCTCACACACTCTCTCTCTCCACACAACAAGTACCTACCGTGGCTCCATGGCAGCGCAACCCTGCTGTGATGCTAGGAAAAGAACATCAATGACCGCCTCCGTTCTCCAGTCTAAAGAGCTCGAGGGACCTCAAGGGCCTCCAGGGCCAGAGACTGCAACTCTGTCTGGCTGAACAGGTTCAGGCTCATGACGGAGACATACGGTATTTAGAAGCTCTGTACAATCTAGGTCCGGCAGCGAGACGGCAATATGTTTTACTGTGCGAAGTGAAGACACCAGAACAATTTGGTTCACGATCCTGTCATCTTCTAAGCCGGCGGAGAATAGTCTCAAAGAGCTAGTACGACTTATCCACGTTGTGTTCGCGACAGCCAGGTACACGCTCCGAGAGGGATATCCACTGTTCACCGCACGTCGCCTGCTTACAGGGACTCCGATGTTGGCGGCACGTTGGCGGCAGAATAAACCTTCGCTGAATGTTTCTTTGCAGCATGTTTGTCGGTCCTTAGGCACACGGACCCTACGGATACTCGACTGACAGAATTGCCCTGTGCTGAGCTGAAGCCTGAAGAATGGATCGCGAACCAGAAACGATACCGGTGGCCGGGTCGGGATTGCACTGATCTTACTGCTCCAATTCCTAATCCGAGGCTGACCGCCGGCGCGCTGGCGCACGACTGATCCATCAAGAAGGGTTCGACGCCTCTACGTCATAGCGAATGGGGCGGCTCCCGTCAGATGGTCTTCTCTTACTCAGTGACCCTCGCCGTTCCGGCCGATCCGTTACCGCTCATCGCTTTCGCACCGACCTCCGATCGTGGCAGGTCGCAGAGTGGCTAATTGACGCCTCTTGCTCGACCTCGCCAGTGCTCGCCTTCGCCTCTCTCGCCATCGCGGGAATTGACGTGCTGACCTAAGCTTGCTGGGTGTTACCCCCAAGCTGATCGACGCTACAAGGGTTTCTCCGTACGAGGCGCGCTCTCGCCAAAAACCAGTTCTCATTGGCGTTGGAGCTTGGGATCGGAGCCGTGTCGGTCAGTGTTCGGTCTCGCCGTCGAAGAGGCCGGGGGATCCATAATGTACAAAGCGGTCGGTGGCCTTGGCCATTTTGCCTTCCAAACTCAAGACATCCCGAACCGCCTGGCCGTTTCCTCGCCCGGCTGCCAGCCACGGTGCCACGCAAAGGGTGGTGGCCCAGCTCCTAGAGAAGTTCGCCGATACTGTAATCTCTCACCGAGATTCAAGCACGGTCTGCCCGGCTTCTTCCACCATCCCAGCCTGCCAGGTCTTACCACGGGCGACGCCCGGGCCTACCTGAAGCCCGGGTGTTTGGTCCTGTCCTTGGGCCGGATGACAGAACCTGTCGGGCAACCTGGACGGTTGGAGCCTGGAGAAAACTCGCGCTCGGCTGGCCAAAGCTCGCCATTCAATATTGTCCTCGTGAGCTCCCCGTGGAGACTGGAGACTCTCGGCGCTCACTCACCGTCTTTGTGTTCTTGGTCGTGACTCTTAGCAAAGAGGCATGCTGAGCCGCCCACGATGAGCCATTTCAAACCTTGCTATCGTATTGGACAGTTCGATACCTCGCCCATCGTTGATCTGGGCCATCTTGGGGCACGCCGCATCTCTGCACCACTACCCACCATCACAGTCCTCGGAAATGGCCCCGGTTACCCCCTCCCGAAATCGTCCATCGAATCGCCCGTACAGATACACCTGCACTGTGCCTCCACTCCCGCTTTCTGTCGAGTGCGGGGATTTGACGGCCCTGATTCTCCCGCGCTTGCTACCATCCTAACGTGCCTAAAGCCTCATTCTGCTGCCGTTTAAGTCTACATTCCCCCCCTTCCGAGTCAGTCGGTTCTGGCAAAGTTGGAGAAGGATGGGGGGTCCTGCAACGAATCGACGCCTCCAGTGTCTTGGCCGTCGATGACATGCGCCTTTTTTACCCCAATGTCGCCTCGTTTGGCAGCTCTAAGACAAGGCCATTTCCATGTATAGTTGATCCTTCTTGGCTCATGAGTACAGCCCGCAATCTTCCGCTGAGCGTGGGAGGTCAAGACTCAAAAGATTGAGCGAGAGAAAGACCAACGGAATCGGAGTGTCCATTCTCACGGCATCGTCGCATCGATTCCATCTTGGAGGGAAAAGGTTGAACCCAAAGTCTTGGCCAGCGGCCTGGGACCTTGGCGGTTCTCTACCAACTAAACTCCAAAAAACAGTGCTGGTATTCATACGAGCCTCACATTTGGCAGCTCTCACTTGAGCTCTATTTCTTTTCTTCTCCGCAGTCCGGATAGACAGTCTACTAGTCACGCCAGTGTACGAACTATGATTTCACGAATTCGTTTGCACGTAAGACGATGCAGGGATTGGCCACAACAAACAGTCGGTCGAGCTAGGGCACGAATCCCGACTCAACTGCCAAACTATCGGCTATGGGTACTCGCGACGCCGCCTCCCTCAGCGCTCGGCACACTGAAAGCCGCTCCACGTTGCGCATCCATCCCCTACTACGTAGGCTCTAGGAGTATAGGGTCTCGACCAGAATTTCGTAGTGAGACTTCTGGACCCAGACTCGGCCGTGTAGCTTGCTGTTTGGGTGATGTGTTCCTATCGATCCATGGCCTGTGGGTGACAAGACCATCCATCCGTCTCCGGAGCCGATGGGCTTGTCAGCGGGGATTACTATGACAGACAATGGCGGAGTGGCCCCCGGATCGATAACGCACAATATTGGACGTGGATGGGATTCTCACTCGAGTCACCGTGTTACAGCTTACCAGGCCTTTTCCGTCTCGTTGCGACATCACATACTGACTGCTAATGCCAACGAGTGACGAGAAAGGCAAGCAAAGGTCTAATTGACGGCGCGTAGAACCCTGTCAGAAGAGGGCACGGTTGGCATGCTCACTCATTTGCATCATGGCACCGTCTCCGTCGATAAACCCTGGTATTTTCGGACATTAAGCTGTGGGTGAGATGGGTACCCATCACGTTTGTTTACATCTCCATCACCACAGGGGCCAGCACAGGCCAGATAGGGTTTGGTCTGGAGCTCATGTCAAATTTCGATTTGCCTTAATGAGCTGAAGTAGATCATGAGTCTGCCGATTTCCCGCATCATTTCATCCGATTGAAATTGCTCAATGCGTTCTGCCTCCACGACAGACGTCATCCCAACTCACAGGGCTGTTCCAACTTGCAACGGGATGAATGTGGATTTGAAGCAAATTTCGAGATATGGAGAATTGCGACATGTACAACATAGCGAATAGCTGCATTTCGCCAAAGTTCGTACCTGAGGGATCCGTCTAGCTGCAGCTGCGGCCAAGACGCTTCGAAAAGTTCCGGAAGCATTAGGTCAACGATGGAATGCTGTCAGACCTAAGACCGTCAACCAGCGCAGATATGCGGCCAGTGTCTGCGGCCAGCGTTGATCCGACCATCGTCTAAAGTCGGCACGACGTGCTTGACTCGACCCGACTCGCTACGGCGCTGCGGCGCGACATCGCCAGCCATCTCATTTTCTTTCCCTTGTCGGCAATGGAACGTCAAGGATAGCCTACAGCATCGCATCCAGGCGGCTGATTGCTGTCTACGAGGTCGCATGCGTACGACATGGCAGAGGTCGAGACGACATCTTGGGGTAGCAGCTGGGCGAGAGCCTGAAACAGGCCAATGAAGGTGAAACCTGAACCAAGGAGAAGAAGAAAAGCCTGCAACTGGACAGCGTAATTCTTTGTCGTTGACAATCTGAATCTGCTCTCGGTTCGCAGTTCGCCAGCCAGTCAGAGATGGACGTACAACGTCGAATCTCGAAAAAACTAGATAACCTTGAGAGCATACAGGACAGGCCAACCTGGGCGGCTGGCTGGGTCTCTGGGATATTACGAGAGACCAAAGCACCGGGAAACATCTGGTGACATTCCACACGGCACTTCGTCATCAAGCGGTGAGGGTTCATTAATGATCGTGGCCCTGGCTCCCTGTGACGGCGCTGCGTGGAGTTGCCGTTGGCTAACGATTACGGGCCGTTTCTTGCTTCGGTCCATTACCATGGGCTATGGGCCTTGCCTCTATACTCGATAGGATCAAGGGATGCCGGCGACCGCCCCCGTTACTATGAGTAACTAAGAAGAAACGGCAAAGGAGACGAGTCAGTGGCTGACTGGCTCCTCTGATTATGGTCTCATGGCCCAGAGTTCCCGCTTCAGCTCCTGCCCGGGAACAAGACCCGGTTTCTTTCGCGGTGTGTGCCGCGGTTTCCCAAGCCTTGCTCTTAAGGCGTCCCGTGTTAAGGAGCCCCATCGTGAAGCGTTAGACCGGGCAGTCTCCGTCTATCAGTCGGAAGGGTTCAGTTGGGTTCTATGTGCTCATGGGGGAGAACCGGCGATTGGCACGCCAATCCACTCCCGGAACTGACCATGCATTCTAGGGCAATACGGAGCCGAACCCTCTTTACGCGCTGCTTGGCTGGATGGATCTTGCGGTTTGATTGGGGTCTCCATCTTTTCGACTTTGAGCCGCGGCAATCCTGCAGATGCTCCAGTGTCCTGCAGAGATATCCGGTACAGGAACAGGACACTAACGGAGCTTCGCTCGACCAAACCGCAACCACTCACGATGTTTGTCCCCACATGCCGCCAGCGATGCAGCGATGCAGCCAGCACGCCAACGGCCAACAAGCAGCAGAGAGAGAGGGTTGCAGGAGGAAGAGAATTGGAGCATGCTAGCACCAGCAGCATCAGCAGAACCCGCCCGTCCGCCCGCTCTCCGTTGGTGCGTGTCCGCTTTCCGCCCTTCTAGAAGCAATGTTGAAAGCGGGTTGCTGCGGCATGGTGTGGGATGATGAGGGATGGCCGCTGCGGCCACCAATTGCGATCACCTAACTGTGTGCCAACTCACTTACCGCCTTGCCCATCTCGACAACCCACAACACCACAGGTAGTTGTCTTTAGGGGAAGGGTTCTGCTGGCAACCGGGCGGGCCACCGTAGCCTTGCAAGTTGGACCGGCGGCGGGCTGTGGGGACCGGGTACCTTGGGTATGATTTACTGATGATTAGGTGTCATGCAAGTGACCAACCGCTAGAGATCGTGTCGATTCTCAGACGGAACGCTGTGAAACCGCCATGGCCTTTGCCTTTTCCCGGGGGGGTGCACAACCGAGTGTTATTGTGTTGTTGTTTGTTTGTCGTGGATTTGGGGGACACACTATTGACTGTTTTCTTGGCTCTCCATGGCAACAGGGGGAAAAGACCAACCTCTTCAGGAAAGCCGCCGAAGGCACTCTATCCTGCGCTTGCCTGGGCCCTAGCGGCAGACACCGGTTCGGTTGTGGCTTCTTTTGAGGCGTTGGGGGGGTCATTTTGCGACGACACTCGATCGTTTTTCGTCCTTGCAACAACTCTCTGTCCCTTCTCCCTTTGAGTGACGATTGTATTGGTATACGAAGGACAGTCTGGACAACTGCGTACAGTGCGATTGATGAACTTGCGAATTGCTGGCTGGCTGGGGCCGATCTGCCCTCTTTTTGCGTGCTCGGGGTCATGAAATAGTCATGTAATACGGGGAAGGCCAAGCCCGCCGGTCGCAGATTGGCAACCATTGGCGACCATTAGCAACCGCTGATCCAAAGTTGCGATATGACTGGGAAAGTAATAAGACAGATAAGCTTTGCGCAAGCAGAAAAAAATCTCTTCAAACTCTCCCACGCTAAGAAAGTAGAATGGGATTGGTTCTCTTTTCTCTATGCGAGCGACAGAGAGCTGCTGTTATAGTAGTAGCAATGCGACTCATCTTGCAACTATTGTCTACTTACCTTGGTTGCGTCCAATTGCTGGACGAAACATCAAGCAAAGCACAGCCGACCTGTTCATCCGTTCTTTGTTTCCTTCTCTTCCTGTCATGAATCATTTCCTCTTTTTCCCTCGTGGCATCCCTATTTTAGAGCGTTTCCATTTTATGCGTTTCGTTTTGTTTCTTTCATGCCCGACGCGTTTCGAGTTTCATTGATATTGCGGGGTGGGTTGGGTTGTAGACGGAAGGGATGGCATGGCATGGCATGTCACAGAACCTGCTACTCCGTACTTCGTACACAGTGCCTGCGGCATTGTCCTTCTCCGTCCAAGCTCCCATTGAAAGGTCAGACCAAAGATAAAGTAGGGATGAAAACTTTTTCGGACTTTGAGGCAGAAATGAAATGTCTGCGCTATGGTTTTCTATGAAATACCCGACGGGCAGGAAGATTGGAGAAGTTTTGATATGGGGTTTGGAATATACTTCTCCTCCAATGGAACGTCCCATGTGGCATGTGTCAGTGGTTTAGAATCCGACTGGCCGGACTAGCAAAACTGTACAGGTTTTTTCTTTACGGTGACGTTTATTGAGATCGGGTCGATTCACACGTGCGGCTGCGTACTTGAACTCTCGGGTTTGGTGGGTCTTTGAAATGGCACGTGAGCGCATTGAATGGCAGCAGACTCCTGCCGGTATTGCTGCTACTTTTCGATCAACCTTGTGCTTCTTCCCCGACTGATGATTGTGCCTTGTAGGGTGAGTGGTGGTACTGAAGGTTCAAGTGAGGATATCGTCAGATATCAGGGCGCTCCGAGCAGACGGGATCGCAGTCTTGAGCCGGGGATTCTGTCGTCCGATACTTGAGAGAGAATTTCGTTGTCGGTTGGGTCGTAGTTGTACCTCTGTCATCTCAGTCAGCCCGACAATGCAATGCATAATGAGGTTTGCTGGCTGACTAGCTCATGGAGATTCGGATGGTTGAGGCTGTGGTTGTAAGCCTTTATTAGGAGGAGCTATCAAGGCTCTCAGGTATCCCATACTTTCTTTCTCAGATTCGCGAATGCGAGAATCTCCGGGAGCGAGGCTACAAGGGGGTTTGGACTTTTGACTTTTGATTTTTGACTTTGTGGCTCTGGCGAGGCCGAAGACTTTTGCGGCTGTGCTTGTGTGCGTGTAAGTCAGTTCTTGGGCTGCCAGGCAAGGTATCAAGTGAGATGAGGCGAGATGAGCCAGCATCACGTTCAAAACTGATAACTGTTGGAGCATTGGAAAGGGGTGGTTTGTCGTGTTTGACGAACTAGAGAGGATGGAAATGCCATCTTGCTCTCGTCTTGCCGGGCATGTCAGAGAGGACGGGGTCTATGGTCATTGGCTTGTAATCGTACCTACTCGGCTATTTAGCTCCCTTCTCTTCAAATACGATTGAATGTTGTGAGGACAAGTCTGAGTCTTTGAATTTTTTCGGCGAGGGTTCGCCTTTCGATAAGAGATGGGCTTTGCCTATGATTGTTCTGGTTGAGAGTGTGAAACCCGGATTGGCATACATGAACTGGACTTCAGCGCTCCGTATTGCTGGAGATGTGTTGATCTAATCATTCTCACATCTTCTACGACTGCCTTCTCTGACACTCTATGACCTTGAACTTATTCACAGGCTCCATTTTCTAATCGGCGTTGATAGGGGTTTCTTTATTTGGAAACCGCAACAACGAGATTCAGAACCCGGCATCGATAAACGCCTTGTTTTGCATAAATATTGAAGACCAGACTATGGAGAGCGCCGCAAGAGGACTATACCATACGGAACCTTTTATGAGTCAATGACGATGGAGTCTGACTGGTCATAGGCAATGGAAGAAAGATGCTCTTGAGGAGACTCGCTTGGTCTTTCGGGTCGACGTTAAAAGGAGGCATATTGTTAGTCTGCCTACCCTCAAGATAAGGTGTGGATCGTACTCGTTCACGAAAGCTGTGGGAGACCTACAAGCTTCCTCTAGGAAGCAGATGTTTTTTGAGATCATCATATCTTTGATTCTCCGCAAGGCTCGTTGGTATGGCTTCAAACAAGCCACAGATGTCAATACCTCTGACTCATCGGCCCCTGCCTTTCTGACCTACTGAAATCATCACTGCCATCGACAGTAAACATTGACAATGAGAAGACGCTCGCCACAGATGATTCATCTCATGCCTCCTTTCCATTTGAGAGTGACGACTATTAGCTTGAGTTCTAGTATCCTGAGGAGGGGCTAGATGGGAGGTTGCACAGGATAATCAATAACACGGAAAGATATGACGAGGCTCTCTTGATGAGAAACCTCATCAAGTAGCCCGCTACAAGTAGGAAATCACAAGTCGAAGAGAAGCCATGAAGAGAGCAGTCCACAAACCCGCTCAGGGAATTCCAACATCAACCTCCCATCCCCAATTGTCGTAATATCTGACTGATAGCGTCACCACCTCCTCCCCAAGTTATCTCATCGTATGGCGTAAGCCTTTCCAGATTCTTGTCTCCAAGCACAACCCTCAAGCCGTCCCAGTCGCAGTCGGACGCTGCTTCTTATAAGGAAACGGCAACTCAGGCAGGTCGTCATACATGTACAGGCCCTCGTTGCAATTCGACTTGCCCCAGATGTTCCCCGTGCTCTCGTACCACGCCGAGTCGACCGCGAGGGCCGGGCAGGTCGCGAAGACGTCGAAGCTCCAGTAGAGCCTCTTCTCCTGGATCGACTTGTCGCCGCGGTCCTCGCAGACGGGCTTGCTGGGCAGCGCGCACGCGAGGTCGGTGCGCTTGAGGTTGTGCCAGAGGCGGTGGCAGACGGCGCCGACGTCCTCATCGACGAGGGCCGTCAGCTTGAAGGGGGTGACAAAGGTGTTGCCGTGGCCGCGCTTGCAGGCGACCTGCTGCCACATGTGTTGTCTCTCGCGCGGCATGTTCATGGGGCCCTTGCCGCCTGGTTTGATGGCCGAGACGAGGGTTGCTGTCGTGGCGAGGAAGAGGAGGAGGAGGGTGATTGGGGACTTCATGGTTCTTGGAGAAGGGTTTGGGCGAAGCTAAGGTTGAGTTGATGAGATTTGTACCCGTTTGATTATTGTGAGAGAGAAGGATGTAGATAATGTCCGTCTAAGATTGTAAAGATGGAACGAGTGGGCGCGTTATTTGCTGAAAAAGAGGAGTCTCTGTGCCCTTCAGCTCTGATGCAAGTGCCAGAAGAACTTCGAAAACGTCGAGGATGGCTAGGCGGCTGAACTTGGTGTTGCTTTTCGTTAGACGACCAAGAACGAGAAAAGGTTTTCAGTTAGCTAGCCAGTTGCCTGACTGATATATAATAAGCCGCCTTTACAGAAGGCGAGAGAGGCTCAGGGAGAACTGGGGAATGGGTCCGGAGAAAGCTCATGCTTCTCTAGAGACATCTACCTTGGTGACTTCATGCACAAGAGAAGTCTGGGACATACTATTGAACAATAGAATATAGTATGTATCTGTGAATGCCGACGCCTCCCTGACGGGGACTATTTTATGCAATGACCAAACTTTTCAAAAATTACACGCCAAATTCTTGCCCATGATGGCTTCGAATCCCCCAAGTACCAACAGGGTGGTCTGCGTTCCAATATTCACTATATAGAATGGAATAGACTTCGTAGGAGGAGAAGAAATAAGATATCGAGGACCCTGAGTGACTAACGCGAAAAGGGCCCAATTAACATTGAGCGGCTGTCAATATATCAAATGATTTTCCGCAACCGCGGCCCAGCCATGCATAGCCTCCATCCGCCGATGACGCCTCCTTTGAAACTCAGTGCTGCCATATTTTGGGGCACCGTTGTACTGGCTTATTGTTCAATTATCCTGCCATTCACTATCCCATTCCGTTCCCGTACCAGTAGCGTGCTCCTTCTCAGCTCATCTAACAACAAACGATTGACGTTGGGTTATCTGTCCAGGAGAGTCAAGGGGAGTATTTATATCTTCTGTCTAGCTTCTAAACCGTAGATATTTAATGTGAATGTTTGCCTTCATCCGTACATGCCGCCGTATGAATGTCCCGTAGACAGACGGTATCCTCACCCATCAGGGTCTACTGCCTTCCCCGACGTTCGAAACTTTACGCGGTTCAAAATTTGGACTTACATGTTCCTCATTCCGTTGCTTAGCTAAAATCGCTCATCCATGTTCCTTCTTCGCGCGCAGATTTCAGCCCGAGGAGCTTCGTACATCTGCGGCCATAGAATAATTCGTACCACATCGTCTCGAGGCTGCAGAAGGCCTCCACTGGCCGGCTCCCCTTTCCAAATCTATGCTCCGCCCTGGTACATGAGACCAGAAAAGCTTATTACCCGCTCGACAGGAACCTGACACTCTAGACTATGCATATATCATGCATGGTTCCACCTTTCCAGACAACCTCATTCAGATGTTGATGGTAGATGGCCGGCATGGAGGGCTGAAGGCAAACCATAAAACACACCTCCCTTAGTCGACCTCCATCCGCAGTTCAACGTACGATGTCGGGCCTCGTGCAAGCCGAGAGGCTTGTCAACCCACTGGCACATGGTGTTTACACCAACACGAAGAGAAACCCAAGGGAAAATATGAATGGTACACCGTTAACGAATTCCCGTAATCTAGATCACATAGCGAAGTCGAATGATTACACCGTTGATCATTTCATAAGGTAAGTAAGGCAAGAAAGAGGTCAAACGTAGGAAACCCACAAAAAGATCCATCTGTGAGAGAAAGCCAGACAAACCCTCCTCCCCAGTAAGCTAGAGCAACTCGATCAATAGAAAGTGAGCGTGATATGAGAAAGACCTGTATAAGCATATACCGTCACAACCAGCTGTCACTCATCTTCGCTCTCCCTAGAAGTAGCTCCCTGAAGGCTCTCTTACCTCCCCAGACACCCGCTTATCGTGGTAGGTCCATTGATAGAACGAAATGTTGTCAATGCAACGAAAAGAGCGGGGAGAATACGTTCCACAAATACCACATCACCGGCGCCGACGATGCGTTTCAGCGGATGTGGACTCCGTCAAAGTCGCAGCCCGCGCGGGTAAACAAGCTTCCACCCGGACCCGCATCCGAACTCCTTGCGCTCGGCCGGTCCGGGAGCCAGGCAACCTCATTCCAGGGCCTCGAGCGGACTTTGTTCCGTACTGTAAGTGTGGTGGTGTACCTGTCTTCACTCCCAATCCACTTGTAACAAAATATCACGAACAGCAGAGACAACAAAGTCCACGAATCTTTTATATATGGTTCTGAGGGCGCAAAATGCAGCCCATAACGAGTAGTCTCTAAGATAAGCATAAAGCCAGATGAAGAACAGATACAGACGCTGAGCCCCGGGGATGTCACTCGCACGGGGCCACGGCGGGATTCATCCGTGCTGCTGGTAAGGTAAGCTACAACAGCTCCCCCACACGGAGTCCGCCTTTGACCAGGTTAGCTAGCCAGCCCCATCCTCAGTCCAACGACCATTCCAGGTATTGGTCTATATTCCCCCATGTAACGCCATCTTAATGCTTAGCCGTGACCTTGTCGCCGGTGAGCTTCTCGACGTAAGTCTTGGCCCTGTAGTTCCCAATGATTAGTTCTGTCCGTGTTATGTGACGAAAGGGGTGGGGGCAACTCACATATCACCCAAAGCAACCATGCAAATCGTCTGCCAAACGCCGAGACCAATACGAGGAGCAACACCACGGTAGAGACCGGAGATACCGTTGGTGGAGTAAATGTAACGGAAAGTGTTTCCGACCGTCATCTTCTTGGGTCGGTTGGGGTCCTCCTTCTTGCTCTGCATCTCAACACGGATGACCTCAATAGGCTGGTTCCAGGCGGACAGACCACCACCGAGACCGGAAGCAAGAATCTTCTCCCAGGCGGCGAGCTTCTCACCGTCCTTCTTGCCTCTTACGTCGCGGATGCCCTGCTCGGCCAGACGAGAGAGACCGAAACGAGAACCCCAGTTGGTCATCTGACGGATAGCGACGGCGTTGACACCCTTGTTGATGCCCCTGATACCCTCCTTGCGGTAGATACCCATGAAGGTCTGGAAGGTGCTGGGAGGCGGGACGCCAGTGGAGGCAACCTTGTGCTTGGTGATCTCGACCGTCTTCATGCAAGTGCAGAAACCCATGGTGGCATAGGCCTGGGCAACACCACCGGTGATACCACCGATGATACCACCACCAAACTCGGAAGCACCAGCGTTGCGTGCGTAGTACTCGGCCTCGGAGGCGACGAAGAGAAGGACGGCGCCCTTGGTGGAGGCTTCAATCCAGGCCCAGGGGATGAGACCCTGGTAGACTGTGAGGGAGGAGAAATGTCAGTGATGCTTCTTGCTTGTGGAGTGATTTGTCTTCTGGAGAGCTTCGACATCAAGCAATCAATGGCCATCAACCGGGCCGCGATAAGCAGCTCGATTGACGGATTGATTTCCAGTCGTCATCTCGGAGAATCACGAGAATCATCGGAATTGAGGATGGGGAGTTTACTCACAACCAAGGACACCACCACGACCCCAGATGCGGCCCAGGGCAGTGCCAAAGCCGTCGCCACGGTTGGCAGCCATGGTGGTCTTGACGACCTCGAGCGGCTGGCCAAGCGTGGTGACCTCGAACATGTTCAGACCGGCGCCCAACAGCAAGTTGGAGAACTTGACGGGCTTCTTCTCCAGCTTCTGGGGCTCCCCGATGGGGGCGGGCATAGTGGCGACGGCAACCATGGCTCTGCTACTTGTGATGACGGAAAGGGGCCCTGACCAAGGGAGGAGGGTGCTTCTTCGCGGGGGATGCGAGGTGCGGCGGGAGGTTTAATGGAAAGTACGGGGTAGATGCTTGGGAATGGAGCCAAGCGAGGAATGGGGGAAAATGCGGTAGGTTGCGGGATAAAAAAAGGGCTGGGAATGACCTCGGATATTCGAGCTGTGTGTTGATAGGTGTATCTCGGAGGAAGGCCGAGGTCACAGGTGACTTTTGTGTATGAGGTGAGGAGAGATGTGTTCGTTTGAAAGTTAGGCGCCCGGGGGACTGGACTGGTTTTGGTTGCTAGTTCGGGGGTGGAAGCGTGCGTTCTCAGTGACAAGAAACCGAAGAAACAGAAGCAGGAGCTCTCCGTGACTGAGCGGACGTGGGAGCAGGCGCCTTTTGCACGTGGGAATTGGAGTGGATTTGGGAGGGAACAGTGAGCAAAGGCAAGGCAGGGGCAGGGGTGGGCTACCTGAATGCTGGAGCTCCTCAATTTTTTTGGTCCCAGCCCACACTCAATGCTCACTCTCTCTCTCCAGTCTATCTTCCTAGGGCGGGCTTTGATGAGCTTGGAACCGGGTCAACTTTGGACTCCATTGGTCTTTTTAGCCTTGGACTTGGCCTTGATCGGAGGACCGATCTGACAGCCCTAGGTTAGGCTATTCACCCGAGTATCACCTCGGACGACCTATTAGATGGTTGTTGAACGGGCATATGCGATACAGACGACCAGACAGAGTTAGATGTTTCCTCTCAGGTAACCAACCCTTGAAGCATAACGGGCGGCCGAGAGCCCCTTGTCTGAAGTCTCCCCCAATGGTTGTAACAGCGTATGTAAGCTTGACTGGGCACCTCATGTCTCCCGCCGGTACTTTGCATCTTTGAGTACGAAGTACTCCGTGTCCCTACTGGCAAGCAAAAGACACCTACAGTAGATCGGCTTCCTGGACAGCTCGGAGAGAGTGTGTGTGGCATGGAGATGGGAATGCGATAAAAGTGAGACGTGTGCGCCCATAACTTGAGACGATGCCGGCTGTCCAAGCATTGTTGTAAGACTCGACTCCCTCTCATCGTCCCTCTCTCCCTGTGCATTGTGCTGCTCATAGACCTCATTTAGAAGTGCGTATATCCGTAGTTGACTACCAAGTATATCTGGTTGTATTAGCAGCAGCTTTGGAAGCAGGTACGAGCTGTTGGCATGTACACATCCACTACAAACAATCGTATCCGATGTCAGCTATCCTTCGGGTACTTTTACGAGGATGAACTGCAGCAAGCCAATATTCCCTCGGCGGCTTGCTTACCTCACCTCACCTCAGATAACAAGGCACACATCAGTGAGTCCCGTTACAGCCACAGCTTGGAAAGGGAGTTGTGCCGCCTGCAACATTGGATTTCAACCAGACAAAAGGAAGCTTGAAGCTCACGCAGAAGAAAACAGGGTCCGTACCTCGAGGCCGCGCATCAACAGGTCCGCCGTGCCACGGACTGGCCCGTGGGTTCTCCGCCAACCACACCAAAACGGGCACTAAGAGCACCAAAAGATTCAAGAAACTGAAGAAGGCGCCCACGCGCCCCGCCGGGTCCTTTTTTGGAGCTCAACCCTCCCCAACAGCTTCCAGCCTTGTCCCCATCTGGAGAGCTCAACGCAAAATTCCGTGGGGATCTTCCGACTGCCAAAGCCTCAACCGCCCCCGTCCCAAACTGCCTCCCTCCGATTCCCGCCTCTGACTGGGTATCAAGCTCTAATCTCTCAGACTCACCAGCCGTACGCCGTAGAATCGACAATCCCTTTTTTTTTTTTTTTTTGGCAATCCACAGCCACCAACATCCATTTACTCCCCTCGTAAGATCTCCCAGTACCACCGCGTCAGCCTCACGGTAAGAAGCCTTCAACCCTTATCCAATTAAACCATCCGACTCCATCACATTGCGCAAAACCCGGAACTACATCCCTGAGCCGGAACCACTTGCTCCTGCACCAGGTTCCTCTTTTCTTACGGAGCACTCAAGGCTCAAAAGCTGTCTTTCCCACGCCGGACATCGATTGGGGTATAACCAACCCGAGGGGGGAGGTGTGGATTACATACAGTAAGACTACGGATATTATGGCGTACAAGGTGGTACCGTAGTTTGAGATTATGTAAGACATCACAAGTTTGCAAGTGACACGAACTCCTGGTGTGCGCGCGTGCCTGCAGAAGCTCGACTCCAAAACTTGCATAGCTCGAGTCCGGCCGCGTGTCCAAGCATCGCGGCGCCACGCTGCGCGCATGGCTTCGCCTGTCACGTCCAGAGGCGCGCAGACATCGGCAAATCCATCCCTTTCCCGCTCCGTCTCAAGTTCAACATCGTCGCATCATGCGCACCAAGCTTCGAGAATAGACCATGGTCAGTGTACCGAGTAAATGGTAAAGCAAGGATCAATGCAAGTAAAGGAACATCTTTATAACTTCAAATTCGTAAATGTGTATTCGGACGCAAGCCAGCCTCGGCCCCAAGGTAACTAAAACAACCCAGTAATTCCCGGTAAAAGCAGCCCTTCTCGGTATTGTACAAGCGCAGTGGATGGTATCGCCCAAAGCTTTTCTATCCACCCTGACTGAAACAACACGCTGCCTTTCATGTCTATTGTTGATCGCTCATGCGACCCTGATGCCTTTCCCGCGCACGCAAAATTACTTGCATCCGCAGGCGCGCCTCCGTTTTTCTCTCTTCCGCCATCATCATCATCTTCTTCTAAGCGTACACGTTTAGATCTTCTTGACAAGCTCGGCCCACTTGGCAGTGGAGAAGGACTTGGGGCGCTCGATGGGGGCACCGAGGGCGCGGTCGATGATGAGCTGGGGAAGGACACCGATGGCGCGGGAAACACCGAAGAGGACGGTGTAGTAGTTGGCCTCGGTAAGACCGTAGTACTGGAGGAGGACACCGGAGTGGGCGTCGACGTTGGGGTAGGGGTTCTTGGTCTTGCCGTGCTGGGTGAGGACCTCGGGGGCGATCTTGTAGACCTGGGAGACGAGCTGGAACATGGGGTCGTTGGGCATCTTCTCTGTAGGGTTGTCAGTATTCTCATTCTTACGTCGAATCTGGATTGTCATTCATGGTGGATACGTACCCTGGGCGAACTTGCGCTGGGCAGAGTAACGGGGGTCAGTCTTGCGGAGGACGGCGTGGCCGTAACCGGGAACGACACGGCCGGCGTTCAGGGTGGACCAGAGGTAGTCGGTGATGGCCTTGTCGCTGAGGTCGTCGCCAACGGACTTCTTCATCTCAGTGAGCCAGTTGAGAACCTCCTGGTTGGCAAGACCGTGGAGAGGACCGGCCAGACCGTTGAGACCAGCAGCAACGGAAAGGAAGGGGGAGGACAGAGCACTGCCGACCAAGTGAGTGGTGTGGGCAGAGACGTTGCCACCCTCGTGGTCAGTGTGGATGGTGAGGTAGAGACGGAGCAGCTCGACGAAGTCGGTGTTGCTGCCGAAGCCGAGCTGGTTGGCGAAGTTGAAGGAGTAATCCTTGTCCTTCTCAACAGCGGCGACCTTGCCGCCCTTGAAGACGTTCTGGTAGATGCGAGCGGCAATGGTGGGCAGCTTGGCAATCAGGTCCATGGAGTCCTCAAAGGTGTATCCCCAGTAGTCCTTCTTGTTGACACCCTTGGCGTAGGCCTTGGCGAACGAAGAGGTGTGCTCGAGGGCGGTAACGGCCAGGGAGAACTGAGCCATGGGGTGAAGGTCGGTAGGGCAGTGGTCGATCAGCTCCTCGACGAACTTGGGAATGTCGGAGCGGGCGGCCCACTCGGCGGACAGGTCGCGGACCTGCTGCTCGGTAGGGACCTCGCCAGTCAGGAGAAGCCAGAAGAGACCTTTGAAGTTTTGTTAGCAAAGGGAATTCATTGCGAAAATTGTCGCGACACATAGACTTACCCTCAGGAAGGGGCTCCTTGCCACCGGGAGCCTTGGGGAGGAGCTCCTGGCACTCGGGAATGGTCTTGCCGCGGAAACGGATACCCTCCTCAGCGTCGAGAACGGAACCCTCCCAGACGAGGCACTTGATGCCACGAGCACCACCGTAGACCTGGTCAAGAGTGACCTTGTCGATGACCTTGGAGCCATGCTCTCTGCGACGGCGAGGTTAGCGGTTGTCGAGGTTGCGATAAGGGGGCCCAATGGCTATGCACTCACTTTCTCAGAGCCTTGACCTCCTCAATCTTCTCGGGGAGAAGCTCAGCGAAGCGCTCCTTCAAGGTCTAGATGCGAACGTGTCAGCTTCACGATACCCGAGGTAAGGAAGGGCCGGACGGCCGGAGGGAAACAACGGCGACGGCAGCAGCAACTTACCTGGTTCTTGGAAGAGTAGCAACGGGCAGCGTTGAAAGCCGAGACCTTGAAAGGGGAGGCTCTGAGGGAAGTCCTCAGAGCAGAGGTGGAAAGACGCGCTACAGACATTGTGAGAGTATCGTGAGGCTTCAGGAACTGGTGAAGGATGAAGGTCGGAAAGGAGGGAAAGAAAAAAGCCGCAGGTGATGGGATAGAAAAAAATATGAAGCAAAGGCGCACTTGGACCGGGGGCCGCCCTCGGGGGGTCACGTCACAGGTGTGGCCGGAAATACCAATGTACCTCAGCGGGCCTACGGGTTGTCTCTCAGGCAGGGTGAGGTATCTGCGCTAGGTGTTTTGGCGCTGCAGGTACATCTGCCATCCATCTTAGACTTCCGGCCGGTTGCCCTGCAGTGTAGCAGTCTACCTGGGTGCTCCCCCAACGTCGGTCCAACCATGGAATTTTTCCTTGAGCTCTCAAGCTGCCCAGATCCAATGCAGGTCGAGCCCAGGCCCGTCTTCCGAGGTATTCAACACGCGCCATAGCGCTCAATCTGCGATGGCGTACAGGAATTGATTGAGAAGCTCAGCCGCCGTCCGGCACTCCGTTGACATCCCTTCCTTTCAGACCAGCTACCTACCACCTACCTTGCTTCTTGACACCGGTGTGCCTTACTCGAGCAGGTTTCAATTGCGGTGGCGGACGACCTCTACACCGTTGATACCTGAGGTCAAGACTCTCTCTCCCGGCCTTCAAGCAACGAGGGAGAAACAAACGCCGGCGAGGCGAGCAGACGCGAAAAGGATACGTACCGGCTGTAATGTACAAGTGTCCAAGACTCCAGTGCCCCCCGTGTCCCCCGTGGTCCCCCCAACCGGCGACTCCAATCAATCTATCCTGTCAATCTTGGGATCTCAATCTCCCTGAACCTGTCTCCGTCTTTTTACGTAGCGTCCCTCGTCGGCCCCACCAGAAAATCTGCATCGCGCACTCCAGTTTGTCGTTGCTCCAGTCTCCAGTTTTACCTCCCGTATCACAACGCCCCGTTCTTGCACGCGAAAAGCCGAGATAAGTGGATATCTGGGCGGCTTCTCTCGGAGTATCCGCTCTTCGTCCGAAGGTCGGAAGCCAAACTCCAAGTATCTGTTGAACACAACATCGCAGCCTTGACTTTGTGGGTGGCCCGGCGGTAAGGTAAGGTAGCCAAGGACAATGCGCCTCACGGTGAGACTGGACGACGGTTGAACTTCAGAAGGGACTGTGTACCTCCCCAGGCACTTGGGATCGCGGCCCGGCCCCCACGAGTTCACGCTTTCTTACTAAGATTTGGCCCTCGCCAAAGAGCATGTCCGGACTCAGCGCTTGCGCTCCTGTTGCCATTGGCAAGTATCCGCCCGGAGCCAAAGTCAATGGAGGACTTGTTGATGCAAGTTGTTGCTCTCCTCCGAGCCCTGTCTCGCGCATCTCCCGTCAGCTCCGAGGCTCCGTAACCCGCCGCAGGTGTGGCATTCGACCAATCAAAACTGCGTTCTCGACCCTCCTGCCTGTCTTGGAGCGAACTTCCAACCACGGCACAGCTCGACCGCCTCATCCGAGAAAGCTCACACCGGTCACGTATCCGTAGAACATGAAGTAGAACGAGGCTTCCGCTCGTCCACGGCAAAGGTAGATGGTGTGATTATGTATTCCGGCTATCACGTAAAATTGATATAATCGTATGTGTGGTATTATTGACAAGCTGTAGCGATTGCAAAGGAATCTGTCAAGCTTCAAGTTTAGATCCTACTGATAAGAAGTATTTTCGTAACTGTCTGCCGGCAACTTCAGCTCTGAATAAGAGAGTTGTGTTGCCGGGGAACTATCACACCTTCTCCAGATAATTTAGCAGGTGGGTATTGTCCGCATACGGATGTGGATGAGAACAATATGAAGACTGGCAGAAATAATTGTGGGTGGGCGTGACAACAAAGATCTTTGCTCTCCCCGTTGATGTCCGGGCCGGCGACGCCAATGTGGAAAGGTGCTCTGGCCAATCTGGGCCAATTCAAGCGCCGGGACCCAAAGCATCTCCTGTTATTTCCATATTGGCGCAATTGAGACGACTGTGTCGAATGGGCCTTTCTCACTTATTTATTATGCCAGCTCATCACCAGCGTGTCTACCTTAGCATTCCGGTGCAGTCCATCTTCTACGTACCTTAGGTAGTACTTCCTCGCGGCAGAACCTCGGCGGTGGAACCATCATCTCGCTTCGAGGACCGGCTAGTCAGCAAAAAGGTCTGTGCCTTAGCAACTTCCCTTTTAGCCTTAGGCAGAAAGAAGCTTGGGCACCCGACCTCAGCAAACGATGTGAGCTCCTGCTCTTGATGACTTTGATGACAAAGATGTCAATGGTTTTGATTGGTGCTTTGGTCTCCAAGAATAAAGCCGTAATCATGGGCACGCTGCACACCCGACCTCACCTGCCATGTGCCACCGCCTGCTGCACGGCAAGCCTCCAGCGCTGTCTCCAAACGTGTCCCAGCTTCCATTCCATCCCCACTTCCGAATCTCTTCTTTTCCAACCACAACTCCCCCTTCCCCCTCAGAAAAACTGACGAACCTCTCCAGCGCGACGCTGCATCACGCCCATCCCGTCGGCAGCATAAGATAACTGTATTCATCGAGACTATCATCGTATACTGACGAACATCGTATTTCGCCTTCGAGGACCGCAAGAGTCCGACCGTGGGTGAAATCAAATCAAGTAGTAGACCGTCGACGGCTCCTGCCACTTGAAAATTCTCCTCTGTGACCTCCTTGGGACGACTCGTCAAAAAAGGCGTCGCACGCTCTGTCCGTACAAAGTAGAGAGTCATCCAATCCAGGAACTCGATCCATTCGTACCTTTAGAGTGCTGGACACATTGCCGTCGCGCGACATTTTGGGATATCTACCTTATTTCTGCCTGCGCGGTCTGTAAAACAAAATACACACAAAAAGTTGTTGATCGAGGGAAGGAGCGACCGGACGTACCTGCCTGATTTTACTCTAGGAAAGAGCGTGGCACTCTTTTACTCTTGACTACTTCCACTTCCTGGACGTCGCGTACCTCCCCGCGCCCTCAGTAAACCTCTTCTTGAACAACCCTTCTTGCAAGCCGCAAAGAGCAAAAAAAAAGAAGCCCTAGCTACTGGCACTTCGTCTGTTTTGCCTCGAGCCTGCCCGCCACAACCAAACCAAACTATCTACCTTCCCAATCGTACTTCGCTCGCAGACAAACTCCTGAGGAAAAACACCACAATCGCCATCGCCATATCTTAGTTGCCAGCGAGCGCCCTGCAGAATGGCTGCCCCGACTTCTGCCGCCGCTGCTGTGGCGGAGCTAGAAGCCGCCCTCGAACCCATGCAGAATTACAAGGCTCCTGGTGTCACCGCCAACCGCATTGCTAATATCACTACCATCTGTGTCGACAACATTCAGGTACGATACGATATCGAACGCAGCGTCGCATCTCGCTTGCCTGGCCAAGTACCTAGACTAACCTCGAAACTTTCTCTGTAGAATGAGTCGGTTCTTATCCAGAAGCTGTATACCACGTTCAAGAAGTTTTCTGCTCCTTACAAGCTTGGAGTCCTATACGTGATCGACTCTGTGATGCGCAAGTGGCTTGACCAAGCCAGAGTGTCCGGCCAGCCTGTTGATGGTTCTGCGAGAGATGGAACCTTTGGCGCTGGTTGTCACCGAATTACCGGTCTCATGCACACCCTCATCAGTGACATGGTGCAGTTGCGCCTCGAAGGCCAAAAGGTACGCATCAAACGTTGCAGTTTTCGAAGCACCCTCTACTACAATACTTTGTGTGTTGGCATATCTCATAATGGTTCCGACATGGACCGGGATGTCTTTCGCCCTTCATCCTTTCATCTACCTCACACCGGACAATGTGAGAGTGAACGCTTGAGACTCTTTCGGACACGTTCATTGATGTCTATATGTTCTTTGCTTTCTGTTGACATGGCTGAACAATCTACTTACACTGCTGCCCTTTATGTAGGAGAAATTGCTTAAGCTGCTCGAGATATGGCGTAGAGTTGCCACTTTCTCTCCTGATGTCCTCGATGATTTCCAGCGGAAGATCGAATCTTCGCCTGACCCGAGTATGTCACCATCCCCACCAGATGATCAACAAGTTTCATCGCCTCCGTTGTGCTAGCCCGGGTTTACAATGTGCTGACTCCTCTGCCCGTTCAGTTCAGTCCTACACGCCTGAGGGTAGTCCCCCACCAGGCTTGGTCGAGGCCATGGGCTACAGATCCAAATCCGCGGCTCCCCCGGCTGCTCAACCCCGTCCTGCTGATGCCAACAGCATCATCGCCAATCTGGCCAAACTTACGCAGTCCGTCCAGAGCCAGCCTCAGACCCAGAGCTACGGCCAGCCGCAGAATAGCCAGAGTCAGAGTAACGGACATGGCCAGAACTTCAATCAGGGCCACAATTACGGCCAGGCCCATGGTCATATCCAGCCTCCCGCCGCGGCTCAGACTCAGACCCCTGCAGTGCCTCAGAACTTGCAAGACTTGCTCTCTAGACTACAGAGCTCCACGCCACAGCAGCAGCAGCAACCGCCGCCGCCGCCTCCAGCTCCTCCCGTCAACCAGTTCCCCCAGGCTCCGTACTCTATGCCTCCTTTCCCTGGTGGCCCCCCTAACACAGCGACTCCGTATGCATACGCCCAAGGCCAGCCCCAGGCTCCTCCTGTTGGACTGCCGTTTCCAGGAGCTGGCCCTCAGCCTCCTCAGGGAGTCAATGGTCAGCAAATGGCTCTCATGCAGATGTTTGCCAATTCGGGATTCACCGCGGAGCAAATTGTCGCAGCGCTTGCGGCTGCCAGCAATCAAAACAGCGCTACTCCTTCGGGGCCGCCTGTACCCACGCCCTCTACCACATCTACTCCACTCCCCATCGCGGCCCAGAGTTACTACGGCAGCGGTCAGGGATGGGGTGGTCCCGTTCAGCCCAGTGACACCAGCGAGGGAAGTCGCTACATTCGTACCTCAGCTGGAGCTGGAAATGGGAAATATGAACGTACAACCCGGTCTAGATCGCCTGGCCGCCGTTGGAACTCGGGTGGTTCTTCTCACGACCGCGACAATGGCTACGACTATGGACATCGCTCCCCCGATCGAGGCCGTCACGACAGTAGAGACGGTCGCTATGGTAGTGAGTACCGCCAGCGTAGCCCCCATGGAAGCCACAGTGCTTCTCAAGGTGGTCATGGTGACTCGCGCCGTGGTTCGGATGCCAAGTGGGTTGAGTATGACCGTAACTTGAAGCCTGGACACATCAAGGTTCTGAGCCGCACCCTGTTCGTCGGCGGTGTCAAGTAAGTATAGCCGTAAACATTTTCACTTATTTGAACATTGACTGACAGCCTTTATAGCCAGTCTGAGCACGAGCTTCGTGCCATCTTTACTCGATTTGGCCAGGTTCAGTCTTGCATCGTTAACAAGGACAAGCGACACGCCTTCGTTAAGATGGTCTCCCGCGAGGATGCCGTTCGTGCCAAGGATGGCATGGAGATGCGTGCCAACGGCAACATGCCGCAGAACGATGATGAGTCGCAGCTGAGAGTAAGTCCCAAAGATCTCTGACTACCAAGTATTTCGACTGACACAACCTAGACCCGCTGGGGCGTTGGCTTCGGTCCGCGCGACTGTAGCGATTACCGTACGGGTGTTAGCATCATTCCTATCAGCAAGCTTACAGAGGCTGATCGCAAGTGGATGTTGACCGCCGAGTATGGAGGCAGTGGCGGTAAGCCCATCGAAGAGGGTATGGTCGTTGAGGAGCCCGATATCGAGATTGGCAATGGTGTTTCCTCCAAGGCCATCAGCCGCCGCATGCAGACCGACAAGAGCGGCAACCACGGACCTCGCTCTACTCGTAGTGGTGGACGCGACGACAGCCGCGAGGACCTCGGTCGCTGGCGCCGTGGCCGCGACCGCGACCGTGACCAGCGCCGTGATGACAAGAAGTTCTCTTCGGCCAACTCTCAGCCGCTTCCGCAGTTCCCCTATGGCATCGGTACCTTGCCCAACGGCATGCCTGCGTACCCTCCCGGCTTCGCGTTCCCGGCCGCCAAGGACAACTGAGTTGTTCTCTCCTGCGCGGCCTCTCGGATCCGCTGAGCGTTGTATATGGAAGGGGGTATACTTTATTTGCTTCTGTGTTTCGACGTCCCTCTGGACCCTCGCGAGCTTTGGCCTTTGGCCTTTGGCCTGCGATAATCATGGATGTGTGCATTGGGCCGGCGTTCATATGGGGGAGGTAGCTGGGCAAGGATATCAAGGAGAGAAAAGGAAATACCCACACCAAAAGTAACTGAGCTCATTTGGAGAGGAAAGGGGGTGGATCAGGACTTTGTTTTTTTTCGATACCCGCGCACTATGATGCTTTATCGTATCGTGGTCTTGCTGGCTTTTGGGCTTCAAGGGTTTGGTCAACTGGTTCTTGGTTGTAGGGTGACTTTTCACTCGAACTCCCGTTGTAACGTAGCAAAAAGAAAAGGACTGTTTTGGTCTATATCTGCTTCAGTGAAGCTTACGTGATGCCGCTGGTGATTCAGATACTAACATATGGTAGTCCGTACCTACAGCCTTTGGCCATGAGAATTGCCACGAAAGAAGGGCTGCTCTCCCGCTAACATAATCGTCACATTTGACACCGAAAAAGGCGTAGCTCAAGAATCAGAATTCGTAAACACAACACATGTGGCTCATGTTCGATCTATTTATGTGCGTGGACGTACCGACGAAGAAATCCGTAAATTTGTCTATGGGCCAGAAAAAATAATGAAGCAGAGGTAGCTCGTCGGGGTTTCCTCCTCCCTGCTACGGCACCTGGTTTCGAAAGTTCTGGCCGTACCTTACCGCTTCTTACCGTACCTTCCCTCCTTGCCCATCCCTTTCAAACGTGACACACCACCTTACCACGAAGCGGCGCGAAATACATACCCCTCCTCAATCCCATTCCCGTCAACGGCCAGGAGGCGCCCGTCCAGGTCGACGGGTCAGGTCAAACCTGGCTGGGTGGTGGAGTGGTTAATGGCCGACAATCAAAAACGCCAACCAACCTACTAGACGACAGGCTTAGCGCATATGAGAGCACTCGAGTTCGCATCCCAGCATGTGCACCAAGAGATATAGCCTCCACCGGGGGGCGAATTTTTTTTTTGGTTATATCTATTAGAGGGTGTAGGATATAGATTCATCCTCTGTGTCATGGTTCCTGTCACTTGCTGGAGCTATGTCAGAAACTGCCAGCCACTTGCGCCTGCCTTGAATCCCATCGTCCTATCTCGGGAGGGTATTTAAGTGACGCCGTTGCCCTGAGGGTAATATGTTCTGTGGTAACTTACTCTGAATCCGGGAAGCCCCGCGCATGAGTATATGAGCATCATTTCCTGAGACTAGAATCTGGCCGAGTACATTGCCGTAAGCTCTTTCATATCACAAGGCCATTCGGTAACGCAATCAAGCTAGTAGTTTCCATACTATGCCGTCACTTCCTTTGTATTCGTTATTGAACATACCACGCGAGGGAGAGCGGGGCCGGAGAAGAATATATACCGCGCTTGCTTGTACGGATACAGCTCTCTACGATGAGAAAGGAATACCAAGATTCAGGCGCAATCAACAATAACAACACACACACACACACACACACAGCACACACATACCGTGGCTGTAGAGCTTGGGTTCATGAGCTTGGCTCGTTTCGTGTGGCATCCTTGTCGGGTAAGGTTAAAGGGGCCTGGAGGAGGCATTACATAGGGTGTAGGATGGCTTAGATACAAGGCCCTGCTAATTTCCGACCTTCGATTGGCGGCGGAAGTAGGATCCAAAAGCCCTGTAGTCCAGTAAACATGGGAACGGGGCTAGCAGAGCGAGGTGACAAGGCCAATATCTCCCACCTGAGCATGTGATTTTGGATCGTGCTACTCTTTGGTTTTTCTACAAACGCCATGATAGTATAATGATTCGATTCTTTCAGAGAGCGATATAGAGTGACGCCCCGGAAGCTATTTGCAAAATATTTAGCAGACATAGTCCTAACTTTCTCAAGCATCACTAAGTCGATGAAGAAGCCATTCGCTATTAGGTAGGGTTAAAAATACATATGAACATGAAAAAAAAGCGCACTCTATCATAATAACTCATATCCTCTATTAAAGTCCAAAGAAACCAATAGTAGGCTTATTATCAATAGTAATCAAACCACTCTAAATTTCACTCTGTTCATAAAACCTTAGTCTAATGTCGTAAGTCTTGGTATTCGTCTAATAGAATTATTTACATCCTCTTAGCCTCAAAAAGCCGTCAGCTAGTGAAGCTCGAGTCTAATAGAGGCAACATCAGCCCTATCGGCCTATAGAGACCATGAGCTAGACATAGACAAGCTTGTAACCGATAAAGGCAACATCAGCCCTTTCGGCTTATAAAGGCCATAAGCTAAATCAGCTTATATCTCAAAAAGGCTATATCAGCCCTTCTTTAGAGTACTTCCGCTTCTCACGAAAGCGTAGCCCAAATGCTCTTATCGAGGTCACCCTCCTCATATTCGTAATCCCACCCCTCATCGTAGATAGGGTCGTCGATATTCACCTGGTCCATGAGCAGATCGAGCTTCGTCATCTCGCAAAGCTCTTGCAGATCCAGGTCCCTCGACACGTTGCGCGCATGCCGACGCTCGAGGGCCACGGAGCCCACGTCAGTCAGCGGCCGGAGACGGGTGACCCGCAGCGACCTACGGCGGAACATCTTTTGGTTCTCCTGCTGAATCTCCTCGACCTTCGCCAACAGGGGCTGGGACGCATCGCCTTCAAAGTGCGATTTGGGGCAGCGCAGGCCCAAGGTGGAATACGCAGGCCCCTGGATGACGCCGACGGTGGCGTCCGGGTGACGAATGAGTTGGCCAGAGGAGAGCATTCTTCGTCCTCTCTCGACTCCGGTCTTGGGCTCTTGGTCCTGATTATTCTGGTGTGGAGCAGGGGGATCGGCGTGCTCGATGACGGGTATCGGACGGCGCACGGGACGACGAGGTCGCATGCCCGCCGGCATCGGGGGTAGGACGAACTTGGCCGGAGGCTCGTCCTCCTTGTTCAGCGAGAGGAGCATCACTCGACCACTCGCGTCTCCGATAGCAAGCCTCGAGTAACATGGAGAGAAAGCTCCGCATGCTATAGCTCCAGGAGCCTCTAGAAGGTCCCGGACGAGGGGCTGCCGGAAATTGCGTACGTTCCACACCTTGACTACTCCGTCTGACCCGCCTGTGTAGAAGCGATCCGCTGTAGTCCCCCACGCCGTGAATTTGACACCCACGTCCAGGTCTTCTCGCTTTCCCAAATTTGGATCGAATTCGTCGATCGGCTTCTTATGCCGTAGAGCGTGGATAGGTTTGTCGCCTCGCGAGGTGTCCCAGACGTACACTTTTCCATCGGTGCAAGCCGCAGTCACGTATGAGCAGAGGACGCTGTTGGGCTTGATAGTGAGCTCGTTGATATCCTTGGCCGGACAGTCCAAGCACTGCATCTCGCCAAAGGCTGTGTCGCCTTCAGGCGTCAAGCTAGGGCGGAAGATGCGAATCTGCGTCAGAGTCTCGTCGTCAACCATCAGCCCAGCCGGGGATGTTGCCACAATGAAGCTCGGTAGAGTGGGATGCCAAACCACCTCAAAGACGTTCTGTGTAGACGCCGTCAAAACCTTGATCTTTTCGCCCGTGAGGCAGTTCCAAAGACAGATCTCGCCGGTGTTCAACTTCTCATCGGGAATGTCGTTATCATCTCCCGTGAGACTGCGAGGGGAATAGCCAACGAGAAGCAAGTGTTGCACACCTTCGGCTAAGCCCCATTGCATCGTTGCTGGAAAGTAAGCCCATTTCTGGGTTGCCGTCGTCTCCACATTCCCTTCGTCCCATGTTCTCGAGCCGGTGTATACCTGGTAAGGGCTCTGAGATACGTTGTCGTTATCAACGCGGTAGACCCGGACAGCTTGCGTGGATACATCAGCAGCAGTCGCCACCATGCCAGATTCGTGTTTAGAAACAGCCACAAAGTTGACATTGCCCGCGTGTTCCCAAGTGCCTAAAGCCTCCATATTTGCTCCTCTATCGTCGACCTTCCACACCTTGACAGTCTTGTCGAAACTTGACGTGTAGGCACGGTTATTGATGCGATCATAGTCAGAAGACACAACGGAGGAGTAGAGCCACGGGCTCTGGCTTTCTCTCATAGCCTCTGTCGAGTTCTCGCCCTTCTCGACAATCGGTCGGGGGATTCTGTGGTCCGGATACGCCTTCAGCTGGCCCAACGTCGTCGAGCAAAGCAAAAGGTTACCAGCCTTGTTGTATTGCTGATTGTGGGAATCGGAATGAGCCGTGGCTCCGCAGACGAAGTTTGTGTCTGAAGTCCAGGCAATCGTCATAATGTCACCAGCGCAGCCCACCCACTCTGCCCGCATCTCCATGTCGTCTTCGTGAGCCTTCCTAAACTCGTTGGTGAAGTAGATGTGGCGACGCATCCGGCCGAAGCCTCGGTTTCCGTCGACTTCCCGCGCCAACAAGAGCGCAGAAATCTGACTGGTTCGCTGTGCCTCACCCTGCTTGTCGGACTCGTCAACCTCCAACGTCAGCACCTTTGGATGCCGGGCCGGTCTCTTGTGCCGATTCGCCAGCTCGTCGAGGAAGTTCCGAATCGCAACGTGGTCTCGCTGCGCAAGCGTTCCCTTGAGCTCGATCATGGGTGGCAAAGTCGTGAGCAAGTCGGGCCGCTTTCTCAGCATCTTTCCCAGCTCTCTATCCGTATTGTCTCTCCGCTTGTGCTTGACCTTCTTGTCACACATAGCCCGCACTACTCTCCGTATGTCATCCAACTCGTCGGGTGTGAAGTCGACGTGGAAGGGCAGTGAGCCTAGCGCTGTCGCCGCCGGTAGGTTTCGTACAAGCTTGGAGGTGCCACGAAGAATCGTCTCACGCTCTTCGGTTGTGGTGTATGGCCGCCGCGGCATCGTCATCCAGGCTACTTTGGCCTTGTGGCCTGGGGTAGCCGCCGCCGCCCCGGCTTGTGAATCATGGGCCTTCCATGACTTGAAGGACCTGGCCTGCGCCCTCGTTCGATAGTTCGTTGTCGAAACGGCGACGATCGGGGGTCCTGTAGCTGGGGGTTGAGGCGCTGGGTAGGGTTCTTGCTTGGGTTCTGGCTGGTACTCTACCTCAGGCGCCCGCTGAGACTCTCGTCGACTCTTCGCTGGAGACTTCGGTCGAGTTTGTTTCTTCGCCGGCCGCGGCGCTGGCCTGGCTGGCGCCGTCGGAGGACCTTGTTCGGAAGCAAGTCTCGATCCACGATATCCGTCCGGGTGGAGGGGGACCCGAATCCCACCAAAGCTTAGGGGCTTTTCCCTGTATTCCTAAAACAGAAAGTCAGTACGACACTCGTGTATTGCCGTCCTGAGGCGGGCTGGTACGTAAGTAAGTGTAAGGTTTGGTTCTCACCTCGTAATTGTTGCAAAGGTCCGCAATACGATAACGCGCGAGCGCGGCCAGCTTCTTGACTGCATTTTGGGACAGGAAACCTTGGTTGATGTCGATCACGTCGTCTTCTATAGCGGAATGGTACACCTCCCCAAGCACCTGCAGCCTTTCTGTTAGACAATTCGCTTCCGAGAACGAAATATGATGAGTGCGAGGAAGAGAGACAAGAGGGGAGAGGAAGGCGAGAGAGAGCGTCCTACTTACCCGTCGAGCGATATCTGCAATCTTGAACGTATCTTGCGGAACATTGAGCAACGCCTCGGTGATGTATGGCCTGACCTGTGCGTTCAGGCACCGCATGAATTTCTCAGAGTCACCGCCATTCGGGCCAATAGGAAAGTCGGGACCGTAGTGCATTCGTTGCCTCTTTCGAGGCGGTTCGGCCTCAGCAGGCCGTGAGCTGGTTTCGCGGTCATCGTCGAGTGTGAGGTCGATAATGTCGGTCTTCTTATTCGGGGCGGCCGTTAGATCGATCGTCGTGGCATTCGACTTGCCCTTCGGACTCGCAAACATAGTCGCGATCCCAAGGACATCGACGCGTCGTCGTCGTCGTCCAGCTAAGGCTCGGCCAGCGTACACGCGTAAAGTGAAGGTCGTCGGACGCGTAATTGTAGATCGTCGGGTCGCATTTAATTAGAGCGAAGAAGGTAGCTATAATGGGTCAACAGAGGCGGGTCAGGTGGAAGTGCTAAGAAAAAGTGGACCCTGGCACCTTTCTGTCACTCACAAGGGTCTAAAACAGTCTTACGTAAGAAATCATTTCTTTCTATAAGATCTAAAAGAGTAAAACTATACTAATAAATTCTCTTAGACTATTATTGATTTTAGTCTAAGCTACTAAACCTGATATTATATAGCATAGCTCAAATTGAAATGTAATTTATAATAGTCTCTTAAATGAATAAAGATTGATTAACTGTTCAGTATCAAAGAAATATTTAATCATTCAAAAACATTGTATTCGGACATTGAATCACCAGACAAACATTAAAAGGATGTAACCTAAGACATTTGCGACAACTCTTTGAGCGCAAATCCTGTCGCTCATTGACATGGAAAGCGTTGCGTTGCTTCCAGTCACATATCAACAACACTTCTGGGCTCTTCGCGAGGGGCAGCACACTCACTTTAAGCCACGAGAACATCCAGCAAAATAATCCAATTCCTTCAAGAAATCTTTAAAATGCCCAAAGAAACGCTTTGCAACTATTGATTCCACATTTGTTCATCGCGGAAGTTGTCATAGAACAAGATTGAACTCGATATCGAATATACCTACTCTGTGCCCCGCGGACCGTCTTGCGCTGATACGGCGCGTCACTCTGCCGTCGCGTGCATTCATCGAGGGACAACGCCAAGCAACAAAGTCTAAATGCGCCGGTAATAAATGAACAGTCTAATCGAATGGCTGTAGAACAACGTTGAACCGAATAGCCCCCGTCCAATGCCGTCATGTCGCATGCCGGACCGGAGCGCCATTGGCTTCGGAGGTCATCGGCCCCGCAGATGCCAGCCAGATGCGCCAGCTCACGCTCTCCAGCGCATCAAAGTCCGACATGGCACATGTTAAACTTTATGTGGTGGTTTTTTTTCCGGCTTTACAGGCGCAAAAGATCGACCTTAACGGGATCAGGCTTTCAATGGAAATCACACGATACAGTACACTTTTCAACTATGCAATACGCGCATATACTGCTAGATTTAATAATGAGTTTATAAATAGTTAGAGGCATACTACTTGGTAGGTATTGCTCTTGTATAGGTGAGTACGCGAGGTATCAAAATGTAACTTATTCAGCTAGCGCTATAACGAAAGTATGCATTAAAGCGGTTCCCATCAATATCAAAACATGCCTCATAACTTTAGCATCACTGCAATAAGGTTACGTTTCTTTATGAAATTTAGTGGTTGTAAACTCTAGAAAGCAAATAGATCATCTTATATGGTACAGCATTGCCCGCCTGTATGTGACACGACATCATCCAACGCCAATCCTCTAAATAAATAAACCTTCTAAAGCTTGGCCTTGGTGGCCGGCTCCGCGTTGATCTCCTCGTACATCTGGTCGATCTGCGTCCTGAACGCCTTTGCGGTTTGCGGTCTCTTGAGCTTAAGACTGTTCGTACTAGGTCAGCAGGTGTCCATGCCTAGTGCTAATAAGGTAGTTTCCACTTACGTAGGTGTCAACAGCTCGTTCTCGATGCTGAAGGGGTCGATGGTGAGGTAAACGCTGCGCACACGCTCGTAGCTGTTGAACTTGTGTTTCTTGCCAATCCGGTCAAGCTCTGCGAGCAGGGCCTTCCTGACCTTGTTGTCGGCGCCAGCTGCCTTGATTGCTGCGAGATCGGTCTTGTCGATGGTCTTCTTCAGGATCTTGCTTGCAAATGGCGCAAAGTTCTCGGGGTCGACACCAAAGACAGCGACGAGCGACGACTGAGACGGGTCACCGTGGACGTATGCCATGGCCAGCAGACTGCAGCTGCCCAGGTAGACGTTTTCGATACGCTCAGGCGAGATGTACTCTCCTTGCGACAGCTTGAGGACGTTCTTCTTGCGGTCGACGATCTTGAAGCGACCCATGTTGTCGACCTCGGCAATATCTCCAGTATGGAACCAACCATCTGCATCGAGGGCCTTGCTCGTCTCTTCCTCGTTCTTGTAGTACTCCTTGAAGATGCTGGGACCGCGGAGGAGAATCTCGCCACGGGGGTAAGGCTTGTCTGTGACGAAGTAGTCAAAGTCTGGAACCGACTCCAAGCAGATCTCATTGCAAGAGGCTGGCGGTCCGATGTTGCCCAGGGTGAAGTCACCCTTCAGCTGAACAGTCGAGACGGCGTACGTCTCCGTCAGGCCGTATCCCTGCACAAAATGGTTGCCGAAAGCCGCGCGCAAGAACTCGTGGACGTCAGGGTCCAACTGAGCGCTACCGCTGACCATGCTGTGCGCCTTCTTGAGGCCGACAGCGGCACGAACCTTGGGGGTCCAGATTCTGTCGTACAAGAAGTGAGAGTTGCTTGCCTTGCCAACGGGCTGCTTCATGTTGGCCTTCTTGGTGCTGACAACCTGGCGAGACAGGGATCCCTTGACACCGTCTGCGTCAATGGTGGCAGTTCGGATGGCCGAGTTGAAGCGGTTGTACAGACGGGGAACAGACATAAACCCTGTGGGCTCGAGAATCTTCATGTCGTCTACCAGTCCAACGATATCGCCGCGGAAGAAACCGATGCAAGCGCCTTCGGCCAGAGCGGTTTGGTCGACCATTCTTCCGTAGATGTGGGCGAGGGGCAGGTAAGAAATGTGCACGTCCTTGTAGGTAACGGTGCCGGCGGATCTCGCGGCTGTGAGGCCTGCAACGGCGTTGCCGTGGGTCAGGACAACACCCTTGGGCATACCGGTAGTTCCAGAGGTGTAGTTGATGGTGACGTAGTCGGTCGAGCGTGGGGGACGCATGGGGCGACCGGACTTGAGGCCGAGCTCCTCGACGCCAGCCATGGAGTAAATCTGGATGCCATTCTGGGCAGCGATGCCGTTCAGAACGGACAGCTTGGAGTAGCCAGCCTGTTCGCCATCGTCGAGGGAGTCAAGGCACACAATGAGCTTGAGTGATGGGAGGCGCGGGGCAAGCTTCAGCAAGACGGGGATGTGCGGCAACGAGGTAGCCACGCAAGCCAAGTTGGCGTGGTTGATGATGTATTCGGTCGTGTCGGGGCCGAGGGTCTCGTAGAGAGAGACGGTGAAGAGAGATTGGGATGCAGCACCGAGATCTAGTAACTTTGAGTCAGTATGCAGTTTGCGCCTCGTGCTTGGCATGTGACAGTCAACGTACCGGCAATGTGCCACTCGGGGCGGTTTTGCGACCACAAACCGACACCGTAGTTGTCGCTAGTGATGCCAATCTTCTGATGAATCTCAATCAGACCAGCGCCGAAGTTCTTGCGACGCTCGGCAACCTGGGCATAAGTAGCCCAGGTGTACTTGTTCTCCCAGTCCTTGGTCGCGGGGTTCCATGCTCGGTGACCCAAGCACTTGGCGTTGGGACGCTTCTTGGAGGACTCTTCAAACAAGTCGTGAACGGTCTGGACCGCGGGATCAAAAGTGGACAGCAGAGGGCCGTCACGGAAGCGCCAATGGCGATAGATGGCACTGCGACCTTCCTTCTCGGAGCCTGGGATCGGGACTCCATAGGGCGAGCCGGGAGGTGGCGGGTTGGCCAGCTCCTGTATGTATGCGGCGGTGTCTTTTGTGGGAGCCATGTTCGCAGCGACAGCGGGAACCTGTGGGGGAGTGCTTGCAGTCGACGACTGTTGGTTACGTTGTTGACGGACGATCTACCTCGATCTCGCTGCCAATTCGTTGGGGATTCGACGGTGCAGCAGGATATGGCGCAAAGGAGTAAGACTAGATGCTGGGAGCCTAGTGAGATGGAGGCGATGTGCGGGAGGGAAAGATGTGAAGCTCGTTGAAAGGTGTCGGGACGGAAAGGTTTTGAAAGGAGAAAAAAAAAGTTGGAATAAACAGAAGTAATCCGTCCGAGAAGGATTTCGGGACAAACGAGGGGGGGAGCTTGTCTAGGTTATTCAAAGTTTTGTCTACAACGGAAGATCGAGTCGAGCCAAGTGCGCGTCGAAGCTACTCCGTACGGGGGATTCGGTTGTCGTTTCTTGGCCTCCAAGTGAGAAGGTGCAGGAAACGGAGAGACGATCCAATGAGCGAGGCCGAGTTTGGGAGCGTAGGCCGAGGCACAAGTCTCCAGAATGGCGAGGGTGCCACTCAAAGGTCTCAAGGTCCTCGGCAACCCCAGATGGTGAGTGCGCTAAGGGGACCACTACAGCTGTTGAAGGGTGCTGATTGGCACCAGGAGGACCCGCCAAGGGGGCGCTGGATGCAGTGGCTTGCGGGGGCGCTGGGGGGCTGGCGGTGGAGGGAGTGGGAGCTGAAGCTGGGGGTTCTGGGTCGGAGATTCGCAAATAATGGGGAAAGATACCCCGTGGTTTCCGTCATGACCTCACAGCAAAGTGTCCACGTGGAGGAATGCGTCTGCTGTTGGCCGTGTGGCCATGCATACTACCTACCTTACCTTATGGGTGTATCTACGGGGCAGGTAACACAGTATTGCCAGCCATGTGGTGAGACCTGGCCTGGAGAGACCCGAATCAACATGTGAGTTACACCAGGCCAGCCTCCTTGTTGTGATAAGCTATGAGGTATTCGTACGGAGTATTTCACAGTTCGTAAGCTCAACAATGACAGTGACATCTTAGCGGGGTTATGCATATGGGGGAGGCTTAATTTCCCAGCAAACGGGGATCAGTCATTCATCCACTCTTTACAGGTAGATCCCCGACAGCGGAGCTGTCATCCGTCACTTCCCCTGAGCACCGAATACTAATCGAAATCTCCTGCTATGCAATTGACAACAATAACTACCTTTCTTACTGTCTTCTATCACGACTATGAAGCTCATGATATTGCTGATCTTCAGTATCAACCACGTCAACTCGTAGGATGCTGTCAATGATGCACGCACTGAAGAGATGGTCAGTCTGTGAAGGGGACTAGCAGGCCGGATTTGTCACATGCCAGAGCTGTGCTCTCAGTCTCAGGTCCGGGCGCAGGACAGCTGTCTTACTCCGGGCGGAGGTCATTGGACACCCGTACCCGAAAGGGCCGAACAAGTCCGGGTCCCACCTGCCACCTTACAAGAAGTCCGCCCGCCTGGAGCCGCAGTGCCGCACCAGCGACAGGTGGAAGCCGCAGGAACAGGTGCCGAAGTTCTGCCAGCTTTCTCTCCAGCCTCAGGTGCCTCCAGTTCCTGTTGGGCGGATGGCGAAGGGTGAATTCTGAGAAACTTGCCCCAAGCTGAGCACGTTGCGCCAACCAAGTGCCCGAGATCTTGTTAACGTGTAGCTGGCCAAGCCCCAATTTGCCTTTTCTCAAAGTTGAAATCTTCTTTTGAGTCTATCTGTGAAGAAGAGATGCAAACTGATGCAAGCTCTGGCAGAAGAGCAGAGCTGCTAGTATTGGCGTACACAGTAATTGCCCACCTTATATTTGTACGCACCCAGCTGGCCCTCCTAGGTAGACCAGTGCGGTCGGGAGAGCAACGAAGCGCAAGATACCTTGGTGCGAAGCAAGATTACGACACTCAAAAGTCATGATGCTGCCCCTGGGTTTCTTGCCCAAGATCAGCGCAGCATTAAAATGGTATTCCCGGCTGACAACTGAATGACAGACATCAGCTTCAGATACGAATAAGCCTACGACAGCTTTGACGTGTCAATTGTAAGAAGACGCTGGTGATACAGAAAACGGCTCTGGCGGGACTAGAGAAACACAAAACAAGTGTCTACGTTTTGGATCACGTCCGATCAGTGTGTGCTAGGGTGCCGATTGCATGCCTCAGGTGTATAAGTTCTGGGATGACTCGTATGGGCTTCGGGATGACACGACGTAGGCCAGCTGTTCTTTTCAGACTGCCATTTCTGAGAGTCTCGGAAACGCATAGAGAATCAGAGTCTCGTGATAAGAGGGGAAGACGTGGCTAGAAAGCAACGAGGGCAGGCTGGTGTTGTTGGCTGGTCCGCACTACGTGGCCAGGGTGTGATCTCCGTGGAAGTTTTTCGTTTCTTCGCGTATAAATACGCTACTAATAATATCGAAACAAGACATGCAGATAAAGTAGGCGAGTCGGCCACAGAACCCATATGTGGAAATTCAGTAGTGTGTTGCTTTTGTAAGTCGGATTGATACGGCACGGTCCCGAGCAGCTCAGACTTGAGAATGTTCTTTCATGCGGCGAAGAGTGATTTGGGCGGAGATGTAGTGATCAGGCAAATTCCATATGGGCTGCCAAGAAGTTGGGTGCTGCGTTGAGGCTCTACGGGTGGCAGAAATGGACTCTCCGATGGCGGCCAAGAGTCTGGAGAGCGTCCGATGCAGTGCCAATATTATGGGGGAACCCCATACAGTCGGCACCAAGGGTGGAGGATGAGCGGATGGTTTCGATGCCCAGCAAATCCAAGCCTTTCTGACATGATGTCTGGCGAGGCGAAGCTTTGATAGAGTAGCAGTTTCGAGGCTGGCCAAGTCGGCAGAGGCAGCCGCTGTTGCAGCGAGTCGTGAGACAGGTCGGGGCCGTCGAGGGTGGACTTGTGGAGGGGGGCAGAATGGCGAGTTTGACTGCGCAAAGGCCCTGCAGAAGTCTAGAAGAGGCAAGATGTGTCAGCAGGAAGCAGCAAGGAAGAAGGGAATGCCAAGAGTATGAAGAATCTGTCGAGGGAGAATCCTTGGCAATCTGAGTATCGGACTGAGTCTGGGAGCAGGTTGTGCGGCGTCTCAGCAGCTTTTTTAAGAACAGCAAAGTGTGGTTGCGGAGTGGTGGAACGTGGAACAGAGAGACGACAGAAGCGACGACGACTTTGGGGCCCTTGGGGCCTGCATTCGCCTGCATGTCCCCGGTTTCCCGCATCGGTAGGTGACGGGAGGCCCCTGCGGATGATACGTGAAGCCAAGATTTCCTCCCCCAGGTGGCGCCTGCACGTAAGGCGATGTATCCGTAGTCTCTCTTGTTCGTAGTGTATCCCGTACGGAGTGAGCGGTATGGATGGTACATCGTTGCTGCTGTTTCGAAATCCCCTGACACTAGCTCATGTACAGAGAAACTCGGGCGGCACCCTTGGCGTTGTAACGTCCGCCGTACTGTTTCTGCCGTAGATCTTCCATGGCGCTTGGCTTGACAAAACGTCCATGTTCCCTCTCCTGAGTCCTGAGTGCTTCAAGTGCTTCAGAGAAAGAGGTCCTGCCGGTCTTTACTAAGCACACCTCAACCGACGGGAGACTCTAGCTGGGTAGGTACGTACCCACGTACCTTAAACTACCTATACTTCGCGGCAAGAGACTTCCATAGCTCTTGGCTCTTTCCCTGCCCGGACAGATAGACCTGACAGGGGAGGAGCGTTGGAGAGTTTGGCAACCCACAACCCGCCCGCTAAATGGGAATCGTGAGGGTCTCGAAGGAGGCAGGAACGGGGTAGACCTGGTAGCGAGGAAACAAGATACGTTCGGACATTTTTTTCTCTTAGGTTCTTTCTGCAGTTTACGAGTCCCATCCATCTGCATTCCCTTTTGCGGTTTCCACCCCATTCATCGTCCTCGCCCTCGTCTGTGGTCTCGTCGCAACGAAGCCAAGCTCCAAATCCCGTCCACACTTCCATTGATTCCCATGGCCTACCTACTCTTCTTGCTACGTTTTGCCAGTCTACTCTAGTCCCAATTTGTTTCAACACCCACAACACGAGATGGCCCGTCGTCGAAAGTTCGGTGACACATGCTGGGCCCCGGGCGAATCATGCTTGGCATCTTGAGACTCGCTGCTCTTCAGCCTCAAACCCTCCGAGTCCTGAGCCTCTGGCCTGCAGACTCGCGCATCTGCACCAGCCTGCCATTGGCCTTGGTAGGCACCTTGTGTAGTCCCGCAGACACAGTACATGCCGCCTCTCTGTGTTTCTCAATCTGAAGATCTCGCTCCAGCCTTTCACCTCAAGTCTGCCAAACCCACCCACACCTGTCGCTATCAGGGCTGGCCTACCTAAATGAGGTCGGAGTGAGGCAAGGCTATGCAGTATGGTTTGTCGTTGCTAGCAGTTCGCATCGCTGCAGCAATGCAACGTTAATTTGGCTTCCAGACTCTCCAAGCCTATGCTCAATATCGCCGTTCCTGCATGACGAGGCTCTCTCTGCCTCTCTCTTGGGCTCTTACTCACGTTCAGAGTTGAGGTGAGCATTGCCGCCCGCTGGCGTCGTATCGCCGATCAAGCTCCGCCCGCGGAACCCAGTTCACGTCTTGTCGTCCGACAAATGCGTGTGCGCGTCTCCATCAAGAACCACTCATTGTATTCGTTAGCCCCCCCTTCGATGTAAGCCTGCCACGAGGCCAGCGCCAGAGAGGGCACAGCGACAGCCAAGATACGACATAACCAACACCCCAGGCCGTCCAACCAAACGCAACAAGACAGTCAAGACTAGGTACTGTGTTACCTGCCAGCGCCAAGCCGTGAGCCGGCATGAAGAGGAGGCTCTGTTGATCTTGTGCTGGGATTGGTCCATGGGGATTTCTGGGGCCCTGCTACACACCATCTTCTCGTCTGGATAGCGCATGGCGACGGCCCAGGGGAGTCCCGTTTCAGATGCATTTCAGAGGTCTCAGGCCGTGCATTGCCCAGCACCAACCCTACCCATGGGTGTCCAGTGATGACTAGAGCCGCGACTACATGTTCCGCCTCTCAAACACTCAGACAGGGAGAGATGGGACTGCCCAGCCCATACAAAAGCATAAGTGATTTCCCCTCTTTCATGCTGTGCTGCCTCTTCTTGGACCTTTTCCCGCTCGACCGTTTCCACCCTTTTCTTCTTGTCAAACTTCCTTCTTCACTTCTCAACAGCGCACTGGGGGCAGCTTAGACTTATTTACCATACAATTTTTCTCTCCTTTCTCTTCCGTCGAAACGAACCTCACGAATCTCTAACGAAACGATCACGAAAATCGACAAGATGGGTCTCATTCTTCCTCTCCGAATTGTCCAGGGTGTTCTGGCGTTGGTGATCCTCGGTCTCTCGGCCTTCAGTACGTGATGAGGAACCTATGGTGGCTAGGGTGGGAGAGAATTATGCGCTGACTGTGTGCTTGCAGTCGCCAACTGGTACAACATGGACACGATGACTTCGTCCCCGTCCCAGGTCAACTTCTTGGTCTTCGTACCGCTCTGGTCTTTCATTTCGATTGCCTACCTCGAGCTTGTTCCCAAGTTCGCTCCTAGAGGTGAGTCTCACCCCATCTTCCAAGTTGAGATTTGTTTGAAGTGAAACAAATCAACTAACACCATGTTAGCCTCCCACCCCTGGGGTGCCGTTGCCTTTGAGCTCCTGAACGTCCTCTTCTACTTCGCCGGCTTCATTGCCCTCGCCGTCTTCCTCAGCAAGCTTCTCTTCTGCCGTGGCACCGTGTGCGCTGTTGCCCGTGCTGACACCGTCTTGGCCGCCTTCGAGTTCGCCCTCTGGTCCGGCACCTCCCTCCTCATGGTCAAGGATGTTTTCAAGACGGGGTTCCGCAAGCCCAGCGCCGCTGGCCCCCCTCCTCAGATGAAGGAGTCTGCGTAAGCTACGCCGACTCCTTCAAGTCTTTCCACGTCGCCCTTGAGGAGCGCAGACGTGAGGCATCTGTGGAACTGATTAGAGCCAAGCGGATGCCGTCGTGGGACCGCAAGAGCGATCGAAAATCCATCTGGGAACTCGACCAGAGACGCATCTACGGCCCGGGATTTAGTGATGTGAACCTCGTCTAGATGACTGGTTCACACGAAACGGGAAATGGGGGAAGTAACAGCAGTGGATGTGTTTGGTGTCAATCGGTTGACACTGAACCCAAGGTACAACGGAAAAAAGTGCGTGAATCGGATACAGTTGGTTTTTGGGTTGGTCATTTTCAATAAGGACGTAGATGCTATCCGTATTATTACTATTCTATAGGCTGCGGTCTGTAGTCTTCCTACCCATAATCTCTTAGTCTTGGTTCACCTACTTTTGCCGCGTGCTACTTTGACATCGACGTTGAACAAAAATCCATACGAAAGGGGTTGATACCACCACTTACATGGCTTTTCCAAGAGAACCCACGTCGGCGTTGTCATGCTACGTTCTTAAAAAAGGCATTTATTAATTTAAATCCGAACAATGATCTACCACTAAACATAGTTTAAGAGGAAGAGGCAAACAGGGAGGTCAGCGCGTACAACGACGTGGCGGTTCTTATTGGATACACTGCCGCTGGAGACCACTCGTACTGCGTATAGGGGTGCGCATTTGTACTATGTACTTAGAGTGACCGAGTGGATAAGGCAGTTTTTGGTGGGGTTGTAAATCACCGACTGGGAGTCCCTGCTTGCCCGTCAACTCTGAGCCTTCTGAAGGGTGGCTGAGTTGGGCGAGCGGCAATGCGTGTTATTGGGCTTCATTAACATTTTCATGTCCCTCCTGAAGCATATGAATTGGATTACGGAGTTGCCCCCTCTTTGAAATTTCCATCCGAGTAGACTGACTGTGCTTGCTACCTTGCATCGTACTACGGCATGCGGCATGTAGTACAGGACAAACGAGATCAGACTACGTTTTTGGTTTGGTTGTTCCGCATGTTCTTCTTTGTTGGGGCCTTGGGATGTGATACGGGGTACTTCTGGATGAACAACTTAACGAGTCTATGTCGTGCTTTCATGTTTCCCGACTATACCCAAGGTAGCTGTTCAACAGGTCATGATTGTTTGTGTGTCCACACTTGGAGGCTGTTTCTTTCAAGCCGTTTGCGGGAAAACGATTCGACCGGTTCAATGATTTCTGATCCACACAGTTCACTTCTCCAGAGTCCACGACCGACATCCGCGGGCCGGCATCGTGAGCCGTGGGACCCGGTCGAGGTGAGGTTGTCGGGGGTGGAAGCGTTCCTCGAGTCGGCCGGTAGACGGTGTCTTGCAAAGGTAAGTCTGTCCGTGGTTGCGTTGAAAAGAAAAGTCAATTGGCCCCCAAACTTGCACCCCACACGTGAATAACGACACGGTCAAGAGCTAGGCTTCCACTCTCCATACAGCAATCTTGCCTCCTATCTTTTGGTCAGCAAGACGCAGAATCTCACTGTGTTAATGAAGACAAGTCCAATGAGACGATTAGGCACTCGGTGAACCATCGGCCGGCAACCACACCGATTGACAAGAAAACTTCTCCAAATCTCGCGGGGGGGTCTAGTGGGTTTCTCTGCCTCCCGTTGCCCCTCCTTTGGTGCCATTTGCCCCGCAAAGTGACATTTCGGCGTCGATTGCGTGCTCTGGCCAAGCCCCACCCCCATTGCCTAAATCGGCGCTCTCTTCGCACCTCAAAGCTCCAAGAGCTCTCACCTCACCAGCACTTCACCTCGCATGAGCGACGAGAGAGCCAGCCGTTGCTGCAGCATCGTAAAAAGATGAGAAATGTGACAAGCTCTCATTTTTCGACGGAACCAAACTATTGGACGTTTTCCTCGGATCCAATTGGCTATTATTCAAGCTCCCTGGTAGCTGACCGCGGGATTTGGAGGGGTCCCCTCCTCCATCGGGAAACGATACCTTTGAGAAGTTGCTTCCTTGAGATAGCTACCTTACCTGGTAGACAACTTTTTCTCTTCGGTCCCTGGTGACCCTCCTTACAAGGCCAAGAGGTCAATTGCATATACATACACTCATACAACAGTCTGACCTATGGTGTGATGTCCCCTCAATGGCATCATCGTAGCTAGCCCATTTTCTCTGCCTCACTCTTCCCATTGCTGGACAACGACCCCTACTTACCCCCCTCCCCCTCCCCTCTTCCGTGCTCTTCGTTTGCCGTTGCGTACTCCGTTGCCGGCCCGTCTCTTTTGTGTGTGTCTCTCTCTCTCTTAAGCGCGTCACCGTCCCCGTTGCTCTTGTGCTCGCACACCTTTAGAGAAAACCCGCCTCCTTCCCCTCCTCATCTCTTCTCCGTGTCTCCAATTCCTCCCTCTTTCTGTATACACATTATTTGCTAAAGAATAAAGTTAAACTTGAACAATGGCTGAAGAATTGAGCAAGAACTTTGAGACTCTCCAGCTCCATGCGGGGTACGTATGCTCTCTTTCATGACCACTGCCCACCACCACCACACCGAGCAAACATGCCTTCGGGGGAGGAAAACAACCTTCCCGTTGCTTTTGGAGCTGTTCGAGACCTGATAACAAGCTGACGTGTGGGGATTATCGTGTCTCTGTAGCCAGGAACCCGACCCAACCACAAACTCGCGCGCCGTCCCAATCTACGCGACAACGGTTCGTAAAACCTTCCCGACGACGACGAGCAACCAAGCCTTCTTCTCTCGCGAGCGCGGGCGCAAACATCGCAGTGCTGACAGCTGATCTCAATATGTGTAGAGTTTCACCTCCAATGACTCCGCTCACGGCGCGAGGCTCTTTGGCCTCAAGGAGTTTGGCAATATTTACAGCCGTATCATGAACGTACGTCAAAGTCACACTTTCCTCGACAACCTCATGTTATATAGTGTACCAAGCTTGAAAACTGACCGTGCCCTCCTTTCCACTCCTCCAGCCCACCGTCGACGTCTTTGAGAAGCGCATCGCCGCGCTCGAAGGCGGTGTCGCGGCCCTGGCCACATCCTCTGGCCAAGCCGCCCAGTTCATCGCCATCAACGCCCTCGCGCACGCCGGCGACAACATCGTCTCCACCTCGCTGCTGTACGGCGGCACATACAACCAGTTCAAGGTCTTCCTCCCCCGCCTCGGCATCCACACAAAGTTTGTCGACGGCGACCGCGTCGAGGACATCGCCGCCGCCATTGACGACAAGACCAAGGCCGTCTATGTCGAGAGCATTGGAAACCCAAAGTACAACGTCCCGGACCTCGAGGCTATTGCCAAGGTTGCGCACGAGAAGGGCGTCCCCGTCATTGCAAGTCCCCCCCCCCCCCCCCCCCCCCCCCCCCCCCCCCCCCCCCCCCCCCCCCCCCCCCCCCCCCCCCCCCCCCCCCACCACCCCCCCACCCCCCCACCCCCCCCCACCCCCCCCCCCCCCCCCCCACCCCCCCCCCCCCCCCCCCCCCCCCCTTCCGTCTCCATCGCAAGTTGCACCAACATCAGACGGCAAGCTAACACCGGAAACCCACAGGTCGACAACACCTTTGGCGCAGGCGGCTACTTCATCCGCCCCATCGACCACGGCACCACCATCGGCGGTGTCATCGTCGACAGCGGCAAGTTCAAGTGGGACAACGGCCGCTTCCCGCAAATGACGGAGCCCTCGGACGGCTACCACGGCCTCAAGTTCTGGGAGACGTTCGGCCCCATCACCTTCATCATCCGCGCCCGCGTTGAGATCCTCCGCGACCTCGGCGCCTCCCTGAACCCCTTTGCCGCCCAGCAGCTCATTATCGGCATCGAGACCCTGTCGCTGCGCGCCGAGCGCCACGCGCAAAACGCACTCGCGCTCGCCAAGTGGCTCGAGGCTAGTGACTACGTGAGCTGGGTGTCGTACCCCGGTCTCGAGAGCCACCCGTACCACGAGACGGCCAAGAAGTACCTCAAGCGCGGATTCGGTGGTGTCTTGAGCTTCGGCGTCAAGGGCGGTGGTGATGCTGGTAGCCAGGTTGTTGACGGCTTCAAGCTCATTTCCAACCTCGCCAACGTCGGTGACTCCAAGACCTTGGCTATTCAGTGAGTTTGCGACCCTTCTATAACGGCGTGAGAGAGCACTGGTTCTCTCTTTCTCTTCCCCAAAATAGTTCCACCCGCTAACCATGGCCAAAAAGCCCCTGGACCACCACCCACGAGCAGCTCTCCGACGAGGAGAAGACGAGCTCCGGCGTCAGCGAGGACCTCATTCGCATCTCGGTCGGCACGGAGCACATTGACGACATCATCGCCGACTTTGAGCAGTCCTTCAAGAATGCCTCCTCCGCGTCTACCACGGGCAAGCCCGCCCCCGCGGCCGAGACCAAGCAGGACGACGCGCCGCTTGCGCCGTAGCTCGGTGACAAGACATGCGCGCGCCTGAAATGATTGATTTCTGTTTTTTGCCTTGTTTTTTTCTGCCAAATGTACGAGAACGATAAAATACCCGTAGAAAAAGCAACTTACGATTCTTGTCTTACCTGGTCGCCCTGTCTTGATCAATACGTGGCTTTGTTTGCATGGAGAGAAAAGAGAAAGCCGAAGAAACGCCATCATGCTTGAAACACCCCCTTGATCGTTCCTCGTGCAACATGATCAGAGACACTCGCAAAGTTTTGACCCAGCCAAGTCACCGTTGCCCAGGCCTGGATTCCCGCGTCCGACGACGTCCGCTGTAGATGTGATAAGCAAGGGACGAGTGGCGCACATCACACATCTGCCACGCCAGTCCATGCCCGACCCAAGCCATGAAAGATACCCAGGCACACCAGGTACCGAAGATCAGAAGGAAAATGGATGCGCGTGAAAAAGTGAACCCCTCCTGATCCCTGGTGTCCATCCTCCGATAAGAAAGTTGTGTGATCAGCCCGGCCTAGCTTCCCCCCGTGGCAACTCGCAAAGCACGCAACGAAATGAAACGTGCCGACGCCACAAATTCCTAGTGGGCGGCGCGACGGCATTTTTAGTCTTCACCTTTCTTGTGTGGATATGCGAAAACACATGTTGCCGTTGCAATGCGATGGAGACCCAGTGATTTGGGCGGCAGATATTCGTGGGGGTTGATAGATACAGGAGCTGAGATGGAGTCACAAGGTTGACGGACTGACAGCTGTTCTGCGTACATACAACCCTACGAACAAACCCTCAGAATCGCGGGAACGAAGAAACGTGCGGGATCCCGACAAGGTCTGTGGTTGTAATCCGACCCGGCCAAAAACCGGCGCCGGTGCGAATAAGTAGGTAGCTCCCAACTGGAATGGGCGGGGGGGATGTTCACCGTCTCCACAACCCCCCCGGCGCGCGGTAGACGACCACCGGTTTACTCCGCCAACGGACTCTGATTGGCCGAGAGAGGTTCGCTCCATTCAACGACGCCTCTTGTCTTGCTCTCTCTCTCTGTGTGTGTCCCATCCCCATCCAAGCTCCAAATCCCACGGCCCGCCGATTTTAGCTATATTCCTCGACATCCCACCTCGAAGAACATCACGGAAATCCTCCCCCGCCCTCTCGACAAAGTCTTCTTTCGTCTCCCTTTCGTTACCCCGTCTCTTCTTGCTTGTCGTTCTTCCTTCCGAATCCCCTCCCTCGCCCAAGAACCACCCAACGAATATTCTCGGTCGACACCGCCCCATCTCGCAATGCGCCTCCTCACAACCCTCGCCCTCGCGGCGACATCAGCATCCGCCGCCTCCCTGACCCTCTCGATCCCCTCCTCCCAAGCCCTCCCGAACCCCTACACCCTCCCGCCGTCAACCCACGCGACGCTCTCCTCCCTCGGCGCCACCTTCTCCGCGCCCCTGTCCGTAAAAAACACGTTCGTCTTCCACAACCTCACCGGCGGCGGCGGCGGCAGCGGCAGCGCGGGCTCCTCCTACCTCGTCGACATCCACTGCGCGACCCACGCCTTCGCGCCCCTGAGACTCGATGTCGATGCCGAGGGCGGGTTGGCGGCGTGGGAGACGTACCGCGGTAACGATTGGGATAACAAGGGCGAGGCGTATGCGGCCAAGGAGTTTGAGGGCGGTGCGAAGGGGTTTGAGGTCAGGGTGTTGGGGCAGAAGAATTACTTTGTGGAGAGGAGCAAGTGTGAGTATTTTCTCGTCCCGTCTTTTTCCCCTTTCGTCCCTATGACCTCCTCTATGAATTTAACAGTGTTGGGTTTGTTTGGTGTCTATGGCGAGGAAGCAGAGCTCCCAGAGCTGTCGGCACTTTTCACGACAAGCACCTCTTTCCCGAGATATCGAAACAACCGGGGAGCACGGAAAACGCTGACAACCCAACCTCGCAGTCTCCATCCTCACCATCCTCAAGAATCCCATGATCCTCCTCGGCCTCATCAGCATGGGCATCTTCCTCGGCATGCCCTACCTCATGGACAACAGTACGTTCAGAACCCGAACCTCTTCCCCCGTTCCTTGACGGAAAGTCATCCTAACACGAACCGTTTTTTAGTGGACCCCGAAATGCGCGCCGAGTTCGAAGAACGCCAAAAGAGCAACCCGATGAACTCCCTCCTCGGCGGCGGCGGCGGGGGCGGCGACGCGAACCCCATGGCCAACTTTGACATGGCGGGCTTCCTCGCCGGCACCGGCAGCAGCAGCAAGAAGGAAGAGTCTTCCGGTTCTGGTGCCTCGAGTGGTGGGGCTGGTGGGAAGAAGGAGAAGGGCGTGCGGAGGTGAGAGAGAGTGTCGTGGAAGAGGGAAGCAATGCGGGGGAGGCAGAGTACAATTACACGGTTGTTCAAGATTGTTATCACGGCCCCTATAAGACATGGGGTACAGCCTACGGCGCTTCTTAGACCTCGATTCCCTATAAATTACGTTTTACGAGCTTTGGTGAAGTAAGGATATCGGAAGCCCGTACTGCCATTAACACTTTCTTGCGTGTCATTGGGCTGGTGATCATGCCTTACCTCGGGCAGCCCAGGTATACGTGAAACCGTCCGCAACACCGGTTCTCGTCACCAGCACAGTAGGCGCCCGTTTATATGGGCGGGTCAGGTCAGACTACGACGGTGGAGTGGTTGAAGCAACGTATACTCCAAGGAAGTCGAGGTGGCGCCGGCCGAGAGGCGCGAGTTGAGTGGTTCGTATCCGTCATTGCCTACTTATTTTCGTGTTTCTGTTCTGTTACTGATAGTAGTATCAAGATTGGATCTGCAATGCTACAAAGATATATTCGTCGTCACACAGGCTGATGCATCATAGCGTTCGTCTGAAAAGGCAAAGAGACATGATGTTCGAATGCAACAGGGGCTCTTTTTACTCATGAGAAGAACGCATATTAGACGCAGCGATGCCCCCCTGAAACCCGCCCTAGTCCACCCCTTTACCTGCCAGCCATTCTCTCATGATCCATTTAGTAAGGTACGTTAAAATAAGCTGGCCGTAATCCAGTATCAGTCACTTAGAAGTCACCTCCAAAGTCGTCACCACCGCCGAAATCATCATTGTCCTGTCCGTCGTCTGTACCAAAGTTAGCAATTATTCAAATATCAAGCCTTAGACTCAAAGGGTGCAACTTACTGTATCCATCAGCGTACGCCTCCTGCTGCTCATCATTGATGTGATCCGCAATCAGGGCACCACCAAGCAGACCGGCACCGGCACCAAGCGCAAGACCGCCCGCCATACCCATGCCGCCGCCGCCGGCTTTCCGACCGCCGCCCATTCCACCCATTCCACCCATGCCCCGGCCGTAGCCCTGCTGCTGGGGATATCCGCCATAGCCCTGCTGCTGAGGGTATCCTCCGTAACCCTGCTGAGGCGGATAGCCGCCATATTGCTGCTGAGGGGGGTAACCGCCATACTGCTGCTGGGGCGGGTAGCCGCCGTATCCTTGCTGCTGGGGATACCCTCCGTACTGCGGCTGGGCGTGGCTCGAGCTGCCCATGCCGCCTGTCTTGGCCTTGCCCAGCAGCTTGCCCAAGAAGCCGCCGGAGCTCTTTCCCCTTGTCTCTTGCGCGCGGGGCGGGAGCTGGTCGGGGAACGGCGACTGCGACTGCTGGTGTTGCTGCTGCTGGAGGTTGTAGCCCGGCGGCATAGGGGAGTGGCTGCCGCCGCCGCCGCCGCTACGAGCGCGAGCTTCCTCCTCGGCCTGGAGCTGGCGGGCTAGGCGCTCGTCCTCGGACATTGTGTTGGAGCCGCCTGCGCCGGGCGGCTGCGGGGTCGAGGACTGGTTCTCGTAGGGGTTGCCCTTTTGGTCGTAGGGGTTGTGCTTTTGGTCGACCGGCGGCGTCGGGTGGTCGCCGGGGCGCGGGGCGTAACCCGGAGGGGGGCCGCCCGGGTGCCCGTCTTCTGCTGGTGGGGGAGGGGGAGGGAGGGCAGGCTCTGTCGGCTTATCCCATTGAGATTGTTTGGTGTGGAGGTTTACGTAGAACCTGGAAGTGCGTTTGTTAGCGTCGGCGAGCATAATGAAAGAGAGACAGATAGTTATTGAGGTAGTGATGTCTGGGCTTACCATTCTTTGTACTGGTCGTTCCATCTAGCGATCCAGCCGGGAGGAACCTCGGGGGCCTTGGGAGGCGGGGGACCCGACGGGGGAGCGAAATCGTCGGCCATGTGTAGTATAGTAAAGTCAGGCGCAGAAGTGGTAATGCTGCTCAGATGCGATTAGAACTTCTCGGTGGTGCGAGACCTTTCAATCGATCGATGTGGTTCGGGGTAGATTGTTTGGTGTAGGTGAATGAGTTGTGGGTGTGTATATCTATGCGAATGGACGAACAAAGTTTCTTAGTCTCGACAGCTACTTCAGATAACTCGAGAAATCTTTGTAGAGGGAAAAAGGTACCAATGTTCGAGGTTGGGATGAGATGGAATTTTGGGGGAAGGGAAGAGGGAAAGTATTGCCTCCTACCTCTTACCACGGGGTGTCAGGTGTTGTAATGGGGAGGCGCAATAGGTCGATTGGAGCTGGGCGCGGAGGGCCGGGATTACGTCTTTCAGTTTTGGAACGGTTCCCTTCCCCCTCCTCTAGCTAACCGGAGGGAACCTAGACTGCGTACCCAATAACACCCCGATGTTTCCGCTGCTCCCGCCTTCCAGAGGCATCTTGGCGGATAATTAGTGGAATAAGGAAGTAATTCACCGAGGCTTCGTGTCTTCACTCACTGAACCTGGCACCTTCTCGAACGGTACGGCGAGTATGGAGATCACAGTCGCTGCTGTCCGTCGTGTCGATGACATGATGTGCTGGCAGGGTGCCAAGCTTGGATAGAGGACAAGAGGCACAAAGGGTACGGATAGCTAGACAATTACCTACGTAAGGCAAAGTCAGATCGCAGCCGGGCTCTAGTCCCCTTCGATCCCGTTTCTCGAAGCTGCTCTCACTGCCATTGTGTGCCTATCTCGCCTCTTCCAGTCCGGTCCAGAGTCCAGTCCCATCCTGCGGGTTCCATCTTGGCTATGCTGCAACAGCATGATGCGAGCTGCTGCGAGCTGCAAAGCACAGCCCCTCCCTCTCCGCTGATGCTTGTCCAGCGGATTTACCTAGGTGCCCCTCACGCCGCCGCCCCTCACCTGTGGCCCCCCCGCCCTCTCATACCTCTCTGCCAGTGGCCACTCTGCCTGCCTGTTCGCTTTCCCACTGCGACCCGGGATGCCGGAGAGCCGATACGCAAGGCAAGGTATCTGACAAGTCCCTCTGCAGCGTAGAACAAGCTTTCTTATACCCTGACGGTACCCCTCCCCATCTGCAGTAAAACCGATTCCCCTCCAAAAAAGCTACCTCAGGTCCAACTGGAAACGTCTCGCACAGGCCCGTCAATGATGGAGCCTCAAGGTACCGAGGAGTTTGACCCTTCGCTCCAGTGTTCTCATACCTTGTTAATAAGGTACTTTCTTTGAATCTTTGAATGGATGGCAAACAAGTAATCATTGACGACGCACAAAAACTGTGGCTGGTGACATTTTTGCCCTCGTAGTTTAACTCATCATATGGCAAAGTGACTCTTCTGCCTGCTTGACAATCGAATAGACGGAATCATCAGGCGAGGTACAGGTGACCCAGCCCATCTCTTCCCCCGGTGTGGCGGTGCCCTCCAATACCTGATCATCAACTTCAACCCTCGGGTCGTGATGCTCACACATACCAAAGAGCAAAAGTGAGAGGGTCAACAACCAAGCCCCCTGCGCCAATGCTAGCCCATTTCCCCCATTCCGCTTCGTTTCCAAGAGAACCACTTCTCCCGGGCGAAGGCGTTGACCTTTGGGGATTGCGAAGACACCTGTGGCGCAGCATACCTCAGGTTCTTGGCATTGTCACTTCCAACTTCATGGCCCCAATTCAGCAACTCACACAGACGTACAAATCCACAAAGGCCGGTCATCAGGTTCATCAACATATAACGAGGAAGAAGTGCCACCAAAAAAAGCAAGGTTCCATCGAAAAAAGGGCCCTACCCTCAGGCGTCTATCCCATCTAGACACATAAGCACGCTAGTGCAGGCAAAACTCCTGGTTCCTCTCAAGTATACAATTTCTCCAAGTGCTGTAACAAGCAAAAACAATAACTACAGGTATCGTGAGTAAGACCTGCCTCATGGCAGGCCTCTCTCGTCCCGTCTCCTCTCTCCAAAGAGGTAGGCCGCCTCCATGCAGTAGGCGCCACCTCCGCTGGCCATCCGCCGCTCGCTGCCGTAGCAGATGACGACCGCATCCAGAATGCCACTGAGAATACCTTCCATGGCGCCCATGACCGAAAATCCAATAAAACTGGCTACTATGCCAACCACGTATGCGTACGCCGAGCCCCGTACCCCCATTCCGTCCGGCAGAGCGATAGAGAGCTGCTTCGCCGTCATGACCCATCCTGCAAAACCGAGTCCCGTTGCCATGATGAACCGTGTCGCATATAGAAGCATCTTTGCGAGCCGATAAGGAAGTAAAGGGGAGTGACTGGATCGCCGTGTGCTGAACACATGCGGTGTCAGGGTTGTCGTAGGGCGTTGTGGGGACAAGAAGTCCATCTGGCTGAGGCCGCGAGCCGCCGTGTGGAGATTCTGGGAGTGAATCGCTCCGTAGGTTATGGTGAGAGGGTTCGTGAGCGCTGCGATGGGCGTCGGAATCCACATGGCAGCAATGTGCTGCAGGATATTAGCCATCCTGCGTGGCAGCACGAGCAGCGGCGCCCGGATAAGCAGCGCAATCAACGTCGACTCGCAGATGCTGCCAAATATGGTCGTCGTCGCGTGGTTGAGCGCGGCCGTGACAATCTCCGCCGACGTTGGGGCCGGCGCCGCGTTGCGGTGGAAGTACCATTGGGATACTGTCGCTGCTGTAGTCGCCCGTTGCACCGCATTGATGACTCCAATCGTCCACATGTACATCAGCACGAACCAGATACCCAGCCACCAGCTGGACACGCTGATGATGAACCTGGCAAGTCTTCTGGAGAAGTATCCTCCCAAGAAGATTCTCGAGAACATCCACATCCAGACCCAGGTCCACGTCACTATGATTGCGAGACAGCTGAAACCCAAGATGAGGAGTGCCGTGTTTGCTGCAAGAATTCTCGTGGAGAACTCCAATATCTCAATCGCCTGACGGATGGCGTTGCGGCCCTGCCAAGCCATGTACACCCAGACACAGGCTGCGATGCCAGGGACAAGAGCAGCCCATCGCATCGCTCGATCTTGGAAGCTGGCCCCATGTGATCTGCCTTCATAGCTAGAAATAAAGGGGTATAGTGTGAATGAAAACATGATGATGGGTACTGCAACAAGAATCACCATTGCCACCGGCCTGGCAAAGGATCGAAGCGCCGCGAGCCACACAAAGGATACCAGGATCGAAATGAGAGTATCCACAGCGAGCATGTGAAAGGATGCTTGTAATGTTGTATAGACGGTGTCACCCCATCCCTTCTTGGGCGTGCCTGTGTGTAGCCAGACAAGCACAAATGTAGACACCAGACCGGCAAGCGCAATAAGGAAGATCCAGGCAAAGAACGGGTCATACTTGAAGAGTTCTCCTTCGATCAGGGGGACAGTGGCAGGCAGGGCCTCATCGTCGGAGCTGGCCCGGCGGGCCTCGTCAAAGTCATCTTCTCGAGTAGCTTCCCTCCTCAGTGGGAACTTGCGGTCTCCGGACTTGGATTGAAACTTCTGGAAGGCGGGCGGGCTCGAGTCCGTGGCCGCCTCGTTCAGCAGCGACGCAGATGGGTCGTCGTCGTCCATGATCTGGGAATCTAGCCCAATGTCGACCATTTTAGGATTCGTATCTGACTCCCGGTCGGAAGTTTCTCGCGGGACATCCTCCGACTCTTCGTCTATGACATCCCTCCCACGATTCCGTCCACTGAAGCTCCTCGTACCGTTCCAACTGCTGCGAATACCTCTCCGCAACCCGCGATCCTGGTATCTTCGGCCCGGTGTTTCGCTGCTCTGTTCCAACGAGCCGCGGCTAGCGTCTGGTTCCGTCTCGGAGCTCTCTGCCATCTTGCTCGCGGCGGCCACGCGCCGAGACATGTGGAGGGCGGTCATATCCGCAGCCTCGCGATCCCTCTCGTCTTCTTCGTCCTCCTCCATGTACTCATCGAGCGTGCTGTGGAATAGCGGTGCATCCTGGGCGGCGGACATGCGGGAGGCAAAGCCCATTTGACCATAACGCGAACCGCCTGTCTGGTAGGGGTTTCCTCCGTAGCCTCTACCTAGGAAGGAGCGCCCGCCATTTCGAGGAGGGCCTCGCGATGACCAGTCGTTCGGTTGTCGTGGTGGGTTCTCATTGCCTTGATCTTGGCCCGCAAAGTTGGACAGTCGGGACTGTGATTGCGCCAGAAACCTGGACGCATCTGGGGGCGAGTCAGTTAGTTGACCGCCATCGCTAGGCGTCGCCGAGGATGGTTCAGCAGCGGTGTATGAGACTTACATTCCGAGAACATGGTGCTACCGATAGCGAGGACCTTGTCCCCTCAGAAAAAGTTTGCGTTCTCTTGGGAGGTGGCAGAACAGGAACGCGGGACGTCGGGGCAAATAAGTGTCGGGCTGGCGAAGGTCCTATGAATGATGATGCCGGACAAAGAGTGAACGGCTGGAATGTTTGGGTGCCGGCGGCGGCGGTGGACACTAATGGTATACGCAAACAGAACGTTGGAAAGAGACGGGTCGACGGCAGTTCCTGCGGATGGCCTATTCTTGGACCGGAGAGAATGCCACCTTTGAGATAAGGTAAGGACAATAATTCTGATCAAGCCCGGAGAGCTCGTGAGAAGGGCATCTGCACCGGGTTCTGGGAAGAGATATGAATCAAAGGTCATGCGGTACGGACGAAGAGGTGAAAGGTGCCTAGGCCGGTGAGTGACTGATGGAAGTGGACCGGGCCAGTGAGGGAACTAGGTGGGAAAGTACATGGATGGCCGGGGGGGTTGCCTTCTGGGATGCCCGTGGAAATCCCACCACCCAAGGTACCTACCTACCTTAGGTAACCCAAGGCTTTACCCGCCTGTTGCTGTTAGGCAGCGCGGACGCTGATGCAGCCTAAGCAGTGGCACACAGATGGCACACGACACCTGCGACACCGCCCACACGACAATGACAAGGCACCTTTTACCTGTGAACCCTTCCTGCCGGGTACCTACCTCACTAACAATCCAGCCACTCACAACGTCGATACCTGGGGAGGCAGGCAAAGCAGGGGAACGTGGGAGCCACCCACGGGCTGCGGCCGGCACTCATCGGACTTATCGTGGTGGGCGATAAGGCGGTAAGTTGGCGGATGCATTGCAGCATTGCAGCATTGAGGGCCCGGATTGCCTGAGATGCCATGGCTGCGGGTTGGCGGGCTCCTCCCAGTTCCATGTTCGCCTTGATCTAGGAACTCCGAGAAGCGCATAGGTATCCGTACTCCATACAGCATGAACCCAAGGGAAAACCTACATGAGCTAGAGCACGTCTTTCAACTTGTTGCACCTTGTTTTTTTTTTTCTAATGCAGTCATTTGGCATCTGCTTCTGATACCCAGTGGAGCGAGTACTTCAGGCATTGCGGTTCTTCTGCCCGCCGTCTTCCATTCTTTTCCTACCTCATGTGTATTGTGAGATTCCAAAGACTCTTAACTGCTGCTTCCTGCATGGCACTGACATGTCCTGGCGCAAGACCAGCAACTAAGAAGGCACTTGGCCCGAATGAACTCCAGTCCCGAGTCATGCAGTCCTGAGTAAGTCTGTCATTTCCCCAATTATCGTCAACTGACAATCACCACAGCTGGTCGCTGTTATTTGTTGCTGATGCTGCTGCTGCTACCTTACCTAAGGTACCTAGGTATTGGTACTCTACGAGTCTGCGCAAACAAGCGGCTCGCCTTATCGCTAAGCACTTGCGTCACTGATAACACCATGCCAAATCCCTGCCGCCCTTTCCCTGGTCATCAGTCCTGTTTAAACTGGGGCTCTGTCGTCTTCTCAGGTCTAGCCTGTGACAGGGGGAGGGGACGCCATCTTAAACACTGACCAGCGTGATGCAACTCCCCATTTCTTGCAGAGCAGCACACTTCCATCTCCGATTCCACCTCCCAGAGATCCTTTAGAAAGCAGTTCACACAACCTAAACCGAAGGTCATCTTGCACTTGGATAAGAGAGAGGTCGCCATCAAAGTCATCCCCGAGGTCCAAACATCATTTCTCGGGAACCACGCGGACACCGAACATTGAGAACAGACGACATCCCTTCTCTTGCCAACCGTTTCCCAAACATCCCACTCAATTCGCCCGTCTCCCTCAATCGGAGCCGACGCAACCCCCCCCTCCCAGTGCCCAGTGTCCACCCCTTGTCGGACGTGAACTTCTGAACACGTGCTCCGATAACCGACAGCTGTTTGAAGCTTTCCAACATCAGACCAACCGACAACCACCAACAACACCACCACTGCATTGCTAAACCACAACCATACACGGTCCCCTTCCATTCCACCTCTTCGAAACCATCCGTCACCAGCAGAAACGGTCTCCCGGGCCAGTCGATAGAGACAATCGAAAAAAGCAAACGGCGCAGCTATCTATCTGCCTGGAAGCGAAAAACCACAGACCTCTGCATCGAACCTCGCTCACACGCACATCTTTCCTCCTCCTCCTCCCACCTCCTCCCACCTCACGCGAAGTCACAGACCGCAAAGGGCCATGTCGTCTCCACCATGGGACTACATCGCTAAACTCGTCTGCATCGGCGACTCGGGCTGCGGCAAATCCTCCCTCACCATCCGCCTCTGCGAAGGCCGCTTCTCCCCGCACCACGACGTGACAATCGGCGTCGAGTTCGGCTCCCGCATCGTCCCCGTCGGCCCCCCCAACACTCTTCCACCCCCTCCCCCGGCCCCGGAACCAAAGACGAACCCGGACGGCAGCGCATCCTCCGCCGGCCTCCCCGAACCCCCGCGTATTTCGGCCACCGCCGCAGACCAAGGGCCCCAGAAGCACATGAAGCTCTCCCTCTGGGACACCGCCGGCCAGGAAACTTACAAGTCCGTCACGCGCTCCTACTTCCGCGGCGCCAGCGGCGCCCTCCTCGTCTTCGACCTCAGCCGGAAACAAACCTTCCAGCACGTGACCGACTGGCTCAACGACCTGCGCCAGATCGCCGAGCCCGACATTGTCGTCATCCTCGTCGGCAACAAGGCCGACCTCACCCAGGGCGAGGACGGGGACGGCAACAACAAGCGCGAGGTGACAAAGGACGAGGCCGAGGAGTGGGCCAGGAGGAATGGCGTCTTCGAGTACGTCGAGACGAGCGCAAAGAGCGGCGAGAACGTCGAAAAGGCGTTTATGCGCGTCGCCGAGAGGATATACAATAACATCCAGGCCGGGAAATACGACCTCAATGATCGGAGGTCTGGCGTCAAGGGGCCGAGTGCGGGGGGCAATAAGCAAGTGAGGATAGGGGGCGACGCCAATAAGGGCTCCGCCGGCGGCTGTTGTTAGATGTGCCGCGAAACGAACCAAAAACAAAAGCATACACGAGAAGGATAGTGATACCCAAACGACCATTAGCAGCAGCTTTTTTCTTCTTCCTTCTTTCGCATTCAGCAACCTCCTTTGTACTACTACTTTTTTTTGTAATTATAATGTATGGTCAATGGGCTGGTCAACTCACGATGAGAGAAGGAAATAGTAGGAACAAGGAACAGATTTCATATTGCATTATGTACGGAAGTTGTTATCCCGTCAACTTTGGCTTTTCCCAAAGCTCGAAAGGCCCCCATCTTGCCACCGTTTTTATCGCCCATATCCTTACAGAGAGTGAAAGAGTTGGGTAGAAAAGCCGAATCGTAAAAAACCTCGGCCGTTCAAGTGCATGATTCCCCGTGGAGGAATCGTTCTAATACAATCTTTGGTTTGACTCTTTGTCAGATTTAGTCAGAGATTCTCCAGCTGTCGAACCACTTCAAGTAGCTGTACTGCTTGTTGTTGCCCGTCATGCCGAAGCAAATGGGGCTGAAGAGGATGTAGAGACCAATGATGGTCGCGTACAGGATGCCGTACACTCCATACTGGAAGACCTGGTTCTTGTTGCGGAGGAACCAATCGGCCAAAAAGCCAAAAGTAAGGATAGCGAAGTACAGCGCAGGGTAGTAGTGGTGAACGTAGGTGACACGGGCCATGACGACGAAGGGGAGGTAGTGAAGGAACCAGCCAGCTACGGGGTACAGGCCGGCGTAGTGGATCTGGTCAATCTCCTTCGAGTTCAGGTCGTTGTAGCCGCGTTGCCAGCGGATCAAGTACCAGACAACGACGAGCCCGAAAACACCTAGGCCGGCGGTAGAGCCCCAGTAGACCAGAGGGTTGCCGAGGAGGAAGTACTTGACAATGTTGTCATCCCAACCACACATGCGCAGACCGACATTGAGAATGGGCCACTGCCACCATTGCGAGGCCAGGTCGTCTTGCTTATCGGGGTCGGGCACAAGGGCGTTGTTGGAGGTCATCATGGCAACGTTGAGGTGGATGAAGTCGTGGAGGAAGGGGGACTTGTAAGAGCCGGGGTCACCAGGGGGAACTATGCCAGTTAGCAAGCTGAACAAGATAGACAGGATTCATAGCTTTGACTTACGCTTCTCGTTCCAGTGTGCCTCGACGTTCCAGTGGGTGTACGAGTCTCTGGGGTTATTGGTCTTGGTGCAGGTCACCTCAATCTGCTTGAAACCCCACTGAGGCAGGTTAACGTTACCAGCGCGGAGGTAGCAGCCAAGGACCGGGTGTCTCAAGCGGAATGCCGTCGTCAGAGTGCGGATTCTGCTGCGATCACGGGAGGCGACATCACGAACGACCTCGACAGTCCAGTGGTCCTTGTCGTCACCAATAGTCAAGTTGCCGTAGCTGGAAACTTCCTTATCGGACTTGGTCATAGGAGCAGCGATCTCGTGGGAGTGAAGGTTGCGGCCGGTCTGGGCGTGGATGAGACGGATCGTCTCGCCGTCGCCAATGAATCGGGGAGGGGCTTCGGCGTCGTAGTCCGCGTCCGCACGGTTAGGGTAGAAGAACCAGTCGTTGTTGGCATCCTTGTGGTGGTAGCAGGTGACCTGCTGCTGATTAGAGCCCTCGGGGTATGTCTGGACGTGGGAGTGCAAGAGGCCACCACCGTATCCCATGTTCTTGATGGTCGCGCGCGATCCGTAGGCGATTTCCAAGGGGCTGTTCTTGCCGACCTCAGTGCCCTTCAAGTTTGCCTGGAATAAAGAGCTCATTTGCGCATCACCGGGACCAGTGTGGTCCAGAATGGCAAAGTGGAGGGCGAAAGAGAGCATGTAGACCAGGAACGGAACGATAATGAGGCCAACGACGCGGGTGACAACGTGGGCGCCCAGTGTGGTGACGGGCATCTTGGTGTTGCCGAACTTGGTCCAGAGATCCTCAATGGTGTACAGGCCGACGAGGGAGGTGACGAAGAGACCGACGAGCTTGACACTGCATACGCAGCCAATGCTGAGACCAGTCATGAACAGCCAGAAGAACCACTCGGGCTCGAAAGCATCGTTGCGCTGGTTATGGAACTTGGCCCAGCAGAGAACAGTCGCAACAGTTCCGAAGAGCAGCATCGAGTCGAGAAGGATGAAGCGGCTGATGGTGGTGTACGAGTTCTCGCAAAGGACCATGAGGGTAACAAGCCAGACAGCGGGACGTCTGAGGTTCAGCTCGCGGGCAGTATAGTAGGCCATGGGGATGCAGAGAATACCGAAGAGGGCGTTGAAAGCTCTCATGAAGGTGTAGTCGACATCCTCGGGGTATTTTTCTCCAGACTTGAACTCGAAAGATCCGTTGTAGCCAGCGAGAACACCGGAGAGGCCAACGAGCATCTTGCCCAAAGGCGGGTGAACGTCGAAGTAGTATTCATGCTTGATGTAGTGAGATCCGAACTTTCCAAAGTGGGCCTCGTCCCAGGTGACGATGTCGCTGATGCCAATCCTCCAGAGTCGTGTGAAGATGGCGACGGCCGTGAAGATGATGGGGGCGATGATGGGCTCCCATTGATCGAGGAAAGAGCTCTGCTGAGGAAAAAGATGAACGTCAGTCCCCGAATAGGTGCACAAAAGCTAGTGATAGTGTAGAGGGAGGCGCTTACCTTCTTGACAAGCTGCTTCTTGTCGTCGATTTCAGGGGCAGCCGTTATGGGGACGGACTGGCCCTGGGGGACGGCTCGTCGTCTGACGCCATCGCCCACGTCCGCGCCGGACGCGACAATGGGCTTTTCGGTAGCCATGGCTGTTGGTGAGACCAGTCAGCAAACGGAAAGGCGGCGTATGGAATGGGTTGGACGGGAGTAGAGACTGACTCTCGAAATGGGATGGCCGAATGCGTTGATGAAGGCAGGCTTCAAGGGGGTGTGCGCAGGAAGAGTGGAAGTCAAGCTCCAGGAACAGGAGCTCTGAGCTCCTGGTTAGTGATCGGACGAGTCAAGACTCAAAAAAAAAATGCCCGGGAGCAAGAAAAGTGGGAGAATTGAAGAAGGTAAAGAGAAGCCGCGCAAAAAGAGAATCAGCGGGTTTCTCTTGAGGCACAGGTGTTCCGCAAACCAAACCAGCTCATGAAAAAGAAGGTGAGGTCAGTCAGCTGGGGGGGAAGAAGAGAGAAAGGGAAAGCTGAGAAAAGGCACCCAGAATTACCAGGGAATCATGCAATTAATATGGAGGTGCCCTTTGGCCAGGTGGGAATTTTTTGGTGAGGTCTGAACTAAATCGGGAGGAGCTGGGAGCTGGGATTCTGGGTAGGAGAGAGCACCCTTCGACCCTTTGGAACCCCCTTGCGGCAACACGAAATAAATGCCACCTATGCACCAACAGACACGGTATCCCTCCCTTTCCACTCCGACCACACTTTACGCGAATCTCGTCCCTAGCAAGCTGGGTTCGATGGCCGTGATCTATTGGCTCAGCTGTCCTCAAGCGGCCTTAAGTGGCCTCAAAGCGGATTTCTTACGCCGCATACCTTGGGCAGGCCGCGCAGGTCCTCTCGATGGAATGGCCTGAATGGCCCGGGAAGGACCCCAAATAGCCCCTCTGTTACCCCCTGCCCCCACAGGCTACCTTACCTTACAGCTGCCTACCCCTGAGGTCCGACAGATGGGATCCCCACGCGGCTCTCGCTCTCGACGATCAATGTCAATGTCGATGGAACCTGGAATCCCACTCCTTGCATTCACATTACTACGTACGTCTGCCTATATTCGGTTCCGACATCGTGACATTCAAGACTACGGATACATCATACCTATTCTCAAATTCCCTGCAAGCTACCATTCACAATCATACCTTATTTACACCTTACCTTCCACACGGGATATAGAGCAGCATCATCTTCTTCAGCCTGGCATCCAAAGCATCGAGAGCAATCCAGCTTGGACGCGCCTGCAGCCACCTTATGAGGCGTTCAGTTTCTTCCACAATTACTATCCTAGCGCCATAGCAAAGACCAGACGACACGACACTTGTCAACTTTATTTCTTCCATGGACAAACACATAGGCCACAGCTACGAAAGATGCAAACCGCTCAATGTTCTGTCTTCATGACAGCTGTGGCTCAGCCGTGGTTTCTGACTGCGCTAACCCTTCCGGGCCGCGCAATAAGCCCCCGCTTTCGGAGCTAACCGGAAATGCCAGTGCGCATCGTCCATTCAATCCCATCGGCCCAGAGAAGGAGACCATCGGCCGCCGTGTGGACTCGATCTCGGCGATTCGGGCAAGTCGACGGTGGTGGAGGCCTGCGCCGTGTAGATTGCCCGCAGATGCGGTGCTTCTCCAGCGAGGTAGAGCAGCCTCCGGAGAGCATAGTTGCACGGGACGAAGGAGTACTCTCACCGGCCGCCACAACCGAACGAGAAAGTGCTTGTTACTTCTTCTGTCCTGTTTGACGGAGCGCAAAGCCTTTACTGGCATCAGTCACCTGCTTGCCTACATACTTCTCACCCAAAGAAGTAAAGGCCGGGAAGACCTGATTTGTCGCCGGGAGTCCGCCATCGCGGTTGTTTCTTCAGAGAAGGGGGAAAAAGAAAAGGGGGTCACTGCTTCTGCCCACACACACTCTCTCTCTCTCCCGGTTCACCTCAGACGCTGGTCCAGTCACCAATCTAAGTCACCATCGCCTGGGCGCGGCCCATCTGCCCCGCCGAGTCAAGCCTCTCTCTCGCTCTGCAGCATGCTGAAGCCCGCATGCGGAAACGCCAGACAGCTGCATCACATGTCTTTTTTCGTCCCTACTCTCTCGTCCACTCCGTAGTGTTTCCCCCCTCCTTGGCTGGTCCCGGTCTGATCCATAACACATTGTCGGCACAGACAATCATTGCTAACAATCGCCCCATTGCGGTGCAAATGTACATGTCCCAGAGACTCTCTGACACCTGATCTGGACTCAAATCAAGCCTCAGGTTTCTCTTTCCAAAAGAAAACCCCCACTGCGTCCACCATTCTGGATCTGAACCGTCTCCGCCGACGCCGCCGACGAGAAAGAGCGGATTGCATTAGGGGTCTCGCCCGTCTTATGTCATCGCTCCTGCATCCAATCGTCCGGTCCCGTACCACATCTAGCACCACCGACCACCACCACACTACTACAACCACCACCACCACTCCGACCACCATTACCACCGCTACTTCAAATATCCTTCCCGCGGTGCCCCGACCATCCAATCCTCGCCTCCCCTCCTCTCGATCTTGTCGCCCTGGATGTAGCAGACCTCCCCTGCTGCGCGTTACTTTCTACAAATCCGGCTCGGTCCCCCGACTCACATCTCCGCCGATACCTCCTACCTCTCAATGTCGTCTCTGGTGTCCGACTTCCTCATCAACCCGGTCCTCCGACAAGCTCGACGCTTTTCAGAGATCTCGAGATCAACCTTTGTCTCCGAACGGGACTCTTCGTCCGACCCTGTCGCCGTCCCGAGCGACGTGAATAGTCCCGCAACTCGGCATGCGATTGTTGCGCCACCCGAATCCATTCCGGCACGATCACTCGATATTGCGACACTACCGCCGACAGTCGACGACGAGCAGCCTCAGTCTTCGGCTCCCCTAGTTCAGAGCCCCCCATCATACACGATGGCCGCGATGCCACCTACAACACGGGAATCTCTACCCGCCGACGATGGCATGGGTGCGATGCGAAAGCGTCTACTCGACATTCAGTCACAAGATATCGCAGCAGACGAGAAGGCCCGGCTCATGCATGAGGCTTTGATGGAGGGTTACCGCAAGTCTCGAGACGCTCCCCGCCAAGGTAATGCGCCGGCAGCCAGCGTGATAGCAGCAGGGGAAGCATGGGAACAGTCAGTCCCGATTGCACCTCTCGAGTCGTTAAAGTTTTGGCAACATGCGATAGGGGAGCCGTCCTCGCCAGAAAAGTTTATCCTGACCGCCGACGATGTTCGGCCCACCTACGCGGCCGCAAAGCTTGCTACAAGAGAAGAACCCGAGGGTGCTGTGATTCTTGGCTGCCAACATTACCGCCGCAATGTCAAGCTGCAGTGCTCGACTTGCGCCAAGTGGTATACTTGTCGTTTTTGCCATGACGCAGTCGAGGATCACACTCTTGTCAGGAAGGAAACCAAGAATATGCTCTGCATGCTTTGCGCCACGCCCCAGAAAGCATCAGACGTTTGCGTGAACTGCGGGGAGACTGCAGCCCGTTACTACTGCAACATGTGCAAACTGTGGGATGACCATCCATCCAATCCCATTTACCATTGTAACGACTGCGGTATTTGCCGACGAGGAAGAGGCATCGGGAAGGACTTCTTCCATTGCAAGGTAATTGAATGATCTGAAGCCAGAGTGTTTCTTGGACGGCCGCTAACACGTGGTTTTAGAAATGTTGCGCATGCATCTCGATATCTATTCAACAGTCACACAAATGTATCGAACGCTCAACGGATTGTGACTGTCCTATTTGCGGAGAGTACATGTTTACATCTCCCAAGCCAGTCGTGTTTATGGGGTGTGGTCACAGCATTCATCAGAAGTGCTACGACGAGCACATGCTGAGATCATACAAATGTCCCATTTGCAACAAGAGTTTGCTCAACATGCAGAGCCAATTCCGCCAATTAGAGCTGGCTATACTTGCTCAGCCAATGCCCCCTGAATTCAGGGACACCCGCGCCACAATCTTGTGTAACGACTGTAGCGGGAAGAGTTCCGTCCCTTACCACTGGCTCGGTCTAAAGTGCGCGATTTGCACTTCTTACAACACGGTAGAAATTCAGATCAGCGGCGGAAGAGAAGAGACGCACGCGACACACGCCAATCACGTGCCCGTCACGCCGGCAGCAGTCACGCCGGCTCTTCTATCTCCTGCGCTTCCTACCCCCGTAACGACACAAGCAGCGGCTGCTCCGGCAGGAATGGACATACCGCAGGTCGGCAGGCGACGACATTCGTCTCATGCTGGTCCCGAGGCACGTCATCTAATGTTGGATCGCTTTGCCAGGTCAGCCTCGCCAGCAGTCACACCTGGTATGCCACCACCAAACGCACCAAATGCTGCCATCGAGGAAGAAGAAGACGAATCAGAGAATGACATTCTCAACTTATGGGGACGGGGTCATGGTGACTCGGACAGCGACACCATGTCGACAGACATGGACGAAGAAGAGTCGGAGGGAGAGGACGATGACGATGATGATGACTATGAGAACGAGATCATGCTCATCGGACATCGGTAACCTCGGCTACGATGCAATCATGATTTCAACGATGAGGTGCATCTGCAAGAGACGGATATAAGATTGGCGCACTGGGTTTTTGCGATGGTCGCATGGTTTGGACATATGGGTCGTCAAGGTCATCGTGGGCATATTACTAACTGGTTGGGTAAGGGTTAGTCGGCGTTTTTAGGATAGCAGAGTTTGTCAGCCTCGGATGGCACTGCTGGGTTCTTTCTCATAGCCCTCGGAAACTGGGCCTTATTTACGTTTCCATAATAGACAAAAACTAAGAATGACAAGCAACGCAAAATGCCTGACCTGAAACGCCTATTGTCCATGAATCCCCATCCTTCTTGCCCTTTGTCATAATTTTCATAGCAGACTCTGCAATCTCGAGACAAACGCTTATTGACGCCTCCGCGATGCAATTTGGGCGTCGACCTCCTGGGATTCCTTTCTAAGCTCCTTCACAACGGTCTATTGCGATAGTCTAGTCAGTGTCATGTCTACTTTGAGCTCGATGGATAAAGTATTATTCTTACGGCAAGAGCCTCTGGGTTCACGCCATTCTCGATCATGGAGATGCAGATCGACAGGGTGCGGCGGTCCAGGTGGCAGTTCTTTTTCACATGGTCACGTTAGCATGGAGTGGGATTTTGAGAGGATGGTAGTAGGTGGGCGTCGCAACTGACGAGGATGGTAGAGATCTCATGCAAGATGTCGACAGCCTGTTGGGCCGCGGCCTGCTTCCCGCTTCGGTCGTCGGCGGGCATTTCCGTATGGTGTTTATTGCTGATTGCGAGATTGTATGAGTGAGATGAAGGTTATTGAATGGACGTCGCTTTGTTTGACGGGAGCGGGGCCAATCAACTTTAGTGAATAACGGCAGCCTGTGAGGTGCTCGAGGTGGATGTCTTAGTCGGACGGAGTAGAGAGTCGGCAGGGGCCGAAGTTGCCTATTAGGAAAACGCGTCTGAAGAGTGGCCCCGACGCGCCGGGCGAACTAATGGCAGGGGTTGACTGGGCTAAAGTGGGCAACTACCGGAAATGGGGCCCATCTTTTTTTTGTATGAAGCCGCGACTGACCGAACTTTTTCACCTTTCTTAGTCCGTTCAGTCTTCCGTCGCTGTCTCACTCTTTGCTTTATCGTCATGACCTCGAATTTGCTGCAACAGTCAGCTCATGTTTTCTGACAGCTGCGTACCTCATTGTTGTTGTTTCCATACTACTAGCTAGGCACCCGTCCACGCATGACCACGGATCGTTCATAGCCCGCCAGGCTTTTCCATCTTTCTTCGCATGATGAAGCACACCCCACCGCTCTCTCACGATATGCCCAGTTTCCCACGAATACACTACTTAGACTTACGGGAAACGAACGGGCCTAATGGCTGACGCACGGGAAGAGACAAGCCGCTTATATGGCCCCCCAAAAATCACGATTATTCCTCATGAAGGAATTGAAGATGGACCACCTCAACTGCATATGAGCCGGGTGCCAGGTCAAGGTGAGCGGGTGCATCGGGCCGGATATAGCTTCTCACATTTGCTGACCTTCCGATAGCCCAAGCTCTTCGTATCATACAGGCTCCTGAGACCCTTTACCCTGCCTCTCGCTCTACGGAGCTGGCGCCTTCTTCAACACTTTGGGGCTCCCAGCGAGTGCAAAGACGATGGCTCTTCAACGCTCACCCAGAGGCTTTCGCGGGCAGCTCCGAAGCTTCCAGCTTTCTGTACGAAGGACTCGCTCAGCTCATGCGGCCTGATGCCGCGCCGACGACTCAGCCACTTATGACAATCAGTCAGATGGCAGATGTCACCAATCACACGCGGGTCGTGCCCGTCCCCGTACTGGCCACGGCTGCCGGCGAGTCGGGTGAGCTCCTCCGTCTGTCCAAGATTGAGGAGACAAACTGGCGATGGGGCGAGAACGAGAGCCCAACGCTTCGGATGTTGAGCATCGACCAGCACGACAAGGAAGAATCTGTCTTGTGGTCGAGCGATGGAGCCCCGATTCTGCAGATCAAGCCTGCGCTGAGCTTGGTCCGGTTCGAACCCACGAGGTGGCTGCTGGTGCAGAAGCGGACTTCGACTACCATTCTTCAGCCGGATTACCACAAAATTCCTGTTTCAGAACGCCCGTCGGGGATTGACCAGGCTATCGAGCGCCCATCTCGAATCAACCCGAGACCCGTCCTCACCATCTCCTCGGAGCAGACTGGAGGCTTTGCGCATTCTGATGTGTCTTTCAGCTATGGCTCGCAGAAAAAGCCGCCTCAGCTGGCCATCATAGACGAGTGCGGCTACTACAGTGTCTGGGATGTCAAGGGTCGAGACATGGTGGGATCCAGCGGCTTGCGTCCAAAGCTCCGGCATTGTGGCCACATTCACTTGGGTGTTACGGAGCAGCTCCCCGACGAGGACTCGCCGGCTTTCCGCGCAGAGCCTCATGGCGTGATGTGGATCGGCGCGGCCGGCCCGGGTGTAGATCTTTGGGATGTGCCCGAAGGGCAAGATGTCGATGCAGGAAACGACCTGGCTGCCCTGACGTCGAGGTCCAAAAAACTCGTTATCTGGAACCGCGCAAAATTTGAGATCATTGATATCAAAGACTCGACGTTCCGAAAGAGCTTGGTCATACTCAAGACGGACGAGCCAGACCACATACTAGACGTGAAGCCAAATCCCTTGAACAGGAGTCAGATATTCATCCTCACGACCTCAGGTTTCTTTTGGATCGAGACGTCGTCTTCAGGGACGACAGCCAACAAGACAGGCGGACTCTCCATTCTGCAATCCTTTGCACACCTCAGGGGCTCGGATGCGGACGCTCTCAGGCTCACCGTGCATCACGGCGGTTCGGAAGCAGGAAACGAAAAATGCACAGTTTTTATCTACTCTGACAGATCTCCAGAGGTAGATGTTTACTGGTTTTACGCGCCTGAAGACACGGGATTGCCACAGTTTGAGCACCATATCATGAAGCTCACGGGCGACGCGACGAAGCTTCAGACTTTGTGCCCAGTGCCGGCTTTCCTGAGAAACCCCTCCCCTGCAACAGCCAAGGGCCCAGGCTTAGAGTACCTCAATCATGACATCCGATTCCAGCAGCTGTTCGTTCTTGGCAGGGACCTCAGCTTGAGCCAGAGCCTCTTTGCGATCTCGGCCGGCCCTGATCTCGATGTGGTGGCTCCCGATAGCAGTCGCGAGTGGTCAAGAGACGGGCGCAGACAGGCGCATAACAAGAGGCGACGACAGTTCCTTCAGCATTTTGAAGGTACTTTTGTCGTTCCCGATGGCCTGGGTGATATGGATGAGCTGGTGCAGCGCCGCGCCAATCGGTACCAGGAGCTCATGGAGAGTGAGCAGGCAGGAGAGGAAGCACAGCTTAAGCAGCGGTGGCCTAGAGGTCTGAACTTGGACCAGCTCGTATCCCGCGTCAATGTTTCCATCGAGTCGGTCATCATGGCGTCAGAGCAAGCTACCATTGAGGGTCCTCTGTCTGTATTTGAAGCCATACGGGAAGCAGCCGTCAACTGTCTAGAGACTGAGGGCGGGTACATCCCGCTGCACACTTTGTAAGTTTGGATCTTCCCATCATGGCTTTCATGCACTCATTAGTGTTAGGCACGAATACGAAAACACCTTTGAGGCGCCTCCTGTCTCCCATGAGGCAGTAGCAGCGTGGGACTCTCGCTTCCAGGAGATGATGAACGCGCAGACCGATCGTGTCATCGCACAACCTCTCACGTCGCAATTTCTACACGGCTTGGAAACATTGTCACCCCTCGCAGACATCCGCGACCAGCTCGAGGAGATGTGGAGTCCAGCGGGCCTCCCGCCTAGAGCACAGCAATCACGGAATGTCGTGCTAGCAGAGACGGCCGAGGCCATCGCTCGATCCCTCTTCGGTGTGGCCGTACTCGACGCGAACCTCCCGACCAGAGAAGACGAGTCCCCCACCTGGGTTCCCGAACCTCCACCACTACCAGCCCGGCAGCCGAGCCAACGCTCAAGTCAGCGCTTCTCATCGTCACCCGCAAAGCGTAGCCAACTATCGTCAAGCCAGCGACTCTCACTCTCTCCGACCAAACTAAGCCAGCCCCTCAGCCAGAGAATTTCTCTATCGCCAACCAAACGCGTCCAAGCCCTCGGCCACCGCCTATCCTTCTCCCCTTCCAAAGGCGCCCGCTCCCAGCCCTTTGACAACGTTCCCCCCTCATCGTTCCCCTTTCCCTCCTCGGGGCCCCTATTCTCCCAGTCCTCCTCCGCCGCCCCCTCCTCGAGCTTCCCCGACGCCGCCCCATCAACACCAACGACACCCGCACCCACCACAATCGCAACCACGGCTCTCCAGCGCCTAAGCATGCTCGCCGAAGACATCAACACCGCAGACCCCCCCGCCCGCCAACACAAAGTCCTCGCCTACTGGCCCACAGCCCGCGGCGTCAGCACGGAAGGCTACGTCTCCTCCGTCCTCGCCTCCTCCACAAAGCACATGGACGTCCTCAACGAGCGCCGCCACCGCGCCGAATCGCGCCGCCGCAAGCGCAAGTCGCAGTTCCTCGGCGCGTCGTCGCAGCACGGGTGGGGAACGAGCGAGATGGACGACGTGTTCGAGTCATCTGGGCCTGGGTCCGGGCCCGCGACGAAGACGAAGATGCAGACGGCGACGAACACCGGGTCCGAGTTTGCACCACTGTTGCCGCCCTCAACGCAGCCTCTTCCCAAGCTTGCGCCGCCCATCATCGGCTCGAGCCAGTTTCCGCCCGTGCCGTCTTCTCAGGCTATCTTCTCGTCGCAGATGCCGCTCGTCATGTCGCAGCCCATGGCTGGGAGGCACGGGATGCGGTCGCCGGGGAAGAAGAAGAAGAGAAAGTCTGGTTTCTAAGGGTCCCCGGGATATGGGAACAAAAGGTTCGCCTTGGATCACTGTATTGGAGATTTTCGCCTGTGTCTTTCATAAATGCTACGGTCGTGTCGGAGATTTACCATAATCCCCCCCTTTTTGGGGGGGGGTGATGATGAGCTGTTCCTCAGCTCGATGCAAATTACTCTCAACAAAACTCACTTAAGCCCTCTCACTTTTTTTTTCCTCTTCATCTCGCATCCGTGATAAGTCTCTGCATCTCAACCTCCATCATCTCCAAGCAACCCCACTCCTATTTACTCACTGCCGACCTCCAATACCGCTCCCAACATCATTCACCCCCGTCCCCTTGACCTTGTGATCACTCGGATTCGCCGCCGCCTCGTACAGGATATTCGCCGGCGCCCGCCCCAGCTGCATCCACTCGCCCTTGAACCCCAGATACGACACCCTCGTCTCGCCCTCGTCGCCGTCGCCGAAATTATCCTCAAAGAACAGCGTCAGGCGCTGGACGCGCCCGAAGAGGCTCCGCTTAACGGGGATCTCTTGGACCTGCGCCGTGCGCGAGAGCTCGAATTCCTGCGTGGGGTGCGCGTCTTCGGCGGAGGCGAAGTCGAGGTCGTCGCGGTTGATGAAGAGTTTGAGGGTGCGCGGGGCGGAGGGGGAGTCGGAGGTGCGGAGGAGGAGGGCGTGGAGTTTTACTTGGCCGGTGAAGCTTGGGTTTGTTAGCGGTGTTCCAGGGCGCAGGGGGGGGGGGGGGGATTGAAGGGAATTGGTGAAGGGTTTATATACGTGTGTGTATGTGTACTGAATTAGATGGATAGAATGAGTGAAATATTAAATGTAAAGCATGACATAGCACAATATCTCATGTTCATGATAGACCCAAGCACACTAAATGAGACAACACCAAATGAAGAGTAAATCGATGAAGAAAGTAGCGATTCACTCACGGAACGTTAACCAACAACTGCTCATCACAGTCGCTCACGACCTCGGGCTCGGCGTCCAGCCTCTCGGCCCACGTCTTCTTGACGACGGCCCGCGCGCTGCCGATGGCCGCCTCGTTGAGGGCCGTCACCTCGTCAAAGTTGATGTGGCCGTACAGCGAGTGCTGCAGCGCGGGCGTGATGTCGTCCGAGTGGTCGTGCTCGTCGTGGCCGTGGCCGCCGTGGCTGTGGTCGTGGTGCTCGTCGTGGCAGTGGGACATTGTGTGCGGTTTTACTATCTTGTGTTCTCGTTTGTGTCTCTTGTTGTTTTTTGTGGTTTGCTGATGAGACTGGTGGTGACGATGGTGGGGGTGTTTTGGAGGGGTCGTTTTGGCACTGGTGAGGTGTTCCTCCTTTCCGGTGGGTAGTTTGGGTGATATGTTGTAATGCGTGGTAGCTAGGCGAGATCTTCCCTCTGTGGTGATATCTCGTTGCGCAAAGACCGTTTGGGTATCAAGGATGCGAAATGAATAAGTGATGAAGATGAGCCGTTCTACGTTTGCTTAATGATGCTGCGGATGATCAAGTTCAGTGAACAAACGGCCCCACTTTCGAGCTAGAAGGTTCCGTGATTGGCTCTGAGACCACCTCCGCTGGACGTCGAGGTCCGTTGCGGCGCCGTTGACGAAAAAAGTTTTTACCAAAATAGGTGGTTTCGGTTCATAGGAGTAATTCCTTTATGTTGATGATTAAACGCTTTGAATGTGTGAAATGGAATACCGGGCCGTCCGTGCTGTTTCCTCGTCTTGTCAGGCGGGTGAAAACTGGGTCGGGCTCACCTATGACTACCATGAATTCACACTTTACGTGGACCAGAAGGAGCTCCATACCTTTTAATTTTCTGATAATCTTTTGTAGTAGATGTCATATAGCCATTCTTTCATTTCATCGTGTCCTGGTTCTGTTCACATCAGTATATCTGTGCCAAATTAGCTGTTGAGCGGCCCCAAACACATTGTATGTGGCTAGCTAGATCTCTATATAGCGACAATTTGACTACATCCTACAGGTACCATGATTTACACGTTCTCATATGTTTCTGGGAAAACTCTAGATGTCTACGTCTTGGTAAAACCGCGGGTATGCCCTCGGTTTGTGATATAGACGGCGTGTGCTTTCCCGCTTCTGCCGTCTATCAACTTTGCGAGTGATGAATTGAGTGATAACTTGGCCGGTATCGAACAACGATACTTGACATCAATACGGCATGAGATTGTAAAGCATCGCTAGAAATGCAGCAAAACTCACCCTGCCTGCAACAACATCCTAAGAATTCAAGATTCCCCCTCCAAAACCATCATCGCCTCCGCCTCACCATGGACGCAACATCCCCGTCCCCATCCAAACTCTCATCCACAAAACCAAACCTCTCATACAGCCCCTTACCCGCCTTACTAGCATCCACATACGCCGCGACTCCATCCTCATCCGCAAGCGCGCACCCCCACGCGAGCAACATGGACGCCGCGCCCCGCCGCTGGTATTCCGGATGCGTGACCAACGTGTCGAGATCTGAATGTTCCTCCCCAGATACCAATCAGCAAACCAACTACATATGTGTATCACCAAGAGCACCTTATTCTCTCAGGACAATATCTCAAGAATCTCAGGACGCCCGGGAGAATGTAGGTCAATAAAAGCGGAAGGGAGCAACGGAGAAACCCAGGACAGAAGAAAGACAAAACTCACAATAATGCCTCTCATCACCCATAACCCGCTCCCTCTCCGCCTCCTCCCTAGCAAAGAACAAATCACACACCTCGGAAGGCATATCCCCCGCCCAAGGAGGATACCGCCGGCCCCTCTCGGCCGGCATACTCGTATCCCACTTGGCCCACGCCGCAATCCTCGGCCTGCCGCCTCCCCCTTCTTCACCTTTACCCCCTCCCCTATCCCCTCCCTCCGCCTTCGCCGTTCCGGTCACGGTAGCAACGCTGCTCACATCAACGACCTTGACAAACCGCTGAAACGTCTTCGCCGCCATATCCCCGCCATTCGCCTCGTCCCACCACGCCCTCACACCGGGAGTATCGGGCCACAGGCGGGATATCACCTCGTCGCCGGCAAACGCCGCGAACCACGTCTCCGTCAGCGCGGGGACGTCGTCTAGTGTCGCTTCCTCTAGTTTGAGGGTGTTTTCCTTCTTCGTGGTCATATTGTGTTTTTCTCCCCTTTCTTTCTTGGCTTTTCCTTTCTCCTTTCTCTCGTCTATGGCTTTCTGCTGTTTCTCTTGTCGAAAGATTGCTGTTCGTTGTGTTGACGAGCGTTGATCACATGTCATAAAATCGACACTTTCTCCAGGCTTGTGTAAGGTAGTAGGTGAGATGAGAGACAAAGAGATGCATGAGGAAAGCATTCTTTGGCTTACTAGGTAAATCGAGGCGAATAGGTAAGCAAGTAGGACAAATGCGGGGTTTGCATCTTTGTCGATCAGGGGCAGACGGGTAGGTAACACGATCGATCTAATGTGTGGTTAGTATTGGCTGACTTCAGTCTCAAATCTCAGTATTTGACCACCCGTATTCGTCCTCAACTAGTTCCCAGTTTTTTTTTACTATCATACGATGATGACCTTTGCTGGAGACGGCGCAACTGACAGAGGCAGAGATCCTCATACCACTAGATGCTGACTGGTATCCAAAGGAGTGAGAAGACATTGGCACATTTCAGTATACGCTCGCTCGCGAGCCACAAATTTGATCGGCACTCTTTTTGCATAATCGATTTCAATGATGCAGCAGTCGCTAGTAATGGGCACAAATTTTATGTACAAACGCAGTCCAATGAAAATAGCTCCCGTTCAACTAAAAAAAAATACGCAAAAGTGCTCGCAGACGCTAGGTTCGGCGACCCTCTCATCTTTGTTCTGCAACGCTTCTCTTAAACCCGGTACGTCATCCTCGTTTTTTCCCACCTGTCTCAAACGTCGAAAGGAAAAATCAACCCAGGCGCTCAACCGTTTCTTTACTATCCAGTCCGGGAGGCCTGCGACACCGAGGAGAAAGTTGCCGCCGTCTATATGCAAAATACCGTCTAATCGTATTGATTCTCTCGTGCGCCGATCTCGTCTCAATCATCCTGATTACCAAGGGGAGCGTATCTACCGCTGCCGCTGCTGCTCTGGTCTCGCGTGCGACCAACAACTCTGGAGACCCATCCACTAATGGTGCTGCTGGCCTCACCATCCTGGCCCTTGCCGTCGGGAATGTCGGGAGGATCGAGAGACAGGCCAGGAATGGCGCTGTTGGCAGTAAAGTTGCCGGGCCGTCCCCGGTATTCGGACCCAATGGGCGATCCGGGCATGAGCGAGTCGTTCTCGCGGCCATGCAAAGATGGCGTTCCAATAACAGTGCTGGCGTCGCCAAAGAGCGAATCCATCTCCTCCAAGCGGACACCGCAGGTCTCGGGGTAGATGAAGTATACTGCGTGGGTGTGTTAGCATTCAAAGTCCAGCCCGTGTACGAAGGACGCAACTTACCAACAATAAAACTGACTGCACAGAAGAAGGCGTGCACAAGATACAACCGCCACTTGATCCACTCCTGGAGCAGAGGCGTCATTTCTCCGACGAGCCAGTTGAACGCCCAGTTGGTTGCGGTTGACAGACTGGCACCCTTGGAGCGAATGCTCAGGGGCAAGATCTCCGGAGGGTAGAGCCAAGGAATCGGGCCCCATGAGTATCCAAACGCCGCGTTGTAGATCATGACAAAGATGACGACCAATGTGGGTGTGTAGGTGATGTCGAGGTAGAGCCAGTACGAGATCATTGACAGTGAAACACACATGACAATGGCACCGCTCAGCAAGATTGGCCGGCGACCCCACCTGTCAACCAGGTACCATGGGGGAATGGTTGAGAGAAGGTAGGTGATGCCGTTCACGCCAGCCATGAGGACGGCGTCATGACCAACCCAACCTGCCTGTTCAAAGACGTAAGGAGCATAGTAGCTGATGACGTTGATGCCGTTGAGCTGAGCGAGACCCTGAGCTGACATGGCAATGAAGACACGGGTGCTGTACTTGCGGAACATCTCGGCGTATGTCCTCTCACCCTCCTGTCGCTGGAGAAGCACGTTCATCTTAATTTCGCGATACTCGTCTCGGGCCTTTTGGTTGTGGATGTCACCCTTGCCGTAGAGGTTGGCAATGACAACGATACCTTCTTCGTCGTGATCGTTGTCAAGGAGCCATCTGGTCACAAGTCAGGATCGGGCACACAAACATTCACGGCAAGCAGAAGACCAACCTTGGAGATTCTACAATGACCAAGCTTCCAAAGCCCAGAAGGGCCCCCATCACGCACTGCATCAGAAGGGGAACACGCCATGACATGTCACTTTCGATGAATCCGCAGAAGTAGTCGACCCACACCGAGGTGGTATAGCCGATGATGTTGCCGGAGAACTCAATGCAGGCCAGCTTTCCACGGTTGTGGGGAGGGGAGATCTCAGACTGGTAGACAGGGACGATGGTAGACAGAGCACCAACGCCCAGACCAGCAATGATTCTGCCCAACATCATCATGGGCATACCAGTGGCAAATGTCTGCAAGGCACCACCGACAAAGAAAATCATGGAGCCATATAGAATGGTCTTGCGTCGGCCGATGATATCGCCAACCTTGCCAACGACCAGAGATGAGATAAAGGCGCCAACTTCCAGGATGGCAACCATGGTACCAATCTCGGCCGAGGAAGGCTGATGGAAGTAGTTACGGAAGTAGACACCTCTGTGGATCCCATCAGTTAGCTATAATGATCAAAAAGGTGAGCAGCGGGCAGAGCATTAGACGTACGTGATGATGCCTGACATGACACCCTGATCATAGCCGAATAAAAAGACTCCCAAGGAGACGAAGATACTCGTGAAATAGCTGTTGGAGGAATTGTCAGTCAAGCGATGTCGCGATAAGGGTAATTTCGGAAGGGCAGGACGCACATCAGGGCCTTGCCAGTGAGGCCGTGAATAGAGGAACCGCCCGGCATGATGGCGCCGATGACTCGCTGCGCGCGGGTCGGACGAGGTTGGGCGATGTCGGGAACCTCGATTGCCTCCTTATTAACACCTCCACGACGGGTTTGTGAGTTATCGCGGCGACTAGGAGACTCTTGGATGCGAACACGCTTCTTCTTGGAAGACTTGTGAGAGGGGTGTCTCTTGTGAACGCCGGCTAGCAGCTCGTCATCAACGTCGCTGGGCAGCTGGGTGCGAAGGGGGTCTTCGTCGTCGATAAGGTCGGCGATGTCCCCAGTGTCGGTCCAGGAATCGGACTCGGAACCGAGAGAGTCCTCTGATGACGGGTGGCCGTGGTGATTGTGTTTGTCGTTATCGAAGTTGTGGTGTTGACGGTGGGAGGTGGAAGAGGAGGTGTGGTTGTGATCACGGTCACGGGCGCTGTGGTGGTTGTCGTCCCGATCAGATGCTAGCAATGACGTCGCCTGTTCTTGCTGGTCTGGATGTGGCCGGGACTGCAGGGTCCGCAATGGGATGTTGGACGGGAGACGTCTACCGTTTGAAGAGGGAATCTTGGGCGGTTATGGGGCTGATTAGCGACAGCACCCTTCCGCTCTAAGAGGAATTGAAAAGGTTGGGGGGGTGGAAGTGAAAAGAATGTCTAAAAGACGACAACTGGCGGGCGGCGAGTCGAGTCGAGTCGGGTCGAAAAAGTGACGGTGCTTTCTGCTTGGTGCTTGGTGCGTGTTACTGGCTGCGGCGAGTAGGCCGAATCGGCATGTAGGTACTCTGTAAGGTGAGGTAAGGTAGCGTTGGATGACAGGCCAATCCACTCCCTGGTGCAGCACTGCAGTGAGAGACTTTGGTGGGACTGGGAAGGGGTAGCTATGCGGACGGGCGGGCTGGCCGTGGGACCGCTGAGCAGGTAGCTCTTGGTGGTGCAGGTGCTTGGTCCCAATGTTGGATTTTGGGGAACCTGGGAAAAGGGATTGGGGAGCAAATCGAGGCCTGCTATTGGTGCTGCTGTTACTGCTGGGGCAGAGGGGCCTGGAACAGGACGGGCGCGGGATGGGATTGGGCTGGAAGGGAAGGAGAAGGGGGAGGGGCCAGGCCAAGGCAAGTGCCAGGCAGACAGGCTGGCAGGGCAAGGCAAGAGAGATACGGGGAGAGGGAAAGAGGCGGGAAGGGACGGGAGGGAGCGACAGAGAAACTGCAAGAGACAGCTCAACTCAGGCTTGCGGCAGGAGCAGCAGACAGGCGGCGCGAGTCCGGCTTGGTTGGTGCTTTCCAAGAGTGGATGCCGTCGATGCAACCTGCTGCACAGTGACACACGGTCTTTCCAGGAAGCCTGTGAACTTGGGAAAGACCAAGGAAACCGATTGCTGGGGGTCCCACTTTCCTTAGGCTGTAGGCTGTAGCTTGTGCGCTGAGCAGCAAATTGTGGATCGCCGCCGACAGGTGCAAGAATAGGTAGCTGAAGACGAGTAAGGCTATTCCGCACCCACACGAAGGCTATCCCGCACCCATACTAGGCCTACTCAAGCAAATAGTGGGCTGCACGTGACTGCACAGCCGCAGCAGCCACATATTAGGCCATGGGCGCGCGCCTTCCCATTATTTCTGTTTTGACGCGTAACACCACCTTTTTTGGTCATTTTTGAAGCAGGATAAGTACCTCTCTGAGTACCAAAATATAGTCTCTAGAGATGTATTCTCCCTGAGCAAAGACTGGCTTCTAAAGTCGTGGTTTTGACTTCGAAAAGCGCGCATAGTCGGCATTGTGGAAGAGGGCAAAGTGGAAGGTGCAACAGGCAGTGGAAGGTGCAGTGGAAGCTGCGCCTTCCAATCCTCGAGAACTGCCGGAATAATAGAGATTCCGGGTCAAATGTGGCTACTGCGGCTGTGTAGTCACGTGTAGCCCACTATTTGCTTGAGTAGGCCTAGTATGGGTGCGGGATAGCCTTCGTGTGGGTGCGGAATAGCCGTACTCGCTGAAGACGGGAAAGTAGGTACTCTGTACTGCGGTATCCTGAGAATAGGATTCCAGAGATCAAATTCCAGTCTCTGCTTTCTTCTCCTCTTCTTCTTCTCGATCAATGCCAATGCCAATGTCTCTCAATTCTTTTCGAATAGAGCGAAGAGACAAGGTACAATGAAAGGGCAAGAATGATGCCCAGGAATCCCGGCTCGATGGAAGTGTCTTCCTGCGATGGGTAGGTACCGATGAGAAGCAGATGACCAGCCAAATGGAAGACAACCTTGTTCCTTCAGGCTTCCCGTATCCTTTCGGTACAGGGTGCAGCTGGCCAAGGGGGCAAAAAGAGTACAGGCCGTACGCAGTAGTAGCGCGCGAATCCACCTGAATGATGCTTCTACGCAACGGTGCAGCAAAGACGATGCCGCGATGGGGAAAACGGATGCAACAGGCAGAGAGAGAACTCCTGAAAGTCCACGCCGCTGTCCGATCTCCTCCTAGGGTACAGATAGCACCTAACGGGTTTGAGGCAGTATGCCCAGTAGCGCAGATCTACCTGACCCTTTTGCCTTGGCACAGAGCCCCGTCGATACAGCACACAGCACGCAGCAGCACTCCGTATCGGTAGAGCGATGAAATGATTGAAGGGGGTTGGTAAATGTGCTGACCAGTGCCGATGACGAAGTCGATGAAGGACGTGAGATGGTCTGCTGCTAAGGCGGCTACCCGCTTGGACGGTAAGGAGCGATACGGTAGATGAGGTATGGTAAAGTGCCTCAAGAACCAGGGATAGAAGAGTGAAAAGAGCAGATGGGAATGGCAAGCATGAAGCGGGAAGGTCAACAAACGGTCATGCGGTCGAGTGTTTGTCGAGTCGTGGGTGGTGTCCTTTATCGAACAAAAGGAGTGTCAGGTGGTCGGTCTGAATGAAGTGTCTGTACGGAGTACCGGGCTACGAATGTTGCTCGAGAACGGGTTGGAGGTTGGATGAATGGTAGTTGAGTTTATGAGCCTCCTTTGGGGGAACGCGTAGAATAACGTAGACAGGACGGGGCACACGACCTCCTTTTCTTGCGGCTGGACGAGCAGCAAGGGACAGATTTCTGTCTTCAGTCCTACGCCCCTGAAATGAGGATTATCCGATTCTGGCGCATGGGTCCCGGGAGCCAAGGGAAGGGAATCTGGGAACTCTCTGCGGACGGGACGGGCTGTCCAATGCGATTGCCAGATGGACAGATTACACAAATTACCTCCTTCTCACTTCTCAGAGGCTGAGGAAGTTACTCGCCCACCAAGTATGGATCTGTGGATGGACCTGCTGCGTCGTACGCGTCTGAAAAACTATGGGAACGGAGCGAGGCTCAAAGATCAGAGAGAGATTGAGGGACCACTCAACTCCAGACCCGAACCTTCCCTCACAGATTCCATTTCTAATTCCACCGTCCAGCCCCACGCCTCGCAGGCACTACACGCCGCACAACTTCAATCCATCCTGAGCCGCGTTGTCCATCCCATACTATGACACTACACGCTCGGCACGCTGCTCTTGGCCCTCTCAAGTCACAGGCGATTTACGTATCGCTTACACTTCTATTTGCTATTCTCAACGTGAGTTCAAGCCATCATCTACTTCATAGGAGTGACCACGCACGTGAAACCGTTTGCTGACTCGATTTGTGGGCCATTCCCTTGGTCCCGAGGGAAGGGATCATCGGCGTGTCGTCGGGCTTTCGGACCATACGAGACCGCCCCCAAATCTTGCCTTTTGCAACCAATCCCGTATGCCGACAAACGACAACCATGATGGGCGTTCCATTCGTCGAATTGAGGCCCGTCTACCGTCACAGAGTGCAGACTACCTTACAGTGTATCAATCGGAAATTTCCTTTCCTTGAGGCTTCTCAGCCGTTGAAGATCGTCCCGGCTCGGGTCGAACTATCCGCCGGTGCGGTTCGCACACCCTCGTGGAACTGTCGTGCCTTTTTTCGTTTCCGGGCGCGCTATCCCGCTGCCGTGTGCCAGCACAGGCGTTTTGCAACGTCCATCCAACGGTTCCGTGAGGGTACACGGCCCCGTTTTTGACGACGATGCCGAAAACCGTCAGAGGGAAAGAGGCTCCACAACGGTGCTTTGCCGTCGTACCTGCCCTTCGCCGCGCATCAAAACATCGACGTCATTTCTTCAGGACCCATTCGAGATGCAAGAGGGTTCATCCTGCCACAACCGCCTGTACCCCAGACAATGCAACCACAAACCCTCTGCGCAATGTGTACGGCGTGACAGCCTGACCCTCGCCAACCTCGGATCTGAGAAATCTCTCTCCCCCAAAAAAGAATTCAGATTCGGAGTTGCAGTGGGACATGATCCAGCCTTTTCGTGACCACCTGACACATTGTTGCATGGACTGATCGACGAGTCAAAAGTCGCAGACACGTATGCACGCGACAGCAGACAACAATGCACGTCTGTTCCCACGACCGCTCGACCGACGATATTGGCACTGTCTCGAGAAAGACCCTGAAAGGGAACAACTTCCAGGTTTGGGCCCTCCACTTGGTGAACGCTGTGGTCCACAAAAGTCTCGAGAACCAAAGCTGCTCACGACACGACGGACGGGCCTCGTTTTCCACTAATCCATCTTCGTGCTTGAAAGTCTGCATTGGAAGAGCGGGGATGATTCCTTTTCTTTTACGAGTACCTAAACTCCCAGTCGATCCCCCCGCGCCTGGGTTGCTCACGAGTCGCGCCCGGTCAAGACCCCAAGACCCCAATACCCTTGAACATCGTGGAGGAGGGGAAGCAAACTGAATCGTTGACTAAGACACTGGAGGAATGACCGTTCGATTCCCGCCGAAAGCGTAAGTTTGTAATGTGGGCGACGTGGGGGAAGTGACATCCCGTAAGACCGTTGACGGTTGAATATCGCTTATTAGTCAACTTGTTGTGCAATAAGCATAGCAGTAGAGAGCTCCGATCTTCGGCCAAAATACTCAAATTCAAGGCAGAAATAATTGAGTATCATTCATTATGTCAATTGAGTTATGCTGCATGCGGTGCTATTCATCGCAGTGTGTGTGTGTACCGTAAAGTAGGCCATGCCTAGGGTAAACAAACGCCCGTCACTTTCCACTTCCTATCAACACCCTACCGTATACAAGATCAACGAAGCATACGGAAATTCCCCCAAAGAAATCAAAATGATCTTCTCACCGCAATTTGAAAGCATGTTTAGCAAGATATCACATGTGGGTCGTGAGGCCGGGGTGAGCAGCAAAGTGGGGACATATCGTGAGATTGTCCGTGGTGGAGCACAAAAACCTCAAAACACGACGAAAATCAACCCAAAAACATACAACACCAGGTATTCGATGGTCGTCACCGACCCAACTACTAATCCGGCCCTCATTGGCTTGTCTATGGGAGAGCGGACGGGATCCCGAATTTTCCAATGGGTATGGTCGTATGTGGTGGTTTGAGGCGAGTAAGATGATCATATTGTGGTGGGATGACGAGAGATTGTGTCTAGAAGGAAGTTTGTGTGGTTGTGAAGAGTGGAAGTAAGGCTGTTTACACTCCAAGATAACTCTTCTGAGGGACTAGATGTCAGAATTACTCCTGATAATATGAGATTTGTGTTAGATATCTGGCTGTTGCCCGCTTTAGTCCCCGAACCTTCACTAGACTCCACCAAAGAGCATGAGGAATAGAGAATACGTTCCTTGCAAAATTGTTCTTCTACAGACTTCTTGGGCTACTTAGTTGAGATGAACCAAATAAGTACATAGGGTTTCCTGGTATAGTTCGTTTTCACAATACGGCAATCGTCTTAAGCTCGCGCTACAAGACCTTACACTTATCAATAGCTCCAAAGGCGACTAAGCCGTTGACACTGAAAGTATGACATTCAGTCTTTGGTTATCTAATGATGAGTCTTTAATGATCTATGAGTCACTGTAATTCGTGTGAGGCGGTACAAATAGAAAACTTAGGATTCGTGATCCTCGATGAGCGTGATATTCTGTCTGGACATGTTTGCTGCTCTTCGAGGATAGAAGGACTTTGCCTCATCCTCTATAGACGAATAACCCCATTGAAAAGGAAACGAATGACAACTAGACACAGCGATCTCAGTGTTTGAGTAGGAAGTAAGACATTTGCCTCAACTTTCCCTCCAATCCCTCAACCCTCATACCAACATCAGGCACGGGAGGTCCACACAATCGAGTCCACCTCTCTTCAATCTTACATTTAGGTAGTGCCTCCTTTTGAGACACGCGATTCTCCGAGACCATGCAGCTCTTTAAGTTGTACGAAAATCTCATCATTGAAATGGTAAATGCTCTTTATCTCCCTTATCTTAGTCGGAGCCGGTTCCGCACCACAACACCAAACCGTTCCGTACAAGTTCCGAGAGAGCGGGGAACCCGATAACACCAAACCGACAACCGCCATACTTCAGGATTGGATGAAACAATTCTCAATAAAGTTGGATTTTAGATCTCTGTTATTTCAATGACGATGAACCAGCCCGTTCGGAATAAGAAGGAAAAGTCTCGAAGTGGGTAACACCCGCACCTCTTATATCTACTGTGGTCGGCCCCTTGACTAACACCCGGCTTCTAATCAAGGTGGTTGCCTCGTGTGTAAGCGACGGGTGAGTCTGCTATGAGCTGGCATTTCTATCGAAAGCTTTGAGACTCAAACCTAACAACGGAGTGCAAACCAAAAGCGCGTCAAGTGCGACGAGCAAGAGCCGAGCTGCCAGAGATGTATCAAGATTGGGACCGAATGCCCCGGATACAAGAGACCTGTGAAATGGTCTACCAAATATGAGAAGACGGCGGTCTCTGACCGCAACACGGCCAATGTTTGCAGAGGAAAGACTTCCAGACTGGCTGAACGTGACCAGAGACTCCCAGTGTTGCCGGAGAATCCGACATTGCTGGCACCTACACATCTTGAAGATGTACCCCGTCCCATTGAGACCAGGGAATTCGATACTGTCTTGGTGTCAGGAACGTTGAAGAGCATAGGTACCATCAGGCCGTTTCAGGACTGTTCGGGAGAGGTATCAGCACTCTTGCACTATTACTTTTCTACAGTCTGCCATGTTCTTTCCTCGTTCGATTCCTTGCACAATCCATTCCGCTCGGAAGTGCCTAGGCTATTCAGTCAGTCTCCGCTGCTGCTCTACTGCGTGTTGAGCATGTCCGCCGCACACCTGTACCAAAACGAAGAGTCAAAGATTGCTGTTCCATTGGAACTCCAGACCAAGGCCATCTCATACTTAGCTGGGCAGCTACCCACGCCACCCCCTATCGACGGGCTTGAAGTGTCCATCCGCCATGAATCAACAGTAGGGAGATTTGTTGGATCTAATATTCAAGATGATGTGCTGCTGGGGACTATCTTACTAGGAATGACATCGGTATGTTCTCAACGCTCTCTCAGCTTCATTCAAATTCTCCTGTGATCTATGGTTGATGAGTTTACAAACAGGCCTGGCACGTCGTATCTTCCACGGGGTTAGTGCATCTCCACGGATCGAGGGAACTCTTCAAGGCTTGGATGTCATCCAGCCATCTCAACACCACCAACGACAGAATGATAATGGGCGCGACGCAAGTCTTTATGATCTCATCCATGGTGTACTGGGAAGCCATGAGCTCCTTCATCGTGGACCAAGACACAGATGCCCTATCCTATCTAGACGTCTTCTGCCACCTCCCATATTCTCTCAAAAGGTACCCATGTCCCTGGACGGGTGTCGGAACAGCCACGTTCATCTACCTCGCTAAAACGGCGGCGCTGGTGAGGAGGCTGAGAGCTCTGCGGCGTAGCTCATCGGGCATGTTCCAAAGGAGTGACGGCATTACCCAGGATACATCCTACTACTCGGATCTCTTACGACAAGCCACGGTCTTGATACAGAGCATTTCGGCACTTGAAGCGCCGACTGTGAGCTCAGTCACGGATATCGGGGATGTGTTTACGCCTCCGGGTCACCTCATCGCCATGGAGCAATGTTACCGGCTGGCGGCTCTACTCGAGTTGACTAGGGCATTTCCCGAAGTAGTGGGCACACACGTCGTTCAGAACCACGACGCCGGGCTGAATGATGATGAGCAGGAGAAGAACCGGCCGGTAGAAAGAGTTTGCAATCTTGCTTTGAGAATACTCTGGATCATGGAAGGGATACCCGTCACATCTGGCACCGTCTCGACGCAGCTTTTACCGCTCATCATCGCCGGGAGCGTTCTCGGTCTAGTTTCGAGAGAGAATATTGCCGGTGAAGGTATTGAGTTTCTGGGCAGTTCGAAAGATGTCGCAAGGTGGAGAGATTTTGTAAAAATACGCACCCGTTGGCTTTACCAGTTGATTCGACTGAAACCCGTGAGGCATGGGTTGCTCATCTTGGAGGAAGTTTGGGCGCGCTTGGATAACTTAGACGCTGCAGATTGCTCTGGTGATCTCATACCAAAGAGTCAAAATCATCATTGGATCGATGTAATGGAAGAAAGGGGGCTAGAGACAATGTTAGGGTAAAGGTATAACAAGCATGGCAGAGGTACTTCAGCCCAGACTTACACATGAGAACCCGCAGACTTTACCAGGCATTGGTATCAGCAGAGGCGGAGTAAGTAGAAAAGCATTCAAGAATAAAGACTCAAAGAAGAACCAGCGTTATCAGCGAGTTTGGAGGTCTCGGCAGTTGAATGCCATCCGTTCACACGCTTCAGGATGTATTAGCGCACCTCGCACTTTTTGTCCTAATTAGGAAATATGTGTCCCCACCCGCCACGATGTAGTCGACAACGGCGATAGCAGAGACGGGAGTGGTGGACATGGGCATAAATAGACTCTGCCTTTCCAGTCGGATTCAGGCTTTGGACCATCTTGTTTTCATCAGCTTGCTCTAGTAATTACTCGTTGGACATCGTCATAGGTTATCATCCGCTCTACAACCCGTCGTTCTCCTTTCACACCATGCCTTCAACTCGAGACGGCTACCTCTGGACTCCGTCCGGGGAAACGATCGGTCTAAGTACAAAGGCAATGATCGAATCTACCCTGGAATCTTCCATCACAGAAACATACGACGTAATTGTAATCGGAAGCGGCTTCGCCGGTCTCATTGCCGCGCGCAACCTTAGCCGTGACTCTAGCACTCGAGTTCTTCTCTTGGAAGGCCGAGATCGCATAGGAGGAAGGACATGGACAGCCAATGCGCTAGGAGAGGACTTTGAGATGGGCGGGACATGGGTACACTGGAAAGTCTTCTCAAGTTATCACCAAGCAAATGATGCAGACCGACTGACTAGAGGACGAACAGGCATCAACCCCATGTTTTTACAGAAATCCGTCGATACGGCCTACAATTCAACCTGAAGACGTCTTCAGGCACAGCTGCCGTGGAACACACATTCTACACACCACAAGATTCGAGGCCTGCGCTGGTCGATACTCTTGCCACCAACATAGCCGTCCAAAATGTCGCGGATGCGTTTTTCTCCATCGACGGTCTGTCCAGCCGCGAGTTGATGCCTTATCCCCACGACCCATTCCGCCTTCCTGCGCTCTGGACAAAGTACGATCATCTCTCCGCCAAAGACCGTCTGGATCAACTCGACGTCAGCCAACGCGACAAGGACCTCTTCGACGCCATGATCAGTTCTTTTGGCGCGGTCCCCGGCAGCGAGTGCGGTTTCACTGAAGTCCTGCGGTGGTATGCTCTGGGAGGCCACTCTATGGCCGGAACGTTTGAGCTTGCTGGGATGTACAAGCTCGGTGGAGGCGGGATGACTTCGCTGGCCCGAGCGATTCTGGATGACTACCGCGGACATGTGGTGTTAAACGCCGTGGTTGAAAAGGTAGAGCAGCGGGGATCGACTGTTGTGGTGTCTACGAAGAATGGACGTCGGTTCGAGGCCAAGTATTGTATCTCAACTATTCCCCTGTGAGTGCTTCCTCTTCAACTCGAATTCCTAAGATGCTAAGAATATGCCCAAGGAACTGTCTGTCAGACGTGTCCTTCTCCCCCCCCCTCTCACCACTCAGACTGGAAGCCGTTCGGGCAGGTCACATCAATAAGGGAAGCAAGGTTCATTTCCGGCTTGCGAAGCCTGAACCGGGATGGTTCTCCATGGCGAATGGATATGGGACCTCACCTTGGTGTTTTGCATTCTCAGACCACAACGGCACCACTGACCAAGCAGACTCTGGCAACTTTTGCATCGGGTTTGGCTATGGCGCGCGTCATATCGACACGAAGGCGTCTACTGAGATGATCACGACTTTTCGAAATAACATCAGACCTGAAGCTGAGGTAACAGCTTACCTCACCCACGATTGGGCCAACGACGGCCTTGCCAAAGGGACTTGGAGTTGCTGGGGACCTAATTCAATGAGCAAGTGGCTTAAGGAGCTCCAAAGACCAGAGGGAAGGGTTCACTTCGCGAGCGCCGATTGGGCCGATGGATGGCGAGGGTTCATTGACGGGGCAATTGAGAGAGGGACTACCGTAGGACGGGAAATTGAGGTGTTGCTTGCGGGAGATAATGCCATTGCTAAGCTGTAGAGCCTATGTTTACTGATTAAGTGTGTTATATCGATCCTTAAGTTGAAATTTGCCTAGCAATGGAGCACCCACAGACAGCTTCAAATACCAGGGTGCGGGTTTCTACAGGTTTAAAAGTCACATCCCCAAGGACCAAGAGCCTTGATGTTTCCCGATAGAGGCATTGTCTTTGATATGTATCTTTATTAATAACAGAGGCGATTTTTCTCATCAAGATGAACCCTACTTTGTTGTACATTAACCGGGCCGCAAGCCAACCTTCTTTTCGGGTAGCTGCTAGGCCTCGCTCTCTCATCTTTGTCTATACCCTTTCGTCGAGTCTTCGTCATGTCCAACGATCTATCGGGCTCAGCTCCGAGACTCCACGTTCTACCCATCCAACGCCGTTGCTTGTTTTCTTTTTGTTGTGAACATCTAGGCTCCTTTTCTTCTTCTTCGTTTATTTCTTAATCATGCCATCGAAAGCGGGAATGAGGGTCTGTGCAAGCCAGAATGAGAAGACCAGCTTGGGTCCAGTCATGAGGAGCTAAAAGGAAAATCGAATGTCAGCAGGTGGTCGATAGAGGAAGGAGTTGAAGGGGAGCTGCTGAATAGTCTTACCTTGGGAACCAGGCCCTTGAAGAATGCGGTGGCACCCTCGTTCTTCATCATGTTGGAGATGATTCTGAAACCACTCTCGGGGTTCTCAAAGTTGCGGTTCTGGATACGGGTCTTGATGACGTCGAGGGGAGCGGAGACGAGGAGGGAGGCGGAGGCGCCGGCGATGGAGGCGATGAAGTTCTGGAACCACGAGGCCTTGTTGTAGTCCTCGAGCTTGAAAAGGTACTCCTTTGTGAAGGCGGAACCACCGAAGAGCTGTCGATAGGAAAGAAACACAGGTTAGTCACTGTCATAGACCCGAAATTGAGACTAGAATGTGCTTACAGCGAAAGAACCAGGAGCGTTACGGGCGGCGGTCCAACCCCAACCTCTGTACAGGCCGAAGCCCTCGTCGGCGACGATTCTGAAAACACCACGGCCGCGGAAGGCCTCGGGGTTTGTCTGTCTCTTGATCTTGAGGACGTCGAGGGGAAGGAGGACGATCTCTCCGATACCGATCAAACTGTGATGAAGTCGTGCGTCAGAAATGCGAGTCTGTCCCCACAGGTTCTCGGTCTCCGAGCTTTGCGACTGAGAGAATTTACTCACCTGCCGGCGGTGGAGTGCATGATAGCCTTGCCAGTCTTCTTGCCGAAGGCGCGCTCAAAGTCCTCGCCATAGTTCTTGGCCAATAAGTCCCTGGCGATGGGCTGACCGCCATACTTGTATATTCTCTGGAGGACCTTGTAGCCGGCGGCGTATCCCAGACCGGGGAAGAGCGAAACGAACTTGCGGCCCGCTGTCGCGTTGGCGGTGTCTTTGAAGATGACCTTGTTGAGCTGCTCGACGCCGGAGATCTTAAATGCGAAAACGTGTCAGCTTTCCCATGTCGTTGAAGCTTTGCTTGCGGGAGGCAGGAAAGGGAGGGGGTGGAGCTCGGTCCGGCGTACCTTGGTCTGGTTGCTCATCAAGCGCTTCGCGATGGTGTCGACCTGAGCTTCTTATTAGCTTCTCGTCCCACAGCTCTTCAACTAATCGTAGCTCTTCGTGGAACTCACGGGGTGGAAGACGGCCAATTCAGCGATACCAGCGGAGCCTGCAAAACGTCAGCGCGCCGGGCTTTCATGCGCGGGCGCAAAAAAGAGGGAGCATACCGGAGCCCAGAAGTCGCGCGGTGTTCGACTCCTTCTCCCGTCCAGTACCAGCAGTCGGAGACATCTTGATAGGAATCTGCGATAAAGTGCGAAGAGGAAACTATAGAAATCCAATTGAACAAGAGCAAAGAAAGGCGGGTTCCAGAGGTTCGGACTGTCGTCAGGTCGTGGGGGCACGGATATCAGGAGCTCAAAAGAGGAGGGTGATTCAAAGTTTTGGAGTCGACAGCTGGGAAATTTTTACTCAACCACTTTGGACCGAACTCGCAGCTTAACTTTTGCTGACCCTGCAGGGACAGGCCCCCCTGGACCGCCGAGCACCGGGAAGTGGAGCCTAGCACGGCAGGGATTGGTTCGCCGCGCCGAAGCAGCTTCCATCTACCGACCGGTACGCTAGCTCAGACCGTTCTCGACCGATCGGACTGGATTGCGGCTCGGTCTATAGATATGGATTCACTTGACCGCGACCTACTGAACGTAAATTCTCACTCGAAATCATATCATGTTGTCAGAACAAAACGTTCCGCTTGGACGAAATATAGAGTCGCACCCCCGTTTCAGCTAGGGAAGCCTGTATATAATGCTGAGACGCCGTTCCTGGAAAAAACTGCGCTTCCTTTTGATTTTGGGTATCTATCATCCTTTTGCCCTCCCCAATTTGGAGCCACCCGCTCAATAGCTCATTGCATATGCCGATGATGGTGGCACCTGAGGCGTAGTGTACGGTTCTATGCCTCAATCTAGTAGTCTCTGAAGACTCCCACTAGTTCGTCCAGTCTCATGACATGAGCCAGAAGTTTGCTCTGCAACTCCAGGTACTTGCTGTACTTGTTGTAGTGTTCTGCAGTCATGACCTCTTCCTCCTTGCCCTTTACGTCCCTTCTCTCGACGAATGACAGAATGTTGCGTTCTCGGTAGCGATGCACTTCCAGGTTTTGAAGGCATCGGAGCATTGCTTTGTAGTAGTCATCAACCAGCTGCGCCTCGGTCCTTTCAATGTCAAAGAACCAGAAGAACATTGTTCGCGTCGCTGTTCGACTGGCATCTCTGGGAACCTCCTGAACATCAACGAAGCCGGCCATCTGCATGGCAAGCATTTTGCCCTGAACTTCTCCTTTCTTCATGAGAGCGAGAGACGGGAGCATCTTCTCGTCCAGCTTGCCCTTCTCTCGCATAATGCGAGTCAAACGCAGTCCATGCCGACCGAATGACTGCTCGATGACGGCATCCACCTCTGTCTGTTTGAAACCCTCGATTAATGGCTTGAAATCGACGGTCCACTGCCCTCGGCCTTGACTGCCACAGTGCCGCAGAAATCCTTGCCGGCTTTCAGATAGTAGTAGCAAATGCTGCCTCATTTTATCGATACGGCTAGCGCCGGATATGGGCCCATCTTCGAATCTGACCTCGCGGGATCCAGAAGCTGTCCGTGGCCCCTCGTCTTCGGAACCGCCCGAATCTGCTGCGCCGTTCATGTTGGGACGAGCAGAAGCCCTCGGAGCCATCGGAGGTTCATAATCAGAGTCGTCGGAATCGTACATAGGCTGGCCTGGCGTGGCTCTAACCTTCTCAGCACTGCGAACGTCAATCTGATCTGCAGAAGCCTTTCCAACTCCATGAGAGACGTCAACGGATTCATCAAGGTTTTCGAGTATTTCCAGACTGGTCACAGTGACTTGGCGTGTGCTTGAGCCTGGACCGTCTGCGTCGTTATCAGAGTCGATTCTCGGATCCAACTGACAGCGGGACACCTGTTGCGTCAACAGCCGTAGAGCCGTGTGGTATACAAGGCCGGTGACTTCTCCAAAAGCATCGGCTGCGTACTGGGCTAGCTTCTGGTTTCGCAGCTCAACGAGACACTTCTCGGTGTTGACTCTGAGAACAATGTGCGACTAAACTTTGTGATTAGCCAGGGAAGAGGAAGAGAGTATTTCGTGCAGATGAAGACTCACGTCGATCTCAGGTACATCCTCATCCCAGTCTGCGGATTCTCTTGCTCCTTTGCCATTGGCAAGCTTCCTCCGCTTGGTCGAAAACATGTTACCTCGTCCGACTTGTCGCTTTAACTTTTTGCTCTCGTCGCGTGCTTCTCGGAGTCTCTTTGAAACTTCTGTTTGCATGAGTTCCTTGTTCCGTGCTGTCGCTCGCTCGCCAGGGGCCGTTTTGGTGACCTCCTCTTCGATTTCGCGGTAAACGTCTTCAGGGTTTCTGAACGTCTTGGGCCCAACCTGATCAACAATTTCCGCCACAATTAGCCGATTCAAGACAGCGTGGAGCTCCTGAGCCGCATGCGACGGCCCATGCCCGTTGACCTTTGCCTTAGAGCCGTTGCCATTGACATGACCATTCGTCGCATGGTCGCCATTAAGACCTGTCCCGTTCCTCCCCTCGAAAGCCTGTAAGAGATCCGATACCCTAGCGTGGCCGAGCTGCATAATAGTTTGTACAATCTCCTGTTCCGCGGGGCCGAATTCGGTGCCAACCATCTCGATTATTTTCCCAGCGCGGATAATATTGTAACATCCATCGGGATTCGCTTCATACGTGCCGATCTTGTTATTGGAGTCGGACTCGTGGTAGATAAGGCTTTGCTGAACGAGGAGGGCTAGGCCATGGCGCAGCTGCCGCGGAGTAAGACCAGTGGTTTGGATTAGTTGAGCAATGGTAGATCTGCCCTTGCTGAATAGCACAGCCAGAATTCGCTGGAAGAAGAGCATTTGTTAGCATGATCTGTTGAGAGTACATAATGTGTAGAGTGTGCGATGATGTTGCGCCGTGTGAGACATGGGGATAGTGTTTAACACTTACTGCAGGTAGCTCGCCGCATATATCGTTGACGAGGTGAGCGCATAGCTCAGCGCCATGCTTGGTCTGGTGGAGGAGTTAGAGGGATTATGACTTCAGCTTGATCAGCGCGATGCGAAACCTACCACCAACATGGCGAAGCTTGGATTCAGGAATCAATTGACTCTAGAGATCCTCTCAATATCCCTAGAGCTGCCACACAAGCTACCGAGAAGTCATTGAGATAATACAGTGCCGTGTGCTGGGTATTGAACAAAGCACTTGGCCACGAATGATTTTGTCGTAGTGAGGGTCGCGGTCTTCAAGTGGTGGAGGGACTGAAATAAAAGTATGGGAACTTTTTTTCTGAGCGGCGGGCCACCTAAGGCGGGGTGGGGGACAAAGTCGATGGAAAGCGCCGAGTCACCGACAGAGTCATGGAGGCTGAAGCTCCAGGTGGATGGAAGGCGTGGCTAGAACCTCTGAGGTGCAGTGCCAAAAACTTAGGTAAGAATGGATCTGCGACGCTCGAATGGAGCCCGAAATTGAGACGTCAATTGAGGCCTTCTTGGGATGGCATGTGGCTTGTGGCTTGACACCAGCCTCACAACCTAGGTAATGTCGGAAACCTGGGATTCACGGATTCTGCGACTCATCACTTTGATTACCTAAGGTAAACTACGGGCGATGGAGGAAGCAGAGTGGAGTGTTAGGCACCTGTGCAAGGTAATCAGACGGGCTTTCATTGGAGGTTCGGGGATAAGGCAGTTTTTCATCACGTGACGGTACGAGTGACCCGTAGCTAACCTCGTTCGATGGATCGAAAATTGGTCGGGATGTGAACGAGGCACTTTCTTGTTGAAGCTCCGACGAATCGAGCGTCACGAAACTGGATCTGCCAATTGTCGGCAACCGCATCATCGCAATGATCTCTAGACCGTCCCTCACGAGGGCTGCGCAGCAGACCCTCCGCAACTCGAGCTGTGCTCGCACAATCTCGGGTCGCCGGTTCGCCAGCGCTGCTGCTGGCTCCGGCGCCTTTGAGACCGCCGACGTTGGTGGTGTCAAGGTTGCTGCCAGAGACTCCCAGGGCCCTACGACCAAGTTGGCCATCGTGGCAAAGGCCGGTACGAGATACCAGCCTCTTCCCGGTTTGGCCGCTGGCCTCGAGTCCTTCGCCTTCAAGGTACGATGCGACCTGTTCCCAACCCTTGGAATGTTTTCTATGTAGACATTGCGCTGACATGATTTTCAACGAGTAGAACACGACAAAACGCTCTGGTCTGCGTATCGTTCGCGAGTCTGAACTCCTCGGCAGCCAATTGACCGCATACCACACCCGCGAAGCCCTCGTCCTCGAGGCCAGCTTTTTCCGCGATGACCTTCCCTACTTCACGGAACTCCTCGCCGAGGTCGTCTCCCAGACCAAGTACACCAGTGAGACTCGCAAACACATGTAAGATTGTGGCATGGTTGGTTGACCGTTTATCTAGCCCACGAGTTCCACGAGGAGGTCCAGCCTGTTCTCCGCTTGAAGCAGTCTGGCACCAGCGCTGCCGCTCTTGCCCTTGACTCCGCCCACTCCGTTGCTTTCCACTCCGGCCTCGGCTCTCCCTCCAACCTGACGCCCTCGATCCCTATCCAGCCCTACCTCAGCGAGTACGCCGTTTCCGACTTCGCCCAGGCCGCCTTCGCCAAGTCCAACATCGCCCTTGTCGCCGATGGTGCCTCTGCCGCGAACGTCAGCAAGTGGGCTGAGCAGTTCTTCAAGTCGGTTCCCTCTGCCTCCTCCGGCAAGCTGGCCCTGAACACCGCCGCCACCAAGTACTTTGGTGGTGAGCAGCGTACCTACAGCCCCTCTGGAAACGCCTATGTTATCGCTTTCCCCGGTGCCACGACTGGCCAGGCTTCTCCTGAGCTTGCCGTACTTGCGGCTCTGCTGGGCGGCAAGTCCAACATCAAGTGGTCCACTGGCTTCAGCTTGATCAACAAGGCTGTTGGTGTTGTTCCGGGCTTGTCCACCTCAACCGTCAACCTGTCCTACTCTGACGCTGGCCTCCTGACTATCCAGCTCGCTGGCTCAGCCTCTGCTGTCCGTGGTGCTGCCCAGGAGACCGCTAAGGCTCTGAAGAGCATCGCCGAGGGTACCGTCAGCAAGGAGGACTTGACCAAGGCTATTGCTAAGGCCAAGTTCGATGCCCTTGAAGCTTCCGAGAAGCGCAGCGGTAGCATTCTCCTTGCTGGATCCAGCCTCGTCCACAGCGGCAAGGCCGTTGACGCCACCGAGGCTATCAAGTCTATCGAGTCTGTTACGGCTGAGAAGCTCAAGGCGGTTAGTCAACTGAGATTTCTAATACATCTTCAAGAACAAGGCGCTGACCATCATATCACAGGCGACAAAGACGATCCTGGAGGGTAAGGCCAGTGTTGCGGCAGTGGGTGACCTGTTCGCTCTGCCGTACGCTGAGGAGCTTGGCCTCCGGGTATAAATGGGGATTTAGCCCTGTCTTATAGCGGCCGAATGAACCGTGTATCAACAGTCAAGCATTTGCGGTAGAATGGGGAAATGTATCCTTTGTGAACATATGTAGTAGAATTTTCTTGTGTCTGCCTAGCTTGCCTAATTCCCACGTATGAAATTGTTTTGTTCATATACTGTCCCATGTTGTGCTTAGAATCATACGCTATTGCTGTCTGCTCTAATGACCAGCCTGTAGAGATATCGGTGTCTCTCAACGTTTCTCAAGTGGAGGGTAGAGGGACCGCTCACAGGAACATGAAGGGGCCGAAGATAGTCTCCAGATGCGCGATGTCTAATCCGCGGGCTAGATGACAAAAATGTGTCTCTACAAACGCACCAGTCTGTTGGTTGACACGGTAGTACCTACCTTTTCCCTTCTCATGTGGTCTGACAGTTGGCTTCTCCGCGGCTGACCTTTAGAGATTGACATGATATAGATAAGACGGAGGCTCTGTATGTACCCTACAACGAGTGCACATTGCCACATAGTACTACTTAGGATGGCACATAGTGTTTCTTCGTCCAAGGTTACAACAACCACCGGTCCATCAGGGGTCTTGGGGTACCAGAGGACCAACGAAGGCTACATGGACACAGCCCATTGGTGTTGGGGCCTGATCAAAAGCTTATTGGCTGTGGGTGCATTCGCCAGAAGACTTCCATTTCCACCTAGGTACACTGGCAAGACTGCGCAACTTCAAGAGCGTATTGCCTAAGGAAGATGGACTTGCAGTTGGTGTACCACCGTAGCTTGGAAGAGGTCGATACTCTGTGGAAGCATTTAAAGATCACAATGGCAGTTTTGGCTAAGCATATAGCTAATGGGAGGAAAGAATGAGGCAACAAGGTGCAATGATAAACTACACCAAATGTTGACAGAGAGTTGCTCGAAACACTGCATGGACATGGTGGTGAGGGGACAACACAGAGCACGGCCCCTCGGTGAGGTAAGGTAAGGTATCATTGGGCGACAAGGTACCTGTTTTGGGTACCTCATGTTAAGGCAGAGCAGCCAGACAACCAGACGGTCCATCCATACCTACCCTACCTTACCTACATGCTTTCGAGAGCAGCTCAGGTGAGAAGTTGGGGGCTGCAGCAATGGAACAAGAATGAGGTAATTGTGCGAGTGCGAACACCCAAAATTGGAAGAGCAACCTCAGACCTTAGCTCAGGAGTGTGTGTATCTGCAGTATAGGACGACATGAGGCAGCCTAAGGAGATGTCTCGTGCCTTTAATAAACCGCGCTGATGGTGGTGGATTGGTTCGAGGGGCTTAAAACGATCCAGGGGCCACTCATCTCTAGCCATCCCCCGGGAACACTATCCGTACCCGCACCCACACCCACACCACGCCTTTTTTCCTCGCTAGCCCCCGTCCAAAGTGCAAGGCGCAGGGTACGAAGCACACCACACCAGAGGGCAGGGCCCATGGGCGAAGGAAGGTACCCCAAGTTAAGCATCCCCCAATCCCACACAACGCCCAGCACCCGGACAGGTCCAGTACGCAGTAGGGGACTGCTGGTGCCAGTTGCTGCTGAACACCGGTGGAGGGAAAACAAAGCCTCACCTCACCTCACCTCAACCTCCACACCCAATCCCAACTCCCTCCACGTCCTCGCCCTTTTTATGCCCACGATCGACGCCGGTCTCTTGTGCCTGCTTCTTCCCCCCCTCAACCCTCCACTCGGAGTTGCCCAATTGCGACGCAAATTGAGCAGTTCCTTCTCGATAAGGACCATATCTGGGGGAGACTTTCGTTTCTCTCCCCTTTTTGCTGGGCCTATTCAGCCCTCTTCGCAGAACCTCTCGACCAGGTGAGACACTTAGCCATCATCCTCCTTCCCAATCTTCGCATCGTCCTTCAGCCCTACGCCTTGGACATAGGTAGCAACACCACCTTCTCTCTTTCTTCCTTTGCGCTGCCTTCTCCCACTGCATCGCACCTCCCCTTGTTCCCTCTTCGCTGCTTTGATCGCCGTTGCCAACCACACGTCAAGCTGCGACTTGAAGCTATCTGTCCTTCACACTGCTTCTCTCCCCCCGCCGTTGGACCCTAGGAAGCTAATCGTGGTCAACATTGTCGTTACTGCAGGTGAATCTGCTCAGAACTGTCGGGCCCGCTGCGGCCTCACTGTCTGAACATCTCGACGATCAAGGGTCAACGACGACTGCTCGATTCTCGAACCCAACGAACCGATATATCCTCCGATTCCCGTCGCAAGGTGTGTAGTACCACTGATCCACAGACTCTTTACCTCAGCGGAGAGACCTCCGACCATCAGCGTACCGCCTGAAGTCGATTTGTATCTTCATTCTCGATTGCGTCTCGAAATTCTGACCCGGACCACTCCGCTCTGGTGCACAAAAATAATAACCAAAACATTGGCTGACTTCTTCCTAGTAGGGGACTGGAGGTTATTGGTAGCCAAGGTGGCACTGCTGTCGAAAGAACCCTACCTGTACTACCTCGACAGCCCACGGCTGCAAGATGGTCGCCCCTAAGAAACCTCAGAGCGAAATCAACAACGGAAACAAGTCCAACAATATGTCCTACAATAAGAGGGATTCGGCCATGGGTGGTAAGGCTGACGGCAAGGGCCAAAACGGCATGCCTATTTTTTTAACCCTGACCACTGCAAAAAATATAAGGCTAATTGTACCGCAGGCGCTCGATCTGGGTTCAGAACCGATACCGCTATTTCCAACAACAGACCCGGCACCGAGCGAACCCTCCAGCCATGGGTCCCCGACTCCAATGATGGCATCGATGGCAGCTTGGAGAAGCCATCTGGCAGTGGAGGAGCTTGGGACCAATTTGCCGAGAATGAGCGGCTCTTCGGCCTTAAGACCGACTACGATGAGAACATCTACACAACAACCATTGACAAAAGCCACCCGCAGTACCGTGATCGCATGGCTGCTGCCGAGCGCAAGGCTCGCGAGATCGAGCGAAGCTTGGCCACCACGGCGCACGTTGCGGAGGAGCGCGTCATGGATTATGTCACTGGCGGTGGTGACGACAAGGGCGGGGATGAGGAAGACAAGTAAGGCTCTCTACTTGATGTCTTCATCTTGAAGCAGCCAAAGTTAACACCCATTTTCAGATACAGCGGAGTCCGCCGTCAGGACTTCCCTCCTCTGTCGAGCCGCGAAAACAAGTACACGCCTCCTGCCAAGCGAGCACCCGCTTCGAATGCGACTGTCGTTGGCGCCCCGATTGACCCCGCGATCATCTCGTCGCAACTGAGAGCCCCCGCAAAGAAGCAGACCACAGTGAAGCCCGAAGATGCCAAGCTTTTGAGCCAGCTCGTCAACAAGGGCAGTGCTACCCAAGGTGCTGAGGCGCCGAAAGCCGCTGATCCCAAGCCTGCTGCCCCCGCTACAAAGACTGCCCCGAAGCAGGAGCCGACCAAGCCGGCTGAGACGAAGCCTGCAGAGACGAAGCCTGCAGAAACGAAGCAGACCGTCGCCGCAAAGCCCGGCGACGCCAAGGCTGCTGAGAAGTCGGCTACCCAAGCTCGTCCCTCTGCAGCTACAAGCCGAACGATCTCTCCTCAGGTCAAAGAAGGCACTCCAGGAGCTCCCAGTGCTACTGCGACGGTCGAAGAAGACGTCTTGAAGTCGTTCAGAACGTTTGCCAGCCAGCAGCGGCAGAATGCTGAAAAAGTTCGGAGCAGCAAGGCTAAGGCCGACAAGGAAGTCAAGTTGACTGAACTGAAGAAATTCGCCGATACCTTCAAGCTGTCGACTCCAGTTCCTACTGACCTGATTTCCATTATCGCCAAGGACCCCGATAAACAGAAGGAAATCCAGGCAAAGGCTCTCCAGAACGCGGAAGATGTTGCTCGTACCAAGACGACACCTACTCTGAAGGGCAAGGACGCTTCATCAAAGGAGGGTGCAGCAAAGCCGCCTGCTGATGCCCCGGCTGCTCAAGCCGCCGTTGAGACAAGGAATGCTACTCGTCCGGCGCCAGCTAATACTATTTCTCCCTCCAATGTGCCGAACCGTCATCCCAACGCTCGCCAGTCTTACGCCAGCCCCCAGTATCACGCCCAATCGTACAGGAACGATAGATCTGGCCAACACATGGCGCAACAGAACCGCCAGCCCTTGGCTCAGCGCCTGCGCCACGTGGAGCAGCAGAAGATGTCGGCGCCTCCCAACCAGCACCCTGGTGGCCCTGACATGCGGATGCCGCCAACCGGCCCAGCGAACAACACTGAGGCTTTCCGGCGTGCAGGCGGTGTCCCGAGTCACCTTGGCGGGAAGTTAAACCCCAACAGCCATGAGTTCAGACCGAACCCCTTTGCGACGTCCTTCAACCCGAACGGACACCCCAGCGCGGGTTCGAGTCCTCGCTCTGCTGCTGCCAACAACGCCCCAGAGACAGCTTCGACCCCGTCATCAGCTGGACAGTTGATTCGTCGGAAGACGAAGGCAGTTGATGTGAAGAAGTGTTACATCTTGGCACACGTCAAGACATTCACGCCGCCTCAGGGTCGGAACTGGGACGACAACGACGGTCTGAGACCCTCATACGACACCCCGCCTACCTGGAGACAACCTTCGGACAACGAGAAGTCGGATTCCACGATGCTCATGACTTCCAAGGAGTTCTTGGAGCGGCAGTCATTTGCTGTGTCGTCAATTGCCACACCGAACCATACTCACGTTGTGCCCAGCGTGGCTCACCAGCATCAACTTCCCTTTCATCTGCAGCAACCTGCGCACGGTATGGGCCCGCGTCAGTCACCACACATGCCACCCATGCCAATACAAAATCAACATGGACATGTACCCCATACACCGTACCAGAATATGGATGACCATCGGATGATGCACTCCAACTCGGCCCAGTCCTTCGCTTCGCCGCGTATGGCACAGGTCCCCATCACTTACAACACGCCAGCGATGACCTCGGCGGGTCAGGTGCCCTACAACCAGCCTATGATGCAGCCCTACGGTGGACCGGCTACACCTCAGATGGGTGGTTACCGGAACTTCTCCCAAAACCATCAATACGTGCCGCAGCAGCCTGGCGGCCCCATGGGAGCACCTATGATGCCTCAATTCATCAACCCCCAGGGCATGGTGCCGGCACCCGGCCAAATGCCAATGTATGCTGGCAACCACCAGTTCATGCCTCCGAATGGCGCGCCGCCTCAGCCGATTCCGGGAGCCAACGGCTATCCTAGTCCAGGACGCCCGTCAGCGCCGATGATGGTTCATCAAGGCTCGCAGCAAGGTCAACCGGTATATGGCATGAGCCCCAACGTGCAGTACCAGCAGCCTGCGTACACTCCGCAGCAACCCGGCGGTCAGGGTAAGATGGTACCCGGCGGTCGCTATCAATAAACTGCTAACACGTCGGCTTAGTTGGCAATGTGCGTGGGTACAATAGTCCCGGACCTCAACACTTTGGAACGAGTCCCTCTCAGATGCATCAATACGGTGCACAGCACCGCAGTGGAAGCAACAATTATGGAGGCAAGCCGTACAACAACCATGGGCAGCACCAGGGTCCTCAACAGGTTCCCTCAGCACCTGCGAACGGTCCTGGACACGCTCCTGGAGCTACCGAAGAAGCCAAATGAGAGCTCGACGAAACCACCGAGGCATACCGATAACGCCATGGAGAATTATCCCAACACATCTCAGTATCTAGGCCCCTTTAGCGTTGATGAATAACCACTTGATCCGCGAAGCTTGGGATGGATGCTGCCAACTTGGATGTGCCAGCAAATACATAAAGCAGTCCATGGAAACCTCTGGAGCGGCTGTCGGGGAGATATCTCCGAGGGGGCTAGCATTCGGGGGAAGTCAGTCACCGAGCTGGAGGACAGGGTCGGACTTGCTGTATGTAGTGCGTTTGCTGGACTGGAAAGTCACGTATAGGTCAGCTTGTGGTTGGAGAAGACAGTCCAAAGGGTTCAGATGACGCAGGGGTCTACTGCGATGATGCCTGAAGGAGCGGGACTGTCATGCCTCACAAGCGGATCACGGCAGAGGATCAAGGGGGATGTGAGGACGTCAGTCATGATCCAAACGCACATGTGAAGGCCGGGTGTGTCGCGGTAGCTAGGTAGAGCTAGTGACGAGAAAGAAAAGCATAGGAGTTGAACAGTGTAGGCCAAAAAGCCATCTATCAATAGGTGGCTCCAAATGACAAAACATTACTTCAAAAGGTCAAAGTGAATTGCACCCGATTGGACAAGATGAGTTCTGGGGGGTTCTCTGGCAGTCAATCATGCCCGTCTTTGCAGTGTTGTGTAATGCTTTTGGATCAAGGACAAACAAAGCAGAGATGCACGAGTGGCCATGAGAAAAGGGAGAAGAAGACCAGAAAACCCTAGTGTTGTTGGAATATCTCGGGGACGGCATATTCGGCACCATGACACAACTACTTTAGCAGGTAAGAAGAGCATGGAATTGGAACATGATTATGTGAGGTCGGGATGAAACCTTGATCATGGGTAACAGGGCTAGCAGTTCACGTTTGTTCCTAGATTCTGAAAGACTATTATTCCTGGACAGCCCGGGGAGAGATGGAGAATGAAATGACGTGAGAAGGGTCTAGTCATACTTGGCTGGGCTATTTTATTGATGATGGGGGGGATTGAATATAGTCGTGAGGTTGAGGGTGGATAATTAAAGAGTTTGAGGTATCATCGTGGGGGGATTTTTAGAAAGGGTGACAACCTACGGCGCCTCTTGATGCAGTGCAGGATCCATTGTTAGAACTTAGCATGTGCGGGAGGTATGCATTTTCGACTGGCGGCTGTATGAGAATTGAGGTACCTAAGGTACCTCAGGGAATGGCAGGAAACATTCCATTCTCATTTGTGGCGGTTGTAGGATGCATGCCATTTGACGGCGCATGTCGCATGTTTCAAGAAACCCCTGCTTTCTTCTTTTATCCACCCTCATTTGGCCCTTTGCCCGATCGAGCATGGGGTAGTTTGGACGTTTGAAAAGTTTCTACTTTTTCGTCTTCTCCAAGTCTGCCAAGTCACGTCACAGTCGGTTCCCGGGGATGGCTGAGGAGGCGCTGAGGGCGGGGGAGGCACGGGAGGCACACCGCGCATCACCGAACACTGGCTGGAATGAAGCCGTGTGGACCTGGGCGGCCTGGGCCTTTCTTTGGGGATCGACGACTTTGCTTTCCGTGGGCGGTTTTTGCGCTCCACAGATATCACCGGACACCGGTGAAGGTGAGGTTACGACTGTAACTGGGGCACTTTTGCGCGGTTCGACATTGAAGGACCACAAGAACTACCCACCTGTGTTGATTATCTCGGGCTCAAGTTGCCGAAAGACGTCTTATTCCTATTCTCTCATGGCTCACCTTGGGATGTATCTTGTCTTGTAGTGTTTGTCCTTGAGCTGTAAGGCAAGGCAAGCTGGCAAGGCGGTAGCCCGCCTACCTAGGTAGGTGATTGTAAACGGACAGCGCCAATCAGTGAGCCGAGCACTGAAGCGACAGTCAGGCACGCAGGCTGGTTGATTGGACGCGGTCTGGATGGTTTCCCCCTCCAGGTTCAAATATGCTAGCATGGTAGTATGATGGTAGGTACTTCGCGAACATGGAAGCAGCTCAGAGGCACAGCGGCTCAGCCAAGGTTCGATTTGCGGCCCTTGCGCTTCACATCTTTACCGCGCAGCTACAGCTACCGCTGTGGCCTGCCATTCGCGCATCCGTCCCTGGGCCAATGACATGCCTGGATCAGCACTTTGTCTCTTTTTGGACGGTCCAGGGTCTGTTCATCCCACCTTTTTTGGACCACGTCCCACACACCTCTCTCGCTCACTCTCTCTGTCCACAGTCTCGGCCACTTCATCCGCGCATCAGAGACAAGACAAACGCGCTTCTTGTCGCTCAAGAGTGGCTCCGCGGTGAGGAGGAGGGCCAACTTACAGGTACCCTTCGCCGACATACCCGCATCGCACCGAGAACATGCGATGAGGTGCGGTGTGACTTGGTACCCTACCCTTGCCATGCCTCGATCTGTTCGGCCAAATGGGAGGGAGTGACTCTGAAGTTGTAACGCTTTCCGCGAGACCAGACCGGGGGGTTCGTGAGGGACCCGCAAGGCGGCAGCAGGCGGGTTGAGCAAGGGTGCAAGGGGCACAGGACAGGAATCCAGCTGCTGCTCCTTTGGGGCGCGCAACTCGGGGATTTCTTCTTTATCGAGTTTTTCTTCAGGATGGAGCCGTTGTTGGACAGGAAGGAAGGGGACGGACGGAGGAGCCGAGAGTTGCGCCAGGACCTTGGGTCATTGCGAGGAAGAATCCAGAGGGAGACGAAAAGGGAGGATATCAACCACACGCCGTCCATGCTGGACCTACACTACGTTGAAGGGATATCTCAAGGGCTCCCCTTCGGTTTCTGCTTTCCACTAGTATCCGAGTTGCAGGTTGGCATATCCAACACTTCCTAAGTAGCTATACTCGTTGGCTGGAGGCATCCAACATGGGCATCCGAGGTATCTCGATGTAGACCTGCTGGATGACGATGAAGAAAAGATGGGTGCATGCGCCCAGGGCAGGGGTTGACTTGCGGCGCGAGAGAGGCACACCCCGCGACCGCTAGCCAGGCCGCATGGCTACCTCACTTTCATGGATCAGGATCCAGGTTCTGGACTGCAACTGGACGAGAAGTCAGAGAGTGAGAGAGCAGGCCTTTCGACCCTGGCAAGCATTGGAAGCGAAGCGGCTCTCCCCCTCTTGTTCGCACCCTTTCCTTTGCCAAGATACTGATGCGCCGGCGGAGTGGTGTGGTTTGTTCGACAATAAAGAGCCCGTGACGGCCTCCCGCCTTTCTTCAGCCCTCTTATTTCATCTTCACCTGACTTCATTCGTAGCAGCTCGATCCGAGTTCTTGGGAACCTTCTTTTTTCCCCTTTCTCACGTCTATCTCTACAAATTTCTCTTTTCTGTTGCTCAACCTCGTCCAGCGTTGTTGCGTCATCCACGCTCTTGACTGCTACAAGACTCAGCCCAACTTGGCCTACTTTCGTCCCCATTTACACGTGGAGAACTCGTAGCCTCATTGCCGTTCCTTCCTTTCCTGCCACTTCTAAATCTTCAACGGTTACGTATTCGCCGGTATTATTCAACTCCCGACCAGCCTCATTGTTTGGACGTTTGAACACATTCCTTCGACCGCCTTTCTCCATTGTAAAAGTCACCCGACTTTTTTTTTCTTCTCTTTCCTCGAGCCGGCTCGACTCTCCAGACCACATTCAGATAAAGACAAGTGAAGACACCCCGTCTCACTCACCTTGATTTGACCGACTCACCTCACCTACTTTCACCTACAACAATTCTTCAGCCATCCCGACCTAAGAAATCAACAGACCAACACACATTTCAAAACGAGGAGCAAATACACTCTTTGACCCTACAGAAGATCCCATCCATCCTTCTTCCAGTCAACACAACCAAGCTTTTGTCAACAACATCTGGAAGCGAAGCTCACCTAAAAAAGACCTTCTCATCCTCTCAAAACCACCATCATCCTAGACCGAATCTCTTCCAACACCAGACGACACCATGAAGTCCACCTTCGTCTCCGCGATCGTGCTGCTTGCCGGCCACGCCGCGGCTCATATGGCCATCACCTACCCGCCGCCCCTGCGATCCAAGCAGAACCCCTTCGCCGGTCAGGACATCGACTACAGTATCACCAGCCCTCTGAGCGCTTCTGGCAGCGACTTTCCCTGCAAGGGCACCTTGAACCTTCTCGGCACCGCTGCGGCCTCTCCCGTTGCTACTTGGCAGGCCGGCCAGCAGTACAACATGACCATCGCCGGCGGTGCCAACCACAACGGCGGTAGTTGCCAGGCTTCCCTCTCCTTCGATAGCGGCAAGACCTTCACCGTCATCCACAGCTACATCGGCAACTGCCCTGTCGCAGGCACTTCGTCTCTCACCTTCACCTTGCCTGCCGACACCCCTTCTGCCAAGGACGCCCTGTTCGCCTGGACTTGGTTCAACAACGTCGGCAACCGAGAGTTGTATGTCCATCTTGACCTTCTGATTCTCACCGTGGCCATGCTAATTCCCCTTCCACAGCTACATGAACTGCGCCGTCATCACCACCACTGGCGGAGGTGGCAGTGCTTCCACTCCCTTCGCCAGCCGTCCTCAGATCTTCAAGGCCAACATCGCCAACGGCTGCAGCACCGTCGAGGGATCCGACGTTCTGTTCCCCAATCCCGGCCCTCCTGGAGACGTCACCAACGCCGGCACCAAGACCGCTGCCCCCGTCGGCACCTGCGACGTCGCAGTCGGTGGTGGTAGCTCTGGAGGTGGTAGCAGCAGCTCTCCTAGCAGCTCTGCCAACGCTGTCGCTCCTGCCCCGTCCGCTCCGGCCGCTTCTCAAGTCTCTCAGCCGAGCTCCCAGTCGACTACTCGCGCTGCCGGAGGTGCCTCTTCATCTGCTGGACTGTAAGTAAATCTCACCCATGTCACTGTAATTGTACTGACTCCTATTAGCCCTGGCGGTGTCTTCCTCACTGTTCCGGCCTCTAGCAACTCTGCCGTTGCCTCTGCCCGACCGACCACACTTGCGACCGTCAGCATTCCCGCTTCACCCAGCGAAGAGTGCACCGAAGGATCTGCGGCACCCACCGCCGTGCCTGCTCCCACTTCGGCAGTCGTTCCCTCAGCCGCCCCCTCGGCTGCCCCCTCTGCCGCTCCATCGGCAGCTCCCTCGCCTGGCGCCGGATCTGGTGATGCAGCAGACGGCTCCATGACTCCCGGCAAGGCCTGCACCCCCGAGGGCCAGTGGAACTGCGTCTCCGGCACTCATTTCCAGCGTTGTGCCTCTGGACAGTGGTCGGTGCTCATGAGTATGGCTCCTGGCACCAAATGCCAGTCTGGCACAACCGAGGTCCTGGTCTGGCAGAAGAAGAGAGCCCACGGTCGCCGCTCCCTCCGCGCTAGACACCACATCTAAGCCTCGCGGGCCTCTTGTGTAACAACTTTTCTGCCCTTCGGAATGTATTGTCGAAAGGTTCACGACATTTTATGAGACTTGGACGAGATACGGGGACACGCATCCATAGACATGGGGAACAAACTCTGGCTTTCTGAGATTTTGGCGTTTTGAGGATAGCATGGATCTTCCAGGACTGGTTCTTGGCTCGCATAAGGAAAAGCCTGGCAGGTAAGTATGCCAGGTAGGCTTGATAGTAAATCACCACGATCGTTGTAAAACATGGCTCTCTTGTGTAACCTGTCGACGATGCAGTGCCAGTTAACGTGTACCTGGAGTGACTGTGGTTAAAGCCAAAAGGACGACTGTGACTGGCTTGTCGTCTGGTGAGGTCAAACGTATGACACCTGCCGGCCCGTCAAGAACTGGTAAGACAGCGCCAGCTGGCGACCGACAGCCACTTCAGGCAGCATACGCTCTTGTGGCTGGAGCTTCGAACCTCGAGCCTTCAACCCCAGGTGAAAGACATTGAACAATTCTCATTCCACACGACCACATTAATTCCGCATTGGAGCGATAAGTTCTTACCGTTGCAGAATTATTGAATCGTACGCGACAATCTACTGTCGATCTGGCTGGTGGGCCGCCCCTGACGTATCGGGTCTCATCCCTGCGAAGACCCAGGCCAGTTCATTCGAGGCAAGAAGGCAGTTCACATTGAGGTGGCTTGGCAGGGTGGTGACGAAGTGAAGGTCTCAACGTTATGCTTCGCAGCAGCTTCTAAGCACATTATATAAAACTGAAGATGGCGATACCGTCAGGTCGTACGGCCTTCAAGAAGAAGGATGGTGTCTTGACCTTGACGCCGGATCAACAGTCCGTCATCTGGACTCCAGCACCTGGGAATGGCCCGCCTACGGTCTCCCTGGTCATTGCTAATATCTCAAGTGAGCTTCCGTCACACGAGACAGTACTATGCATGACTGACTTGGGCCACAGATTTGCAACAGACACCAGACAGCGCAGCAAAGGTTATGCTCAAAATCTTTGAGAAGCCTCCAGATGCAACAGAACAAGTGCCCTACCTCTTCCACTTCACATCACCAGAAGCCAGGTCTGAGGCCAACGCCATCAAGGACCTGCTCTCGAGGCTGTTGGCCGATATCCGCTCCGGCGATCCCAATGTCCCCAAACCCTCCGGCAACTCAACCCCGAACGCGGCCAACGGCGCAAATGGTGCCAACGGTGGTGGCGGCGGCGCTGGCGGCGGCTCGTCCATGGCGTTCGCCAGCTCCGCCAACGCGAAGCCCAACAGCGCTCGCTGGTTCGACGACGCCCAGCTCAAGGGTGACATTGAGCTGCAGCAGTCCCTTATGAAGAAGGACCGCACTCTACACCAGACGTACATGGACGCGCGCGCGACCAAGCCCGAATCGATATCGGACGCGGCCTTTAACGCCCAGTTCTGGTCGACGCGCACAAACTTGCTGCGTGCCCACGCCATCGAGGTGAACCAGCAAAAGGGCGCGTACAATGTCCTCCCCGCGATAAAGCCGCGGCTGGAGAACGACGTGCTCAAGCTCGACATCACCGTCGAGATGGTCCAGCTCATCATGGCGCAGCACCCGCTCGTCAAGCGGCTCTACGACGAAAACGTGCCCAAGGTCCCCGAGAGCGAGTTCTGGTCCCGCTTCTTCCTCAGCAAGCTCTTCCGCACGCTGAAGGGAGATAGGATCACGGACGAGAGAAAGGAGGGCATCAAGCGCGACGCGCTGTTTGACGCCCACGATGCCAGCGAGAACACGACAATGTTCCAGCGCAAGAGCATGGCGCAGAGCGTGCCGCACATCATTGACGTCCACGGCAACGAGGAGAACCAGGGCGGCTTCCGGAGCGGAAACCAAAAGGATGTCGAGATGCGCCCGCGCAAAAATGTGCCTATTGTAAATACCCTCAACAGTCTCAGCGAGCGTATGCTCGCCAACGTGGCCCCCTCGGACCGCGATACCGGCGCCGAGGCCGAAGAAGACTCGACGTGGGCGGAGATTGCCCTCCGCGACCTGCGCGGCGACGCAAAGGAGAACAAAATCATACTCAACATCAAGGAGCAGAACCGCTTCTTTGCGAAAAAGGACGAGGCCAAATCCGCAAACGCACTCGCTTTCGCCAAGCAGAACCCCTCGGACGTCCTCTTTGACATCCAGACCGACCTCGAGACCATTGAGACGGACGGCGCGGGCGGCCTCAACCTCCGCGCGGGCATCGGCATCGTCGACGACAGCGACAGTGACGATGGAGGATCGCGGCGCCCGCCCCACGTCGGCTCACGCGCCGCGCGCAAAGCCGCAGGCGACGACATCATGAAGGGCATCCGGCAGCGCCGCGCGCAAAAGTACGGCGACACGGCGGCGGACGAGTCCCGCCCCATGGGCCTGCCCGTCGAGGTCGCGGAGCGGTGCCAGCTGACGCACGCCACGACGGTCGAGTTCCTGCACCAGTTCTGGAACGCGTTTCTGTCGGGCGACCCGGACCGCGCCAACGAGCTGCAGTACCTCGTCGAGTCCCTCAAGCGCTCGGCCGAGCGTATCCACGCCGTCGCCGATGAGGCGGAGAAGACGCGCGACGACATCATCCGGGCCAAGAAGAAGGAGATCATGGATCACTACAAGGCGACGGGGAAGAAGATTCGCGGGTGGCGGCCTGAGCATGAAAAAGGTGGCAGGAAGGCCGTGCTGGCGATTATGCAGCCGACGCTCGAGGCGCTGAAGAGGGCGCAGGGGGATTATCAGCGGGCTCTTGCTGCTGAGGGGGTTCAGCTTTCCACCGAGGCCTGAAGATTGCACTTGAGGTGAGAAAAGTCTGGGACGGAGAGAGAATCGGGGTCGGGTTGTATAAGAGACATCAAAATGCGAAACCATCAGGAGCTTTATTCAGGAATAAGCAAACCACATCGAGCCATACACGCTTCTTACTAAATGTTCATTGGGCACAAAAGTCGTGTCGAATCACACCTTATGCTGTCTCGTAAATCGCGAAGAAGGGCCAACTCAGCTAATTTTTTTTATCAAAACCCCATCTCATGAGGGTGGTAATTCATAGCCCATCTCTCGCTAGTCCCTTATTTTTTACTCGGCAAGTCTTTGGGATGCTACCTGACTACCTGATCGTAGATGGCGTGTGTCCTCTCAATGATAATACATAATTCACCACTCACTTCCTTTCCCCCCTTTCTATAGCCCACGATGGGGATGTCCTCAAAGGAAACTCTTTCCCACCACACAACAAAAATCGTACAAATTCGCCTGAAAGACCACCCCCGTCCCATCCATTTCTCTGATGATGGTTCCAAGTCAAGGGTGGGAGATTTGCCTTCAGCGAAGCCAGAATGACATTACAAAGAAGACGAACAGAGAATAACAGTCAAAACCCGAACCCAGCGTTCTTCAAGCAACAGCCTGCCGCACCCTGGCCTCCTCAGCATCCGTCGATGTCGGCAGCACACCGAAGCCCATACCCTTCCTCTTCTGGCTATTCTTGGCCCGGACATCGCCGTACTTCTCGTCGAAGCGACGGATGCTCTTCAAGCTGTCCATGTCCTCGCTGACGCTGGCGGCGATCATTTTGAGCGCTTTATCAAAATGATGTTTCGCAAGCGTGCGTTTGGGAGGGAACACGTAGGGTTCCGGGCCGGTGTGCCGCGCCGCCACCTCGCTCTCCTCCTGGACGGCCGTCATGGCGGCCGCGACGCAGAGGTTCTTGAGGTCAGAGCCGGAGTAGAGCACCGTCTTCCGCGCGACGTCGTCGACGTCGACCGAGGCGTCGAGCGTCTCGCCCTTGAGGAGGATGCGGAGGATAGAGGCGCGGTCGGCCCTGAGGGGCAGGTCGACGAGGATCTTGCGCGGCAGCCGGCGGAGCACGGCGTCGTCGAGGTCAAAGGGCCGGTTGGTGGCGACCATGATGAAGGCTTTGGTGTCGCTCATGCCGTCCCACTCGCGCAGGAACTGGTTGATGGTCTCGCGGTGCGCGGCGCGATTCCGCTGCCCGCGGGCGGCGAGTAGGGCGTCGGCCTCGTCGATGAAGATGACGAGCGGGCTCAGCTTCTTGGCGAGCGAGAAGAGGGCGCGCACGTTCTTCTCGCTCTGGCCGACGTACATGTCGTTGATGCTGGCGCCGCTGACCTCGAGCATGTTGGCGCCGCTCTCCTTGGCAACGGCCTTGGCTAGCAGCGTCTTGCCGGTGCCGGGCGGGCCGTAGAGGAGGCAGCCCGGTATCCTGTCGGTGGCGAGGACGCCGTATGTGAAGGCTTCAGGGCGGACGAGCGACAGCGAGGTCAGGAGCTTGAGGTTGTTCTTGGTCTCCGCGTCGGCGTGGACGTCGGCAAACGTCGTCTTGATCTCGCTGCTGTTGACGAGACCGCTGAGGAGCTTCTTCTCGTAGTCGTTGTAGTTGCCGGACACGCGGAGGCGTTCGGGTTCGGGCTTCTGCATGTCGGCAGACGAGCTCGCGCCGGCAGAGGAGGGTTTGGAGCGCGTCGGCCGGTCCTGGGTGCGGTGCAGCTGCGCGGTGCTGTAGCTGCTGGACTCGACGACGTCGAAGAGAACCCTCCATGACTCGTCGGGGCGGACGGTGCCCTCGCAGGCGTAGAAGAGGCGGGTTATGTGGTATACGTCGGAAAGGGGGAGGATGGAGGTTGCCAGAACGCGGGGGATGAGCGAGACCTCCATATAAGAGCCGTGTGTGTCATCCAAGAGGAACTGCGGCGGCGAGGACTTTGACACGCCGACGATGCGCAGTTTACTCGTGTCTCGCGTTTGGCCAGAAATGCTCTTCAGCATATGCTGGATGTTTCGCAGGTTCTCTTGCAAGAAGTCATTGGCCTCGTAAATCTTCTTGATGTTTGCAGCGTCGGTGATCCGCTGGAAGTTCAGGGGCAAAGGGATCAAACACTCCTCTGCCGCGATCTCCTTGAGCGTCGATGCGTACTGCTCCGAAGGGTTCTCGTTGGATGAGGTGCCCACCAGGGTCACTCTCTTTCCAGCGCGCCACATGGTGTCTACGATGGTCCGAAGTCGACCGATGAGCAGCGCACCCTCGAGCGTCATGTTGAGCTCGACGAAGTCGTCCACGTGAATGATCAGGTTGCGATCCGGCTTCGACGTCATCTTCGTAGCCGAGTTGGCAATCTCCTCGAGAACGGCGTTGATCTTCAGGTTTTCCCATCGATCGACAGAAGGAAGGATGTAGTCCTTGGGGCCTTCTTTGATCTTTTGCAGTTCGTTGTCCATTGGGTTGCCGTAACCGCCATCCACCCCGTGATCTCGAAGGTTGACCCATGCCGCTTCGATCTCGCCGGAAAGATCCTCGTCGTTGGGCTTGGACGGCTCCTCGTTCTTGACGAGACGTCCGTTCATCTCGGCAGACCGATATCCCAGCATAGAGATCGAGCCGCGCGAGTAGGCACAGTCCTGCCCGATGTAGTCGCCGACAAGCATCGCCAGCTCCTGCGCATCGAGGTGAATCAAATCGGCTTCCGCGCATGACGCAACGTGCTTCATGAGCTTCTTGGTATGGCTTCGGCCGGTGTAGTTCGGGATGTTGACGACAGTAAGCGGTCTCTTGAGCTCCCTGCCTGCGGCACTTGCGTCCGGCTGCAGAGAAAGCTCCGCGCACACAGCCGTGACGACTTCGCCGCGGATTCGGGGGTCGAATAACCTCAGTCCGTCACGTCGCAGCTTCGGCCGTCCCTCTTCGATGTATTGCTCGACAAGCGATTGCAGTACGCTGTCTGGATCTTGTGTTGGATCGGCGTCCGTCGTTGCTCTGGTGTGTTGCGACAAAAGGTTCGAGAGGACGAATTTGTTCGAGTATCGAAGCATGTCTGCGAATTCGGTGGTCGGCAGCGGCTCGCGGGAGTTCTGCAGGTTGTTCGAAGATCGCATCTCGTCAATGGAGAGACTCAGCCACTGCGATGCCTCAGCAAGGAGGCGGCTCCTCCTCTCAATGGCTTCGAGATTGCCCCGGCGCAGCGCATCTTGCAACTTCGCTTCGCTCCAAGACGCATGGCTGAAGACGAGATCCAAATCTTTCCAGAGCAGATCGTGCCAGCGGGCGCCCATGTATCGATGGTGCCACAGGTCGTTCGTGAGGGTGTTGATGCGGTTTTCGGGATCGTACAGCGACACGCTGTTGTCGAGGAAGCTCTGCGGCAGCTTCACCGGTGGCAGCTCGTCAGCGGCCCGCGGCCTTGAGAGGCGCGCTCTCGCAGAGGCGAACGCGCCGCCTCTCGACCTCCGAAAAGCCGACTCCGCCGTGACCGACTCAGTCTTGCTTATGCTGCCATCTTTGCTTCTACTGCCGTCCTCTTGCTCGCCGGCCGGTTTGTCTGGTGGTTTGCCGTCTTCTGCGCCGCCTTCGGACGGGCTCTTCCGCAACCTAAAGGACGGGTGGAAATGTCGACACTGGCTGCGATGAGCGACCGAAAGCGCTAACCTCGATGTAACGGAGACTCTTGAGGCTGATGCAAGGGCCCGAGGCCCTATTGCATACATTCGGAAGGACAATGAGCAAAATGCCAGCAATTGGCGGTGTCGTTGCGTGTCAAAAGAGACCTTGTTTGCTTTCGAGCTGTTGAAGCCGGTACCATGCTTAGTGAGAACGGCGGAATCTCGGCAGAGTCTTCACCGACGCTCACCGAAAGTCCCACACCGAAGTATGTAAATCGTAATAAGATCATTCACGATGGATCCTGGACCCAGCCGTAGATGACTCAGCGTAGGTAATTCAATGAAATTAAAGATACGGCGATGAAGATTATTTTTGAATCCTTGGTAGATAGCTGTGGGCATAATGGTATGTACTTGTTTCTGGGGGTAAGGATTGGACACTGCTCTACGACAGATACCTTTCTCAGAATATGACGTCCTCCCCGAAATCTACTTCCTCAGTATCAGCTGGCAACTCCTTCACCCTCGTCCACCACTCATGCCAGTTCCGCATTTGATCTAGCAGACTCGTCGTCAATTCTTGCATGTCCCACTTAGGCCGTAGTGATCCAATCCCAGACTGCGTTGAAGGTGTGCCACGGTTGTGTGGTGATACCGTTAACAATGGTCCTGTCGTGACCCAATTCCTACTGATGTCGTTTCCTATATGCTCTGACCAGGTCAGAACCGTGGTGTCCTGGATCGTGAAGATCTCATTGAGAGTTCTGAGTCGGCGAAACAGCCCCGATGCGGCTATGAAAGGGGTTTCTTGGTTTTCAAGATACTCTTGCGTCCCTTGGGCGAGCAGGCTGAACCAATGTAACATCGACATAACGTTGTCCCAGCCTCGAGGTTCTGTAACCATGAATGAGAACGCTTCAAGAGAAGGCTGAAATGCGTTGAGGAGCCAAGTGATGCGTCGGAGCACATGAACATGCTCAGGACTAAGCATGCTCCGTCCTAGGGCGTTTGCCCACGCCAATGTGGTGGTGACCAAGGCAGCAATGCACCCCATATTGTCTTCGCTGACTTGACGAGGAATAGGTGACGATTTTATTGCCAGTCCAAGCGCGTCGCATAAAACATCGAGCATCGCGTAGGCCTCGACATTAGATAGGGTGGCATGCAGCACCGCGGGAAGCATCTTGCTGAGAACGAACGACATGATGGCATCATTTTCCAAAGCCCCTTTTAGGAGGACAACCTCATGCGGCAGTCGGCCACGCTGAAGAGCCCCCTTGAAGTTATTGAGCAAGAAGTGGAATAACGTACTAGGGACTCTGGGGTCGCCTTCCGCAAGCTTGAATCCGTATGACTGGATCAACGCTGCTTGTAATTGCGGGTCCTGCATCGGTGGCGAATACTCCTTGCTCACTTCCAAAAAGAACTTTTGTACGGGACAGATGTCTGAACCATGAGCCTTGATGAGGGAAATGATGTTGCGGACGAACTTGATATAGCTTGGGTGTTGTAATTCGTCTGCGGTCATGATTTGAAGGTCAGCCCGCATTTGGATCATGACGGCATTAAGCACTCTCTCGAACTCCGACCGCATATTCTTCTTGGAGGCAGCGTCGGCTGTGTGTAAAGATTTCCGCATCCAAGATGCCGCGTCTGAGCATAGTCAGTCATCCGTGCCACGAAGTCAACTTGCGCAAATACTCACACTCAAAAAAGTCACGGTTGGCCGCGTAGCCTGGGTTGACGACAAGACCTGCTTTGTCCGGAATGAAAGGATAGCCCTGCCGCTGGAGCTGCTGTCCAAACCGGTTCTCAAATCTCAAGCAGTGACTCGGCTGTATGATGACCATGAGCCACAACAGCAAAAGGCTTCCTCCAATATCCTGTGTCATGTTAGTTGTATTCATGGATCACGCGCCAGTCGCGTTTCTTACCTCCAGATTAATGGTTGCTCCCTTCTGCGCGACAACGGAAAGGAAGAGTGGAAGGTATTGTCGTTGTTCGCAGTCAAGCTTGCTTGGCGCTTTCCCGAATAGCCCATATTTAGTAGGTTTAAAAACCTGCGAGAGTGCCTAGGAATAGTAAGCGATCGATTGGCTCTTTGAATCAACTCAGACCAACTCACCATCATTCCGCAGCGTACGAAAAGACCAATCATCATGCCAGATACCACGACGGATTGCTCAACACAGGATGTTGACACGCCTGAATTGCCAGGTTTACCGCGCGATTGATTTGACAAGAGACAGCGTGCTGCTGAAAGGAATGCAGCAGCCAATTCGCGGTCCAGCATCTAGAAAGGTGTCAGACACGTAAACGAAGAAATAGTATGAGCATGACTTACCAGGATAGCATCCTCGGACTCCAAAGTCCGAGAGGCCATACTGTCTTGACTATCATCTGCTTCGTTGAAGACCGACTCGATTCGGCCAAGAAGACGTTCCAGTGTGGTCATAGAGGCTTGGAGAAGCGTGGACGGGAAGTCTGCTGGCAAAGTAGAGAAATGCTGGAAGACTTGCTGTAATTGATCTGCGAATGTTGTTAGTTCAAGTACGCTGAACGTCTAGCAGGTTATCTTACAAGGGCTAGAGGCAAGCCTTGCCAACTCCAAACTACTCGCATACTGCACAACCTCCATTGAGGACTTGACTGAGAACAGCATGATCTCCATGGTTGCAGCTTTGTTTGTAGCCACAATGGAGTTCATCAGGTCCTCGCTGACATTATTGCTATCATCCTTAGACAGTGCTAAGAACTGCTGTTGGATATCTGCTGCGGCAGAGTTGTACTGGTCCAACAGCTGCTTGAAGACATTGGCCTGCCAGCTAGCCAGCGGGTTGAATGACGCGGCGGACTCTTCGTGTACAACAAATCTTGCCAGTTGATTCCAGGCCCGCAGGTTAATAAGACAGGCTTCCTTATGAGAGCTAGCGGGAATGACTAATTTCTCCAGATTGTGGATGCCGGGACGAAGATCAGGTGGCGCTGCCCAGAACAGAGTACATAAGAGATCATGATGGTTCCTGAGAGCGGCTAAGTCATTCTGGTGAACGTCTTGTTCTTTAGAATATTGCCGGTCGTGGTTTGGCAGTGTGCGAGCGACCAAATTCCGAATGTCGTTGATTGCCCCATTTTGTCTCAGCCTCTTGATGGCTAGTGCCACGAGTTTGAGGAATATGTGGAAACACCTATCCTCAGGCTCGACAAGGAGAGAAGGCTCAAGATGAAGGCTGTCTAGGAAACGAGCTGAGCGGAAGGCTTCTTCGTTGCGCAGATGAGATAAGTTCTGCGAGCCAAAGAAGTCGAAGATGGTACCGATGATACCGCTGCTTTTCTGCCAACCCCATTGATCGACCAGATAGTGGCATCTGGACACTAGTGCCCGGCAGTAGTCGTTGAAGCTTGGAGACTGGCGGGGATTGTCGCGGTATAGTTGGAAGACGCGTTTGAGGACTTGCTGGGGCAAGTTCCACCCTTCCAGGGGAACCAGGTGTCTCCTATCGGAAACGACCACACCATTATCGTCAAATTCGCACAAGGGTAGGAGCGTGAACATCTTCTTCCAAAGATTCTCAAACTCTTGGGAGTCCATGCCATGAATGACACTTGGTTGTATCATGCACGAGTATGTAACGTCCCAGAATGTCATCCTAGGAATCCGAAGATATTCTAGGGCCTTTATGAGAACTACCCAAGCGTGTGCTACGAACTTGTCGGAGCGAATGCCACGCTCGCGGTATCTTAAGGTCTGAAGATCATCGTAGAGTTGCGTAACGTCATCCAGGCCAATGCCGAGTAGCGATCGGACCAGTGTTTCTGCAGTTTTTCTGAGAAGCGCCTCCATAGCAAAGCTCTCTGTCATCAGCGCCGGACTTTTTTGACAGAGGCGGACGGCGTAAGAGACAACGAGGAATACATTCGACAACACGTCAGCCAGTTCCCGACGTTGAGCTAAGTCACTGACATCTTCAGATTCGAAGCGCGTCAAGAAAGACTTGACCACATCAGACACCCGAGCGATGAATGAGGCAGCATCGGCATCGTTGGTGAAGCTCATCGCTTTTTGGACGTAGTCCAGAACAAATCTTGCCGCTGCTTTGCCATTGAGTGTGACTTTTGCAGACAGCGATGGCCTGAGAATTTGCTCGAGGATCCCGTCCATCACGATGCCGAACTCGGACGAGACTTGCTCGGTCCATGAGTCCCATCGAAGGACCATTTCACCAAGGCTGTAAGAAATTCGGGGTCGATAATTCCACACCTTCTCGGGAAACTGGTCATACGCTATTGAGCTGACCCGTCCACTGCCTATGAGTGTTGTCTCGTGAAAGAAGACCCCGCGGTCCAGGGGGAAAATATCAAAGTGCTGTGTATAGTGTGTGCCAAAAGGACCAAGACCAAGAAGCTGATTATCGTTGAACGCGGCTTTGGGCGTTTCGACGGGAGTTATCAACTCTATGGTAGGCATGGGGTCATCTGCGTGGCGGAAATGGGCGGCCGTTACATCGATCTGGATTGGCTGTACAGGCTTTCTCGGGCGCTTCAGTATGGGCCTCTTGACTGCTGCAGGCTCAGGAGAGCCTCCAGCAGCAAGGCTGTGCCCTGATACTTCTGATGATGTGTCATCTAAGAAAGAATCCAAGTGCGCACTTCTCGATGACAGCGACTGCGAGTGATTACGCTTGAAAAGAGCATCGAGAGCTCGCTTCTTTGCTTGGAAACCGACTCTACCCGGTTGCTGGGTCAAATCCGTTTCAAGCTGAGCCGGCCTATTTCGGGTATCTTGCGTCTGCTGGCTTGTGACCGAATTACTTCTCGACATTTGCCTTATCCGAGAGTGCGCCTCCGGCAAAGGCGTCAAAGGCGTTGAGGTCTCACGACGGAGTTCATCAGACTGCGTGGCGCTGCGGGCTTTTGGAGAGGATACAGCACCACGAGAGAAGACATTTGATGGCAGTTGAGTCAGTGGGTGTCTTCCACTTGACCCTGTGGGCCTAGGTTTCTTCGTCTGCAATCCAGATCGAGGTCGAATCTTGCCTCCTTTCCACTGTTGGAGCACTCTGCCGGCATCTACATTGTCCTTCCGCGTGGCTAGGCGTATGCTCTTGTGTGTAGGACTGGATCGTCCCATGTGTCGCTTGCTGTGAGCTGCTCGAGCCGCAATCTTCAGAAACTTCGGCGCATCTGGTTCGATGACATCCAGAATGCTCAACCTTGGAGGTTTCGCTCGGGCCACAGCTCGAGTGTTGCTCAAAGTAGATTTGCGACTTTTAGAGAAAGGATCGAGGCGGGAAGCTCCAGAAGTTCGGAGTGCGCTTTTCGGCGGTCGCCCGCGTTTCTTGGGTTGGGTGCTTGATAGACGGTCGTTCTTTTTCTGCCTTTTGGCGGGTTGTCGAAAGTCTTTCAAAGTCAATTGACGTTTTCTGCTTGGTAGCATATGGTCAACCTGGTCTTCTTCAACGACGGAGCCACCGTCGTCGTCGTCACTGATTTCCGTGACCTCAGATCTCTCGAAAGGCAACACAGTCTGGATATTGTGAGAAGGACGTGTAGGCGTCTGCGTAGTGACCACATCGTCGTCTGAGTCATCGAAGAGAAACGCTGCTGCCGTAGATGATGCCGAGCGACCTATCCGTCGGACAGCCACGCCTCGTCTTGGACCCTTCTCAGGGGAGTCATCGGGGCGTTGGTACTGAGTAGGCTTGGGACGGTTTGCCTGTTGGTCGAGCCTAAGCCAGGATGCCGGAAGGACACCTCGCATTCTCTTTGCAATCGCCGCGCCGACCTCCTCGCGACCATCATCCCGAGCCTCCGACTCCTCTCCTGAACTGCTCTGCGCATCAACATCTCCGGATCCATTGTCTTCTTCCACATCGGACATGTCTGCCACGGTCAGGTCGAAGACTGGCGGTTCCCTTTCGACCGAAATTCGCCCCCGGAGCTCAGGAGCAGACAACATGTTGCCATCCACGATAGGCAGGTCATCGCCCTCAGAAAATACCGTTTCGGCGTTGCTCTCTGTAGGCAATGATGTAGGATCAATCAAATGGTTGATCACAGTAGTTTGTACTTCAGGCGATGAAGACGGCGAAGAAAGCATGCCGTAAATCTCATCATACTGCTGAAACTGCGGACGCGAGGGCGCATTTGGGGCTGCCGTCTGCGTCACCACAGCCTTGGTCGCAGTGCCTTTCCCGCGCTTTCGCTTTTTGGCAGATCGGTTTGCCAGCAGGTCGCGGTGAATCTTGTCAAGAGATGGCAAATCGTCGACATCGGAGAAGCTGGTATTATCCGTATCTCCCTGACTTGGTTGGCTACTCGGTCCGCCGCGGTGCTTGGGGGATGATGTTCGGAGGGGTGAATCGGAGAGGGACGACATCAGCTGAGGACTAGAGCTCAGCGGGATATCCAGGCCGTTGAACTGGCTCTCGTCTGTGGTTCCGTTTGGCGCATCAGCTGTGGGTTCTTGGCTATCATCCTCAAAATCCTTCTCCTGGGAATCCTCCTCCGGCCGTTGACGTCTCGGGGCTGGCTCTGTGGGCATTCTGATCGGCCGGATGCCGTGTGACTTGAGAGCCTTGCTGTACTGGGCATTCTCAATGAGGTATGGGTGTTCCTGGATGGGTTTTCTTGGTCTGAACGAGCGTTCATACCGCACAGCGACTTGTCGAGCAACCTCCTCGTCCCTGTTGGAGCTTTCCACCCGCTGAATAGCTGCCGGCCTCGGCTGCTTCCTCGACTGGGTCGGCGCCGGAGAAGCAACAGAAGAGGCTGCCGAGGAGGTGGATAAAGGCCTCGGGGGCGAAGTGTTGCCATCGTTAGACTGCTCAACTGGAGCTGCCACCTCTGCCTCCGGGCTAGAACTAGCAAAGAGCTGAGCAGCCAATCGTCTCTGTCGGCTCTGTTGACTGGGTTGTGAAGAGGCCGCCAGAGACTTTTTAGGAGGTGGAAGGCTTTCGGTATCGTTCTCGGCGGGGAACTCAGGTTCAGGAGCAGTGATTCTAACATAGCTCGTCGAAACGGTATCATCGCCAGCCAGGGGATCGGGAGAGTCGTCGCGGTCGTTGGGAAGATACCTGGTCCTCATTTTGGTCGTAGGTGCCACTACTTGGGCTGCCGGTTCGTCCAAGTCCAAGTTGAAGGGGTCGTCCAGCTCATCCACATCTGGCACCGAAGACAGCGGCGAAGAGGGCGGCTCTCCGTCAATAGGCTTAGACACCTCATGGTGGCGGTCCGTTGCTACACGATCTGTAGTCGCGTCTGCCGGCGTATCCTGTGACGATTCAGGAACATCCCATATGCTCTTTCGGACATCTTTCGTGTGCAAAGTATCGGAGGTGGGTTTCGAAGGTGGTTCGGGGTTCGGCAGCGACTCAAGATCCTGGCTATCGAAGTCGAGTTCGTCGTCCGAGTCTGGGACCTCGCCCAGTTCTTTCCAGTTTGCCATGACATAAAGCGTTCATCATAAAAAAGTACACATCGTAAAGTATGAAGCAGCGAAGGGCTTCTAGGAAAGGTTGGGTGGCCAAAATTTCGGCTCGTCTTGTTTGATGCGGAAAGCGGTAGTGCTCTCATTACCTAAGGTAGTCGTACCCAGGCGAGGTGCAAATAATCCGATTGTTGAAGCAGACGCGTTCAGGCGGTCGCTGAGCGCGTCTGGTGGGGTACACGCTGTCGCACGCGGTGGCACGGGGGCGGGAAACCACTTTAGTCGATTGAGTGTGCGCACAGGCCCCGGCCTGTACCGAATTTTGGGTGACCGACCGCGACCTCTGGGTTCACGCTACCTGAGCTATCCCGGGTGCATCATCGATGATTACATCACAGCCGCCGCCTACCTTATTGTCAATTGCAAGATTGAGCTCCCTATCGTGGCATGATAATCGTGCCTGAAGGATTCGCTCCATAACTCGACTATTCCAGGCCATTCAAGACCTCCAAGATGAGCTTCAGAAACGTTATACCCATCGTCGTGGCTGTAGTGGCAGGCATCTCCATCAGTACGCACCACTCCCAACCATTTGATATCAGAGGAGATACTCCTGGCCCAACTCGAAAGTCGCTGACTATAGCAGCTAACTACACATTGAAGCCTGAGCTCGAAAGACAAGCAAAACTGCGGGACCAAAAACAGTTCGAACTACCCAAGCCCGTCTCATCAAGCGAACCGAATACCTCCGATTTACAGACTCCGAACCAAACAAACCCCCAAGCCGGCACAGGTCCAGAGAACTCAAGGCCGAAGTCATGAAGTTTTGAGCAGCAATGGATTTAACAACCATTTTATCAAAGAGCTGTCAGCCTGCTTTAAGCTGAAACTATTTGCATTCTGGCGACGGAAGACATCCAGGCCTATTAGGGGGCATATCACAAACCTCGGAGACCACGATAAGTCCCCCAAAGAGAGGTACTCATAACGAAAAACCAAGTTCAGGCAAAGAATGGGTTGTTCCGCATAGCTTGTCAACTCTATGCCAAAGAGAGAACTACTTGAAACAATACGAGTCGGGATGATCGAGTCGCTGTAGGATATTCGAAAGCACATAAGCGCAAGCTGTGTCTGTTCAATTCAATTGTACAATATCAAGAGCATAATATCAGACAGCACCCCAGGGGGAGAAAGTGCGCAACTAGATGCGTATAGAATTCGCTCATTGGCTGAATATCTGGGTTGCGCAAAGGCTGATGGAAAGTCACCGACTTCGGCCGAGATGCGCCGTGATGTCAACATCAAGTACAAATTAAACGGTTCGTATGCAGCAGCCAATTGAGCTCGCAAATCAGTGAAATACGGACCCAAGAGGCTCACAAGTGATGATCAAGTGACTGAGCAGTCCCCGGAGCACATTTACACCTTCAATCAACGACCACAAGACGAAGCAATTGAGATCCCGGTCAAACGGCGGTATTCGGAATGAGCCGACAACCGAGCCCTGCAATGGGAGCTGCGCTGCTGCAACACTGGGCTGCAAGCCTGTCAGTGAAAGCAGCAAACAGCACGTTGGTGCACTGGAGAGCTACCCGTAAAGCTCCCCGTCAGCCCAGACACCGAGGTGAAGGAACCGGCAACACCCCCCGTGGCCCGCCCCCTGCGCCCAGCACTCAATTCCATTGGTAGGATGGCTCTCGCACAGGCCACAATCGTATCACGTGATCTCACAGTCACCCAGTCGCAGCCGGCGTATTGCAATCGAAATTCCAATCATACGATTGCCCGGAACTTCTAGGTAGACCAAAAAAACCCTCTTCTTCCTCCTTGACGCCCATCACGACTCTCGCAAGAAACCCCCCCCCACCCGCGACGTCCACGAACCTCAATCGCTCCAATTGAGCTCCTCCTCCGAACTCGACCGTTCTCCCTTTAGCGATTTTTCCGACGACACATAAACCCCGACACAAAAATGTTGCGCCCGACCGTTTCCCTGGCCCGTACCGGCCTGCGCGCCCACTCCGCCGTCATCCGCCGCGCCGCTTCCACCCACGCCATCTCCAACCCTACGCTCGCCAACATCGAGAAGAGATGGGAGGGCATGCCCCTCCAGGAGCAGGCCGAGCTCTGGATGGCCCTGAGAGACCGCATGAAGGGCCCCTGGGCTGAGCTCACCCTTCAGGAGAAGAAGGCCGGTGCGTGACTATTTTCCATTACATTCCGTCGAGATAGAGAGAGGAAACGTGGTTCGATGTCGGCCGAAAGGGGATTGAGAAAGGGGGGAGGGAGATAAAGCCATTGAGGGAAGCTCGTCAACCTCAATTGCTCGAGAGGAAGGAGGCATCTTATATATGCCATCCGATGCTCTCTCTCAATTGGCTTTTTCTGATGCCCGAACCTCATATCCATCCCCCCCATCCCTGTGCATACGCATTGCGTCACATCGAGAAACCTCACAAAAAAACTAACGCAAATTGTCTCAACAGCCTACTGGATTGCCTTTGGCCCTCACGGTCCCCGCTCCGGTACCCCCGCCGGCGAGACCGGCCGCGTCTTCTGGGGCGTCATGGCCGCCGTCGCCGCCAGCTTGGCCATCTTCTCCACTGTCCGCATGTTCGCCGGCCCTGCTCCCGACACCATGACCAAGGAGTACCAGGAGGCGTCCAACGAGTTCCTCAAGGTATGCAGCATACAACACTGGCAATCTTTCACTGCCGTCCTTCGAATGGAGGAAACGTCAGCGTCGACGTCGAAAACAAAAATACATCAGATGGCTAACCAACTCTTCCACTCGCGTACAGAAACAAAATTCCGACCCCCTCACTGGTCTCTCCTCCGAGGGCTACTCCGGCAAGGGCATGGTCCAGTCTCCTCCCAAGGCTTAAAATCCCTTCCCGATATCCCGTTACCCTTCCCTATCTCGTCTCTTAGAATCACGAATCACAAATTCGACACACACCATGGCAGTTTTGCCCATGTATTAAATGACTACTAGTAGAAGGCTGGCTGGCATGGGCTGAGGGGGCTTTGCGACGTGACTCGAGGACAACCCAATCTGCTTGGTGTAAATACTGTACTAAAAGAGCTGAATTCCAAGCAAATTTCCATTTGTTTCTTCAAACAAAGCTGCCCCTCGATGTCGTGTCTAGACATGTGGTGACTCACGTTTATCTCACGAACCTTCAACTGTTGGTCTTGTGACTCAGTATTCTCCCTTGTATGGAAAGATATCACAGTTCACAGGCTGCCAATGGGCGCCTCTTCACTTGTGGTCCAATGTAAGGTAGCCATGAAGAGGAGCTTGAAAGAACAGGTGGTAAATCTATTGGGTTTGGTTTCTAGGAACACGGTGCTTTTGCATAACTCATGACAATTGCGATTAGCTTGGTAAGTAAGTCTCCTTCTCTTTCCCCTTCTCTAGTTGTCTTCCACTATCCATGGCCCTCTGCCTCTTCACCGTAACAGCACTGTTTAGGAGTGTTGGGAGATGGGTGACTCCAAGCCAAGCACCTACACACTGTTAGTCTCATAGATCCTGTTATTGTATACGGAAACCTTACCAAGGCAGATCTGCTGGGAATGTAGACGTGAGTCCAATTCTTGCGGTTGTTCCACTCCATGGCAGTGGTGAAGAATCGGGTTCCCTCATCCACCCGCGCGTGACCTCCAAAGTCTTTGGAGTCAGTGTTGAGGATAACCTTGTAAGAGCCGGGCACATCAATGCCGATTCTGTAGTCCGCGAAGCTCTCAGTGGGATGGAAGTTGAAAATGAAGACTACGCCAGCCCTCTCGAAAACAATGACCTTGTCATTCTCATTCTTGAGAGAGATGTACGCCTGAGGCGCGGCCAACCAGCCGTACTTGCCCTCGGTGGTGTTCATTGCGCGATCAAAGTTGTTCAAAAATTGGTATCGAAGCAAATGATCATCAGTGAGGTTCAGCTGGCGTCTAGCATACCAGAACGAATTCTGGTTGCCCTCGCGCGGGAAGTCAAGCCATTCAGGATGGCCAAATTCATTGCCCTCAAAGTTCAGGTAGCCTTCGCCGCCGAGACCATGGGTCAACAGACGAATCATTTTGTGGAGGGCCATGCCGCGGTCAATGACCGGCGTCAAGGGAGTCAAAGTTGACATGTTCGTGTACATCTCGGCATCGCAAAGATGGAACATGAGGGTCTTGTCACCCACAAGCCTGGACTTAGTTAGCTTCGAGTGTCGTGAGTTTCGTACAGAGGGCAAACGTACGCTTGGTCGTGACTTTCAGCATAGGCAATAGTCTTCTCGCCATGTCTCCGATTCGTCAGAGTGAAGCAGATGTTGCCAATGTCCCAATTCTCGTCCTTCGTCTCCTTGAGGATCTTGATCCACATATCCGGGACAGCCATGGCGAGTCGATAATCGAAGCCAACACCACCGAGGGAGAGCGGCAGGCAAAGAGCCGGCATACCCGAAACATCCTCAGCGATGGTAATAACTTCGGGGTACAATGAGTGCAACAGTTCGTTCGCAACCATGAGGTAAGCAATCGCCTCCTCATCAGCGTCTGGCCCAAAGTACTCGTGGTAGCCACCAGAGAATCCACTGTAGTTGGTCGTTGTTAGCAAGGGATGATCAAGGAATGGTCTCAAGCATGTTGAGCACTTACGTTCCGATACCGTGGTGCTGGTAGAGCATGCTTGTTACACCGTCGAAACGGAAGCCATCAAAGTGGTACTCGTCCATCCAGAACCGCAGGTTGCTGAGCAGGAATCTCATCACTTCGTGATGACCGTAGTTGAACAGCCTGCTGTCCCACAGCTCGTGGCGGCCACGTCCTCCCTCGTGGAAGTATTGGTGGTCTGTGCCGTCGAATTCGTTGAGTCCATCCAACACGTTCTTGGAGGCATGGCTGTGAACAACATCGAGAAGCACAGTGATTCCCATGCTGTGAGCCACATCAACCAATTCCTTGAGGTCTTCCGGTGGTCCGTAACGACTGCTAGCGGCGAAGAAATTGTTGATCTGGTACCCGAAGCTGGCATAGTAGGCATGCTCCATAACTGCCATGAGCTGGATAACGTTGTATCCGAGATCTCGGATTCTGGGCAGCATGTTTTGGGTGAACTCCTTGTAAGTTGCAACGCGCAACTCGGGTGAAGAGATTCCCACATGGGCCTCGTATACGCGCGCGCTGCGAGGCTTTTGCGGCCTCGGGTACTTGAACTCGTACTTTTCTCCCGCAGGAGGATTCCAGAAACGAGCATCGTAAGCTGGAGATACGGACAGATCTTGCGTCACGTACTTGATCCACGCAGGGAGCCGGTCGACGCGCTCGCCACTAGGAAGTTGCAAGGAGATCTATAGTGATGTGAGCCCAACCACGCCCCAGAAATACTGTGAAATGAGCGTACCTTGACTTTGGAGTTGTGAGGGATTGCAGCCTGGCCATTGTTTGCGGGAAGAGTAATCTCGAAAACTCCAAAGTCATTCTTCTTCATCTCATGAGAGTTCCGGTCCCAATTATCTGTTGCCACCCAATCAGCGTGTGCAGGTATACTAGATACGATTCAACTCACTGAAGTCACCAGTCAAGAAAGCCTGAGTGGCGTTGGGTGCCCATTCTCGATAAATGATGTTGTTGTCATGGTCGACATTGAATCCAAAGAGTGAGGTGCCCTATTCACCCAACTTAGCTCTTGGAAGGAAAATACGAGCTCACTTGACTTACCTTGGAGAACTTCTCGAGCCCACCTTCAGTGTCATTGATTTTCTTGATCCAGTCCTGGGCGCGGGAGTAGCGCCTCTTCAAGGATTCCTGAAAAGGCGATAGCCAGGGGTCAAGCTTGACGACGCCTGCCATATTTTAGCCAGTCGCCCTACAAGGAGATATGATCAGCAAGCTTACCAGTGCCGTCGGTTGGGAAGCCATCGGCAGCACCGCTCGGTCCGTCTAGAGCGATGGTATTGGCAGAGTTCTGAGCAACAGCGGCCATGTTGGTTGATGACGATAGAGCTTGCGGTGGTAAGACGAAGTTGATGGTGCGGGGCAGAACCGCGGTTGTTTGAGCTGAACTCGATCTAAAGTAGGGCAGATAAAGCACGTCAGGTGTCGTTCAGAGATGGTCGGCAGTATGAAGCAGGGTAAGGTGAGAAGGGAAGAGGCAGCGAGGGGTGGGATTGGAAGCAATGGAAAGCTCCCCGCACAAAATGTTGAGGTAAGGTGAGGTGAGGCAAGGTAAGGTAGGACAGCTTTGTGACGGCAGAGCCAAGCAAGTACCTGAGCTTGATGGAGATTTCACGCCTTTCCTAACGTAGGTCGGTAGGGGTCTGGAGCTAGGCAAGGAATGCGCAGATTGGGAGCAATCTCTGCAGGAATTGAGCGAGTCTGGGATTCTCGATCAAGCGTTGGACGTTGGATTAGGTGTAGAGAAGAGGTCGGCCAACGGTGTCGAGAAGGAAGATGCAAGGGAGAGAAATAAACACAGATGATTGCTTTCTTGGACAAATGCCAGTAACAGTCTGTTTGGATTGCCTGATAATTCCCCCGCAGTGCCGGGATAAGCTTGGGATGGGTTTAACCTTCCAAACCACAGACCTAAGGATGGGAAGGGAGAGCTCAAGGTATATCAATTGGCGCTGTGCATGATATGACGTCGTGGGGCAACGCAGCTGGGAGCTCGCATCTCGCAAAAAGCAGCCCGGTCAGTAATTACACTATGCTAAGGTAACCAAAAGTATTACCCCATACATCTCGATAGGATGAAGCACCACCAGTGGTACCTACGGGGCAAAGGTCCAGGCCTTCCTCTCATCACCTCACTGATGGTTGGCCTGGCTGGTGCGACCAATTCAACGAGAATTGCTGCTCCATCGGAAGTGGCAGGACGCTAAGGCAAGGTAGGAACGAGAAAAAAATATGCTGCCGCCACTCGAGAACCCCTCCCTGGGGATGCCTGTTTGGTGCATCTCAATTCTCAACAACAAAAAATTCACCGGCCGAATCAAAACGGGGTTGATGGACGACCAAGGCGCCGCGCAGCCGATTGGACTCATCGCCACCTCCGGAAGGGTGGTGGAACTGGTGGTTGGCCCCCAGCACACCCATAGCGCTCATCCAGTTGATCCAGCCTAAGTCCAAGGCGAAAAGGCGACGCTGAAGGTTGAGGCACTTCTTTTAGCGGCTGAAACTCCGCGTTGGTACTTGAATTTGCTCGGCAACCCCGTCTTCTCACTCGATGGACTGATTGAGGCGTTGTTTGGTTGCCGGATTTGTACCTTGCTCCTTCGAGGTGAGGAAAAGAGGGTAACGTCGATAGGTAATGCCCTCCATCAACCAGTAAGAAGAGGAAAGGGGAACAGGGGAGACGAGTACGAGTTATCAATATCAGCGTTGGTGGGACCGATATGTCGTTATCGTCGCCAAATGCCATCACCGATACGTCGTGGGCCCTCTGAGAATTGCATGCCAGACGCACAGTGGTGGAGCTTTTCTGCTAACATGAACTCTGGGGGTGGGCTAGAGGCGCAACAAAGTAGTTTCGGGTGATTTACACCAGATGCACCAGTCGTCCAACACACTTCTCTTCATATTTCTGCATGATGATAGACAGGTATGGCAACTTATACGGACCAAACAGAACTTTCTAACAGAATAAACCGACGTTAAATTTCACGGTCCGCATTGGGAAACCGTTAGAGACGGCTGTTTCCAGAACTAACAAAACGCCCTTCACTCCCCAATACAATACAAGATTCATCCCCTCACAATGTGCAGCCTGGTCTTGTAGATCCAATGGGCAGCCATAGTAATCTATCACGGCCCATTGTTCTTAGTATTTTGCTAGATGTTCAATGGGCAGCCCAGGCTCAGGCATGGACATGGGCCACAGTACCTTCGCACCAAAAGCTTGATCGGCCCTATCTGGTTCGATTACCACTCCCAAATAGGGCAGAATCCAAGATATGCCAGTGATCGCGGCCGGGGTATACCAAGCTAACGCAAGCTCTGGTGCCATGGGAATTGACTTTAGGAAGGTGAGCAATCTAGAAACCATTCTCGAAGTGCAAGCTGATAGCTGGGAGCTTTCCCCAGTGTTAGCCGCTCCTAAGCGCTGCTGTGCTGGAGCTCCAGCTCCCCAACCCCGCATCCGGGCCACACGACCGCCGACAGCTCTGGGCAAGGTCCCTTATCCGGCCTATCTATCGAGCCAGCCACACTCTCACGACATCCCCTCCGGTCACCGGACTCCCCGTCATCATTACCGACGTCCCCCAAACACGAAGGCCACGATCGATAGCGACGAGCTTCACGAATAATTGCGGCGGCTATCTGACTATGGTTCCTTGATCGGGCACCCGAAACAATGGCTCTATCCACGAGGCCGCAGGCCTATACATGCGCACGATGCCTTCTCCTCTCGAGTGCTAAGCGCACCTTCTCCGCCTCCTCCGCTGCTCGAACCGCCCCGAGACGTTCACAAGACTTCAACTCGGGTTTCACAAGCAGTTATGATCCGACTAGTGACACTGGCCGCGGGCCCATGTTCAACAAGAACAACTTCGGAGTTCCGCAGTTCTATCCCCGAGACCTGAAGAAGCGTGTAGACGACTATGTTGTCGGCCAACATCGAGCGAAGAAGACCATCTGCTCCACCATCTTCAACCACTATCAAGGAGTGCGGCGGAGAAGGCACCAGGAACACGAGGAGAAGCTACAGAGAGAAAAGGCCGAGAGGCAACGCTATGCCCGAGATAGAGACATTCTCGAGAGACGTGACATTCATCCTGTTCAAGGTCAGCGAGGTCGTCAGTCTGCCTTCCAGCGCTTTCCTGCTGATGACGAGTGGCCCCAAGATGAGTTCCCTGGCCATGCTGAATCTACCCAACACTTGGATGAAGGCTATGAGTCGTCCACCGGTTTCGACGGTTCCTATCTTGCCGAGGAACCTGCAACCCCTCCTCCAGTCAAGATTGACAAGAGCAACTTACTGCTCATCGGTCCCACCGGTGTCGGAAAGACATACATACTAGAGTAGGCTTGCCATGGATACCCTTAATGTCTGCCGGGAGTCTAATCTGCTACAGAACTTTAAGCAAGAAGCTCAACGTACCGTTCACGATATCCGATTGCAATGGATTCACCCAGGCCGGCTATATCGGACAGGATGTCGAGACATGCGTAGAGAGACTACTGATCGAATCGAATTACGACATCAAGGCTACAGAGCAGGGAATTATCGTACTGGACGAATTTGATAAGCTGGCGAAAAGGGAGAGCATGAATGGCCGCGACGTTGGCGGAGAAGGCGTTCAGCAAGCTTTACTCAAGCTCGTCGAAGGCTCCAAAGTAACAATCAACGTCAAGGACAACCGCTCGTCACGATCAACACCTCCTATTACAACAAATTATACTTCGTCGAGTTCAACGTCAGCCCCTCAATCGACTCCACCTCAGGGCAAGGTCGATCAGTACACAATCGACACGACAAATATTCTGTTCGTCTTTTGTGGTGCTTTCGTTGGTCTTGACAAAGTTATTGTCCGGAGAGTATCGAAGCCATCCATGGGCTTCGGCTCAGAACTGAAAGGAAAACATGGCCTCGCCGGCAATCAGCACGACTTACCGCGCCAATCATTCTCGCATCTGCCACATGTTGACCCCGACGCACCAGCCTCAGCATACACTCCCTTGGACCTCACGACGCCAGTAGACCTGCAGGCGTTTGGATTCATCCCTGAACTAATTGGTAGAGTGCACAACATCTGTGCACTTAGTCCTTTATCCTTGAATGATCTTTACAGAATTCTGACGGAGCCGCGTAACTCCCTGGTTGCGCAATACACTGCTCTGTTCGAAACATACCCTTCCAAGCTACGCTTCACGCAGAAAGCCTTATATGCAATTGCGGAACGTGCTGCGAAGGCCGAGACCGGGGCTCGAGGCCTCAAGATGGAGATGGAGAGAGTTTTGGCAGAGCCGATTTTCGATGCGCCGATGTCATACGTCTTGATCACCGAAGGTTGCGTTAAGGGCACTGAGAAAGCCGGATACTGGGGCAAGGACGGCCGTTTGGAACTGGAGCGGCGTATGGCTGATGAGGACGCTGAACCTGGATCGCGGCCAGAGGATGTCACCTTTGAGCAGTATCGCGAGGCTGGCCAGAGTGGTGCATGAGGCTGTCGCAGACAATGAGCTTATGTTGTATATATTTCCCTTGTTACGGAGTCTTGGAGTTGGCAAGGTGCTTGAGCTCGATTCATGATGCACGAAAATGTAAATACTCATGCATGAACGTTGCTCCTCGTCAGTCGTGAAGTACTTGGTTGTTTCTGAAAAGCATTATTGCTGCACCTAACACTCGTGGGAATACGAAAGCCATGATGAATTTAGGTAGGAACATATGGCGAGTGGAGCTATCAGCTATTGTTAGTGATTCAATGCGAACGTCAAGTTGTCGGCGGAGACACCTCGGCTCGGACGGATATGGCGATGTTCGGAGGGGAGGAAGGGAGTCAGGGACTGAAGCGTGCATGCAAGCTGGCACCTGGGGGCGACGGCTCTCGTCACCCGGGGGATCGGGGACACGTAGGCATTGGGAGCCCGCACCGGAGTCCTTCCTCTTCTTCAGTGCCTGGAGAGCCTGGGAAAGGCAACAAGGCCCCAACATTTGCAAGATTCACCCGCAGTCCCCACGCCGAGTGGGATCCTTCAATTCCAGGTTGGATGGGCGAGTCTGGCAGCTTGGAGCCAGGCCAAAAGAAAAAAAAGTTTCCCGTCATTTCCTGAAGGCGAAGCTCCCAAGGCGTGCCAGGCTGCGGTGCTCCAATTGAACCCGAGCGTGGACCCGGTGTATCCCGGAGAGAGGAGCTCATCCAAATCGAGACTAGCGCGGCGAGGTAATTTTTCCTACTCAGATTCCGGTCACGTGACGCCCCCGAGCAAAGCTCTAACCGACGAAGCGTACATCCCGAGCAAAACTGCTCACTTCCTCCTAAGTCCTCCTCCAACTTTCAACCATCACCTCTCCACTCCCATCCGAAGTCGCCCTTAATCATCTGTGAAGATGTTCAAGAGGTTGGTACCAACTACCTGATCGACTTTTTGAACCATATCGCGTTCAATTGGCCCCAATTGAGCTAACCGGTCCCTCGCAGCGGCATTTCCTCCTTCGCCCGGGCGGCTCGCCCTTCCTTTGCGGCGACCGCTCCTCGCGCCATCAGACCTTCTACCTTCAGATTCCCTGCCTCCAGCAGATTCGCCAGCACTGCCGGTGTCGGTGATGGAAAGATCTACCAGGTGAGTGATGGCCTCGTTCATCCCTTCCGTTGACCCGAGGGCGATGTCGGTTACTGACAACAACAAACCAACAGGTCATTGGTGCCGTCGTCGACGGTTCGTACTATCCGAAGAAAACCCTTCAAAGGGGTTCGACCATCACGAAATCATCAAATACTAACGCGTGGATACAGTCAAGTTCGACACCGCCAAGCTCCCCCCCATTCTGAACGCCCTCGAGACGACAAACAACGACCAGAAGCTGGTTCTTGAGGTCGCGGTACGTACCTTTGGCGGCTGGAAAAATATCCACTGCAAATTAGCAAAAGTCGAGTTTCATCTGACACGTCTGCACAGCAACACTTGGGTGAGAATGTCGTCCGCTGCATTGCCATGGACGGTTCGTATTTCCTCCCCTGAAAAACTTTTTCGCCCTCGTACTCACAATCCCCCTAGGTACCGAAGGTCTTGTCCGTGGCCGCCCTGCCACCGACACTGGTGCCCCTATCACCATTCCCGTCGGTCCCGCGACTCTTGGCCGTATCATTAACGTCACTGGTGACCCCATTGACGAGCGTGGCCCCATCAAGACCGAGAAGCGCCTTCCCATTCACACCGAGCCCCCTGAGTTCATCGACCAGTCCACCACCGCCGAGGTTCTCGTCACTGGTATCAAGGTCGTCGATCTTCTCGCTCCCTACGCTCGTGGTGGAAAGATTGGTCTCTTCGGCGGTGCCGGTGTCGGCAAGACCGTCTTCATTCAGGAGTTGATCAACAACATCGCCAAGGCCCACGGTGGTTACTCCGTCTTCACTGGTGTCGGTGAGCGTACCCGTGAGGGTAACGATCTGTACCACGAGATGCAGGAGACTTCCGTCATTCAGCTTGATGGCGAGTCCAAGGTCGCCTTGGTGTTCGGTCAGATGAACGAGCCCCCAGGTGCCCGTGCCCGTGTCGCCCTGACTGGTCTTACCATTGCCGAGTACTTCCGTGACGAGGAGGGACAGGATGGTGAGTTGAGACTTCGCTCTTGATATTGAACCGCATTGCTAACAAATCCCCAGTGTTGCTCTTCATTGACAACATTTTCCGTTTCACCCAGGCCGGTTCCGAGGTGTCTGCCCTTCTGGGTCGTATCCCCTCTGCCGTCGGTTACCAGCCCACCCTCGCCATCGACATGGGTGGTATGCAGGAGCGTATTACCACCACCAAGAAGGGTTCCATTACTTCCGTCCAGGCCGTCTACGTCCCTGCTGACGATTTGACTGATCCCGCCCCCGCCACCACCTTCGCTCACTTGGACGCCACCACTGTCTTGTCCCGTGGTATCTCCGAGTTGGGTATCTACCCCGCTGTCGACCCTCTTGACTCCAAGTCTCGTATGCTGGACCCCCGTATTGTCGGCCAGGACCACTACGACACCGCCACCCGCGTCCAGCAGATTCTCCAGGAGTACAAGTCTCTCCAGGATATCATTGCCATTCTTGGTATGGACGAACTTTCTGAGGCTGACAAGCTTACCGTCGAGCGTGCCCGTAAGATCCAGCGTTTCCTGTCCCAGCCCTTCACCGTCGCCCAGGTTTTCACTGGTATCGAGGGTAAGCTGGTCGACCTGAAGGAGACCATTTCCTCCTTCAAGGCCATTCTCTCCGGTGAGGGTGACAACCTTCCCGAGGGTGCCTTCTACATGGTCGGTGACTTCGCCTCGGCCAAGGAGAAGGGTGAGAAGATTCTGGCGGAGTTGGAGAAGAACTAAACGATTCGCGACGAAAATACCAAATGACGTCGAGAGTTGGGGCGTTGAGCCTGTGTATAGAAGAGGAACGATGGAACGGGGAGGTTTCTTAGCTCAATCCAAGTCTCTTTTGTGAGCTGTGTACCAAGAAATCTACTTAATTCCTCTTGTAGTTGAGAGAATCTCCTTATTTCTTCAGCCGTTTTCCCCCCAATGCAAGTGACTCGCCATGCTTCCCGACTAGTGACATGCTCGTGATTCTCCCATTCGGTTTATGACCAATAGCAAGAGTTCCACCCTCAATCCTAGACGTGGACGTCTCATCATATAATTGGCAATATCCCTTGCCCAAAGGTTCTAATTGACGCAACGGCACTATGTCGTCACTTGGCCAACATCTTCTAAAGTAATCACACGGATGCCACCGCCTCGACTTGGAGCAGTGAACCCTCGAGCCGGCATGTCGGGGGAAAGTCACTAACGACACGAAGTCTTTTGCTGTCCAGGCGCCGGCGTGTTGCTCACAATGTGTTGTCCATTTCCTGCTCGCTACAGAGTTCACTTTTCTCACTCGATAGAATTACCAAGCTGCAACGCGCTTCTTCGGCTGGAGCAGCCGTGGCATGAAATAGACAGCTTGAGCTGAGCTGAGCTGTACCCTACGTCGTCTTGGAGACTATTGGCTCGATGAGAGAGGGAGGCATATTACTATTGGTATGAGGAGCTACCTAAACAGAGATCTCTTGTTTGGTCTTCCAGTTTTCTGATACAAAAAGTCGGGGCCGCTTCACCCTCTCGGCTCAGCAGCGCTCTCTCGGCCATTCTTTTCCGTCGAACCGAGGTGGCCAGTTCCTTGTCAATCTGCTCCTGGGAGCCCACCGCGCCTGCGGCTGCTTTGGGGGTAAAGTAGGGGTTTCACATTTTCTTTCATCTATAGATAGTTCTCTTTAACAGCGTCTAGTCTATGGAGTGTATTCCGGTCGGAATGTGCGTAAGATGATGAGCAATGCTACTTGGAGGTGAAAACGTCTTGAATATCTAGATTTTGATAATGATACGTCCTCGCGAACGAAGATGCACAACGCGCGTGTTACTAAACGTGGAGGGTTTCGAAGCCATCGATGGCTCTAGTAGTCCATCCCACTTAGTTGACAATTCCAGTCTTATATTCATAGCCGGGAGAATATAGAGGTTCGGCTTGCATCTCCATGGTGAAGAAGCTGTCTTCTGCTAGCGCTCAGTATGGCCTTGCGTGATGTTCATTGACTGTCTTGGAGAATCAGTGAGCCTTTAATATCCAACGTCATCAAAATACTTGTTAGATACCTGGAGTCTGAATTCGTGATTCTTGTTGTCTACTTTTGTCAAAGTAGGTTCCTAGGTCTAACTTGAAGAGAAGCTCTTGGAGTTAAGACAGACCAGCACCCCAGAGAAGTTGAATGTTGGTGCCGGATTCCTCTGATGTATCCAAGAAAGAGCAAACCACCAGCAGGCTTATTGTAAAGGGAGATGGGCATTGGGAGCGAAGTGAGTAAGGTTATAGAAAGACGTCAGCTATGTAAGGTGCTGGACTAATTGAGCTCGTCCTCCTGCGTACACCGGGCGTCCCAAGACCATGGCAGGATCAAGGATTGCTAGATACCGCAGTGCCCGCAATGTCATATTATCATTATCGATAGAGCATTGTACCATACGAGATCAAGTTTCAATGTCTGCCTTGCGGGCGGGATGGGCTTTGAGAGCAGAGAAGCTAAGCAGGTTGAGTTCATTGAGTTACAGATACAACTACGGATGCTGGAGGACGGTAGTCAACTACAGTGAGGTATAAAACAGGGGAAGCTCGACGCATGGAGTAGTGTGCCTCTGCGCCCGACCGTCCCCAATCTGGCAGGGCGGGACTGGCTCGTTGTAAGCGGACGCGGCTGTCCGTCTCCGGTGACAATGACGATAAGAGTGATGATGATGGCCTTATAACTAATCCTTACGCAAGCCTTAACTTCGTTATACAGCCATATCTTATAGATCGTCAGCTCCGCCTTTGAGCGTATCCGTGAACGGATACCTTATACCTAAAAGTTGAGTAAGCCCTACCTATAGTCGACTCTCGTGCTAACGTATTCGAGAACGGATACGCCGCACCCACTCGGACGAGCTAGATAGAGAAGAATTTCGGGAACAATACCTGGAGAGCAAATGAATTATCATTAAGCATTTCCTAAATATAGGTATGATAGGTCACCCTGTCATTATCTCATTGTAACCTAATCGCTCTACCCACTTGAGGCACACCAGCGACAGATTCCAGGCGTGTCCTGTTCCGCCACGTAGAAGTCACGCGTTTCTTTATACCTATTGAGACCCTTTACTCGCGTGGTTGAGCAGATACCGTCGTACCTATTCGAGTGAGACTGATGGAAAGGAGGAAAGCTGCCGTAGTTCACCGTGCCTGCATGAGAAAGATATCCTGGCTCATATTCCCAGACTGAAGGTTCCGCCCTATCTCACTTAGAGTCCAGTTCATGGACATCTCGCAGTTGACGACTTGCTCCGAGGGCCCATTGTCCCTTGTGTGGGATCTCACGTTCGGTCAGTCAGCGTTCGCGTTTTTATACTTTATCGAAAGTCTTATGCTCACGTAATTCTCAATGGTGCGAAGGTGAGCCTTTTTTCTCGTTTCTGTTTCTGTTGATATTGGTGTACTTGGAAAATACTTCTCCATGTACATGCCAGCTTTGTCCGTGAAAAGACTCACGTGCCACAGCCCGAGCACAGTTGAGTCTTTGTACATGCGGTTGTTGGTGAAGTGAATGGTTTGCTACTTTGCGTTCACTCACGTTGGCTCAGCTCGAAGTGTACCCTGTGGCGGTTAGCCAAAGATGATAGGAGACACTTGGGAACTGTGGTTTTATTTCCCAGCAAGCTTTGCGTCCCTTTAATGAAGATGGTGAATTGGATAGCCCGCGGCAGCTAGACTTACTTTAAGTGGCCAACTTGCAGTTTGTGATCACATACTCATGGGCAGGAGTTTGTCTTGATCTCTTTCTTGGGGAGCCTTTCAACCTGAAAGAAGAAGAGGAAACACCACAAACTAGATGTTCAAAGGCAGAGTCCGAACCTGATACAGAGGCTCCGGTCGAACACAGAGTGGTTAGTGAGCCTACATTTGCTATGAGTACTTCCACCTCTCATTTATCTTATTCCTTTCCGGGATCTATTGAGGCCACACGTTGTCATGCAGGCTGGCGATTTTGAGGCTAAAGAGTGCTGGACACCCATCAAGCTTTCATATACTCATATACGAAGGCTTCAACAAGGTGGGAAAGTAGAAGGAGGAAGTATGTCAAGCCAGATTCATCTCAAATATTAGAAGTAAAGATTTCCACAGAGGGAGATTTCGCTCCGGAAGTTGCACACGCTGGACATTAAGAAGCGGATGATTTTTGTTATGTTGCTTGTCTCCTTTGAAAGTAAGGTACTCGCAGTAGGTTCCCATTTGCAACCAAGCGTTAAATCATGTAGTTTCCATTTGCACGAGCATATCTTAATATGGCTTGTCGACATAACATTCATCCAACCCCATCATAGCCAGCATGCTGACGCCAGGAGGATAATCATCTCTCACTTCTCCCACAACGCTCTGTCTACTAGATTTTGCATGGTATAGATATTCAATTCATCCCTTTGCAGTTGAAGGCATGAACGGTGCATCTTTCAGCAACTAAGCCTTGGTTCATGATAATGTATCAACAGCGGCAGTAGAGATGCTGAAGGCATATTACGCACCAAGAGAACCGTGTTCATTAACGCGGCATGCTGCCACTGACTGTCCAACTACTGAAATGTATGGGTATCTGTCGCAAGAACAACTTTCCCGTCCCATGCAGTCATGAACTCATGGAACCTCCATATTCAAGCCCCTTTTGTGCCTTCGAGATGCCTATTACCCAAAGGAAAATGTCATCCATATTGAATCTCCTTTCATCATAATCATCATCCTTCGTAAAGAAGCCTGCATAATGACAATGCCTTAACCCTTTATGCGCCGCTGTTACCCCCATTGGCAGAGCCAGTGGAGGCAGTATGGTGATGCCCAAGACCCAGCACTCTTTGAAGGCTCTTCCTAATACCCTTTCCGGTGCCGTCGTCCTGGCCCTCAGGTGCCTTCTCGCCTCTGCCCAAAAAGCCGAAGCTCATCCTACGAGTAGGATTCGGGCCCTGCCCGTCCGTCACTGACTTCTTGCGCCGTCGTACAGCCACAATGCCGGGCTCCGCGGCTGAGGGCTTCGGTGGCCACTCGCCATCCCGCTTCCATCCGACCACGCACGCCCGAATCATGTCTGACAAGTTGACGGGACATGATGGTGTCAGCGCGTGGACTATGACCTTCTCGTATAGGGAAATGTATACGGAGGGAGTTATAGATGCGCGCATTGGGTTACCCGGAGGGAGCAGTGGCGCTGGAACAGGAATGAGTGTCTCGACGGGGTATGTCGTTGACGCAGGAGATGCCGTCGACTTTTGAGACTCCTTAGACTTTATCGCGGTGAGTTCCTTGGACGGGTCCTTGGAGAGCTCAGAGCCGTCTGAGACAGCGGCTGAAGCTTCGTTGCTCACCCGCTGTTGCAGGGAATGCGCAGGCGACGCTGGTGAGGCGGGAGCGGGTTGAGGATGGGAGAATGATGTGCGGAAGAAGAGGCGGCGTGGGGATAGAGGTGAGAACGTCTGCGTAGGAGAAACGGGCTTTGTACGAACGCGCACCGTTCTTGCGCCTGTCCAGGCATTGCGCCTTGCCTCAAAGCAAGCCAACCCTTCATTCCATTCCATCTCCTCGCGCAGGGCTCGCCGTCTCCGCGCACGCTTGTCTGCTATAGACGCCTTGACTGTCGCGCCGATTGCATCGGGGCTGTCGAAACGGAATGGAGAGAGAGACAGGGGAGGATCTTCGTCGGACAGGTCAGATACCCATTCTAGGCGAGGTTTGAAACGCGCCGCGTCTTCTGAGACGGTGCTGTAGACAGACTCAGCGTCGCTATCTTCCTCTTCTTCGTCGTCGTCGTCTTCTTCGCTGTCTGTTGTGTGGATGGCTTCATCGTTCGAATTCGCCGTAGTTTCGACCTTTGGCTCAGAAGTTTCCTGTTGCGGTTGCTCGGCGGCGTCTTGTTCGGGTGTTGCACTAACATCGGGTGTAGCATCGCCGTTCTGAGGTGGGGGTACGACTGGTGGCCAGACGAATTCCCAATCATTGCGAATCTTGGCGGTCAAGTACTTCTTGACAGCTGCCTTTTGCTTTTCTTTGTCCTTGCTTAGTAAATCAGGATCGTAATCGGGCAAGTCCAAGGCCAGAGGCTGCTGTGACATGGACAGACGGAACTTGGCTAGCGGTGAGCGTGGAGACTTGTACATGTCTGAGAAGAGCATCTTGGAGTTCGATGAGGAAGAAGGATATGGGTTTGGCTTTGACGAGGGGTTGGCCGACGGCGCAGCTGACGGGGAAGGAGAAGCAGGAGGCATGAGAGGCGAGTCGAGGGACGAGGAACCGGGCGCCGTGTGCTTTATATGAAGGGCAAGTGAAGCTCCGGGCAGGGTTGCCGCGGGCGTAGTAGTAGCAGTAGCAGCTAATGCTGGCGGCGTAGCAGCAGCAGCCGCAGCCGTCTCCGTCGCAGTCGCGTGCGGGGTGGGCTGGTGGTGCGGGTGAGGGTGATGGAGCTGGGGTGCGCCGACGTCTGGATCTGGGACCGGGACTAGGACTGGGACTGGGGTGGTGGTCGCGGCCACGGGTGGCCTGATGTTGGTTTCCAAGGGGGCTGGACTGTTAGTTATATCAATCCTGTCATGTATATGGCCTGCACGCTGTTTTGGTGTTGTGCAACACGACACTCATAAGTCATGCAACATGCACCGCATCCAGGGTGCCGTGAACAAAATGAAAACGGGGCAAAGGAAGAAGGAGGAGGAGGAGGGTCGTGTTGGAGTAGCGTGTGCCACTCTTTGGCATCATGTATGAATAGGTAGGTATTGGGGTCAAGTGTCGGCGGGCAAGCCAAGATGGTCCAGACCCTTGCTCTGTCTACCACCTATTCCATTTCTGTCTGTATTGGGGCAATTCGGGGGGAGGCACATGGGAATAGATATAAAAAAAGGTGGAGGATGGGCAAGTGAAGAAAGGGCCAGGCTACACCAAGCAATCGGACTTGATGCCTGTACTGTGTAGTGCGCGTACCCAGTAGCGCGCGCGGGTGAAAGAGAAGGTCAAGGAGAGGAGGCAGAAGGTGCCAGGACCATCTCGGTTTAGCGTCCTGTGTCTCATTCACTCACCTTGATCCGACGAAGGAGGAGCGGTGACCCCTTCGCCACGGAGAGCAGAAGCAGTAGCAGCTGCAGTAGCAGTAGTAGAATCAGACGCAGACGCAGACGCAGACGCAGATGCAGACGTAAAATGGTGGTGATCTTGTTGGCTGGGCATGGATGTAGCAGTGGATGGCGCCTCGGCGTGCGAAGAAGGTAACGCCATGATATGTGAAAGAAGGGGATCAACCAGCCCAAGTATTCGCACTCCTACTACACGTGTACGAGACGAGGGGGCGTTCCAGGGTCCAACAAGGCATGAAGTTCGTTCGGGCAAGCAAAAAAAAGTCAGAAAAGAAGCGAAAGGCAATTCTGACTCTATTTCTTGCGTCTTACGCTAAGGTAGTTGGGAAAGCACATCCGCCAGGGCCAATTTTTCCCTCCTTCCCAAAGGTTAAGAAAAGGTGGGCAGGGATCCATCATACAGTACGGAGTACATCCACCAAGCAGCATCAGGGAACCAAAGTCCAATGTCACCACTTTAGTTGCACTTGCCCTCGCGTCTGAGTTTGTGCCTGTCAGCGAGTGCCACCTCTATTGAAGATAGGCGTACGGATACCTTCCACGGTATTATCCAATATCGCGAAAAGTCACCCTGAGCTGGCCAGTTTGGCAAGGTGCTTGCCGGCCTGCCTGCCTGGCAATGACGGTACAACATACCTTACGAACTCACTCTGAAGATTGGTTAACCTTGCGCTTTCGATGCTAAGGACCTGGAAAGTGGGGAGACGATGGACAGGACCTTTGGTGTGATTGCCCACGCGACATGGCTCTGCAAAAGTTTGCCCTCCTAGAGTGACATCGCCATCGGCATCGGATCCGAGCTCACCTCTCACCTCACAGAAAGAGGATGATGCCACTTGGAAAACCTCGTCGGTCAGCTGTTCTAGCCTGGCAAACCTGCCCTGGCTTTTTTGCCCCGTCGGTATCGCGTTCTTTTCACTACCTAGCACCTCTACCAACACAGTAGAATCCGAGAAAGAGGGTCCTCCAACTGGAAGCCGTCTCCAAGCTAGGACACTGTCATTGGCTTGGCATGACAAGCCAAAAGGACGGGAGGGTCCTCTACCTACTCCCCCCCAGCAACTTCTGGCGAGCTGCAGCGTGCCCGTGAGTTTGCTTGATTGCTCGATATCTCACGGAGCTTGCCTGCGGCTTGCTGACTTGTCAATCTCCTTGAGTTTGCCAAGCTGGTTCGCTGCTTGATTCTCGCTCATGTCCACCGACTAGTAAGCTCGACCGGTGTTGTAGCCTGTCATATTGTAGGTAGGTCTCAATCAACCCCCCCGTCCCGGCTTCTTGCAGGTGCAGATCTGGGGTGTGGTTGGTTTCCTGGGCCACGAAAGAAACATGAACACCCCAGACGCGGAGAGCTGCAGTCAACCACCACCACCACCACCACCTCGTCAGTCAGCCAGCATTGGACCCGGTACCAAAGCAATTTACCGAGGTAGGTACTACTGTAGGCTGTACGGTATACCAGTCACCAAGAGGGATGTAAGCTTGCTGACTGGAAGAAACATAGTTCAACTCCAACCGAGAGAGTGAACACCCCCGGCCGGTGAATCATGACGTTGAATATTTCTAATCCATCAGAATCATTTCAACGGCAGCGTTCGACGGTTGAAATCACAAACCCCATATTTTTTCTTCCCCCAGATCCGCTTCAACGTGCGCGCCCCTTTTTCTTTCGGACATCGCGCCACTCGCACATATCGGCAATGAGGCTCGGGGGAAGACTATACAAGCAAGCGACGCACTCCGTCTTTCGGACCAAGTAGAGAGGAAGTCAAGCTACGGATACCTAAGGTACTCAAGCTTTATCCAAGATCGCTACCTTACTTGGCTTCTATCTGCCTAGCTGACTCGGCGCTTGAAAACACCCTCGTGGGCAACACTCAACGCTCGCCCAAACCTTGGTCCAGAAACTTCGCTACAGATGTATCCATCGCTACTCCGTACCTTTGCGGAGAAGTAGCTGCCAATTGCTTGAATCCTTTCAGGCAAAGGTCTGAGGCGGGGGAGAGACACCACATGACTGACGCCTTCTCGCTCTGTGCAAGGATCTCCCACCAATCTGATTATATAAGCCAGCGACTGCTCCACGGGGATGCTCCGTAGCGTGGTAAGGATCGTCGCTTGTCGCATCACCCCACAGCCGAACCGCTCATGTGTCGAGCGCTGGATTGACGACAGACCGGACGGCCAGCTCCGAAGCTTAGGGGTCTTGTGTATTCCGTCATTTGCAATCAGTGAGCTGATATCTTCACAAACTTCCCCATGTCGCATGCTTTTGGAAATAAGGCTGAAGCAATGGAGTGCGGGTCATGTACTCTGTATGCCCTTGAAAGTAAAAAGTCTAGATCCGTTACTTTGTTTTAGGCTACTCCCGATTATGTGTACTGTGAAATGATGCCAATTTTCGCCTAGCGCCGCTCCCTCTCCCCCAAACGACACCCTTTGACAGTGGAGGTAAGCTCCCATCTGCATTCCAGGTGTCTCGTAACTCGAATACAGCTTGTGATATCCCTCGAAGAATAACAGCCAAGCCTCAAGAAAGGGGTTTAACGCATCCATGTCTTTCTATGCGACTTCCTCAACCATCTTGCCAGATTTCAGACCTGGAGGTCCAAACACCTTGCCAGTCGGTCCTCCGATAATCTCCTCAGGAACAGCAACGATGCTGCCCTTCTTGGAGTTGACCCAGCGGACAAAGGCGACATCCGGCTTCGATGAGCCGCCGCCGGGCGTGTCCTCGCCATTGGCTCCCTTGCCCTTGGTCTTGGGCGCCTGTTTCTTCAAAAGCTTGTTGATGGTTTCCATCTATTGTTTGGCAGTTAGCATGCGCCTGCAAATGGCCCAGTCATCCGCAAACAATGATAATACTTGCCTTGACTTCTTCGTTGCGCTTGTCAGACAGGTTGCGTCGTCGACGTGCCATTTCTGCCCTTCTCATAGATAATTCTTCAGCAGTGAAGACCTTCTTTGCTTGGACCTCTGTGGTAATTCCATGTCAGTGTTCTGCTTTTCGTCAGGATGCCTCGCAAAACAGCACATTCTTACCGTCTGAGAGTTTCATATACTGCTGAGGCTCGTCCTCGAAGCGAGCCCGCTGTCTCCTCGTCATCTTGGTCAAATCGGGTGTGCCCTCACGACTGCCCAGATCGCTGTCGAGCTCGCCTTCGGCATCCACTCCCACAGTCTCGTCTGCGACTTCAATCTCCTCTTCCTCCTCGCCCTCGGCGTCTTCTTCCTCGCCTTCGGCATCTTCCTCTTCGCCTTCGGCATCCTCTTCTTCGTCTTCCTCGTCATCGTCGTCCTCATCATCGTCGTCGCCGGCGCCTCCAACATCGATGCTCATGTTCATCGTGTTCTCAGGGTCACTGACTTCAATCTCGCTGAGCTCCTCCTCGTCATCGTCATCGTCCTCAATCACCCTCGCCGCTGCTGGTCGTCGAGGAGTAACCTTTCCAGCCTTGGGCAAGGAGATCTTGATGGTGGGGGCCGCAGGGGTGTCCATGTCGATGTCGCCATCGGCATCTTCCTCCTCGCCCTCGGCGTCGACTTCCATGTCGTCGTCATCGCCATCTGCGTCAGGCTCCTCCATTTCCTCGTCTTCGTCTTCCTCCTCCTCGTCGCTGTCGGATTCTACAACGTAGCTCTTCTTTGGGCCACGGTTGCGTCTGCCGGCAACGACCTCGCTGTTGACCGAAATGCTGTTTCCCGTCGAGTTCCGCCCCCTGCTGGTGGCCTCGCGAAGCTTGTTCGCGGGTACCTTGACAGTGAGGTTCAGGTGCTCACTTCCTGGTGACGAGGGCGGGCCGCGGGACACGCCCGAGGTCCGGCCATCTGAGCGGCGAGCACGGGTAGACATGCTGCTTGTTCGCTCGCTATCGGCCCAGTCAGTAATTTGTTCTTGCGCCTTCTTGGCCGCCGAGCGGCGCGGTCGCGAAGCCATGTCTGGAAATATGCGTATATGCGAAGGCTGATCTGTCTCGTGGGTTGTCTTGGCAGAAGAATAATGACGCGCGAAGGGGGTTTACGCCACGTATGAGCGGTTTATGTACGGAATGAAGATGGGATATCTCGGGGTGAAAAGGTTTAGGGTGGTTTCGGGATGATGGTGGGGGAGTTTTTATCCAAGATTGGACGCGGGAGGTTGAATTAAGGTAAGCTCGGGGGGCCGGTCCAGACAAGGAAGGGGAAGGGGAAAGGCGAGGTGGCACTGCTGCTAGGGAATCTGATCCCTTGATACGGGAGATGAGGTAAGGCAGTCAATGTAGTTGGCCGAGATGCAACTTTAGCCCAGGTAGGTTTCAACGCCTCCTTTTCTTAATGAATCGCACACGCACGCGCGGGGCGCCTTTTTCGGTTTCTTCTTAAACCACCCGGGGACTCTCGAGTCTCGACACGGCCACTTTCCCAACAAGAACTATGTCGTGGAACCAAATCGGATTCGAGGAGTGTGCACAACCCCGGCCGATAGAGTCTCTCTTTCTTCTCGAGATGTTGGTTTGCGTATTGATGTCGTTGCCGCTTGCCTCACTTGACTTGGCACAGCAATCCGGCGATGTTGATATAGTGATTTGAAGGAGGAGAGACAAGTACGAGATGAAGTTTGATGGAGGTGGAGCGTGGAGATGTGACGGAGTGACAAGGAAAAAGCTAAACGGAAGAGGTCGCATCTGCGATGGGATTTTGAGCTTACCGATTGATTGATACCTTACGGAGGATAGACGACGCTTAGCCGCAGCAAGCAAGATGGGCGCGCGCAAACAGGCGGACGGCAAGTGGGATGGATAATCGCCTTTTTGGTGGCCTATCGCCCTCACAACTGGATACCAGGCACAGAACAACCTTGCTGGGACGGTTTTGGTGGCTGTGGCCAAGCCAAGCCGCAGAAGGCAGAAAAAAAGCGAACCCCCTGGAAAATGGGAACTGAGACTTTTGGGATCGATTGGATCTTGTCGCCTCCTGCGCGCGTGCTGCAGCTGTCGCTTCTTCTCTTTTCTTTGCTCTCCTGCGTTTCTCTCGTGTGACGCTTGGTTTCTCAACCCCTGGCGCGTGAGCTTTCGTTCCTGTCCCCCTTTACTTAGCGAGTCCACTCCCCAATTGTCTCCTGCTCATCTGGTACACAGCGACATGAGCAATTGGCCCGGTGCGAGCTTACCTTAATCCCTGGTTGCGCGGCGAGGTATGTCGGTGAAGGATGGCCCAGTTGAAGAGACGGTTGGAGATCGTCGGTGACCACGCGGCAGAGCGAATCGGATGATCCCGATTGAGAGGCTTTATTGGCTTGAAACAGGAGTAAACTCGGTACAGATTACACCTTGAGGGTGGTTTTCGAGGCGGGCGAGAGATGGATAACGATTGCTATAGTTGAGACGGATTCTCAATGAGCATTGCTTGTGCTGGTCCGGTTCCTACTCACCTTGAGTTCAGCCTTTCACTAGAGCACTGAAGTCCGCTGAAGCGCGCCGGATGTCGAAAACGGAAGCCCCGTTTTGGGGGTGGTCACCATGGGCACCGTGCATTGAGCCCAGCACCGTGTAGAACTGAAGGGCCTCTAGGTCAGCGAATGGCCGTTACGTGCTGGAACAGTGACCCCCGTAAAGAACGTCCAGCCTCTTCCGTTTCCCGCTTCCCCAGCCGAGGCATGTGGTCATAGGTGCCGAACCGCCGACCCCATCAACAACCCGCCCTCCGGACCAGCGCCCGGCTCATTCGCGATTCGACATTGCGCCAATCTCGACAGCTCTCACAGACACAACGTTCCAAACTTTCTACTGCAACAGGGCGCAATCTCTTTTCACTAACCATGAGCGACTCCGACGACAGCGGTAGCACGCCCGGCATCCCGTCATGGCAGCGCGGCCAAAAGAAAGAACCCGAACTCGAGCCGGAGACCACCATCTCACAAGATGCGAAGCAGGACGATGTCTCCTCCCGCGAAGACAGCCTCGAAGTCGCCCGCAAGTTCCTGCAGGATGATGAGATCAAGGACGCGCCGAGAGAAGCAAAGGAGTCGTTCCTTAAGACCAAAGGCATCTCGCCAGAGGATATAGAGCAGTTGTTGGGTAGCTCGGCATCTGAGCCGGCGCAAGACGTATGCTTCCCAGCTTCGCTTTTGCCTCGTTTCGCGGATTTCTCATGACTGACAACACGAATTGCAGACCACTCAAACAGAACAGTTACCGCCAAGCTCAAGTCAAGTAACAACAGCGTCACCAGCACCAGCACACACAACACCATCACAGACACCTTCACCCTCACCCTCACCCTCACCATCACCACCGCAAAACGAAATCTCCTTCCCCCGCCAAACAGACCAACCTCCCGTGATAACCTACCCCGAATTCCTCACGAAACCGACCCGCCCCCCGCCGCTCGTCACCGCAAACGGCATCCTCAACACCCTCTACGCCTTCGCCGGCATCTCCACCCTCCTCTACGGCACGAGCAAGTACCTCGTCCAGCCCATGGTCGAGAACCTCACCGAAGCCCGCTACGACCTCCACGAGACAACCTCCCAGAACCTCGCAAAGATAATCGAGAACCTCGAGGGCACCGTCTCCGAAATCCCCGCTCCCAAGAAGTCTGCCGCGGCAGGAGCAGCAGATGGCGCAAGCAAGGACGCAGCAGACGACGACGCGAGCAGCGCCGACGACCCGACCGAAATGTTCCACCGCGACATCGGCACGCAGACCTCGATCCCTTCCACGCCCTCCCTGACAACGTGGGGGGAGAACAAGGGCAGCAACAGCGACAAGGACAAGTCCGCGACGGACAGACAGGCCGACAAGCTGACGTGGTTCAAGAACCAGGCCGCCTGGCTCAAGACCACGGTCGTCGCCGACGCCGACGACGTGGCGGACCTCAAGTCCAAGATGGACGTGCTCAAGGACGACCTCGTGCAGCTGGCGTACCCGAGCCCGTCCGACTACGCCGGGAGCAGCTACTCGCTGTACGGCGGCCCGCGCAAGAACGAGCCCGAGGACGAGATCAAGAAGGCGCGAGATAATATTCGGAGGGTCAAGGGGGTGTTGCTCAGCACGAGGAACTTCCCTGCTTCCGCGAGGTGATTTATCCTTGCCTTGGTGGATAAATGTACCTTTTCGTCAAAGATGCGTTTGGGACACTGGACCGGGGCGGGATTGGTTATTTATGAGGATACGGAAATCTGTATCATATCAGTGAAAGGCTAATAATGGAACTGAGCGACTTTATCTACTATTGCTGGACACCGCGCTGGAAATTGGTCAATATGGCGGGCGGTGTATGCTGTCAGCACGCTTATACCTGAAGGAAGCGAAAACAGCTTCACATGCCTACTTCGCTCGCAGCATACATATAGTGACCAAGTCAATTTGTCATCTTCAAAAAGGGGTTGTGATTTTTTCAGTCCCCTATCTCATCCATGCCATACGCTTTCTTGATATCTAACGTATCCATCCCGTATCATGCCTGCTAGAATGCAATAATCACATACAGTCCCTCAGGTCCGGAGTTGCTTTGCCTCTGGTATCTGGTCATGATACCCCGAAATGCGACCCCTCTGATTCGCCATCGTACGGCTGAAACCGCCCGCACGAGACTACTCCTTTTCTTCCGATTTTCTTTTCACTTTTTGCCGCTCTCTTGCGACTCGGCCTTGCTCTTCTCAGTTGGCAACCTGAGGACTTCAAATACCCGCTGCCAAGTAGCAACGTTGAGGTGCTCGAAATGCCGGTTCTCGGCAACCTGCTGCTGGTACCACTCGGTGGTCGGTCTGAACGTGTAAGGCCATGCGGGACGAGGATTCTGTCTGTCGATATTCATCACCCAGGTGTAGAACAAATTCTCACATCTGCTCTGTCCTGTCGGATTCATGGCTCTGGGCGGGTAAAAGATGATCTTGCTCTCGCCGCCCTGATTTCGATGACCGCCAATCATATCAATATCCATTGAAGAGTCTGTGGCATGAAGCCCGTGCCCAATGGGCGCGTCGCCGGGACAAATCTTGCGGAAACCCCTGCGCAGTAATAAAGTATCAACCGCTGGAAGATATTGCTTGCAGTCCGACATCATCACGTCCAAGTTATGGAACGTGACGTCGACTGGCAAGGTATACTCCGAAGGCTCTGTTTCGAACCCACCATACCAGACCTCTAGCAGAGGAAGGCCCCGATGTTTGTCTTCAGATCGCTCCCGTACCATCTGTATAAGGTGCTGCTGTGCCTGCAAGAGTTGAGACTCGTAGACCTCGTTCGCTGTGGAACATCGATCCTTGGCCGCGGTGTCCCAAATAAAAAGCTCGGTTCCTTTCCAAGCCGCATAAGGCTCACGAACCCGCCAAATCGCAAGCCAGGGATGACGCGGTGGTGGTTTGCTTGGATGATCATCTTCAGGAGTGTAAAAAACCGCGAAGTAGGTATTGAATGTCGGCGGCAGATGATAGGGTGCTGAAGGTTGCTTGAAACGCTCCTGGTAGGATGAGAAGAACGGCCAGGGCCACTCCATCCACTTGTCGAAAGTTGAAAAGTCGCGATGGAAGTCTCCATAAGAGTCAGCTGTATTAGCAATGTCTTCGTAATAGGAGACAGCAAAGCCAAAGAGCTTCCCAAATGGACACAATTTAGGACGTTCGTTGCGAGTAGCGATTGCCTTCAACTTGCTCAGGAAGTGGTGGCCAGACAAGCCTCCAAGAAGCTTGCTACCTCCACTTTGTGGTCCAAGATTATTGTCGGAACCTGACATGTTCTGATGCGGGCCAGGAACATCGGGATTTGGTTCGGCTCCTCGATCGCGCCCAACCCCAGGCGGATATATGGGAATGTCGCCGTCATTGATCAGATGGCTATTGTCGGAAGTGCCATCTGTTCCTAGAACGTGGAACTTGCGGAACTGGTCGAAACGAGTTTGGGACCAACAGCCGAACCAATTCACCAAGCTTTGCTCGTCGTTGGCATCAATAGATCCATCAGCAAAGACAATGGCCTCGACCTGCTCATCCGGCACAATGCTTGTGTCTATGGCCGATTGGAGGCCTTCCACTATCGCCCATGTCTCGAATCGAGCTGTGCAATCTTCTTTGCTCAATCCTGCAATTCGTGCTATATCCTCGCGCTTCGACGTTGACCACTGGCGTGTTAGGTCACCATCTGCCATCAAGTCGTCTCGGCGGGCGGATCGCTCATGCGCAAGATCCCGCAAATACTCCCGTAAGCTCGCCGCCGCCACGATCTTTTGGTTATTACTAGGCTTCTGATAGGTCCTATTGTACCACTGAAAGAGTTGGAAGGCACGGCGTGGTTCAGAGACCAGAAAACTTGGCGTAACTAAAATTGCGTTACCGTGGGGGAAAAATCTCGTCAACTCGAATGTGCCCAGCTTTGGCATCTCGTTGTGCATAGACCGAATAGATGGGTACGCGGGAGACAGCTGGAGTGACTCCCCAATGCACCAAAAGACGTAAGTTGCACTGCTCTTATGCAAAAGCAGCTTGAGCAAACCAGGGAACTGTCGGAGCGAATCGGCGGCTGCCTCGTGAACAATGATTACTCCTTGCGTAACAATCTTCGGGTTGGTAAAGGCGGCCCAGTCGCCACCCGTTTTAGTTGAGAATATCCTACATTCGGGATTCTCTGAGCGAAGCCACTCGCTCATAGCCTCGAGTAACAGCACCCTAGATGGAGGAAACGCCAGGTAGAAATTGTGGCGTACATTTCGAATGCCGGGGGGCAGAATCATATGATAGTCGAGGCGTAAGAGATCGCGGAAGATGGCAATTCGCGAAGCTATCTTTGAAGCGTTGATCTGTCTGATTGGTAAAGGCTTCTTAACAGCCGGCTGGGGCTTGAAGATGACATATTTCAGATAGACGTTTGCCGGGCTGTTGGCTTCGACTTCAGGCATTGTTTGCTTCCAATCTTCACACCCAGCTGGGTAAATGACAATGAGAAAGTCTTCATAGAAGCACGCAACCCCAAACGCCCCTGATCGGAGCCGTTCTGCTGCTCTCTCCACAGCAACTTGATCGTTGTTTGACTTGGGCCTGACGCTTCCATTTGCGAGTACCCTTTCAATAACAATTGCCCTTTGAGAGGCAAAAGTTCTGGCTGTGAAATTTCTGGCGAAATGCAGCAGTTTCTCGTCAACAAATTGAGAATGCCAAGCGTCAGAGTCGGCTCTAACATTATCAAATGTCATTTCAATGTCCTTGCTTCCCGGAGGACCTAAAACGACAGTTTTGTCATGGTTTTGGCCTGTGCTTCTCGACTTGTAGTCTGTTATTGATAACTTGCGAAGGATAGAATGAGGCTTAGCAGGCGGTTGAGTAGACTGTGACGGATCTGAAGGCATCGGGGGCGACTTGAGTCTTTTTGGCCGAGCAGTCGGGTAGTCCACGTCCATCTCTTCTGGCTCATCGGCAAGCGGAACGTCTGCAAACTGAACGGACTTCCTTTTCTTGGTCGTTGGCTGAATAGTCTGGGGCTGACCGAGATTTTGAGGGTGTGACACCCCCGCCCTCTCCGACGCTGTCATACTGGACTCACTGGCTGACCTCGTCGAGAGATCATCGACTGAACGCTTCAGTACAGACCGAGGGATGCTAGCGGTGGTATTGGTGCTCGGATTGATGTTTGTACCGGTAGTGGTTCCAGGAGGCGGCCCGCGGCTGATGCTGAATAGCTTCGTTGGGACTGCCGCGGGAGCCATGTCCGCTTTCTCACGACCTTGTAACTCAGCTTTTCTCTTGAGTCGGTGATTTGAGAAAAGACGAGCATCCTTGTTAGGATCGGCCACGTTCTGTACGAGTTGACGGCGCTGCTTTGATTGCTTGCCGGCCGCGAAGACATTGATGCCCGTTCCGGTGTTCTGTGATCTAACCATTGTCCTAGAGCTCACAGCAGTCTTTTTGGCCCTGTGAGTGGTCTGCGCAGTTGCTGTCGCGCTATTCGGCAACCGGCTGGTTGTCGCATTGTTGACCACCCTGCCCGGCAGAGGCTTCTTCTTTGCTGTTCCTTGATATTCAGTCGCCGCTGCCAGCGCCGAAGGTGGCTGTGAGCGTGGCTGAGGGCTAGAGCTGGATTGTGCCTTTCTTGTTGGTGATTTTGGTTTCTCTGTCGCTGAAGCCCGTTTCCGAAGGATTGGTTCCTTTGCGACCTCCTGCTTAGGGGCGATCTTGGAGGGTTGAGTATCAGAATAAAACGCATCTTCGTTTCGCTCCACAGCCTTTGGAGGGGGGAATACGGCGTTGTAATCATCCTCCCCAACGTCTTCGTCGCTGAGATAATAATCCGCTTTGGTTTCGCCCTCCCATAGCCTAGGCTGGATACCTCGTTTTTTCCGTTCAAGGTTGCGCTGGTGATGCCGCTGGTATTTGTCCTCTTGACGCTTGACCACGCTTTCTTGCCAGGCGACAATGTCGAACGGCTTCTCCTCCCCACAAGCTTGCTTTGCTTGAGTGTCTTTCCATTCCCCAAGTAGCTCATCCGTCACGTTTTCTTCAGGCTCCCATGTGGCCTCTTCAATGGGGTAACCAGTCCACTCTACCAGAAATTCGTCTCTCCCACCTTCGCGACACTGAGCGCGGATACCCTCTACCAGCCATTCCTCATCGGAATCGTGTTCGGACGCGAGGGTGGAGTTGATGGAGATGTTGTCATCGTCAGGTTGCTTATCATCGGCGACGAAAAGCCCGGAAGCATCCATGGCACGCTTATACTCTGGAAAGCATATCCAGAATGCACGCGTGAAGGAATACGCTGTGGTCGTATGTGTGAACTGTTGCCACAGGTTTTCGACGCACCAAAGGTCGATACACTCAGATGACGATGTGACTCTTGATACGCGAGGTAGCAGGCCTCAGTGAATGCAACCGCACGTTGTGTGGGAGCTTGAAGAAGAACCTCTAATACTCGAAGCGCAGAGCTGATCAGGCGAGGACCGAAATTGGTTGATGAGGCAAAGAGGATGGAGCTCTTGTTCATGAACTTTAATGTAGTTATGTGCACTGATCAAAGGTAAGCGATGAGGTTATTCGGGCAAGGTAATGAGGACTAACCGGCGGGACAGAATGCGTCCCTACTCGTCAGGTACCAAAGGGAAATCAATACATTGAAAATTGAGAGGGGCGGGAGATGTGGAATTTTGTACAGAGCAAAACCAGGTATTTATGGGATTGCTGGCGTGAAATTGGGCGCGAAAAGTAACGATTCAATATCGAGGATGCACCGGAGCGGTGGGAGAGCGTTTACATGCAAGTCAGGGCGCCATGGAACAGTGTCCGTGCAGCATTTCAGGGAAGGTTCCACGGCCCACGGTGCCTTCAGTGTTCACAGGTCTGCTACCATGGAAGAAGGTAAGGAAGGTACGGGTACCTTATTCTAATTGGACCTGCCTTTCCAACGATAGCGGAAGGCAGCGGGTAACATCTTGGCGTGCAGAGAGTAGTGTCCTGCAAGCACTCGGATAAGAAGCAACTTTCCACCGACGACCTCTTGAACGTTACTGAACGTACGAGATGGCACATCTACGTAAGGCAGTTACTCAAGGGACCTGATCAGATCCTTTTCAGAGAGTCGGCACTTGTAAAGAAAACTCTCTACGGATACTCTGATCAACTAGGGAGTTGGTTCGGTACGGTAAGTGTGCACACGCAGACAGGAACTTCCTTTGCCTGTGTTGACGATCTAAAGATGATCACCTCAACTGGCAAGGAAATTGTTCAAAACCTAGGTACACCTCACTGAATCTCGATAAATTGTAGAATCTGCCTGTGATTACGGACCTCAGCGGTAAACAAAGCTCAGCTTACCTTATGGAAGGCTCAATCTGGAAGTTTGTGTCATGCATGTGGCGTTGAAGATTGAGTGCTGTTGCTTGGGGGCAGTGCGTGTAAATGGACTACGTCAGCTTCTTTGGTACTTCAGTAGAGATCAAGCTGTGTGTGACACTCAGGGCACATGGCGAGCTGGGTCAGAAGAAGCGACCTGAGCCATGCTGAGGTTGTCCTCTCTGAACACCGCAGCCTGGGCACACGTGATGCTTGAGGTGAAACGCGACACTTCCGGCTACCGACGGCGGGATCCCGTTCTGGATCCTCGCACACTGCAGTCAACTGCAGACCTCTCCATGTCCTGTCAATCTTCGAGGCAAAGAAGGGAGACGCCGATGTGACGAACGTGGTTGGTGCATGCCCGGCGGTGGTGTGGCTCAGCGGGTTCAGCACATCCGGGAACGTGGAGCATATCTCCCCCTTCGACTTTGATGTGCCCGAGCAGGGAATGGGTAGCTATTGAAATCATGGAAGCAAAGGCATTGATCAATCTTTGGTACTTTCCTGGCCAGCGTGTCGTCTATCTATCTGCATTCTTCCCAAAGTACGTCTTTGACCTTTTTGCATACTATGGATGTTCCAGTTACTTGACAACCCCACCAGTTGAATGATCTGGCGGCAGGGAGATGCCGAATTGCTGGTTTCTAAGAACACCACGAATGGCTTTCTGATTCCAACTGTACCTTGAAAAACAAACACCCCCCTTTTCTTTCACAGAAATAAACATATCTATCACTCCTCTTTTTAATATGTTTACCTCTTGCTCGTCTACTCAATAGTGCAAAAAGCACGGTAGTCTCTCATGCGTATCAAACGTTAGCAGAGCTCTGAGGTATATCATTAACTTGCACCACGAGCCAAAGTACCTTGGCTGTCGAGGTACTTCCTGTACCTGGATACTCCCAATCTTCCAGCACCCAGGACCCGACAAGCCCCCTTTGCAGCTGGCTTGCGACGGAATACAACCCCCAGTAGTACCCTTACCTCACTTAGGTACGCCCGACTTCCCCTTTCCCAGTGGCTGTTTGCTCTCTGGGTACCTTACCTAAAGTGCCTACCTCCCTCCAGGCGAAGCGAGTTTCTGTGGCCTAGAACTGCCCGGGTGCCGACACCACCACCTCACCTCAATCTTTGCTGCCTCACCCACCACCCTATGCTGCCTTGACCTGCACTGTCCACCACCTCTCTCAGTCTGGTTCAGTTCCAGACCCTTACACCTTGCCTCGCCTCAACTCAACTGCTTTATCTCTCGGGGCCGCGCACCACCTCCATCGAGCCGCAGTATCCTCGCTTCGCAACACCAACGAACCTACAACTTCCTAGACACCTGTCCATCGCATTTGCAACACAATCCGACATCATGGCCAACGACGAATATGACGTGAGTCCTCCCATCTCCCATCTTCCAGACCCCTTGACCCTACTGCCGCCCCTCTCCCTCTCCCTCTCCAACTGCTCTCCCAAGCCTCCCCCTCCTTGCGCTAACTCGAAGCCTCCGACAGTTCCTCTTCAAAGGTGCGCCAACGACCGATCCGACCTGGCGACGTTATCGCATAGTGGCCACAGGGCTTCTGTGAGGGCCAGCTGACATTTTCATCTTCTAGTGGTGTTGATCGGAGACTCGGGCGTCGGAAAGTCCAACCTTCTCAGTCGATTCACCCGCAATGAGTTCAACCTGGACTCCAAGTCGACAATTGGTGTCGAGTTCGCCACTAGATCCATTCAAGTCGACTCCAAGACGATCAAGGCACAGATTTGGGATACCGCCGGCCAGGAACGCTACCGTGCCATCACTTCGGCCTACTACAGAGGAGCTGTCGGTGCCCTCCTCGTCTACGACATCAGCAAACACCAGACATACGAGAACGTCACCCGGTGGTTGAAGGAACTGCGAGACCATGCCGATGCCAACATCGTCATCATGCTTGTCGGAAACAAGAGCGATTTGCGCCACCTGCGAGCAGTGCCTACAGAGGAGGCAAAGGCTTTCGCCAGTACGTTGCGGTGAAGGCGTCAGGGGGAAGTGCCGTAGACCCTGAGTTCGCTAACCGGTGCTCCAGGCGAGAACCACCTCTCATTCATTGAGACGTCTGCCCTCGATGCCAGCAACGTCGAGCTTGCATTCCAGAACATCTTGACCGGTGCGTCTACTCCCGTATTTTGCAACTCGCATACATAATCAGGGGTATCTGGTGACAGTCAAGTGCTAACGTGATCCGTCTCGCTCGCAGAGATCTACCGCATCGTATCCAGCAAGGCCCTCGACTCGGGCGACGGACCCCAAGCCTCGATCGGAGCCGGCGCCGGCATTTCGCTCAGCACACCTGCGGACAACAGTGCAGAGAAGAGCGGCAAGTGCTGTTAAGCGAATCCCCTTCTGCGAAACTGTTTCACGGCCTTTTGGGAGGGCTGCTACGGTCGATATCATGGCATGTCACACACATGCCCCGGAATCTGTACGCCACTTGGTCAAGGAGGGGCTGCTGCATCGAGGAATGACTAGGAATCCAATGAGTCTTTTTTATGATTTCCGAAGGGACGGAGTATAGTCTCGGCCTTTCTTTTGTTCTCCTTTATACGGCTCAGTGCGGCTTGTCTGGGATTTGACGTCTCTGACGATCGCTCTGACATGCTTACGTAGTTGAATGAATCCATCTTAATGCCTTGAGGGAGCGTCTTCTAGGTGGAATTTGGTGATGTGCGAAGCATCTTGTGGCTGCTCCATCCAACGACCTGTCCTCGCCATATAACATGCACACCGTAGACAAGATACCCCTTAGCGAGGATGTCCGTAATGTGCGATGGTACCTCGAATCAACGGGTCGCATCTTTGGCCGCCTTCAACCTGATCAGGAAGTGTTCGTGAGTTCTGACGTACCCTTTCAGATGCACCAATACAGTAGGTAATTACTACCTCAGGTCTTTTGCCGTCATGACAGGTGTTCCTCTGAGCTCAGAGTGGCTTCTGCCCCTGGCCCAGCTCAATACCTTAGTGGTCAAACCAGCCATGTGTTTACATTGAAGTACCGCATTCCCAAATTTCGGGGTCTTTCTCAAGCCATGTCCTGGCATCACACTGGTCAGGATGTCTCGAAGCGCTCCAGCGAGGTGAAATTGAGGTGGGCATGCAAGCTTGCTGCGATCCACAAAGTTTCTTTCCCCCCAGCCCGCGCTAGGTACTCATAGGTGCTGCGGTGCCCATCCCCTCACGCCTGGCCCTGCCCCTCGAGTCCCCCTCGCTCTTCAGCTGGGTTAGCCCGCGCATGAGTTACTGTCCCCCCCTTCTGTGGCACACTCTGACACGGTCTAGGCGACAGGGCAGCGGAGGGAACGAATGCGCCGGAGTTAGGTACGTACCTCCCTTACTCATTAAAAAGGTTCGAGGTGCACTGGCACCACAGGGAACCTCTTAAGTGGGTGTGTGCCCCGCTACACCGGGTCACCGCCTGGCCGATAAGCTCTCTTATCAGGCGTCCCGTCTGTAGCGGAAAGAAAAAAATTTGGGCTGGTCGCAAACCATCGGCTTCTGTTTCCTGCAGGTGGGCTGCGATATCTTCTTCGCGTCAAACATCAATCTTCGACGTCGCCAACACACCCCACACCACCTTCGTGACTCGATAAGATGGCTTCCGTATACAAGTCATTGTCCAAGAAGGCCGACAAGCCTGAGGCGCCCACCAATGGCGTCAAGAAGGTGCGCCAGAAGAGGCGCGCTCTGGTTCTTTCAAGCAGAGGCGTCACTTACAGGTGAAGCTCCGCCAATAGATCTCCATGTGCCATGGCAGTCACGCTGACCTTTGACCTCGACAGACACCGACACCTGATGACCGATATTCACTCGATGATGCCCCACGGAAAGTTGGACAGCAAGGTCCGTACTATCCCCGCCATTGCTGGCTGTCCTCATCGACAATTCTCGATCCTGACAAACCGCTCTAGTTCGATACCAAGTCAAAACTCCACGTCCTCAACGAACTCGCCGAGCTCAACTCGACACCTCAGATTTGCTACCTGGAGGCCAGGAAGCACCAGGACTTGTACATGTGGTTGGCAAACGTGAGTGTTTCCCACTACGATACTTCATCTCGAGGATGGTGGGCATTACTGACATTGACAAGGCACCGAACGGCCCCAGTGTGCGTCTACACATCCAAAATATCATGACCATGGAGGAGTTGCGATTCCCGGGTAACTGTCTTAAGGGCAGCCGTCCTATACTGTCCTTTGACGCCGCATTCGACACCGAGCCTCATCTTCAAGTCATCAAGAACTTGATGACAATGGTGTTCGGTGTTCCAGAGGGAGCGAGAAAGTCCAAGCCTTTCGTGGACCACGTGATGGGAATTAGCTGGGTTGACGAGAAGATCTGGATCCGCTGTAAGTCCGACTGCTACTTTACCAACCGCATTTGCGTACTCAAGACTGACACTGCGACAATCAGACTTCGAGATCAAGGAGGTTGATGCCGAGACGGAGGAGGAAACTGGAAAGTCAGTCCTCAGAGGAGGCAAGACAGACGTCGCCCTGGTGGAGATTGGTCCGCGGTGGACGGCAACCCCGATTGTCATACTCGAAGGCAGCATGTGTGGAAGCAAGATTTGGGAGAGCCGAAGCTTCGTCTCCCCGAACCAGATTCGTGCGGACCTGAGGAAGAAGAAGTCTACTCGCCACGTCTCGCGGACGGAGCAGGAGGTAGAGCGGGCGGCAAAGAGAGGCGAGCTTGGCCTCAGAAGCAAGGGTGGAAAGAGCGCGGCGAAGGACGAGCTGGATACCAAGGCACTGTTTGCGTAATAATGAGATTCCATGCTGTTCGGGCATATTTGAGTTTATTGACTGGCAAAGGGCCAATTTTTTTCTTCTCTTTTTGCTCAAGAATTTTGAAATGCCGAGGAACTCTGGAGCACAAGAAGAAGACAGAGAAGCATGAGATACGCCAGGTGAAAGATACGGTATATACCTGGCATCATTCATTCATTCAAAGGTGCGAGCAGGCGATGCGAAGCTTTTGATAGCAAAATACGTACTCCCACCGTCGGCTCCAACATCCTCTCAATGATTGGCTAATGCGGCGCAAGCACCCTAGCCACAATCACGAGCGATACGGTACCCCTGACGCCAACTCCCCGGGGAAGGAACCCACTGGAGGTAAGGTAGGGTGACAACTTCCGTCATATTGGACCGGAAACTCGTGGTACCTGTGCGGCTTGACCTCCTGAGCTTGAGCAACATTAGGTCAGCAATCGGGACCTTGGTGCATGTCCTCTGCGTCACCGTCGCGTCTACCCTTTCACTTGACCTCGATTCCCCCTTCGCGTTGAGGTTTCCCTTCCTGCAGCACTGCTTCAGCAACTCAGCACTGCGTTTTGTGTGAGCAAGCATGGCCAACCGGGACATCTGCCAGCCCATTTCGACCAATATCGCGTCTTCTGTGCAAATAATGCCGACCTACATCATCGCCCTTATTGATAGCCCCAACGTCGGGGTTATCAGGAAGTAAACCCATTGATCCGATACCTCACTGGTGATTTCGTTCATCCGTGAGGCCAGACGAGACAAGTCAGTCTCCAAAATACACGCACATTTATTGTGACTGGATCCTTATCCGGTGATAATTTGTTGAAGCGCACGTCAGAGCTTCCCTTCAGCATCAAAGCTAGACCAAGGGCTCTAGCTCATTCTGTCCGTCCTTGATCAGCAGGCAAGCATCAAAAGACGCCAGCGAACTCATTTTCACGAGGTTCACTGAAGGAGCTGCCTGGAAACAACATGCTGCAATACACCAGTGAGTCGCGCGTTTGTCAACACTGTTGTTTTTGGGATGAAGCCTCTAAGAAGTTCATAGATTCGACTCGTACTATCTTTGCTGCCGAAGGCGTTCCGTTGCTTCTCTGACTTGTTCATCTGAATCATCGTCAATTTGAATCACCATCAGACTGAACTACAGTCAGACTGCCCTCTCACCACAAACATCCCCCAGCCCAAAACTTGACTCTGCATTGCTCTATCGGATCAACCTCTTCCTTATACTTGATCAACTTTCAGATCACGATCGCATTCACTACACATAGACCGCTATAGACAACCGTTGATTGCTTTCAAGATGTCTTCAACTTACTCATCACTATTTGTGGGCCAACAGCTGCAATCAGACCTGGCGGATGGCGATCTTGGCAAATTGGACGGCCTCGAAGGGCTTCCCCTTGAGATTATTTTCGATATTTACCATCAACTCGATGTCCGAAGCATATTCTCCCTGGCTCAGGTCAACACTCTTTTCCATGGACTCCTGACAAGAAATAAGGCGGCAATTTTGCTACCAGTCCTTCAGCGAGAGTTTAGCCCCTTGCCCGAGCTTCTCCAAGTCTTCACGGCTTCGGACCAAGACATGAGCCAGTATGGAGATACCTTTCAGCCGCGACGAGTAGTTTTCAGAAGATTTCCGGGCGACATGACGGGCGTCACCTTATCCCGTGGCGGTATCCAGCACAATACAGAGGCTTTGGACGGCGACAAACCACCAAGAACTACTTTGCCGTCACCTCGATCGGTCACGCTTGTTGAACGAGACTTGAGGCCCTTGCTGAAGTATTGCTTGGTGACACGACAATGGGAGGAATTATTCCCTCAACTCCACTGGTTTGCGACACCTGAGGACTGCCGTCAACTTAACGAATTAGAGAAGTTCAAGCTTCGCCGTGCTCTTTATCGTTGGTGGCTCTACGCCTTTTACTTTCACGGTGAACTTCTTCGTCCTCGGAGCAGTCAGCCGGAGCCGTTCGTCAACGATGTCCGAACCAGTCACATGAGACTTCATTCAACTCGCGAACTGATCGAGATGAGAGATCTTTTTTTTTCGATGAAGAATCTTGTGCGGCATTACATCTACCCGAACTTAGAGCAGAACCTAGAACCTGTAAGTGGTATTTGGCATCTTGCAATTCGATATTGCAGGCGCAGTGGTATTAGAATCTAATCAATACTGACATCTATTAAAGGTTGACGAGAGCAGCCCACTCGAGACTATGATCGAGACCAGCATTCGCGAACGCATTGTGGACACGTATGCCAAGCTCGATCCGGAAGACCTGATGTTTTACTTCGAGAACTTGTTCAACTACCCTCGGAAGAGGCTGGTAATGGATGTCAATTTGAAGCACCCCGCATTCTCCCAGGACCAGGAATCGTTTGTAGCAGCGATCCAGTCCGCGACAGACGAGCGGCCGTGGCTTTTCGACATTGCTGATTTGACCAGCATCGGAGGCATCGTTACCTCTGATGACGACTTGGACGAACATCTTGTTCGTGACGGCAGCCACGATGGCTCGATTCCTCCTCCGGGAGCGTTCCGGCGGCCGAGAGGGATCTGGGCGCCACCAGGAGATGATGGTCGAGCTCTCGCCGAGCGAAGTGATTCCTATGGAGGGCAACGTTACTAAGCATACTCAGTTTCCGGGTGGAGGCAATCAGGGCCGGGCCAATGTCCCATGATGGTCTATCTCAATTGAGAGTGAGATAAAAGCTAGTCAGGGTAATGCAGATCCTAATAGGGTCACTGTCAATGACCTCGTATCATCTTCGTCGAGTTGATGTCGCGTCTTTCGCGCATGAGACATAAGTGTTTTGAGCAATGCCGCCTTCTCCCGCCAATCTATACTACCTCGGCAGTGTATTATCATTATTTATCAGTAACACTATCGCAAATTCCACCACTTGCACTGTAGTTCGTCAGTATCTTCAATGCTATGATGGCAAGAAGTGCAGTAACAGACTGAACTTGCCTTATTCGGGAATCTAGCAATGGGTGGATTGCGGACTTGATCTCTTAGCTAGTGCAAGGCTGCGACCTACAGGGGCGTAAGTGTGGCGGGTGCACCCTGCAAGGCGGCGAGCTTGTGGCCAGCTCCCGCCTTGTCAGTGGCCCAAGCCTCTCCCATCCTCACTCACACCCGGCCACTCACTTAATAGCCGTCCTACACGACGGCATTGTCTCCCATCAGCGCAGCGCATTGTCTTTGCGCAGCTGGAACCCTGCTCTTAATATCTCTTTTCTCTCGAAATCTTCTCTTACACCAGATATACCATCATCATCTGCAGGCGCTGCGCCTGTAATCAGACTTGCGACAGACCGGCCTACCTTACTACAGCTGGCGGCGGCCTTATCCGAACTCATTGTTGAGCTCATCTCGGGCAGCAGCCAAAGTTGAACCGTCGTTCTCACAAAGGTCAGTTACTATTTCACAAAGTGCTTTTTTTATGTATGGCAGTCAAGCGACAGTCTGATCAGTCTCGTGTTCCATTATCGAGCGAGCTGGCTGAGATGGCGCATCTTGAGTGTTTCTCTTAATGCCGTTTGCCTTTCATCAAGACCGAGCAACAAAGAAGCTTCATTTGATCTTTCCTAGTTCTCATTTTCATGCCGAGAGGTGTTTTTGATGCTATCACTTATTCAAGAGATGCGCTTACGAAAGAACAAATCACAAAAGATACACTTTGTCTTTCACTTGGCCTGCCTTGCTGTTCCTCAACGTTCGGCACCTAGACGAATCCTGAATATATAACTGACCTGGCATTAGAAAACCGCCTGCTTCTGGGTAACCTGGATCGTTTCTTCCTGCGTGGTTGAAGATCGATCAGCCTTCGGAAACAGGGCAGAGCATTCAGTCAGACCTGCTCATCTTTCTGAGACATAGGACTGCCTTCCGTCCTAGCTCGAACCATCCCGGCTATCAGTACCTTGGATAGTCTCTGTTGGTCAGCCACGGCGATCTCGCTCTGCTGCCCGAAGTATCAGACACTGTCATCGTCCCGTATCACTCACGAAAAGCATCATCCGCGTTTTGGGGCGTGTCGACACAGCCGGTTTCTGACCATGGAAGGCGGCGACCCGGACGTCGTCATGGGCGGGGATGATAAGCCTTCAAATGACACCACGACTACCAATGGAATTCCAGTGCCTGCTGATGGAGTACAAAAAGACGAGAATACCACATCGCCCGACGACGAGGATGAGGAGGACGAAGAGGACTACGAAGAAATTCTAAATGATGACTCGATTCGCAGACGAGGACTACTACCCACGGCATGTTGCTACGATGACCGCATGAAGCTTCACGTCAACGCCGACTTTGGGACTACGCCTCATCACCCGGAAGACCCTCGCCGAATAGAGGAAATTTTCAAAGCATTCAAGAGGAATGGCTTAGTTTTCAATGGCCCGGAAAGCAAAATCACGGAGGTGATGCGTCACAACCCGTCGAAATACATGTGGAGGATTGGCGCTCGAGAAGCAACTAAGGAAGAAATTCTTACCACACACACTCCGCTGCACTATCACTGGGTCGAGAGCCTATCGAAGATGGACTACCCCACGCTACGAGAAACGAGTCGGCAATATGATCAAGGCCGTGCCTCGCTTTACGTGGGCAGTCTGACATTCACGGCAGCCCTTCTCTCCTGCGGCGGCGCCATCGACACCTGCAAGCATGTCGTCGAGGGCAACGTCAAGAATGCCTTTGCTGTCATCAGACCCCCGGGTCATCATGCAGAGTACGACCAACCCCTCGGCTTCTGCTTCTTCAACAACGTGCCCGTCGCCGTCAAGATCTGCCAGCAAGAATATCCAGAGGCCTGCAGAAAGGTACTGATTTTGGACTGGGACGTTCATCACGGCAATGGCATTCAGAATATTTTCTACGACGACCCGAATGTTCTGTACATCTCCCTCCATGTCTACCAAAACGGACAGTTCTACCCTGGCCCGCCAGAGAATGCGGAAATACCGGATGGAGGTCTCGAGCACTGCGGTACAGGGCCTGGACTGGGAAAGAATATCAACATTGGATGGCACGATCAGGGTATGGGGGATGGCGAGTACATCGCCGCCTTCCAAAAGATCATCATGCCTATCGCCAAGGAGTTCAATCCCGACCTGGTTGTCATATCCGCAGGATTCGATGCTGCCGACGGAGACGAGCTCGGTGGATGCTTCGTGAGCCCTGCTTGCTACTCACACATGACCCACATGCTCATGTCCTTGGCAGAAGGCAAGGTCGTCGTGTGTCTGGAGGGTGGCTACAATCTGCAAGCCATCTCAACGTCAGCGGTATCAGTTGCTCGTACGCTGATGGGAGAACCGCCACCGAAGATGAATCTGCCATCTCTGAACAAGGACGCGGCCAGGGTCCTCGCCAAGGTGCAGAGCTACCACGCGCCGTACTGGGAATGCATGAGACCTGGCATTATCCCGATGCCGGATATTCAAGATCTGCATGTTACAAGACTCAACGACCACATCAGGCTCGGCCAAAGGCAAGCACTGTCACAACGCCATCAGATGATTCCTCTTTTCATACAAAGAGATATGCTCTTTAAATCCTACGAGAATCAGGTCCTCGTAACTCCAGATATTCCGTCCGCACGGCGTATTCTCATCATCTTTCATGATCCGCCGGAGGTGTTGGCTCAACCTGATGTGGTTGACCGCCACGTGGAGGCCCATAATGCCTGGGTAGTTGATAGCGTCGAACAGTACATCGATTGGGCTGTTGGCCAAGGCATTGCAGTCATGGATGTCAACGTCCCGAACAAGGTTCTACGAGACGAAGATATGGAACCTTACACCCAGCAGACAGGAGAGATTGAGCTCCTGGGCGAACTTCAGGAGCTGGCGAACTACCTATGGGACAACTACATCCAGCTCTACGAGGAGGCCGACGACATTCTTCTTCTTGGTGTAGGTCGGTCGTATAGTGGAGTTAGGGCGCTTCTGACTGGACGAGGTATGTCTTTTCACCATACAGCAGTAACGTGCTCTTCCCCCGCTAATCATTTCACGGTAGACTGCAAAGCCAAAATTGCTGGAGTCGCCTGCTTCATCAAGGGAATGTTGCGACCCGTCAAGTCTGACGTCGACACCGAGCTTGCACCCTGGTATAAGGATCACTCCCAGATCTACGTCGAGCATGATCACGCGTGCTGGTCTCGTGCAGACACAAAGCACAGAGTAAGTAAGCGCCGCTTCGGCACAGTGATTCGGAGTCCGGAGAACGGTACCCAGAAGATGGCGCAGGCCCATGCCAAGGAGGTCCAGAGTTGGATGCTGGATATGCTCGCGGCTCGGCAGAATGGTGATACTACGGAGGATGACAAGATGGCTTGACATGCGCCGGCTGAGTGAGCCTGCTTCAAAGTTGGGATGAGATACCGGGGGGAGGCGCGTGCAGTGCAGCATATATACAACTGGGTACTGAAGCCTACGCGGTTGGCGTTGAGGACGGAGATATGTTCCAGGTCCGCAGCACGCTGGTTACGGGAGAGCGGAGGAGTTTGAGAGAGAAGAGACACTTTTGGTAGCGAGGAATCTTCGAGCGCGGGATGGGTGTCAGCGACGTACCTTAGGCATTTGGCGAGAGAATTCTGTTGATACACCACCACAATGCCAACCATGTTGCGCCGAAGTCGACTGAGCCACCCTACTGCTCTATACTCTGGGTAGGGGAGTGAGGGAGCATCTGTCACCAAGAGGACGGCGGGGTTCAAGACACGAGTCACGGGCTTCCTCTCCAACAGTGGATCACAGCATTCACACAATAACCCGCCTTGCTAGCTCAATCGGTAGAGCGTGAGACTCTTAATCTCAAGGTTGCGGGTTCGACCCCCGCGTGAGGCTCAAATCCTCACCGCGATTGGCAAAGCCATTCTACGGGTTAATCTTTTGCCCTTTGAACTTCTGATGATATATGTTTTGCACTAGGTTTTGGCACATGTAGGTGAGAGGAAGGTATACAGCAGCAAGTGGCCTGACTTTCCTAATTTTTCAGTATCACAGTGTAAAAGATACTTAGTTAGTGGACCCTTCCTTTGAAATCCTGTTACCGCAATATTTTTCGTGTGGGCGTCTACAATTTTTCCGGCAAATCACTTTAAATCCCAGCCCATCGTCAATTCTCTCGGCTTTGATTGGTCCCAGCCGAAAGGTCAACTTGTGGACCAGCACTGACGTTCGATAGTACGCTCTGGTTGGCTCAATAGCCGACGTACGCTTATCTTATCCGGACAACCGCGTCTGAGCGCGCTTCATAGCTGGTTCTCAGCCTCCGTTTTGTGGGTACCCTCTGGTTTTCAGGGGGGCCAGATCCCAATCCTCGGACGCTTTTTGCTGCTTGCATCCTTAGGAACCCTGCTGCTCTCCATCCAAGGACGACTGACGTCTGGCGTTGGCGCGCATTTTAGCTGACCCATCAACCTTCCCAATCCAACAACCTATCGCGCGCGCGCGCAAAGCAAAGATCTACGACCCCCCATCGTCAGGAGGTTTTTGTTACGAGCGTTGTCTTCGGCCGATCTGCAGGCTACACGACACGAACAGATATGGATCGCGATCGGAGAAGCAGGTAAGTGGTGTTAGCTGTTGGCAGCTCCTGTTGTCTTTCCCACCAGTTCATCCCGGGCTCATCGAGGACCTGCCTGATCGAGCTTGGCATATTCCACGATTACTTCGTATCGGAGTATCGCTCACAGGAACTGGAACCCCGCGGCACCGATGATCAGTGTATCGCTTGCTTTCCAGCTTGGTACCTGTCACGGACCCTTCTCGGACCGCGGACCTGTACGGCGATCACACCTCTTCGCAGGCTAGCATAGAGCGATGTCCCTTTTGCACTGAATCATCATTGCCCAGCCTTCTGACTGCGTCGAGCCATTCTCAATGGAACCAACTGACGAAACATCCTAGGTACGAGGACGGCGAGGTCACTAGGTATGGCGCTGGCGAGTCCTGGAGACCCTTCCCTAGAGGTGGAGGTGGCGGCGGCGACCGCTCCCCTCGACGAGCCCGAAGCCCACTGAGAGACCGCGAACGAGACCGAGATAGAGATCGTGACCGCGACCGCGATCGCGACCGTGATCGTGACAGAGACAGAGACCGGCCAAGATCTCGCGACCGCGACCGAGACCGAGACCGAGATACCAGAGACACCAGAGATCGCCAGAGATCAAGAGACCGCGACAGAGACCGCGCCCGCACGCCGCCATTGACCTCGGATAGCTATGTCCCCGGAAGGTCTCCTGCGCGCCGCCGCTCGCGTAGTGCTGAGCGTTACCGACGTGACCGGTCCCGTGATAGAGACCCGCGCCCTCAGAGCGACACATGGCGCAGACGAGACAGGACTCGAAGCCCTCCTCCGGTGAGACGGCCCTCGCCGAGACGTAGCCCGTCAAGGCGCCGCAGTCCCATTGGAAGATCTCCAGCCATCCGAGATGAGAGAAGCGATCGAGCCAGATCGCCGCCGCGCCGCGACAACAGAGACAGAGAGCGTGAGAGGGACAGAGACAGGGACTTTGATCGGCGGGACGACAGGTACCGTTCGTTGCCCCCCTTTGCGCAGACTACGGTCTCATTACCTTTTAGACGCCGGTCGCGTTCGCCATACGGCCGCGACAGAGGTCCTAGGGATAGAAGTCCACCCCGGCGGTCGCCTGCGCCGGCATCTCGTGGCAACTACCGTCCACGGTCTCGTAGTACGAGCCGCCGCGGCGGTGGAGGCGAGAGATACGTAGGATCCTCTTACAGACGGGCCTCGCCGCCCCGAGATTCTGGCATCTCGTCAGCGATCACGTCTCGATCAGCTTCAGGCAAGTCGTCACCGCATCCTCCTCCTTCCACCCGAGCACGTTCGCGGCCGCAATCGAGGGAGCGTGGGGAGCGTGTCGAGCGAGTCGAGCGGGAGCAGCAGCGAGAGCGAGAGCGGGAACCTACACCGCTTCAGACCGGTGCTTCTGCCGCATCATCGTCCTCCACGATGACGACGACGATTCGCGAAGCACCCAAGCCTGCCGCAAACGCCACCGCAAACGCCGCCGTTTCCGCCGCCTCCGCGATCGCCGCCCCCCAAGAGCCGGCCCCGCCGGCCGCAAAGACACCACCTCGAGGCCCCGCCGCTTTACGTGCTCCTCCAACCGGCCCTGCCGCGACCCGAAACTTCACTGCGCCCGCCAGCTCACCAGCTGTCCAGCCACCTAGACACCCGCCGACCCCGAGCGTGCCACCCTCGCGCGCAGACGCCGTTAGCCCGACAATCCCACCGGCCGGCCCCCGAGGCTACGTAGCTCCGGCCAGGGGCGGCGGATACAGCGCCCGCGGTGGACGAGGCTCGTGGTCTGGTCCATCCCCCCGACAGGCCCCTGCCCCCACGACATCCCCCTCTGCCATTGGCAACGGACCTTCCAGCATCCCAACCGGTCCACGCGCCAACCCCTCCAACACAACACCTTTGAGCACATCGTCAGCACCCAAAGCCTTCAACCCCCCTACCGGCCCCTCCTCGCAGCACGGCGGCCCCGGAAACGTCCGCCTGACGCTCGCGCAGAGCATGCTTGCGACCTTGCCGCCCATCATCCCCGGCGGCAAGATCGACCCTTCCTTGCTCCCGACGACGACGGGCATCACGAGGGACATTGAGCCGCACTACAAGAAACTCAAGGCGGAGGAGGAAAAGGCCCGCGCAGAGCTGGACGCGAAGCAGGATAAGTTGCGGCAGAGCCTCCAGATGTGGGACAAGCTCGAGATGGAGTCCAAGGCGTGGAAGACGAGGGTAGACGTGAGCGAGCAGAGCTTGAAGAGCTTGGCTGGTGAAGGCATGGGCGGTGCCGCGTTCTAGGAGGGAGCAAGCACCGTCACGTGGTAGAGTACATTGAGAGGGATGTAGAAGGAAAGGCATGGGGCTTTTGTGTTGCGATTTTGGTGGGATCGGAGACGGGGGAAAGGGTTTATTGACTCTTGTTTTCTTTTTTTCCTCTCCCCCTTTTACAGCGGCGATGAAGATGTACTACTACTACTACTACTACTACAATTCTCTGTTAGTCGGAGAGGCACATACCCTTGCCTCCTCCCTTTCTTGCTTTTGCTCCATTACGTGTAGGAGAATACAAGAAATCAAGTGGGCGTCTGAGTACGTGCTCTCTGTGCCCCGAGTTGCGAGGAGGAAAGTTGACGCGCGGCGTATTGGGCACCTCCGAGGTCAACGAAGAGGAAGTGAGCCTGCATTGGCAAGCCATTGTTTTATTTTTATTTTTTCCATTTTTTTCCATTGCGCAACTGTTTACTGCTTCTTTTTCTGTGCTGCATGGTATAGAAGAAGCCATGATCTGAGGTACCTCATAACAAGGTAAGGTAGGCCACCTGTGATGACCCCAAATTGCCTCTTTCATGGCCTTCAGCCTAGCCCGTCATTTCATATCCATAATCCATACTCGTTTCCGTAAACCCATGCTGGCCAACCAAGCGAGTTCCAGTCAAGCCCTTTCCTATGTTCCGAAGCCAAACCATAGCCTATCTCGTCGTCTCGTCTTCCATGGTATCGAGCTATGGACCCGTGTGTGTAGAAGACGGCCAAGTTGTAACATTATACAATATCTGAGGGAAATTGCATCGTCCTCAGTGCTTCTCTGAGAAAGCCAAAATGAAAAAAAAGGTCATGCGAGTACCTCTCGCCGACAAGGAAAGGGAAACGAAGAAACAATCAATCCTACGCGTAGTCCATATCGCTATCCCATTCGTCATCGACCTCAAAGTCGCGTTCGTCGTTCAGGAAGTCATCCATGCTGTATTGATGCTCCCGAGGCTTTTGGTTGTCGATGTGGATATCGACAACGTTGCACATGCCTTGTACAAATGTGTCTGCCGCTGCTTCTTCAGAGGCTTCGTCGGTCTCGCCCTTATTGGATTCTTCTCCGGGTTCTTCCATATCGACATCGTTTTCAGAGTCGAATTCGTCGCTGTCAGGCTCCGCGTACGACTTGGGCTGCAGCTGCTGGCCACGAAGCCCTCTCGACGTACTGCTAGCGCGAGAAGAGGTACCCGAAGCATGGGACACAACTCGTTTGCTCCGCCGGGATGGCTCTGCGGCAGGTTTCTTGGACTTCCGCTTCCCAACGACCAGGGGAGATGACTCGACGGGCAACGGTTTCTGCAGGGTGAAGTGTGGTTTTGGATCGGGGCTTTGTCGAAGGAAGATCTTTTCAAACTTCTCCTGCCACGACTTTCGGAGTTCCACGCGTGATCGCCAGGAAATGCTGAGCATTGCCTTGATGGAGATGTGTCTGAGATCCGGTAGCTCTTCAGCGCTATCAATCAATGATTGAAGAAAGGCCTCAGCAACCGCAGTATCAGCTGCGCCGGAACTCCAGTGACGAAGATTCTCCAGATGAACCACTTGCAAAGACGCTGGCCAGCTAGGAACCTCATTCGGCAGCAATAGCGTATCGTAGGAGGGAAGTCGATCGTTACTCGATTCCAATAAGCTGAAGTACTGTAGGTTCATACGCAGCTCCTTAAGGTGCGGACACGCAGTTCTCAGCACCGTAAGGAAGGACAGGTTCAGTGAACGGTTGTGATTCAACACAAGCGACTGCAACTGATGTCCTTTCGTGACCAGAAACAAGCTGAAATCGTCGGCAATGACTTCCGCGCAGTTTACTAGCTCTAGGCGTCTCAGCCTTGCTGGGAGCAAGGGAAATAGTGAGGTAGTAATGATTGTCGACGATTCGAAGACCAGATCGTCGAGATTGGGAAGAGCAAGAATAGAGTTCGCAAGCAGGCTCACAGACTTCTGATCTTCGGCAAGCAATTCGGGATTGGTCTCGGGATCTTTGTCCAGTCTGATGGACGGCATCTGGTAGTTCACGAACTTGAGTTTCCGTAAAGAGACGAAGCTCGGCATCTGGTGAACTTCTTGAAGTCTCGCAAGGCTCGCATCCCAGTTCTTGTCCATCAGCCTGGAGCTCCACTGCCAGCTTTGGAGCCGTGTTATTGCAGTCTTTTCCCCAGCCTCAGCAGCGGCAGTAGGAGACACCTCAAATGCCTCAAAGAGCTCGTCAGGATAAGTCCACTTGATAGATTCCTTCAGCTTTCGGAAAGGGGCCTGGTCAAATCCATGCACGAGTAGGACCTCTTTGAGACGTGGCAAGTTCTGCATCAGCTTCAGTGGCGATGTCAGGCCTCGTAAAGACACCAGTCTGACGTCGATGTGGAGGGCCTCGATTTTCGCTCTATAGTTGAATGTAGTCTGCGATGGCGGCTTCTCGAGCAATTCCGCAAGCCCATATGCTTTGGTCTCGTCCCGTACTGGTGGACATTTATATAGGACGGTCAATGCCGGATCAGCGAACTGCCTGCACGTCCTGGCCGTATGGAGGATCCAGTTGACGTCTAATGTATCCTGCTCATCGCCTGAAATCGCCGCGAATTGAAATATCTGAACCCAGATTGAATGCGCAATTTGAGGGTCGAGCCAGTTTGGAATGATAGGGCTTGTAGTCTTCATGTCGATATCCACCTTATTTTTCGGGGGCCTCCCTCGTGGCTTAGCCGGAGTGGTCTTTGGGGTAGGTTTGGCATCTGAGAGTTCGTCTTCGAACCCATTATCTTCGGATTCGTCCGAGAAGTCGTGCTTGGCTTTCCGCGGTGAAGCCTCTACTTTGCGAGGCCGACCTCGACCTCTCTTAGGGGCAAAGTCTCGCGCAGTGGTGGTCGACTTGCGTTTGGTGCCGGCCCGGCTAACCCCTCTTCCGTCGCTAGCCTTGGTCGGCGTCTTTCGGGGACTCTTGCGTGAGGTGCGTGGTGATTCTTCAAAATCTTCGGATTCGTCCGCAATGGAGTCTTCCTCATCAGAGCTTTCCATGCCAACATATGACTGAATGTGGGAGCGAGTCGAGGATCGAGTTTTAGATCGGAGACCATCGGTGAGCTTATTCGGGGACGTTTGGGCTCCAGCCTTGGTGACTCGCATTCGATCTTTGGCAGTAGATTGGGAACCTGTAGCGTTCGCTGAGTCGCGACGAGGCCTCGAGGCTGTGGTTTGCCGCTTGGACGCCATGGTGCAGTAGTGGTGTGCCCTGCATCGATAGGAGTCGCATCTTAGGGAATGTTCCAATAGAGGTTGTCTTGGAGTCGGTGACTAACCTGTGCTCAACTATCCGTAGATCCGTCCGGTGATGTAACCAGTCAGAAGAGTGTCGAGTTGCACACCAAACTTAGCGCATGCTGATTGAAGCTGTCGAGTGATGACGTTTGCGACAGTTATGCGCCAGCGGCCGGAAGTCCGTTGTTAACAAGTACGACGGCACGCCGCATAAGCGATTCACTCATGCAATATGCAATAGGAGATGGAGGAAGAATTCAGTGCGCAAAACGACACACTTGTGTAGAAGGAAAGTGTAAGGTAAGGTATTTGGAGAGACTCGTGGAGGAAGGTTCACACCTTTGCAAGTGAGTTGGAGTTGGTGGGGCAGGTGCGCGCAACAGTCACCTCACTGAACCACCACCGGGAAAGAGCTGTCAGCCTTGCACTAGCGTCGTGGGACACCTCAAGGCTGCCGTGGGCTGCAGTAGACGCTTGTCAATGACCCCCGCAAACACATGGCCTGTGCACCTGAAGAGAAAGGAAAGATGAAGGGGAAAAAAAAAAGAGCAGGCAAGTGGAAGTCCTCGATCTCTCCAACTTTGAGAGTGAGTTTGCTTGCAGTTTGGCAGCATCAGGTTTCCCAAGCGTAACAGCATCGACACAAAGAATGCTAAAGTGCGGGATGACCGGAATTTGGATAGGAGCAAGTAGATCCTGGCCGGCGAGGCAAAGATTGGCCGTCGTTTGCTTTGCGCCGAGTTGCCTTGCGGATGGCAGCTCTAGCTCTGGAGGAAAACATCATGTCATGTTCAAGTGCAAGTTGGCCTGAAGGAAACAGAAATATTTGTTCGAGAAATTCGAGACAGGGTTCCATACTCGGGAAAGCAGGACCAACTTGATTTGGGTGTCGGGGCGAGCATCTGCGCAGTCGGGTGCTTTCCGCTTCGCCTGGAGAGAAAGGACCCACTAGCAGAGCATATTGACCAATCATGAACATGTTTTGCTGGTATCTGTAGCCAGAAGCCTAAAGCCAACCAGAGCAGGCACTAAGCACAGTAGAAGACACCTACAAGTACATCGAGCAAGTGCTGTGGTGGCCCCTTGCCCAGGGCAGTTAGTTTCACGGATAGTTAGGGGGCATGAGAGCCTGGCAACAATGGCCAGTGACAAACACGTTTGCTGAAAGCCCCCCCGGTCCACCTCCAAAATTCAATTGCTCCGGGGGTGGATTGCCGTCCACGTTTTTTGAGCCATCGACGACGACGCGCTTCCACTCCCGCTCTATCACAGCCTGTTCCTGTTATTGTCATCGCCCAGCGCCACCACTCTTGACCGTCAGGAACGCGCCGCCTTTCTTCAGCCAGAGCTAGAACATGGTTTTCTAGTCTTGCAGTCCGTCATATTTTAGGCTCGATTTTCTCTTTTTTGTCCAAGCAGCCTACCGCCCGGGCTTCTTTTCCTTTTTCCTTGACCAAGACCCGAGTCGCAGTCGCGGTCGCGTCTCGTTCCTTGGGTCCCACTCATTTTCTCGGCCCTCCTGTCGCATTGCTCTCGAGTCACCACGACACCTCTTTGGCTCAGGTCTGGCACAAAAATTCTAGACTTGACTTGCGCCTTATCCGGATTGTGCAGCCCGCCACTCTGCATTTTCTGCTTCAAGACGCCAGAAAGGAGACAACGGTGAGGCGCAACCTCACTGCCCCTTTCTCGTGAGACTCGGCCTCTCACTCACAGGCCTTCAATGAGCATCGAGACCAGACATCTTTCCACTCTGGCTCACCACGTTGAAGTGGACTTTGCGAAGTAAGGGGCAACCACACTCAGGGTAGATTCGAAGGCTTACGGTCTTCATTTAGCCTTTCTGGGAAGCACCAAGCGGGACTATCTCTATAAACCTCTCATGGTCCCCCTTCACCAGCTATGACGCTTCACTCGCGGCGCCAGCGCAGTACCCCTTTTCTCCAGAGGAACATCTTGCAAGGCATGGGCAACACCCAGTCTTCGGCTTCCAAGGCCGCTGCTTCCGGAGATGTTTCCAACGGCCATCATGAGGTCCGCCCCAACAAGCGCCGTCGCATGGATGCCGATCATCAGCTCGCCGACCAAATCTTTCAGGCGCGAGATGTTGGCGACCTGCAGCGCAACCTCCGTGTTCAGGTCAACAGGATCTTCCACAGGGCCTCCAAAAGGATATCCCTGGCTCCTTCCGACGATGTCGTGAACCTGAAAGCCCGATGCAAGGTTTCGCTGTCGCATGTCACCAAAGCTGGTGAGGTCTTGCTCTACTGCAACAGCCAGCTGTGCGATATCAGGTCTTTCAAGGACCCTGGCGGCCCAAACCGGATGGCGCGCATCTGCCTGCAACGCCCGTTCTACATCCCGGAAGACAGCATGCGCATCAACCGCGACGACAATGGCTCCTTTGACTTGGCTGATTCTTACCGTCTCTGTGTCGAGCTCGAAGCTGCTGGCCCAACCTTTTGGCCTCCGATTAACATCAACTCTTCAGCCGATGAAGCAAACCCTACCGAGGCCATACACTGGGTCCTCGCTGCCGCATCGTCAGATTTATTCACACGCAGGAAGGCACTACTAAACCTCAAAGTCAAGAAGACACCGCAGTCCCTTGGCCCGACAGAGCATGTCATCGATATTGATGCGCAGTGGACGACTGCCTTTGAGGCAGGCCAGATCCGGGCTGTGGAAGCGGGCACAGAGCCCTCCATCACAGTATCCGGCATGCTAGCCGCGCAGGACTCACTTCTCACGGATTACGGCCAGGAGCCATTATACGAAAGTCCACCAGGAACTCCAGTGAAAGTTCCTAGAAATGGCGCGGTGAACGGGGATGTTTACATCGACGAGGATCTCGAAGAAGAACTCACCCCTAACCGGTCGCTGAGAGTGCGCGGCGCCACCAAGAATTACAACCTGAAAGTCCTCAGTGACAAGGCTCAAGGCAGGGACAAGAAGCGGAAGAAACGCGGTGCCGCGAATGCCGTTGAAGAGGGGACTGTTACCTATCACCTACCCAGCGAGAAAGTCTGTCTGGATTCATTCCGCTGCGTCACGTGCGGCATGCCACATAGCTCGCTGCCTCAGCTACAGGTTCATCTCATCAGTCAACATGACCAGTATGAGTTCCGGCCGCAGTCTCGCGCGAAAGGCGCCGAGTTCGAGGTAGCACACCGCTATGAGTCGTACACATTTGGTCCGGAGCCGTTTGCTCTTAGAAGACCTACAAAGGCGTTCGATTTGGATCAGTTCGCAGATGGCAATATTTCATTCTTAACATCACGCTTTGGTACCGAAGACCAAAGCACACCTGGACCCCAACCAGTAGGTCGTGGCAGCAAGCAACCGCTCGCCAAACCTGCGCAGGTTCGTTCTCTCGCAAATCCTCCCACAAGAACGTTACTGACTCTGTATAGACACGCTCGACAGTGCTTCTGCCAGATATTGGACAGACGCTCTACGACCCTATCACTAGGGCCACATTACAACCAGGCACCGAATACAAGAAGCCCCCCGCTAGCGATCAATGGCTCATCCAATGGCATCGTGATGCCTTAGCGGACTTCTCTGATGTCCCACCGGATGAAAGGGAGTACATGCAGGAGTGGGACAAGTTCATGCTCACCAAGCGCCTCTCGTCCAGCATATACTTCCCCGCGGCCTGGCTTAGCTTTGTGAGGCTCAAGTCGGAATGGCTCCTCTCCTCGCCTTCTCGTATGACCGAGTTTGGCAAGCATTTTACATACCTGTTGGCGCGAAGTAGTCTCGACCACGGCACCGTCGTGGAGGCCCTCGACCACATTGCAACGCGCAAGGCGAAACTTGGCATCAAGACCGGGGAATATCCGACGCTGGTACCCAAGGGGTCGCCTCAGGGGCCTCACATCCGCAAGAGTGCCGGTGGCTGCTTGGTGTGTGGGCTGACTGTTCTGGGGCCGAGGCTCCTCCTGTGTACCAACCTGGTGAGTGGTGACCCCTGAGTAACATTACAAACGACGCCAGCTAACCTTGTCTACAGAAATGCTCGAAACGGCTTTACCACTCGGATTGCATCAGCGAGAACGCAAAGATGAGCGTCGATGACCCGGATTGGGTTTGCAATGAGTGCTTTGACACACAAGCAGCAGAGCGGACGTAAGAGGGACGCCTGGCCACCGTCAGCCGTGGAAGCAAGACGTATAAGTGTATAGTAAGAAATGTCAACCCGTCAACTCGAGGGACGAGAGAAAGATTGGGGGAGGGGGGACGGAGAAGTGCATGAGGGGAAGAAAGAAGCCAAGAGAGAAGAAGCTCATCATTTTCCATTTCGACAAACAAAGCGGATGGCATCTACCTGCATGGGGCAAACGGCGTCGCATCATCATCATTGGGGCGGCCGATAGAGACGGGATTCTAGAGGCACCAGGCATGAAACTATACTAATTGAATCTCACTTTGAAATGACGAGTAAATGGCCTCCTGACGACTAAAGTTGTTCTCTTTGTTCTGTTTTTATAGAGCAATCTATTCGAGATACCAGGACCAACACGTGTATGCGCGGAATCATCAAACAGCAAAAAAACAACGGTTAGAATTTCTGTATGCCCAACCCGGCGCCGGTGCCCCTTTTACAACATTGAAAACCATCAGGATACCATTACATTTCTCTCTCTCTCTCTCTCTCTCTAAAATTTGCCTTCTCGACAAGAGAATTCAGCCAGCCACCAAGCTCCCAAGTCACTTAGAACCTGTACTTGCTCTGCTTCTTCTTCTCGTCGTTGCGCTTCTCGTCCACCTTTTGCCTCTTGCGCGACTCCTGCGCAATCATCTCGGACAGATCCTCCTCGTACGCCCACTTGGCACCCAGCCCCTCCTCGCGCTTACCCTCCTCGAACCGCCGCCGCACCTCGTCCTTGCTGATGCCGTCGTTGTTGAGCAGCGCGTCCGGGTCGAGCGCGACGTCCACGTCGCCGGGCTTCTTGCGCTTGCGGCTGTCGTCCTCCTGGCCGAGCACGGGCATGTTTGCCTTTTGCTGCTGGTTGAGGTCGTACACCCTGTCGCTGCCAAAGAAGCCCTCGGTGCGCTGCTGCCGCTCGGGGATGACCTGGTACGCCGAGCGCGGGTGCGAGCTCTCCTCCGTGTCGAAGCCGCGGCGCTGCTTGCGCAGGTCCATCTCGCCCGCCACCGAGGTCTCGACGCCGTGGCCCGGGTAATCCGTCGGTACGGACGAGACCATGCCGCCCAAGGTCTCGATGCCGCTCGGCGAGGCGAGGCCGCCGCCGGGGCCGTCCTCGCCTTCCTCCTCCTCCTCGTCGGATTCCTCTTCCGAGTCTTCCTCTTCGGACTCCTCGTCGCGGGGTTGCAGCTCACCCCAGAGAGTCTTCTCGACGGGCTCGCCGGTGGCCAGGGGTGCGGCGACGGGTGGTGCGATTTGTGCGCCGGCCTGGTTTGTGAGACCAAAAACGTCACCTCCGTACAAGGGGCGGTTGAATTCGTCGACGGGGGGTTTTCCCCAGCCACCGGGATGGAAACCCCACGAACCGCCTGGTGGCGGCGGGGCGTTGAGTCCTGGGATCTTGAGAGTGGGATATGATGGAGGCGGGCCGAATCGCTGCTGGTTGATGAGCCATGGTGGAGGTGCGCCTGGCGGCATACCCAAGGCCTCCTTTGTGGCCTCGGTCAGGTCGCCCGGCCGGAAGTGCTGGAAATCAACCTCGCTCTCCTTGCCCTCGTAGTACACCTCGCCGAACCGCGTGAGCTCCGGCTTGGTCTGGAAACGGAAGAACGCATCGTAGAGCTTCTGGTAGTCGATGTCCAGTTTGCCCATCTTGGGAGCGACGCGCTCACGTTGCTTTTGTTTCAGAGATTGCTGCTCCTGCTTTTCGAGAACAGCATCGCGCATTTCCGTAATGCCCGTCTCGGCGATAAACTTTGGTAACCGGAAAGGCGGCTTCTCGATACCTCGCTTCGAGGAAAGGTACTCCCTCTTGAGCGCCCAGTGGCCAGGAACGGGCACCACGTTTCTTTGAGCTTTGATCTGCACGAGAAGGCGGGGATCTGTGGCTGAGGTGTCCTGCCACTCGACAACATCGGGTATCTTGACTAAAGCCTTAAGTTCCGCAATAGAAAGCTTGTTGAGCTGCTTTCTCTTCTTCTTGGAGAGCTTCGTCTGTCCTGACGCCTCCTCGTCCTCGCTGGGAATATCGTCTTCGTCCCATATTACCTCGCCTGTGTTTCCTGCATTGGCCTCCTTTGAAACTTCGTCCTCGTCTATCGCGACGCCGAATTTTGAAAAGATATCCTTGAATGCGGCAAACCTCTCATCGTCAAAGTTGAAATCATCGTCGGCAGGGCCGTCGGCTTCGACCTTGGCGTTGGTCTCGGACTCGTTCTTAACCTCGAGGTCGTTGCCATTTGTTTCTTGTGTTGCCTCAGTCTCTTCAGGCTTCTTCTCGTCGTCTTTGACCTCGGGAGTGTTTGACGCGACCTGATTGTCCTCTACGTCAGTATTACGCGCGCATGCACCGACATCGAACGGGAAACGCACCTCTGTCTGAGCCTTCTTCTGCTCCTTCTTCTTCGCCCTCCGCATCTGGTTCTTGGTCATCTTTGGGGCCGCCATCTTGAATCGAGATGCGCCGTGGAGCTGAACGCTTTTGGTGTAGCTTGTGTTACGACGTAGCAGACCACTGCGGCTATGGTAAATCTTCTCGGATCGATGCGAGGGCGCATGCTTTGTGGGAAAGCAAAACGGCGGTGGTGCTGCAGGCGCGCAGAAGTGGACTGGAGAAGTACAATGCGATGGAACAGATGTCGATGGGCGTCAAATGCTGGACAGCCTTCTGGAGGCGACTGGCGATACGTGACAGCCGCGCCAAACTTTTGGAGGCTGCTTTACGATTAAGTGGGTCCGTCCCTGATCCTGGCCGAAGTGAGAACGGTACGTATTCCTAAGTAGCGCAGTAGGTACTACCCGAAGCTTGGGCCGGCGCCGTCCAGTAAGGTGCTTGGGGTGCCAAGTCTTGTCGGTAGGCGGCGTTACTAATCATCCAGCAGCGCCGTAGGTGCCTCCCCATCAATGCCATAACGCCGTACGGACTGCAGGTGCCAACCCGTTGCGCCGGTCCTCCAGCGGGTTTAGTGCCCCGGGCACGGGCTATTGAATGCCGTGGTACTGGTGGGCGAAGCTCCGTGGGGGGATGCGTTTCTGCCCCTTGCTCAGCAGGGATAGCAGCCACTGACAACGAGCCATTCCTAAGCCGCGCTGCAGCACCGTGGGATCTCCGATTGATTGAGATGAGGACAGCTCCCCCAGTAACTTTAGGGAGCTGACTTTTGTATGGACGTGTAAATCTCGCCCTGCCGTCGAGACTTTTTTTTTGCCCATGCGAACAAGAGAGAACGTCTGGCCTCCCACCATCAGAGCGTCGCCATCTGAAAATCGACCTTCCACAAAGGCAGAGACAATGCTCGACCTTAAGCAAGTCTAAGGTTTTTTTGATTTTCTTCGCGCATGATTGCCGCATCTGTCACTCGTTTTTCTACCAGTACAAGAGATATCTCCAGAGGGGTGCCCAGGCCTCAGAGGTACTAGGTAATTTACGAAAATCGCATACCCACCCTGCCAGCATTATCAGCTACCTTACGGAGACGGGATACCTTGTCTTGATACCAAGAACTTTTGTCCCCGCCAAATTTCCCCCAGTGCTCGCGTCATGCCTCACTCCACAACTTCTGGTTCTATAACACAAACCTCCTCGGTCAATCGGTCGCAGCACTCACCAAGACCGTACGGCGATATCGATTCCCTCTCTGCCAACGGCAACGGCGGCATGGAGAAATTCCCCGACCACATCGATTCCCACCTCACCAACGGTTCGAGGGCCCCGAGTCCTGCAAAGTCCAACGGCTATGCGCTACCAGGAGCGCCCGTAGGCGGCGACCGCTGGCAACCCAGAAAGGAGAGTCTCCAGGGTCGCAGCGTCAGATGGGGTGCGCCGGGCCAGCAGGTGCCAACGCGGTATGGCCACGGGAGGCAGAAGAGTCTGGGTGACGCCATTCACAACATACGGACAAGAGGCGGAAGCGTCGGCCAGAATGCTCACGAGATAGCTGATGCGCTCAAGGCGCCTGTCTCTCCTAGGTTGATTGTGAGTCTTGCTTAGAAACACTGCTCTGCTCCCTTCTTTTTTTGCTTGCTAGGCGCTAATGGCTTGCATCGCAGGCGCTCTGTGTCCTCTGGTACACCTCGTCCGCCCTTACGAACACGTCCTCGAAGTCCATCCTGACCGCCTTCGACAAGCCCGCGACGCTGACCCTCATCCAATTCGCCTTCGTGGCGACCTACTGCATCCTCTTCGCCTGGCTCGCCAATATCTTTCCAAGTCTCAAGACGACGATACCAGCCCTCAAACATGGCATTCGCTACCCTTCCCGCGATGTCATTTCGACGACGATGCCCCTTGCCGCATTCCAGATCTTTGGCCACCTGCTGAGCTCGACCGCGACCTCCAAGATTCCCGTCTCGCTGGTCCACACCATCAAGGGTCTCTCTCCCCTTTTCACAGTCCTGGCCTACCGCTTGATCTTCAACATCCGGTACTCTGTCAACACCTACCTGTCCTTGGTGCCCCTGACCCTCGGGGTCATGCTCGCTTGCTCAGGCAAGCACAACAGCTACAGTGGCGAGCTCCTGGGTATCTTATACGCCCTCCTTGCCACCATCATTTTCGTGACGCAGAACATCTTCTCGAAGCGTCTCTTCAACGAAGCCGCCAAGGCCGAGGCTGAGGGCCAGTCAGCGCGGTCACAAAAACTCGACAAGCTTAACTTGCTCTGCTATTCCTCCGGCATGGCCTTCATCCTGACGGTACCAATCTGGTTCTGGAGCGAAGGCACCGGAATCATCGGCGACGTCCTACATGACGGCGCAGTCGACCTCAACGAAAAGGCGGGCTCCTTTGACCACGGCCGCCTCACCATCGAGTTCATCTTCAACGGCACCTTCCACTTTGGACAAAACATCCTCGCCTTCGTTCTCTTGTCCCTTGTCTCGCCAGTTACGTATTCAGTCGCCAGCCTGATCAAGCGCGTGTTCGTCATCGTCATTGCCATCATCTGGTTCCGCAACCAAACCACCCCTCTCCAAGGCGTCGGCATCCTGCTGACCTTTGTCGGCCTCTACCTCTACGACCGCACACACGACCGGGACAAGGCGGACCGCAAGGCAAAGATGATGGAGATCAAGGAGGAACCCCTGCTACCCCTGAACACAAAGGACGCCTTGAACGCCAGCCAGAATGCGCCCGTCTTTGAGAGTCCCATGGTCTCTGCTGGAGCATTCCAGTCATTTAGCAACGGGCATTCGCCTCATGGCGAAGATGCCAAGAAGTCTGACGGGCCCAGCAACGGTAGAGCCCGCGGGGCGAGTAACGCCGCCTGGCTCGCACCGGGTACTAAGCAGGAAGATACCTGGCGATTTGGGGACCGGTAGAGGGGTTTTTTGGGGCAGGTCGTAGGATGGGAGTTGTAAAAACATGTCTTTTTTAGGCCAATGAGTCGCAAGGAGTTCAATGTCAATGTACTATCATGATAGGCGCCAGTCTGGGTTGACGGCAATGTATGGATGAAACACACGCGCATACACACATGTTCTTGTAAGCTTGCCTTGGGTTTAGATGTCACGGGGAGATCTGGGCGAGGCATAAGGCGAAATCCACCCTTCGAGATGAGATAACTAGACACCGGGAATCAAGAAAGGCTCCGGCGTTTGAGTGACATAATGCATCCAAAGCTGAAGTTTTACAACGTTTCATCAAAACTGGCAGGATAATCGTGTCCCATTCATATTGTCACTGAGTCTAGCCTCAAGACCCATCAACTGCCATCTCAACATGAAGTCATACGTACGCCGACAACTCAACCTCAGTCAATGAGCCATTCCTCCACCTCAATACCAACACTCCGCCCCACACCCCGAATGATATCCCACCCGACGTTAATCCTCCACTTGCCTCCACGGTCCATCGGATCACCACCCGTGCCAACCTTCATCAGCAACCGCAAACTCGCAAGCGTCGAGATAGCCATACCCACGTCGCCGTCCACCACGCTGCCGCCACCGACAGTACCGAACCCGCCACGCACGTCGGCCTCGGCCCACTCGCTCCGCACGGCAGCAAAGATGGCGAGCATGCGCTCCAGAACGAAGGCGTGCGCGCCGAGCAGCTTGCGCGAGATCTTCTTGTACTTGCTCGGCCGGCCTCGTTTGGGGGCTACGAACCCGCCGCCGCGGCGTTTTCGGCGGCCGTGGTGGTAGGTTGAGAAGAGCGTTAGGTCGTGGCGGGGCGCGTTGTGTGAGGCTAGGTAGGCTGCGAGGAGGAGGAGGCGGGTGGTAGTCGGGAGTAGGGTTGTTAGGTCGGCGGTGGCGGTGCTCATCAGTGCCGCCGCTGATTGAGCTGATGCTGTTGCGTGCTTTGAGGGCGTGCCTACTGGTGTATGGCCATTCGTCTTTGTCGTTGTCGTCGTCACAGACACCGTCGAAGAAGAATTGCCGAGCTTGATGGAGACGATACTCGGGTTCAGAAGGCTCTCATCCTGGAAGTGCACGCGCGAGGCGATGAGGAGCTTGGAGAACTCGCGCGGGCCGTGGGTGCGCGCCAGGATGGGCGCCGTGAAGCGCGGCCAGAGGGCGTCGCAGCTGTGGCGGCACGAGGGTAGGGTGCGGGACGCCGACGTCGTGAGGGCGTCGCAGACGGCGCCGACGAAGCGGGTCCAGAGGAAGCTTGTGTCGTCTTGCGTCGTGGTCGGGGTCGGCGGCGGCGGGGACGCCGAGATGATTTTTATGAATTCCTGCTTGGTGTAGTTTGGGAATTGGATGTGTGGTACGAAGGAGATGCGGAGGCTGGAGGGGGGAGGGGCGGTGACGATGAAGACGCAGGTCAGACATGGTATCTATGGAACGGTAGCTTGTTAGTATGCCATAGTTGAGCGCGTGGGGGGTGCTTGATCACTCACCACTTCGGATAGCCGTGCTAATGCTGGGAGGAGAGTTGCGGGAGCGTCTCTCTGACGGTCAATTGCGTCAAAGACAAACACGAGGCGCCACCCGTCGGGTCGTTGTGTGTATTTGAGCATCTTGCACAGCTCAACCATCAATTGGGCCAGCGTCTCGCACTTCTTGGGCGGAGCCTTCCATTGTATCGCGTCCACCACGGCAGCGATTGTCCGCTCGAACAGATGCCGCCCCGTGATGCATTGTATGGAATTAACGATGGCAAAGCTGAGAGAGGTTTTGGGTTCGGCCCCGGGTTCTTCGTCGAGGGGTTTGGAGAGGTTTTGCAGGAGAGACTCGACGATGGCTGACTTTCCGGTGGCTTCGGTGCCGTAGACAATGAGGTTCCGGCAGGGCGCGGCGGCGGGCTGAAGTGTCGAGGTCAATGTCTGGCCTTCACATAAAGTTGAGCAAAAGATTAGCGACTTACATGGAGAAGAGTAGCTAAAGACCGGATCTGACGTTCGCGGCAGGGGAAACGTTCGAATAAGGGGGATAGGAGAAGCTCCTCAGGAAGCTGGAAGAGAGACGCCATGTCAATTGGGTCAATTGCTCTGGCGTTCGAGCCTTTTAGTAAGTATCAACTCGAAAACAGCGTTCGTCACCCGGAGAAAGAAAACCGGGGAAACGGGCCGGAAACCCAAGACCGCCGTGTCGCGTACGAAGGTACGGAGTACATGGGGAGGAAAGGACCTGCAAGCCGTTGAGACGCGAAATCATGTGACCGGAGCATCGGCCCATCTCGGGCCCCTCTTACGGCGGGCGCAGGGGACCAAAATGGCCCGCGTGCGTTGGGACCCAGGCGCCCTGTGCCGGGCGCAGCTCCACTTCTTGAGACTTGACCACACTCAGTTTTAGCTCGTCTGCGGCAGTGCGGCCTCACAGCTCACAGCTCACAGTACCGGTAACTTCTCAAGTCACAACTCTCTCTGTGTGTCTCTCTGGCTAGTCCCCTCCTTCACTCATCCGGAACTGTGCGCCAAGTGTCAAATGTCCTCGTTCCCCCAAGGTCAAACAAACATGCCCGTATCCAAACCCACTCCAGCGCCCAAAAGGGCAACCCACGGAGGGTTGACAGCAGGGAGAAGGGTACTGCGGGAGGCGCAGTGCTTTTACGGATACACAGTACCCTTCTTCCCGACCCTTGGAATGAACAAACTTGTGTGTGTTGCCGGGTTCTAAGAGGCTTGCGCAAGCCTCTTATCCGTACTTTTTCTCTTTTTGCTGCCGCTGCACATGCTTCGTGGCCCTCGCGGCGCAGTTTGGGTACGTCAACGGCATGGAACACACACACCATGTACTGTTGCGGCGCGTTCGTTTCTCTCCCACTTGTAAGCTTGAGCTTCTCCGGCTTCTATTAGCCCGTCTCATTAAAACCCGCATGCCACCACCTTCGAAGGATTCGTGCCGCCTAACGGGGAAAAGCGCTAGTCATCCGTCAGATGAGAGTCAGGTAGGGAGCTCGTCAGCTCAGTGTGGGGTCAATGATCTCTCCATCTGTGGCTTTGATAACGAAGGTAATAACACACCTGGGAAGGCAGCAGCATGAGATTCGTTTGTTCGTGAGGCCTCACACACACTTAACCCGACACAACTCAAGTCGGCATGTGCATATTAGAACCAACGGAACCAACCACCTACCTAACCCCTGGGGGCAAAAAAGAGACAAACTTGAAGCTAGCGGGCCGACTAATCAGTGCGAAGGGGGACTGTGTTTTAAAGCTTCATCCGATAACTAGGCGTCTCATTCCGTCAGCAGCGTCACCCGCCCACGGAACTCTGTTTCAACCCCGACGACATCTCTACTTCCCCCGTCCGGCCGTTGGACATCATCCCTAAAAAAAAGTAGAGGTCCGAGCATCACCAACTCAACCCCTTCTACCTAGCGTCCCGACTTCACACACACTTGACAATTTCCGAACGACGTACCTTTCACCTCGTTGCCACTACCGCGAAGCTTCTCTTTCTCTCCCTCCCATCTTCCCCACTCGCCATTCATCTCACCCCAACAACCTCCACCTCATCTCACTTCACCCCGTAGCCATCCTTCCCTCTCATCCCGAATCCTGACGGACGCCGTAAGACTGAAGGGCAGCCACTTGGTTCAGATTCCCCATTGAGACGAGAGTCGGGTGGCCTTGGGGGGCCCCGTCAAGGACACAATCACACACACGATGACCATCCTCTCATCCTCCGGACAGTCAGACTCAGCGGACGCCGCCGCAGGAACCTCAACAAACCACATCGAGGATAAACCATACCACTCAAAACGGCCCCACAAGAAGTCCCGGACGGGATGTAAGAACTGCAAGACGCGCAAGGTGAAGTGCGACGAAGCTCGTCCAACATGTCGTAACTGCGTGCTCCGCAAGGCCAATTGCAACTACCCCGGACCGTCCCACTCCCACTCCGACCACCGCCCACCGGGATCGCCATCAGGCTCCTCCGCCGGGCCCTTCTCCCCGGCCCGCTCGCGGTCTCACACGCCGCCGCAGCACCGCCGCAACAGCCACCATGCGGCCGCCGGCGACGACGACGACGCCAACGCCCTCGTCATCAAAGAACCGCTCTACATCCCCGCCGGCGACAGGGACGCCATCGACATGAAGCTCCTCTGGTTCTACACCACAAACACCTTCACCTCCTTCGCCACGCAGGCCGGCAGGGTGAAGCGCATCGACGACATCCTCAAAGTCAAGATCCCGAGCCACGCCTTCCAGAGCCCCTTCCTCATGGACTGCCTCCTCGGCACCTCGGCCCTCCAGCTCCAGCACCTCAAACAAGACATCGCCCCCTCCCGCGCCCTCCGCTACCGCGCCCGCGCCTTCGAGGGATACCGCAAGGCCATCGAGGAAGGCAAACCGGAAACTTTCCCCGCCCTCATCGCGACTTCCCTGCTGCTCACCGCCTTGTCGTCGCAAATGTTCCGCGAAGAGGGGACAAAGGACCTCTACATCATCGACTGGATGGTCGTCTGGCGCGGCATCGGCCTCATGATCGACATGGCTACGCCGCAGACCCTCTGGGACTCTGGTCTCGCGGAGCTCTTTATGCGTCCGCCCATCAACCTCGACGAGGCGGCTAAGCACATCCCCAATAACCTCCTCTTCATGGTCTCCTCCATCCAGCCAGGCGACCCGGACTACGACGACATCTCGACGTACTACGACACGCTAAAGTACCTCGGCTCCCTCTACGCCGAGCTCGTCAACGGGTTTGGACCCATCATGACCCTACGCGTCGTGACGTGGTTCACTTTCATTCCGAAGGGGTTTGTCGAGCTTGGGCGGGAAAAGAGGCCTCGCGCGCTTATTATTCTGGCTCATTATCTCATGTTCATGAAGGCGACGCAGAATCTGTGGTGGATCGAGGGTATTGGCGACCGTGAGATTGCGGGGATTGTGAATTATCTGGGCGAAGGCTGGTACGAACAGCTTGCCACGCCGCGCCTGGCTCTGCTGCTGGACGATCGTACTGATATTGCGCGGTTGATCCTTGGTGATCCGGACTGGGAGTCGCCTATTGACTTCTATAACGCCCCGACACGAGATCCACGGACGGAGTTGCTCACTTGGGTGGATGATCATGGCAAGCGGTATAAGGGCATGCCGCAACGTGTAGGGGACTTACATCCCGCGGATCCGGCACCGCGGACGTTGCCCTGGGAGAGGGACGGTTTTCATCATGATCCTATGATGCTCAGCCCTGCGGGGCGGCGATATGCTGAGAGAGTTTTAGAGGCGATTGATTCGGGAGTGCAGGACATGGACGTATCATAGGAGCCGGGAACCGGTCCCGTCGATTGACAGGCCGTCGGGACCACTGGCAGGGTCCGATCACAATACCCAATTGGCGCACTTGGCTCATGGAATACAGTGGATGGCGTAACTACTTATCTGAACCCTTCCAGTTTGAATAAACAGAATCGGCACAATCAACATTAATCCAGTGCGAGCCTATCGAATTATATACTCGATCGAGACCAGAACTCCCGATGCAAACGGGAGTCGAGCAACTTGGAGAACACTCACAAGGACATAGGCGCGGGAGATATTTCAATGTGTTCAACGTGGAGCAATGGGGGGGGGGGGTCCGATCAAAAGACACCACCTATGGTTATACGGTGATAATTGAGCATAGAACTACGTAGTCTAGATTAATCTTTGCTGGTCGTGTGGCTCCAGCGCTCTCGTCCTACCTCCACTACCAGGTTCACACATCCTTACCCAAACACCTACTCTCGGCCGCAAAACAGGCTTGTGACTGCGATCGAAAGCTCTGTCGAGGCAAAAAGCAGCAGAAAAAGCGAAGCATTCCATCAAAGCCGCGAAACTTTACATCGGTGGTAGCGCATGCTGTTCGGTCCCAGGCTGGCACCACACCCCTGGCAAGTAATCCTGATGTCTCGCGTTGCTGGAACGTATGTTTCCGTCTCAGGATGGTCCTTCTTTCTGTGCTTGATGAGATCTTTCTCTCTCGCGTAACCCTTTGCGCCAGTCTTGCTACAGCCTCTCACTGTACAGGGGAAGGCTGTGAAGTCGTGGGCGTTCTTCATGTGTTTCGTATATTCCGACTGTGTTTCGAATGGTTTGGAGCGGGTTTGTTCTTCGCGACTGAGTGTTTTGAAATTTTCGTTCCGGTGGTGCGGGCAATCCGCAAAATGGCAGACTGGAGGTGTCTGATACTTCCCACGACGGCTGGGCATGATGTCTTCGTTCTTTCCCTCAGCCTCGAACCTGTGGTATCCGCGCACATGTTGTCGGAGATGATCTCTTCTTCGAAAACCGTTCTCCCCGCGGTGACTTTTGCAGAATTGACAAGGGAACTTTGGCATGTCGGTCCCCATAGAGTCAAGATGTCGGTAGAGGACATCAAGTCGGGCGAAGTTCTTGCCACAGGAACAAGCAAAGGGATTGTGTTGTGCTTCGTTGGCGTGCTCCCGCAGCTTGGACTTGTTCCTGAACTCGACCGAACACTCAACACAAGCGAACGGATGCCCCATTTCAATGCGCTCGTGGCCTTCAAGATGAGGCCGGCGTTGATGAGCGTCAAGCTCTCTATTGCTCACGAATTTCTGACCACATCCTTGGACTGGGCACAAAAATGCCTTATGGTTGTTCCACTTAGCATGGTAGGGCAGATTCTCTGCGTACTTGACAACTTCGCCGCACTCTGCGCAAGTCAGGTGCGCTTCTGCCGCAGTCCTCTCGATTGAAGCAGTAGAAGCTGTCTCCAGGGGCTTCGAATCATTTTGGACTGAAGCGCTGGCCAATGACAATGTCAAATCGTTACCGTCATCCGGACTGCAATGATGCATGATCTCATCTGCACTAAGACTGTGTTATTTGGAGAGGAGGCACGGGGAATGGAGCGGGGAACTCACGGCCCGATCGAGTTCCCGGTCGCTTCTGTTCGCCTCCTGACACCCTTTTTGTTAGCAAGTGTTAAAAAAAAAGTCTCACGGATCCAGGGGGTCCGCAGCGCCAAGAGCGCCATCGTCGACGTGGCCGAAGTCGTAGTAACCAGTAGGATCAAGGAGTTCCATGAAGCTGGTGTCGTTGGCGTAGCTCTCGGTGTCGAGTTCGGCAAGGAACTCGTCGAAGTTGCTGGTCCAGGTGACGTTGTCAGACATTGTGGCGTTGGTTGATTGCCGGGGTGCGTTGAAGCGGCGAGAGAAAACCAGGCTGTGATGGGAGCTGTGTGCTGGTGTAGAGTCGCAAAAGAGGTGCGGATGAGTGTTGGTCAAGGAGGAGAGGGGGACGGGGGAAGCTTCCTGCTTATCTCGCTCTCAGGAGAGCCTCCTGACAGTCTCTCGCTGCTTTAACGAGAAGACAACAAGTCTGAAGGGCGGTGGAGGTTTGAACTTGGAGACGAGAAGGTGATAGGATGGGGAAGCAGCCACCTTCCGCCCTATTTGTGTGAGGAACAGGAAACTGACACCCTTTTCCTATGAGATAAGGAAAGTGAGGCTGTTGGAAGCGGCCATATGCAGATTGGTCTGGGGTTGCCTCAAGCAGGCGGCATACAACTTGCAAGGAAGTTGGGCGAACCAGAGAAGCAGCGAGAAAGGGTCGCAAGGTATGGTATGGTATGATGTGTGTATTGAAACAACCAAACTCCAAAGAGCAACAAAACAACATGAAATCGTTCACAGCATTTTCCAAACCAATTGCAAAGCCCCTCGTCCAATCGGAGAATCTTCAACATCAACAAAACAACAAATGATATCAGATAAAAGACCAAAAATGGTAACACACTCGACACTACTCCCCCTTCTATGCAGTCTTTAGTACAGTATGTACAAAATCTCTCCTCTTACTGCTGCTCAAACAAAAGCGACCTGGGGTTACCAAGCAGAATCTTGAACGTCTCCTCAATCTTATCAAGCAGCTCCGCAGCATGGCCCTTCCACGACTCAAACGTGACAATCTCAATCGTCAACTTATCGCCCTGGGGGAACGCCTGGATCTTCCACTCGCGAAGCGGCTCCTGCTGCGGGTAGATCGTCTCCATGCGACTGCTCGCCGTCTCGAAGCCGAGGCTCTCGACGTGCTCGACGTCCTGGTGCACCACAGTGTCGAACCAGTCCACCGAGGCCGGCCAATCAGTGCACAGCTTGGCGATCTCGGGCAGACCGATGCCCTCGTGCGCCGAGCTGGCAATGTGCTGGTTCTGCACGAGGTTGAGGAGGTCGAGGACCGTCCAGTCGTCCTCGAACTTGACGCGCACGGGCACGTATTGCCAGCAGGGGCCTACGACCATGTCGGCGTTGGGGAAGTCGATGTTGCGGCCGCTGACAACTTCGCCAAAGGTGACGTCGCGCGTGCTCTGCAGGCGGGCGAGGGTAAGGGCCCAGGCTGCGGTGGGGAGGGTGGCGATGGTGACGTCCTTGGAGCGGGTCGAGATGTCGAACGTCCTGTCGATGGCGTAGTGCTGTCTCTCCGTCACGGGGGTATCGGGCTTGAGAACGTTGACGGAGGATCCTTGGAGGAGCTCCTTCCAGTAGTCGACACTCTGGGGGATGTTGGACTTGACGACGTGACCGACGAAGGAGGAGAAGGGGAGAGCCTTGGGAACGGGCTTGCCCTCGTGCAGAGCCGAAAGCTGGTGCAGCATGATGGGAAGGCAAATCTCATCGTACTGAGCGTGCGAGACACGGAACACTAGGGCAGACTGGCCATTGCTGCTGTGGACGAAGAACCACTTGACAAAGATGGAGCCAAGCGGCATCCGGGTCTGGACGTCCATGTTGCAGAGGTCCTTGACAAAGGTCTCAACATCGCTGTCGATCTCATACTCCACGACGGGGGTCTTGACGTCTTCGAGGATAACGCTCAGGCAAGCGCCATTGTGCTTGACAAAGACTGATCTCAGGACCTCGTTGAGGGAGACGAGCTCTTGACAGCTCTGGAAGAGGCGGGGGCGGTCAACGTCGCTCTCAAAGTACATGGCCTCATAGCGAGCAGAGAAGCGAGGGATCTCAATAGTGCCCTTGACGGCGACCTCCTGCAACGGTCTTGCGGGGAAGGCGTCGACAATCTTCCATGTCGGGTCGGCCAACAGGGGGCGGAGAGTCTCTGCCGGGGCATCGCCGAGGTCCTCAACCAGCTCAAAGGGAACGAGAGGCTTCAGGGACTCTTGAGAGTCCTGAGTGGGCTCAGAGTCCTGCAGGACGCTGGCCATGTCGTACAGCGTCCTCTTCGTGAAGACCTGTTTGACGGTAAGTGTGAGGCCAGCCAAGCGGGCCTCAGAGACGAGCTTCATGGCACCGATGGAATCTCCACCAAGGCGGAAGAAGCTGTCGTTGAGGCCGATATCGCTCTCGGGGAGCCTGAGTACACGGCTCCAGAGAGTTCGCAGACGACGCTGCTTGGCAGATGTGGCAGAGATGCGCTTAGTAGGCGCCTTGGTAGCAGTGCTGGCCTTTTGGACCAGATCGCTCGTCTTGCCGGTGATCTCGACAGATCCATCTGCGTTGAATTTGGCGAGGCGCTCCGTCTTGTAGAATTTGCCAGCCTCCTTGTTCTCGGCCCACGAAGGGTAGTCCAGCGTGGAGAGAGACAAGTCGGACTTGCTGACGACCACCAATTCACCAACAACTCCAAGAGGTGCCAGAAGCGCAGAGTCGGTTGGGTTAACAATGTACACCGCCTCGGCCTCCGGGTACTCCTTCTGAACGCTCTTGACGCTCTCGGTGCTCAAGCGAGCGACCTCGGTCTTGTCCTCCTCAGTCAGGTACGCGATGTCGCCAAGTGGCGTGTCGGTAAGCTGGCAAAGCTTCTGCGCCACTTGAGAGAACTGAGCGAGTGCCTTCTCCATGAGAGGCTTCTGAACAGTCTTTGAGTCGAACGAGGCCATTACCAAGAAGCCCTTGGGATCTGTCGAGCAGACGAGCATGAGGGCGTAGGTGTTGAACTTGAGAGCTTCCTCCGCGGCCTCCGCGTCGCCGGCAGGGACGAGGCGGTTGGCGGGGTACTTATTGAACTCTTCTTGGTCAAAGTCGTCCGCGCTCGGGTGCAGAACGAGGCCGGTTCTCAGCTCGCAGGCCTCGAGGGCATCCGGGCTGAGACGGCGGATGTGCTGGAGACCGGTGTGCTCGTAAGGGATCTGTTGGATGGTCTGGTCTTGGATGTCTTGGAGGTAGTCGCTGACGAGCGTCTCGGCGTTGACCTGGGTGCGGAAGGGGACGGTCGTGATCATGGGGCCCTCAATTTCGTCGGAACCTCTGATGGGCGCGTTGCGGCCGGTGAGGGTCTCGCCAAAGATGACATCGTTGGATGAGGCGTAGTGGGATGCCACGTAAGCCCAGGCACCGCGAATCACGGTGGCGACGGTGGTGTTGGAGGCAGGTCTGCCGTTCAGGGGCACGTAGACCTCCAGAAGAGAGTCGGCCTGCGTCTGGTAGCCCTCGTACGGCAGCGCGGGGAACTGCGTAGTGGCAGCGGCACCCTGGAGCTGTTCGCGCCAGTATGTCTCGGCGGCGCTGCGGTCCATGCCGCCGAGGTACTTGATGAAGTCCTTGAACTCGGCCGGGCGCTGAACCTTCTCTCCGTCAAAGGCCTTGTTGACCTTGTCGACGATGAGGGGCATGCACCAGCCGTCGTACAGGGCGTGGTGCATCGTCAGCACGAACTGCACCTTGCCCGACGCGTTGTCCGTGACGAGGGCGTAGCGGACGAGGGGTCTGCCAAGGTCCATGCCCTCCTCGCGGTCCTTGACGAGGTAGCCCTGGAGATCGTCGCCAATGTGCCAGGCAATGTCTTCCTTGACGACAACCTGGGCGAGGCCGCGGCCGGGCACCTGGACGATTCTCGTGCGGAGGATGGCGCAGTCTGCGGCGGCGACGTCGAAGGCGTTGCGGAGCTTGTCTGCCGTCGCCACGTCCGCGAGGTCGACGACTCTCTGCGCCACGTACGCCGAAGTGACCTTGGCCGACAGAGCCATGAGACCCTCTTGGAGGGGCGTGCAGGGGTAAATGTCCTCGATGGCGGACTCGTCGATACCGCAGAGCTTGGCGGACTCGGCGCGGGCCTCCTCGGGTGCCCATCCTTCCTCGAGGAGGGAGAAGGGCGCGACGGCGGCGTCGTCTTCCTTGGACACCTTGGTCGCGTTCTCAGCCATGGCCTTGAGCGTGGGGAAGTTGAAGATGGTTGCGACAGTCAGAGCGATGCCGTCCTCTCTCGCGGCAGCGACGAGCTTCATGGCGCGGAGAGAGTCTCCGCCGAGGGCGAAGAAGCTGTCGTGCAGACCGATGGCGGCGGCGGACTCGCTGCCCAGGATCTTAATCCAGACCTGCTGCAGCGCCTTCTCCATCTCCGTCTCAGGCTCCGATTTCTCGGTGGGCGCGACGCGCAGGCGGGCGACCTGCTCGCGGGACATGGAACCTCCGAGCTCGCGCAGGCGCTTGCGGTCGATCTTCCCCGAGACCAGGGAGGGCATCTTGCGGAGGGGGATGTAGGCCGAGGGGACCATGTAGCGGGGAATCTCGGCGCCGAGGGCAATGTCGATCTCGGCGATGGCCTGGCTGAACTCGGGGGAGAAGGTGGTGACGTCGCCGCTCTCAGGATCCGCGGGACCGTCAACGGGGTTCTGCTCGACGACGAAGGCGACGAGCGTGGGCTCGCTGCCGCCGGGCTTGATGACCTCGGCGACAATCTTGACGCCCGAGGGCATCTTGCCCCGGAGGTGGTGCTCGACCTCGGCCAGCTCGATGCGTTGACCGCGGAGCTTGACCTGCTGGTCCTTGCGGCCGACGAAGGCAATGGAGCCCGTGCCATCCGGGTCGTAGCGGACCAGGTCGCCCGTCTTGTACAGGCGTCCGTGTCTGCCGCGGGCGGAGCCGCCGCCGGCGAGCAGCCAGGCCGGGTCCTCGATGAAGACCTCGTCCGTCTTGGCCTTGTCGTTGAGGTAGCCCATGCCAACGACGGGGCCCTCGATGAGGAGTTCGCCGACGGCGCCAACGGGCATGAGGCGCTCGTGGTCGTCCGGGTCGACGATCCAGGTGAGGCCGCCGGTGCCCTTGCCGATGTTGGTGGAGGTGCTGCTGACGTTGCCGTTGATTGTGCAGCCGACGGTGCACTCTGAGGGTCCGTAGGCGATGATGACGCTCGTGGTCTTGCTCCACGTCGAGGCGTCACCCGCAGAAACGGCTTCACCTCCGAGACCGAGGACCTCGAGAGAAGGGATGACGTCTGCGTCGAGAACGCGGGCGACAGAGGGGGTCATGTGCGCCATGTTGCACTTTGAGTTGCGGATGGCGCCGCTGAGGTCGTTCATGCGGTCCTCGTCCGAGGCGATGCAGAGGCAGCCGCCGGCGGCGAGCGTGCAGAGCATGCAATCGATGCTGACGTCAAAGGCGTACGAGGCAAAGTCGAAGCAGCGCGAGTGGGCGCGGTAGCCGACCTCCCAGCCGCGGGGCACGGCGCCGCTGGTGAAGTTTTCGTGGGAGATCATGACGCCCTTTGGCTTGCCCGTGCTGCCGGAGGTGAACTGGATGTAGAGCGGGGACGAGGGCGGGACGACGGGCAGCTCGGCGGCGAGCTCGAGGGTATCATTGTTGAGGGTGTCGTCCGAGGCGACGACGAGGGTCTGCTCGGGCGCGATGCGCCGGCCGAGGTCGCTCTGGTTCTGGGAGGTGACGATGATGGTGGCGCCGGTCTGCTCGACGATGGTGCGGAGGCGGGCCTCGGGCTGGGACGGGTCCGTGAGGGCGAAGGCGGCGCCGGCTTTCATGACGGCCAGGAGGGCGACGGTGGTCCAGCGGGACTTTTCGAAGCACATTGGCACCGTGGAGCCGACGGTGACGCCGCGGGCGACGAGGTGGCGCGCGAGGCGGGTGGAGAGGCGGTCGACGTCGCCGTAGGAGAAGTTACCGTCCCAGGACTCGACAGCCGGCCTTTCGGGTCCCTTGGCCGCGACCTCGGAGATGATGTCCTGCATGCACTTTTGCATGTTCTCGGGCAGCTCGGCGTTCCATGTCCAGAGCTGCTCGAGGTCCTTTGCGGTGGGACCGATTGTGTCCGAGACCTGACGGTAGGGCTTCTCGAGGATAGTGGTGAGGATCTCGATGAAGGAGTCGAGCTGGAAGATGGCGTGGCGGTAGGAGAGGACGGCCCGGTCCCATTGGGCCTTGATCACCAGCTGGTTCTCGTTGAGCGTCGCCTCGATCTGGTATGTCCACTGGGTTCCGGAGTCAGCATGTTGAAGTGAATGTTGTATATTAGGGTACAACGTATCACGGAAGAGGGTCGTCTACGTACGTCTTGTGATCTCTTGGAGGGAGCCTTCTCAGAGTTGCCCTGAGGTTTGGGTGCTCCATTGTTAAAGTATATCACCGGGATAGCCTGCGTTTCACTCTCGAGACCGCTCTCGCCGAGGTCCTTGATGACCTCCAAGGCCTCTGCTATCGAGTCGCTGTTCTTGAACGGCGCCTCGCTCAGGCTCAGGTTGTTGTGTGTCGCCGACGACGGTTCCTGGCCGTCCCGTGTTCTGAATCCCCAGTTCACCTTGCTCAGGCCGTCGTCGTTGTTGCGGTGGAGGACGAGCAGCCATGCAAGAAGGAGCTCATGTCTAAAGTCGCTTACACCGGCGGTGGTGGTGGTGGATTCGGCCCGCGATGTCACGACGACGGTCCTCGTTGAAGAGGGGTTCACGGTATTGTTGCCGTTGGTCAAGCCGTTTGTTGCGCCGTCAGTGAGGCCTGTTTCTTGGTAGGCAGTTCCGCCGCCTTCGCTGTCTCGCAAATGCATCGTGTGTTTGGTTTCTGTTTACTTCCGGAGGGGGAGGAGGGGGTATCGAAGAGAAGTGAGTGGTGGCAAGGAAGAGGAGGATGGAGGGGTAAAGTTAACGAGCGTTATGAAGTAATTCGAGGTTGAACTCGCAGCATTTCACAAGCCTTTGGACAATGATGGCTTCGTCTGGTTTCTTCTGCAAAACGACGTCTGGTTTGAGACTTGTTGAAGAAAGATGTTTGGATTTTTGTCTGACGAGGACGATCAACCGGCCCAAGGGTGGAGAGCTGCCCTTTCACTCACACATACGCAGTACTTCGTAGACATGCACCAAGACTCGGAGGAGTCTTGTATACTCACAGTAACCGCGAGAGGCTCTTATGTGTGCGACTCTGCAGGTCTGTCCGGCAGGTATCCTTGCATGAAGACTACCCGAGAAACATACATGGCTTCCCGACTTCTTGATTAGATCGACGAACCCCATGGCTGGGTACTGCGGTATGTACCTTGCGGCGGCGCTGCAGCCGAGCTACGTCTCCTCGCAGACCGAGCTGGATCATGAATGGACTGCGCTGCCGCTGCGGAGAGCAAGCGGAGGAGGGTAAAGCGGGAAAAAAAGCCTGTGAAAGAGAAAGGGCGTGCATATTGTTTCTCGCCCCGGGAACCACCAGACACACCAGTCAGTTTCTTGCGATGCTCATTGATGGGAAGGGCAGATGCGAGCCACAACGGCGCAACGTGCCTAATCCATGGAGCCGTCCGGGTGGGTATAGCAGAAATGGGTTGTGTAATGTGTGACTTTGTGTCCGTATGTGTGTGAAAGAACGGAGTATCTGGTACGCTGGTACGAATACTGGTCGTTGATTCCGCCCAACTCGACTTCGGCGCGAACGAATGGGCCTGACTAAACAACCTAGGAACCACCAAAGGAACCTAGCATAGGTATGCTGCATGCAGAACTATTGCGACTGTACCACAAAGTCAGCGTTCTGGGAACTTTGGGAGAGCCACAGAGAGAGAGAGTGAGGGACGTCAGATGCGAACGAGTTGAGCACACCCTCGCAGCACCAATGAGGCAAGAGTTTCATGACGGGTCCCCTTGAGCTAAGGCGCCATCTCATCATACGTTCTCGTGGTTCTGGACGGGAGGGAAAAAAGGTACACTACTGGGAGGAGTGAAGGAGGGAAAAAAGAGAGAGAGAGAGAGAGAGGCAAGGGGGTTGAAGTGGGAGGGGAGGGGCGTGTGATGATGTCGTGGGTCCTTCCTCCGATGCGACCTTACGAAAAAGAGAAACGAAGCAGGAGCTTTGGGGGGAGCTGGGAGCTGGGAGGGTGCGAGGTACAAAGATACCTGACCGGTACATGGCCGGGGGTGTGGGGCCTAAAAGACGGATCTGATTAGGAGCGCCAAGGGGGCATGTCCCGCTTGTGGGCCGGCAGGCCTGAGGCGAGAGCCGGGAGGACATCGGCCCTCATTTCTGCAGCAGAATTTTTTCCCTCAAATTGCCAGACTCTTCAATTATTATCCGCCATCCTCTCATGCTCAAGTTATCCACTAATTGGCACAAACAGGGTGGGTTTGCTGTCTCGCGGCCTTCGCCTGACGGTGACGCATGCAAAGAGAAAAAGCGCCGGCTCGAGAGACGCGGATCTGATAACTTTAACGCGTCCATCTCCCACTCCCACTCTCCCAGGATGTGACGAACAGATTGATGATGGGTCATGCATGTCGTGACCTTTTCCTCAATCTCGACAAGTGGTGCCCGCCTCACATGTGGAGGGGAGGGGGAGAGCCGAACCCAAGCCCAACGTAGCACTTACTACTCTGTATAGTATAGTATAGGAGGAAATTGGGCCTTTTAACACACTCCTACTGTGAAGTGTGAGAGAACTCGGGCCCTTGGCTAAGATAGGTAGGCGCACACTGCCACACACACATGGGGTTAACGGGCAGATGGTTCCTACTCAAGATGGGTATAACGGCTCCGCGTCATCCAGTAAGCGCTCATCAAGCCCATTATCCATGAAGGGCAACGCTGTTTAATTCCCTTCTTGGGCTCTCCCGCTACGGTGCCGCTGACAGCGGAAGCTCCCAACGGTTGCGGCATTTCCTTACGATCCCCTTCAGGGATTACCGAGAACTGCCGCGTCAACCCCCGTGGTCTTTGTGTGATCACAGTGCTTGGCACGTCAGTCCGTCATCTCCTTGCGTCCTTGAGGATATCGAGCCGGTCTTCGGGACCGACCTGCTCGGAGTTGCTCCAGTTCCGTGAGGGAAAAGTCTTCAGACGAATCCCCAGCCTAAATACTCACACCACCAACGCACTGTGGTGACCCGGCAAAAAAGTTCCGTCCTGCTGCGTTGCTTGCACCGATATTTCCGACCTATCGTTTGTCATTGATTTGTTTGGCCTTCGCTGCCGTTGACGCACAAGTAGCAAAAACGAACGCACTCTTCTTGCTGCGAACGAACCATAGAACGCCATCTATCCCACTTCGGAACAGCTTCACAGACGCAGACATACGCAGAGAGACCTCAGGATCGCAAGACAACCAGCGACAGACGGTGCTACCAACCAGCCAGACTACCGCGAATTCAGTCAAGTCAGACTGTTGCTCGCGAACAAGCAGACTCGCCAATTCTTGCCCTGTTATTTTTGCCCTTTCTCGGCTTTCACTCAGACGCCATGGGCCTCACCGTTCTACCCGCTTTAATCCCCGACATCCCCCAGGTGTACGATGCCTATTTTGCGGCCTTCAAGGGGTCGGTAATCCTCGACATCCTGTTTCCGACGGGGATTGACGAGGCTTTCCGTGAGGGTCATACGAAACACACTGTCGAGTACTGGCACAAGACCAGCACCCAGTACACCATCAAGTGCGTTGATGTCGAGACTGGCGAGGTCGTCGGCATGGCCCTTTGGGACGCATTTCTCAAGGAGCGCACACCAGAGGAGTACAGGAGCCCTGGCGCCGTTTGGCTCCAAGGCGAGCAGAGAGCTCGCGCCGATGAGTTAATCAACCCGCTCAGCGCAGCCAAAGAAAAGCTTTGGGCTGGCCGAAAATACGTTTGTGAGTGGGACCCGCCGTGAACTCCCACGTCCTCCTTTTCCCGATCCCTTCCCCTTGCACCCGGTTCGCGCCTTTTTTGTTTCTTCAGGCTTTTCGAGACATACCATGTGAACCCCAGTTGCTGATGACACACACTTTTGCGTTTTCCCCGGGAACAGACTGTCATATTATTGCAGTGAAGCCTGAACACCAAAGAAAAGGCGTAGGCGCCCTTTTGACGAAATGGGGCCTCGATATGGCCGAGCTGGCGGGACTTCCCGTCTACCTCGAGTCGTCTGAAGAGGGATTCGGCCTCTACAAACGCCTAGGTTTTGAAGTGCTTCAAGACAAGATCGTGCACCGCGGAGGGCTGGTGGGCAAGGATAAGGACGTTGAAGTTCCTCTGATGGTAAAGATGCCGTCTGCCGCCAAGGGTTTGACTTTCGAAGAGTGGCGTGCTCAAGGATACCCGTCTTTCCAATAAGCTTTTCTTCTCTTTCGTGTGGCTGTGTTGGCTGGCTGGACGCAGTATCCGTACGCTTTTGGACGTGGAATCTGCGATGTCAGCAGGATTATCAGATCTTACCTTTTGGGAGTCTTGGAGGATGGATCCTGTGTAACGACTCAATGAGTGTCATAGACTAAAGGTAGACGTTGGATCTTCTGGAAGCGCCAAGACAAAAAGCGCCCAGGAAACAAAGTGCCAAGACGAAGCCAAGACGAGGCAAATCTGCAAGTCAATCTGAAAGAAAGGAAAGTTGGCTGTACCTGGATTATTGTGCGATGGTGCATGGCTTGGCTTGGCTTTGTATTGTATTTGACGAAATATTAACCGTGCCCTTGCTCGCATGAAAAATAGAAGTCGCTTGGTCTTTCACCCTGCGTGGCCGAGGGACGCGCCACACCGCACCCGACGACTGCAAGTGGGAGGAAACGGGATGAGGGGGTGGTACCGTGGTTCACGGGGTCGGGTGAGGGAGGGGATTGATGGGTTAAGGTGAAGGGTGTTGGACGATACCGCGATGGTCCAGTACCAGATGGAATCATGGCGTGAGAGAGACAGAGGCGCTAGAGGCAGAGGTACCGATACTGACGACTTGTTTCCTGCCCATCTGCCCACATCGGTCCCAAGGTTAGAAGGTGGGTGAAGAAGGGGGGTGGGCAAATGCAACCTGACGTCTTTGGCGAGGCGAGTGAACGGCGATCGGTGGATTGGCGTGGAGTTAATCTTCAAGGGTGATGGAATCTGAAGAATTGTCCCGAAGTCGGAGAAGGGGTGACTGGGAGGGTGTGAGGGAAAGAAATGTAGAGGGACATTTTCGGGGAACGAAGGTACATGGGTACGTATGTCGGTACGGATTCTCCGTACCTTTTCTTGGTGCGGTACTGGAGAGAATGTGGAAGGAGGGGTCCAGTGACTCTGTACCACGGGTGCCCTGTAGGGGAGCTTGGGGAGGTACCTCAGACGATGTGGGAAGCTGAGGAAGGATGGATGGAAGCGAGAGAAAATTTTGCACGCTGAAGAAGGTGAGTGAAATGCTCCTTCCCTAATCTTATCTGATCCAAGATTTGATTGATTAGATCGAGCACTGAACCTATCCGAGGTGGTGACAGGGGATGGTGGCGGGTACAGCGGGGTCCCTTTGGCTGCCATGTGGGGTCTCACTATTTTCTGAGTGGCTGCACCGCTGCAGTCCCGGCGCAACTGGCGATGGAGGGGAAGGAGCTGCAAACGCCATTGACCAATTTGAGACACGACCCTAAGTTCCTCCACATTCAATGCAATCACACATGTCAACTTTTTCAAGACTCAAGAGCATCCTGGGACCTGGGACCTTACTCTGACACACCCACACGTATGATCCATCGCGATCCCACTCCTCCCACGCTCTAGACTCGCTGTCAGCCCGCCGGATATACACGAGGACGTGACAAAGTGACAAAGTCCGCTCGCTGGCAAGCACACAGTTCCTAACAAGTCTCGTGGCTCCATCGAACCCATCTGCTCGTTTTGATGTGTCACTATGTGTGTCCTCGCATCGCCAATCGAGTCGCCCTGTCATGACGCGAGTAGCCTTTTCGACCATTCGTATACGCCCCTCAACACTGGGAATACTCGAGAATACTCCAGGTACTTGTCGTGAAACAATTGCCCGTTCGGTCTAGCCCGTCGCTGGCTACATACGCAGGGCAAGGTGAAAACCTCCAAGGAAGAAAAGAAGCAATCCCAGCTAAGGTTCTGCGCCGTACGATTACCTGCGTGCAAGTTCGCAACGTCCCGCTGTGTGGCGCCCCATCTTGGTGGCCGGCAAAGCAGCACGGCCAACACCTTAACGGGCTAAAGCCCAGCCCAGCGGCAGCGGGGGGTGAAGAGACCTCGCTTGCGGCTTGCCTCCTTGCTGGATCCAGATGATCCCCGAAAGCCGTTCCTCGGTGACGCAGATGCAGGGCCCTTTGGACATGGGTCGTCTCTGCCATCTGGACCCAGGCCAGTTATTTCTGCCATGCGACCCGAGAGGATGGCCGGCGTTGCACCTAGATCGCGGTGACACTTTTTTGGACCTGCCATAGACAAACATTTCGACCAAGACCAAGACGTTCAATTTGTCTTCTGTAGTAATTTCGTTAAGCAATTGAAGCATTTATTCAGTAATTATTTGTCGACACAATGGCCGCAGAAGCATCAACAACCCCAGTATCCGAGCCTTTAGCTCCCACTCAGAAGCTGTCTATCCTCCACGGACCCCGCGATCCTCCTCTGGTTGACCTCAGTCTCGGCGAGCTGCTGGAGCTCCAGACCTACCAACACGGCACCAAGGAATGCTTGGTGATTCCTTGGACCGGTGCACGATGGACCTACAATGAGCTCAACCAGCAGAGCTTGCTGCTCGCGCAGGCCCTACTCGAGATGGGCATCAAGGCCGGTGACAGAGTCGGTGTTATGGCAGGCAACTGCGAGCAATACGCCGCCATCTTCTTTGCAGTCTCTAGAATCGGTGCTATTCTCGTTATTCTGAACAACACGTACACTCCTAGCGAGGCCATGTACGCTGTTGAGTTCTCAGGTTAGTTACTAGTCTAACAGTTGCTGATTTCCGAGCTAACTCCGTTATTCAGAATGCAAGATTCTCTTCACCACCAAGCAGATTGGCAGACTCGACAACACCAAGTTCTTGAGCCAAATAGCGAACAAGATCAACGGGCCCAAGATTGTCATGATTCGGGGCGACACGAGCGGATATCAGACATACGACGACCTCATCAAGTCGAGCTCAAGGCAGAGCCCGAGAGAGCTTCACCTGGCCATGAGCAAGGTGGTGCCGCATCAAGTATGCAACCTCCAGTTCACCAGTGGTACCACTGGCCGTCCCAAGGCCGCCATGCTTACCCATCAGTAAGTGCGATCAAGCTGATAGAGGAGGTCGAAGAGGCTAACTTTGGATTCAGCAACGTCGTTAACAACGCTCGTTTCATTGGTGATCGCATGCGCCTCACCCCGGACGACGTGCTGTGCTGCCCTCCCCCTCTGTTCCACTGCTTCGGTCTTGTCCTCGGCCTCTTGTCTGTCATCACGCACGGTGCCAAGATTGTTTACCCCGCGGAAGTTTTCGACACCAAGGCGACACTCAAGGCCATTCTCGAGGAGGACTGCACAGCACTCCACGGCGTGCCTGCCATGTTCGATTCCCTGTTCCAGGCAGCACCTGATGACTTCAAGTCATCCAAGATCCGCACCGGAATTGTGGCCGGGGCCCCTGTCCCAAGATATCTGATGGAGTTGATGGTCAATCGTCTCGGTATGAGAGAGTTCACCAGCAGTTACGGTCTGACCGAGGCATCGCCTACCTGCTTCAACGCCTTCACCGACGATGCCTTGGGTAAGAGACTGACCACCGTCGGTACGCTCATGCCCCATGCCTCGGCCAAGATTGTCGACAGAGACGGCAACGTTGTGCCCATGGGCCAGCGCGGAGAGCTTTGCATGGCCGGGTACCAGCTGCAGGCTGGCTACTGGAATAACTCGGAGAAGACCAACGAGGTCATGGTCCGTGACTCTGCAGGTGTCTTGTGGCTGCACACTGGTGACGAAGCCGTCTTTGACGACGCCGGATACTGCTCAATCACCGGCCGCTTCAAGGACATCATCATCCGAGGTAAGCTATAAATGTCCGTCACGCAACAACAGCACAATGTACTAACAACTTTCTCCCTTCAGGTGGCGAGAACATCTACCCGCTCGAGATTGAAGAGCGCCTCATGGCCCACCCGTCCATCTCCCAGGCCATCGTTGTCGGCCTCAAGGACGAGCACTACGGCGAGGTCGTCGGTGCCTTTGTGCAGCGCGCCGAGAACGCGGACAAGCCTTCATTCCAGGAGCTCAAGGACTGGGTCCGCCAGCGCCTCGGCGGCCACAAGAGCCCTGCGCACATTTTCTGGCTCGGTGAGGATGGCGTGCCGGCCAACGTGCCCCTCACGGGCAGCGGCAAGGTGCGCAAGTTTGAGATTGCCAAGGTGGGCGACGAGATTCTCAAGAAGAGCAGAACCGTCTCTGCCAAGTTGTAAGATTGCGGTCCTCGTAGGATATCTTGCCGAGGACGGCGTGGAGTGTGTTCAATGAGTGATACCACACAAAAGTTGTTGTTTGACCATTTTCGTTATTACTATTTCATGTCAGGCGATGGCTTCTCAAAGGCTCAAACTTTGTTTTTTTACCTGTATTCTCAAAGGCTAATTGCCTTTCGTCACATTCGGCCCCCTTTGAGAATCGCGTTTACTGGGAGTATGCTTACCCCGATCAAGGCTTAGCATCCAAAATCGCGATTGCGTGATGAGAAACCCGATGGTTTGGGGCGAACCCACATAAGTGAGGCCAAAAATCGAATCCTTCAATTGAGGCCAAATTCGACTACAATCGTCTGTGAGGATGTGACTCATTTTCAACCCTCTTTTTTGATCTCATTCAGGAAGGTCGGGATTCTCATATTGCCGTAGATTGTTCATCTGGTTCTATTGTGAGACTCATTCGGGTCAAATTAGTGATCTCAATTGAGTAAGGGGACTATTTTGACAGGTAGATGTGCGCAAAGGTACGGATCTGAATGCTGGATATAAGTGACCGGAATCCAGCTTCAATTAAAACCACGATCAAAACACCACCAACACATCAGTAGCCAATTCCTCAATTTACCCAACCTATCCCCGTCCAAAATTGCAACTAAGCTAACATTCAACAAACTTCGTCCAACAGAAAGAAAAAACAAACACAATCACTTCACTACAATGTCTCAATCCAACCACGAGCCAAACGCCCAACCGCCATCCCCCTCTCCTCTCCTCCTCTCCCTCGCAAAATCCTATCCTCACGATCCAGCCCACTTACACAAAGTCCTCCTCCCGCAACTCACCCACCGCCTCCGCCTCGCCTCCCTCTGGTCCATCGCCCCCGGCAGCCGCGTCCTCGACATCGGCTGCGGCCAAGGCGACTCCGCCCTCGTCCTTTCCCAAGCCGTAGCCCCACTCTCCATCGCCGCCGATGGCGACGCCAACAACGCCAGCCCGGGCCCGGGCCAGGCCGGCCACATCACGGCCCTAGACCCGGCCCCCGGCGACTACGGCAGCCCCTACACCCTCGCCCAATCCCAATCCCACATCTCCTCCTCCCCCCACGGCGCAGCAATCACCTTCCACCAGTCCGACGCGCCGACCTACCTCGCATCGCACCCCTCCTCAGCCTTTGACGCCGCTACGCTCTGTCATTCGCTGTGGTACTTCCCCTCCGGCGCCGCAATCACCTCCCTCTTCAAAGTCCTCTACAAGCCCAACGTCTCCAAACTCTGTTTCGCAGAATACGCACTCAAAGCCCGGACTCCCGCGCAGAAACCGCACGAACTGGCCGTCGCGGCGCAGAAGCGGTTTTATGCGCTGCGGGCTGGCGCGGAGAAGGGGTTTAGTCTGGACCAGGGCAACGTCCGCGGCGCGCTTGCGCCCGAGGAGATTGTGAAGTTGGCGGAGGGGGCTGGGTGGAAGGTTCGGGAGAGGGGTGTTGTTGATACGCCTGGGTTGTTGGATGGGGCATGGGAGGTTGGGGTTGTGGTTGATGCGTCGTGGGCTGAGGAGGTTGTCGCCGAGGGGTTGGGGAAGGATGAGGAGGAAGAGTTGTTGGGATATGTGAGGGAGATTCGGGATGCGGTTGAGGAGATTAAGAAGGGTGGTGGGAGGGTTGAGACCATGGGTGCTGTTTGGGTTGTTATGGAGCGTTGAACGTGTTGTTCGATCAAACGTGACGCGATATTGGAGAAATCATGTCAAACCCGAAGAATGAGTACGCGTTCAGAGTGTTTCGTACAACATTAAGCAACGATGCCCAGAGACGATACCAAGTAACGATGTCGAACGCGCCTTGACCGTCGTGCCCGTCCCGGATAATGAAATTCCGCTCTGTCGGCAATCGCCTTTAAGCTAGGTTTTTTTTGGTCTGCTTGATGTCTACAGAGATGAGACGCTCAAAGTCATGTTCTGAATAAGTAGCACATGATATATTTCAAAAGAACCTGGTAAGTGTCCCAATGTCCACCAGGGTTCGTAAAGGGGATGCATATCGTGAGAGTTATAATGGATTGGTAGAGGCTGGCTAGACCATGTGCCAGAGGTAGGATCAGATAGATGCCATGATATCATGGACGCAAGTATCGCAACAATACAGTTACTGGCGACAGTCACCCTGAAAGGGTTTCAGGAGAGGGAGACATGCGGCGTTGAGTTATCTACAGCTATCGTGGGAGTGACTTACACCCCCCGGAACCGCCTATATCTGATCCTTCTCTTAATCACGATATTTCACTGAAGAAGTCCTAAGGATAAATAGCAGCAGAGCATCTCACCTACTTGGTGGGTATCTTGTCTAGGTACTTTGAGATAGTTTGCACTTACCTCAAATGTTATGTGGCTTCTGCTCATAAAGCTGATGACCAAATGGAAGGTAATGTAGGGTAGGTACTTTCTTTTTGTACCACATAAATCAAGGTAGGTTCTGCCGGCACGTTTCTTACACTCTGTTCAAATAGACCTTCTTCGTGAGCGACCTGCTTGACCCCTTGGCTTCTCACTTAATCTTCATGGATATGCTCAACGGTGTTCATCTTCATTCGCCAAGAACCCATAAGGCTACCATTGCAAGTAACGACTTGTCCGCAGATCTCATCAATGGGGCTCTCCCATCGTGTGGTCGTCTCGGCGCGACTATCCGTCCGGACTCCGGGATCCGGATCCCGAGGACACTTTTAACCTTGAAGGGGATGCGCAAGTTTCCATCGACTCGGAAATGCCCCAGAGTCAGACACACAGACACATCATCATCTGGGACCATCGGCGGGGGCCATAATGATATCAGACGAACGAGACGGCACAATGCATCGACTCGACAGAATGCAATACGACATTCTCTATGGCACTGTGTGGACAACTGGACACAGGATACGACGGCGTGTCCCGAAGACCCGAGAGAAGACTTGTCGGAACGAATGCCATTCGACGTGGAACAATCAGCAATTCCTAACAAAAACAGGGGACTCTCCCAGGCGTTGACGGAATTTGACGGTCGGCGTTAACGATGATCTGGGTGGCGCACATCGGTCCGGAGCGTCAATTGCCGCAAGGGACTTGTTGCAGGTCCAGTGCAAGAGCTGCAGAAAGTCTCAGCCATCGACGTGCAGGAAGACGAACCGGCTTTCGTCGATCTGGTACGAAGGCTTGCACAAGCTTGCCAAAGTACCGCTCGATGGCTTGAGATCAACGACGCTATTACCTAGCCCACTTGAACCCCATTACGAAAGCGCCTTGGCCGAGAAACGAGTACGATGCCACATTCTGAATCGCGTGGCGGCAGACCAAGTTATCAATCTCTGTGGAGTTGAGCTATCCCATAGTGGATTGTAGGCATGGAGCTGTTGTGGACAACAGGTGCAGCTACCTGTGGGACGTGGGTGAACAACCGGTCGGAGCAACCCCGTATTGTGCAGGCGTGTTCACGAATACCATGACCGTCTGAACTTCTGAAGAGCATCACGAATATTTCAAAGCAAGTCCAGAGCCGGCGGCGCAGCTCGCCTCAGAGCGGGAACGGCGTGGTTGACGGGCGGCAGATGTGACTTGGCAGGCGGGGGAGACTCCGATCGAGGAACGGCTCAAGATCCGACGAAAAGAAGAAGCATCGAGGCACACGGATGAATCCTCACAACTTGCGAGTGAGCTGAAGGCGTCACTGGCGTTCCGGTTCCCAAGCAGGTGTGGCAGGGGATGGGAGGTAGTGGAGACGAAGAGAGTCACGTACCCTGATCTCAAGAGGTGCGTCTTTTTTACCAAGGATCTGCCCAAACAGGCCACTTGGACCGAAGGCGACCCCACGCGAGCTACCTGTTTCTACATACACGCCCTCTTAAACGATGAGATGATGAGATCCACGGGTAGGTTCGGGATGTTGAAGCAGTGAACCATGCTGCAAGTATCAAAACCAGCCTTAGTGTATCCGTAAGTCCACTCCCGCTGCCCCGCCAGTGAGAAAATTTTTGTCTTGATCTTATCAGATCCATCATCCAGCTTGCGGCGGCCACCGGTCGGCTTTGAGTGGGTACTCAAAGCTCCGAGGCCGGAGCTATGGCCGAACTTGGTTCTAATAAAGTTATCAGATCCGCTAAGACCAGGTCGGTGCAGCCACCTTCCTTGGAGGAAGAAAAAAAAGAAGGGGAAAAAAGCCGGTACCCTTATACTACGTAGGTACCTACCTAGTAGGCGCCACGCACGCAATTGACGGCAATACATCAACTACGAGGGACGACCGCCACGAACCCCGTTTCCATCAACCCCAACGCCCTCTTGGTTATCAGATCTATTCTGAAGGGTGGCACAGGCTGTGAAACTCAAAATTTCTTCGGAGCATTTCGTCGCCTACCTACCCTGGCCTGGGAACCCTTCTGGCCCGAGGTCTCGGCGTTTCGCCGCAGGCCACCTCAGTGATGGAGGGGTGAAGAGTGAGGCCCCCCTTCAACGTCGACCATGCCCGCGTACATTGATCCTCCTTGTACTCAGTTGTACCCTTTTCTTCGCATATAGACACACCCCTTCGCTACCGTGGAGTCAAGGTACAAATGTGCCCCGCCGTTGAACTTCACTCTGACCACCACCCCGTGCCCCAGAAGTTGTGATGGATGGTGTGCTGGAGACGATGTCATGGGCCGGTCCTGGAGGCTGGAGCTACCAGTCGCTTCGCTTCCTCGCTTGAAGCTCTCTTGCGTCGCGCGCCCTGCAGCCTATTGAAGAAAAAAAAAAAAAAACCATGAGCCATGGCAAGGCATGGCGTGGCATGGCGGCAGACACGCAAAGACAAGTGAGCGGCGGGCTTCCGTTTGTCAATGGACCAGGGTCATCATGTAATGGCATTGGACTCTTGGAGACCAGGGACCCAATGGCGTTAACTCGGTATGTCTTCCAAAGGAGTAGGCGGTGGTGACATGAATGCCCGCGAAGCTCCGAACTCGAAGCTGAACCTTGGGCAACTTTCTCCATGAACTTTTGCTTTCCTATCTGTCCCTTCACAGAATCTCGGAGTCCAGCATCGAGGAACCTCTTTCACGTTTTTGATACCCTCCTCGAGAAGCCTTGTCTGCTATTCCCAATTCGTTTTCAACTGTATTCAGTCAGTTTGGGGATAGCCTTCACACATCAACCGCAATCATGTCGGCACCAATCTCTCTGTCCGCTGTCTCCTCCAACGAGAGCATCATCAAGCTCCCTCACCCGTACCACGCCGAGTACGCCGTCCAGCGTGCCTTCAACCACGACACTTTCGCCGGCAAGACGTCAGAGGGCGGCCTTCACTTCTACCGCCTCACGCCCCTCGCCGCCCAGGACAACAACACCAAGAAGCAGACGACTCCCCTCCCCGAGCGTCTTCACAGCGAGAACCTCTACTTCTCCGAGCCCGCGGACCTCAAGTCGAGCGAGCTCCCGGCCGACTCCAACAACAGCGCCTGGGCCCGCGCCCGCCGCTCCCCGAGCACCGTCTTCTCGTGGGACGGCAAGACCAAGCCCACGCTCGCCCAGGCCTGGCTCCTCGTCTACGTCATCTTCGTCCTCCGCCCCAACGAGGAGCTCGTCCGCCTCGAGCTCCGCGGCGCCAGCGCCGACACCCTCGGCCAGCAGCTCCGCGATGTCCTCCTCGCCATCGAGCACCCGACCCAGACGGAGGCCCAGAAGCCCGCCGCCTCCGCGGAGCAATCCACCGTCGTCCTCCTCCGCTCCGCCTTCTGGCAGGGTGCCGGATCGCCCTTTGGCCCCCGTCCGGTCTGGCTCCCTCAGGAGTCCCCCGCGGCGCTCGACAACCCTCTGTCCTCGTACCCCCTTACCCCTCTGCAGCACACCATGACGGCCGTCCCGGCCTCGGACCCGTCCAACCCGAACCTCTACCAGCAGGCGTGGCACCCGATCCGCCCGGCCAAGCCCGCGCCGGGCGCGACGGTGTACAGCCGCTGGATCCCCCACCTCAAGGAGACGTTCAGCATGGTGGCGCTCGACTACCGCAACGCGGAGCACCTCCGCCTGTTCCACGAGTGGCAGAACGACCCGCGCGTGTCGCAGGGGTGGAACGAGACGGGCACGCTCGACCAGCACCGCGAGTACCTGCGCAAGATTGACGAGGACCCGCACCAGTTTGCCATCCTCGCCGCGTGGGAGGACACGTTTTTCGCCTACTTTGAGGTCTACTGGGCCAAGGTGCGTCTTCTCTCTTGTCTCCCGTATCCCAGCCTACAAAAAGTTTGTATAATCACTAACAAATCATCAACAGGAGGACAAGCTGGGCGGCTACTACGACGCCCAGGACTGGGACCGCGGCCGCCACTCCCTGGTCGGCGACGTGCGCTTCCGGGGCCCCCACCGCGTGACGGCGTGGTGGTCCTCGCTGATGCACTTCCTCTACCTCGACGACCCGCGCACGACCTGGGTCGTGGGCGAGCCCAAGAAGACCAACGACACGGTGCTCATGTACGACTTCATGCACGGGTTCGGGCTCGACAAGTTCGTCGACCTGCCGCACAAGCGCAGCGCGTTCGTGCGGTGCTCGCGCGAGAGGTTCTTCCAGCTTTGCCCGCTGGGGGATAACGAGAAGGTTGTGGGCGGTATGAGGATCCAGCTTGTGCCCAAGTTGTAAAAAGGACAGACACATTGGGTGGTGGTTGCATCTATGACACAGTGAGATACTATGTATGTGTGGATTATTAGTCTTGTTTGAAATCTAAAAGTGTTGCGGTATGTGGGCGTGGGAATAATGTACATAGAAGATATGCAGACAAAGCTAGGAAGGTGTCATTTTGGGGAAGAATTTTGTGTCACTACTCTTTTTTTTTTTTTTCGGACGCAATCTTATCTGATCTGATCTGATTGATTATGCCTCAGTGACATTAATCTGCGTGACCTACCTTACTTGACCTTACCCAGGCTCTGAATCTTGACAGCGACACACCAAAATGAAGAGAAAAAAGGTCTAGGCAGTATACACTCATGAGGAACATCATTTGCATTCAAAAGTCTAGCCAATTTAGTCTAAACTAACCCCCAAGAGACGGAACTTATTGCGTCCGTCTTTCGTTCATCATCATTGTACTCCCAAGAACACCTTTGAAACCCAAACATAAACCCTGAAAAATCCATTTTATGCATTTTTTTTTTAATTCATAAACAACCCAAGAGTCAAGAGTCGGGGGCCCTTCCGAGACCGAGGTGGTTCCAGCAGACTGTTGTGGGAGAACACGCACGCAACGGTTAGCAATTCAATCAATCTCTCACTGACGATGGGGTCGAGTCGGAGAAGGGGGGGCGTGTGAAAAAGAGGAGAGGAACACAGAAGAAGAGGAGAGGGTAGTAGACAGGGAAGGCCGGTCGGCGCCGGTGGGATCCAAAGAGTCAAGGAAAACACAACCAAAAAACACAGCAAAAAAAAAAAAAAAAAAGTAACTCACTGGTAAAGCCGAGGTCGTCTCTAAAGTACGCGTGCATGACATCCTCACCCCACGTAGTCCCCACAACGGGCCCGCTCGCGACGGCCTTCTTCCCAATCGCCAAACCGATCATGGGCTCGACGGGGCCGAGCTCCGAGAACGTGGGCTTGTGCGCGCCCGACGTGAGCTTGGCCAGCATGAGCTGGTGCGCGTTGATGGCGGCGTAGTGGCCCATGTGCATCGCCGTGCCGCACCGCTTGATGCCGGGCCACAGGCAGATGTCGCCCACGACGATGTGGTCCTCGGCGTTGGGGACGTTGCCGTCGCCCTTGAGGACCATGTTGGGGTGGATCTTGACGTAGCCCTCCTCGTCCTTTGCGGCGGCGGGGAGGTAGTCTGTGGACGGGACGCTGCGGGAGATGGCCATGACGACCTCCGAGGCGACGAGCCTGTCGCCGTTTGTGAATTCAATCTCGTGGCGGGCGCGGCCGTTGGGCAAGGGGTCGAGCTTGCGCGTCTCCTTTACGCGGTGGTTCAGGAGGACGTTGACGCCCGCCTCGCGCGTGAGCTCGAGGGCCTTGTCCTTGCACTCGTCCGACAGACCCTCGGAGGAGAGGAGCTTGTCGCGGGAGTGAACGAGGGTGACCTTGGAGTCCGGCTCGACGAGCTTGAGCTCGGCGGCCATCTCGATGCCCACGGCGCCGCCGCCGACGACGACGACGCCGTCGGGGGCGTTGCGGACGGCGTCGATCTGTTCCTCGGCCTCGAGGAGGTACTGCTTGCGGGTGAGGGACTGGGGCACGACGGGGAAGACGCGGCGGAGGCCGGAGGCGGCGACGAGGAAGTCGTAGGAGAAGTCCTGGGGTTGCTTGGTGGCGTGGTCGAGGACGGTGGCCGTCTTCGTGGCCGGGTCGACTTTGGAGACGGAGCCCTGGACGAAGCGGACGTTGGGGCGCTGGAGGGAGGCGATGTCCTCGAACTTTACCCAGGACTTGGCTGCGTATTTGGAGTCGGCGAAGGCGAGGGGGGAGCCGATTAGGTGGACTTTGGAGGGGTTATGTTAGCGGGGTTGTGATATAGTCTGTGAGCTTCAGGTTCGGAAGCTTCAGGGTGTCTTACAGAAGCCATCACGCTCGTCGACAAGAGTGATCTCGACAGGGACGTTCTTGAAGTCTGGGTGGTGCTCGTAGGGAATGTGAGCAAGACGAGGCGACTTGCCGCTGCTCAGGTCGAGCAGGTTCAAGGTGGTAGAGACACCGGCGTAGGAGAGACCTCCGATGACGAAGACCTTGAAGGGGGGAATAGCACCAGGAAGAGAGCCCATCTTGTCTGCTGTAGCCGGAAATGTAGAGGAGTCGTTGGAATCTACAACTACGTCTGAATGAGAGAAGGAGGAGGAGGAGGAGGAGGAAGAGGAAGTAGAGGAAGAATAAGACCGGTTGGAGCTATAGGACTCTAGCGGCGAGGCTTGATGAAGAGGGAGGCAAGTAGAGGCGAGGGAAGGGAGTGAAGATGCAAATGGGGATGCAGATGCAGAGGCTGTGGCAGTTGCGGACGAGAACATTCGCATGGACAGGAGCAAACATAAAGATAGCGTCCGCCGGAAGCCGAGCGGAGGGCCTGCATCGGACCGGAGCTGGTGCTGGCGTGCTGGAGCTGCTGGTGGTGGTGGTGCTTGTACTCTGCGGGTGACGCTGCTCAGACTGGTTAAAGTTGCCCGTTGTTGGATCCCACCACCACCGACGAATCCTTTTCCCAACATGGAGGACCCAATTCCAGATTCACCCCTCCGAGGCTGGGCCAAGACCAAGGAGGAGTAGAAGCAGGAGGGCGGCGAGGAACACGAGGAAAGGGGCAGGTCGAGCCGAGGGCTGGCTCGGAGAATGAGACGCCTTGCAGCCGAGAGTGCTGGGCGAAGGATCCGCTTGGCCATGGCGGCGATCGCAAGGAAGGGCAACAGCAGAAAAATAGGAGAGGGAAGACGAGGTCCAGGGGCCGACGGACGGGACTTGAGTGACACTCTCGCACCGGCGGCGTCACTGTCAGTCAGTAGGGAGGGGAATGGGAAAGCGACAGCGGAGATGACGGCATGGCTGGGTGGGTTTTGGAGCCGCCGGGGAGTTTGGGAGAATTTGTAAAAGGGCAATTCCCCCCTAATGTATGTATTGTAGGTATTGCTACATTGTGACTTTCTTGGAAGGATTGCTATACTATGGGTAAAGTTGCGCGGATCTTGAAATTGCCGTCGTCATAAATCTGCGGCTTGTAGAAGTTCAAAGGGGGGGGCATTTTTGCTCGGTTCGGTTGTTCGGGGATGTCTTCGTAGAACGGCGTTTTGTTGGAGCCTTTTTTCTTTTTTTTTTTTTTTTTTTTCGGTGGTTGGAGGGGTGTTGTTGGGAGGGGTCTGAGAATTATCAGATGGTGGAGGAGTTAAAGTTATCAGATCCGTTCAGAGACATGCAAGCCACTCCCAGCGCCGGGTCTAAGAAGCGGACTGGCTGAGCTGGGATCTAATCAGCATTACCTAACAAAACACAAGCATGAACAAGTTGACAAGCCTAAAAAAGACCAACAAAATGAAGGAAACCAAGGTACTCTGTACGCGTTGGGGCACTGCGCCTCGTTTTCAGTGGGCAGCAGCACTGTTCGGAATTCAAGGGTAGAAAAAAAAAACTGTAATTCTCCTCTCTTTCTTCTTTCCAGGGCATCTCGGGTTCCTTTGCTTTCCGTTGCTTCTACCGAGTACCTTGGTAATGAAGCAACGGAGTAGAGATGCTGAATGGATCGGCCGTTGAAGCTAATGCCGCTAAAGGTTCTCACTGCAGTACACAGCAAAAGACACGGGATTCGCAATTGGCCTTGCTCCTCACTGCTACACACCAGCGAGATGTGTGTACCCAATGACGCCTTCTTTTGCAAATTCGAGATGAAGTGGATGAGTGGGTGTGGCGGTGGAATGTACCCTCAATGGGAAATGGGGTGTGTGGGTGCCCAGCGCCAGAAGAGATGCGCCATTTTCCCCAGGAGCAGCCATGGCCGGGACCGTCGCAGTGGCTTCTCTGAAAATTTTCATTCACGACATGGGAGGATCAGGAAATCTCAAGAAGTATTCCGTAAAGCTTTCCGAATGGACAACAAGTTCGGCAGGTCCGCAAAAAAAATACTGCGTAGAGAATGGAGTACAGGCAGAGAGCAAGGAGCAAGGAGCAAGAAAGAAACATGGGTGTCCGTACCGATGTACTTCGTACACTGAGGTGGACTAAGGTAAGGTAAGGTAGGTATTTTGTACCCGCTCGGGTCGGCGTCTCCAGCCTTACTTAATCCGGAAGGGATGGGCCGTCTCCGCCAAGACAAATTATCTGATCCGAACCCACAGTCCGGTCCTCGGCCCCACATCCACTCGCTCCATTTGCTCCAGTCGTCCTCGCTTTTCCCTCTCTGCTTGTCTGATTCTTTCACCCCCTTTGACCCTCACAAATCGCTATCAGATGCTATCGCGAATGCGCCAATGTACATCTGTACATGTGGCCTCGCCCACAAACACTACACACTCCCTCAGGGATGCCGCCAGTACCCTTCACGTGCCGTAGCACATTGCACATCCCGCTACAACCGTCAACTCCCGCAGTAGCGTGATCGTCTACCGTGGCTGCTGCGGTCACTGGTCTCTCGCCGCTTAACGATCCCCGAACCTCCCTCGAGGACCACCTATGAAATGTCGCAAGAAAGCAGTGCCGTATACCGTTCCGCAGGGGGGATCACAGTCGGCGGTGGGCGTCGGTCGCCGTTCTCCCCCCCTCGTTACGGCATGCCCCCCTCGTGGCCCTCTCAGCTCCCTAACTCGGCTACTCCACGGCAGGGTACTTTGCATTACCACCCACCTCACCTACGGGGAACGGATACCTACCCTCCCTAACGTCCCGTCCATGCTGCTTCCACTGCTAGCCTGACAAGGTACGTGGGCAAGTTACAATCGCCCCCAGCGGAGACTCGAGTCGCTTCTGTGAAATGTGCTGTCATCAAAGCCTGTGAAGCCAAGCAAATGCTCGCTACTGTTGGCTGGTCTTGGGAATGACTCCCCTAATTACCCGCTAATGCTGCGGATGCCAATGAACACACAAAACAAAAATCGCCTCCACTTCTGGGTTCTGGTTCTGGCATGGTGCAAAGAACGGCAAGGTTGCCCTGTATGGTTGGACCTCGCTCGACGCTTTCGCTGAGCTCTTCCTTGCCACCAGCTGCACGCCAAGTCTCTGTGTTTCTGGGGGCTGGCGATGAGAGAGAGCTCCTTTCTTAACCATCTGCTTCAATTGCGAAAAGCGGTCAAACTCTCCCTGATACCTGTTCGTCAGTTCAAGGTCGGATCACCATGCCTGACCAAGACTCACGATCGGCTGCGGCCGAGAAGGCTGATACTGCTCTCTCGACATCACCAGAGCAACAACAAGTACAGACAACATCAACAGAGACTACCGAGGTCGCGAAACCAAAGGGAAAGGTGAGTGTTGCACGTCTGGACTGGGCTGAATCTGAATCACATTTTCAGCATTTTATTTTTTCTCTTGGCCTCAGTCTCTCCCCTTCCTTGAGTACGTGTACGTGTGCGAAGAGAGACTGACCATCCTCTCCCAGCGCTTCGAGACTGTCTTCAGCTTCTTCAAGCTGCTTTTCTATGCCAACCCAACATGGCTCGATTACACGCTGGTCTGCGTGGGCACCATTGCCGCCATCGGCTCGGGTGTCCCGTTCCCTCTGATGGGTATTCTCTTCGGACAGCTGATTGACGACATGAACGGCGCCACCTGCGCCGACGGAATCGGAGATGTGGGCGCTTACCAGGACGCCGTCAACGACAAAGTCATCAAACTCGTCTGGATCACCTGCGTCGCCTTCTGCCTCATCTACACGCACACCACCTGCTGGGGAATCATCAGCCAGAGACTCGCATCCCGCCTCCGCGAGACGTACTTCCAGAGCTTGCTGAGACAGGATGTCGGCTTCTTCGAGAGCAGACAGGCCGGTGAGGTCTCGTCCCGCCTCAACTCCGATATCCAAACTATTCAGTCCGGAACGTCCGAGAAAGTCAGTCACTTCATCGGCACAATCTCCTTCTTCGTCACCGCGTACGTTATCGGCTTCATCAAGTACGCGCCCCTCGCCGGCATGCTGGTTTCGCTCATTCCCGCCTACTTGCTCGCGTCCATGATTTGCGGAAGCTACATCCAGAAATGGAGCGGAGCCATGTCGGAGGGTATGGCTAAGGCTTCGTCCATCGCTTCAGAGGCACTGTCTCACGTCGCCGTCGTCCAGGCGTTTGGCGCCGGACCTCGCCTCGAGAACAAGTTCGCCGGCCATGTCATGGTCGCTCAGAAGGAGGGCATCAAGAAGGCCATTGCTGCTGCCTCCAACGCCGGACTCTTGTACTTCATCGCCTACGCTGCGAACGCTCTCGCCTACTGGCAAGGTAGCAAGGCCATCTCCAGATCGGTTGCTGGAACTGGCGACGGCACTTCAGTTGGTGACATTTACACCGTTGTGTTCCTCATTGTCGACGGTATATACTTCGTTTTTATACTACTTGGGACAACTTTGCTGACTACGACTAGCCTGTATCATGCTCGGTACCATCGCACCTCTGCTGCCCCTTTTCGGATCAGCAGCCGCTGCCTTTGTCAAGCTCCGGGAGGACATCGACAAGCACTCCACTATTGACTCCGTCACCGAGGACGGTGACAGACTGCCCACCAATATCCACGGCGAGGTTGAACTTCGCGGAGTTACCTTCTCTTACCCCTCGCGCCCCGATACGGACGTGCTCAAGAACATCTCTCTTGTCTGCCCCGGTGGAAAGTACACTGCCATCGTCGGTCTTTCTGGCAGCGGAAAGTCGACCATCGCCGGCCTTGCCACGAGAATCTATGACCCCAAGGAGGGCACAGTCCTCATCGACGGCCAGGATATCCGCAACCTCAACGTGAGAAACGTCCGCAGTTACATCAGTCTCGTCCAGCAGGAACCTTCCCTGCTCGACCGCTCCGTCATCGAAAACATTGCTCTCGGTCTCGTCAACTCGCCCAAGGAGGAGCACCAGAGACTCAAGGAAACGCTCTACGGACCCCAGCTCGCCCAGCTTGCCGAAGATCTCATGGCCGGAGAGGACCTCAACACCGCCGCCCAGAAGTACGGACCCGAAGTTGTCGAGATTGTCAAGCTCGTTCAGAACGCAACCGACCTGGCCGACGCCACTTCCTTCATCGACCGCCTCAAGCATGGATTCGGAACCGCCGTCGGCAGTGGTGGTAAGCTCGTCAGTGGTGGTCAGAGACAGCGTGTGGCCCTCGCCCGTGCTCTCATTCGTGACCCCAAGATTTTGATTCTCGACGAGGCCACCGCCGCCTTGGACTCTGCCAGTGAAGCCCGTATTCAAAAGGCTGTCGAGAACGTCTCCAAGGGCAGAACCCTCATCTCCATTGCTCACCGTCTCTCCACCATCAAGAACGCCGACAACATCATTGTCATGAGCGCTGGTGATATCATGGAGCAGGGAACTCACGCTGATCTCATCGCCCGCAACGGTGCCTACGCTAACTTGGTCAACCTGCAAAACATCAACGGCTCCGAGGAAGAGAAGGCTCCCTCTCGCGCAAGCACCGCCGTCGAGTCGTCCGCGGCCTCTGTGGACGCCGAGACGCCCGGCGTCGACCCCAAGGATCTTGCCAGGGCCATCGAAACGGAGGCGGGCACGGATGCTGTCGTGACCGAGAAGACCAAGAAGCAACTCAAGAAGGAGGCCAAGGAGCTCAAGAAAAAGAAGAAGAACGCGGCCCTGGAGACCGAGAACAGCGGTCTCGACAACGACAGGTCAACCTGGTGGATCACCAAGAAGGCTGGCGTCATGGTCCGCCCTCACATTCTCTACCTCCTCCTCGCCATGGTGTCCGCCTTCATTGTCGGCTGCACCTTCAGCGCATCTGGTACCATTTTCGGTTTCGCCATTGGCGTTGCCAGCCCTTGCAACGAGCCCAGCTACATCCAGAGCAGAGGTGCCTTCTTCGCCGGCCTCTTCTTCATGCTCGCCTGCGTCGAACTCGTCGCCAACTTGTGCAGTTGGTCCGCCTTTGGTTACATTGCCGAGAAGCTCCTGTACAAGATCCGTGTCGGCTCGTTCCGCGCCCTCTTCCAGCAGGAGCTCGAGTGGCACCAGTCCGGAGCCCGCAACCCTTCATCGCTCCTGTCTCTCATCACCAAGGATGCGGCGTCCATCGGTGGCTTCAGCGGTTCCATCATGGGAACCATCTTCGCCGTCGTTGTCAACTTGTTTGTCGCCATCATCTACTCTCACATTCTGAACTGGAGAATCGCCATCGTCTGCCTGGTCATCGTGCCCATGCTCCTGGGCTCCGGCATCATGCAGATCCGCGTCCTCTCTCGGTTCGAGGAGAAGCACGCCGGCGCCTACGCCACCGCCGTCGGCATCACCGTCGAGTCCGTCAACTCCATCAAGACCGTCGCCACCCTCTCCCTGGAGCACGAGGTCTTTGGCCAGTACAAGCGCGCCCTCAAGGACCCCAAGAAGGAGATCATCTCGGCCGTCACTTTCGCCAACATTTGGCTCGCCGTCGCCAACGTCACGGGTAACATCATCTACGCCTTCGCCTACTGGTGGGGATCCAAGCAGATCGTCGCCGGCAACGCCACGCAGACGCAGTTCCTCATCATCAACGTCGCCATGCTCGTTGGCGCCCAGCTGTGGGGTCAAATGTTCACCCTCGCCCCCGAGGTCACCCGCGCCCGCATGGCCGCCTCCAGAATCTTCAGTCTCCTCGACCTCAGCAAGTCCGACGCCGACCCGGCAGGCAAGGCCGCCGACGCCGCCGACGCGGCGTCAGAGTCCTCCAAGGGCAAGGAGAAGGAAAAGGACGTCGAGGCCCTCGCCAACCCCAACCCGCGCCCTTCCCCGGGCCGCGGCGGCGTCGCCGTCTCCTTCAAGAACGTCTCCTTCTCCTACCCCGCCCGCCCCGAGGTCCAGATCCTCGACAACATGTCCTTCACCATCCAGCCCGGCCAGTTCTGCGGTCTCGTCGGCCCCTCGGGCGCCGGCAAGTCCACCGTCATGGCCATCGTCCAGCGCATGTACTCCGCCAGCACGGGAACGATCGAGATCGACGGCATGGACATCTCCAAGTTCGACGGCACCGACTTCCGCGACGACATCGCCGTCGTGCCCCAGGACAGCGCCCTCTTCGACGGCAGCGTCAAGTTCAACGTCGGCCTCGGCGCCCGCCCCGGCCAGGACGCCACCGACGAGGAAATCGAAGAGGCCTGCCGCCTCGCCAACATCCACGAGACCATCGTCGCCCTCCCGCAGGGCTACGACACCGAGTGCGGCCCCAACGGCTCCCAGCTGTCCGGCGGCCAGCGCCAGCGCGTCGCCATCGCCCGCGCCCTCGTCCGCAAGCCCCGCCTCCTCCTCCTCGACGAGAGCACCTCCGCCCTCGATGCCGAGAGCGAGAAGGCGCTGCAGGAGGGCCTCGAGCGCGCCGCGCGCGGCATCACCGTCATCGCCATCGCTCACAGGCTGCACACGGTCCGCAAGGCCGACGTCATCTTCGTCGTCGAGGCCGGCGCCGTCGCCGCCAAGGGGAGGCACGAGGAGCTCATGGAGAAGAGCGAGAGTTACCGCCTCAACGCCATGCAGCAAATGCTGGGTCACTAGGCAAAATCTTGAGCTGGTTTTTTTTTCCGTTACATGGTTCCATATTTTCTCAATCTTTTTTAAAAAAAAGTGTAATATCAAGTCCCTATCCCCCCTTTGAGGGCGGACCATTTTGGAATTTTCTGCCCCCCGCAAAGTCATCATCATCATCATCATCATCATCATCATCAGTTAGGAGTTCATAGATAGGAATGGGTGAAATATCAAAAACAAAGTTCAACTTTTTTTCCCACCACATATCAAAGAAACAAAGTAGTGAACACAATACGAAGTACCTCAGCCCCATGCAGACCAGAACACACAGCCTTTGTACTTTGTCCGTTGCCCTCTCCTCCCCCTCCCCTATGCAGCTCCACACAATCTGATGTCTCTCGCTCGTGTCATCTCACCCTCAGACGTGCCATCTGTTCGCCCGAGCATCCAAGCTCAACACGCTCGAAAAAAAGAAGATGCGTCTAATGCATGAAATAGCCGGGGCGAGCCGAAGAAAAACAACACAACTTCTGTCGGGGTCTCGGAGAGCTCGTGTATCCCGCATGCCTTTTCTCCATGTCAAAATTTGCGGCTCTTTGACCGTCTCATTCAGGGGCCTTTCTCTCTCGCATGACATAGCTTCGACACGTTTTGTGTCGCTTCACTTTATTCCCTTCAGCGTGTGGACTGTTCAGCGTGTGGACTGTACTCTGGCACTCACGATACTGATACCGACTGAACTTGGGGGACATCATCGCAACGGTCTGGTTCCATACATGGACGAAATTTGAAGAAGAACGGTCAGGTCAAGGATTGGCACGGCGCGCTAACGAATGAAGTGCTATACAGAATGCCAAGAATATTGTCACCATAGCCCACACGACAGTTATAGGTGAGAGATATAGGGGAAGGGAAGTAAGAGGTGATGGAAGGCGACTGAATATGCGATCTAAGAAAACGTTTCCACCTAGTATCCGTGAAGCCAATTTCCATGCATAGTCCTCCGCTAGCCTTCAATTCTTGGATTGTACCCAAGCATCGCAGGAGTTTCTCTGTGACCAGGTCAGGAGGCTGCACCTGATCCTGTGACTCCGAGCGACAACGTGACTGCGTATCTTCATAAACCCCTGCTTCGTGGGGGGAGACCGATAACCGTGTGAAAACCCATTCCAAAAGTGCTGAACCGTTACATAGCAGACCGAAACGCCGGGAACATTCTGAAGCCGTGAGGTGACTAGACCGTCAGAAAGTCGGGGGCTTAAGCCATCTCAAAGTCGCCAAAGGTGTTCTCGCCGGAGTAGGTGATGTAAAGGAATCTGAACACAACAGGTTAGCAACAAACAGCTTGTTACAAAGTAATATAGTGGTCGGAAACGTACCCGTCCTCGTCCTTGTGCTCCTCGTAAATGCTGCTCATGAGAGCTGCGGTAGGCGGCAGCACCTCATCGACGAAGATGAAGATGGCCTTCTCCGGGGAGAGCTTGATGCGCTTGCGGATGACATAGACGAACTGACCAACCGTCAGGTCGGCGGGGACGAGGTACTTCTTCTTATCAATAGTAGCGATATCAGACTTCTCGACCTTCTCGCAGATAACCTGTGTTGTGAGGAGGCTGTCAGTTTTTTGGACTTCTAGAGGTAGATAGGCAGATCGGCGGTGACGGTCGGGGAACGTGGGGCAGCCGACAGTAACGCGCGAAGCTGACGAATGCAGCTACGGCGAAACGGCGGAGCTGTATCTCTGTACAGAAACTACAGAGGAATAACCACGAAATGAGGGCGAAGAGAAGGAGAGTTACGACGTACGGGGATACGGTCAGAATACTTCTGGCGGATACGCTCGGCCTCAGCCTTACGCTTCTCAAAGGGGTGCTCGTCCTTGAACTTGGATCGCATGATGACGGATATGTGGAGGGTGAAGTGGAAGTGGGTTGTGGGTTTGCAGATGGGCTGGTCGTGGGGAGTTGGGCGAGGGTCAAGATATAGATGGCTCGATGTTTGTCGACTGGTGGTGCCTGATGCGTCGGAGTATGTAGAAGGGAGAGTTGAGGTAACGAGGGGCCGTTTGCGAAAGGCAGAAGAAGGATGGACGGTCGGTTGCCGCCTGCTTTGGGGTGCCTTGGGGTCAGACACGGGGACGGGAATGGGCGGTCACTGACTGGAAGTGTCTGGGTGGCTCAGGCGGCTGGTTGGTAAAGCAGAGCACCCAGAAAGGCAGGAACCTAAGCCCAGCTAGGTACCTTTCCGCGGTGTATTGGCTGGTGGGTGACATCCATTGATGGCCGCGGAATGACTAAGCCGGTGAGAGAGGTGCTCAACTCAACCCCACGCCCCCCTTCCCCTCCCCTCCCCATCCTCATTCATCCTCATTGCATCAGCCAGCTCCCTCCCACTCCAGCACTCCAGGTCCTCCCGTCCTTATCCTTATCGGATTATCGGAGCGGGGCAAGACACCGATGCCATCCCAGCAATCCCAGCAATCAGCGGCGCAGTGAGACTGTGAGGCCAGCGCAGGTGCTCCGGGTGCTGGGGCAAAGATTGACCACAGGCAGGCAGCTGACCGTCCACGCAGCCACTTGACACAGCCTGGCAGCCTGTCACGCCTTTCTGGATCCGATTTGAGTCACAGGAGAAGGTCCTGGCACACTGTCCCATTCTATTGGAGTACGAGTACCTTGCCTTACCTTAGTTGCTTAGGTCCAAAGAGTAGGGGCCTACCTGAGGTTGGTTCCCTTTTCAGACGGGGCTGTAAGCCGCTGAAAGCTCTCACGGGATCACCGTAGTCGCAACCTCCTGATACGTGCACGCAAGCCGGCCTTGTCTGTGCATGCAATGCTGTTTGTTGTCTTCAAAGCCGCTTGAAGTGCATTGTCACTCAGAGCCTTGGACGGGGGAGTTTGTACAATGCCTTTGCAGACTACCTATCCTCGTCTTGACGTCATTTGTCCCCAGTAAGAGGTGAGAGGGAAGCAGTTTGCGAAAGCCCACTCACAATGGGACTTTGAGCGACCACGGGAACAATTGACCCTTCAGGTCCCAGGTTGACATCAACAGAGAGGAACTGTCACTGGACTTTAACCCACGCGGCCCAAGTGCTCTTATCTGTCCATCTTACTTAAGCGACCCCACTCTGGACCTCCGATAACCGATCTCAGGTCCCTTGAGAGATTGGAAGCGAATGCAAGCGCTTTTACCTTTCCCGACATGATGGCAGCTGAGCAGCTCTCATCCTTGTGCTGCTTTTCATTATATATGTACTTGATAACACAAGTCAAGACCCAAGAAAAAGTGTGAATACATATATGATGAAATTATTCTGAAAGAGACACTTAGGCGTTTCAAGACTTATTTGATTCTGTAAGAGGAAAAGAAGATTCCGGCATTCCACCCCGCGCACCCAAGGTTGCATTTCCGCTTACCTTGCAGAAGGAGAGCGAACGCGAGCTACCCTTCCTACCTACCTACCCTATCAAGGGCATAGAAGAGTTCTACGCCTCTTGGCCTGATGGATTGAAAAGCCAAACTGCTGTATGGTTGGACGAAGGCCATCACTTTGCAGGTCTATGACAGCTACAAATAAGCATGCAACAATACAGGGGCATTTCCTCACCGCGTGTTGGTCCGTTGAAGCATGTCCGGCGTTCGGCGTCACATACACAATTCTCGGACTCACTGGTCCTCACCCCACCTCTCCAGCGGCCCAGAGCCGGCAGAGAGCCCGGTCCAGGCTGTGGATGCGCTGGATGGACAGCTCCAGTGCTGAGGTGCAATGCTGCTCCGTTGGGTCGGCGCAAGGGCGACAGGGGTCCCGCACCTAACCAACGTGGAACGATTTCGGAATTTACTTTTACAGCTGGCCTGACTGGCTCAATCCTCGAACGACGTTCCAGTCAGTCCATGATTGCAACCCAGTGGTCTTATGCCTCTCACTTGAGAACGAATCATCCGATTTTCCCTCCCTGTAACAACCCAAGTCGCTCTTTTCTTCGTTGTTCGTTCCCATTATAGAGTTTGTATTTATATTCCTTGTCGCCCATCATGGCATCCACAAAGCAATCACAGAGGTTGCTTGCACAATTCGCCAGCTCTCGAACTAGAATCGCCATCATCACCAAGCAGCCACAGCTTCAATTCGGTCGCAGACTCGTCTCCTCCTCTTCAAAGTCCCATTTCAAGGGTCAACAATCCGGTGCCGCTTATAGCCGCTTCCTCATTGGCGCAATTGGTCTCGCTGCTGCAGCTCCCATCGCCTACAAGATGGTACTGCAACATATACCCTTCACCACCACGAACCCAAATACCTCCCCCAATGCCGGAGCTTCCGCCTTTCCCATTGATGCATCAAAGCTCCCCCGTCGCTAACATCACTCTCCGATCTAGGCCGTCCAAGAACCCTTCCAACTCGATCCGCCGACCCTGGCCGAGCGCGATGCCCTGACCAAGCGGGAGTCCGAAGTTACCGTCGACTCGCCCATGCGTCTGCGCATGGAAAAGTTCATCAAGGAACAGCAACAGATCATCGTCAAGGAGCTCGAAAAGGTCGACGGCACCAAGTTCCGCAAGGACGAATGGAACCGGAAAGAGGGCGGCGGCGGCATCACCTGCGTGCTCCAGGACGGCAACGTCTTTGAGAAGGGCGGCGTCGGCGTGTCCGTCGTCTACGGCACCCTCCCCAAGCCCGCCATCGCCAAGATGCGCGTGAACCACAAGAACCTCGACGACAACGTCGACTCCCTCCCCTTCTTCGCCGCCGGCCTCAGCATGGTCCTGCACCCCAAGAACCCCATGGCCCCGACGGTCCACCTCAACTACCGCTACTTTGAGACGTCGAACCCCGACGGCACCTCCCAGGCTTGGTGGTTCGGCGGCGGCAGCGACCTGACCCCGTCCTACCTCTTTGACGAGGACGCTGTGCACTTCCACAAGACGCTCAAGGAGACGTGCGACTCGCACGACAAGAGCTACTACCCGCGCTTCAAGAAGTGGTGCGACGAGTACTTTTACAACAAGCACCGTGGCGAGTGCCGCGGCGTCGGCGGCATCTTCTTTGACGACCTCGACGAGACCGAAAAGGATCGCGAGAACACTTTTGCCTTCATCCAGGACTGCCTCAAATCCTTCCTGCCCGGCTACCTCCCCATCCTCGAGAAGAGAAAGGACATGCCCTTCAACGAGGCCGAGAAGGACTGGCAGCAGATTCGCAGAGGCAAGTACGTCGAGTTCAACCTTGTCCACGACCGCGGCACCGCCTTTGGCCTCAACACCCCCGGCTCCAGAGTCGAGAGTATCCTCATGAGTCTGCCCCTGACGGCCAGCTGGAAGTACATGCATGAGCCCGAGCCCAAGAGCCGCGAGCAACGCCTCGTGGATGTCCTCAGAGCGCCCAAGGAGTGGGTTTAGAGGAAGGGCTGAAGAAATAAGGGGAAGGGGGAGAAGAGGGAACCTGGTTACGGAGCACCGGATGCAAGCGATATTTGCTGTAAGATTATGCCAAATTTTGCGGCGGACATAATGTGATTATTAGACAAAAGCTGTGAGGCGGCAAAACTCAAAAGAGACATTTTCTTCTGTTCATCACCTTGCGTCCTGATTGCTTCGGAGTTTTGGTATTCCAGCTTCGGTCAAATATTCGACTGATAAGAACCTCATTTGTGGCGAAGCTGGGGAATGCAGACTTCCATCTCATATAGGGCGTACAATCCGGAGCCAAATTCGGTGACTATGAGTTCTGGCTGATGAGCCTCACACCTGTGAACCAGGCAGCACATTACAAACCTCGCTCAGTGAACCGCAATTTCTATCTCTCAATACCGTCATCGTTCAACAACAAACCAAACGATACTCGCAACCCAGAAGCAGGGCGAGAAGGGCTGGGCCATGTCTTCTTTCTCACCGGTATCAACGCAGTCAGACACCCTGCCGACACCCCGCATCCTCATCACTGACCTCATCAACTCTCTCACCTCGGCCCCTCTACCACCGCCAGGAAACACCGCCGGCAACGACGCAGCCGACGCAGCAAACCCCCTCAAAACCCTCCCGCAATCCCACCGTCCGCTCCTGGTAACCCTCCACGTCCTCTTTCCCTCCCTCCTTCTCCCGGCCCTGGACCTCCTAGACCGGAACCTCGTCACCCGCGTGGTTCCGGAGGCCACCACCCCTCCCTCCGCCGGCCTCGGCCGCGGCCACGACCACCGAGAAGGAAACAACCCCGCCAACCCCGCACCCGCCGCCCGCCAACGTCAACCCAGTATCAATCCCAACGACGCCGCGTCCGAAGCGGCCGCCGATGGACAGGGGTCACCACCACCACCACCCCGCCTCCAACCAGCGACAAACCAAGCTCCATCAGCCGCCGCCGCATTCCACCTCGTCCGCTCCGTAGCCTCAACAATGACCCGCAGACACCACGCCGTCGCGACATCAGCCTCCGCGTCGACGACGTACCTCGTCCACCTCGACGCCTGGAACTGCTCCTGCGCCAACTTTGCGTACGAAGCGTTTCCGGCAGTCGTCAGCGCCAGCAGCGGCGGCAGCGGCGGCGGGGGCCACGACGTACGTTCGGACCTGGTCATCATGGGCGCAGATGAAGTCGAGAACGACGGGGAGGCCGACAACCGCGAGGCGAGTGACTGGCAGTTTGGAGGCCTGAGCCTGGACGGCGTGGATGATGGTGGTGTGCCTTGCTGCAAACACCTGCTCGCTTGTCTTCTCTCCGAGCAGTGGGCGGATACTTTGGGGAAATATGTCACTGAGAGGAGAGTGAGCAGGGAGGAGATGGCGGGGTTAGTTGCGGATTTGTAGTCACTGGACAGTGTAGCACTTGGATGAAGAGTAACACGGGGGGAGTCTCAGGGCATCAGTCAAAACATGCTATCATTGTACAAGGCATATTCTTTTCTTGTGAATTTGCCTGTTCCCTCCCCGGCCTTGCCCCCCAGGACGCCGAGATATTATGACATGCCCACGCCCCAGTGTCTATCGCGGGTATCAGTTCCCGTGTTTTGAATGCGTGTGGTTTCTCCGTCCACTGCGTCGTCGCGCAGTCCTCTATTTCTTCTCCTTCTTCGCCTCCTTCTCCTTGTCAGAGGCCTCCTTGTTCTCGCCGTTTACACCGTTCGCCTTATCGTCCTTCTTTCCGTCCTTGCCGTTCGCCTCCTCCTCCTTCTTGGCCTCCTTCTCCTCTGCCTGCTGTCGGTTCTGAATCTTGTTCTCGATAAGGTCGTGGAAGGCAGTGATGGCGCGGATCAAACTGCTAAGGTAGATGGCCATGAGCTGGTCGTTGGTCTTGATGCTCATGGCGTGAGAGAGCTCGCCGCCGCTGGACTTGCCATCGGCCTTTGGCGTGGACAGGTTGGGAAGGAGGTTGAAGACATCCTGCAGGTTGCCCAGGATGGCATGGTTCACGGGCAGCTGGCCGTCGAGAACCTTCTGGAGGTAGGCACCGATATCGCGGAGACGAAGATGCAGCCCTTGGAGTGACTGAAGCTGGTTTGTTATTCTCGTCGAGAGGGTTCCAACAGCGACATCGCGGATGTCACGAAGGAGGTGCTCGACACCAATCTCCTCTGCTTCCTCGGCCTCGATGATCGACGGGGTGTGGACGAAGGTTCTTGACGTGGTGGTACCATCCTACAATCAGATTTGTTAGCAGTGGCTTCGTACGGCATAACCTAATGCCACTCACATCCTTGATCTCTTCGACGGCGAAGTATGCGTCCGTCGGCACACCCGCCTCCTTTGGCTGGACGTCAATGATGACTAGTAGCGGGTTGGGGGTGTAGCGCTTGAACAGCTCGTTGATCTCGAGATCGGACGCCCGCAGCTTGGGGCCGGAGTGGTACCAGCCGATCAGCTTTTCTCTCGCGTTGACCTTCTTGAACATATCATTCATTCCCTCGACGTAGTTGTGGTCCAGGAACCACACTGAGGGGTCCTTATCATCTTCCTCGAACGGCACTGCGAGCATGTATTAGTACCGCGGGGATGATCTAGATGGATAGCTTCCGCTCAAGTAGTCCTTACCTGCGAAACTGTTGGATACGCGGACATTGTTTCCGTCATTTGAACCCAGCAGAACACCCACCACTCTCCGTTTCGATCCCTTGGCTACCGCGCGATTGTAGTGGTCGACGACGGAAAGAAGCACGAGAGGGGCAACGGAGACATTCCGCTGAACGAGAGACAGAGTCTCTGCGGTGGTGGCAGGCATGATAGAGGGATTTCGTAGCTTCGCTAGGTCGATTGGTTCGGGTTCGGGGGAAGATAGAGGGTTGCTGAATCGGTGGTGGTTTCGGGCTGTGGTGGGTGTAGTAGAGGCAGGGTATGTGATGGTGGTGGTGGTGTCGTAACTGCTAAGGCTGCCTTCCCGCCTAGCTAAGCTACGAATCGGGCCTAGGTGCAAGCAATTGGAAGCTCGAGCCTCGCCAGGTCACGTGTGCAAGCTCTTTCTGAGTCAGCAAGTCTCTCGCCACGATTATTGAGCCGCAAGCAGCGATCAGCCACAGCTCGGGCCGTGCGACAGCGCAGGGAATGGAAGCGCACGTCCGATATCTGTTCATTGGACAAGATCTCTGAAAAAGGCCCCAGACGGTCGAGTCCGCAATCGGCCTGCGAGATTCTCTTCATTCCGTGCTCAGTAACACAGTAACTCGCTGACTGAGGAATTCGATGACGGACTTATTTCCGTCAGGAATAGCCAACCTCAAGGTGACAAGTAACAGATGGACACGAAGTCAAGTGCGGCGTTCGGAGAATTGCGGGTGACTGGGATGACCCCAAGAGACTCACATGCCGCATCAAAAGGCACCAAATGCACCAAAAAACCACTTGGAAAACAAAAAATCTTGACCCAGTGACCTCATACATGGCGTCCCATCCGGTGCGCCGGGGGATCATTCTCGAGAGCTTCTGATGCCGTGCCTTATCCGCAAGCTACCTAGCCGGGCCGTAAACACTGAGCAGGCCCCAATGGCTCGCGGTACTATCCCCCGATGTAGACAGTACGTATCCGCGCTGGACCTCGGCGGAGAGACAACGGCGAGGACGAGCCAATGGCAGCCGGAGCGCTGTAACGGAAGCGCACGCAGTGGCACCAAGGCGGAAATATGGAGGGCGCTGTTACGCTGCGAAACAGCCGAACGAACGCCTGCCACCCTGTTCCCCAGCAGAAAGTCCAGCGGTCCCTCGGAGGACCACTCTGGCCAATGACCAGCCTCCATTCCTGCACTGGGGCCGCTCAGTGGCCTGTCACCTGCACTCAACGGGGCCGTGGAAAGCGCAAAGCTCGGTACGATGTAGGCGGTACCTGGCACAAACTGGAGGCGGAACCTGGACGACTTGGCCTGTCAGGACCTTGCAGCGATTTCTCAACCTCTCTCGCAATCATTTTTCCCGCAAAAGCTTTAGTTCGCACTGCTCCCCCCAGTCCAACTTTCGACCTCGACTCCATCATCCTCTCCTCTCCTCTCTTCCTCCTTTCCCCCTCGTAGCCACACTCGTGCATCTCTTTGCTCCTCCTCCCTCCTATCGTTAGCCTCGGTCCGGCCATATCAATACCTTCACCAACCGTCAAAATGAGCAGTCTCGTTGAGGAAGCAGTCAAGAAGCTGACCAACACGGTCGAGAGCCTCGAGTCCAGAATCAAGTCTCTGGAGGACCGCGCAGCTGGCGGCTCCGGCAAGCTCTCCACCGAGGAGGTTCGCATGATCCTCATCGGCCCCCCCGGTGCCGGTATGTAGCTCCAATTGAGCATTTTTACACGTGCTATTTGTGTCGCGACAGTCGTACTGATGATGGTATTCCGCACAGGCAAGGGCACTCAAGCCCCCAAGATCAAGGAGAAGTTCAACTGCTGCCACTTGGTAAGTCAATTGACATTGTCTTGACGTGCTGCTACGCTCTAGATCATTTCTAACCGTCCATCACACTCGCAGGCCACTGGCGACATGCTGCGATCCCAGGTCGCCAAGAAGACTCCGCTCGGCCGGGAGGCTAAGAAGATCATGGACCAGGGCGGTCTGGTCAGTGACGACATCGTCATTGGCATGATCAAGGAGGAGCTCGACAACAACAAGGAGTGCAAGGGAGGGTATGGCACATCTTTGCCCTGCCAGAGAACCGGCCTGACGGTTAACTGGCCACTACTGAGGAAGCGTTGCTAACTGGAACGACGTAGCTTCATCCTTGACGGTTTCCCTCGTACCGTCCCCCAGGCCGAGGGTCTCGATACCATGCTCAAGGCTCGCAACCAGACGCTTCAGCACGCCGTTGAGCTCCAGATCGACGACTCACTGCTCGTCGCTCGTATCACTGGCCGCCTCGTCCACCCCGCCAGCGGTCGCAGCTACCACAGCACCTTCAACCCTCCCAAGGAGTACATGAAGGACGACATCACCGGCGAGCCCCTCATCCAGCGCAGCGACGACAACGCCGAGGCCCTGAAGAAGCGTCTTGCCACCTACCACGCCCAGACCGCCCCCGTCGTCAACTACTACAAGCAGAATGGTATCTGGAAGGGTCTCGACGCGTCGCAGCAGCCCGGCCAGGTATGGAAGAACATGCTTGAGGTCTTGGACGAGCAGCGCAAGGGTGGCCACGCCTCCGGCATTCTGAGCCGCATTGCCGGAAAGAACTAAGCGGGCACAGGCTTCCCAGCCTTTGCTCCCGCCAGCGCGCCGCCCCGTCCACAGCCCCCCGGCCGCTGCGCACCACAAGCCGATCAGGTGGAAACGGAGAAAAAGGTCTTCATTTACAGCGTCTCTTACTTTGGCTCTCTATCTTCTGGATCAACGATATGACCAGAAGAAAGGAGGGCGTGGATCGGAGGAACTTTTTTATGGGACTCTTTTATGGATCATGAAATGGACTGGAAAGGACTCGTCCTCGTCCACCCCCCGAAGCTGTTGAGATCAACAGGACTGGGCTGGTTTATGTCTTTTTTTTGCGTCAACGTGGCCAGGATCAGTTGTACCGTGTAGAAAACCCCTTCCGTCGCACGCTTGTATGTAAAACAACAACTTTATTGTCTCACTAATAACCAAAACCGGCGGTTTGCAGTTGGATGGCCTCGCAAATTTTCCTTCCATGGTCCTAATTGCCCTGTGCTCGAACTGTTGGATATCTAAATGCCGTGATGTCATTCCTTCCGTTTTCCTGAATCGCGACGCAGACACCCTGGAGACGCGTACTTGGGGAAAAGGGGAACACGCTGGCCGGATTCGGGCTTCGTCGGTGCTTCTCGAAGAAGCGAAATGAGTGGGGCCGCGGGGCCCCCCCGACGCCGACCCGGACCACAGCGAACCCCAAAGGTCTCATACCCAAGGTACTACGTCCGATTGCTCTGTCAGCGACATCCGATGAACCCGACTGAGCGGCCAGTATATCGGCAAGCCGGAACAGCGAAATACCGATGGCGGTATGATCTTTGATCTGAGCTTCTCAAGTCCTGGGAAAGGGGGTCCCGCAGTTGCTCATGTTCAATGCCGACTCACTTACTCACTTGGCTTCGCAGATCCGGAATCTTCGTGTGGTGAATGCCCCGCTATCGAGCCGGTTCACGAAACGGCCCGCAGAACGGAGCCTTCAATGACGTTGAGCGCGAGATGACATGTCACTTTGTTAAGTGACACAGACATGTACATGTGTTAATGAAGATTCGATTCTATTCTCAAGTCACCAGAAAGAGTACCTGCGTTGCCACGAAAACGGGAAGCCGACGGGCTTGTAAACCTCCCGCAAGCTGGAAGAAAAAAGCTATACATGAAAGTGGAAGAGTATGATGAGGCTGCAGGAAGAAAAAGGACTTGATAAAAGTGTAGATGGGGAAGATGAAGAAGAGAGGAGACAGTATACCACCCAGCCACCGGCGCAGTGCAATGCAATGGTACCCGAGATGCAGGCCAGCCAATCCATCCCCTTTAATTCGCTAAGACACGGAAGGAGGAAGTAGAAAAAGAAGACAGTGGAAAACCAACGCCGAGATATTCTCCTACTCCAGCGCAAGATGAGGTAAGGTTGAGGTAAGGGTAGGTTGCTAGTTCTCGCCAAGGGCTGTAATGTGAACCTGGATATGTTAAGTGAAGAGGAGCCAAGTCATCATACGATGCGCGGACGATGCAAGGCTATGGATTCGGAAGATTGCCTCATCTCCTAGGAGTGGCTATGGGTGTAGACAGTCAGTCTTCAAACACTCGTGTCCCGGCCTCATAAAGACATCAAACTAACCATTGACCATCTGCCTTTGTTTGCCCAGCCAGCTCTTGGGGGCTTCATTCCGCCTTTGCAAGACGACGTGGTTGCTCTGAATACGGCTAGTAAGATCGTACCACGCCGTCGCAATAAGAGCGTTCTCGCGCTGGAGGTTCTTGATGATTTGATCGCTCGCAGCCTGTTGACGCCGTCTTTGTCAGCCGACCCGGTTCTCCTTTGTCATCATGATCAAGGCGAGACCATGATGTCCAAGCCCAATATAGTGCAATTGAGACCGTTGTAGCATGATAGTAACGTACCTTCTGAGCCGCGGCAGCTTCTCCGCCTTCGGCTGCCTTGAGCTTCCGCTGCAAGTCGTATTTATCCTGCTCGGATTTCTCCAATTGCTGAAAAACAAAAAACCGTCAGCCATGAACCCCTCATCTCATGATTCCCAATACAAAGGGCCATCAAATGGACAACTTTGACCGCCTGAAGACCTTCCTCCACCAGCTTACTCTCGGTCTAAGACTCAAAGGAGATTTTGGTGCTTGGGAAGGCAGGTCAAGATGGGGGTGACATGTAGGGACTAAGATCCGCGCATTCGGGCGGCTATCGTACAACACAGCTCCGGACGGGGTACCGGGAGTTTGGGGCACACCGCCTTCGGCATTTCGATGTTGTAGGGCTAGGGCGTTTGCAAGAGATCTGAGGGAACTCACCGATTGGCGCTCTTTGAGCCTGACACGCAGTTTGTCAACCTTCTCCTGGAGCTTCTGGGCGGCCTCCGTCGGCTCCGCACTCGAGCCATCCTTCGCCTCGTCAAGGTCTTTCCGAAGCTTGTCTTTCTCAAGTAGGGCGTTGATAAGTGAGCTCCGCTGTTCTTCGAGGTCAGTGCCGAAATTTTTCAGCTGTTGCCGCGCTGCCTCGAGTTCTTCGCGGATTGAACCGGAAATAAGTTGGTCAGTAGACTTGAGTTCCTCGAGGGCATCAACGCTATCCTTTGCGACGGCTGAGAGATCGGTCCTTGCGCTGAGGAGTTCGCGATCCTTGTCAGAGAGCTGAGCTTGGATCTCGCTGTTCTTCCTCCTCTCACTCTCAAGTTCATGGGCCTTTTGAGCAAGTTGGATTCTCAGGTTGGCTAGCACCTCGCTGTGGTGGAATTCTTGAGTTAGCACTTTGCCCACGCCTAGTCGCATAGCTGTGTCAACGATTTCAACTAACTTTTCGCCACTGCTCTCGATCAGAGCGCTGATTTGGGCCTCCGCAATCTGGTGCTTCTCGAAGGTGTCGTTGTAAGTTCCCTGGATACGTTCACGTTGCCTGCGCTCCTCCTCGAGCTCCTGACGCAATCGAGTGTTTTCTGGTCCAGATCCCATACCGTTCCGCAGCAAGTTGTTCTCTGCCTTGAGACGAGAGACCTCGAGGCTGAGGTTGGGTGGGGCGGCGCTGCTAACACCCTCAAGCTCCTGCTCGAGACTGAAGCCCGCAGTACCAGCGTCGGGAGACAGAGCACCCGGGGTGCCCGAGTTGATCTGCTCCTGCAGCTCGGAGATGAGATGCTCATCGGAGAGACGCTGCGCATCAAGCGTTGCGAGGCGAGCTCTCAACTGCATAGTGTCATCGTGAAGAGCCCGGCGCTGAGCATCCAACTCAACGTACTGCAGCTCGTAATCTCTGAGCTTTGAAGCGTACTGCTCGTTGGTCTGCTCCAAGGCCTGATTTCTCTTCAGAACCTTTTCATACTCAATGAGATCGCGCTGCATCTGCTCCTTTTCGTAGAGCAAATTGTCCATCTCTTTTGACAATGTAGACTGCGCCTCGAGCTTCTGCTTGTACCGCTCAACCATGTTGGCCTTGCGGGATAGTTCCTCATTCTTGAACCGTAGCTCCTTGACCTCATCGTCAAGCGTCTCAAGCTTCTGCGTCTTGGCTTTGAGTGCCGAAACTTCGCTCGTCAGCCGCTCCTTGGCTATGCGATCATCTTCAGCCTGCGCCTCCTGGTTGGCAATAAGCTCGTCCTGCTCGCGCAGCTTCAGCTCGAGCGACCTGATGACCTCCTTACCAGCACCGTCTTGGGCATCGTGGAACGCCTCAAGCTCCCTGCCCTTACGAACAACCTCCTCTTTCAGATCGTCGTAACTTTCCTGCAGGTGGCCCAAGCGCGTTTCCATATCCGCAAGCAACTTTCCCTTCTTGTCCAGGTCAGAGCGGAGGCGTATGTTGTCGGCTTCCATTGCGAGATCGACATCGTGGCTTTCGTTCCCAATCTCGGAGATTTCTTCTACGTCCGCCGCCTCGGCATCGTTGATAGCTGTACTCATGTCTTGCGTGACCCGCTGAAGCTGCATGAGGACCGTCTTGTCGGATATATCCTGGGTGATACGGGTGACCCATCGCTCGTTGTTGCTACCAAGCATTGCAACAGCAAATAGCACGGCAAGAAGCTGAGTAGAAGATTGCGTTAGCTTGGACTTGCGTTCTCGGCGCCGGAACAAGGGTAGCTGGGCTGGACACGGATAGTTGCATACCTTACTGATGGCCTCCGGCTGCGCTTCTCTCGCCCTGGGTCTGATGTCGGCAAGCTTGGTCTGCCCAATAAGCCCCGGACACTCGCGATATACTAGCCTCTGTATGCCCTTGTAGACATCGTATAGCTCGCCCTCGGTGGTATTGGAGTCGAAGGAGGGGTCGAGTGCTTGGAGGACCTTGGATAGCAGGTGTCCGTCGAGGAAATCTGATATTGAGTCTGCCTGTCCATCCAGGGGAAATGTGTTTGCCTGTGCAACGAGCATTAAGTCAGCATAATGTTGGAACGGCGTAAACGAAGCGGTCAGTGACAACACTGGGGAAAGGGAAGTGACCCATCGGAGGGGACACAAGGGGGAGAAGATGTATATGGAGGGGAGCGCAAAGCACGGCGACTTACCCATTGCACCAGCGCGGCCTGCGCGCTTCCTGAGTACGGCATGATGCCCGTTCTTTTCGTTTCGTAACCGTTCGTCGTCTTCGTGGTCGTCTTTCGTCGTAGTTTCGTAGATGTTTCTAGGCTAGTGAGGTATCTCTAGGTGAAGTACCTTATGGTTTGGAGCTGGAGCACGTGGGAAAAGGCGAAAGGGCTCCCGCGCGGTTCCACAACGTTTTGCGGTCGTGTTCGTGCTTGTTGCAAGTCAAAGCGGGCAGGGGAAATGTGGTTCCATGGGCCCGGGAAGCTCTCATCGCAAAGGGGGCTTTTCCGGCTAGGGGTGGAGGAAGCGGCGGTTGACGGGATATTAAAGGTTCAGGTCAGAGTAGGTGGAAAATAGCCTCGTCGGCCGAGGGGAGGGCGGTGTAAAGTGAAATGTAAGGAGAATAGAGGCCTTGTTTACGCACAGTCGTATGAGACAAGGGCAGCAGCAGCAGCAAAATTAAAAAGAGGCATGTGTCTCTTGTTCGCGGGTGCTTGGCTTGTCGTCCCAAAAAGCCAAAAAAGACAGGCGCATTGTTCACGTCTGGCGTCCGCTCCCTCCTGTCGAACCCACACTCAATCTTGCATGACCTGCATCAACCTAAGGTAAGCTCCCTGGGCCTCCTTATCGATTGTTAAAGGCAACTAGGCCCTAGGGAATTCTTAGCGCGTGTTGCGCAACTACCGCTCATACGTCAGCTTATCATCCAGAGGTACCTGAGCTTGCCTAGAGGTATTGATCCCTTTCTTGACCCGGCACGTTGGTGACAAACGCACAGCGAAAAGATACAATCCTCCTGTCCGTTTTTCTATTAAGGTACCTCCCGCCCCCAAGCCCGAAACTCCAAGTGACGCGAAGCGGGACGGACTGCCAGGGGTTGACCCGATGTTACAGTGGGGCAGTCCCTATGCCTTCGAGTCTTCGACAATCTTCAAGGCTTCCATTGGTGACAGCACCGTTGGGTCTTTCTTTGGCGGCAACGTGGGAGGGCTGATGGCTGAGAAGCCACCTTTCTTTCTTGCTTTTCCTTTTAGAATCAAGATTTTCGTTTGGTGGAAGGCTCCTTAAGACCAAGTGCACAAAGCCAGGGTGAAGAACAATATCATTGTTTGCACATGGTCACCGAGAACCTCGGATTCTTGTTCAAAGTCAACATCAGTCGAAAAGTGCTTTTCTTGTCAAACACGGCCGAACATTGTTCAAACTGCACTATTTTTGTAGCCATAAGCACAGACTCCAAGTCATCTTCTCGGATGGTCCTGGGTCATTACTCGACAATCAACCACCCTCCTGATCGTGATTCTGATTCCTCCCTTCTTGGCCGGCAGAGCCTACAATACGGATACGGTTACCGAAATCATGGACGACATTGCCATCCCATCGATACGGCATGGACTTCTCCACGAAAGCTTGACGAGGTCGGTCATCCATCGTAGGGTTGCAACCGGTTCGCCTTGGACCCTTCTCCACGGTTCCGTGCCGAACTAAAGAGCACCATTATACCTACGGATATGCCCAAGATATGCAGGCACGCAGACTGAAAGATTCCCTCTTCAGCCCCCCCTTCAGGTCTCTCATCGGTTAGTGACAGACTGACTGCATCATCTTCAGAGCCTGGTGGCTTTCCCAAAGTCTCCCCCCACATTGCGCTTTGACACGTCTGTGAGTGTGAGATTGCCAGGCGCTTTTTCTGCCCAACCCAATTGGAGCATTACGCGAGGTATCAGAAACACCGGGCTTTCATCCCGTGAGGAGACCGCCGACTTGTCGTGCAATAGGAGGTGCTGCTGCAGCATGCTGCGTCACTGCAATCAAGCACATGCAGTATCTCAACATTCTGGACGAGGCCTCGAGATATCAAGTAATCTTGTGCCCCTCAGCGACAGATTATATCCCTAGCATAAAGCTGAATCAGCATCCTTGGCCGGCAGTGGGGAGGCTAGAAGACGCAGAAATCCGCTTTTGATCTGCACATCTGCTTTCCGTGCCGCACATGAATCCCCCACTCATCAGGTACATCACCTTAGGGATTGGTCCTCGAAGGTCGAAAGGGTTCACGCAAGGCTTAGGTCTCTCATCAACGTCGTTGTGTGGATGTCAGCCGCATGCGGAACCTGGGATACATCATCGTAGAACGCCACGACGTCAGCACTGTACAAAATAAAGCGGCCGTCAGTTGAGAAGGATTCCCGTACACGTGGCGGAATAATCGAGGCAAAGACCAAAGTCATGAGTAGGTATGCTGTGATTATGATTTTCGGTCTTGTTTTTAAGGCGTCGAGCAGGATTGAACCAGGTGCGGCCCAAGCCTCGCTGTAGCCATACAGAAAAAGATGCCCCCGAGGCACTTCTCATCGATGAAAACTCCCGACTCCGTAGTGATAAATCGTCTATGACGGCAATGGTAATTATGAGTGCCCCCTCGCTTGCCCCTGTCGCAGCCGCCGGGAAAGGCGGCGGATATCATTGTCCTCGTGACCTAGTCCAGCCAAAGTCCCTTTTCGCACATTGTTGTATCTTTCACCAGATGCATGCTTTGCAAATTGCCTGTCGCCAGTTGTGCCCGATCGATGAACAACTTGGTTCGATAATGAGGCTACCATCTATACGGAGTTGGTGACGGTGTGGTCCTCTTCGATTGTGAGGCTTTCGCTAAAGGCTTGAACCGATTCAAGGACCTTAGCAGGTGTGACGGCGGCAAATCCCCTGATCGCTGTTAGCTGCGATTTAAAAACCTCAAACCGATGGAAGAGTAATGCCTCACCTAATCATAGAGTAGGTATGGGTGATCTGACCGCCGGCATCGATGATGGATTGCTTCGCCCTCTGAATGATGTCGTCACCGACGGAATCGGTTTTGGCCCAGACGATGACGGACTTCATCTGGTCGACGGCGAGAGCACCGGGGACGACAGCCAGAGCGGCGACGAGGAAGGTGGAGGGTCTCATGGTTGCGGAGATTGATGAGGTCGTCGAAAAGGGGTGGAACGAAGTTCTTTGCGATCGCGGATGTTGATGCGGGTCGGTATCGAGAGTCTGACTTTGCGGCGATTGATCAAAGTCGAGGATGAGGGTAATGCCAGTGTTGTAGGGTAGGTAGTATGCTTGACGAATGCGCTCAAGGGTCTTGTGGGGAGTTTGCGGTTATTTAATCGTTGCTTGCGAGTTACTGGAGAAAGTTGCTGGAGACTCGCGGATTGGTGAAGGACGGGTGGATGCAGAGAGGAAGTTCAGCAAGTTAGACGTGGACGGACTGAACTGGGCCTTGATGGATATCGAATGGATGTTTGGGTTCCCCTTTGTCATGGCAGGGTGACTGACCAGTGACCGCTGAATGGATGGGGACACAGCACGGAAGGCATCTGGGATGGGCAATCACCAGCCGAACCTTAGTTGACCACCTGCCCAGTAGGGAGCGCCGTCAGCCGTGGTGGCCCCCCTTGGAAGTAGTGGAGGTGTTCCATTGCTGTTTGTCACTCTTTTCCGTCCAGTTTGCCAGGTTCCAGCCAGTAACATACGTCAGTCGTCTGCGTCTAGAATGGTGTGGGAACCGGCAATAATGGGACAACCTGGTGGCGCTAGCAAGCAGTATGGACATGTGCAACCTCTTTTTTCTTTCGCCAGCATTTTCGTCAGATTCCTGGGTCTCGGTACAAGACAGGAAACTATCCGTACGTTCAGCGTGCAGCACACCAACTGTGTGCAGTGGCAAGGGTCTTGGCGCGGATTCAAACTGGTGACATGCAACAAAAGTCCCACTTTGCTGTTTCCTCCGCCTCCGGTCACGGGTGCTCTCCGTCGTCCCGCCAGGACTCGGCCTTCCCTGTGAGGAAGGTCACCAGTGGAAATATAGCGACATGGACCAATCTCGGGCTCCGATACTCCGTATACCTTCACCAACTTCACCTGTCCCAACGTGCCACCTTGTACATAGTAGCATTGTGTAATGTTGTGTAGAACGTCTAGCTGTAACCACCACATTCGATGGCGCAATCGACCGCTTTGTGCACCCGCATCTCCCGCTGCAGACTCGGAGCAATTTAGCGATCGGTGACAGCGATGGGCAAGCCATTGTACCGTCGCACCTCACCAGCCGACTCATGTGTACGACTTCATCCGGCTCCTCCGACGATGGAGCTCAATGTTCCAGTGTGATCTTCAGCTTGTCGTTCTTTGCTGGTATAGACTGTGTGGACCTCGTTGATCGCCTCACAAAGCCTGAACAGGAACGTTGAGCTGGCTTAGAGATATCAATTAATACTATAAGCATCCAGTGCCAATCTATCAACCTGACGTTGGTGGGGTGCTGCCGCTCAATGCATGTGATCCTCAACGCCAGCCCATAATAACCAAACAACGAAACTCCTTCCCGAGCATGCAAAGAATCAACGATGTCGTAATACAGTGGCCCTGGATGATGCTTCAGGTAATAGGGCAAACAAAACACAAAAAGATCACAGGATTGCCTCTACCCCTTCGCACTGCCCATCGCGCTGTCATTCTCGCCCCAGATATCCTTAGTCTCCTGCTCAACAGCCCGCATCGCAACAGCAACGTGTTCAAGTTTGGCAACGACGTCGAGAACACCTTTGTTGACCCGTTGGAAGTACCGATCGTTGGCCTCGCGCCTCTTGCGTGCGAGCAAGATGTCCACCTCTGTCTCCTGCTCGAGTTTCGCACCGAGTCGCTCCGTACCCCCGCTGCTACCTGGTCGCCCATTGTTGCTTCCCGTGCTCCGCGGTCCTTCGTTGCCATCTGACGCCACGCCGCTCGTCTCTCCTAGCACTGCGCTCTTGAGGTTGCGGACCTCCTCGCCTCCGGCTGCTGACGTGTTGGAGCGCTGGCCCGTCATCTCAATGGCCTCATCGGCTTCACTTCGTGCCCATGCCTGTGCCAGGTCGATCTGTGCTGTCCTCAGCTCCTCCAGCTTGCGATCGTGATCGGGTCCAAACACGTGAGTTCCACCTGACGCCGAGAGCTCGACCTCCTCGAGCGTCGCCTGCATCTCGGCCCATAACGCGTCGGTCCTGTCGCTACTACGGGCGCTATCGGCGGTCTTGAGATTCCGGACAGGGCGCGCAACGGATGGCGCGACTACCGAGCCCGTATGAAGAGATCCATTCCGTTGCATATTCATGGCCTGCTGAGGGAGAGGTGTGACGCCAGCAGACAAGGTGGCCGGCGCTCCAGGCGCAAGTATACCCGGTAACGAGGCATGAGAGGCGGCGGGAGATGGATGAAGGAATAGGGACGGCGGAGGGTCGCGCTGTTTTCCTTTGCTCTTGGCTGATTGAGACATGCCTACATTTTGTGTGTCGTCGTGAACATTCCAAGCTCGGGACTTGGCGTCTGAGACAGCTTCTCTTGAACTTGACGGCATCTGATAGGATTGGTTGGGTTTTGATAGTCGAGGCAAGCTGTGGACCATGGGGGGACACCCCTGGCTAAGACGGTACGGTCAGCAGCGTGGGGTTCGAGCTCCGAGCGGACCAAAGTGGTTGAAAGCGAAACCCGGCCGTGGTTGGGCGAACCTGCCCCCACTTTTGACTTGCAGACCCGGCCTTCTTCCGCTCGTCAGGCAATGGGACAACGCACGAGCCAGTATCACGTGATGAAAAACGACGCTCCTCCCACCGAAGGGCACAAACCCTCTGTGTGCCGAAAAAGCTGTCGTCGGACAAATCTGAGGATACCACTTTTCGCGAAGAAGCAGTCAGGCACTATCACCACCACCAAGTCAATTCCCGCGATACCCCCCAACACATCGGTACGTTTGCGCTGTCCCATCCAGAACCTCCAACCTATCGACGACGAATTCCCCGAGCAAGAAAAAATTTCAACAATCTCGACGACGAAATCTCGATTGCCACCAGCACACAACTACCCCTCTAGGAACTTTTTCAACTGACAATAGTCTCATCCAGCCAAAATGCCTCGTGGACTCAATGCGGCGCGCAAGCTGCGCATGAACCGTAAGGACCAGAAGTGGGCCGATCTCGGATACAAGAAGCGTGCCCTCGGTACCGCTTTCAAGTCCTCCCCCTTCGGTGGTTCCTCCCACGCCAAGGGCATCGTCCTCGAGAAGGTCGGTGTCGAGGCTAAGCAGCCCAACTCCGCTATCCGAAAGTGCGTTCGTGTTCAGTTGATCAAGAACGGCAAGAAGGTCACTGCTTTCGGTACGATACACCCTCTCCCGAATACCCCCCAACATGCGATTCTCGAACGACGAACAAGAGAACGGGAAAAGAAAAGCTGGTCTTGAATGGGACCATGTGGCGAAGGGAACTGAAGTGCTGACATTTTTATGATCTCTAGTCCCCAACGACGGTTGCTTGAACTTCGTCGACGAGAACGACGAGGTCCTCCTGGCCGGTTTCGGTCGCAAGGGCAAGGCCAAGGGTGATATTCCCGGTGTCCGTTTCAAGGTCGTCAAGGTCTCTGGTGTCGGTCTGCTCGCTCTGTGGAAGGAGAAGAAGGAGAAGCCCAGATCCTAAACGGGAGGCTTTTTTCGATCGCGCGAAAGCATGGGAAGGACAGTGGAAGAAAATTCGGCACTCGGAGTTTTACGCTTGCATTGGCATCAATGGGTTATGGTCCTGATACTGCGGGTAGACTTTGGTCGATGAAATAAAACATCATGAAAGTCAATACCTGAACATGCGGCATTTCACATCACACATTACACAAAACGGGGTTTATTTGGGGGTGGGTTGTGAAGAACACAAATCAAGAATCAAGGGAATGTTGATTCTACGTGCTATGAAATTTACAGACGATGTTGGTACAAGCTTTCTCCTGACATCTTTCCATACGCCGTTTTTTGAAGTTTCCTACTCCAGCTGCTTCTGACCGACAGCATCCTCGTTTCCGCCTTGAATGTATCTTACAGTGTAATCGGCCGCGAGACCCAAGCTGATGACGCCACCAGTGATCCAACAACCGTTAATGAACCACCACCAGCAGTCCTTGACGCTCTTCAGGTTGACCCGCTTGATCATGACACCGAGTGTCACCGCCGCTCCACCGACGCTGCCAATAAAGAAGGCTGGACCCGCACCAGCTGCGAACCCAGCAGCACCCAAAAGACTCAGCTGGACCGCAGCCAGACCCGTCAGGACCTGCTTGGTCTCGGCATCGTGCTTGAGGGCGATACTCTTGATGCCCGCCTTGACGTCATCCTTGATGTCCATGTGGGCGTAGATCATATCGTACAGAATCGTCCAGGCGACGTTCGATGTGTACAGAAGCCCAGCAGCCGTCAAGGCCGCGCTATTGGACAACAAGTCGATTCCGAGAGCTGGAAAGCCCATCATCGCACCCCAGGAGAAGGTGAGGCCCAGTACGGCCTGGGGATAGTAGGTGACCCGTTTCGCCAGGGGATAGGAGGCCACGAAGAGCAGACTCGGAATGCCGTACCAGAGGCAGGACGTGGGGAACTGAACCAAGATGCCCAGTCCGGCCAGGAGCTGGGCGCCGGTGAACGCGAGACCCTGGAAAGGAGTGATGGCGCCTCGCGCGATGGGCCGGAATTTCGTTCTCGTGACGTGCGGATCGAGGTTACGGTCCCACAGGTCGTTGATGCTGCAGCCCGCGCCTCGCATGATGAGGGCTCCCGAGAAGAACAGGAGCGAAGTTCCAATGACAGAGGCCGGAGACGCCATAGGCATGGCCATCGGTGCGGCCATCAGTGTTGAGAATAGACAGGGGAAGAAAAGGTAGTAAGTGCCTGCCGGCTTATCGATACGGGTAAGTTCTGCGTAGGGGACCCATGATGCGGGCAGGTAAGAGATGATACCGGTCGTCGGCGGCGAGTACACAGCTTCAGGTGATGCTGGTTCGGGAGTGTCTGGAGCAATGGCTGTTGTGAGGCGTTTCGTGGTGGTGTGGAGAGCTGTGTGCTGCTGATGAGCTGAGCTCCGAAGAGTGAGATATGTGCTAGGCTTGCGGTGTGCCTGCAAGCCCAATCGAGATGGTGACGCCGCTGAGAGAAATCTCGTTGTGCCAGATGGATGGTTGCATGCCGCCCTTAGGGGCCCTCTTAGCAAGTTGACTTGCCTCATTTCGAGTCACTGTCACGATATTAGTATAAGTGACACATTGACGATTAAAGAACACGTAGAAGAGTTTACAAGCTGTTCGCAGTAATACCAGAGATAAGGTACAAAAGTTTTTAAGCTCTAAAAGGAGTGATATTTGCAATATGGAAAACATTGAAGCGTTGAGCCTTGAATCCATCTAAACTGTGAAGCTCTTCAGCTGTGATGTGCAAGGGTGCCAGCTCCCTCAACTATGTTCACCATAGCGCGATACAGACATTTCATCGAAAGGCCTTAGCTTCGGAGGCAAGAGCCCGTGGAAATCTTCTAGCCAGTATTTCCACTGGAGAAGAACGAAAAGAAACCTTAAGACTTACCGACAATCGATACGGAGCTCTAAGAAAAACCAGATATGCCCCGTCAACTTTTTGCACCCGTCACCGAGAGAACCGAAATTTGAGAGCCGTCGCCAAAGGGTCCAGAGCTTAAGTGTGGTCCGTGCTGTTTGATCCTTGGGGGCCAAGGTACCGGTAGATTCGCAGACCTTGATTGGCTGCGCATTTGACTTTCGTTCCTCCCCATCGCCTTTGAATCTCGAATTGTTCAGCCTCGCCCGACGCCACTTTCCGTTTACGCGACACGCTTTCCAGCCTCTGGATCGCACCGCCGTTTGTCGCGAACATCACCAGTCGGCGTCTTCGCCGGTCATCCTACCAATTCCGCCGGCTCGACGCGCCGCAGGTCGTCTCGATTACGCCTGGGGATACATGCGTCTCGCATGTCCTGACCGACGCGTCAAAGATAGCATTCTCATGCGATTCCCCGCCCGAAAGTAGCCATAGCCAGCCTTCAAGATGCCGCCACCATCGCATCCCCAGGCCAAGTTCGATCCGATTCCCCCGGACTTAGACCTTTTCACGCTTGTCGATCATACCCCGAATTTCGAATGGGTCCTCCGAATTTCGACTGCTCAGATTCAAGGATTGGGCCCCCAGGAGTTTGAGAAGTTGGTCCAACTACAAGTCATTCAGGGCGGGAAGCCCTTGGTGATTGAGAAATGGAACGAGGTTCTTCCCGAGTGGCTCTTCAGTGGAGAGTGGATGGAGAAGACATACGACAAGAAGCGTGAGTGTAGTCACCTTTTGCCTAATCGCGGCAGCAGCTGACATCAAGACAGAGGAAAATGTCCGTGACATTACCGGCCAGACCGAGATTCCGATGACCACAGGCCACTATATGAGAGCCATGAAACAACTCACCAACCAATGGACACCGACCAATTATCGAGACGAGAGACGGCAACGCCTTTACCTAAAAGACATCGACTGTCCTCCCGAATGGCAAGAACACCTGCAGAAAGTCATTCCTCCCAACCTATTTTACATGAACGAAAATGTCACGCAAAAGGGAGCTGCAGACAGTCGGGAAAGTGATCCTTTTCGTGGCTTTGGCGATAGGTCAAAGGTGGCACCTGCGGGAGATCTCATGTCAAGCCTGCCCGAGGAGATGCGAGCACAGAATCTCATGTGCTATATCGGACACGAAGGAACATTCACCCCGGCGCATCGTGAAATGTGCGCCAGTCTCGGACAAAACATCATGGTTGAGGCTTCGGGGAGTAAGAACGGAGAGAAACCTGGAAGCTCCATCTGGTTCATGACGGAGACCAAGGATCGAGAAGTCGTCCGCGAGTACTTCCTGTCTATGCTCGGCCACGACATCGAAATTGAGAAGCATTTTGCTCAGATCAACGCCTGGAAAAAGGCAACCTTTCCGGTCTACATTGTCGAGCAGAAACCCGGCGATTTCATCCTCATCCCCCCTCTAGCCCCTCACCAGGTCTGGAATAGGGGCACGCGCACCATGAAGGTCGCGTGGAACCGCACGACTGTCGAGACCCTGGACATGGCACTCCACGAAGCCCTTCCCAAAGCTCGTCTTGTCTGCCGTGATGAGCAGTACAAAAATAAGGCTATCATCTACTATACGCTTAAGAAATACTTCGCGCAGATGGTAAAGGCCGAGCAGGACAGCGAGATGGGCATTGCCGGTCTAAGCTCGGAGCTTTTCCGGTCATCCTCACGGTATAAGCAGCTTGCCAAGGATTTCCGCCATCTTTTCTCACTCTACACCGAGATTCTTGTTGACGAAATGTTTGCGACCAAGGAGAAGAACGTCGAATATGTCGAGTACGATTCTTGCGTGACCTGCTCATACTGCAGATCAAACATTTTCAACCGATTCTTGACCTGCAAGCACTGTGTGCGGACTCTGGTCAACGGAGATGAGGATGCATACGACGTCTGTATGGAATGCTACGCCATGGGACGATCCTGTGTCTGCATATCCAAACTTCAATGGTGCGAGCAATGGTCGTGGGAACAACTGACGGAGGATTACGAACTCTGGCGGGCGATGATCATCAAGAACGACGGCTTCGTTGATATAGAGCTATCACCTCAGCCTCTTGAAATCGCTCGCACCCGGCGAGGTAAGAAGGCACTGGCCGAAATTTGCCAGGAGGGTTTGCACAGGCGACCTTTCAAAGATATTTCGAGGCTTGACGAGGACAAGCCACTCACCGAGTCCGAACCCGAGCCAGAATTGGACGACAACGGCAAGCCCAAGAAGAAAAAATACAAACGGAAGAAGAAGAAGGGAGAGCTTCGTCGCTGCCACGTTTGTTGTCACAAGGACTACGCCTACAAGGTGCAAGAATGCTCAAATCCAGAGTGTAAAGAAAGTTACTGCTACGGCGTGCTTTACCGCGCGTTTGATCAGATGCCACAGACGGTACAGGAGAACGAGAATTGGCTTTGCCCAAAGTGCCTGGGCATCTGTAATTGCGGTGCATGTCGCCGTGCCGAAAGCGGCAACCCCTATACGCCAAAGAACACCCTTCTCGGTCATGATACCCGGGCTATTGCGGACGATAGAAGTGTTGAGGCCCTCGTCGACTTCCGCGTGCACAATCTCAACTGGCTCAAGACAGCTGGTGAAGAGGGCCGCAGCGCGAACAGCAAACGTATGAAGGAGCTACGGGAGAAGGCCGACACCGCAAAGGCTCAGGAGAGTGCTTCTCTGACTGCCGAAGACATCGCTAATGGCGCTAACGGTGCTACCGCGTCCGCGGAGGGTGGACTGTACGGATACGGAGATCAGAGCCATGTCCTCGGTGAGCAGGAGGGACATCATGCTGATGATCGCGATCCCAACGCAACTCAAGACATGTCGCAGATGGACATTGACCCGTCTGCTCCAGTGGCGAACATGAATGGGGACCCCGAATGGGACCAGTCAGCATACCCGGATCCCTTGGGCATGGATGGCCAACCCATGTTCGGCATGGGTTACTACCAACAAAGTGGTCCAGATCAGATTCTATTCGACCCGTTCCAAATGCCTTCAACTGACGCCATGGTATTTGACGATGAGGCTGAATACGTCAAGAATATGTTGCGGACACAGAAGCGGAAGGCAAAACAGGAGAATGATTTGGATCCGGACTTCCATGGCCCAAGGCCCCAAAACAGGAAGAAGGCAAAGAAAGACGACGGTGCTGACGAATCTGCCATGGATCCGGCATTGTTCGGTTCGGCACAGCCTGCTTCCGCGGGCGCCGCACCCGAAGCTGCTGAGGGTGATACTGTCGAGCCAGCTGGGGTGAGCGGTGATCCTGAGGATGAAGCCTCGGCCCAGCTTGAAAGAGAGGCAGTCCAGGCAGGCGGTCCAGCACGACGCGGGATGCCAGCTCCTCAATTCCCGGCAAACGTTCCTTCATTGCGACATGCAAGGCCTAGAGCGTCTTATGCTGAGCCAGAAGAACCAATGATCGACGACCCTGATGACATGGTGCCGGCTTTCAAGCAAAGGCCACCGGTCCAAAACGATGAGCCGGAGGCGGGCGATGCCAGTAATGACCCTAGAGACATGGCTTCTGACGCTGTGCGTGCTCTCATCCAGAAGGGAACTGATGCTGCAGCCGCCACCGCCGCCGCTGGTGGAGCCGAAACGCCCACAGCACCAAGGAGGCGAGGCAGGCCGCCGCGGAGCGCGAACTCGACGCCGGGCTCGGTGCCGAGGGCCCCTCTAGCCGATGCTGTTCCAAAGCCATCTGAACTTGCAGCAAGAAATGCAGCGAAGAAACGTGAAGAGCGAGCATCGCGACGTTCGGGCCTTAGCCGCGTTGTGACTATAGATGGAGCCAGCTCGTTCAACCCGAGAGCTAGGGGCAACACAGCTAGCGACGACGACGATGACGACGACGATGCAGATGATGAAGACGCGGCTCACGATGTAACTGAAGCTGAACTCGAGGCCCAACTTGAGCGAGAGTTGGCTGGAGAAGGACCATCCCAGAGTGCACCCGTCACCTCCATCGAGACCGAGACGGCGGAGGCAACCGCGGCACCGCCTAAGAAGCGCCGTGGTCGACCGCCCAAGAACAAGACCGCCGCGGTAGAGAAGGCACCTGTCGATCGATCACCGCCCCCGCCTCCTCCGGGTGCCACAAAGATGATGTCAATGGCGGCCCGTGTTGCAGCTCGCGGAGGAAAGTTCAAGATTACGTCGCGCAAGTCGCGAGATGCGAGCGCGAAACAGACCCCGACTCCAACCCAAGCGTCATCCGCGAGACCTTCAGTCAGTCGCAGCGAGCAGCCAGCCAAGACTGTGCCTTCTACTGAAGAGGCGACGGAGCCAGCAATGGAGACCACCAGAGAGCCTTCGAGAGAACCAAGCGTAGATCTCACTCCTTCACCTCCTGGTGCGCCTGCCAGAGTGAGAGAGCCAAGCTCGGGTCATACGCCTCCACCCCCGGGCACCTCTGCGGACAGACAATCCAGCTCTGATCACACGCCTCCGCCTCCCGGTGCTTCCAGGGGCAGACAGTCGAGCTCCGACCACACACCTCCGCCTCCAGGTGCCGTCGGTCGACGCTGGCGCAAGTCGGATGAAGACGAGTCGGACTTTGACGCTCCCGTCGCGTCGCCGTCCTCTGCATCTTCCTCTGATTCCGGCATTCCCGGAGATCGTTCTCCTCCTCCGCCGCCGTCCGCGCGCCGAGGTAGGCCTTCGGGGGGTCTGACTGTCGTGAGAATCGGCTCCGAGTCGGAATCGGAGAGCGAGATCTCGTCGTCTTCTGAATCGGATAGCGGTATCGGTGGTCCAGAGCCTAGCAGGATGCGAGGCGGGTCTATTCGGGGCGGCGCTACTCGTGGTAGAGGGAGAGGACGTGGACGTGGAAGGGGTCGTGGTCGTTAAAGACTTGTAAATTAGAATGCGGAAAAATAGGGGTCACATCACGTTTGGCGTTTTTGGAGGGAGGGGAAGGTGGGCTTTCCCAAGGACCTGTTTATTGTAGCATCACACTATACCCCCGAACGTATGCTTCTCTCGTTGAACATTTTTTTCACAACGTTCTAGTTAGGACCAAATACCAGGGACAGTTTGCGCATCCTGGCTGGAGATGGAAATCTCCTGATGGCTTTTTACTGTGTGTAGAGACAATATGTTACTCGCCGCCAAATAGTGACATGGGAAGGAAAAAGACAACAAAAAGCATCGGTCGTTGGTGGTATTCGAACTCACAAGCTACAGCTCGGTAGCTTTACACTTCAGGATTAGGGGTATAACCATCTTAAGCTTCTGGGCAAGAGTCCCTTTTACTGCTGCTGAGAATAGTCAGAGGTGAACTTGTTTACAGAGCCCATGGATGGAATAAACAAAAGGAGGAAAAGGCTAGTCACGAAGGTATCTATTCATAGTATTCTCTCTTCTGCCGTATTACTCAAACAACAAGACATTTTTTGCGCCCCATCCTGGAGTCATGCGAGCCTCACTCGTTCCGTCATTTCTTGACTCTGCTCAATTGTTAAATTACCAACACCACCACTTCAGCCCTAATCTCCTTCTCAGACCACGTAAATGTCAACGCTACGAATCGATCCGAGTCCTCTTCTTACTCGGCAGACGCTCTGGCAAGTGCCTCGTGCAAGTGCGGCGGGAAGCGGTAACGCAGCTGCGAGGTGTACGTGGTGAGGTCGAGCGTCATCTGCTTCATCTGCTCGACCATCATGCGACGAGTGCCCTCGTTGCCACTGAACTGGCCGCCGGTGAGCTGGTCGCGCTGGCGCGTGCAGCAGATGATGGTCCACATGAGCAGATTCGGCACGTTGATAGAGACGGGCTGGGAGAGGCCGGAGAACTTTGCGGCGTAGGCGCGGATAATGCTCGGGTCGCCGCTGGCGTCGAGCGGGAGAATCTCGAGGCCGCGGATTTTCTAGAATGCCAAAATTAGTCATCAATGTGCGACGGATATGGGGGAAACAGTGAGTGGTTGCGAGGTGTCACTTACGTCCAGACATTGAGCCCATTGACCGGCCTCGACGAGGGACTTGATGGTGCTCATCTCGAGCAGGACGCGGCAGGCGACTCTGTTCTGCTCCTGGATCTTGCGGTGGAACATGGCATCGCGCTCGTACATGGACATCATCGTACGGGCAAGCTCCACGGGGTCGTCGATGGAAGCCAGGCTAAGGCTGCTGCCGGTCTCGGCCTCCTGGCCGGCGGCGCGAGGCTTAACGGGCATGAGGCGCATGGGATCCTCGCCAATCTCGAGGGAGATGGCCTCACTGAGTGCACGGCTGACAATCGAGACGACGGTATCGTACTCGCCAGCCAGGTGGTACAGAAGGACTGAGTCAGTGGTGCGGCCGTTCTCGTCGGCGAAGCTAGCAGCTTGGACGGTGACGGTGTTGATAAAGTCGTTTTCTTCCGTCAGACCGATCAAAGAACCGCGCTCCTCGATAATACCGCGTATCCGCTGGCCATCAGGGCGGATGTCGCCGATGAGCTTGCTAAACTCACGCGTTTCGAGCACGAGCTCGCGCAAGGCCTCCCAGCAGAGGTTAGCATGACGACGGCCAGCCTCGCCAGACAAGTCCATGTTGAGGCAAATGAGAGTCAGATAGTCAACAGCGGACACAACGTCGGCTGCTCTGAAGTCCCTTGTGTAGTAGCCAATCATCCTGCCAAAGTTGATCTGAACAGAATCCTTGACGTTCAAGCTGCGTAGATCATTGGAGGCGCTGAAAGGATCGGAAGGTCGAAGGAGGCCGTAGTACTCGAGAGCAATGGCGAAGTGGACTGCGTCGACGTAGGAAAAGGGGTAAAGGTACGCAATGGCCTCCTCGAACATGCCTGACAGTACCTGGAGGTAGAAGAACATGCCAAAGCTGCCACTGTTGTCTTCCGCAGAGGTCTTGGGGAAGTGCTTGGCTCCGATTTCCTTGATACTGGACTGCAATTCGGAAAGGCCGTAAGCCTCGCTAGCCACCTCAACCGAACGGTCGCCCTCTCTAGCAAGGTTGAATTGAAGCCAAATCCAGTCGTTGATATCGGTGTTGAGGCCATCCAGACTCCGATTATTCAGGTCACAGCGACCAATAATCTTGTAACAAGCCATCCGGAAGGGATCGATGGAGTTGTCGGGAGCGTTGCGCACACGCTGAGTGTACTCGGCATTGCATCTATCCTGCAATGTGCGCTTCAAGCGGCGGTCTTCGTTAGAAGCATAGCCGTTGAGATAGCTCTGGAATGTGCGGTCGATGCTGCGGAACTGATTGCCGTTATCATTCACATACGTCGCAGCTTCGCTGACGTGACCAGAGCGTAGCAAGTAGAAGACGATGGCCCACACATATTCACCACCAGTTTGCTGAAGGTCTGTGTTATCAGGCACCAAATCCTTTCGTGCAGAACGTAACCGGATGTAGGCTCTGATCTTGCTGACAATATCGGGGCGGCCACCGAGGTTGGCTTCGTGGGGGTGTTTTGCAATGAGGGCCTCGACTTCTTGAAGGAATTGCTTCTCAAGATATCTGTTGGCACCATCCAACAGCCTCTTTCGCATAGATATCGAGCTGGCAGAGTTCGGCGATTCATCCAAGTACATCTTGGCAAATTGCCGCTCCTTCGCAGTGGCACCATTGATGGTAGTCTCTGCTTCAGGGTCTTCTCCGACGATCTCGCGAACAGCATAGTACGCCTCAACGATGTGTGGCGCATATGGGTCTAGAGACCGGTGCTCGACATCCGCGAGCTCTGAAAGGATGGGATAGGGATGGGCAATGAGCCGCGCCTGATTGAGGTTGCGGACCTTTTCGGAAAGCTTGTTCTGCTTCTCCCGTAGAGATCTGTCGTCAGAATTGATGTGGCCGGTCAACGAACCGCCATTGTCCGTGGACCGATCAACATCTGAGAACTCTGGCTGGTGAGACCCGATCTTGCTTGCGTTGCCGATGACCGAGCGATGCATGCTCGACTTGCCCAGGACGCTTGCTCTGCCAGAACGAGCTCCAGTCGCCTGGCTCTTGCTTCGGCGCGAACGACCAAAGCCACCAGAGGTCTCTCTTGTCGACGCAGCGGGTCCGAAAGAAGACTCTTCACGAGCCTTGATACCAAAGTGCTCGTAGATGCGCTTGCGCTGGGCGTCCCATTCCATCGTCACGTTGTCCTCCAAGAAGTTATCAAAGTCGCGGACCGATCTCTCTAAGCCGTCCGCAATCATGCTCATCGTTGTCTTCGTCTGGAGGTTCGCGAGGTACGTCTCGACGTCGATTTCGGCGGGTGAGTAGCCAGAGGGTCTCTCGACACGGCCAGTCTGCAGATCGAGGGATCCGAGGTCTTTCGCGGCGGTAGAAGGATCCACGCCAGATGCAGCGAGGAGGTAGTGCGCTCTACCATCGGAAGGACGCTCCTGAGCCTTTGTTCCCAGCTTCTTCAAGCGCTGGCGAAGGTCGCCCAGGCCCAATTGCAGACTAGGGAGGTCCTCCATGCCATTTTCGCCATCTCCTTGCTTCTTGCTCTTGGCGAACAGGCTGTCAAAGTATGCGCCTGACGGTTGACCCTGCTGGATTTGGGACTGGTTGTTTGTATTCTGCTGCGGTTGCTGCGATGAGGGGAAGAGTGAGCCGCCGAGAGTGTTGTTTGCAGTAGTCTGGCCGAAGGTCGAGCCCGTCGTTTGCGCCTGGGGTTGGTTTTGTTGACCACCTCCAATGGCGCCGAAGAGAGATGGCTTCTGTGCCGTTGATGCTCCCAGCCCACCCAAGCCTCCCAAGCTGAGTCCGCCTGATTGTTGCTGCTGGCCTTGTTGCTGCTGTTGTTGCTGAGGCGCACCAAACAGCGAGGATCCTGTCGCCGGTTGTGCCGTCGTCGATGTGCCGAAGAGACCGCCGGTGGTCGCAGGTTTGGCCTGATTGAGGTTTCCGAATAGACCGCCTGAAGCAGGCGTAGAGCTAGTCTGTTGGGTGCTGGTCGTGTTCTGCTGTCCAAACAAACCTCCTCCTGTGCTGCTCTGTTGCTGGGTTCCGCTAGTCGAGGTTCCCAGACCACCCAGAGGGTTGTTGCCGAAGAGCGACATATCGTAAAATTTTCGTGGTCGCGTCCAGTCGTAGGCGGGGTTGGGCGCAACGGTGAAGGGGATTTCGAAGGTGTTGTCAATGGATGAGCGCGCTTGAGACAGCTGGCCAGGCGCGTTTGGAGAATGAAATTTTGAGGTTTGGGAGAGCTCTCAGCCAGAGCTCCACTGATTGGTGGGGAGCGACCAGGCAACGGCCTGCATATATTCTCCGCACGGGGAAAGAGTTGCCCGCCATCCCTCAGCACTTACGGCCCCAATTACGTGCGCCGTCTCCTCCGACCCGGATAAAGACACTCGGAGTCCGTTCCCATGAGCTGGAATACAATTATGATAGCAGGCCATTACTGTGACGAGCTGCAGTGGCTCTGCTCGTGTTTGGACCTCTCATCGTATGAAGAAAGCATTGGAGTGAAGTAAGCTGAGCTACTGCAACACCCTGGAGCTCTCCAGCCAGATCAGACGACTTTGCATGTGAGCTAGCTAAGCTACCGTATTCATTATCATGTTATGTATCCTGAGATTTATTCCCTTTTCCACTCGTCGCTCTTCCATATGACTGTTCCTATCTTGGCAGGTAGTGCCCAATTTGTGCGCCGCCATTTCCTAATCACGCAAGCACCGGTAGACGCAGACGGCTGATGTTGATATGCGAATGACGGATATGGTCTTTATATGAGTGATACTGAGCCGACAGACATGTCAGTCAGCGACCAACTTTGCGGTGAGATACACATATAGTCAAGCCTGAATTTGAGGAATGTATTACTACTAAAAAAGGGTTTCTTCATGACTCGGCGACACCAACCCGACAGATTCGGAAAGCCATTTACAGTGGTGGACTCGCAGATTATACCAACAGTCTCCACCAGTCGTTATAGTCGATCGTATCAATTTGCCAGGAGTTGAGACCCTAATTCGATTGCCGGCGGATGGTCAAACCCCGTCGGTGATGATGATACTCTCCGAAGACGAGTCGCAATTTTTCTTGTGTCGATATCTATCCAACGTTGGGGGAGAGCCAAAGACTTGATTTGACAACCGGAAGGATAAATAGTCTGATAGACGACGTCAACTTACACACTCCTTTGACATCATTATCAGACTTAGATTTTAACCAGATCCCCTCACACTCTTCAGGCTCGCGTTATTCTTGCAATTACAATCTGCTCATCAAAAATGCGTTCCGTCACATTGCTCCTCGTCATTTGCAACGTTCCGGCAATCTTCGCCACTTGCAGGTCCGTCACGCAGCCATGCGTAAGTTCTTCTGGAGAGGCCAATGGCAGTTGAGGAACTTGACTTTAATTGACGATATTTCCCAGACTAATTTTCAAACTTGCTATGGGTTGGAAATGGCATCGACCTGTGCTTCTGACGAGTACGTGAGTCGTGAAGGAAGTTGCCAGTCTGTAACATCTGCTACCAACAGTCACGTCACGGTAAGCCATCTCTCTTCCAACAGATAGAGCATTGTGGCTGATCGAAATTTCCAGTGCGAGTGTTGTAAAAAGAAGTGAAAAAAACCCCGTTCGTCGGGGGTGCTGGGGCGAAACCCAGACCTTTGAAGTTGAAGGCGGCAAGGCAATCTCGTCTCATAGGAACAAGTGTGTCAGCTATCTGACCCTACTGAGACACCGTGTATTAAGTTAGAAGATGCCCACGAAATAAGTCTGTTGGCTCTCAGCCACGAACATAGATCATACAACTAGAACAGCCCGACTTTTGATCGATTAGAATCCCATTCATAGCGATTATCTCCCAAGAGTAACCCTATCAGCAAGCTGACCAAACTCCCCTGCTCCAAGCGTTGTCGTTCCGTTTGACTTTCCCTTCAGATGAAACCAAGTAGGCCCAGGTGTCAATTCCCATAGTAATGATGTCTACCAGGCATTGGACCCGTGTCCAGTCCCGTGCCTAGGCCTATGGCAGTCACTGCACCCCCTGTCTTCCTGTCTAAGGTGGGTTTGATAGAATGATACCATCACTCATCGCTGCCAGTATATAAGCGTTATTCATGGGACCCGTTTGTAGATGGCAGTCTGAGGCCAGCAGCAACCGCAGGTAATGTGAGTGCCGTTACGTTTCCAAGCGGCTGACGTCCAACGACAAGTAAACCTCAAGTCCTCAAAACTAACATTATATTAGGTTGTGTTATGTCCTTATAGTACTCTCACGTGCCTCCGTACTGTGTGTACGACTAGTCAAAAATTTCAATGGATATGGAACACCAGAATATCTAGGATGATGTGTCGTTGGGGTTTGTAGCTGTTCCCGTGAATAATAATGATATCTGACTGCGAAGTTGCATACCCTCCCATCATATCCTTCAAGAAGAACCGTCTCTCTTCTTCACAAACTCTGTCTCAAAAGGAAGCCCATTCGATATCCTCACCGCACCATAAAGCGCAGAGACGTCCAGCTGCCGGCCAACCGACTCGCCGTACGCTTTCGCCACCTCCAGGTTCTTCATAACAAGCGAAGACACACCGAGTTGCACTCCCAAATCCGTCGCAGCAGTCTGAATCTCTTGCCCGCCTAGAACCGCAAGACCAACATCTGCCCACGGTCTTTCGCCTCGTGGTGGCATGTACGCCCCGGTGGTCAGACGCTGCGAGATCATGAGCCCTGGCAAGCCGTGCTGCTGCTGGATCAAGTTCTCGACGTCGGCAACCCCTAATCCAGCCTTCTCCGCAAGGACGTGAGCCTCAGCAATGACCTCTATCATACCGATTCCGAGTGAGTTTCTGTTTGATATGCCTTAGTACCTTTTCTCTCATAAAGAAAAAGAAAAAGAAATGTCTGGAGGTTCAGTTACTCACGCAACAGCTTTCAGACTGCTTGCAAGCCGCACATCATCTCCGAGTCTCAAGATCCCTCTACCCATCACCCCGACAATGTACGGGTTGACGACGTCGATGGCAGCCTCCGCCCCTGCCAATATCCACAAAAGTTGTCCCTTTGCGGCTACGGGGCTGGCACCAAGGACAGGAGCCGCGACGTACTCGGCACCCTGTTCTCTCAACCTCGACCTCACTTGAGCTGAAATTTTGGGATGAATGCTCGAGGTATCGACAACGACTTTCTTGTCAAAAGGGATAGTCGCACCATTTGACTCTAGTATTGTGTTTAGCACTGTTTCAACCGCATTTCCATCGCTTAGAGACAAGAAGATGATGTCAGATTTCGCGGTAAGCTCATCAAGGCTGCGAGAAACACCACCCAAGGTTTCCAGGGCTGCACCCCTGGACTTGGTGCGATTGTAGAAACTGAGATTCGGCGCGCCCGACTGCGAAAGGTGCTTTTGTAGGTTGGTCGCCATGCCCAGCCCCATGGAGCCCAAACCTGTTTATTTGCGCGTGTTAGTGAGGTGAAAAGTAATGGGATTTCTAACGGGAAGATCCAACTTACCTATCCATCCTAGCCTCAGGCGAGGACTGGCTGCGGGTACAATAACACTGCTCATGATGTAATGCGTATGATCCTGAAACTGATTTATTGAAGTGCTATTTCATGATGAGAGCTTGGCAAGACACCTAGCCTTTTAAGCTTTGGGGAATTGCACATTGTAGAGCTGCCAGTCAGCCTTGATGACACTGCAAGTCTCCGGGGTAGGATCTAAATGTCCGACGGAGGCGGCGATTACATCCTTGGATTTTCAAGTTTAGAAGCATTTCTCATTGACGACGGCAATTCATCGATAGCTCCTCATTTCGTATCAGATATCTTGAATTCTGTTGATCTAGACGTAAATGCGCATGAAGTGCTAGGTGTGCATGTAAATAATCGCGGCATTCCTTCCTTGGCACCAATACCAATAAGTGACTTCTCGCATCCTCACTCAGATACTCCGTCAATAACAGCCCACCTTGTGACTATGGCATCTCAATCACTCCCAGTTCTTGTCATCATTGGCGGCGGCGGCATCGGTCTTGCCACAGCCCACCGCCTTGGCCCTGGCCGACGAGTTCTGTTTGCAAGCCGCTCCCCCTCCACCCTCGACGCAGGGGCCGAATCCCTCAAAAAGAAGAGCATTGAGGTTACCACGAGACAGGTCGACGTGTCTTCCTATGACTCCGTGGCGGCCGTCGCAAAGACGGCCGCAGCCCTGGGCGCCATCGAGGCCGTCGTACTGACATCCGGCGTCAGTGCGGTAGTCGGGTCAGTCGAGATGATTCTGACAGTGGACATCCGGGGCACCGCGAATGTCATTGATGCGTTTGGCAAAGAAGTTGTTATGCCTGCGGGTTCTTCGCTTGTTTGTACCGGTAGTACAGCGCAAGGCTTATGCCCACCCATGTCCCCAGAGCTGGAGACGCACCTCGCTACGGCACCGCTCTCATCCCTTTTGTCTCCGAATCAGGAGCTTGATCGTATTATTAGTGGAAAGAGCAGAGTTGCATATTATGTTGCGAAGAAGGCCAACTTCCTGCGGGTTCAGGCAGCGGCGGCGTCGAGGGAGTATGCCGGCAGAGGCGTAAGGGTTAATTGTGTTAGTCCCGGGATGACGGAGACGAACATGCTTACGGCAGAAAAGTCGGTGGATATGGTGGGTGATATGATTACTGCTGCGCTAAAAGTTCATCCTTTGAAAAGGGCGTCCACGGCGGATGAGATTGCTCAGGCGATTGAGTTCGTTGTGAAATGCGGCTACGTCAATGGAGTTGACATCCTCGTTGATGGGGGAATCAGCGCGGTCGAGTTGTGGAGTAGCATCGTCTGTCTATCCTGAAAAGGCAGCGAATCTGAGGAAGTCCATTGAGGAATAGCTCTAGAATTCAGGCTTAGTATAAATCTGGATTTGGTGAGAGCATCAACACCGGGTAATCTAACTCGCAAATCTGCCAGAATGATCGTCGATTGAAGGGGAAACAGTTGAGATGATCGATTAGCTAATGATATCTCATTCGCGATCAGGCTCAACTTTGCTGAAGGAGAAGAGAAAGAGCTTCAATCTTGCTTTTGCTTTCTGACATTACCGGGACTTGATTTCTTACATGTTTTTAACATCAAACTAATGTCCTCGAGAGGCATCGCGCCGTGATGTTATACCTCTTCTTTTCATGGTTGACTAAGTTATCCCTACAACGGAACCTCACCTCGGATTCTAAGGATAGATAGACGAATGCAGGCACTCAGTAACTAGGGAACTACTTCCGTGGAAATGAGACCCAACTTGTGGCACCCAGCATCTTTATTTTCCTCATAAGCTCACAACAGTCTCTGCCCAAACTTGAGGATAACTGCGATGCAGGACTGTTACAGGGGACATTCGCAAACCACAAAAAACTGGATCAATTAGCAAGAGAATAGGATGGATGATATGTCAGATGTCGGCCGACAGTGACGGACACGGAAACCCACGCCGCATAGGCGCACCTTCAGCCGAGCCCGTCAACCACTCACGCCGCAGACTCCAGTTATTGCTGACGGTGTGGGGTCATTCGACTTGTCAAAGGATCTGTCCGTCTTACATGTATGGTTTATTTGAACTGAATCTCGAGCTTCATTTCCATCATGAGACTTCACCCGTCTATCGCCAAAGTCTAGCATTCTCAAGGACTTCTCCATCGAACGCCACAAGAACCTCTCCCAACAATGGCCAACCCAACATCCTCACCGCCCCGGTCCTCACGACACCCCCTCCTAACAACCCTCTTCACAACAATCTTCGCCCTCCTCGCAGTCGCGGGCGTCTACTTCATCCGCATCCAACCAGGCCACACCTCCTTTACCCGAAACCTCACCGACCTCGTCGAGACGGAGAAACTCCAAGATGGCTCCCGTCTCTACACGACCTACGCCGGCCTCAAACCGCTCGACCTCGGCCTCACCTACCTCGTCGCCTCCTTCGCTCAGGGACCTCTGAGCCTCAACGAGCCGGCAAGGATCCAGCAGATCCACTTCCTGCTCAACTTCTTCCCGGCCGTGGTGGTCTTCAACGTCGAGGCCTATCGCTCCAGGAACCGTTGGAGTTTCCTCAGCTTGTAAGCTCCCCTTCCCTTCCCTCCATCACGACTTTCTCAACCCACCCACCAAAGCTCAGAAGCACAAACAAGCAAAACTAACACGATAACACAGTCACGCCGCCTGGGCAGCGCTCTATCAAACAGTAGGCGGCGGCGTCATAATTCCCCTCTACCATCTCGCCTACACCCTCCTCACCACGCGGAAAACCTACCTCGTCTCGGGCGGCGATGTGCCCCTCCCCCTCGCAAATGCCCTCCTCCCGGCCTCCCTCCTCATCTTCGCCCTCCCGACCGCGGCAATGTACTACCCCTGGTCCTCCCCCCGCCTAGCGCAGAACCTCATCGCCTTCTGGCAGGTCGTGCCCGTCCTCGTCAACGCCGGGATTTGGCTCCTGGCAAGCACTGTTTACAGACCCAAACAAACTCCTGAAACTAAGAAGACGAAGACGGCCACCCGCAAGCAAACAACCCTCGTCCTCCGCCGCCTCTACTCCACCGCCATCCTCGTCGCCTCAGCATCCCACTTCTACACCCTCTACACAATCTTCACCTCCCAAAACAAATACCTAACCCTGACAAACGTATTCCTTCCACTAAGCGACATCTCAACCGGCGACGTCGGCACAGGCCTATTTCAAATCTTCCAGTGGGATTTCTGGCTCATCTTTGGCTCCTCGAGGCTGTGGTGCGCCCTCGTCGTCTACGACGTCCAGAAGCAGCGGCACGGCAGGGTCAACCTCAAAAGGTTTCTGGCGTACTACGTCCTGGCCAACAACTTGGAGTTCGTCGTCGGGCCGGGGGCCGTGTTGGCGGGTGTTTGGCGGTGGAGGGAGGAGAGATTGGTTGAGATCGAGGCCATGGCTGGGCGTCTGGAAAAGGAGCACTCTCTCTAATTGGAGATCAAGTGAGACCATGTCGAGATAGCTTCCGACATGTCCAGAATGATTTACATGTTACATCACTTCAGTGGACGGACCTGAACGCACAGGACAAATGTACCAGTGTCGACATTATTCCCCGGCCTAGATCGATAATGTCTGCCTCTATGTAAAATAGTTGGAAAAGCACCCCTTGCTATATAATACTCGACACAGCCATCTTTGATCCTCTGGACCGTGTCTGCTCGCTCAGCAGAGCTACATGCATCGAGACTCCTCGCGGTACTCCAACGAATGAAGAAAAATAACAAAGTGAACTATCAAGAAAGATTTGAAAGGCTGAAATTGCCCAAGTGAGATAGATGACTTACTGGTTCCGTGGGGAACTTCTTTCCGTACCGGCGCTGCGCAACGTCCAAGTCCTTAACCCAGACCCAAAAAACCGACACGGCATTCCTTGGCCGTGCCGGTCATCTTATCCCAGTCCTAGTCGCTGTAGGTAGGGGGCGAAACTCTGTTCCACGTATGTCCCCCGCAAATATCAACTCCGTTTCTCCCCTTTGATCCGAAAAACAAGAACCGAACAAGGCCATACATTTGACCGAATGCGTGACGTAATTGGTTTGAAGCAAGTCGAAATGGTCTACAGGACCTCAACAACACGGTCCTGAACGTTCCTGACAATCTCCGGAACCTGGTCCACCTTAGATCCAACCATAGACCAGGCCGCGGCAAAGTAGTGAGGATAACGGCTGTATAACATAGCAGCCAAAATACATGTAAGAAGGGGAATCTGGTTCAAGTCAGTCTAACGGGCCAATTTAGAATGCATGCGTGGTGGAGCTTACCCAAATGAACCACAGGTTCTTGTCGCTACGCATGCCCTTGAATTTAGCCTCGTGGGCCCGGAGGAAGTTCTGTTGCTGTTCCTTCGTAATGGCACTCTTGCGTCCAATTCTGAGTACGCTTGGCACTGGCGCCGTGCTTGACGATGCCTCCGTGACCTCGGTTGTCTGCGTGTCATAAATGGTCGCACATTTGATATCGGCAGCAGCCTCAGCGGCGGCTCCGAGGGCGGCGGCTTGTTTTTTGTCAAGTTCATCTTGCGGGAAAATTTCGTCATAGGACGGCGGCGGTGCCGAGTTATTGTTGGTGGTCCGGAACGATGACAGATCCCACCATCTTCCGTCCATGGGCCTAGGTGTCTCCTCGTCTGCCGATCCAGGCCGTGAGCCCGACATGCCCGGCATGAGCGAGGTGACCCTACCCATGAGAGGATTCTGCTGGAGGTATGCATGGTAGTCGGGGAGCATTGGCATCCTAGGTAGAGCAGGCATCTGCGGGAGGTTGGGGAAGTGCATCGTCATGGCTTGCTGGAACTGTTGGATTTGGGCGGTGAACTGGTCTCTGACGGCTGAGGCAATGGCTGTTGTGGGTGACGCCAGTCCTGGCTGAAGCTCGTCTTGACCCCTTTGGAGGATGCTCTGTCTGTCAGGGCGCGGCGTGAACGCATGGCTACTGGATCGGCGCCGCATGTCAAGCCAAGAGTCTTCTTCTTCCTGTTCGTCATCTTCGTAATCTCCCGACGAGTACTCGGGGCTTTCTTCGCCGTCGTCTGCAGACTCCGACTCGCTGGACATGCCCAAAGGATCCCACAGCGATCTCAGGGACGCGGCACTGCTTGCTCTGCTGTGCAACGAGCCACCGCTCCTGGAGCGGATGTGACGCTCGCAGCGACGGATGTGATCGATGACCTTGCGTGAGCGGGCAACATCGGCAGGGCGAAGTCCCGAAAGACTGCGGATCGTGGGGTCGGCACCCGCCTGCATCAACCTGCGAACGATTGACTCATGGTCGTTCATTGCTGCAAGATGCATGGGGGTGAAGCCGCCCTTGTCCCGCAAGTCTGGGTTAGCACCGCGTGCCAATAGTCCAGCAATGAAGCGATGGTATCCCAAGGCACAGCCCATGTGCAACATTGTTTGACCAGTGGACCTTCTCAGATCAAGTCGCGACATTCTCGGGTTGTCATCTAGATCGATGAGCTCCAAGCACTTCAGAAGTTGAGATTCGGTGCTCATGTTGAAGGTGCTTCCGCCAAAGCCGCCGACACTACCTGAGGGCCCAGACGCACCCCAGCTTGAGTCACCCTGACCGATAATGCGCTGAGCAAGTTCCTTGACATCAACCATCTGTCCAGACATCTTATGACCCAGGATTGAGAGAGCCGTGCGAATGAGCTTCTCTTCGTCGTCGTCGACATACTTGAACATTTGGTTCTGTTTGGACATAGCAGGGAACGGTGGTCCAGCTTGCGTTTGACTCTGCTTGAAAGTGACAAGAACAGCTCCAGAGACAGGCGAGGGAGGCAGAAGACAGACAAGGGATGATTCGCCCCAGAAAGTAGTTGTGGTGGCCTTCTGGTCGCCGAACAGCACTTCGAGACCCTGGTAGAAGCTGGCTCCGAGGATCGTGACCTCGATGCCACCAGACTTCGGACCTTCGTTGGGAATGATTTTGTGAATGGTTGGCTGTGGCCGCGCTGGAGCAACGGCGTTCGTCGGCATGTATGACATCGTGTTGAACTGGTTCTGCGACACCACGTTCACACCGTTACGCAGTCCACTGGGGCTTGCAGCGCGGCTCTGGTGTGCTGATGCGGGCGCAGAGAACATCGGCATGGCGACGTTGTCCATGCTAGCTGAGCGATTGGCATTAGTGAACAGTGTCTGGTCGTTGCTGTTAGGCGTAGGCGGGCCAGTAGCGTATGCTTGAGGCATGGGTGGTGGAGCACCGTTCTGAACAAACACAGCTTCAGGAGGAGTTTGGAAGCTGGTCAAGTTGGGCGTGAATGGTGATGTCGATGCAGAGGCAGCCGCGGGGATTGGATTGGGCATCTGCGTTGGCGGGGGCGTCGTGTCCAGGCGCGTCATTGCCATTCCTATCGGTACTCTCGATCCTGTGCTGGCCTTGCGCTTCTTCGTCTGAGGTCCGCCATGCGCGTTCGGAGACTGCGGTCGCGATAATGAGCGAGGGGTAGTGCTCGAAGCTGGAGGTGCTGGCGCTTTGGCGGTCGTGTTCGCAACTGGGAATTGAGGAGCGGAATTGCGGTGCATGTTTTGCAGATCGGAGCTAGAATGAGACAGTCGGAAGGGTGTTCCTCCATTGCTGAGTGGGCTGGATTCCATCGGAGCGTTCATCATAGGTACCAAGTTGCTGCTGTTGTTCTCCGGGGCTTGGGTCGCAGGTGGGTTCAACTGTTGCGGGATCGGGTGCGTCTTGTGATCGTCGGTGATCATTATCGATTGAGACATCTCCTGTGCCACAACCCGATCTTGCCAGTCCTTAATGGTGAAGATGACCTGGAATCCCAGTTTCTCGGCATGGTGCCTGCAGTAGCAAGCGATTCTCATCGGGGCATCGACTTGCATAGCACCGGGGGGCGCCACAGGCTCCGGCCGTCCTGTCACTGTAGAGTCTGAGACGACGCCGTTGGGTGTCTGCCACTCCTTCACTTCTTGTGTGTTGAAGACAATCACCCGCCTAGTCTCGTCACGATTCCACATCTCCTCTTCCTCAACCTTCTTGATCTTCTTCCTTGCGGCTCGTTTACGCTCACGGGTGATACAGCCGGCGCAGATGCGCACTTCGCCTCCGTTCTGCGGCTTGTTCTCCTCATCATCCTCGTCGCTAACGGATCGGGCGTTCATGACGGGGCTGTGGGTGGCGGCTGCGGCGCGTTGGAAGGCCTTGCGCTTGTTGTCGTCGTTTTGCATCGCACTAGTGCACACGAGCATGGTGTACAGTTCCAGCATATCGGGTGTCCGTTCGGCTGGTGGCTTGGCTAGTAGCTTTGGCTTCGAGATGGTGTGCACTGGCAGGTGTAGACGCTTGATACCAGGAGGTAGCGGGAAAAGAGTCAACTTAATGGGAATCTGTGTCTCAACGCGCGATTTGGAGGGTGTCGGGTGGATCGTCAACCGACAACCACGGCTGAGGAAATCAAAATTCGGCTGAGTAAAAATCGGCATTTGTTGCGGCATCGGGACCGGAAGACCATCGTGTTGGTGGTATTGCGGTTGCATAGGCATATTGGCAACCATCTGGTGCGCCGCAGGATCCAGCTTGCCAGGCCAGAAGCCTTGAGGGTTCATAGCACCCATTGCGGCAGCGTTGAAATCTGGTGCGCCGGGCGAGGGCGAACTGTTGAAGAAGGCTGACGGGGATGCCTCATGACTGGTTATCATGTTTTGTGACATTGGAGAGCATTCTCTCGAGTTTGTCATCTTCAATCCATTCATGGGCTGTGATATGGAGTATTGCTGAGTCGGGTTAGCTGGGTTCTGTTTCTGTTGTGTTGCGCAGCGAAATTCCACTCACTGAGTTCCGCTTGCCGTGATTTGCGTTTCGGGGATTGCCCGGAGCGATGGTTTTTGACGGTCCATTCGTGTGAATGGTGGGCATCTCTGGCGACTCCATGCTCATGGCACCGGCTGCGTTGGGACTACTTGAAGCACTCTCAAAGTCAAAGGACTCGTCCATAAACTTATCATCGTTCAAATCCAGGCCGTCGGGCAGCGTCGCGTCGGCATTTGCGCCGAACATGAAGATACTGTCTTCTGGACGACCGACAAAGGCCGAGGCGTTCCAGTCGTGCTTGACGTCGGCTCCATCGGTCATCATTACGTCGGCGGTCTTCCCTGAGGCGGAGCTGGCGGTCCTTTTCGAGGACGCAGAGTCGGAGGAAGAATCTCGGAAGGAGTCGATGAGGGAGTCGGGTGAGCCAGCGGCGACGGTACCGGTAGTCAGCAGGGTGGCTCGGGGTTCTAGCGACTTTGCTTCGTGAAGCGACTGAGGGAAATCGGAGATTTTGAGGGTATCGTGGGCGTTGAGGTCGAAATTTGTTGGCAGAGGACTCGAGTCACCGAACGGATTGTTCTCGTCGTATTCCAAGAACTCGTTGAATTCGCCGGTGGGGGACATTCCCGGAACGGCTGGCATAGGGCTGGCACCGATAGCGGCACCAGCAGTCGTCATACCTTGGCCAGAAACAGTGATGATGGATGAAAGTTGTGTGCGTGTTGTGTGAGGCCCGACGACGACGGCGACGACGACGGAGATGGCGACGAAAGGGGAGGAGGTGAAAGCTCGGTCTGGGGATGTTGTGGGGAAAAGGGCGTCTCGTGGTAAAGTGGTGTAGACCAGGCGGTGGAGTGGGGGCCCACCGTCCAGTGTCCCTCTAATGCGAGTCCGACCCGGATTTGCGCTGGGCGAGGTGAGTTTGTGTTTGATTGTCGCACTGGGTTGGAGCCAGGATGTGCGGCGGATACACGGTGTAACCTGTTGCTGACGAGCGGCCGTCGGGGCAATTGGGTAATAATAGTCCTGAGAAATGGTCGGTGGTTGAGCGTTCGGAGGGGCCCTGTAAATCCTTCCTCTTGTTGTCTGTATTTGTTCCTTCGTACGGTGCGGAGCTTTTGTGCGTGGGTTGGGTGCTTGGGATTTCGTAGCAGATAGGGTGTCTATCCTAAGAGCACATTGCTGCGACGCCGGGGAACGCAAATGTCTCTTGTTTTTCCCAGTCGTCTTTCCTTCTTCTCGCTGGGTTGTTCTGTCGGGGACTTTGGGGGGTGGTTGGAGCGAATGCAGTTAGGGCGTTTCTTGCTCTTTTTACCTCTTGCTATTCCCCGGCCTAAGGTAGTAGGAGGGGAGGAGAGTGATAGGTAGTATCACTAGGGAGGTCAAGTGTCCGTAGTTCAGGTTTACGATGAGCAGAGGGAGAAAAAAGGTACGATAGGTGAAAAATTAAATAAAAAAAAAAAAAAAGGCAGGCGAGGGCGGAAATTGTATGCCCAGGAATTGGAGTCTGCACTGGTGCGTGTACGTGCGTGTGTGTGAGCGGGCAGCGCTCCAGTCTCTCTAGAATGTCCAAGTCAAGGCGGTAACAATGTCTCAAAAAGCGGCCAGTCCCTTGGAAAGCGGTGACTCGAAATTGGGCTGGGCGAAGTGAAAGAGACAGGGGATTGGGTATGTGAAGGGCGATTCGAATCGGGGTGCAGATAGATGAAGCCAATCAATAAGGTCAACGCCCGTCGTTCCAGAGTGTAGTGTAGGTTCCTGGTTGTATGTGTCCAGAGTCCAGACCGATTGAGTTTGGTTGCAAATGCAGCGACCGTTGTAAGAAGACCGATAAGAAGCAGAAGCAGACGAAGACCAATAACAACAAGTTGACAACGAGGACGACAAGATGAGCGGATGGATGTCAGCGATGACAGCAGGCGGCTATCGACCGGTATTGTGTGACCTTGATGAACGAGCGCCGGCCCCCGGTGACCGGAGACGATGATCTGGAGGCTACAACTTTCGCTGGATTTACTGGCGACACAAGATGATACCCAAGGGTTGCAGTGCTCGGAGTAAGCACCGAGCCACTGGCATCAAGATACAACTGCAGCACACAGAGGGGAGGTAGACGTAGAGTAAACAGTAGACACAGACACAGAAACGACGAAAAAAGCACAGTTGATGGTGAAATGGAACAAATTGTGGACCGGGCGAGTTTTGATCGTTTGGTGATGTGTACCTTGGGTGGGCGTGTGTGTGTGTGTGTGTGTCCAAGTTGCAGCATGTAAGGCAAGGTGAAGGTAAGTTACCTATCCCGGGCAAGGTCTTAACTGATAGTAGAGGCGTGGCTGGATCATTTATCAATGTACTTTGTATGCGTACAAGCTGAGGGAACACGGCACGTTTGAATACTTGGCTTCAATGGATGGCTTATCAGGCTTCCTTGGGTATTCCGGTGTCCAGAAAAGCCTGACGCAAGCTGCGGCGAACAGGTGTAAATACGGTAGGTAAGGTAGACAGTTGTTCACGTATATCACTCAATCTTGGGACTGGACGAATACGATGAGGATCGGTCTGAAGCTTGTTCGCCATCAGGCCGTCCCATTCTCCGAGACGCGCTCGCTTGCTGTGCGTGGATGGGAGCCAGAGCCAACCTGAGGGGTGAGCTGAGAAATGGTGGTGTGCGCCTTGTCATTCTCTTTCTCATCTTGCAGCGTCTTCCTCGATCACACCTTGCCTCAGATAATGTGGCACTATGGTCTCCCATCCTCTGTGAATACGTACAAGTGGAAATGGCAGGGACGGACGAGGAGATGGCGCTGCAACTCGAGGGTTGGAAGGGACGTCGGGCAGATATCCATCTGCCAATGGGAATGAGAACGAGATAACCAGATTGGCTGTGCGACTTTGCTGAGAATGCCATGTATCCGTATGGATGGATCCTAGAGAGTTGGTCTTGCGTCTTGCGTCCTGCACTTGCAGCTGGCGTTGTGGCGTTGGATGCCCAGTGCTCAAGCTTCCCGTTTGGGCCTGATACTCGTAGAGGTAGCCGCACACTGAGCACGCTAGATTCATCGAACTCTCCTGCCGGTCTGCATGTATCTGCATGTACGGAGTATGTGCGTCTGCTCGGAGTTGGAGCTGTTGCTGAAGCGGGAATTGACTGACGCCCTGTGCTCTTCCTTTATTTCTCTCGTCTACGTTTCCTCTGCAATGGAGATCAGTGTCTGGTCTGTCGTCTATCTCAGCATCCGTATCTGTAAGGTATCCATCATCGTGCGCGCGCGCCTATGCCTGGGTTGCCAGCCTGCCTCGACCGGGAACAACGCAGCAAAAAGACAGACTCGCCTATGTCCACTGTCCCCTTTCAGCTTGCGTCTGCATTGGTAGAGATTTATTCATTGCAATGGAAGTTGGTGCAGGAACATAGTCGATTAACACTGAGGTGAGTGTGCAGTGAAGTCCCAGGTTGCAAAAGGTTGGTTGATGAGGCGTGGAAATTGCTGAGGAGGGACCCGCAAAAAAACTCATCGACGGGAGAAGAATAGAGGTACGTATCGCAGGTGCAGGTATCTAATTGGCCGTGTGTCTGCGGCGGAAGACTTACGCGAACGCACCGTGTGGCACCTGCGCCACGCGCCGCCAAGACAGATGGCAGTCCTCTCCGAAAGCTCCACTCGGTGCCCTGAGTCCACTCAAGCCACCCACTTCCTGGCCAATCATACACTTGTCTCGCGACGGTTCCTTGCTAGAGCCTGAGTACAGTGTGAGAAGTTTTCATTCTTCCCGTCGACTCTCGAGACATTCTCACTCACATCCCGCGTCGCCCGATCCCTTGGCCGTACCAACCGACCTCCTCCCACCACGGTACCACCCACCATCCATCCACCTACATCGAAAAGACTGAGACTGAGGGGACTGATAAGCAAACCAGGGCATCAGCACATCAACCCCCCCCCCCCCCCCCCCCCCCCCCCCCCCCCCCCCCCCCCCCCCCGCCCCCCCCCCCCCCCCCCCCCCAGACAAAGCGGCGAGGGGGGGGGCGGAAAAACAACCCACGGCCACACCACCCCCCCCCCCCCCCCCCCCCCAACGCCAGCGCAGGGCAGCGCAGCTAAAACACGCGCGTCCCGATGGCGGATGGCCCCTCCGGTACGCAGGACGGATACCTGGTAAATTATGACATTGCTCTGCGAGATGAGCCTTTGGGTCTTTCGCTTCCATTGGCCGCTTACCTAACTAGCCTTACTGTGGTTCCAGTGTCTGCTTACTGTCCGCGGATACGTGTACGGAGTACCAACAGCAAAGTCACGAACATCACCCTGTGCAGCAATTCTGCCTGCCCGCCTCGAAACCCACTTCAGCCCAGATAGAGCCACATTCCTCGGGTCTGCTCCCCCCCAATTCCACTGTTTCTCATACCGGTAGGGCCCAAGGCCCAAAAGGCCCCTTCCAGGTTGCTTCCAGGTTCTTGAACCCTCAACTCGATACCCTGGGCCACTCCCGGTGGCTCAGGCTCTGGTCCCTGACCCGTCGCCAGGATGCCAAATGCACCGGCGATACAGAGTTGCAGTCCCGCCGCCTTCCTTGCCTCGCCAGGCTTACCTCACTCGTCACTTTTACAACTCTGGCCTCGCCCCTCATCAACAATCAACGTCAGTCCTCATCATCTTGCAGGCAACAAGGAACAGATTGCTCGGTGCCGGAGCAATCTGGCCTCTTCCAAGTCCGGATACGACTTGGCTCTTGTTCGGACTTTTGCTACGCGTCTCTTGTCTCTTTGCCTAGAGCCTTCCCCACAAGTCAACAATACGCTTTTGGCCAAGTCTCGTGATACCCAGCGGACGGCAACCCCTGGGAGACTCCTTGAGTCTCTGCTCACTTTCTCACAATGTGAACTACCAAGACAGGTCAGTGGCCACTGCGGTCAACTTACCGTGTGCCCGCACATTGGATGAAAACAGTAACCTGATCCTCTCCTTTGGATCCAAGCTACGCCGACCCAGACCGGTGCCGCGGGAAACTAACTCTCTCACAGACTCTTGTCATCGACTTTAACACGCAGCTCGGCTCGTCTCAGGACGTCAGCGCTTACCTGTTGCTACAGCTAATGCAGGCAATGGCCCATGTATCCGTACCTACCTCTCGAACAACGGGACTGCGTAGGTTTGTGCCCTGGGTTCCTTCCCGGCCAACCTAAAGCATCGACACCAAGACCGAGCGGATCTTACTTGGTCTTGTTATGCATCGATACTACTACGCACCTCCCTCAACAAGAGACGGTACGACTTTGCGGCGTGTCCTGAACCTAAACTTGGCCGGGCCATTATATCCAAGGAGAGGCTACTCGGCTTTCCAAAAACCGTCCGATTTCTATTCCACCGTCCAGAGGCAAGCTCTTTTTCTTACCTTGTCACCGGGAAATAGCCTAGCTTCATTGGCCCATCTTTGGAATTACTCGTTGAAATGCAAGACAGTGATTGTCTGCAACATCAGTTAGTTAGTCATTGCAACGAACTGCTACTACCCTACGACGCAAGCCAAATCTAGCCACCGTTGGCCGCCTAGAGTAATCCCGACGCAAGAACCGGCGGAAGACGGGTTGGCACGATATCAGCCCGCCGCATTACTTGCGTCCGATGTCAATCATCGGCCCTTTGATAGGCTCCCGCTTCCCTCAACGTCAGGAACAGAACCCGGTGGTGAATGCAACCCTTCCCGCAGATGGTCGTTCACATCTGCACCAACAATACCACCACCGTCGCTACCACCCATCCTTTTCTCCTAGCTAAGGAATCTAGCAATTCATCCAGTCGATCAATTCCTTTCTGTCCGAGTCTGGACCTCAGCCCAGCTTAAGCCTTGCCGTCTGAGCGGGATTAAACAAACCAACCTGCCAGCCTCCTAGGAATCTAGGAAATCGAGATGCGACACTTGATTCTTCAGCCCCGACGTCGCTCCGAATCTCGCACAAACGCCTCCATACCACCACCTCGCCACCTCACCACCTCACGTTTAGTTAGCCTTTTGCAATCGTGTGTCAACCATTCTTGGTCCGGTCGGGTTGCGCAAAGCAGGAATTGACTGTACTGCGTACTTCTCCCAAGTCGGGTATGGGTTGCACAAAGTCATTATGTAAAAATCCTTGCACTTGGCTTAAATTGTGCATAAAGCTGGTTTTTCCATCTGACCTTTGATCGAAACGTACTAGACATCACCTGGACTGCAGCCAGCGGCGGTAACCTAGTCTCCCCCAGCCTAGAGACCAGCTACCAACCCCAAGAGCACCAATCAACGATGGGCCTCATACCACCAGAACTTGGTCTAGGTGCGGGCAACAACTATAAGGTACCTAGGCACAACTAGGCGACTCCGATGTGTGCGTGTGTGTGCATGTGTATGTGTGCGTAAAAATCGCAAATGGTGGACCGAGTGAATACCGAGTGGCAATCTTCCAGTTCAATTAGACGTCTACCTAATCACGGATATTCTAGCCGGTTCTATCCAAGTTCTATCTACAACAGATTCTCTACGAACAAAGATTGGACAAGTGTCACTTGAAAGGCCAACTAACCATGGATTCGTCTTCCATATCCTTTCCTTTTGCTTTCCTGAGAGTAGGTATCCCCCAAGAGACATGGGAATTTGACAGCGGCTGGTAATCCGGAATTCTGTCCGCCGCGTGGGCTGATTGTCTCACTTCCAAGTCAAAAGAAGGCTTTTGCAGTTGCAGAAAAATAGTTCTGCATCACGCGAAATCTTCTGCCTCACGGGGTTTTTCTTCCTTCTGCAAATCACCGAGGTGCTGCGGGTGTCTCGTCCGGAAACCGGATTGTACGACTTGGGAGCTCTGGTGGTGGCGGTGGCGTCTGCACCTGCTGTTGCTCATCAGCCACCTTTGTCTGAGAACCGTTAACGCGTTCTCCGTCTTCGGGGCCTGAACGTTTCTGCTGCTCCGGTTGATCGGTCCGCTTCGTCCAAGGAGGGGCCGCACCCGGCTCGTCCGCGCCCGCAGGCTGCGGAGGGATGACTGAGCCGCCGATTCTGTAGATGGGCCTATTGGCTCCTTCCACGTCGGATTGGGGTTGTGACTGTGACTGCACTCGCGACTCGGTATCGTAGCCCGAGCCTGTCGCTGCTTCGATACCTTGGGATCGTGAACGGCCAAAGGGATACAGTACTCTGCCACGAATGCGGAACGAAGGTCGAGTGGCCTCGGGAGCCTCGCCGTCGCCTTCGCCGCTCATGAAAGATATGCCTCTAGAGAGCGAGCGTGGAGCGTAGTAGCCGAGCTTGCCGAGCGGGATGCTCAGCCCGTGTACCACCTATTTGAAACTTCATTTTAGTTCTCGACGATTTGGAAGTGCGTCACTTACTATACTACAGACTGCGAGGAACCAGACGACGACTCTGACTATCTCGGGTAGGTGAGCGACATCTGAACGAGGTTCATCGCCCTCGTTTAGCGTGTGCAGAAACTCGACTGTGACGTAGAGGTAAAAGATGGCCGACACTCCAATGGGGCCGAAGAAGCCCACGAAGATGGCTTGCTTCACCTCCTCGATCTGGGGTATGAAGCGGTGGATGGCGAAGACGAAGGGTAGGCGCCGCAAAATCAATACCAAGATGCCGAGTGGGATGAGACGGTAGATGGGAATCACGTTGTTGTGAAGGAACTCGTTCCACGGGATGACGGCACCGTACCACATGAAGATGGTGACGTTCAAGAGCATATCAATCGTTGGCTGGAAGGAGTCGTCTTCGGTTTCCAAGCGGAACCAATCGTCCCACGTAAAAGCGTTGCCGGCGATGAAGCACGCGAGCACGTCATCGCTGCCAATCATACCGCACGTTCCGACGATGAAGAGCGCCAGGGAGATTGCAAAGACCAGGAAGCTCTCCCTGTCAACATATTTGCGCTTCTCGGCCCATCTGAGCAGCGTCTTTGCGAGCCATCCCACAACGGCACCGTAGATGACGCTGAGGATGATGGTATAGCCCCAGGTTTCACCGAACCACAACCCCATCGCCAAGCCGGCGCCTCCAGAGACCTGCTTGCCGCCGTCACCAATGTACTTGATTAGGTACAAGGCGAAGAACAGAAACGGGTATCCCAGCCCATCATTGGCGCCGGACTCGCTGATGATGAGATTCTGCAGCTCCGTGGGTATGTTGTGGTCTGCGAAGCGGCCCTTGACGATGACGTTGGACAGCACCGGATCCGTGGGCGTCACGCAGGCGCCGACGGCGAGGGCGTGCAAAAAGGGGATATGCGGCACCAGGGCCCAGACGAGGAGAGACGTTGCGAGCCACATGCAGGTCATGACGGGGCCGACCAGCAGGGCCATGGGCTTCCACTGCGTGCGGAGATACCTGCTGGGCAGCTGAACGCCGGCGAGGACGAGGCGTGAGAAGGCGAGGGTGACGCTCTCGACATCCTCTTCCGTGCCGGCATATTCCAGCGGTCTGATGAGGTTTGCTGCAGGAGGAGAGAAGGCCACGCCCGCGAGGAGGGATATCACTGGGGTTTTTGGGTTAGCCGCTTGACTGCAAGACGAATCGAGAAAGTGATGTCCTGCATGGCGATCTAGGCGCATCTACTGCGACCATTGACACCATATTCACCATTGAGGGTCCATTGGGCTGCGAAACATGTGAACAGCGGTGGGACTTACGAGCTTCGGAGAGGTAGTAGTTCTCCTTGCATAAGTATGAGACCAGGCCGAACAGCGAGATCCAGCCACCTAACAAGCCTACGAGGATATTGAAGTTTGTGAGCGCGAGGGTAGGCATCTTGGGCGGCCTTTCTCGAACGTGAGATCTGCTTCCAAAAGTCGAGAATTACTCAAGCTTTCGCCAAGGTGTCTAGTCGGGCCTGCAAAGCTTGGAAGCCTCCACACTTCGTGCGAGTTTGAGTTGTAGGCCCCGCGGATGATCCAATGAATGCGCACGGAAATGCGACTAGGCCCGGTTCGCCAAGTTTTTGAATCACAAAAGGTGACGGGGTTATCTCTCAGTAACACAAAACAACAGGTATGGCGATACAGAGAGCGCGCGCCCTACGGATAAGAAGGTTCTTCTGATTTCGGATCCGAAGGAGGCCGGAACCAATACCTAGGTTTTCGTGCGGTACGATCCGAGGTGCAGTTTGTTCTAGCCAACAGCAGATAGAAGATTGTTATCGAATCGCGGGGTTCGAAGCGTCGTGGACGAGGAGAAGAGTTGCGGCGCTTGCGTGGCTGGCTGTCATTGGGAGGCCAGACAGGATCAACAACTTTCGTGGCGATGATGGTTGCTTCTTTGGATCTTCTCTCTGCGACCAAGAGATGGCGGTCTGCACGCCTTTGCGGTTCTGGAGGGGTCTTGAGCTTCTGTCTGCCCAATGGGTTCCGAATGCGGTGCGCAGATGCGGGCGGCCGAGTGAATACGTAGGCCGTGTGGGAAGTCTTGGGTGAGGAAGGTCGCGATGTAAGGGGAAGAGAGATTGAAGTGAAAAAAAGAAAGGTGGCGGCTTGGCGAGGATCCAATGCAAGTGCTGTGGTTTTTGGATGTCGGGGCGAACGCCGCCGAGCTGTAGCCCGGCCCTAGGTTTTTCATCATCACCGCTGGTCTGGCGAAGCGGGAAGGAGGGGTGTCCCTGGTCCCCTGCTAGGATACCTAGGGTATCTGTTTGACCCGATGAGGTATGGCTCTTGGAAAGTAAGTATTAGAGTGAGATGATGGACGCTCAGATTTGCGATGATGTGGGGTACGCAGAGTGCAGCTGTTTTGCACAGAATGGGGAGGAGAGGCACGTCCTATGCGCTGGACATTTCCTGCCTTCCTGAATAGTGACAAACTATCTTAAATATACAAGCTTAAACGGCGCTTTTTTGTGCTTCTGGTTAGCAAGACCGGATCTCGTGTGATGCCCAGAGACCAAGTTGACCCAAGTTATATCTTGCAAAATACCTCTTCGAGTCTCTTTCTAGTCGACGGGAAACGATGCCTTCCTGGCCCTACAAGACTGTTATTGAACAAGTGCAACAAGGTGACAAGTAAACTAATTAGGTGGTTTCTCGGGACTTCAAGCCGGTGCCAAGAATCTAGATCCCTTCTGCGCCTTACCTTCCCTTCCCTTCCCCCCAGGCGCTCTCCCCTCTCTCGCCCTCTTGTCTCTAAACCCATATTCTCCAGCCTCAAGAACCTCGCCAGCAATCCACAAACGCCCACAGAAACGACAACGTGGGGGACGTAGAGAGGGAGAGAGACACCACAGAGTAACGAAAAGAATACCCCAATCACATTAGCTCTAGGCAGAAAAACAGACACACGCGCGCGCGCACACATAGGTAGAGCCACGAGTTTAGTATGGTCTCACAAACCGCCACCATGCTTATGAGACAAAAAGTGTTTTTTTCCAAGACCATCACATTCGCGCCGGCCTGCCGCGGAAGCAACGGGAGAGGGAGAGAAAAAAGGGTTCCCAAAGATAAAGATATTCTGCCCTTGGAGAAGGCAGAAAATCCTACGTAATGAGACAGAGATACTATTCGTAGGTAATCCAACGTCGGTGGCACGTTTGAGTGTCTAAGAGAGGGAGGGAACTTGGTCGAGAGGGGATGAAAATCAGCCGAGGATGGATATCTGCCGTATCTGGGACATAAAACTACTTAAAAAAAGCAGAAACGGAAAACAGAACAGTTGAATAAAACATCCGTTAGACACTTGCCCCTGTCATTCGACTTCCGCCACGAAACAAAACATTCGTTAATGGTCTTCTTACATGCATAGTACGCCTCCAGGTCTGTACCGTAAACATCTTTTGGTGGACCACAACAATACCAGATATACGATCCGCCATTGAAAAATAATTACAGGATCAAAGGCTGAGAAAAGTCTTAAGGAGATGGGGATATTGACACAAGCAGAATCGTCACCATGCAATCAACCGTAGCCGCATGCGCCCGAAACGCCCCTTTGACATGACCGTCACATCAAGTCAACGACCCTTCACAAGTATGGCAATATTCAACATCGCCCGCATCGCTGCTGCAGACCCGTAGTGCGAGGGGTCGGAGCTTTGTCCGGGTATCGTCGATTGGCGCGCAAGGTCGCCTTCTGTTGACCCCTCCGACTTACTGACACATCGTATCCTATGCTATCGCTACCAAGCCGGCACATCGTAACATGACTTACGCGTGCTTTGCAGGATCATAATCATCCTCATCCGACTCTAATTTCGAGCCTATCAGTGCTGCCTCACTTGAGCTTTCTTCTTGACTTCGTTGGCAAAGTCTTTCTTGCACCGGCCGTGGCGAGCTCATCCGCAGCCCTGTTGCCTACAGATGTTGGGTCTTCCTTTGTGGTGTGAGCCTTCACCCAGTCGATGCTCGTTATTGTCCCTGCAGCCTCTCGTCTGTTGAGATGATCGATTATTGCCTTGATCAAGTCCTGGTTTTTGACGGATCCTTTCCAAGTCTTCCAGCCGTTGGCCATCCACTTCTTGCAGTCGCGAGTGACGCAGTTCTTTGCGTATGCGCTATCCGTCCAGATTTGGACATCCTGCGTGACCGAGGTGTACTCGAGTGCTCGAAGGACGGCGGTAAGTTCTGCTCGCTGATTCGTTTGTGGTTCACCTTCGAGGGGTTCAGATATGTTCCTAAATGCGTCTGGGTCAGTCCGCTGCCTCTGGCCTGTTGAGGAAAAGATGTAGGAGAACTACATCACCTCGACTTTGTTTGAGAATGAACATGGCGGAGGAAGGCAAGATGTAGTTGAGGACCTGCTTACCTTGCATCGTTGGGTCCGAAGTAGACGCCTACGCCGCCCCTGGCAGAGGGAGTACCGTTGCCCGCCGTAGCTCCGTCGATATAGATTTGCGGCAAGTTCAGTACCTCCGGTTTCACGGAATCGTCTTCAGATTCCTTCTCCATCTCCTCCTCCACCCCATCATCGTTCTCCTTCTTCACCTTCGTGGCCTTCGTTGCGGCGCTGGTGGCTGGCTTCCTCGGCAGAACCTTGATACCCGCATTCAGGGCGCCGGCCTCAGCACCGGCAATCGTTTCCTCATTGCCCCATTCCCTAATGAACTCCAACGCGCCGGTGTATGTGTCGAATCTCTTATATTTAGGCCCTTTGGCATCCTTGATCGCTAGGGAAACCGTATCCCAGTCGTTGACGAAGATGCCCGTGAAATGACCACGCGCGACGGCATAGTATCTCGGAGGAGCGGGCTTTTCCCCGGCTGGCGCTGGTACGAACTTTCCTTCCACAAAAGCCTGAGCCTCTTCGCGTGTGAAGAAAGACTTGTCTAGAAAGCAGCCTCTGTCAGTCGCACCGGTCAAGAAGGCCTCCAAACTCCACAGTGGTATGGTCAGTTATCTTCACATACATATTGCTCCTTTTTGATGAGCAGTCTGCTTCTGGCATTCGAGCCAAGTCAAATATACACCTGGCCGGAGACCGACACGCACAGCGTAGTATCTCTGCAGGTCCTTGTCCGCCTTGCGCTTCCTCGATTTGTCCGCAGGCATGTCGACGCGCTCGTTCAGGAAGCTTGCGTGAAGCTGTAGGGTGTCACGGCAGCCGTTGCGGATGTCGCCCGGTCTGCCTCGCCAGGTCGTGGCGTTTCGTCGTCTTAAAAGTACCGATGAGAGAAGGCGACAGCTTACAGAAGCTCGGGGATGAAGTTCGTCCACAGCTTTTGTCCAAAGAGCTTGAAGTCGCGAGCGCATATGTCGTGGCCGTTACAAAGCTACCTGGTTGGTGTCGCGTAGTTCAAGAGAGTCAAAGGCGACTCATGCTGGTGGCTAGAAGGGTCTCGAAAGCTGCAGTTCCAGGGCCGTTTCCTCAGCGGTTGCCTTTGTTCGTGGGCGCATGCCGAAACATGTAACGGGAAAAGAGTGAAGATTGCGGCAAGGGCTGGTGACGAGGGGACCACTTCAATGGATGAGAGTATGGATCAGTTCTTCCAGTGCGGGCCTTCCTCACTAGGCGCGCCGATAAGATAAGGCGCATCTCTTCCCCGCAGGAAGCACGACCGCTGTAAAGCTTGCCGACCCTTAGCGCAGTCTGACTCTGTACCTAAGCACACACCGTGCTATTACCTACCTTATTCATCGGGCACTATTTACTTGTATTACTTTTGTAGGGCAAGTGAGTGCAGGCTGCAGCCAATACCACTTGGATGCGGGTCTTATATCAGCTGGAACTCTTTCCCAGCGGTTGTTCTTATGTGACTCTGGGATTTTAGAGAGTGAAGGGGTATATCTTCCCTCAACCACTGCTCATCACAGCAACTATGGACGATGAAGACTTGATGTAAGTTGCTTGGGCATTGCTAAAGTTGCCGTCTGCTACAAATGAGACAGCATGGGTATAATTCCTGACCAGCCTACCGTCACACGACTCTCGAATCTCCCTCATCCCGTCAGACATTCCACGGGAGCTGAAAGGACTATCTAAACCCTCTGCTAGCCCTTCCAACCAATCTCTCAACCAAATACAGTAGGTAAAATGTAAAGCGCAAAAGCCGCCTACCAGCTGCCTCAGAGCTTGGGGTACAGGGTGTATCGATACTAATGCATCGAGACTACCGTCAACTTCCACAATCGTTGGCATCCCGGCACACAAAGACTGTTCTGGCCTAGGCCGGTTTCCCGACCATAAGCACCAAGGTATCGTCGTAAAGTCCCATGGGGACTAAGCATGGACTCTGTGATCAACCGGCGGCAAAGGTCCCACGCAGTCGCTCGATTCCCACTCCCACGCCAACAAGCTCCAGTTCAGCTCACGTCTCCAGAAGAGGCCAAGACCCTCGCCTCCACCGCAGTTCTCCAGCTCGGGATGGCCATGTCCTCGATCTTCCGAGCACATGCCCCCAGTAAGTGGCATGCGTTGAGCGAAGACGACCTTGCCCATCCGCGAGTGAAGGATAGCCATCGAGCATTGGACGCAAGGCTCGTGAGTTAAGTACATCTCCATACCGTGGCACAGGTAGCCGTCCGCGTTGGGATGCTCGTCTTCATGGACCGTAAGCTCGTCTTCCAAGAGCGGAAGATCTTGAAAAGTGTCGTATTCAAGGATAGCCGGCACGTGGGAGCGGCCGGCTGCACGTCTCTCGTGTCGCACAAGCTTCTGCGCCACCATGCTGATAGCTCTGAGCACGCAGTGACCCATGGGGTTGCCGGTACCGCTTCTATTGGGCTCCTGGTGCCAACGAGCATCTCCGGCAACCGCTACGAGGTGGGATTTTCCCCCTTCGCGCTGGACGATGACGGCACCCATGGGTTCACCGATACCCGCCTTCTTCGCCTGGAAGGCGACGCGATGGGCCAAGGTCATCCACAGAGATGTCTCATCCTTGATGGTTTCCGTTGATCGTCCCACCATGCTAGGGTGCGGTCCAAGAGGGTTGTTCTTTCTATACACCGTAGGCCAGAACTGCGAGGTCCACATAGCTGCCTGCACCTGAGAAGTAGGCGGTACCATGGGAATCGGAATCTTGGTGAGGAAGACGCTCTCATCCATTCCTTCGATGGCTCCCAGCTTTGCGACCAAGTCGTGCTTATCGAAGTCTTTCTCTTCACCAAGCATGATGTAGATCCAGGTGGATTTACCCGTGTGGACTTGGCGGCCTTCGGGGGAGTCGTTCATGAACTGTGTTTTGAGATGAGCCGGGATATCCGCTGGCTTCGCACATCTTCGCAAGTGAGGCAAGTTGTTAGCCACGCCTTCAGGGAGCATCGAGCGGATCAGACTAGAGTCAGGTTAGTATGTGATAGAAACGTGATGACTGCTACTCACTTGACGACATTGTTAGTAGACGTAGATGGAGCCCTCGTGATCAAAGCCTGAACAATGGTGTGGTCTTGTCGGATTTCCAAAGTCGTCTTCAGAGGAATAAGCACTCCTCGGCCAAGTTGTTGTGGAAGCAGGTGGTCGATGAGAGCATGGGGCTGGATGACATCAGGTCCAGTGTGCTCGATCTTTTCCTCAGATTGATCGTCAGGCCTATCAGAGGCCATAGCCGGCAGCGAGGCGCGTTCGACAGCGAGCATCTTGACTGGTGATCTCCCTTCCAAGATTTGGGCAGAAAAAGCAGGAACTGGTGTTTTAGTCGGTATAGATGGGGGTGCGTCACGCCAAAGCCGTGACTCACTTCAACAAGAAAGTTATCGTATCTCGACTTCGGCCTTCCGAGACACAGGACGACCGACAGAGAGGGCTACGGAGTTAGCTACCGTGTACCGCTGTGGCGTGCTGTGAGCGAGGTGTGGATCAACAGTCGACAGGACGACTGAAGTAGCTCCACGATGGTTTCCTGAGGAGTAATGTAGTGCCTTGGGTGAAGAGTCCAGTTAGAAGCCTGTCATCAAAGGTTTGCTGCTGGAATCTGATGCGGCTCGTTTGGCTTTGACGTTGTCAAACAGGGTCAAGATCGGACGTAGCGGAGAGTTTGCCGAGCAGTCAAGAAAACAGAATGATGACCAGAGAAGATTTCCAGTCAAGTCCTTGTGCGACCGACGGTTGATGTAGGTGGCACACCTAGTTCCTTCTTGAGAAAGAGAGATATGGCGTCGTGTCCTCGATCTCCAGCTGTTCTACCCCCCTTCCTCCGTGCTGTGAGGGCTGGATAATTCTGTAAGGGAACGACAGGCCAGCGCAGTTACCGCAGTTGGTAGGGACGAGATGAAGGAGGCTGCGAAGTTGCTTTTGGTCCAAAGTGAGGTGCACTCATGTAGTACCTTGAAGCAGAACCCAGCGGAAGGAAGTCACGAGAAGCAACTTGATGATGGGGCCCACACTGCCTCAGGAAGCTACTTTGGAAGGCAGAGCCAGGACGAATGAAATCGTGACCCGGGACACTGACCTGGAAGGCGCGGAAAGGAAGGCACCCGACCTGCACCTTCAGCTGCTCTTCTGCTCTTGCCTCAGATCAGATCCTGTTCACTTCCAGCCCCGAGCTGCTTTGTTTATCTCCTTCCGTCCTTTGACTCTTTTGCAGCCTTGTAGACAAACTTGATTCTCGGTCACTTCTCTAGAAAGATTGTGTGCGGTGCACAAAGCCTTCCGTCGATTCAGGAGGCAAGTTGAGGTGCAACGATATTTGCCAAGATATCTGGAAATGCGCCAGATATTATTGGAACCGCTGATTGGCGGATCCAAATATCTCGTTCGGAGAGTCTCAGCGTTGGTATCAGTCTCAGCCTCAGCTTTCCATCTATAGATGAATTCAAGACGGATGTAACCCAAAGACTTGAAGATCAATGTTCTGCCGGGTCCTGAAACAGCAGGGTCCAGATTTGGGACCAAACAAAGAAACGAGAACAGAGGAAAGAAGCCCTATCGGATTAGATGGCGTCGTTGTTTAATGGATAGTGTAGCTGGAGGCCAAGAGGATCCGGATCTGGAAGTGGTTTGAGCTGTGGTATCGAACGGAGGGGACCGAAGTGAAGCATCAGAAAATTTGGCGATCTATTTGACAGACTGGATCCCAGTAGGCCAGGCGTTGTCAGGCACAGAGAGCCCCTACCTAGTCGAATCGGGTTGCAGAGGCAGAGCCGCTAGCGGGGTCTAGGGTCTTATCGATAAAGTGACAGGCTACTCACGCACCTCGGTGTAGCCAGTCCGGTCCTAGCAGTGACCACTTCGCCGACGGGACGTTTGGATTGTGCCTGCGACGTCTAAGGTATTTCCAGATTCGTGACATGGGGGTAAAGAGCGGGGCGACTGTAAGAATACCTAGCATTTGCATGAGAATCTCTTTGGCAATCACCACCAGGGAGTTTCTCTCCCGTTCTTGTCCATAGTGTTTGGGCAACTTTCATACTTTCCCTTAGAATTGTGCTTTCTCTGGAGAGATCAAGAGGCAAGAGAAGAGCGGGAAGGCGCGAAAGCCCAGGGAGATCACATCTGTAACCATGGGGAGGAGGGGATCGACTGAAGCAAAATACCCAGCGACTGGAGAAGGAGCTGGAGAAGACTGGAGAAGGCATGGAACGTGAGAGGCAAGAGGCGACTAGGGAGAAGCACTTCCACCACTGAAACCAACCGAATACCTCTTACTGACCCATCAGGATGAACAACGCGAAGCAAGACAAAACCTCACCTTACCTCACCTCACCAAAAACACTCACCGGTCGGGCCTCACCTCTATTAAACGAAGGTTTCTTAGAGGTAAGTCCACACATTCCATACCCCCGGTTGAGCTCTTTCAACAGAGATAAGCTTCTAATTCTGTAGTTTTGGTTGGTTCTTTTCGCAGTGCACTGTCTCATAACGCCTGAGCAAGCCAAGAGTGGTAGACAAGTCGACTTTTCGGCTCTCATCATCCGTGCCAACATGCCTCCATCATGGATCATCTCATTGGTTATCAACATTTGGTCCGTGGCAGAACGAGTCTCACAAGCCAGACTGTGTTCTCTCTCAAAGGTGCCGCATCTGAATTAGAAATGCAATCGCCCAACGGTAACTCGACCCCATGTGTGAAGGGCCCATCGCCTATTTCCCAATCTCCGATGACGGCACGCCCTCCTGGCCGGCCCCCGCCGGCCGCGACTGCAAGTCATACCCATCGCTAAACGCTCTTGCAAGGTCGCAGTCGCAACGCGTGTCGGCCGTATCTCCTCTCCGCACTACGCTTCAAATGACGCTTTCGCCATCGCAGATCCAGCAAGCGTTCCTTGACATCTTGGCGAGAATGCATCTGCGACGGAGCAGTTGGTCCCTTGATTATCGTCGAGGTGGCTATGACAGTGGGCTTCTAGAAAGCGAACGGCAAACCCTGCCGCGAACCCCTCACGATGCATGCGGGGTCAGCAGCAGAAGCGGAATAGACTACCAGAGACTAATAACGCCTAAACTTCGACACCTGGTGGAGACCACAGAGTGGCGGCGCGGCGGCAATAGCAGAAACGAGGAGTGCGAATGAGGGCCGCGCCGCCGGCGTCTGGAGCACCTGGAATTGCCAACCCTCCCCTACACACTAGAGATTTGGGAGCTGAGAAGTCACAAATGTCTTTGCTGCAGCCCGCATCCTGCAGTGTAACAGGAGAACCTTCTGCAAAAGAGTCTTGGAGTGGGGGTACCACGCCAAATTCCTCCTTCGTCATCCATGCCCAGTCCCTGTTTCTGGCGTGAAGCATGAAAGCAACCTCGCAACTGGACTGTTGAAGATGATTGGCCGCTGCGGTTGAGTTACCAGTGGTTATTGGCATGGCGGGATGACTGGGCGTTGGGTGGAAGCCTCACTCGCCCCGAGAACGATGACATGGCGCCCTCAGACTTTGGCGGGACATACGGATCACTATCCCGCCATTCTGCAGGTTGTTTTGTGTATGTACAAAATCGGGCTTACCATGGGCTTTTCCGTTTCACAGGGGCAAGATCTCAATGTGCTGGAAGGGCATATGGGTGACATCACCGCCCAGACCTGAGTGAAAATGAGCATCATGAGCCATCTTTCTTTGCAGAAATGTCTAGGAAGATCGGGCTGGCTGGTATTTGGCAGTGACAGAATGCTTGCTGTCAAGACTCAAATGCAGCCCTGGCATCCCCACAACATGTCGAACAACTGGTAGGGGTTCCGTGAGGGGTTCACAGGTTCGCCAGGAGCGCAGCGGATCCTTGGTGGGAGCGGATCTCCGGGGGCGTGGAGGTTCCTTTTCCAGCCTCCGGACTTCGGGGTGATTCCGACAGAAGGTCAGCCCAAGCGCTAGGTGAGTTGTTGCAACGCCAACAGAATATGTAATGACCATCACCGGCACGCGACCCTGGAGATGGTGTGTGTCAAATCATGCTGTGCACCCTTCTCGGAGACGCCTTGTTGAGCGCCGCCGGAGACTTGTTGCAGCACATCGGAGGGATGCCTGTTGCTACACCCACTACTGGATAGTACCTACTCATTCAGCAAGAAATAATCGAGAGAGGTAACCTCGAAAAGGGGCTATCAAAGCTAGGAACGTGGCCACCTAGAAATGGAACAAGGCGATCAACCGCAAGGATAAGCTTTGGGCAAGTGTCGAAGGCGTGTTGGCGAGGGCTGATGTGAGTGGTCTATTCCGGTTGGCTTGGCTGAGAGCTGGAATGCTTGAGAAAGATGGGATGGTTGTAGAATAGCTCTGGTGCCGGCACAAGTTGATTCAGGAGGGGACTTGGCGGCCGATTACTATGGACATCTGAGTCGTGAAACATTTGGGTGGGAAGGGAAGTGGAAAGGGCAGAACGGATCGACGGGGTATCTCCGACAAGCCCGGTGAGCGAAGCGCAGCAAAGCAAAGCCAGGCCAGGCCAGGCAGGCCACACCTCGTACAGCACCCAAGCGCTGAGCGAGCGGAACGGTGAGAAGCAGGAAAGAACTGACGTGGGACTTGGCTGTCCGAGTTACATTGTCCGTATTACGGGCACTTTTTCTTCTCCTCGACTTTCCATGTCTGCAGGAATAACATCACCCACGGAGTTAAGGTCAGGTATGCTCACGGGCAACACGGTACACGCACACAGACCGGGCGGACCAGACGAGCATGGAGGATGGAGCACGGCGACACGGAGGGCAGGACCCAGGCATACGGGGAGACGCAAAGGATGGGGCCGGCCGTCATGACGGTGTTTGGGGATTTAATTTTGGACGACGGGACGGAGGGTTTGTGTTTGTTGAGGTTCTTCTTTGCTGTACTGTAACGGGCTGTGCTGGTGCACGGAAACGTATGTGTCTCTCTCTCAACCCGCTGTGCTGGACAAATCCCCAATCCATGGTCCATGGCCAGACGGCGATTGTCAGGACTCCTGTCCAGGTCCAGGCCCAGGTTGAGCTTGAGCCTAAGCCTGAGCTTGAACTTGTATGAATAGTAGCTTTGGATAGGCATGAATGGCTTTAAACTTGGCGGACGGAAGATTGACGTGGGACATGGACATGGGACAAGACCGAGGGCGTGGGCGGATGGGCTTCTGGCATTGGACCAAGACACCAATAGGTAGCGTACCCGGGGAGCCAGCTCCCGAGTCCAGAGTAAGGTGAGGTAAAACAGACCGTGGACACGTACGTCCAGCAATAGAAAGGCAGAAATAATGAGCTCTGTTTGTTGGCGTTGCAATGTTGACAACGTAAGCTCTGGCAGACGACCTTGCACCTAGAAACTCGAACCGTTTACCTCAGGCCAGAAATAGGTATAGGGGGTTCTGGAAATGATGCCCAGCCTTTTTTCTTCCTCAGGTTTCTCTGTTAACACCCAGGTCTCGAGTCGCCCGGGGCCTTTGAGCTCGGCCGTATTGTATTTTCCCCATCAGAAAACCAACAGCAGAAATCATGCGTTGGATGGATAAGTATCCGTAAAGGGACCGACATATTGCCCAGGACAATTTGGGTGACTAAGAATCCTCGATGGAGACGTAGAAGGAAAGAAGGAAAAAAAACACGTGAAATGACCTCAGGAAAGGTGGGAAATGGAATGCTGTCAATCTCGTTCGTGAGCCCTGCCAAACGGACGGGAAGGTACGATGGCCTAGGATAGGGCGCGCGCGGCTGCCTTGAACCGTCATGTCACCTCACCTTTGGAAAGAGTGAGTCCACTTTGGAAATCAGTTCTTTCCTGTTCGCTTCTCAAGTTCTCAACCACTCTTGCTCTTTCGCACGTCCCGTTCGCTCGGGCACAGACGCAGGGCCATACGGCACGTCCACGTCGCCCGGTTTGGGCCTCCCCCCGTTTTCCGTCTCGTTGCGTGTACCAAACCGTTGGGCTGGCAGACGGGTATCGAGATCGAGAGACAGAGACAGAACACAACGTACCAGACATGGAAGAAAGAGAGGGCACGTCAAGCGCTTAGACTGCTCCGTTTGAAAGATGCGACCCGCCGCCGGGTGCGAATTGATGGCTGGAAGGCATGGATACGCGCCGCCGCCCTCTCTCTTTCCCCAAACCCCGAAATCAAATCTCCAACTCCCCTTGTAGAATGGAAGGACGAAAAAAAAAATACATACCCTCCCCCAAATATTAGAGAGAAGAAGAAGAAAAAAGCACCATCCCGCGCCGCCACGGGTCTAGCATCCCAGGGCTCCGGTGCCAGGAGAGGCTCGACAGGGTTGCAGACGGGGGTACCTTGCCAAAGCGAAATGCACCCTGGATCGCTGGAAAGGGCACATCGGCGACCGGTCACCGAGCATGCAGCACCGACCCAATTAGAGGCTCCACCGAAGGGAACCGCTCCAGAAGCAGAACACAGCTGCAGGGCAAGCCCCGAATTTCGAACGTGGTGGTACTGCTGGCTGGTGTGTGTTGGAGTCATTGGGGGCAGCGGAATGCGACAGGAGAGAAATGGGACAATTGCGAGTGGTTCCTGCACACAACGGTTCTATTGCGGTGATTCTGTCAATCTTCGAGTACCTGCGTATCTGTAAGGTAAGCTAAGGTAGATACGGACTCCAAGGTAAGGTGCGACTAGAGACCTAGTCTGTACCTGCCCAGCATTGGTTTCCCGTTTACAGATTGCAGAGTACAAACACAGCCAAGAATGTACTATTGTATCGCGCCAAGAAGATTCTTTCTAACCTTGGATATCGAGTCTCTTCTCACACGCCTCACGCCTCACTCTCTCCAAACAGAAGAAGGTACTCCATCTTCAGACACACCTTGTCTTCAACAAGGCCAGCCATGCAGAGGAGGAGTATCCGCCCTTACTCCGTACCATACCTTAGTAGAACATGCAATGGAAAAAGGCAGGGCAGGGCAGGGCTCTCTGCAATAAGGCAGTGAGGAGCCTGAGGAGTCCTCGGACGGGCCTTCTCCTTGCTCACCCTCACCCTGTCCCGTCCCTCGTCCCCGTTCATCGAACCCTCGCACTCACTCACAGGCTCACCCTCACTCATACAGCCCAGATCCATTCTCACCTCACCCCATCCATCCCATACCGTCCCATCCTGAGGTGTCTTGCTCTGTGCTGCCCATCACTCATCCAGGGCCACCATCCCATTACCCATCGCCCATTGCCTCGACCGTACCACTAAAGTAGATATATCGGTCCTTCCTCCATAGACGGGCTCCATCGCTCTGACCCTCCCCTCTTCTTTCTATCCTCTTTAACCCGACAGACCCATCCATCCCGAACACATTAGAATCTTCTTTCTTTTCTGTTCTTGTTGTCCCACAGCCTTTTTTTATTTGATACCTCTTTATCTATCCAGCCAGTTGCTTTGTGTGTCTTCTTCTGCTTGCACTGCAACTCCCGCCATCCATCACTGCGATACAATTTTACAAAGTATTTGGCATTCTCATCCATCGTAGTCTATCTGTACCATCGACCTACAGGTAGTGAACTACAGTGCTCTGTCTCTGTATAGAGTAAATATCTCATCGTCCTCGTCCTCCTCCGCACCAGAACAAGACCGCATTGCACTTACACGCGCTGTGTTCCTTGTCTTGTTCCCCTCTCAACACTTTTTTCTCTCATTCCGCCCAGACCACGCCTGCTGCGAACCCGGCAAGACCCCTGCACGCTAAGGCAAGAGCTAGCCATCTTGGACGCCACATTTCATCACCCACCCTGGGACAGCTCGACCAGCTTCCCCATCCTAGCGCAGCGATTGGGTACAGGGCCTTCTAACTGACCCCGAAGAGAGAATTCTCACGGCAGGAGCAGCCCAGGAAGCCCAGGAAACAGGTGCACCTAGCTAAAGCAACAAAGCGGCGACTGCTCTAAACGGCAGGCCCAGCCAACCACAGCTACCATACCCAGGCGCACACCCTGTGTGACTCCTTCCTTTAACAAAGGGTCGTCGGCGTAGTGTTTTTTTTCCCACGCCTGCCGCCTGCCTCGCATATTCGCATCCATGCCTTCCGCAATCTTTCCTGATCACCACCCAGGTCCGTACAAACCACACCTCTCCAGTCCACCACCCAAGCTATTCTTTTTTTTTTTCCCCTTCTACCTCTGCACGCCCAAATCTCAACTCTTCACCACTTTATTCTTGTCTACCGCCGTCACTATCGACATATTCATTCTTGAACAAGCTTTTGAGTACTAACATACCCTTTTCCACACAAAAAGACCTTGGTCTTATACAGGCCAAGCAATCTGCTCTGGCGAAGTTGGCCATGAGCTCCAACAAGGATCCACGCGCCCCTTCGTCATCGCCTCCCTTCCACTCCAATAAATCGACCGCCGCTGTGAACTCGAAATCGAACTACCTCACTGAGCCCCAGGCACTGCCCGTTTCTCACCCTCACGATGGTCTTCTCCCGCCTCCTGCTATGGCGCACGCTATTCGATCTATGAACGACTTGAGTGGCCCGATCGCCCTCCGCGATCGCTCCTTGGTCGCAAACTCCGATACCCCTCCTGCGATGCGAAGCGTGGTTTCGACCGCTCCGAATTCCCCTAGAATGTATGTATAGGACCCCAAAAAATATTTTCAGATTGGTACCACCCCGAGGGAATACTCCTTCCCTCCTGGTGGCTGAGCATTTTACAACGTCTTACACCTCATATTCTGGAGCTTGGCTAATCGAATAAACCAACAGCCCGCCTGTCAGACAGAATTCTGGAGGAACCACTCCCCGCCTTCGCCCCCACCCCGCCACACTCAATGTTCCTGGCATGACCGTCTCGAGAGCCTCGCCCGACGGAAAGATTAGTGACCGCGATGTCGCTGCGAAGCTGGTCATCGTCATGGTTGGACTTCCCGCGCGCGGAAAGTCCTACATTACCAAGAAGGTCCAGCGCTACCTGTCTTGGCAGCAGTACAGCTCTACAATCTTCAATGTCGGAAATCGCAGACGCGTGGCTGCCGGCATGAGTTCGCCGATGAAGCCTGCCTACTCGCCCGCTGCCGTTAGACTCGACCCGCCGGCCCAGGCTGCTTCGATCCTGCTTAATGGTCATGCTTCCCGTGGCAATAAGGAGCCTGCGGAGCTGAACCTCAATGAGGAGAGCGACGGCATTGACCAGTCCGCCAAGTTCTTCGACCCGACCAACGAGACTGCGGCCAAGCTCCGGGAGCAGGTGGCTTTGGACACTCTGGACGAGCTTCTGGACTACCTTCTGCATCAGGGCGGTTCCGTCGGCATCCTCGATGCGACAAACAGCACTATCCACCGCCGCCAGCTTCTGGTCGATAGAATCAAGGCGCGCGAGCCCAAGCTCGGAATTCTCTTCATCGAGAGTATCTGCCACGACCAGAACGTAAGTGTTCTCACCGCGCTTGTCTCTTGAAATCTCATCTAACGTGTTTGCAGCTTCTCGAGGCCAACATGCGCCTGAAGCTTTCTGGCCCCGACTACAAGGACAAGGATCCTCACCAGTCTCTTGCTGATTTCAAGAGACGTGTCGCCGCCTACGAGAGCGCTTATGTTCCTCTTGGAGAGTACGAGGAGGCACACGACATGCAGTACATTCAGGTATGTTCAAGCCCTGGCGCAGAGAAACACAAGTCGCTAACGCGCTGCCAAAGATGATTGATGTTGGCCGCAAGCTGGTCCAGTATAGATTGCGGGGCTTCCTGAGCGGCGGCATCAGCTCCTACCTGACGACATTCAACCTTGCGCCGCGCCAGATATGGTTGACCCGGCATGGACAGAGTGTCGATAACCGCAATGGAAAGCTCGGCGGAGATTCCGACCTCACCGCCGACGGAGAGCTCTACGGACAGGCTCTCCACCGATTCATGACCCAGAAGCGCAAGGAGTGGCTCATTGAGCAGAAAGATAAGATCGCTCAGTCGTCATTCCCGCCTAAGGCCGGCGACCACACCCCGCCGTATCCCGAGCTGAATCGGGAACTGGACGAGAAGAATTTCTGCGTCTGGACCTCGATGCTTAAGCGCAGCGTGCAGACGGCACAGCAGTTCGACAATGATGACGACTACGACGTCAAGGCTTGGGCGGTGCTGAACGAGCTCAACGCTGGCCTCTTTGAGGGCATGACGTATGAGGAGATCGCCAGAAGATTCCCTGCCGAGTATAAGAAGCGCGCTGCGGATAAGCTTCATTACACCTACCCGGGTGTCGGTGGAGAAGGATATCTCCAGGTCATCGCTCGCTTGCGCGATATAGTCCGCGAGATTGAGCGTATCGAGGATCACGTTCTCATTGTTGGACATCGCTCGGTCTGCCGTGTGCTCATGGCTTACTTTATGGATTTATCCCGTGACGAGATCGCCGACTTGGATGTTCCTCTGGGCATGCTCTACTCTATCGAGCCTAAGCCCTACGGCTACGACTTCCACGCGTACCGCTACCTGCCGGAGAAGGGAACGTTCATCGAGCAACCCAACTACCGCCCGCAGCGCACCGTTAACCGCGACGCTTGAGATCAGAGCCAAAAGACAAGCTTTGACTGTATCATATGACGACCTGTACAACACGAAATGGAATTCCGGAAAGGAGTTTTGGGCGTTGAGGAAAACTCAACTACGACCACGATTTTGCTCATTTTTTGGAAGGGGGGACTTTTTTCTTTTTTTGGAAGGGTGTGGGAAAATACGATCCCACACACATGATTTGCTCTTACTTGCTACTACTTGAACCAGGGACTTCTTCAACCTCGGAGGCGGGAAGGGGATTGAAGCATTTGCTCGGCGTTTGGGAATCCAATACGGCCATCTGACGAAAGAGGTCAAAAAGATACCCATGACGCAAGGATTCACGAGAGACATAGCCGGACGGCCCTCTCATTGCTCAATTTTGCAAGGCTTGTTCACAAACACAAGCCATTACGTTCTTCTAGGCAGATAGGAGACAAAAAGTCTATCACATGAACATGCTCTACCTGCCTATTCGGTGAAGTGATGTTGAATGATGGTGTAGTGTCCAGAGATCGATCCCTGGGATCTGACTAAACAGGCTTTCCTTCCCGAAGATCTGGATGGCTTGACTACCAAACTGACAATCTGACGTTGCCTTTGTTGCGTGTCACTGCACTGTCTAGGCTCGGGGCCGACATCCTGTAGGAATGACAGACAGTGGAGGCTCCGCCGAGGTGCACTAGCGTCCGTCCGGCAGATGTAACCATAGAACCAACCCATGGGTAATGCGATGTGATGTGACAGGACAAGGGGGGGACCGTTGTTTGTTTCTTTGGCATGTCTTGTTCCTGACAAGCCTCTAGTACGTAACGTAGGGCGGCGGGATGGGAAGGTGCTGGGTTGGGGGATGTGAGGAGTGTGGCGTGACACACACTCACAACCAATCCAGATCTGCTGCAGGTGTGCCCGGGAGAGCCGCGCCGGGTGAAACTCGGCGTTGGTTGAGGCTCAAAGGGCTCGGCGGTGTCTCCCCCCCCCCCCCTCTTTTGTTAGTTGGCGTCCCTTTGTCACGAGGTTTGGCGGTCCGAATTGTGATATTCGGGCCGAGGGTTTCTACGAGCGGCGGGTTTCTGTGGCTTGGGTTTGGCGTTGTGGTTTGATATGTCGTCGGGTGATGTTGATAGTGGGTTTGGGGGTTGAGGACCAGTGGTGTGATTGTGAGGCAATCTCGAGATTGGGCGTATCTAACAGAGAGATGGTTTTCCGATTGTGAGGCTTGGATCTTCCAAGATAGTAAGGCCCTGGGCCAGGATAGGAGATGTTTTGGAAGCAACGTGTGGACCACCTCAGGCGCTGGGTTCATGATCGTGATCATGTTCTCTCCTGTCGAAGCTTGAAGACGCTCCACATGGCCTGGGAATCTGTAGGCCTTCGCAATCGTCACATCAAGGACTTTGGGTTCCGGGCATCCGCTTTGTATGTATCTGTAAGCGGTACTGCTCTGAGCATCCTTGGCTACAGCCAGTAGGAGTTTCTTCACCGCTGCGGGAAAGCTCGTACGAAAGCCCACGATGCTTGGGTCTGCTCCGGCTGTTTCCCCCTTCCTTTCCATCGTTCCACTCTATTTCTCAAAAGTGAAGGAAGTTCCGATAGCTTGGGTTGGTCAGCACTCGCCTCGGTAGATGTCGTGTCTATGAGGCCTCGATGACATGATCGAGGCGAAGCCTATACTCTGTTGTTCCTTAGCAACCTTACGTACGTGTTACACTGCAGACATGATTTCGATCAGGAGCAGGGCAAACCAAAGACCCCCCGGGGGGGGGGGGGGGGTTCCGTGTTGATATTTTTAGTATAGTAAGCAGCTTTAATCAGTACGCCGAGTCCCGGCAAGAGCCAGGAAGTTGCCTAACAATGATCATCATATAAATTCGGCTAGGTTACCCGGTATGACTTTTGTTCCCCACCCTTGTGGTTTGTTTAGTTCTGACCGCGCCAGAGACATACCTTCAGGATTACCTTGCTACTGAGTCGCTTGCTTGCTTGCACCACATTCCCCTACATCGCTAAGTAGTTTGCATTGAGAGCGGAATGCAAGACATAGTCCAGCCTAACTAAACCACCGTTCAGTGCCAAGCTCTGCTCGAGGCGTGTTCTGAGTAGAATAACCTACGGCGGTACGACGCATGGGATTGTTGGGTTCCATTCACTCTAAGAGTAAAACTGTCATGGCCGACTTACTCAGTGTGGTATGCTTGATACACCGTCACCAAGGCCATTGATCCTAAGCACGACGGCTCAACAGCTATCTCGGGCAGCTTGACTGAGCCTGACGACAATGGTCTTGAAATCCCTAAGCCTGCTGAAAAATTGCCGTAAATACCCCTAGAAAGTATCCGGCTTCGCTGGCTGACCAACAGCCTGTCCGAAGAGGAGCCCAACCCCTTGTGTCAATCAAACCAGCCTACCAAGGCAGATGAGGGGATGATTGGACTCCTGTCCGCTCAAGCCTATGGATGGAAGCTTGCTACCGCCTGAACATTTTCGTGATGCCTCCGAGGTTGAGGAGACTGACGAAAGTGGTATTGAGGACTACCCGGTCCGTAAGGTAAGCGAATCCTCGTCGGGAATATGACCGAGTCCCCCAGCTTCACACGGTGCTTCGAGCTCGAAGACGAAGGACGGCTCTGATGCCTACTTTGAGCAGCGATTGGGAGCAGCCTAGTAACAGTCCTCGAGCACAAAGCTATTGCTAAGAACCTATATGTGTGTCCCAGCCTGGAATCGAGCTAGGCGGAAACCACCAGACTTCAATAGCATTCGAGCGGCCAGCACTCCCAAAATCTCGTGACACCTTTGTAGTACAGATATCTTCTCTCCATATGCCTGACGTCCGGTGAGCCGCATACATCAAAAAGCCCAGAAATCTATGCAAGCTTTAGACGATCCTAGAAGTTTAGCCGTAGGGGCGGGCTTACTTACCATCTTCAAACCCAGCCGGAACCGTCACTGGCATCGTTAGAGACAGGAGGCATGTGGACACAGACATGGGCTACTATATGTTACATGTTGTGTTTCAATGTAACACAGGAGCTGTGATACGCCGAGGGGCTGCTAGAAGTTGTTCTCCAAACGCTGGATCCGGTGTAGCTTTGTCTTGCTCACACCTTCTCTCCGCCCGCCGGGTTCGCTATACTTAGCGTCGCCCTGTTATCTACAAGATTACATGTACCTCGCTCCCTCTCGTTATATCCCAGAACTTATCTAATAGTCATGTAGAATACGTGGCGGAGACCGCCCAAAGTTGACGAGCAGCAGATGGCAAACTGACTTTCGATTATTTCTACTGTTCTACGAATGCCCGGCCACATGAGATCTTTCTCCCTGGCGGAGGCGAGACACCGAGCAGGAAGAGAAACCTACTACCTCCATGATGACGTGGAACACTCTGGGTGAACAGCGCACTCCTGCTGGGTTGCGAGGAAGAGGCGAAAGCATACCTCTATATAGTACTCTGAGGCAACGGGCCACGAACGTCAATGTCCAAACACTCCAGCAGCACTAGAGATGCCACGGCTGCTTCGTATCGTAACAGAAACGTGGTATTAGTAAAATACATATCCCAGGCAAGTGCTATATCATCATTATCACTTCAAGAGATTTTGGACCAGAGGTTGTTATGAACAAATTTGCTATTGTTTCACATATTTACATAAAGCAAGGTGGTATAAGCACCAAACCACAAGCCACTCATCCATTGACCAAATGACTCGACCAAAGAACAGCAGTATAACAAAACGCAAAACAGAAAAAAACCGACAAGCCAACACAATATTTGTCGCTCATAAAGCACGGGTTTTTGAGGGTATCAAACAAGACACCTTTTTGTAGTGTAGGGTATTTCCAGGAATTCCAATGTCTCCCCTCCCACACGCCTTTTGTTTTTGACCCGATTCCCTTTAGACCTTGCGGTCACTGTAAAACATCATCTCTTTTTTTCTTCTTTTCATAACGCTTAGCTCCTTCTGTTAACGACGGAAGAGTGTTTAGGCCTGAACAGGCTTGATCTGAGTAAAGATCTCGCCGGCGGTGCGCTTGACGATACCACCAGTTACGGGCAGGCTGGTGCACTGCTCGAGGAAGAGATCGATCTCGCGGGCGGCCTGTCTGCCCTCGTTGATACCCCAGACGATGAGGGACTGGCCACGGCGGCAGTCACCGGCGGCAAAGACGCCAGGGATGTTGGTGCTGTACTTGCCAGGCGGGGTCTTGACGTTCTTGCGGGCATCCTTCTCAATGTCGTCACCAAGGATACGGGCCTCGGGGCCGAGGAAACCCATGGACAGGAGGACGAGGTCGGCAGGGAAGAACTGCTGGGAGCCCTCGATCTTCTTCATATCCCAGCCACCAGTCGCGGAGCGAGTCCACTCAACGCGGATGGTGTTGATGCCCTTGACCTTTCCAGAGCCATCGTCGACGAACTCCTCGGACATAATGCAGAACTCACGGGGGTCCTTGCCCATGTGCTGCTTGACCTCGGTGTGGCCGTAGTCAACACGGTAGATGCGGGGCCACTGGGGCCATGGGTTGTCGCGGGCACGCTCCGGGGGAGGCTGGGGAAGCAGCTCAAAGTTGATGACAGACTTGGCGCCATGACGGACGGAAGTACCGATACAGTCGTTACCGGTGTCACCACCACCAATGACAACGACATCCTTGCCCTTGGCGGAAATGTAGGATCCATCCTCGAGCTCAGAGTCGAGCAGGGACTTGGTGTTCTTGTGCAAAAACTCCATAGCGTAGTGGATTCCCTCGAGCTCGCGACCCTTGATGGGAAGATCACGGGCAACGGTGGCACCAGTGGCGATGACGACGGCATCGTTCTCAGCTCTGAGGTCCATGAGCTGGATATCCTCGCCGACGGCAACACCGCACTTGAAGTTGATACCCTCAGCGGCCATGAAGTCGGTACGGCGCTTGACAATGCGCTTGTCGAGCTTCATGTTGGGGATACCGTACATGAGAAGACCACCGGGGCGGTCGGCACGCTCGTAGACGGTGACGGTGTGACCAGCGCGGTTGAGCTGGTCAGCAGCAGCCAGACCAGCAGGGCCGGAGCCGATGATGGCAACCTTCTTGCCGGTGCGGACCTCAGGGGGAGTGGGGATCATCCAGCCCTGTTCGAAACCACGGTCGATGATGGCACACTCGATCGACTTGATACCAACAGGGTCTTCATTAATGCCCAAGACACAGGCACCCTCGCAAGGAGCAGGGCAGACACGGCCAGTGAACTCGGGGAAGTTGTTGGTCATGAGCAGACGGTTGAGAGCGTCACGCCACTGGTTCCTGGAGTGATTGTTAGCTTTTTATTCGGCACACGCGTTCAATTTGACGATGAATACTTACTGGAACACCAATTCGTTCCACTTGGGAATGATGTTGGAGATGGGGCAACCCGTCTCAGACTGGCAGAAGGGAACACCGCAGTCCATGCAACGAGCAGACTGGTACTTGAGCTCGTCCTCATCAAGACGAGAGGAAAGCTCGGCCCAATCCTTGGTACGGGTCTTTGCACTCCTGTACTTCTCAGCACGGCGCTGGTACTTCATGAAACCCTTGGTCTTGTCGAGGACAAGGGCACGCTTCTTCTCGGCAGCGTTGTCGCCAATGGTCTCCTCGATATCCTGGAGCTTGGCAGCCTTCTCCTCCTTCTTGTTGTGGACACCAGAGACGATAGGCAGGTTGTACTCGGCGCGCTTGGCCTCGGCAGCCTTGGCGGCCTCCTCCTTGAGGACGCGCTTGTAGTCGACAGGCATGACCTTGACGAAGCGGGGAAGAGCACGGTTGAAGTCAACCAAGATGCGGGCAGCAAGCTCGGAGCCAGTGTAGTGGTGGTGGTCCTCGATGAGACCGCGAAGGTAGGCGATCTCAGTGGGCTCTTCGACAGCCTCGGCCTCAACCATCTCAGTGTTGAGCTTGGAGAGGAAGTCCTTGTGGATGTCGAGGACGTAGGCGATACCACCAGACATACCGGCAGCGAAGTTGCGGCCAGTGCTGCCGAGAATGACGACTCGGCCACCAGTCATGTACTCGCAACCGTGGTCACCGACACCCTCAACAACAGCGGTAGCACCGGAGTTGCGCACAGCGAATCTCTCAGCCGCAACGCCGCGGAAGAAGCAAGTACCCTTGGTAGCACCGTACAAGCAGACGTTACCAACGATGATGTTCTCCTCGGCCTTGAAGACCGCGGAACGGGGAGGGTAGACAATCAGGCGACCACCGGACAGACCCTTGCCGACGTAGTCGTTGGCATCACCCTCGAGCTCGAGAGTAACACCAGGGGCCAAGAAGGCACCGAAGGACTGACCCGCGGAGCCCTTGATATTGACGTGGACCGTGTCCAAAGGCAGACCATCTTCACCGTAGCGCTTGGAGATGTGGTAAGACAGCGAGGTACCCATCGCACGATCAGTGTTGACAATGTCACACTCGATTCTGGAGGGGAGTCCCTTGTCCAGGGTCAACTCGGCCTCAGAGATGAGCTTGTTGTCCAAGCGGACGTAAAGCTTGTGGTCCTGCTTGCGGACGTTGAAAGTAGCAACACCAGGGCGGAGCTTGTGAGCAGGAGTCAGGAGGAGAGAGAGGTCGATGTTGGCGGTCTTGTTGGTGCGCAACTCGTCGTTGACCTTGAGAACTTCAACGTGACCAACCATCTCGTTGATAGTACGGAAACCAAGCTTAGCCATGATTGCACGGAGCTCGTTGGCAACGTAGTAAAAGAAGTTGATGACGTGCTCGGGAGTACCGGTGAACTTCTTGCGGAGCTCAGGGTCCTGGGTAGCGATACCAACAGGGCAAGAGTTCAAGTGGCACTTGCGCATGAAGACACAGCCCATGGCGATAAGAGGAGTAGTAGCGAAGCCCCATTCCTCGGCACCGAGCAAACAGGCCATGGCGACATCACGACCAGTGCGGAGTTGACCGTCAGTCTGGACAACAACACGACCACGGAGGTCGTTCAAGACCAAGGTCTGGTGAGTCTCGGCAAGACCAAGCTCCCAGGGAAGACCAGCATACTTGATACCAGTCCAACGGGAGGCACCGGTACCACCATCGTGACCAGAGATCAGGATGTGGTCAGCCTTGGCCTTGGCGACACCGGAGGCGACGATACCGACACCAACCTCGGACACCAGCTTGACAGAGACGCGAGAGCGGGGGCTGGAGCACTTGAGGTCGTAAATCAACTGCTTCAAATCCTCAATGGAGTAAATGTCGTGGTGAGGAGGAGGCGAGATGAGACCGACGCCAGGGGTAGAGTGACGAGTGCGAGCAATGGACTTGGACACCTTGTGACCAGGAAGCTCACCACCTTCACCGGGCTTTGCGCCCTGGGCCATCTTAATCTGAAGCTCGTCAGAGTCTGCGAGGTAAGCAGAGGTGACACCGAAACGGCCAGATGCAACCTGCTTGATGGCAGATCGCATAGTATCGCCGTTGGGCAGACGCTGAGAACGCTCAGGATCCTCACCGCCCTCACCAGTGTTGGACTTGCCACCAAGTCTGTTCATGGCAACAGCCAGAGTGGAGTGAGACTCCATGGAGATGGAACCGTAAGACATGGCACCAGTACAGAAACGGCGCACAATCTCGGTCCAGGGCTCGACCTGCTCGATTGGGACGGGGGTGCAGTCCTCGAACTTGAAGTCGAGCATACCGCGGAGAGTGCAGGCCTTGATCTGCTCGTACTGGGAGCGGGAGTACGCCTCGTAGGACTTGTCGTTCTTGGTGCGGACGGCATCCTGGATGTTGGCAATGCAAGTGGGGTCGTTCATGTGAGCCTCACCACCATCACGCCAGTGGTATTCTCCAGACTCGGGCAGGCCGCTGATACCGACAGTGGCACGGGAGGGGAAACCACGCTCGTGGAAACGGAAAGCATCCTCAGCGATAGCCTCAAACGTAGCACCCTGGATACGAGAAGCAGTACCCTTGAAGCAGCGCTCGATGACGCTCTCGTCGAGACCAAGAGCCTCGAAAATCTGGGCACCCTTGTAGGAAGCAAGAGTCGAGATACCCATCTTGGACATGACCTTGAGAATACCGCCATCGCAGGAGTGCTTGTAGTTGTGAATCAGAGCATCGTCGGAGAGCTTCTTCTTAATAAGCTTCTCGCGGTTGAGCTTGAGGATGCACTCCATGGAGAGGTAAGGGTTGATAGCATCAGCACCGTATCCGAGGAGAACACACATGTGGTGGACCTCGCGAGCCTCAGCAGTCTCAACGACGATGGCAGCCAGAGATCGCCACTTGTTGCTGACCAGGTGGTGGTGAACCATACCGGAGGCAAGGAGGGCAGTGACGGGAACGCGATCCTTGGAGGTGTTACGGTCGGACAGAACAATGATGCGGTCCTTGTTCTCAATGGCAGCGGTAGTCTCGTTGCAGATGTAGTCGAGGTGGCGCAAGTAGCCCGCGGTGCCCTCGCTCTTGGGGAAGGTCAAGTCAATGACCTTGACAGTCCACTCGGGGTGGATGGTGGACATGTTCTTGATAGAGTTGAACTCGGGAATCGAGAGAATGGGGCTGGGAAGCAAGAGACGACCGCACTGAGAGCTATCCATCTCCAACAGGTTGCCCTGAGGACCGACGTAGCACTCCAGAGACATGACGATCGACTCGCGAATAGGGTCGATGGGAGGGTTGGTAACCTGAGCGAAGAGCTGACGGAAGTACTCGTACAGGAGACGGGGTGCTTGGGACAAGCATGCCAAGGGAGCATCGTTACCCATGGATCCGAGGGCTTCCTTCTCGTCCGAGGCCATAGGAGCCAGGAGCAAGCTCACCTGCTCGTGAGTGTAGCCGAAGGACAGAAGAAGAGGATCCTCCTGCAGACGGGAGGCGTCGGGCTTGGCGGCGACATCGATGGACTTGCCAACGGTCTCGAGAACCTTGGGCAGAGTGATGAGCTCCTGGTCGATCCAGGCGCGGAAGTCCTGACGGCTGGAGACAGCCTCCTTCAGCTCCTTGTCGTCGATGATGCGACCAGCGAGGGTGTCAACGAGCAGCATGCGACCGGGCTGGAGACGACCCTTCTGGATAACCTTCTCGGGCTCAACGGGAATGGTGCCGACCTCGGAAGCGCAAATGATGCGGTCTTCGTCCATGACGTAGAAGCGGCAAGGACGCAGACCGTTACGGTCGAGGTTGGCACCGCAGTAGCGTCCATCGGCAAAGGTGAAGAGAGCGGGACCATCCCAGGGCTCCATCTGGCAAGCAGCCCACTCGTAGAATGCGGCCTTCTTGGGGTCCATATGAGTGTTGCCTTGCCAGGCCTCGGGGACCATGAGCATGACAGCCTCGGGGAGAGAAAGAACACCGTTGATGGTGAGCAGCTCCAGGACGTTGTCGAAGGCGGCAGAGTCGGAACCACCGTCCTCAACGATGGGGTAGAGACCCTCGAGCTCCTCCTTGAAGATGTCGGACTGCATGACACCCTCTCGGGCCTTCATCCAGTTCTTGTTACCGCGAAGAGTGTTAATTTCACCGTTGTGGGCAGCCCATCTCAGAGGCTGAGCACGGTCCCAGGAGGGGAAGGTGTTGGTTGAGAAACGGGAGTGGACGAGGGCGAAGTGAGCCTCGTAGTCGGCGTTGACGAGATCATAGTAGTACTGGTACACCTGGACGGGAGACAGCTGTCCCTTGTAGACAATGTTCTTGTTGGAGAGGGAGCAGAGGTAGAACCAGTTCTGGAGACCAATGGTGTGGGTGGCGCGCTTTCTGAGGACATACAGCTGTCTTTCGAAGAGTCTGTCATCAAATTGCTCGGGGTCGGTGTTTTCGGGGGCGTTGGTCGGGCCGTAGGCGGAGGTCAACACGACAAAAGGTTGCATAATGATGGGTTCACGGGACTTGGCAGCAGGACCAAGCAGAGTCGAGTCAACGGGAGGCCTTCGCCATCCCAAGACACGCAGGCCTAACGATTCGGCAATGTCTTCCAACTGCCTCTTGGACTCTTGCAAAGTCTCCTCGTCTGGCTTAAAGAACAGGTTTCCCGTGGCATATTGTCCCAGAGGCGGCAACTTAATGCCTTCCTCCTTTTCAAAGTTCTTGACAAAGAATCTATGAGGGATCGAAGTCATGACGCCAGCGCCATCACCGTCTCGTGCATCAGATCCCACAGCACCTCTGTGGGTCATGTTGCAAAGTAGGTTGCGCGCTGTGAGACTGGTTAGCTTGGCTGCTGGGCGAACATTGGGCCAAGGGGATTATTGAACTCACCATCGCTGACAATCTTGTGGCTAGGCTTGCCCTTGATGTGGCTGCGAGAGGTGTCAGTGGTTGCCTGTGTAGAGTTGAGAACAATTCTCTGTCTGGTCTTTTAGACATACCAAGCAAAGCCGACACCGCATGCGTCTTTCTCCAAGCTCGGATCGTACAATCCTCTGCGTTCGATTGTCAGTATGGACATGTTCGAAATGATAAGGCGAGGAAACATACTGCTTCACCGGCAGAGCACCCGCCCAGGAGCCATTGTTGTCCGTCTGGTACTCATAGGGAGTGTATTGCTCTTTTTCAGATTCAATATGGATTTGTCGGTCGTCGAAGTCCTCGTGCAGGCCCATGCTAGGCGAGGATTCGAGCCTGATTGCAGTGGAAGGGGCTGGTATAGGTCGACGGGGGAGGGACTATTCCAGTCGGCAGCAGTCGATCGATAGGAGCAATGGCTCTGGTACGAATCTATCACGCCCCAAAACGGGTTCAGTTAGTGACGCTGAGGGACGAATATGTGTTGGTCAAGTGTGATTTTGGTTCGATGGTGGTAAAATGAGGGGGAGTAAACGCCCAATGGCCAGACAGAGGGTTGCACAGAGCACAGGAATGGTCTTGGGCCACGCAAGAGACAGAGAGAGATAAGGCGAATGGTTGACGGTGAGTTCTGAGAGTGAGAGAAGAGTGGCGAAGAGGAATCGTTGGAGGAAATTGGATGCGGGGTGCGATATCCTTGAGTTAAGCTCGGAGCTGGCGAGGGACGCACGGAGGACCAGAGGGGAAATTTCCAGAGCAGGCCAAACTCTACTCCCGAACCGGATTGCTACGTCGTCCGGAAGTGAGGGAGCATCAGGTAAACTGGGAGCAAGAGTGAGAGAGCCTGGCGGTGGTATTGACTCCCGACCCCTGTTCGCAACGACGTAAAGCCAAGAGGGTAGGACAAGCATTCCGAGCAACAATGCGCAACTGGGAGCAAGCAGCAGCACATGCCACAAGCAATGGCGGCAGAACATGGCTCTAGTAGGGGCATTGTCGGTAGCAGTGGGAGCGAGGCAAGATGAGGCGAGCAACGCTCAAACCAAGCAATCGAAGCCGAACATGGAGGGGCAGGCTAGGACAAGAGCAAGCAAGCAGCTGGCAAGCAAGACTTCAGCCGTACCCATCCAACCCAAAAGCAGCTCAGACAATGGAGGGTCAAGCAAATGCAAGCACTGCCAGATGCCAAAGGCTGTTGGGTGCTGTCTGTCGTCTTTCTTGCCGACCACAGCTGGTGATGATTGCGGTGCCAGTGTCAGGGTGCCGTTTGCCAGTGCCACTGCCAGTAGCGCAGCATTGCAGAATGCGGTGCCGGCGTGGGCTGTGGTCGCAGCCAATGAGAGGTAAGCTGTTGCCAAAGCATGCGGCTAAGAATGGTGACGCCAGTAACCGGCCCCAATCTGTCGTAGAAATGGGGGAACAAGCACATGGTCGCACACGCCAGTCCCGCCCATACTAGGCCGCCACCGGCCGACAACCCCTCCAAGATTTTTTTTTTTTGGTGTGTTGTTTTGGCTTGGGGGGTTGATAGGCGATTGCAAGCTCCATTCCCGCGGTGACCTTACATCACATCCACAGGGATTACGACCAGGGGTCGCTCGTCTGGGCCTACGGGTGTGTGGGGTCGTCTGCAGTCGTACATAGTCGCATGCCCAAGGAAAAAGGGTGCATGTGTAGCGCTGTGCAGGAAAGAATGTGCGGCTGTCCCAGAGAAAGAGAGTTGGGACGGAGGACGGAGATGCCAAATTCGCTGCGAATTGATGCGCCGTCATATGCCATCGCCGCTGCCGCTGCTGTTGCTTTTTTCAAAGCCATTGGTGTTGCCAATGCCGCTCTCTCGTCAGAAGTATGGCTCAGACTCGCACAGCCGTTTTCGTATGAATTGGTCTCGTCAAGTGCTGCTTTCTCGGTGTCTCGCTTGTGATGCTCGTGTCTCTGTCTGTTCGGCTCCGATTTCTCTCACATATTCAAGCCCTCTGCTTCGATTCTCGTCTCTCCTGTGTGCCTTGCTGTTGGGCTGAATTGGGTGGTTGGTGGCATTGTGTGTAAGGCAGGTGAAAGGTAGTGGGAATGGCATGGCCGTGTCTCGGGTCTTGAGACGGCGGTCCCTATGTGAGCGCACGTATATAAAACTTACCGACAGGCTTTGGGTATTGTAATGGACCGAACGTGGTCGAGATGTTTGCGCAGTGGGATCGAGAGGGTTTCTTTTCTACCGTCGTAGCACCGCGCGTGAAGAGTGGGAGGGCGGAAGAAAGAGAAAAACAGAAAAGGTGGGAGGTGGGAGGTGGGAGACTGGCAGCCTTTTATTAAGATTTGGTGTATTGGTCCAAGTGTGTGGGCGAAGACGGGAGAGAGAGGAGTGGGTGAAGAAGGAGGAGGAGTAAACGTCCTGAGTCGGCGCTGGGCCCAAGCTGGGGGAGGGGTGGTTGGAGGGGGTATCGCGAAGAGGCTAACAAGATGGATGGGAAGAAGGCGATCGCCGGCGGCCACCCGAACGACAAGAGAACGCAAGACCAGAGGAAGCCAATGCAATCTGGATGAATAAGACGATCCTGTATGGAGACATGAAATTGGCACATAGTAGGAAAACGGGGCAATGGGTTCGGGGAGCACGAGAGCGAAGAGCGGACGAGGCGCGGAACGACAATAACACGGCAAGAAGGTCCTTTTCGGGGATACTGGCGCTTTCCTGCCAGAAACGACCGATGGGCTGGCTCAGGTTCTCACTTGCCTCGTTACTTTTTTTCACCTTGTGGCAAGCCGACCAGAGAAAGGTTCAGCCAACCAGTGGCTCTCTTGGCCAGAATTGTGATCCACTACTCAAGGTACAAGCAGACAGGCAGGCTAAAGAATACCCGTCTACTGGAGAAAATCATACGGCCCCTCCCCTGGTAATTTGCGAGGTGCAGTAGGCTCAAGTGCTGGTGTTGCATATGCGCTCTGCCTCTCTCTTTTTCTCCCCCTTCTCTGCGGCTTTCCTGTCGTGTTTCTACGTTTACTGAGAGGGGAATGGGCCGAAAAAGAGCAGTGGGGGTTTGCAGCATGCAAAGTGGGATGAAATGGGGGTACGTACCAACCCCAAATGCAAGAGCTAAGGGAAGGTAGCAAGTTGCTGCAAGAGGCACTGAGATGGGATGAGAATGGGAAGGAAAGGCACGACCTCGTAGCTAGGTACCGAGAAGGAGAGACGGGAAGTCATGCAAAAGGGCGGCAGGAGCAGCGGCAGCAAATGGAACGGGAGGAAAGAGCCCAAAAGAGGGGTACGTATCGGTGAGAGAGGCTCCGTGGACGGCGCGGCTGTGTCTGTGCGCTGCTGCTGTTGCTGCCTTCCTCTCGGGCGTGTCGGTCTTTCTCTCCCATCCCATCCCATCCCATCAGGGTGGCCTTTTTTCTGTTCTCGACAGGTACGCTTTTTTCGAAAACCAAGCAGACACGGACTGCCTGGAAGGTGTAAGACAAAACCATACTCCATAGCATGGTGGGGTCCGAATAACTTACGCAGTACGGATCCCTTAGCGGGGCGAAGCGCGGTCCAATCAATGCATCGATCAATCCAACACGTATGTCTCCCATTGGCGGCGTCTGGCGAGAGTCTCCAAATCTCTGACTCTTCGACAGCGCACTAACAGAACGGGACCCGTGGGTTGCTTGCGGGTGCCACTCTCCGCCCCGCCTCCGGTCCATGGGGCATGCGTCGTCTTCTCTCCTGCTCCGTTTTTCGGTCCATGATCCATCTCTCTTCAGTGGGCTCGCCGCTCCTCTCCACTGGCCCCTAGTCATCCAAGTTGATGCTCCCATCTCCACCATGCCACCACCACCCTGCTAGCCTCCTTGCCTCCCACGACATGGCCTGGGAAGCTCGCCGCTGTTCGACTGTTACCATGCAGCAAACCTTGGAAATAACCCCTTCAAGGTGGCCTGTCCACGGGTGAGCATGGCCTGAAAGTGGACCGGTCCAGCGCACCATTCTGCCCCTCCACGGCTCTGGCACGCCGCACTTCAGGCCCAGCTCGACAATCAACCGCACGGCTGTATTCACAACGCTGCTTCTGACGGGGACCATGCTCTCGGGAAATGGAATGGAAAGCCCCCCCCTTTTCCCTCCTCAGTATTACTGAGTCCTCCTAGAAACCACATGCCAGAAAACACCGCACATCGGCCAGAAGCAAGACACCATCGACACCACCTACCTGCCTCGGGAAATGGCCATTCAGAGGGATTGACGGCCAGCTCATCAATGAACGACCGCTTGTACCGTCAATCTCAGCCTTCTCAGGCCAATGTCTCGGCTTTTGATTGCTACACAGCAACAACTCCCGGCATCCCACGCTTCCCCAGAGCGCCCTCGCTCACACTTTAGTCTTCAAGATGTTCATGATCTTCCGCCACGTCAACCTCGATCGACTTTCCTAGCCGTCGGCTCACCCTTCACCCACCATCCTAATAATCGATCCACCCACTCGCTACCTCACGCTTCCTCGCCAGTCTCTCCATTGCCCCAAACCTTCGTCTCATGCTACCACCAAAGGCAATACGTGCCGCCAATCTACTTCCCCATGCGCCACCACCACCTCCTCCAGAAATCTAACTGGGTCCCTCCCACCACGGCGGACGTGCCAACGTTGCTCTGCGGGGTCCTCCCCTGGCCGTTGGGTAGGTATTCCGTCACGCCGTACTACCGGCCTGGCAACGCTTCACCCCAAATCCGCAATGATACTGGCTTTTCTTTTTTCTTCATCGTTGGTCGAACGACATTGGGTTCAAAACCTCGAGGTAAGACTCCAGATTACCTAACGTACAGCCCGGCCGCCTCATCTGGGGGGGAAGGATCACGACAAAAAGCGTTCCTTATCTTGCTAGGTCGATGCTGCCGACATTGTTTGAGCCAAATTGGCACTCCACAAACTTGTCCTTTGACCGACAAACACAGCTTCCATTCATTTCATTCCGTTCGGATATTCCGCCCGGACCTAGCGCGAGGAGATGCCACGCCTCGGGAGCCATATCCCATATTCCGCCTGAGAGTCTTGGCCAATGGCGGTGACCCAATTTCAGATCGATCAATTTGAAGAAGATCGGGTCAGTGTATATGACGCCGGAGGCAAGCGGAGCCTTTTGCTGTGTAGTTCGTGGCTTAATGGCTTTTCTGCCCGCTGCTGGGCTTGAATACACATCAGAAAAACACAGACCGCCATGCCTTACTTTGCCCTGCGGATCAAACGCTGTGCGCATTTGTGACTCGCTTCGGATGCATTCCGAACGCCATTCAGCGCTGCGTTTGCTCTACTCGAGGCATATGGAAGATATCTCGGGTAGTCACCCGAGACGTGTACGCAGTGCTGCAGTCTACCAGACGCGACGGTGGACGGTCAAACTTCTTCCGCACATCCCGGACAAGCAACGTCCTATGGTTTACTTGGCCACTCTGGCGAATCCCTTTCCGTTCAAGCGTCGCTTGCGGAATACTGTGTGTAAGAGAATTTTGACACAAAAACCCAACGCCTCGGCGAAAACCAGCAGCAGAGATGCACCCCACACACTCCATGCGGGCCAAGCAGGGGGTACCCAGTCGTTTTTCGCTCTCTCGAAACGGAGTCGTTGAAAGGTTAATGTCATCAACGAGCAAGCTCTGAGCTTGCACCAATCAGCGGCTTGTATTTCAAAGAAGCCCTTGGCCGAAGTCGCCTCGGATCTTGGGGCCCCTGATAAACCGCAGGATGCCCCCAAGCAATTGGACCCGGACCCTTCTTGGACATGGGCCACTCCAGCATCGATGCAAGTGATTGGGGGAGCAAGTTGGGGGAGGGGATGGTGTTGAACATCTGTTCCATTTCAAAGGCGCGCTTGCACATGCTGATGGAAGACTTACTTGTTATTGCATTGCTAGCGTGCAGAACCAGCATCTGTCAACTGGGCTGGCTTCAATGTCTCGCGGCCCTGCATGCACTATCTGTCATTGCTGCACTATCAGCCGGGGCAGGTCCAAAAGATGACGATTCTTGAGATCAACCAAGCTGCGTCAAGAACTCGATGTTGCGCAGATTCCGAGCTGTTTCCGAAATCCTTTCACGAATGAGAGTGGTCGGTATATCTCTTGTTTGCCTATCAGCCCTCCGATCTACGGAACTTGGTGGTGTCCACGGCCGGCTCGACGGCAGCGGCCGACGAAGGACCAGGGGGGGCATCTGGGCTGCGACCTGTATCTTTTCCTCAAGCGCCTGCGGCGGCATTGATCACGGATACCGATGGACGGACCGACTGACAAATGAACCCCCAACACGAGATCCGCTCAGCAGAAGGACGCAGGTTGACTGCGGTCTGCTCCGCGAGAGCGGTGTTCCAGGCGTGACGCACGTCGCAACTGCAAGCAATACGGGCTTTACTGGAAGGCTAACCAATGGCGGGCAGCACCGAGCACATGCAGACAGGGAGCGGCGCAACAGCAGAGAGACGGGATAGGAAGAACGATTCTTTGCTGTACAGAATGGCGCTCGAAAAGGCAACTAGTCACCCTCTTCTCCGGCATATCATCGACTGGCGAGTTGGGCGTCTGACTGCATTGCAGCATCGACAGTTGTTGCCCAAATCGAAAAGGGTTGCTGTCAAAAAATCGACAACTTGAAATTGGAGAAGCCGGCCAATCACAACTAGAGCCTCATCTTCAACCGTCTTATCTTGAGCCAACCAAGATGGCCGCTTGCTGCATCTGCATCTGAGCTATAGCGAGCCAGGTATGCCCCTAGTCGGCACATCCATGCCAAATGCGACCCCGCCGACCGGAGGCGTTCGAGATCTCACAGTTCCTTGCTCAGCACGACCCTGTCTGTGTACACGCACAGACATTCGTGGTCTCTTGGCTTCTAGAGCTGGAGGGGAGGGTGAGAAAAGGAGAATGAGGGGGCCATCTCCGACGGGATTCCAACGTTCAAGGTAGCCTGCTGAGAAGCGGCACAGACATGCCAGCCACATGAGAGACACCATCCGCACTCGGCGATGAACCACTTGGGAGCGACGCATGCATGGGCTACGTCACAAATGTCACCGATGTGCACAAAAAGATGCTTATTCACACACGCACGCAAGTACATACCACAGGTGTTTTTTCCCCTCTCGGTTTAAAGTTTGTGAGAAAAGCTGGTCGTTCCGGGACTCACTTAGGGTTTCGCAGGTTAGCCTGTCGACCAGCACGTGTCTGCATCCTTGATCTGGATGGTCAGAAACTACATACGACCTGGAAGCGCTTACGATCACCTATGCCCTCCTGGAGCAACCCTCCATCTCCGCATTTGAGCAGCAATGACGCTTCAATATTAGAGGAAGTCGTCTCATATTGGATCCGTACAGTCGGCTAGAACACGGGGACGAATGAACAGCTCGGTGATTCTAGTCACAAATCAATTGTCCGGCTACACATGTCAGTGACATATCAAGCCCCATACTCGGAGCATGTTTAGCGGGCTCCTGGTCAGCAACTTGAACAACAGGAATTATAAATATCTGGTCTGGCTTTGGAAATGGTTGCTACGCATCCATTCTTTCACGTCCTTGTGGAGTTTGTCACGACACGAAGCGAAGCTAGGTGACGGGTCCGACATGGCATCTGCCATTTACCCATAGCGCTAACCAAGCCCCCCGAAGTCGGCTCGGCCGTTCACCCTAACTAGGGCCGGGCGGATGTAACCCCTGGCTGGCGTTCTGGGACCTATATCGGAGGCGGCCACGCCCTCAGACCCAATCCATACCAACTTGCAGGGGGTGTCTTGCTTAGTTGCTCGGTAGTAGGTCTAGGACAGAAGCGAAAAAATAAACGGGCAGAAGAGAGAGTCCACTCGAGTCAGCCCACGGCCGCGAGGAATTCCCACAAAGCGGAAATATGGCATTTGAAACCTCCACTTGCGCAGCCAATGCCAGCAACTCCGAAGTCAGCGCTGTTCCGACTTCTCCCGACGAGACACATCAGAGCGGCGCGGGGCGAATGCGCTGGTCCCTCATAACCCCGTCGCTATGCGAATCAATGGCAGACGAGAGTCGACGCAGAAGCGCAGAGAATGTAAAAAAATGGAAAACGAACGAATCCAACACCCCTGCTTTTTCTTACCGAACGAAAACAGTAAACCCCCTCGGAAACGAGGAGACGCAGGCGCCTGAGGGCTGAGCCCACGCAGTTTGGATGAAACCTAGTAACCAAGGAGCGCATGTTCAACGAGTTCGGTCTGAGATTGATGCGAGGCACGCTGTATGTACAGCAGTTCTGGCGGTGGGAACTGGGTCTAAGTCCCGACAGAGGGAAGAGTCATTCGGTCAAACTGGCGGAGACTCTCAATTGGGTTTGAGCATATTTTTATTTTTCAAATGCTCTACTGTTAGCCTGACGGAGGGGCATGGAAATGGCAACCTCCCAGGCACCCACACATCACTTTGCGATGAAGCAATCGTGACTGTGCTGAAGTATGGCACACTTAAAGACATGTCGTTGAATTTGTGAGGCAGACGACCACATTTCTGCCGCCCGCGATGAAGCATCGTGACTTCTTCTTCGCAGGGATTAAGCGCGCTAGACGCGGCGCGTCTGCCAATGTGGGGTAGACCCTTACACCCCCCGGCAAGTACGTACTGTCGAATTGTTTACTCTTTGCAACCTCGCGACAAGCAACTTGCAGCGGGGTTCTGTGCCATTTGCGACGAAAGCTCTCGACAGCTACGAAACAGCTTCCATTCAGCTGTCTCTGACATCAATTCCTTTACGCGCATCAAGTCATCGAAACACCCGCAATCCTAGAGCATTGCCTAACGGCACCTTGCGAGTCACAATGTTTGGCCTCTTACCAGACCTCACCCCACGAGACGTAAGCTCCCTCTACCTCTATTGACATCTCCATAAGCATCCATCTCGCTCCTCCATGCAACTATCGCGACAGCTATCTAACCTCATGATCAACAGTCGCACTCGATCTGGTACACCTCCTCCCGCAACCCAATAACCCAAGCCGCCCTCCTCGAAGCCCACGAACACAACAACCACCATGGCTCCGCACAACAGCAACAGCAGCAACAGCAACAACAGCAACAAAACAGTTCCTCCTCCCGCCGCGCAGGCCAACTCCTCATCGAGCGGTCCGCGCTGGCACGCCTCCGCGCCGACGAGCACACAATGGACCGCCGCAGGCTGCACGTGCAAAATTTCGGGAGCACGTGGCTGAAGCCGCCCGGCGTGCCCAAGACGCTGCACCAGATCCGCGAGGAGCGGCGGGAGCAGGAGGAGCACGCCGAGGCCATGAGGCGGGAGCAGCTCGCGCTGGAGCTCGCTGAGGCGGAGGCGGGCGGGCAGGATGATGATGGGGGGCTGGGGGTGCTTGGGGAAGGGGAGGATGGCGAACAAGAAGAGGAGGCGAGGGATCTGGATGATGAGATTCCGGATGCTGCGGAGGAGAGTTTTGGGTTTGATGGCGGGGAGGATAGTATGGCGGATGATTTGTCGTCGAGTGAGGGGCGGCCTCTTTCACTTGATGACAATGATGATGAGGAGACTGAGGAGGAGGAAGACGATGACGACGAAGATGACGACGACGCAACGGCCGTGGACGAGGACGAGTATGAGAGGCGAGATGGCCTCGTCGCGGCGAGGATGCGCATGGCGGACGACGCCTTCAGACAGGCCTTGGCGCGGGGCGACGTCGACGGCGACGACATGTACGGCGCCGAAGAAGAGCTCGAGGCATCGGGCCAGGGCCAGATGCTCGACGAGGAGGACCTGCTCGAGGACGGGTTTGCCGCTGAGGGCGTCGTCGATGACGACGACTTGGGTATGGGCGTCGATATGGACGCCGACCTGGATGACGAGATTCCCGAGGCCGAGGGGCTGAGCGGGGTGTATGAGCATACGGACTCCGAGGCCGAGGTGAGCGGGTTGACGAGTAGTGTTATTAGTAGTGGCGGGGAGGAAGATGATGAAGAAGACGATGATGAGGAAGGGGATATCAGTTTTGCGCCGAGGGCTGCGCCTTTGAGGGCCCCGTTGAGTCCTACCGGGGACCGGGGGAGGGGTAGCGCTGCTGGTGCTGCAAGGCATCATCATCATATGCCGAGGAGTAGTCTGGATCTCAGCGGGTTGCTTTCTGCGGACGGGAGTAGTATGATGGATAGTAGTCCCAACATGAGGGCCCATAGGCGTTGAGGGGTGTGTGAAGAATGGGAAGGGAAAGACAGAGGAAGATGGAATTATGATACCCCCCACCGGTTCCCATACATTGTTTCGGGAGGCATGCACCGATAGACGTGAACATGTCCTCGCCTTCACGAGCCTTTATAGAAGCACAACATGCATACACCAGTCTGAGGCGTTGGGGCAACAATAAAAGTTCAACTTGAAATCTTGACAGAAATGCAAAAAGGCGTGAGCACCAGAGACTCGGTGTCGAAGGTTTATAGAAGTATAAAAGAGGTAGGTGTATGTATACACGGCCATTACAAAAGCTTTTAATTTGTGTCCTCAATACTTGACAAGTGAAAGGGAAACCGCGCCTTCTTCTCACCCTTCTCCCCCTCTCGAATGGTATGCAAGAGACATCGCACCTCCACAGCATAAAAGGAACCACGCCGTTCCGCCATTCTGTCCCTATTTGGTTCGTATCAGGATGTCCTTTTCGTGATCGTTCATCTCTTTCCTCGTGTCCTCAATGCTTTGAAAAGGAAACCAAAATTGTCGGGCCCTCCACGAGATTCTCGACCCTCTCTCTCTCCCACTCCCATGCAATGAAGATGATTCCAGGCAAATAGAACCGTTTGGAAAACGCCTCCGACGCCGAGCATGCAAGAATAATGGGTTTGCTTCCCAACCAAACGCACCGCACCATTCCGGGAAGGCTATTGGAGCCTGCCCCTCACCCCTCTCTTCCAGCTACGTTTTGCTGTCTTGTCCTTTTGTGTTGAGATTGGCTTCCTCGTTTCCTACGTCTAGGACGTTTGACATGAACAGTCTTTCGACCTCAGTCTCTTGAGCTCGCAGAGTTCTCCCATGTCGACAGCCTCGGTAAAGCCCACGTAGCAGACGGCCGTTCACCCCTCCGAGCTTGAATAGTCCCAAACTTGTAGGAGGCAATCCATAACCACGCTCGTCTCCCCGACATGACGGATAAACCGCGCGTATCGCCTTTCGCCTTGGTCTCGTCGATGTCGTAGTCGTAGTCGTCGATGCAGGCTACGCTCTTAGAATAGCCAGACGTACATGAACAAGAAACACACAGCCGCGAAGAAACCGAGCCAGACCTTCCAGCCGACGCCCGTCTTCTCCGCCATGACGAGCATGCGGTTCATGGTCCCGCGGATGCGCAAGCGCGTCGAGTCGAAGCTGTCGTTCATCTTCTCTGCCAGGGCCGAGGAGTCGCGGATCTCGTCGCCAATGGCAACCGTCATCTGCGTGTCTCACGGTTTTAGTCTCCTTCTTTCGTGTCTGGGTTTTGTTTCGTGGAAGATGCGGTTGAGGCGGAACTTACGCTCTTCAAGATCTTTACTTTGCCCATGATACCCGCGACCTGTTCATCGTTCTGGCTCTCGAGCTCGTTGAGCACGGCGTCGCTGTACTGGCCGCTGAGATGTCACATCCGTCAGCAAGTTGTCCCAAGCTTGAAGTGCTTCTCCTCCGCTTCTCCAGTTGTCCCATCGCGAATGCAACCTCCCTGAACCTCACATGCGGGACTTTCAAGGGGGCGATAGGGTGGTCTGGTTCCGTACCGTTTATTCGGCGTCGCAGGCCGGAACCCCCGGTTCGCGTCAACACCGAGGTGGCTACCGCCCATGGGCGGCGCAGGTGATGCGCTGCCGCCCGCGTACCCGTATCCGTATCCACCGCCTAGTCTAGATGGCGAGGCGCTGACAGGTCGTCGGCCGTTGTCGCTGCCGCCGCCGGTGTAGCCTTCGAAGAGGGCGCTGCGGGAGTCGCGCTGATGCAGCGAGGAAGCGCCGAATCTGTGTGTTGTGACGAGTTAGCCCACTGTTGATGACTTTTCCCAGATGTGAATGCCATGTGTCGTTGCGCAAGACGGGCGGTCGGTACGGTCTCGCTGGCGGTTCTGCTCGTCTGTCTTGTGGAGAGTTCATGATCGAGGGGTGGCCTGTCGTCATCACCACTTCGTTGTCCCCAAGACGAAACTCCTCGCCTTCCTCTCTGGTCGTGGGGACCGCCTAGGAGCACAAGAACGTCGCAAGCCGTAACTACCCACCCCGCCGTTCCAAACCGCATGCGTTGCGTGTGTGTTGGGTATTCTGTTGAGTCCAGTGTACGCACCTTTGAGCCATGGTGTCCTAACCGTCGCGTCCTATGTTGCGCGCGCACAACTGCTGCCTCGAAGCAAAGAAAAAAGTATCGTTATTTGGGTAAGGGTGTGTTACCGGGCGTCGTCCGCGACAGCAACAATGGTATGTCTCGAATACTCGAGGAGTTGTCGTTTTGTTGAAAAGGGGTGTAGGTGTTTTGATGCTAATTAAACAATTCCGATAACAAGAAGCAACTTTTTTTTGGTTGGTCCTTGTACTCCGTAAGATAGATACTTGTTGTCCCTTCTCAGAACCCCTGGAGGTTGTGTTGTCATTCAATGTCGGTCCGGTTAGGTTGGTAAGGTGGTGTGCTAGTAGCAGGGGTCTATGCTATGCGGGCAGGGTGTTCGTAGGTATGTGTCGAATCTCGGCTGGGCGATCTCTATATTCTCCCTTTTAGCGCGCTCAAACTCCCTCCTTTTTTGACTTTTGACGTCCGCAGTGGGTTACAGGTAGTCAAAGCAGCGAGGCGAACTTGCTGGGGCTCATGTGCGGGAAAGGGGAAATAAGAAGCGCCTGACACGGTGAAAGTTCGCGTAAAGTACTTTTCTTTACAACGAACAGCGAGAGAGGGGAAAACACGTCCCTCGGTTTCCTGTCCACGTCTACTATTACTTTACAACTCCGACAAATCCCATAGTTTCCCCAAAAGCCCGTCCCGCTAACAGTCATTTGGGTACGTGTCGTCCCGCTATCCAATCGAAAACGGAGAAGAATCTTAAAAGCCCCGACCAAGGCATCAGAGGACACAAGGAGATACCCTATAAGGTACAGTATGAAAGCGGGTGTCCCTTCCTGGGTCCGGCTCCGACTGGAAGGCTCCCCTCGGCTGTTGACAGCGGAGGGAATGGACGGGCCTACAGCAGGTACCTGCCTACCTAACTTACCTGAGGTATGAGCCTCTTAGACGCCCAGGCAAGCAGGTACTCACCTCAAGTAATCACCTTCAATCTGTACCCAGCTACCAGCCGAGAACTTGCGCTCAAGAAACTCATCTAACATCTGACTGTTTACTAGAGGAGAGTGTGACAGGTCCCTGAAAATGTTTTGTTTACATTAACTGCGCCTGTATTATGCACGCAACTTGTCAAGAAAGTGCATGTTGCTTCAATGCCAGGTACTAAAGTAGCTCTGCTTCATGCACTGATCCACGATCGAGCTGGCAGGTGGATGAGCTCTTCCCGAACTAACAAGAATTTTGCTGCGAAATAAAAACACGGGCGTTGCATGAACCTATGCCACGCCCACAACATCATTCACTCCACAGGTGCTAAACATGCACAAGTATTTGGGACCGCTCATTGTCGCATAATCTTCATTTCCATGGCACTCGTAGTAAAGGTAGCGACACCGCGCGCTGAAACGGCCTGATGAAATAGACAGCCATCCCGCCGAACCAAGATCAGGCAGGGTGGGCAGAGCAACAGCAGATCAACGAACGTCGCCGCTGCCGCCGCCGGGGGAAAAAGCTGCAATATCAACCGAACTCTCAGCCGCCAATGTCCAAACCCACCAAGTCTTTTCATCGACGCAAGGGGCATGCAAATGATTATCGAAGCCCTCTTATAACTTTTGTGTAAACCATCCACCGCCCCTTCTTTGCATTCCGTTTTCTGTCGTGTGTGTGTCATGCCGTTTCCCAATAACCGTCATGAATGGTGAGGAACCATCGCCGCCGCCCGCAGCCGCCACCATGTTAAAGGTAGGCAGGCCAAGGGAGGCTGTGCGAAGGTCGAAAGAAAAAGGAGGAGAATGGACTCGCTCCTTAGTCCTCATCCATCTTGGACTCGTCGGCCGCGAAGTCATCGTCGTCCTCGTCATCATCCTCCTCGGCGGGGTTCTCCTCGGCAGCCTTGGCGAAATCGATGACACGGCCACGGGTGCGGCGTCCACCCTCGACAATGTTGTTCAGGTCAATCTCCTCCATGCCGTCCTCCTCCTCGACTGCAATTCCCAGGCATGTTAGTCACAGGAAATCGCAGGTGCGCGGTAGATTTGTGACAGCCGCGGAGGTTCGTTCTTACCAGCCTCAGCGGCCTCGGGGGCCTCCTCCTCATCACTGGAGTCCTCGTCCTCGTCCATGGCGTCGCTCTTCTCGACGGGCTCCTCGGCGGCGACAGCCTTGCCCTTGCCCTTGGTCTCCTCGGCGAGGCCAGCAGCGACGTTCTCGTTCTCGGCAGCCATTGTGTCTGTTTCGTGGGTGTTGCGTGGTACTGTCGAGTCTTTGCGCAAAGGGAGAGAGTGAAGAAAAACAAGAAGTTGCTGTCGCAAAAAGTTGTGGTTGGATTAGGAAAGGTTTGGGGGGTGGGTTGTACGAAGGGAAGGTAGGTAGGAAAAGAAAGTGGAGGTGAAGCTTTGCGCAGGCAAATCGAAGGATTTATCGGTTCGATTGTACCTTCCCCCTGGTCCTGGTCCCAGCTTTTAAGACTGCAGTGCCTGCGAGGAAGGAGTGCCGTCCGCGCAAGGCTTGTGTGGTGTGCAGGCTCCCAGGCTCCCAGACTCCCACGCTGCGTCTCTGAGCAACGAGCGCTAGCCTCAGATTGGGCTAGAGCTGAATCGCCTGCCGCGCACGTGCCATGTCAAACCTGCCAGGTGCTTACGCCGTGAGCTCTCTCATCTGAAGCTTCCAGTTCAATATGGAAAAATACGAGGCTCTGAGGCTTGGGATAACAGCTTGTTGTATTCCGAAACCAAATCGGAGTCTTCTTATCTTCAAAAATCATCCAGCTAGCTAGCCCTCATAAGTGTCAAAACATGGTGCAAGTCTTGTGAAGAGAAGCATCTCAGCATGTCATGGCTCCCAAGTCAGTGTCGGATCTTTGCCATTCGGTTGATTACTGTAGATATCTTTTGACGTTGCCTCGATCCTGTGGTTAGTAAGACATTCCTCTAGGTTAGGAACGTTGAGAACAATAGGCATCGTCCCGGAACTTTCAAAGGCCAGTTGAGACAGTTGAGATTGGGCACTTCCACTCATACAGGAGAAGCAGGATATGGGCACCGACACGATGCCATCAAATGAGCAAGGTACTTCGCGGATGAACGTGAAAAAGTCTATTAGTGTATCTTCATCGTCGTGGTCTTCGTCTATTTTCCATCTCCTCCACCAGTGACAGTCATCAAGACGACAATCGCAATCAACCACCAGTACCTGCAAAGTCAACGTTAGCAAGCTCACCCACAGCCCAAGGAACCGGATAGAAGCTAATGCAACATACTTTTGCCAAAACGGCTTCTCCTCCTGAACGACCTTGCGTCCCTCGGGACTCAGCACAACAGGCTTATTCAACTCGGGCGTCTTTCCCTGCCCCGCGACCCTCACAACAGCCTGCGGTCCAAAATCCCTCGTCGCGCCCGCGTCGACCCTCACGCCCTTGACACCCGCACCCACGACCTCGCCCGAGGCGCCGTCGACGCTCAGCACGATGTTGGGCTGGTACCCCTTGGCAAAGTTCTCCGTCGAGGCGACCGACACGCTCGAGGTCCACTGCGCCGTGGCGGCATCGTAGACGCCGACGCGGACGAGCTTCGTCGCGGCCGGGTAGTCGGCGAGCTCGGGGGCCTCAAAGGAGGTCACGCTCGCCTCGGTTGGGCGTTTCGTGTCGTACTCGACCTCGGCGAGGAGGGTCGGCTTCTGGTTGGTAGCGAGGGAGACGGGTTCGATGTAGACCTTTGCGAGGCGGGTTTCGGCGGCGGCGAGGGTCGCTGCGAAGAGCGCCGACAGGATTGTTGTCGCGCGCATTTTTGTTGTTTGATTTCTCCGTCGTGTATGTGTAGGACCCCTTCTGAAAGGTGTGCCTGGGGAGAATGGCGCTGGGTGAGGTGTGTTAAGGTGCAATCGCGGCGAGCAATTGTCAGATGGGGGTGGGATGCTGGAGGGGGAAGTTCTATGGAGCTCTACTGGGTTGAAGGTCGCCCGGGGTAAAGTCGGCTGAACGAACACCTGTACCCCGGACTCACTCGAGCTGCCCCCAAATAATCACTGGCCTACTCTCTCTGGAAGCTTCTGCTGGGAAAGAAATCAGGCATTCTTTAACGCATTCAAAGGTATCATGTCATCGAATTCAAATCGCACATGGTTATAGAATCATTCAGAACAGTGTGGTATTCATTACCGCTATCACTCATAACCATTCAAAACATCCCACCTTTCCAAACGCCGCTTTGCCATGCCTCTCTGGCAGCAGTGATGCCCGCCCTTTTTTAACAGAATGGAATCGACAAACAAAGATTTACCCCTGAAACTCTCTTGGTGGCCGTTATGAGGGTTGCGATGGCCCTGCTTCATCCCCATGTGGCGACTTAGCCGGGCTCTCTTCGTCCGGCGAGTCTCCGCTGTCGTCAGCAACTCCGTCTGAAATCTCTGTCGAACCATCATCTTCGACTTCGTCAGAATCTTCATCTTCGTCAATCGCTTCTGCTTCTTCCTCTTGCAACGCATATCCTGGGCAGCGCTCAACGAGGCCGCGGTAGTAAGCCACAAGGACTTCTGGGTTCGGGACGATCTTCCAGTCTACCCTGTATAGAAATTCAAGCTCCAGCAGCTTGAGCTCGGCGACTCTAACGCCTCCAACTCGTGCATATGTTGTATTGTTCCAAAACAGATCCGATAGACCCTTGGCCGCCACAGTGGCAGCCGTGATCAGAAAGCGATGGACAGTCAGCGTATTGATGGTGAACTCTGGGTATAATGCGCAGAGACGGTCAATGTAGTAGACCATAGATAGCAGCAGAGGCGGGGTTAGGGTCGCATGCTTTGCCAATCTATTCAGATATTCCAGTACGGAGATGCTCGGTGCAGTTCTAAATACGGATTAGTGAGCGCTGCCACATCAGGGGCGACAGCTGGGAAAGGCTTTTACTCACCTCGAGTGGAAGCGAGTCAGGCTTCCGGAACGAAGAGCCAGAGCATCGTTGGTCTCTATCAACTCTGAGAGCATGTGGGATATGAGGACAACCATGTCCTCGGTGCTGCACAGCTCATATCGCTGAGGCAAGATTTTCGGCGGGCCAGCCGTGGGCTTTGGGCGCTTAGCCGCGCTGCTCGACGACTCGCCCGCTGCCGATGCGCTCGCCCGCGCTTGCGCGACGGCAGGATCTTGAGAGTTTCGACGTTTTCCGGGCGACGCGGTGGTAGTCGACGCCTCGCGAACGACGGGTGCCACGACGGGCTGCGGTTGTGACTGTATCTCTGTTTGGGATCGCTGATGGGGCTCTGGTTGCGGTTGCGGCGCGGATGGGTCTATGGGTTGAGGACGCGGCGTCGGCGGGGGCTCGACAGGCGTCGCAGGGACGGTAGTAGGAGTGCGTGGGGCGGTGGCATCTTGTGCCTTTTGGGTGGAAGACTCCATGGGAGAATATTGGGTGCCGGCGTCGACGGCTACATATTGTCGTGGGCGTGGTTGGGAGGAAGGTGAGGTCATTGAGGCTGCGGACGGAGAAGACCTTGATGCAGAGTGCCGCCGCGGCAAAGGGGCCGAAAGCCGGGCAGGAGATGAGTGCGGGGAGGATCGCGTAGGGGCATAATGGAAGCTATTGGGCGAGGCATTGGCGGAGCTGGCGACGATGGGAGATGTTGTCAACATGGTCCCGGGCGCATCGTGGGATTTCGAGGACAACAGAACGAGGGGATCGGACGTGATTGCCAGAAGTTGGAGCTGAAGTGGCGGGATAAGGTGAGCGAGGTGAGAGTGGTGTAAGGTAGGTAGGCGCTCCTAAGGTAAGTTAGGTAGGTAATACCAAGTGTGAGGTGTAGTTGTTGGCGGTAGCGGTTCGGCGGTCGATAGGGTAGGTTCAGATTTGCAGATTGCCAGACCCCAAAATCAGATAGGCCACACACGGTCGAAAAAACCGGGATGAGGAGTGGAGGGGCTCGGTTTGCCGACGCCGTATGGTGGTGGTGCGCGTGGGATAAGGTATTAGGCGATGAGGATGGCCAGGCTGGGGAGGGGGGAACTGAGGTGGATTGGCGCTACAGCTGTCCGATATTGGCAAGTCACCACCTTTGATACGGCGGCTGCTGGCAGGAGTCGTCTAGACGGCAGGTCGGCACCAGCTCCAGCAAGGTAGCAGTACTCCGTACCAGCCCATATCAACATCAGCAATAGAAGCGAGTGAACAGGAAGACGGTCACGAGAGAGGGAAAAAAAGAGTGGACGGTTGATGAAGGCATCCAATGCGCGAGGCAAGAGCCCCTAGGCAATCGCACCTTCCGTCCTCACTGCTTAGAATAAAGTAGACAAGTACCTTAGTTACGTACCAATATACCCAGTCGCCAACCAGTGGGATGGCCTGGGCTGCCAATGAGGTGCCAAGGACTTGGGACGTGGAGGGGCGCGAATCTGATTTTCTGCGGTCTCGGCACCAAGCCAAGCAAACCACGCTTGCGCCGGTGAGCCAGTCGTCTGCTGTGGGTTAGTGGGGAAGAGTCTTGACATCTGTACGTGGGCGAAAACGTGCTTTTCTGATTGTCACTGATTTCTCTCAGTCTCATTGCACTTCTCGCCCATGTTCTGTACCTTTCATTGTACGGTATAACTGCGTATCCGCAAGGTAAGGTACACTTACATAGTACCCTACAGTTGGTTCTACATGACAGAGTACCCCAGCTTCGGCTCCAGACAGAACGCAACGCCAGGGGATGGGCTTGAACGTGTTTCCGGGCAGTCATGACATACTCGCAGAGCACATGGCCTTGCAGAGCTTTTCTCCCGGCCCTGCGTGCCCTGCGTGCCCTGGAAGCCGCTCATTGCGCCATCACGTCCACTTCATCTTGAGGCCCTCCCGTCGCTGATTCAATGTCAAAGGTGGGCCGCTCTTCTGCTTCGGGACACCGAGCCATGCCACTAACGCTGCTCTGGCCCCGGCGCTGCAACCCTTCTACGGCTACTCAGGGCCGCCACGGGCCTCCCACAATAGTGCCAACAGGGACCTGGCCGGTTACGGTTCGTAGCCTGGGGCCGGAGGCGCCGTCGAGCCTAGGCGGCTCAAATTTTTCGACGGATAGATATGCGGGTTCAGATTATCATTTACGGAGGAACCAGTGGACCTTGGATCAAGCACACGCTTAGGTTCGGAGCGCGGAGAATGGAGTTATGGCGCCGACGTGTTCCACCAAGGGATCCAGCATGTTCCGCGACAACCTCTTCGGGCCTTTATCATCTTGAGTACCATGTAGGAAGTTGCTTCGCCGTGCGGGACTGTCCGCCGTTACGGCTTGCGGTCAGCTGCCACAGACTGCGGGTTTTATTACTTCTTATCGTGTATTTGTACCCCCTCGCGGTTGAAATTTCCGTTACAAGTTGTCCATTCGTCAGATGTCATTTATTATCTCACGCCTGGTACCCCTCATCTCACGATCGAGCCGCTATCTTGGTCAGATCAACCCTGTCTCATGCTTCAGTCGAATAATCTGTAGTTGTTCGGTATTGTGAACCGTGCAGTGCGTATCCTAACTAATGTCGTCGGCGTGCTGTGTATCACGGAGGAACGTCCCAGTGCTTCACGGAGAGCTTCGGCTTTTGCAAACAAAGGGACTGGCCTTGGCCATATAAGGCCCCTGGACACCCTCAAGGCTGGCCTACGTATGCCCCGAGAAACATGAGCATCGGCCTGTCAAGAGACACAAGGAATAGCTTGACCACATGGGTAGGTACCAAGGCATCTCGCAAATCCGTCCTATCCTTTGAACACTTTCCAATTGAGCACTTAAATCGAGTTTAAGTTGGGCTTGAAATCAGTTGTACAAACGTAGGAGTGCCCAACGGTTTCCCTACGTATTTGTCTATACTTATAGCTGAGAAAGCGATATTGATGCAGGTTGAAAGTTCAGCCGACTCGGGACATCATTGTCTTCAGCCGATGGACAAAGGTCCTATGCCGATTCGCTGCAGTTATCCAAGGTTGTTGGAAAGTCATCTAGCTCTAGATAGATGCTCACTGGATCTTTGCCGGCCTCTTACTGCCCACTCCCAAGAATGGTAAAAGTAAAAAAAAGTTTGCTATATCACCTCATCACTCAACTCTAGACATATCTAGGTTCGAACAATTAGGGCCTCTATTTGAAGCGGGAATCATTCATAACCGCCAATTCGACCCTTAAATCACAGAGAAATGTCTCATTGAATGAATCTCTAGACTCATCGACGGAATCCCCAGAGGAAGGTTTGTCAGTCTCATGTTTTTCCTCCGTGATAGTAGGAGCTGGATGCTTCCAGATCAGATCTACTTCATCCAGGTGGCAAGCGCTTCTGCTTCGGGAAGTTTACCATGTGTAAGCCATACCATGTGGGGTATCGACAGGGTGGAAGGAGACAACTAAGCCGTGTTACAACCAGCCATGCTGCGGGGGATGGTCAAGGTTTCCAACTGCCTATCCTTCCTTCGGTATCTCATCTTTTTTTTTCCTTCACTACTCACAAAATACGTTGGAACAAATACCTTTGAATGGAAGAACCATTGATGTTTGAAACAATCATATTATTCTCTAGCTTGTTGTTTCCGAGTGGGTGAATCAAAAAGCATGAAACCTCCTTCAGTATTCACCATGAAGACATCAGGACCGTTCATCGCTAAAGAATCGCGAGAACACGGGCAAGCACCAGCACAGCACAGGCTTCCGCACTGACGCTTCAGGGTGATCCAAGCTCCAGCTAGCATGTGAGAATCCTGAAAACGGCTGGTAGCGATAAGAGAAATGCACGTGCCATACCCCAGTGCCAACGCCCGATAATCACCCAGTCTCCCAGACAGTCGGCCCTGTCTTGAGGTGATCAACTGCATCCCATCCTGTGAACGACATCCTGGTCTTCTGTCCATGGACATCCGATTTTCTAAGCCAAGCTCTCGACAACTTTGCAACTCATCCACAGCGTACAGCAACTAATTATCGATACATGTATTAGAGAAGAATCTATTCTCCTTCCGACTTTCCGCATAGCTCGACCCACGTTTGCCTGACCGTCGACCGGTTCGTAGGGACCTAGGGCTCTGACGCAACCTCCGTCGCCGCAGCAGCACCACTCTGTCCTCGCAAGTACACGACGCGCTGGTCGACAACGACAACACATAGCCGAGCTCCTCAACGAACTGAGCTGACTTTCATCATGACACGCACGTCGAATCCACCAATCCTTTCGCAGCTCCAGAGCGCAAGGAGCTATACCGAACAGACGAGCGCGCTGCGGGCTCTCAAGAACGATGTTGTCGGGCACGCACAGAAGAAGGAGATGTGGGCTGAGCTAGGCGCATTGGAACCCATTGTCAAGATACTCAATGCTTCCCGGTCGCCGGCCAAGGTCAACGGCAAAGATACCCGCCCAAGCTCCAACTCTCGGTGGTTGAACGAGGAAGAAACAGTGAGGCTTCAGGCTTTACAATTGTTGGCGAGCTTTGCCAATGGTAGGACTCACTTTCTCCAGCTTTTTGGTCACTTCTGAATCTAACTTGGGCATCTCCAGGAGGCACTGCTTTCGTCGAGCCGCTCCTAGCTGCGAGCGCGCTGCCAGCTGTATTGGATAACGTGTGCCCAACTACAAACGCTCCTCTGCTGGTCACCACGGCACTACGCGTCCTCCTCAACATCATCGAAGCTTCCACTTTGTCAACTACGAGTTCGCCGATAGACATGCAAGTGTTAGCCGAGGCCATCTTCGCATCCGAACATATCGATTCTTTCAATAGCATACTTTCTAGCACCGCAACTGTGTCCGAGCAACAAATTCAGGTACCGTTAGTGGCAAGCATTATAAGCCATTTGTGTCGAGATGAGAAACACCAATTGGCCATGGCAAATCAAGGAGTCATTGACTCTCTCGCAACTCGGTTGGCAAGCATTGCAGTTGCTGAAGGACATGTTGTTCCCTATGCCGAAGTGTTCGGTCGGGTGGATCGGATGTCGGACTTCATTCCGGAACCAGCGCCGTCCAGCTCCAACTTGGCTTCGATCTTGGAGGCATTGGCTGTCATCATCTCGGACTCCCGCTTCAGGGCCTGCATGTTGTTATGCTCGCCGGCTATCATGGCCATCTTCCCTGCTCTGAAATTCAACCCATCAAAGGAAGTCCGAGCGCCTTGGAACTCCCTAGAGGTTAGCGGTCTCGGATACGCACGCCAGCAGAACCTCAGCGCTCTGGACTATCTACTACCAGCAATCCCTATACATCAAGGCCGGATCCCTGGTTCGCAGCAGTCGCACTTTCCTGCTCTGGGTTCGTCCGAGGCGCGGGAGCGGGCTCGCTCAGCCGCAAGCAAGTACAGCTCTACGGCTTCCGTTTGGGAGACTTCCCGGTTCGAGCTATTCGGAAACGAGACAGAGCCGGAAGAAGAACAGGAGACTCCTCTGATACCGTGGCTGATACTCTTGGTCAGATCGCGACAGGGTCTGGATAGGCTGATGGCTGCTAATCTCCTCACTTCACTTTTCAGGTCTGGGTTTGGCAGCAAGTATCTGAGGGAGACCAGCCTCTGCCTTCTGGTTGTTCCTGTCCTCATGGAGATGCTCGAACAGCTTCAGGCAGCGCCGCCATTAGTGAAGTCTCCCCTGGTTGATGCAGATGCGGCGCTCAAATGGACGATACTGGAGCGTACGCCAGCCATCCTTGCCCGTATAATCACAGATAGCGAGCCGCTTCAAAAGGCTGCTTTTGACTGCGGTGCCGTCAAATGTTTCAGCAAGCTTCTCAAAGACGCATATGAGCCAATCCCACCATCGGCTTACGCTAAGGTATGGTCACCACACGCCGATACTGCGATGGAGACCGAGAGCACCCCTCCCTCTCGCGCTCTGGGATCAGAAGGACAACCGCCACTCCTGGCTCACAGGGTGCGGATGCGAGAAAGTGCACTCAAGGCTATAGGGGCTCTGGCGGCCGGCAAAGACGAATATCGTAAGGCTTTCGTCGTGGAGGACGTCGTTGCTCACATTGTGCAATCATTATCGCCCACGCCCGGCAAGCCGTCGAATCCCAAGGATCGCAGCAAACCAAATGAACCAGATGGGCCAATCCGTGACGGATCCGCGTCTGACCACAATTCTGGGTACGGCAGTAACCCGCTGTCGGTCTTGATCGCGGGCTGCCACGCTGTGAGAATGCTGTCACGGTCGGTGAGTATTCTCAGGACGTCTCTGGTTGACTATGCTGTGGCCGTGCCTCTATTCCGGTTCCTCAGGCACCCGGACGTGGATGTTCAAGTTGCTGCCACTGCTGCGATTTGCAATTTGGTCACCGAAGTCAGCCCCATGAGGGAGGTGAGTGCAATCCCTGAATCGCCTCTATTAACGTGAACTATGCTAACCATCTCAGCTCCTGGCCGACCGGGGTGTGATGAAGATACTGTGTGAGCATGCGCATTCTCTCAATGCAGCACTGCGTCTCAACGCTCTCTGGGCATTGAAGCATTTCGTACATGCAGTTGACACCGACACCAAGAGACAATGTCTGGAAGAGCTTGAGTCTGGATGGCTTGTGCAGCTGATTTGTGACGACACGGAAGATGATGCTCTGTTCCTTGCTAGGTCTAAGCTGGACAAGCAGAATGCAGTTGACACTGGAGACGATTTGGATGGCGATGTCGAGATGGATCAGGCTGATCCGCTGTCCAAGTCGTGGTTAGGTTCACAGGACGCAGACGGCAAACGATCGGCCAAGTTACGTCAAACCGAGGCAAAATTGGCAGCTCTTCGCGAGGCCGAAATCAACCCTTTGCGGAAAGCCCGTAACGACGACCTCGCCATTCAGGAGCAGGGCCTCGACTTCATAAGGAATTTGATTGGGGCAGGTGCATCTGGACCGCAACCTGACTCGTCAAGCGATACTACGGAGATGATTGAGTACCTCTTCAACCAGTTGGGGCAGGAAAGATTTTTTGATATCCTAGCCAGGAAGCTCCAGGCCAAGGTACTTCATCCAACGTCAAGACGGTCCACGGGTTCAGGACGAGAGGCCCGAGTCCTCTACCCTCAGGCCAAGATCATCGAGGCCGTTGTGTTCATCCTCGTTCACATGGCGGCGAGCACTCCGGGCCATCGACAACTGGTTGTTGCACAAACAGACTTGCTCAAGCTGTTGGCGAATCACTTCAATAGCAAGGACAAAGAAGTCCGGGTTGCCCTTTGTCACTTGATCAGCAACCTCACATGGCAGGACGACGACAACGATGCACGAGGATGCGCCCAAAGGGCGTACGAGCTTAAGAAGTTGGGCTTTCTCACCAAACTTGAGGGATTAGAAGACGACAGCGAATTAGACGTGCGAGAACGGGCCAAGAGTGCAGTGTGGCAGATGAAGCAGCCTGGCACATACTAGTATGATAAGGGGTCTCGCTGGGAATATCAGATCTTGTTCCGATTACTGGTTATGCATGAGCGTCAACAGAGGTCGATGGGGCAACGGTAGCGGACTTTGGGTCAATAGACGGAGAGGTGTGTGAGAGCACATTGGTCCTGGGGTTGTGGTAAGGAGCGGATGCATCGTCGAGACAATTATCTTGGATTGGCTGGGTTCGCATGCATGTACGATATAGATGTACATGGAGTTTAAGGTAGCGTTACTGTACACGATGAAAGAGTACATGATGAATGATGGAAAGGCATGTGTCAGCGTTGACAGTCGAGACGTTCAAATAATTCAATGCCGAGAGTCGATTTGTGTGAAGATATGTATATGTCTTGAGGTTGTGATACATTTTGGACTCGTCTATCACTTCCATTCAAACCTTGTGTACCTCACCAGGCGTCAAAGGGTGATGTTCGTCCTTACTTATTCTGTATTACTGACAAGTACAAATAAACGTCTGCTTGAATTACACAAAAGAAAAAGAAAAAAGTGTTCACCCCCGGTTGGGGTTTACATCTCTTGGTGAACTTGCTAGGAATCAAACTCGGAACTTCGTCAGCCTTTCGTCGAGTAGGCTGTTGGCGTCAATTGATTGTTGACCTGTTTAACCATTTCCACCACTCAGCCCAGTTTGACCTGACCTCCCGACGGGGGGGGTGGGGGCTGCTCGGTGATGGGAATGAGATTGAGGGTGTGTGTGAGAGCTTCCACTTGTGGTGTATTCCATATAGTAGACTGGCACTAATGGTCGAATCAACTTATTACGGCATCGGAGGTGTTCGTCTGGGATTTCTCGGGAGCGACGGGTTGGGATGGGGAAGGTTCGTCTCTCATGTGGTCTGATCACGTACTCTCTGATCATGAGGTCGAGAAGGATCTGGAATTTAGAGAGAGAAAACAGAGTTGGGGCCGCGGGAAGGATCCACCATTGTGCAGGGAAGACACAGATGGGCCACGATCGACGGCAGGGTCGTTAAGTGCGGGACAGGGGAAAATAAGTGGTGCAAGAGAAAGAGAGAGAGGGTGAGTGTGTAGGTGATATGACACAGTCATGTTGCGTTGGGGAGAAAAAAATATTTCTCGCAGCCCGCGTATCGAGGAACAGCTAAGTAGGTCTGGTGTGGTGTTACTGGCCGGTACGCTGTAACGAATGTAGGCCTGAATGGAGCCGAATGAGCGGGCGAGTCGTTTGGTTCACGGAGTCAGGATCGCGATGTGATACTTTGCGCCGAGACCGCGACAGCGTGGGATAGCTTCATGTTTTAGAATGATCAATCGAGACTGTACATCTCCACAGGAACTCTAGGCTCTACATCACGACCTCTCACATGGCTGAGGTCTAATGGTGCAACCACGCGAGGCAATGGTTGGTTAGACGGGCAATGTAACCGCGTAGAGTTTATTCCTTCAAAGGGAACACCAGCCCTCCATCTGCAAATAAGTTCAAGGAGGGGGGGCGCTTATCCTGGGCTGATGTAGGTAGGCAGGCAGGTAGATCTGAAACCTCAGGCCAATTGACAGGCTCGCCGGTGTGATGTGATGCAGCTCGTCCTACCTATGATGAGGTTCTTCCGTTTACACAGTAGTCATCGGTACGGGTGCAGTCGTGGGATTTTCCCGATGGTTCCGAGCGTCTGCCGGGTGGGCTCCGGCCGGGGCCCCCGGAGCGCAAGGTCCTTTAGCTCCCACATCAGGTGAGTTGATATTTCAGGGATTCAAAATCAAGTATCAGCGGCCATTACGTCAATACACTCGTCTCTCATTCTTCGAATTTCCCTGTCTCCATCCGATGCCGGAACTATGTATGTGGGAGGTGAGCGTTTGCAAGGATTTGGCTGTTGTTGGTTCCAGGTGGGGAACGGCGAAAGACGAACGGGGTGTCTGTGCATGCCGGCATTTGCTTCTTTGCCAGTCTCTAGATCCCAGCAATGCTCTGGTCCATAGAACTTCGTTTAATCGTCCTAGAGCACGGCTTCCGCAGAACGATACACGTCAGCTAAGTTGATAACGAATCAACAGTGCATTCGCAGCTCAGAAATATTGACGTTGTGATGTCGTATGTGGCTCATGGTCAACGAAAGCTGACACTTTTTCTATGTGTTGGTTCATTTGATGGGTGACGGATGGCCATCGACGGAGTGTACGGTATACTTGCTTGGTCTAGAACCCCAAAAGCCTTTGACTCCGTGATACTTCACCTCAGGTACACCTCTGAGTACGGACATATGCTGTGACACCTTTCGGTGTAAGCGGCTCTGGCGCTCACATAACCTCAACGTATTCTGACTCCACACTCGGTCCATCCTTCCCCACAGCATACCATGTCATTGCCTATCCTCCTCGATCAAGGAGACAAGCTAGAAAGGAAAACAAATAGACTACCCACTAGTCTCATCAAGTACCAGGGTGCTTCCCGGCAGCCCTGGGAGCGGACCTCTCGACTGCCACTTCCTCGGCGCATGCGGGTGACATCCTGACTAAACCTTGCTTCGACTTGGCTGACTTCAAGACAAGGTCTCCTGACCGGAGGATTTTGTTGTTTCGAAGATGTTTCCTGCGATTCCCGACATCGACGGAACCTTCCATGGTTCGGTCACTGTGACTGTCCCGCCCGTCCCATCCGGCCGTGTCCATCACTGTTCGTTGGCCGGGAGGGGAGTACGGGTCACTCCGGCATCTGCGCTGCAAGTCTTTCACATCGCCAAGTTCCACTTGTCGGCGGGCTCGGACTTGGAGGTAGCATCAGTCACACAACGTTGAAGCCGTGATTGCACATTATGGAACCGTCGAGTGGCATCTTACCGTCAATTTTTCGGGGAGTGGGCAGTTGGAAACAGAGATATAAGACTCCCCTTCCATCCCTCTTTAGCAACTTCATCTCCCTCACACCATCACAGGCATTAAGCTTACAATATCTATCAACAGGCTTCCGCGGCTTGTGTAACATCAAACTGATTACAGTATTTTACTCTACTGACGCATTCTTTGCGAAACACTTATCACTACCAACTCTCGATCACAGCAAAACGACACTATGGGCTTGATCCTGCAGCGAGCCAACGAGGCACTCGACATCAATCTCACCCCGGGAATTGAGGAGCAACTAAGTGTCAACGGCTCCAACTGGCTATGGACTTGTGTAGCCATCTACTCTTTCTTCTTCGTACGTATGCCCTACTAAAAATCTCCTTTATCATCTTCCTTCTGACCTCCATCATCAGCTTGGCGTCTTCGCCCTCTCATGGAAACCTAGAAGCAACGAAAAGGTCTTCCACTACCTCCTCAGCATCGCCCTCCTAGTCGGTGCCATCACATACTTCTCCAACGCCTCCAACCTCGGCTGGTCCATCGTGACCCAGGGCACGACCTCCCGCTCGGGTGCTCCGCGACAAATCTTCTTCAACAAGTACATCAACTGGGTCGTCGCCTTCCCCATAGTCAACATCCTCCTGGGCCTCGTCGCCAACTCGTCCTGGGCCACCATCGTCTGGCACGTCTTCCTCTCCTGGGTCTGGGTCATCAGCTACCTCGTCTCGGCCTACACCCCGTCCGTCTACAAGTGGGGCTTCTTCGTCTTCGGCACCGTCGCCTACCTCGTCATGGCGGCGTCGACGTTCGCCGAGGGTAGCGTGGGCGCAAAGCGCGTGGGCACCCAGGGAGACTACTGGATCCTCGCCGGGTATTTCAACCTCCTCTGGCTTCTGTACCCGATTGCCTTTGGTGTCTCTGAGGGCGGCAACACCATTGGCGTCACGCCTCACTTCATCTTCTTTGGTGTTCTGGACGTTCTCATGATTCCCTGCGGCGCTGTTGTCCTCCTGCTGCTGTCCAGGAACTGGGACTACAACGCCTTGAACCTCTACTTCACGCAATACGGCCGCGTTCCCCAGGGTGGACACTTCCCTGAGAAGTCGGCGGCTCCTGCCCCTGCCCCAGCTGTGACCCCCGCTGTCTAAAATGTCCTTGAGCCTTAGAAACATTGTGTATGGTGTCGGACGACTGAAGCCCTCCTCTCGGGATACAGTTTATCGACGATCTGAACATGACCGGCAATTTCTGCTTGACGCCATGCCATTATCGGCCTTGAGTAGGCAGTCGACGAGGGAATCAGAAAGAGAACACGGAATACAATCATTTACACAGGAGCGCCAACGGAGTAATCCCTCATACGAGAAACACATATAATCCGGATGGCGTACGGATAGGAAACACCCTCACTCGTTTGCTTCTTTTCGCAGAGTTGGAGTACGCTGACAGAGTTTATAATGTATAATGCGGTAATAAGTTTGAGCAAAATTCATCAGCTGCTACTACTAGATGATTGGCCTGAATAATAGCGCGGTCTTGAGTGAATCCTTACTACTCTTCTCTTGATAGGTCACAGTAAAGCCAACACTTCCAGGTAGAGTCTTTTTCCAATCATTGCTAAGATGTGGTTCTTCGCCTTTGAGTTGCGTTCTCCGAGTCTCGCCTGTGGAACAGATTCCCTAGTAGACATTATCTCGACCACAGCAAGGCAAGGAGCATTTGACGTGTTTCCAAAACTTGAGAGCTTGGAAGGTCCCCGGTCACTCCCATATGCGAAGCTTTCGTGCAAGAGAATGGAAATTGGCCTGAATAGACGTACAACGAAGAAGGGATGTGGATGGTAATCTAGTTTCACTGTGTGGTGGCTCTAGAATACCGATGCCACATTGGTGAGGAGGCGTGAAAAGATAAGAATCGGTCTAGTCGGGGGTTTGAGGTATACAATCACCTCAACCTCGTCGTCCGTAACTTCGTAATCGTAGGCCCTTATAATAAATAGGCTCAGCGTTGCGCGAAAGGCGTTATATATGGCTTGACTTCTTCTAGAAGCTTTTTGTTAAGCCTCTATCGACGGCGTCACTATTCGTCTCCCTTTTATCCCCGTCGTCCTACCGTTGACGCTTCTCTCACATACTATAAAGACTAAGACTGAATGGTAGGTCGTTCTTTCAGTCAAACTATCTTCAGTTTATCTAGAACAATCTCGATTATATCACCGGTGCCGATCGTACGTCCTGTACAGAGAAGGGGCGTTTCAAATCAACCTTCGTTAATCCCCATCTCAAGCAGATCTTGAACTAAAGCTTATCGTACGAAATAGGCAGCCGTTACCACCGTCCACTAGAGCCAGGATATTACGGTAGGAATAGGATATCTAGAAGAAGGGGGCGAGACTAGATACTCGCTCGAAGCAAGGTTGAAGGCTTCCCCCCCACCTCGGGTAAGGCTCGTTTCTAGATGCTCAACTACTCGATGCCGAGAAGGATCTGAAATCGTTGTGGACAGAAAGGCGAAATGCGACTCGTTACATGCTTCATTTGATTCACCGTTGTCTCTTCCAAACACCCATGCGGTCAATCTGTTTAAAGAGATGAGCTGAAGATATGTTACGCCATATGATAGTTGTCTAGAGTTCTTGACTACGAGATTGCGATTGGCCTGACGCCCAGGTCGCAGAGTCGCATTGTTAACTACGTAGCGCATCATAGAGGCTAGATGTTATGGGAGGTAATGGATATAGTAACCTCCCTTACAGCAAATCTATGAAAACCGAAGATACAATCTGTGTATGAGCAGCACATTCACTCGGCGTCCGGCCGAGGTACTTTTGGAACAGGTCCTTCAGTTATCTCATATCGTTGGAGGCTAAGCCTCAAGCTAATCGCTCCGAAACGTGATGGACTTAACTTTGGGTATCTCATCTTTTGATTAGTATCGCTCTCGCCAATGAAGTAACTTCTCCCTGGTGAGATCTCGTTGTGTAGTGACTGGCTAAGAAGCGGATGGATCTTTTCGGTCAGGCCAATCATGATAGCTGACTGGCCGCCATGGTCGAGAATGTGAACCGCGTATCGGGATGAAGAGGAGACGATGAATCGCCATATAGTCTCACATGCCAGGAATATATCACGAGGGATACAATGACGCCCAAACCCTCCTCCGTGTCCGCTCATTCTCTCCACCCAAGGATGTCGCAGTCCATCATCATCATCATCATCAGACAAACTCCCTCTACTAGCCGTCACATCAAATCGCTTCACCTGGAACCCAGCTTTCAAGACAAGAAAGCAACTATCCGTTCGGCGTCCTCGGACGCCAGGTTTCGTCCGGCCAACCGTATCCGCATTCAAGACATACATGAGCTCATCCCCCTCCAAGACTATTCGCCCCCCCAAAAAGCAACCATCACGAACCGCACCTCGCAAAAGGCGGGACTGCCCGCCGCCTGGGCCCGCGCCCGCAAACACACATACAAAGACGAACTTCTTCCATCATCGCGTCAGGAATGTAAAAAGCAAACACCCCGATACCCCTTCCCCAGTCGCCGAATCCAATCCAGACCCCCCTCGGACTTTTCAAAATGCCCCACGTGGCAAAACCATCGTCCTCGAAGTGAGGAGAGTTCGTGGCATTTTTTCGCATCGTGCCATCTCACCGGTGCCCGCTGCAGGGAGGGGAATCGACCAGATAGACATTCCAATCAATCTCCGACATTGTTTTACTTCCAATCCTATCCCGCCATAGGTAAGCTTCAAGGCGGATCTTACAGCTATGTCGGGCACACTTCATTACAACCTTTCTTTCCCAATCCTTACGGTCTCCGGGTACACCATCTCTCTCTCGGTTACGTCTCGTTATCGTATGGCTAAAAGGTTACTTCAACCTCCTTACTCGGACCCCATGTCAAAGCGTCACGTCACCAGTAACCACCGACCAGAAGACATTTTGAGGGGGTCAAAGGGTCTCATGCGCTGGCGTCGTACGGCAAGCACGGTAAAGTCTATGAGATATGTAGTGTACCTCTCTTCACCCCCATTTAACCCTGTACGTCACTACATTTTCTCCAGCAAGAATTTGACGGCGAGTAAGTCTTCTTCAACACCAGTGAAAAGAGAGTTGGTGACAACCATGGCAGAACAAGATCGAGCTGAGGCCATTTCCCGAGCACCGTTCATAAACTCCATCATTGGTCATCTCTTAGTCGGAAAGGTTTACCAAGGTTTTGGAAAAAACTCTCTCCCCCTTTCCCTTTCCCTTTCCCATCCCCCCCTCATCTGTATCAATAAACTACAAAGAAGGTTTCTTCAAAGAATAAGCCTTGAGACGATTCCCGACGGGTAAGAAAAGAGAGACGTAGTTAAAACCACCCGAATCGGGGGAACAAAAGTGAGTGCTGGTACGCAAGGTTAACCTTCCCTCGCCTCTTCGCGCCCAAGAGGTTCGACCGACGTTTTGGGCTTCTTCCCGGCAAGAACCTAGTTGCAATTATCCCAAACAACCAACAACCTTCGCAGAGCCGCTGATGGGCCCTACCTTTCTTACCAATCAAGTGGGATACCGTGTACAAGGCAAAACTCACAATGCGCCGAATTCGCTGAGCAGCACGCGAGAACGAACCGAACGTTGGGGATGGATGGGTGGATGGATGGATGGATGATGATGACGCTACCTCGACCGCGCCTCGGTACATAGCATCTAGTATCACACCCAAAAGCGATCTCGGACGGCCAAGAGCGCGGATGCTCTAGGCAGTCACTGCTTCCCCCCACCTTCTCATCTACTGCTAGGCTCTCTCCTTGCTGTGAAGCTGGTGCTACACGATGCCGCCTCTTCTTGTATGCCATGACCCGCAGAGGAGGGCATGAAAGCCGACCGATTCCAAGACATGAACGGATTACAACGAGCTTTGAGAACAAGCTTAGGTCACCTGAAGAGATGGTTCAGGCAAGTAAACCAGGCTGAAGCATTTGTAAGCCAAGGGGTCTTTTGAGGCGGCGGCTTTCTCGCTCTTTTCAGTATCATGGTTCACGATTCCTTGGGTCCTAGGTTCTTGAGGTTCCCAGCGCCGAGTTAGCGCCGGTGTCAAGTTCAAGTGAGGCGTCGCGCGAGAGAGAGACAGACAAAGGTTTCTGGTTCTTCTGCGGCTCTCTGGGGCTTCCCTTGTATTGCATGAGGTAGGTGCGTTGTGCTTGTGTGCGTTTCTGGACGCGGGAACAGGGCAGTACATTCAAAAGAAGCGGAAAGTCAATCGTTGATCGAGAAAAGAAGAGACAACCTTGAACCTGTGGACCTTTCTTGGGGGGGGGGGGGGAGTTTCAAGGAAAAAAAGTTGGTCCAAAGAGAAACGGACGGTGCTCGGGGACGAGTCTCGGGGAACCCTTGCTTGAAGAGGCAAACGGGTTCGTGCAGCCAGCCTTCATCGACATGGCATGATGTAGTCTCTCTCACATCCACTGATTTATTTACGTCTACTTGGGTGCATTCAGGCTCGACTATGATATAGAGGAGGAGGGGGAGAGAAGGATTCAAGAAGAAATGGTGAAGACCTGCAACTACAAGCGCCGAATCTGCGAGGACATATGTATACCATTCTACGCATCCATGATGGGAAAGAAAGACAGGTCTCGTCAGCAGCGGTGGGGGCACGTGCATCATGCAATGGAGATTCGGCGAAGTATTGAGCTCAAAAGCTGGGACATTGTTTGCTTGCCCTCGCGTATGGTTTCTCAACCAGGGTGTGGGTGATTTCGCACCATGCTGTGCCACCGTGACGAGACAATCTGAGGCTTCGATGAGGCAGGACAGCCAACTCTACCCATTCTCTTTCGCTCATTATGCTGGCAAGAAAGACGAAGCTGCAAGATAGTTGGAGCTGGATAGACTGGCAGCGAGAAAACGTTGACCTGGCCTCTAGGGTAAGGTCGTCCGATGCAAACGGTGGAAGGGCAGCAGGCATCAAACATGGGAGACAACCCGACAGCTTTTTTCAGCCCATGGACTTTGGCAGTGACCCCCTCCCCTCCTTGGACTCATTTGTATCGTGTTACACGACATTGACCATCTATCTCACTGGCATCTATCTCACTGGTAAATGTTGAAGCCGAGCGAGCGGCTAGAGAGGATGGGCAATCGAGATGGCGTTGCCAGGCGATGCGGCGAGGTCAGATTTGGTATGGCCCTTGATGTGTAGTGTGCCGTTGCGTTTCTTTGGTGGGTGTCAAGTGCTCAGTCACCACCGGCACAGAAAGAGTTATCGGTTTGCGCCCGTGGTTTCGTGACTGGCCGATTCTTGCCCACACTGGAGAGGAGAGGAGCCTAGGAAGAGCCTTGGCTTCCATGTGCCTGTTGACCACACGTAGAAGAGTGCCTTACGTTGCAACGTCGTTGGTACTAACCCCGCCCAGCACAGTATGACAGGCTGACAAGCGTGCCTCGCAGCTCGAACGGGAGAAGCCAGCCTTGCGTTGTCGCCTGAGAGAGAAAATGGGGACCATCTTCATGGAGGAAGGCGTTGTCGGCTGTGCCGCTGGCTGCCTGTCCTTGACTCGCGGTTCGCAAATTGCCGCGCAATCATTCTAGTGTTTGCTGCCCTCAGCCTGCCAGGATGGCGAGTGAAATCGAGGGAAGACTTGCTGATGTTTGCCACGTAGGGAATCGTTGTCGAAATTCCCAAGGCCGTTGGTTTGGTTCCTCCTTCCCGTGGGCGGCGAGACCCCTTTCCACGGGAGCGTATCCAGTCATGGCAGTGAAAAGGGTCGCGTGGCGTCCCTGTTGGTTACTTTGATGACAGGTTTGCTTGATTGGCGTCTGAGCGGACCGCAGATGTATGGACGTGACCAGAACGGCATATTGGGCCCGGCCAGGTAGGTAGGTAGGTAAGGTAGGTTAGTCAATATCCGAGGGTTAATGTGAGAACGAACGGGTTTCTGGGGAGTTTGAGTTCAGATGCCACCTGGGCGATGCCGAAGCTAGTATGACCGTTGTGACATGATGCAGTAGTCGGCTGCGAGCTACTTTAGATGGTTCTTTTCTAACAAAAGATATCGCGAGAATTTGAAGTTGATGGCTGTCAAATGATCAATGGAAACACCCCTGTGATAGTCGACGATACAACGTCGAATCACGTTTAACGATTTAGGGTCGGCCGCCGGAAGCGGGCCGGAAAGACTTTGTACTGTACATACAGGTTCCACGGGAGAATTGTGAATCGGACCATGGAGTGGGTCTAGATTGGCCCTCGCTTAAGTGGGGTGGGAATGAAGGAGGGTTGCAAGGGGAGGGACGCAGGTACAGTGTCGGCACTGTCCTCCCGACTGGACAGTGGGCGGCCACTCACGTCGCAGTGTATCACTTCCATCTGTGAGGTGAGGGCAGAGGAATCTCAGATTGAACCGGGCACAAGGCAGGAAACAGCATTGGGAGAGGGAAAGTGGGACCTTAAGAGGGGTCATAATTGGCCATGAGATGAGAATGACGAGGACTGTGGGCAGGCATTGACAGGTGGAGTCAGGTGGACAGGGAGACATCAGACACTGAGCCAAGGGTCGAGGACACAGAAGGCATGCACACGGAGGTCAAGGACAAGGGCAGGAGGGAATGAGATGAGTGAGACTGCGTGCTCCGTCAGAGGTTACTTCCAGTCTGCCACTGGTGCTTTGTCAAGTCAGTCTGGCGCGGTCCCGCGGGCGGAATCATTGCCCGCTGTTGCAGTGACAGAGTGGCTCAGTGGGCTCTCCAGGTTCTCCCAGACGGGAGGTCGTGCTCGCAGTGGGCTCAGAAAACCCATCGCCCGCAACCCGCGGTCGGCTATAGTCAATACTGTGTATCCGTAGGGAAGAGAGACGCTCAGGCCGCCGGGTGAGCGACGATTCCCGTAAAGGCGACTCCATTGTGCCAGTCTCGATTCTGAAATGGCCCATCGTCGCCATCCCGGACAGATGGGAAAAAACAATGGGGATGGCAACGATATTCCAGGGAGTTTTGCAGGCTCGAGCCAACGCAGCCAACAACGACCAACGCAGGGCTCCCAAGGCCATGACCAGCACCCGCACCCACTGGAGTCTCTACCGGGGATCAACGGACCGCTGCTGCCCCGTCTTCCCCTTGAGTTCCTCTCACTCTCGTTCCCAGAACCTCAACCGGGGCTTGAGGCTTCAGCCAGGTCCAGGGCTGCTTGAGCGGCGTTCCTTCCGCACACTCTGATAGGCAGGTCTTCACCCATTCACTCACTCACTCACTCGCTCTCACTCCCCCACTCATCAACCACTCTCATCCCCGAGCTTCACTCACCCACTCATCCACTCAAAAGTCTCAGGTCCAGACTCAAGACTCCAGACTCAGACTCACCTCAGACTCAAACTCAGACTCAGACTCTTCGGGCTCTGCTCTGGACTCCAGACGTCGCATATGCGCCTCACCAATAAGCACAAGTCTAACGGATAAAATGTGGATCTGTACTGTTTCTCGTCTCTTTGGGATGGCAGTTACCCGATGCTGTGGATTGCATAACCAACCCAAGACACCTCCTCATTCTCTTTGACCACTCACCTCATCTCACTCAGCTCCCGAAGCTATGGTCCTGGACACGATGGACAAAGCGTACCCCCCCTACCTACTGCGTATGCTCCTCTTCCCCCATCCTCCCTTCCCTCGCCTAGCTTCCACGTCTATGGCACTGGAAGTGGCAAAGCAATTTAGCCTCTAGGCTTGTTATCTTCACGTTTCTTACCTTACGGTACGTGCCTGCCACCTGCTTACCTACCCTTCGCTACCACCTTTTTTGCACCTCGCGTCTTTGGATGGCACGATGGCTTGGTCTCTGCATTCTCGCCTCCGTTTCGACCAGATTTGCTTCCCGTTTCTGTGCGGCGCGGATGTTCAAAATACATCTTCCCAAAGACAGAAAAAAGTGCTTGCACAAATGGGAACTTTTCCTTCACACCATGCCACACCAGAGCATAACCTCAACCACCCCCCCGATACCCGGCATCGTGGATATCGGGAACATTAATCGTAGGTTTCTACGGCTGTACCGCAACGCATTTCATTTCAACTTCCTCTTCAAAGCGCCGCCCGGCCAAAGCCCGAGAAAGACGGGATGAATCCGTCATCTCTTGGCAACTTTACCATTCGGTCCCGACGCATCCACTCTATCCCCGCCCAAGGCCAAGGCATTCGTCAACCGTGGGTACCAAACAATGCCAGCCTCAGAATACCTATGCGTCCCTTAACCGTACATCGTTGGCTTTCGTCGCTCATTCGCTTCAGTACCTAGTTGCCGCTGCCTTTTCCATCGCCAACAGGCTCAAAGACCACGGGTATCTTTTGCCCTCTTTACACAGTATCTTACTTGCGACACGGACACAAGCGTTTCGCTGTCGGTCGATCGGCTGGCCGGCCTTGGGTCGCAATTGCAGATCTTGGCAGCAATTGTGCAACGCATTATCCACTTTGTACTGAATCTGTACAGATACGGGTCCGCATGCTTTACTACCGTCTGCCTTCAGCCCTTCAATTCACCGTCTGGCCCCCATTCAGTGACGCTGCACAAGTTCACGACTGCCAAGCCTTGGGGGCTTTCTGTTCATTCAACGGATGGGAAATGGGAACGACTGACTAGGTACTGCCATTGCTTCGAATTCCATTGTCTACGGGTACGTCGAGGATTCAAGTGCTCGACATGGTCGGAGGCTAGAAGCAATTGCCTGCCGGGCCTGGATATTCATTCCGAATCTTTCGTACGAGCCTGTGAGGGTACGGAGTAATCGACACACAGTGTACAAATTCCCTACAGTCTGAACTTGGAGACTGGGGTTTATCCACCTGCCCATCCTGCCATCCTCCACAGTCCCCCGTCTGCCCTGACCTTGACCACTCTCAATTCGACCTCTCGCCCGCCAATGCCAACAGTATTAAATCTCCCCGGTGGAGCCCATGGGAACTCGGTAGATGCTGATCACTCGGAAAGGTCCTTGGCTAGCGCCTCGACTGATTCAGTCTACCTCGGAGGCCCGATGCTTCCCTTCTATGCTTATTTTTCGTCTTTCACCAAGTTGAGATCCAAGCACCACGCACCAAGTTTCCCCCAAGTATACGTACGGACAGGCGTACAGATACAGATACCTACCTACGGCCGGGAGGCCCGTTTTCCAGAGATAAACGCTGTCGCACTCACGACTCAAGACTCAAACTTGCTATCACGGCCCATGTTCATTTGCTGGCCATGACCCACCATCCGTCAAGAAACTCTATTACTACTCTACATTCGACGGGCATCCTCGACGATGACGCAAATGCAGTGTCTGCCGCGCTAGGTCGTCAGTCGCGGAAACCCCATTCATCAAGAAGACCGGAAACGGTTGTTCGGGTACTACGGCGTTTCTCTGGGGCCGAAGGAAAAGTTGTTGCTAACCTGAGAACTTTGGCCGATGTAGACTGGAGGCAAGCCCGATCCGAAGCAAAGACTAAGACAGCACTTCCAAAGCTTGCGTTTGGCTTTTTCTGGTCTTTCTCGGGCAATACCGATGGGACGGTTGCTGCCACGAGCCATTGACCAAATTGTCCGAGTTCTTTTTGGCGGTCAAGGCTGCTCGAGCCTCGAGAAAAGGCAAATACCTAGGCCAAGGTTGTAGGCCATCCGATGTCTACAGACCTCGGGCAGTTGAGAGACAGCACTTTGGGTAACGCCCGCACCCAACGTCATCGTTCGACTTTGCCCACCGTCTCCATCCAGCTCAGTCAGGGCAACGACGCGCCGTACCGGCATATCAGAGACCGTTTTTGACTCCCGCTTCGCTTCTGTGGTTCAACATAAGCAAGCCAGCTCTGTCAAATGCACTAGGCATGAACGTGGATAGAATGGCACTTGGGTATTTTGACGTCGAAAGCCAGAAACAGACGGCTCATGTGCGTTGTACGCATACATGCGGCTAGTATCTGGATCTTGACGGCTACCTGAGCTTCGCGATATGCCGGCTGGGCGTGTCGCACGGCGGCACGACATGCCACCAAGGTGGAAGGTTGAACGCAGAGGGCCGCTGTTGAGGAGGGCGATGACAAGCATAGAGTGTTTTGGCAGCTGTGGCCCGCACCAAAATGCGGCAAAAACGTCTCATCTTCTTTTGTCGGCGGCGACAGAAGCACAGGTGGGATATTTCGAAGCGTTCGAAGCATAGCCATCTATCCAGCGAGAGCCGTACCTTGAGGATCGCTATGAGCCAGGTCTCGAAGCGCACACAGAATGTCTCACCATGAAGGGCATCTCTTACAGCAACAGTTGTACACAATCTTTTGGCCTAACCTTGGCGCAACCTTGACGCCTACGGATACTCACAACCAACAAGATGACTGTATTTGTACAGTTAGACTGGTGTGTGCTCTCCTTACGGCACTCTACTGTTATACGAGTGTAGAGCACTGCCTCTATCATATCCGGAGGTGGCCAAGCAAGCACACCTCTTCCCCTGCTCTTGGAAGCGCAGTCACCCTTCTCGCACTGTAGTTGCGACCCAAGTGACAGGCCCCTCTGGCCGAGTGATGAAGTTGATTGGGAGCGTTTCTCAAATCCCGGCAACTCTGGCTTGGTTAGCCTCTTGGCACACATCTGAGCCCGCAATGGTGGCGAGCAGGGATGACGAGAAGGGCTGGGACAACATTCGGACCCGGATTGGCTCAAGCAGTGTCAAGTGGATACAGATGGGGTCGGAAATAACGAATGAAGAGGTCCAGTGTGATGAAATCGAGCCACATTGCGCGAAAGCCGAGAGCGGCACAATGGCCAAGACTCCCAAAGATGCTCTCCCAGGGTTGCAGAGTCTGAGTCTGTCAGAGGAGAAGCCTGGCGGCACACTTACTGCGTACATGCTGCACCACCATCCTCCTGCACCTAACGACTGCAAGCTGCAAACGCAGCAGCAAGACGAACAAGAGATCCCTGAACTGGATGGGCGGGTGAGGGCCGCGCTCGGGTAACTAAGAAGGGCAAGAGGGAGCTCCACGAATTCGCAGTTCACTTTTCAAATGATGGTCCATCTGTTTATGCGCCTCTGCCACTTATTCCTGGAAGGGTGGCCTGGCCTTGTCATGCCTGCTCAACAGCCGACCAGTGAGAGATCAAGTCCACAGGGGGAGACAGTGGACAGTGGAAGGCTGACTGTACACACAGAACGAACCAGTATGTGAAGAAGAAGTCCGAAAGAAGTTGTGAGCACGAGAAATTACCACCATGGTGAAGATTTGCATGACCGGACGTACCTCGGACCAGACGCGCCTCAATGCTGCTCACAGACTGCTTACCGTCCTCCAAATGCCACCAGCATCAGCACCAGCAGCATCGTAAGGCAAGGCCACAGACAGATCTGTCCTCGCTCTCGAAGGCAAACCCGAGACTCCGGCTCTTTGTGCGTTTTTGGGTGGGTACAGCACTGACTTTCGGTGGCTGTCCTGAACTTCTGGCATGGCCGAGGCAAAAGCAAAGGTTTTCCTTCTGGCCTGCCACGGGGATGGACCTAAAACTTTACCAGTCGCCTCTAGTGAGAGACAAGTCCAATAACTGGTACGCACGCATGGCACGCTGCCATGAACCACAAGGCCGGAAGAGATGGGCAGTGACGATCACTCATTCTCGTTGAAGCAACTGGTAATCAGCCAAACCTTGCCGTAAGCTAGGCAAAGTATCCGGAAATATGGATACCGGTACGCACCACGCAAGCCGCAGCAAGCTCTGGTGGAATAAGCGCGGCAACCTTTTGAGGTGTCTTTCGGGTTGAGATGAGACCCTTTTGAATTTGAATTCGCGATGGCGGATGCTGGTGGAAGCCTACTTGCGAGAGAATAGAAGGAAGAGAACAGGACGATGCAAGAAGAAGACTGTCCCTTGCTTTGCCAATGTGGAGTTTCTTCACCCGCTGGAATCGTCCATTCTCGTTCGGTGACACAGGACGCCGCGGGATCTCAGTCTCTGGAAGCGAACTAGCAGCAAACGCCAGCAAAAGAACCCAAGCCAGCGCCTCGCTAGTATTGGCACATATCTCGACCCATGTGTGGACGACGAAGTGCTCGACGGATACGGATTAGACCTGAGTCTAGCGGACGGCTCACACTGTCTACCACACACGCCCCCCATTTCCCCCTGTCCGTCCCTGCCCCCGTACTCCCCCGTACTGACTTGAGATGCCATTCTTCTCATTCTCCTCTTTACCCATTTCACACTGGGTACAAGACGGACTGCGCAGATGTGGTCGTGGGAAACGGTATCAAGGATAGCTCGCTCCTTCACAATCCCGCAGTATCACCAGGGAAAACCTCTTCTTCCCTTTCTCCCCCCCTTTGTGCCAACCTCACACCCGCTGTCTTGCCTGGGTTTCTGGCAGACGCGCAGAGCAGAGCAGAGTGGAGTACGTGAGTGCGTGAACGACCACTGGCCAGATGCCAGAAGGCAAGCATTCGTACGGATACGGGCACACAGTGAAGCAAGGGCCGCTGTGCGGACTATGGCTCTTCTTTTCCAAACTTGGCTTGCCCCTTGTCCTGAAAACTCAGGAGGCACTCACTCATCCTCATCCTCACCCGTCATTTTTGGCTTAACCTTACCATCAAGGGACGTAACGACGGAGGGCTGAGTTCCCGGGCAGCGCTGTAAGGTTTAGTGATGGATCTTTTGCTGGGCCATGAGCATTCCAACTCGGCTTGGCATCAGCGCCGTCAGCGCCACAGCACCGGAACAGAAGGAAGGTCGAATGGCTTTCAGAGAGGTGGTGTGTGCTATTTTGTGACCCCGTTAGCCGGACTGCTGGAAGGCTATGTATCCGTACAGACTGCAGTACCTACCTAACCTCCCGTGATAGCCAAACTCTCACGTACTGTGCTGGGGTAGGATGGGATAAAGCAAGCAGTACTCCGTAACAAAAGGTGAACCAAGCAAGACACCGAGACATGATTGGAACTCTGACCAATTACGCACAGTTGATTCAGCAGGATGGATGGGTCCAGTGGACTGGGAACGAACTGACTGGGGGAGCGAGTGATCTCAGAGGCCGAAGCTGGGCTGGAGACTGGGCTGGCTGGGCTGGGGGAGGAGGTTCTGAGTTTGGGCCCTGGAGCGGCCGTCATTGTCATTTCGTCTCTACCAATTACCGCCGAGTCAGCTGGGCCCCAGTCCGAGGCATTGGGTCCCTCTCTCACTCACACCCAGTGCCAATGGAATCATCTGGGAATGCACAGTATTCAGAGATTGCCATACTTCCCTAACTTGAGGTACGGTACCCAAAGATGGCACCTTTGGTAAGGTTCCCAGTGCGGGGCTTTTTTCCCTTCCACTTCCATGCTCTACCATTTGGTAGAGTCCATCCAGGGAATTATGGACCCTACCTCGCCCATAATGGCCCGCTGTTCGACCTTGGTGTGCTTCCGTCCAACTCGAGAGTCTACCATCCCCTTCCCCCCAGTCCGTCTCCATTCATCTACCTACTCCCTGGTCCCTTGTCAGTACATCTCACACTGTCCCCCCCTTCTCTTGCTGCTCTCTTCCCCCTCTGTCCCAGTCCTGCTAGTCCCGGTCCAGCCCAGGTCCCAGCCATCAGACACTCGTACACCCCCCCCCCCCAAAAGCCAATTGCGTTCCTTCGCTTCCCACTCTTTCCAATCCCAGTGGACCCACTCTCCCATCCGTCTCCCTCATCAAACCCCCATTCCCACCCGTCCTCCTCTTTCCTTCTCTCCTGTTCACCAACCGTCCCCGAGCCATCTGGGAATTACAGACAACCTCACCATCGCAGTCGTTGTCGTCGAATATCGCCAGCGCTTACTTTACGACCTCGTGCTTGAAATCGAAGGAGCAAGAAGGAATTGTTGTTATTGGGAACACCTTTGCCTGGTCACTGGCCCGAAAGTACGTGAACCGGTTGCTGCTTGGAGGAAAACGGCCTCGCGCCCTGCGTTCCGTTCTGTCGGGGCACTCGACAACGTAGCGGATCCCCCACAACCAAAGAATTGAGAACGGCGCAGGCGTTTCTGAGGCCTCTATCCTGCATCAGCCACGTAAAGTGCAATTTGGTCTCCTAACATTTCAACCAGACCTGTGCAAGGCCATCGATCGTTGGGATCGATTGATATTAAGTGTAGTCTCGACAATAATCCCGACAACAATCCCACAACATTCACCATGCCCGTCGATATCAGCCGCCACGTCCAGTTGGACCACATCGGGGAATCCGAGAGTTACGAGGACAGGCCGACGCGGTCTGGCTCGAGGATGTGGTATGAGTTAAAGGTTCTGCAGCAACCTGAGCGTGCGCGTGCATGCGGATCTGGTCAGAAGTGTAAGAGAGCTTCGATGTCCCTCAACTGCTTGTCGTTGAATTGCCTCTGACCTTCATTATTTAGCCGCGGCCGATAGACGCCCCGTCGATCCTCCCCCCGTGGTGCAGTTGCACGTCTACGAGGGACCTACCAGAGCCGAAGCTACCGATATCACTTTCAACTACCGGGCCAACTTCTTCCTCTATGCTGAGCTGACACCCGCGCGCCCCATGGCTCATGGACGCGTTCAAACTCCCGCGGCAACTTCACCTCCCGTCCTGACTGGCATGCCGGTTTCGGGTATGGCATATCTCGACAGGCCTACAGAGGCAGGCTACTTCCTGTTCCCCGACCTTTCCGTCCGTCACGAGGGACGCTACGTCTTGGCCTTCCACCTGTACGAAGATGTGAAGAGGGCGGAGGATCGGGAACCGGGCGGCGACGCGGATGATGAGGATGAGAACCCCTGCTTCCAATACAGAATGGCTGTCAAATCGGTGCCATTCAACGTCTTCAGCGCAAAGAAGTTCCCTGGTCTTACCGAGAGCACCAACCTGAGCAAGACCATCTCTGAGCAGGGATGTCGCGTGCGTATTCGCCGTGACGTCCGCATGCGAAGACGCGACGGAAAGCCGACTGGAAACGAGTTCGACACCAACCCCGAAAACGAATTCAGGAGCACGGCCAGGAGAACACAGACGCCAGAGATTCGTAGCAATGCGGAACAGTATCGTGCGAGGTCGACGAGTAACAGCAGCGAGCACCGCGCCGCGTACCCGCCTGCTCCGGAACGCAAACCATCTCTCATTGAGAATTTCAAAGCCGAGACTTTCCAGGCGCCGCCACCGCCGCCGCCGCCCATGTCATACGGCCCAGCCCCCTCCACCAACGTTCACCTGCGATTCGGATCCGATGCCTCGAGTGCACCCTACCCTCCTCACCAATACGCGCAACCTTCGGCGCAGCCGCCGCCCATTTCTCCTACCACGGCCTCGTACCAGTCTCAGCAGCCCTCGCCTTATCAACCCGCAAGCTACGGCTACTCGAGCAGACCCAGCTCCCAGTATGCCTCGAGCAATCCGCCTCCCACGCCCCACGATTCGTACGACAGACGGCCATCTGCCATGATGGTGCCACCTTCTCCTTCTGTGTACGGTCCGGGACCAAGGGACCACGACATGGCCAGGCGCGATTCGGACTACAGGAGAGATTCTCTTCCTCCTCGCCAGCTTGCTCCAGTTTCCGATCTGCCGCACATGGGCACCAAACTCCCGCCTATGCTGCCCTCCATCGAGAAGCTCACTGCTCCTTCCATGACGGGTCGTTCAGAGTTCATCGAGGCTGCTCCTCCTAGCTCTCACAACCCCGTTTACGAGCCAGCACGTGCAGGCACCAAGCGTGGCTACGGAGACACCTTCATCGACAGCCAGCGCCCCTTGTACGACAGGCAACGCCCACAGGATCCTCATCACAACAGCGCTCACTACAACCACCGCTACGTTGTGCAAGATCCTCTCGAGTACAAGCGTGCCGACGGTACATTTGGCGTGAAGCCGGCAAACGATTACTACAAGATTGTCAACCCGCAATGAGGTTCCGGTGCACTTGCTTGACGGCGTTTCGGCGGCTTCGTATTAAGGGCGGTGGTATTTTGCATCCAAGCGTTCTTGGGCAATGGGGCGTTTGAAGGATCGGAGACAACTTTTCGAATTGTATATACCAACCGGGAGTCAGTCATCATTTACGGCACCCCTCGGAAACCAAGTTTCTTTCCCTATGTTCCCCCAACACTCTCTACGATCTTGATGGCCGTTTTACTTGGCCACGAGCGATCATCTTTACTTTCCTACCATGTCTTACTTGATCATGATTCAGACTGGAATTGAAAACGAAACGACTTTTCGATGTTCACGAAGACAGGCACATCTGAGTGAGCTTTAATGTGTCATTGGTCTTGCTTTTGTTATTTCCTTGTGTCTAGTTGGGCAGGAGTACTGCATGGATTGATAGTGGGTCGTCCACTGTGCCCCGTGGGCAACGGGGACAGTTAGTTTAAACTTTTGTATAGGAAAATGGGAAAAAGGTTCCAATTCTCAAAGACGCTACCGATACTTTACCTATCCTTTCTCGTGACGTTGACAAGTGACGTGAGGCTCTAACAAGGCATGAGATGAGTACGGCTCCTATGAGAGATAAGCCTTACGAAGTGACCATCTCGGATGTGTGTGTTGCGATACAACATTGTGCTTGCGTCAACGCCGGATTCCCTCAGCTTTGTCGATCTCAATGTCCCAGTAGCGTGAGACGGGTAAGATCTGAGTACTAAGATAGCTTGAGAGAACAGGTGCATGGGATATGTGAGCCGTAGCGTGCTGCGTGCGTGCGTGGCACGATCAAGCTAGATTGACAGCACCAACGGACGTAAATAGACAACAAGCTAATGTGTGAGAGAGAGGAAGGGTGAGATGAGATGAGATCACGGGAGAGAGTCTGAGAGACAGAGGTGGTCGTCGTACGGAATATGCCTTGGATGTAAGGGAAAGAGCACCAGGTCCAAGCGTCACGTGGCCAATGCTCCTCTCGGCTAGTTTTTAAGGTGAGGATGGCGAGGATGGCCCGGTGAAGGGCAACGCGCCAAGTGGAGTCGCATCTTGCGCGTCCAGGGACGAATGGGATAAATGTGGGCGCGTTTTGTTTGCCCGAGCAACGCAGCAACGGCCGATTCCACCTTTCGCGGCCCCCAGTTGCCCATTCTGGCCCTTAGTTCGGGGAACAGCAGCCATCAGAGGTCAGCAACCCCGGCCGACATTGGACCATTTGCGGGTCTTTCCCCCCCAAAAAATCGCACTACCCCTGGCTCTCCATTGTTGGTTGCCGTTGCCCTTCCAATACGTTTGGTACTACGAGATCAACACGCCTCCAACCAAGCCCATCACGGTTCGTGACTTCTGCGCGTACCGTTAGCTTAGCTTAGCTTACCTTGCCTTACTTTCTTCCAAACTTCGTCCTCGCTGTATCTTCTTCCCTCTCCCCCTTTTCAGCACTTTCTCACTCTTCCATCCCCACTCCACACTGCAACAATACTCGAACTCTCATCATCCTGAACACGCCTCATTGTGCCTTCTCCTCTGCCATCTGTGCAGGGAAGAAGCCCGCGACGACAGAGAGGTTGCGCCGCGTGCCTGCGCGGATGCGGAGCGTGGCAGATGTAACGACAGAAAAGTAAACAAAAACCCTTTCGGATGCCGCAGCACCGCATCGCCCGACAAAACCTTCCCCTCACCTTTGCGCTCATCAGGGTCTGACGACAGCTTCCATTACGTCTTTCCCCCGGTTCAACAGACCTCAAGTAAAGAAGAACAGACGAAAAAAGGTTGGATTTCGGCTGTCAACCCACACAGCAAGAAACTCAATCACCCAAACCCCCTTTCTGAACAAAACATTGGACCAAAGCACAAACGAAACAATGCCCATGTCAACAATGGAGGACCCGTCGGCGCCTGGTCCGCTGACCTCCCACCCGATCGCGGGCCCTCCGTCAAGCAATTCGACGTCCAACGGCCAGCGACCCGCGGCGAAACGATCAAACTCGTCGGTGCAGCGCGCCAATTCCCGCTTCGTCGAGGGTTCAATGAACGACCGTACCTCGGCTGCGCCACCAATCGACTTCCTCGGCCCCGAGGATTCGACTGAGATTGCCCGCCGTTTCCACATGGACTTTTACGTCGACGCACCCGACGCTGGTGTCTTCTCCCCTGAGAGACTTCGGCAGCAGCAACATCACCAGCCGCTACACCAGCAGTCCCAGCCACTTCTACACCAACCGACAATCACCTACGGCGAAGTTAAGAGACCCGCCAGTTCGGCTAGCAGCCACGTCGGGAAGAAGGGTTTCTGGGGCGGCCTCCGCGAGAAGCTGAGCTTCGTCAGGGACAAGGATAAGGGGGCTAAGCGCCCACTGAGCCTCGATGGCAAGCTCCTTGCTCAAGGAGGCGGGGCTGAGGGCTTCGGCAGCAGCAATGGTAACGGCAACGGCCTGGGCCCCATTGGCGCGCCGACCGCCGCCGCGATGCCTGCACATTTCGCGAACGGCGCGGGCATGCCCAGCAGAGACGAGATCATGGCCAGCTACCAGCAACTTATGAAGGATGGTTTCTTTGATGCGCATGCTATCCGCTCCACCCGCCAGCCTCCCCCGCCCTCGTTCAACCCCTCGACCACCACGTACTCGACCAAGCCTCCCACGGACAAGAAGTCCTTTGCCGAGCGCGTATCGGGTCAGTGGCCTCTCCCGGCGACTGAGGAGGTTCAGCCTTTGCCAGATTCGCGCGACGGAAACAGGAAACGCGGCATGGACAATGATGAAGATATGTCGGCAGCCAAGAAGCTGCGCAAGTCTGCTTCTCGTATGTCCGTTGACCTCTCGATCCCAGGTCTCCGCAAGCAAAGGTCTCACGCCCAGTCTGCCTCGGTGGACATGCCACCTCCCAATTACATGCCGCCTCCGCCTCCTCCTAACTACATGCCTCCTCCCCCACCCCCCCGCGCTGTCGGTGGAGGTACTGTTTTTGTTCGCCGGTCGTTTAGTAGCTCGAACCGCGCAAGCAATAAGCTCGCCAAGCACCAGCCCTCGTCCTCTCTCGGCCCCATGCCCATGGACACGGACTTTACGCCCCCGAATCCCTCCTACGCGGCTAGCACTCGCAGTAGCATCGATTCCAACGACTCGAGGCGATCCTTCCGCGAGGCAGCTCGTGCCTGGACTTCCCGAACCGCCCGCAAGGCAGCCGAGCCGCTGGGCCTGAGGCCCAACTCGAACCACGGCGCGGCGGTCATGCAGTGCGGACCCGAGCAGTTTAAGAACCGCGGGTTCGGTTGCGAAGGGGAGAACTATGGCGTTGCGCAGGAGCGCGAGCTGCCCAGCCGGTGGAGGGGTTTGACGCGATTCACCTAAATGGGCAAGCGAAGTGTTTGCTGTCCCTCAATGGTGGAGTTTGCAATTGGCAAGACACGATCATGGTCATTATCACCATGGTCTGCAAGACTTATGGAGAGTGGAGGAAGCATGGTGTTCAATAGAGACACCGGGGCCTTTCTGGACGAGCTTTACGACTTTTAACGACATGAAATGACCTTTTTCTTTTACGAAATCAGCATCGACCGCGCAGTACGACTTTGTTTTGATCTTGGCGAATGGTTCTCGAGTAGGCGAAGACGCCACTTGACCTCCCTGTCTCAATGCCTGCAACGTTCATCACGGGGCAAACAGCAGAAGACGGTCCAAGCGTTAGTAGTCTAAGGGCAGGACTTGAGCCGGGGATTATGGACTCGGAAAAGACGATCAACGGTGTGGAAAGCAGACAAAAGAAATGGGGAGGGGATATGAGGGAGATAGGAGCCAAATGATTCCTTTCCGACTGGGATCTTTGGCTTGACCGTTTTACCCTGATGATTTCGCGTCTTGTAGTTGAGGAAGCTCTTTGTTTCTTTCTCACTTTCATGTATGTAGTCGACATCTGCGGTCCTTGCCCTTTTCTTCCCTGTCTTTAACTATCGGCTTTCTACGTATCTCGGAAGTTTGCCAATACTGGGATGGGAGGAGGGGAAAGATGCAATGATGTCTTCTTTTTTCGGGCGTCATCTTGTGATGTTGACGCGCATGTGTCGATATGGAGGGGATTGGAATGAGTGAAATCTGGAGTTTCATTTTGAGTTTTTGTGCTGCAGTTTCTGTAAACGCGGCTCGAGGAGTAGATGTTCCTTGGCTTGGTAACACGGGGAGGAACGGAAAAAAGGCGACGCGTTTTGTAGAAAGTAGTCGAAGCTGGGAGATGTGGCGAAGACTGGAGACGATTGTGTTTTGGTCGTGGGGAAAGGTTTTCGTCTTTGCTGCGTACCCTGGCTTTGGTGATGGATACAAACAATACAGCCTCTTTTCTGACCTGCTTATTGATGAACTACTGGATGCTTATGCTTGGCTGCTTTCGTGATGTGCGGGGGATGGGTTTGTGTAAGTTGTGAGTGTAGGTTTGGGATTTGGCAGCGAGGCGTGCTGAGGCGCTGAGGTTTGGGAAGTGGATATACGGAGTAGCTCGTGGCTGAGGGGAGTAGAGAGGGGAGTAAAGAGGTCCTCGGTCCGCAGTACAACGTATATAAGTCACGTCATCTACGCCATCAGTGTTGAGCCCCCAACGACAGACGACGTTCTGATGTAAAAAATGTACGGGAGCGAGGCGCGGCCAACCACGATAAGGCGGTACTGCAATCAGCTCCATGTTTGTGTATACGAAGTTCTGAGACTCGAAATTTGTCATGTCTTTTGAAACGGGTCGTGCGTACCCTTTTCCAGTCCCTGAGTGTATGTATTGTGGTGAATATGATGGAAGAGAGGGATCAAGGCTACCTAGTGTGATGTTGTCTTGTGCGACGAGGTTAGTTGGCATCTCTCGCCTGGAAAGGCCGATCAGACTGGCCTCTTCCTCTCCAAGTCAACTGGGTGGGCCCCTCATATGTTCAACCCCAGTAAGCGCGGTGTTGATCACTTCACTTCTTGGGGTTACGTGGGGTGCCTTATGTAGGTCATGATCGAGTACTTCGCAAGTACGCGGCACGCTGGGTCATGGCCCGAGTATATGAACGCGATTTCCTTGCGCTTGGTGGACTTGACGAGCTGTCTAATGTTAATCGCATTGCTTGATGAAGGATGGTAAGTCATTGACAAACTCTGCGAGGTCTGAGGGTAGAAGAAGCTATTTCTTGCTACTGTTTGAGATGACGCCGTTGTCTTCATAATTATCACTATCATTGTCATCAGCATCGGCGTCACTTTGCCCTGTGAGTCTCAACCAGGCTTCATGTGCGACGACTGAAGGTTTTGCTTCCTTACCTAACAAGTGGTTTCCTATCTCTCGTTACTTGCAGCGTGACAAGTGAAAAAGAGCTCGGCTTGCTTTGGATATGGTGCTACTGCCAGCCCGGCCTACCACCACCATCCCACGATACTGTGCAGAGGACTTATAGCCCGGTGAGATGAATAAACAACGTCATAAGTTGATTTGATTTTGGTCAATGTCATTGAGTTGTACAGTCTGCCTAGATTGACCATGCTACGACCAGCCAGGTCTGTCATCACTTAAATCACTAATACCACTGATTTTGACCTCACAATACACCGCAACCGGGCTGATGACCTGCTAGCCGGTCTCATTGAGCTAGGCAATTTTAACAGTCCCTCAATACGAATCCGGGATCGATGGCGATTGTAGGATATCTACCACCATCATGAGTTTCTCAATTATCATGCATATTCCCAACTATGTCGAGAGGCCCAGTCCAGTAAGTCAGGAGTCTTGGTCAGAGCATTGAAATAACCGAGAAACCCGAGTAGACTGCAGCGAATAATGTTTTTGTCCCCCTCATTGTGAGTTCCCGAGAGCACGCTAACGACTCAGGCCTGACATAGTTCTTCTCTTGCCTATCAATAGACTCATGCTAATCATCTACGATTATGTCTGAGGAGGAGCCTGATGCCCGGCGGAGGTCGGGCCTTTCGACCACAACCCCATGCCCCCCAGTAACCTCTCTCAGCTTATCAAACTTCTTTCCTTTTGTCGCCTCTTTCCTTTTTTAAGGTCTCGGAGATTTGAATCGCCAGGGAGGATGCCTGTGCAATTCTATCATCTTCTTCTCAAGATCTCGTCGAGCCTGGATGTTATCCACGAAATGTCGTACTTGTTCCCGGAGACGATCCTCCTCCTCTTCCTCCTCCTCGTGGGAGAGGTCTGACGGAATCAACTGGGCATGCTCAAGATCCACGATGCAAAGCGCATCTCCGCACAAGTGGACGTTGGACGGGTCCAGATACTCTAGCCGAACGCCGTGTTGACGTATGAGACAAAGTGAAACAGAAATCATCTCCTCAAAGTTTGTCGCTGGATCAGTCCGGAGGAGTTCCTTCTTGATCATGGACATGCCGCCGATATCTGACAAGAGGTGCGCTCTCCTGCCCGCGATGCCCGCTAAGCCCAGGTATCTTGGGATAACGCTCCCTTGCAGCGGTTGAAGCCGGTCGTAGATGAGGGCCTCGTTTTCGAAGAGCGCCGTCTTTGGTGGATCGAATAGGTCCCTGTCTTTAGGATACTCTATTTTGAGAATCACGTTTTTGGGCAAGAATGCCTCGTTGACGATGCAGTCCGGTAGCTGGAGCTCAAGGACATTTTCGTAGAGGGAGGGAACCTCTCTTAGAAAAGCAGGACTCCCACGTGCAGCAATGATCTTTGACTGAAACAGGAAGATGTACTACAAGAAGGTTAGTATTGGCTTAGAGACTTGGTTGCAATGGTTATTATGGCTGAGCTTGTGAGTGAGGTCATTGCGTGATTATGGTAGGCTTGGGGTATTCACCTCGGTGGTCATGTTGAATGGGTTGCTTGGAGCAGACAGGCAGAGCGCAGGCGATGTGGTAGGAGTGTCGATTTAAGTATGTGTTATGGGAGATGCAAAGACTCATGGCCTCAATCGGGCTGCAGGCTTATCTCAGCTATCAACTTTCTTCTTCTCAGGCTTCCACGGTTGCCTAGGCCAGTATTTTCCCCCATCATTTCAACATTGACAAGTCAGACAAGATTAGCGTATTGGTTCTGAGCTTAGAATTCGCACGTCATATGTCTTCTGCATAATAGGTGAAGTAGGAGGCCTTGGAGTATTCTTGACACAAGGGCCGCTTCCTTTCAGTGATGCCAAGGAGTTTTGATGTGAGTGTGGTATCAGGTACAATATGGCGTACATAGGCAGATGGAGGGCCGCTATGCTAAAAGGTCATGCTCACTAGACATCTGAGGTGACATAAAAATATGGAGTCAGGCTTCTGGATAGTTAGGCTGTAGAGTAAGGTACTTGTGTCTACTTCCTCGGCTCAGACCTGGTAGGGCTGTTTCCCTCTCCTGCCACAAGAGACACCTCATAATTCACAGCGAGCCTAGGTATGGATGTGAATAGCAGTGAATCATGGCCTTGAAGCTTTCATCCCTGACGTTACGATACCGTAGCAGTTGATCAACCCTTGGTTGGACATCGTGATGGTGGCCCAAGGGGACACCGAGAGTTCTGGTAACAAGTGAACGGGACCGAGACGAATCATAAGAATAAATGACAGATTTGACTTTTCTCTTTCCATCTGACGTCAACCCTCACTGGAATGAGTCTATCTGGGAATGGGGGGTTGAGATAGAGGTGCTGAATGTCCCCCTTTCCTCTCAATTTGGGCATCTTCTGCTTCCCAGATTACCACATACGACCATACCCATTGGAAAACTCGGGATCCCGTCCGCTCTCCCATAGATAAGCCAATGAGGGCCGGATTAGTAGTTGGGTCGGTGACGACCAGCGAATACCTGGTGTTGTATGTTTTTTGTTTTCATTCTGATATTTTGATGTCTACTATGTGGTGGGCCATGGTGGGTGACGATAGCTTCGTTTTTTGTGTTGTTTGGAGCGGTGGTGCGGGGTTACCCTTCTAACTATGCAGGGGTGGCGTGACTAGCGCTGCCGACATGGTAACAGCTTCCAGTGTCAACCCAAGTATCAGTGGGCGGGAGACATGCCCTTTCTTCTGATATATCGAAATCGTCTGTCTCTACAGCTCAGTGTAAGTTTCTCCATGTTATTTAAGATTGAGACTTTTTGTAAGTAGACAAGGTCAGATGTTATATGAGTTTCCCAGTATGTTTACGTGTATACATTCCCGTCTCGAACGGAAATAAATCCATGTATGGTCCCGCATGGGAGATGCCGGCAGCTTGCAAGCCAAACTCATGAGTCTGTGTGAAAATCCTGTCCGTAAGATCCTATAACCTGCCAGGACAGCGGACCCCAAATGAACACTCTGCCCTGACGTTCAGCTATAAATCGTCACATTCTCGTGGTCCATATCGTATTCCTCAAAACTAGATCCGATAGAAAGTTGCTTGTCGATCCAGGTGTAGAAGCTGTGGACGATTTATCAGCTCATTCATTGCACTAAATTCTCACTAATCACGGAGGTAGCGATTGACCCCGCTCAAATGAGGAAGGAAAAAGAACACTCACGAGCTTTCTTCACGGACCCTCGTTCCTCTCGTGTTCGTCTTCACGACGCAAACGACGATGACGGAGCTTAAACGGGAGACCACGTAAAAATGAGCTCTAATGAACTTCTGACTTCGAGTTGACACCTGTGAATAGATCGTTCATATAGACCAACCCTTTTCGAGCCACTGTTATTATCTGTATGTCACCTGCCGTGATTTATAACAAGGATACCTTTCTAGTCGGAGCTCTGTGAGTGGGTGCTTTTGGGCGCCGTATCATACCTGGGCGGCCAGGATGAGGCAGGCACAGCCACTGCAAAGCTGGTGTATTATCTCCGTCGTGATGCGACCGCTGAAAGGCCTGCCTTTCTTTCTTCCTAGGGCAAGCTCTACTGGTATGCCGCTTTTGATGGACACTTGAAGCTTATTACGTGGTGTGCTAAGACTGCTCAGTTCGTCTCGTCTCGAAAGAGTCGTTCCTTTGTTTTGATATGCGTGCTTCCATGCTGGCTCTTTCAAAAACTGAATCTGACTATCAGGTTCATAAGTCGCCCAGCCTATAGGCAGATATAGGCGCGTGCGGACAAAGCAAACTCGGTCTTTGGCAAGCCATCAGGTCTTCAAAACTGGCCCTGGATTTCACTATAGGCTCATAGGTGTATTGCAGGCCAGGTGGACGCACTTCGGCAGATCATCTGGAAGCATACGGGGTGGTGTGGAGGAGTTGTTTATTCGTAAACTCATACTAAGACGTCTTTGGCTTGTGTGTCATTTTTAATCTTGGCAGATGGACAAATGGACCACGCTTGAAGTACAGTCACTGGATCTTGAATCCAATCTTTGACCTGTATGAGTCCAAGTGATGGATGGCACCGGCAGGTCTTCGATTGTAATCGATCTACCAGCAAGACTGTCACGTTCCATGATCATGCCGAGCTTTAGAAGCATACATAGAGTCTCACTGAGTAAGGAATCATGCTGATACGATACAAAGTGGTCCATCTTCTGGAATTTATGCGAAATCTGCGCGGCTCGCCTGCTTGCCGGGCTGAGTGCGAGTCTAAACTTGTCATTGATCCATCGGCTCCTTAGAGCTCAGGTAACATAGTGATGTGTTGAGACCAGCCGTCTATAGGGGGAAGGTTGAGCAAGTTCAGGTCAAGATCGATGACGACTTTGGACTCGGGAGCAAATAGTGGAGTAAACGTACATATTTGCTCTTATAAGCCGGTATGCGGGTAGTAATCACGTTGGGATGAGGTGATATGTGGTCTCGAAAAGTCGTAGGATGAGGGAATTCGTCCTCATGTTTCCCCAGAGACGATGAATACACAGAAGCCAGCGCATATTCAGGGAGCAGGCACCGCCTTTGCTAGGTATATGAGAAAACTATTCTCCTCTCCTAGCACCATCGGATGAGGAGACTTCTGGCGCAGTAGTTGCGACTGATCACTTGCAAGAACACACAAAGGATTTCGACCCCCGGTGGCTATTTATTTTTGGGAGTCATGGGTCCGAGCCATCCTGCCGACCCTACCATTTTGCAGTCTGTATTTCTTACCTAGTGTGGCCGAAATCAAGGGATACCATGGCAAATGGGACCATTAATGATTATATTCAGGAATATTTTCTACCCCATAAGGAAGACAGACACCGGACGGAACAATGAACAGGGCTTGGGAATCACTACTACGCTCCCCCAGAAGCTCCAGCCGCAAGTATCACCATCTGCTGCATCCGTCTCCGATCAACCTCCTTCTTCAACATGCAGACACAACTCGCAACAACTAGCACCTCCACCGCCTCTCTTCTACCGTCCTTCGAGTCAGCCCACCTCATCACATCGAGCATCAATCTGCCCCCATTCCCCGCCGTTGTGCGCCCAGTTCCCCGCGTCCTCGTTTCCTTGCCACGAACAAACTGCGCGATTCTCGTCTTGTTCTCCTCCGTCTTCTTCCCGCCTGCCAGAGCGACGGTCTGTACGAGCTCGCAGACGAGTAGTTGGTCGGCGCCAGGCACTGTAGCGCGTTCTTTGCGCGTGGCATAGCGCCACTGGAAGGTTCCCAATGGCGTCTTGAGAATCTGGGTGCGGGAGGTGAGGGACTTGGAGACGATCTGGAGGTCTGCGACGCTCACGTCTACCTCGCGGTGACCATTCTCCTCTTCTTGGAGTGATACCTCCGTCGAAGAAGAGCCAGAAGACGCTGGAGGCGTGGGTACGTGAAACGGCGTGAGAGCCTGAGACGGTCGGAAGACGGGAGGCTTCCCCGGCCCGAAGCGGTAGAGCGTCGTGCATACGGGTGTCTGAGATGCGTCGTCACCCCTGAGGAGGTGGCAGCTCCCATCATTGCGCGAGAAGCGGAGGGAGACGTATGCCGGAACGGATTCCGCGCTCCAGGAGCCCGCTTCGACGTGGTAGATCGCGATTGGGTCGGGCCGGGTGCCGATGGGGAGCGAGAGCCATTGCTTTCCGGTGGTCTCGATCTGGAAGTGCACTGTAGGAGTGAAGGCGTCTCCTGAGGGGGAGGGTTCTGAGCCGCCATCACTGCTGGGCACGACTTCCGCGTCTCCCGGGATGACGGTTGTTGTGTGATCGTAGGCTGGGGGTGCGGGACTGGAATCGGACGATGTTGATGGTGAAATTTCTGTGAGCTCGATGCCTATTGCCGAGGAGTATGTGGGCAACGACGAATTACTGGGCACTGTGTGCAGTTCGTCTGCAGCGATCGTGGTCGACATGGTGCAGCCAGGCAGCTATCCTAGTCTTCAAATGGAAACGGTTGTTATGTCAGAGGTCGCTCTGTGATGAGGGTCAGACGAGATATTCATGTCACAGGGACGTCGCGAACAAGAAGAAGGCAATATAGAATGCCGGCAGTCATGTTTTCTTGCCAGGAAGGAAACACTCATGACTTTATCCTTCTCACGCGTCCCGAGACTTCCTTCGATGCAGTGCGGTATTGAAGGAAGGCGAACTCACACAATCTCTTGCTAGAAAAGCCTAGTCAGACACTGCCACCAAAATCAGTCGAATGCGAGGAATGCGACGACTGCGGACTTTTCTCTGCGGACTTTCCGCCGATTCAAAACTCAATCTTCCATCATTTCGCTGCACTGGTCTCCGACCAATGAAGGTCCAGTGTATCCTCGAATCCGAGAAGTAAGATGCGCAGCAGACCCTCAAAATAAGACCTGTAGTGATCACGCCGAGTGAAGGTAGTCTGTCAGCCCAAAGACCAAGAAAGCTTCACTTTCCAGGAGGGCTCAGCTGCCGCGAAACACCTGCCGCCCCCGCCCCCCACCCCCACCAGCGCGCCCTTTCACCGTACTCCTCGCATGTCTTACTTTCTAGGTACTTTATCGAGAATCGACAGCAAATTGGGCATTCTTCAGCCGAATTTGTCGTCCATGCAAGCACCTCGTCAGGCATCCTCTCGGACGCCAATTGGTTTGCACGGCCCCACCTCCGGTCCGTCGTATTCCTCGTTTCGTACCAACCGGCCAATCATGTACGCCACCACCGGGGCGGTGCGCCTGTGGTTGACCGGGGAGGGGCAGTGCCGGCGGGCGATGACGAGTGGGGCTGTAAACGGCACTCACCGAGATCGTTTGCCCTGCTGATGAAGATCGGCAAAGATCTCTTTTCTCCTGCCCACCCCGCTCGCTCGCTCTCCATGGGGACGTTATGCTTGTCTATCGGGGGCGTTCGTCTGGTCTGTGAGTAAGTGGATATTGAGCCAAAGGAATTAGGTTCTCAATCAGATAACTAGATCGTCGGACGGGAAGGGCTTGATACATCGTGTTCACTCTTGCGGATACGATGCGTCGTCTGTCAAACAACGCTGGTCATTTTCATTTGCAATTTTGACACTAGATTGTCCAAGTCTTGACAGCTCTTGATAGATCGGAAATGTTTCAGAATGAATAAAGATGTGGTGAAGACAGTATCACATGAACCTCCGTCAGCAAAACTTTCCTCAAAACTTTTTCCCAAAAAAGGTCAGGTCCTGCTTAAGCTGCTCCTCTACCCATAAAGGCCACCGATTATACACCAAATGCTCATGGTCGATCTGCCGATTTAGGTACCCAAGCCACCGAATGATGCCCAGATCCACCGCACTCTTCTTTGGCGGCGCCTTCTCGCGACATTCGTGCTCGGCGTTGGTCACCGTGGCCATGATCTGCTTCAGCGCGATCCAGTGGCTGGCCAAGAGGACCATCGTCTGCGAGGTCATGTCGATGACGCGTTGGAACTTTTCGTGTGGAAGCTGGATCCACCAGCCGTAGTGCTTCGAAAGTGTCTGATACGCTGTTTGAGCAAGTCGGTTGTTAGTGGTTCACTTACAGTATAATGAAGGGAGGACAGGCCAGGGATTCCATATTTTAGGGAGAATAACGTACCCTTCCAAGACGAAGTATGCAGCTTCGTCGCCATATCCAAAAGAAGCTCAAAATACTCAACCTCCACCCCATCCCGACAGAGACCCCTCAACCCACCAACCGCCTCGACAGCACCGTCCGCCCACTCGGTCCGAATCAGCGGCAGGTCCACCATCTTGGGCTCCAGGACCGCGCTCGAGTCCTGCCCCATCAAGTTCACAAAGATGGGCTTGATGCCCTTGATGTACATCTGCGTGCCGATGATCAAGATGCCGCGGATGAAAGTCATGTACTCGGTCATGCCGTCCTCAAACGTCACGGACTGGAACGTGAGCGCGAAGCACGTCGCGACCAGGGCGTTGGCGTGCTCCGGCGTCGTGCCCTTTTGCTTCGGCAGCTCGGCGAGGGACTTTTTGATGGCTCTTATGGCCTTGACGCGGTGCGCCATGGCGAATGCCAGGAGGCTCGGGTCCGCGTTCATGAGGTCGCAGGCTGCCATCCCGAGAATTGCGTGCATGAGAAATTCGTTCTGTACGGGTTTAGTAGGGTCTCTCATCAATTCAGTTCGTAGAGCTCACGGTTTGGGACAAGCATGGAACCTCATGGGTCCAGATGTTCTCGTTACCTATCGGGTGGTGAGGGTAGCATTGTAGCATAAAGTGTTGGAAGAACCGCATATCTTGCAAACTGAACAGCGGCAATTGATTTTGCGGCTGGGTACACTACATTAGACAATGCAGATGGATTACCAATGTTGCAATTGACATACTTGGTGCACAATCATTGGAGCATTGGGATACTCGCACTTCAAGCCCATTTTGTTACAATGCCCACATGATGGTTGCGTCTCTTGGCACTTTTATATACAACGTCAGTATGCGAGAGAGTGGAAATTGATGGGAATACCGGCTCACCTTAATACGCCTTCTCTTACAGTTGAAGCACCCTCTGCGACTTTTGGTATGCCCTCGTCTCTCAAGTCGCTGCTTCTGAGCGGGACCGTGGCGAGACGAACCTTCTCCGCTTGGCCCTGAAGCGGAGACCTTGTTCATGGGTGACTCGGAAAGGGTCTCGCTCGAATACGTATTCTCATCTCCGAGCAACATGCCTTCACCTTGGAAGAAGGCCCCATAGTCAAAATCACTAAAGCTTGGGGCGGCTACGATGAGAGGAAGTGATGAAGGAGCGGTGTCCATGATGATGCAAACTTGGCTGCTTGAGTGCTTGAAGGCCTAAAAGCCAGTGTGCGAGTTTGACTATAGACGGTTTGAAGGATTTAGTTTTGATGAATAGCTTCAACGGTCAACCTGCAGTAATTGACGTCGCTTTCAGCTAAAGCTGGTGCCAAGGCAGCCACGTCACGTGTGGCAGCACCAAAGATTGTCATCGTGGCAGGGCGTCGGGCGATCGATAGGCCGCCACAAGTCTTAGATCAAGCGTTGCTAGATGCCATTGGCTGCCGATCACCGGCAATCGCAACTGATGTTTGCATTTCGGAGGCTGTGCTTGACAAGGCTGTCTGAGGACATTACCAAAAATCTCTCCCCGTTCACTGAACGACATCGTCTGGGCTTTGATGTGAAGAATGGTTGAGTGCAGCCTCAGTTCGCCGCGCCGCCGATGAAGTTGGTGATGCCGAAAACTGGGCCTCTTCCGAACGGACGGCTGCCGGGGTGGGGTGAGACGAAGCGCCCGCTCTCCTCTACGTCTCACATCGGAATAAGTTGCCGTGCTCTACCTTACCTCCAAGATGGGAGTGTCTCAAACAAAGTATAGAGATTGCGAGCAATCTTGCACTCGATCGTTTAATCCATTTGGCTGCACCACCGATGAAAATGAGGAGACATTAGACAGGAGACAACAAACTCGGTCTTCAATCTCGGCAACTTCATTGAGGATTCAAAACCGAAACCATCTGTCGAGTGCCAATGCCGAGAGGCGCCTATTGAACATTGATGCCAAGGAGCTGGGTAGCGTCCAATTCTTGCCTATAGAAATGCTTCTCGGGCACGCGTTTCTTGTTGGTGCATCGGCAAGGCCTTGTCACATTGAACAAGAAGCCAGTATAGTTCACTTGACAGGATGTCTGCCAATGGAAGCAAATGATCATTCGGTTACGTGACATGCCTAGTCTCCTTGGAGTCAACCTCTAAACCCTCATGGCTGTCGGTTGAGTCGTTGGGGAACACTTAGGGACTGTTTCGATGTCGCAAGCAAACCTAATTGCGGATAGACACGCCGCCGTCCTTGAGCTGACCTCAATCGATGGATGAGTGTGTCCGGCTTATTGACGGGATTATTTGCATGCAATCCTGCAGGAGCAGACTTGAATAGATGTCAACGACTGCAGCTGAGCCAACACCGTTACATGTGGGAGGACAAGCATATGAACAGGAATGAACCAATCCTGGACGAAATGAAAACAGTAGAGTCACCTAGAGCTGATGTAAGGAAGCTGGAGTGGCTTGCAGCATGCAACCTGCAGGTAAGACCGTAAGACATATGTCGGGAAGAAACGCGCCAGACTCCAGTATGAGGAAGCTAGAGTAACCATAAAGTGAGAATTCTGGAAACATAAGTCCTTACGGATCCTCTTTGCGCTTGTCGTCGCGCATGAGACAGTTCAACCTTAATAAAGATTGACATCGGATGAAAGCAATGCGTTCGCTCACTGGGCGACCCTCGAGGTCGGCTGTTCGGATCGTGGGTGCAACTATCCGACGTTTACTGCGTAACGATCTCGGGCGGGGTTGACAACACTCAAAGGAGCAGAACTAGACGGCTGGCAGTGCCGAAATGATTACGTACGTCGTGATGAATCGTACTATTTAGGAGCAAAGCCTCGTGTCCTGATATTGTCGGACCTTGCGCGGGCCGGGGCTCTGAGTCGCGTGCTATGGAAGTCGGCTTCAGCCTCTGAAGAAGCAGTGAGCCTGGCAGACTGCCAGTGAGTCCGAATGATCTGAGCGTCCAGAACGGTATTCACTGCCCTGATGGAGGACAGCGGCCGGCATGGCAGTCCCGGGTCATGGAGCCGGTGACATTCCGAGGCTCTAGCTTCGGCGTGGCGCAGTGTAGCCCTGGCTGTCGCATCCCGGCACGTCTTGCCCTGGGCTGGAAGAGGACGAAATCCTGCTCGACTAACAAGCTTTGGATGATCCGGAGGACTGGCCGCTGGCCTCATCGGCTCTTTGTCAGGGCGGCAGGGAAGTAACGGGACAGACTGGGCGAGGAATGTGGGCGGCTGTCAGAAAAGGGCCAAACATGTGGAAGTAAAGTGCCAAAATGGGCGTTGTGTTGGAGTGAAATGGTGCTCTGATGGATGGGATTCGCTGGACGTGTGCCCCGTGGCGGCGGAAGCTCATTTCGCTTAGGGTTTCACAGCCGGCGCCTTGGGGTCTGGCTTGCCCGGATTGCTGGCCCTCCCGGGTCTGACGCTGTCGAACAGTCGTGGAATCCCCCGAGGCGACTCCATCTCCCGCGCTGAGAGTCTGGACTTGGTGCGCGGTCGATTTTCCCTGGCGATCCATCTGGGTCCACGTAACCGGCTAGCCGTAAAGAGGAAAAGACGCAAAGGGCCAAGACAACGACAACGTGGGGCCAGCCCAAAGTGGTGAAACGGGTCAAAAGCGCGGGTCTTATCGTGCTCACATGAATACGGAGTAGTCGGCTTGGATTGGGCCTATTCTCCCATGACAATGGCATCAGTCCTTCGGGTTGCCCCAAGCGCGGGGCTGCCGTCCCAAGTCGACCGTTGTCATCCTTTGTTCGTCTGATACATACTGGGCGCTGCGGGATGGGACACGAAAAGTCGTCGTAGGGTCCGCCCTGCCCACTGAAGCCATTCGCCATGCCAACTAGGACTATTCAGCCTGAGGGCCTCGTCAGTACTGGGGGCGTGGTCAGCGCCGCGCAGGCGTCAAAGAAGACCCCCCCCCCCTCCCCAGGGAAGGTGACTCGTTGGCTCCGAGGCTTCTCACTGAGGGCCACGCAAGGGCAGGCGAGACGACGAAGGGGCTTTCCCGAGCGGCAATGTCCGGCGACAGTCTTGCTCTAGTTGACATTGATAATTTTGGACGTCTCCCTGGTGATGGCAGGCGCAGGGCTTTTGCCATGAGAGAGCCATGGTCGATGGAGGTCGACCGAGGGAGGAGAGGGAGCGGGGGCCAAGGCAATAATGACGATATTGGAGAATAGTGACTTGGTGTTGGAGGCGAAAAGAGAGGGATTTTTCTGCAGCAAGAGACTTTCATCAATAGCAGAGCGACTAAGATGTTGACGGAGATACAGATAAGGCACTCAACCACTGACCCCGAGCGAAATGTCAAGGCTTTCATGTTGCACTCAGCAACGCGGCTAGCCAGTCGAGCCTAAAGTGCTAAACTCAACGGTGACAGATGTAACTTGTGTGCTTGTAAGCAAGTGATGGTAGCTACGAACAAAACGACGTTCTGATTCTCACCTACCATCGGCTGCCACCTGTGCCTTCCTCGCCAGCCAGTGCGTGCATCAACTTCTTGCAGCCGCTGACTGGCACAACTGGGTCGGATGGAGAAGGGGGCCCGGCGGTTGAGGGGATAAGCAAGGAAGGGGACTCTTGTGGTGAGGTATCTTTTAGCCGCGATGGCACTCAAAAGATACGAGACGAGGTCGTATCGAGCGACGTATCCTTGGCGCCCGGTGTTTCCAAGGTTGCGCCGTGGTGCCGGTTCCTGCAGCATTTGCCCCCCGTTCCTGCATAAGCCAGGGGTGAAAATGGCGCTTCTTGGTCCATTCGCCGCTCAGCCGTTGGCTCTCCCATGGGCCACTTCTTCCAAGTTCCAAGCAGCAAACCTTTCCCTCCCCCTCTTCTTGGCTCTTCGCTGCTTGTTGTCACTGGGAAGCTGGCCAAGAAGAAAAAAAAAAAAGGGCCAGCCAGGCCAGCATCAGTAGTGGAAGGGCGAAAAGTCCATAGGCGAGCGCTAGTCCGTCGCTGAGGTGTGAGTGGGCGACAACCCAAAACAATCCAGATGTGACTGTCCGTTTCTCCCTCGTTTGGCACCATTAGACTAGCTATCGAAGCTGGATCTGGTCAATTTACCATTGCCCTAGAGTTGGAGAGCCAGGAGCCAGTGAAACCGAGACTCCATTAATTAAGGAATAGAGCCCAAATAGCTGGAAGAAGGAAATGGACCGTTGGCTCTGGAACACAGATCCTTGGCAATTGAACAATGGCATTGAGTTGAATTGTGGTGACTGACCTGCTTGGAATGTGTCTTATGTCACTGTGGATGTCTCTGATGCTGCCAGCCCACGATTCACCACGGCAGTTCTTTGGCTTCTCCGCTCCGGGCAGCTTTTTTTTTTCTTTGGAGGGGATCGAGGTTGAAGAGTCGAGGAAGTCCTGGGTAACCATCTGTCATCAGGACGCAACGCCAGCACACCATCCCGGTTGTGCTGAGTGCCTCTCCTGTCTGCCAAAGAGTCAGTTCAGTCTAGGAAGATCCAGAGTGTCTAGACCACAGGGGGGGGGGGGGCAAGCAGGAACCACAAATTGGCCGGGATCTGCAGAAAAAAGCATGGCCTGTGAGTCGCTGATCCCCCCATAGAAAACAAAATCTGAGCAAGAAATCGGACGAAGCAATGGGACGAAGCAATGGGACAAAAAGCTCTGATGAACTGCCCGGGGGGCGGCAGTTCCCACTTTCAAATCCACCTGTTACTGTTCACATAGATATCGATCACATGAGTGTAACCACGTATGTAGACGGGTTTTCATGCAAGTCCAGCAAAGAGAAGTCACTGAAATGTGTAGGTACGGGGTATCTTGCGGATAGCTGCCAACCACGACAGCGACCCGACATGAACAGCAACTACCAAAAAGGGCCGCAAGTCAGGGAGGTACGTAACTCCTTCAGGAAGACGACTGTCCTAACAAGGGCACGCTCCACCTGCCACGGTTGTAACTGGCAGGAGCGACCACTACCGCACCACATCCCTTCCCGGAAAGCGCGATACATCCGGCCCGCTTGCCCCCTGCTTCTCCTAGTGCGCGCGGATAGGCAGGTACGGAGGAAGGGGTCACCACGACAGTTCGTACCTCCTCCCTCCTTCCTCGTGGTGAATCGAAAATCAGCCCCGTTGGCTCCAGTCAGAGTCGTACCTCTGGGTCTTTGGGTTGCCATCTTCCATGGGTGGTGTCTTTTGCTGGCGTACGTAGGTACCTGTGTCTCTGCAGCCCCGATGGGTCGGGATCCACAGTCCGCACCTGCTTCCCGCATCCCAACTGCACCTGCATCTGATGTGCCTCCTACCTGCCCACAACCGATCGTTTCCCACGCTCCTTCCTCCCAGTCGACCTCACCTTCCCATTGTTTCCTTCCCTCGTCCCTGCCTGAATTTGTTTCCTCCCCAGCACCCAGTCACTTGCCTTCTTAAACTCCCTTCCTCCCCCACACTCTCCCTTCTTATTGTTTCCCCCTTCCTCACACCAACCGGCTTGCCTGTCCCTTCTTCAGTCAACAACACATTCCTTCACCAACGGTCGCCAGCCTCGACCTTTGCGTACAAAAGCAGTTCGTTGTCAACCCAATTCACCAACAACAACCGCACACCACTTTCATTTTTCGTGTCTTTGACAGACCGAACAAACAGCAACACATCATCACTCCTTCTGTGTATCCAGTGATTTTTCCACCCTCCTTCCAAGGCCGGTACTTCACGCCTCGTCAACCTCGTCGAGAAAGAAATCATCAACAGCTTTTCTCATAAGCACCTTCCTCGAAAATCACAAATCTCACCAATCCCCCACACAAGTACAACATCCCTCAAAATCAGCCAAGATGTACACCAAGAAGGCTCTTTCCGTCGGCGCCGCCTCGCTCGCCCTCATCGAGCAGGCCATGGCTTTCAACGCTCATCGCCACCTTCACCAGGACAAGCGCGAGCTGAAGTATGACATAGTCACCGAATGGGTCACCGTCACTGTCACCGGTGATGAGTCGGTCCCTGCCGCCACTCCCACTCCTACTCCTCAGCCTGCGGCCCCCGAGGCCCAGTACACTCCCACCACGACTTCTACCTCGATTGTCGTGATCCCTACTCCCACTCCCACCCCGGTCTACGCCACCCCTAGCACCACTCTCATCAAGTCGGTTGCTCCCAAGTCGTCTTCCCAGGCCCCTGTCGCCGAGGCCTTCTCTGAGGCTGCCGTTGCTGTTGCTGCTGTGCCTTCTACTTCTTCCGCCAAGGCCACCGCTTCCGCCGTCGTCAGCTCCAGCTCCACTGTCGGAAAGCGTGGTGTTGCTTACAATGATCCCACCAAGGTCAACGCCTTCTTCACTGGCGCCTGCACCAACTGCGGCTGGGCTTACAACTGGGACTCTGCTGACAACGGCATCACTGCCACGGGTGTCAACTTCGTTCCCATGCTCTGGGGTCCCATCGACACCCACACCGCCCGCTGGGCCGAGAACGTTAAAGCCTCCATCAGCAAGGGCTCTACTCACATTCTGAGCTTCAACGAGTGCGATATGCCTTCTCAGTGCAACCTTGGCGCCGCCGATGCTGCTACCCAGCACGTCAAGTACATGAACCCCTACGCCACCACCGACGGCAAGAAGATCCAGATCGGAGCCCCTGCCATCACCAACAGCAACATTGCTGGCCAGGGTCTCGACTGGCTCAAGGCTTGGGTCTCTGCCTGTGACACCGCCGGCTGCACTTACGACTTCTGCGTCACCCACTGGTACTCTCCCTCCAGCGCTACCGACACCCTCTTCAGCCACCTTCAGGCCGTCCACGAGGCCTGCGGCAACAAGCCCGTCTGGTTGACCGAGTTCGCTCCCTTCGGTACCACCGATGAGATCTCTAGCTTCGTCTCTACCAACGTCCCCAAGCTTGACAGCCTGTCGTACCTCGACCGCTACTCTTACTTCATGGCTTCCGACGGCGTTCTCAACTCCGGCTCTGGCCTCAGCGCCCTTGGCCAGACTTACGCTGCCGCCGCCTAAGCTGCTTGAAGCAGGAATGGTTGACTTCTTCGATTCTGGCACACAATTACTAGGGACAGCAAATGTGTATTTTTGGTTCACCGGGATTTTCGGGCGGGCCACTTTCTGAAAGTGAACAAACACTTCTCTTTTCTTCTGCTGTACATACAGTTAACCATTTTCTCTTTTTCGGGACTTTCGCTTTTCACATTCAGGGGTAGTCACTCGCTGAATACTTTCTCCTCTGGATGATATTTCGGGTCGGGTTTGGCTCTCTGGGTATACCCGACAATGGTGTTTGCGGAATTTTTCATAAAAAGGGGAAACGGGCTCCAGGACGATCCATACGAGGACCAAAAGGATAGACTCACGAGCTACGAACACAAGGAATACCAGGCTGCATAAGCCACGTTATCACATTTTCATCTGTTTCTCAAGTGACTTTGCCTGCCGCGCGGTGATGTCGTTATGAGGTGGTCTTTGGAAAAAAGTATGTCCGGACGTACCATGATAGTAGGTTCATCATCCATGCTGATGACTACTTTCGCCTTTGTAGTCTATTTTGCTCGTGACTGGTCACGTGCTCGATTGTCAGACTGACGGTCGAATGCAGGAACTAGGTTATCTGGTGTAAAGCAAAATGGAATTCGTATCATGAGAGGCCTTGGTGAATATTCGCGGCCGTCGTATTCCGTCTCAGCAGCGTGCATTCTTTACCGGCACAAGTTCCGTCCGGCGAACCATTGCCCAAAGTAGATACACCGCACGAGGGACGACACAATCCGTTACGGCACGAATTCCATTCGGTATATTACGGTGTGCTGAACAATGTGGTTTTAAGCTTCACCTGGGGTATGTCACAAATGCCCGTGCGGTTGGACCGGGAGTCCGGGAATCCCATACTTGGTTCCTTGTCCTTGCCTTTGTGGGAAAGGAAAAAAAGTGTTGCGTTTCTTACGTAGGTCGGAGCTCTCTCCAAGGGTGAAGAAGCTTTTGTCCATCGCGGGGTTTGATGACACATGCTGACTGGAGGGAAAGGCGGAAACGGATGAAAGCTACACGTAGGTGAGGTGGTGATAGGAGCGCGAGAAATGTTTTATGCCGAGCCACTCGTTCTCGTAGCGATGTAGTGAATGTTGAACTCTTTCTCCGCGTTCTGAGAGGTCGGGAGAAGGTGCCAAGGAACGCTGAGTCAGTAGACGACAGAGTGAATCACACTAACGACGGTTGAATCTTTTCCAGAATCAAGAGCAGAATTTTGAGGTTTGGGGCAGGTACGGCTTATGATGTGCTTGGTGATCAAGTATGATGTCAGCTGCCCTTTCGATGCGACTGCTGTATGCGACCTTGAGATGAAGACCTGTTCGCCGCTTTGCCACCGGCTTATCTTCAATCCCAATCTGATCCGTGAGCGTCAAGCTGTGAGGTTCGCGTAGATGAGTGATCAGTTTCGTGAATCAAGGTGTTCTCGCAATCTCGGAAGGCGCTTGAGTCTCGCCCGAGTGGGATCCTTTTCGAGGGCGCATTCAACTCGATGATGCAGGATGCAGAAGCTCCATGCAGACCAGTGGTCCCCAACTCACATACTATATCAAAGGAGATATTCTTGACGATTGCAATGTGAGAAAGCTAGGGTTGCTCAAATTGGGGATGAACGCCTCATTCGAGGAGTAAGGCGATGAGCCTCTTCACTGCTGCCCCCTGGACGAGCTACGGAAGGCTCCTCACGCGTTTGGATCCAAGTCGAGAATATTGGCGTAGCAAGGGATCTACAGAAGGGCGGCAATCTGAATTTCGACGTGACCCCGTCCGAGCGAGAAGACCAAGGAAAAGTACAATCTTCTCGCGTCAGTTCTAATAGGCTGCGAAGATTTTACCCTCCTTCTTTGGATTACCTTTCGGAGCCGAGAGATTCGCGTAGAAGTGCGAAACTTTCCTTGCCATAGTGAACACTCATCTCTTTTGCAAAAGTGCATGGAATGACAGCCAAGAGCGAAGGTGTCACTAACCAGCGATGGTGTAAGAAAAGAAAGTGTGTTTCTTCGGCACTTGGTTCTTAGGGAGGTGGGGAGGTAGGGAGGACGAGAAGGACGAGATGGAACGGAGAGGTTTTGGAAGTTCCTATTCACCCGAGTCTTGGCTTTGTGTTGCCAATGTTTTGGGTGAGGTGATGGTGCTGATAATGGTGTTTGAACAACCGGATGGGTCGAACATGCTACCGTAAGCTTGCTCTACGCTGAAGGTACTTGCGAGAGGACAGGCGAGTGACATCTATCGTAGTGTTCCTGTAAGCTGAACATGTCAAGGCCAACTCGGGAAGAAGATCTGCTGAGACGTCGGCGAACTACCCAGGTATAACGGTGAATGTCAGGTGCCGGAGATGGAGGATGTCCGCCAAGGTCACAGTTCTGTTCACGATAACTTTAGTATGCTCCGAAAATGATCTCTGCGTATGTGACAGCTCACGAAGGTGGGAGCCTCGAGGTCGCGAAACCCCACGAGGAATTGACGAGAAAACTTGAGACGAAAGGTCGCGATCTACCCCTTGGCGGCAACGTGCCCTTCGACTTTGCCATGTCCGAGATATGGGGCTTTTTTATTTCTTCGCCACCGCCGACTCTGCGAAGTTCTGTACCGACATGACCAAAATCACCATGATGTGAATAGGTGAGAGGGAAAAGGGAGGGAAATCGGAAAGTGAGCAAGAGAAAAAGTCTCAGCGCCGACGAACTATCGCCGATGAATCGAGCAAGAAGGGACGGCGGAACGGCGGCATCGTCGAACCATGCCGACGATGGGATGCAAGGGAGATTTTCTACTTTGCTTGGAGGTTTTCAAATTCCTGTTGGTGGTCCATGTCGGCGATGAGGGTTGTGAGATACATGAGCGGAACCGATGGGAGCGCTTTTGCTTGATTATGCAACTGACAAGACCAATCTCATAGGTAGAGATAGACTGAGGGCTTCGAATGAGTAATACAGATGCAGTGCATTAAGCACTCATTCTTCTACGGCGGGCAAAACGCACTCTATTACTTTGGCAATTTGCATATTAGCCTCTTTCAACTACAATTTGGACTTGATGTCCAAAGGCTATCTACAAACACATGTGCGGTGCTAAAAACCCGAGCAGCTCGCATTGCGTCAATACTTTTACGACATTTGTACAGACGATAAGCCAGTTGAAGAGTTACGGAACGAGACTGTGCTCTACAAGAGCCTTTCCCCTCGAGCCACTTGCACGGAGAGGGGAAGGAGCATGAGATCACGGGCGCAAGGGCCTCATGGAAAACAATATCCGCAGAAGATCAGTATACCACCCTTGTCACCCTTATTAAGAACCCTCACCTACCCCAGGAGACCAAGAGATTGGTGGAGATTCTGTTTAAAGCTTGTGGGAGAAAAACTGCTCAAAACGAGCATCATAGCTTTTAGGGACACATCATAGGAGAGTAGAAACTCTCCCCCGGCTTCGACATCCGGACGGGCAAACTACGATCCAATCATCAGATCAAGGCAAAACAGTACAAAGCCACACCATTACTCTCGTGATGTCAGAATCAGTCCAAGGGCGAGAACGCAAGGATTCCCAGTCTCGTTTTGCGGTAGAGTTGCGTCGGGTCGGGATATGGGTCACGAGTTGACCTGAGTTTTGGAGCTTAGGGTTGGGCCGGCTGTCGAAGAGCAAATCTGAATGTAATCATGATAGGCTTCCAAGCTTTTGAGGGCGGGATTGGACCTATGGCGAGATGTGATGAGAGAAGATGGGGGTAAGGGATGGTGTAAGTGGTATTCTGGCTGGCATGACTCGTGGAGGTCAAACTGTGAGCAGGTTACGCAAAAACCACCGTTTCTTGGCCGTTAGCTTAGACCTTTGCTCGAGTTAAGCTTCAGGATACGAATACGTTGCTCCAAAAAAGAAAGAGGCTGAACCATTGCCGGGAACGGGTGCGGATACCTTTGGTTACACCCGAACCGAGCCGGCTTCATGGTGGATATCCGTCTCTCGGTCCTCTCCGTGATGTGGGGATAAACCCGGCGGCGCAAAGTGGAGTCTGGACGAAGACTTGCCGTCTTACTCCTCTCATTTTTGCCATTGTGCCATGAAATTTGCCCACGAGGAACGCCAGGCCGCAGATGGAGACATGGCAGCCTGAGCGGCAGGACGGATGAGAGGAGAAGATGCACAAAGAAGGTAGGCTTTGGTGCGCCTAGTTTACGGAATGTACAAATGTGATACTGATTACCCCAAAATTGGGTTTCTCGGTGCTAGTATTAGAGTTGAGGAAGGTCCAATGAGACGGAGATGCGATGGCCCCAGCGCTTGCATGTGTATGAGGTGATGGAGATGCCGCGTGGAGGGGTTACCTTACACATGTCATAGTTAGCTGACCTGACGTACCCTTATCTACTAGCTGCAGTTGCAGCCGGTTTGCCGCCATATCTCGTGATGTGCTTATGCCAATGCCTATATCCCCCCTTCTCATACTCTTTCTAATTTAGTGCTTTAGAGTGTATGATTTCCCAGAGCAACTTCAATGCGTCGTTAGCTAAATATGGCCGTCAGCTCTCGCACTCATCTCATGGAGGGGAACTTTTTTACTTTGCCCCTCATTCTTCAGCCAGTCAATTAGCTCCCGCGGAACGCAAGACAACGGATCTCGATCTCTGAATGGTTGTATGCAGCTGTACACGTGGTCGAGGCGGTCTACATTAGCCCAACAGCATGTGCAAGGAAGCTTGCGTCGCTTAGATCTGACCTTTCCCCTTCCCGGTATCTAAGATCTTTTATCCCCCAATCTAGCCTTTCGCTTGCACCTCCGCCTCCAACTCTACCGTCTTACATGAGAAAAGCGCCTGGTCCTTCCATCTCTTTGCCCGCATCCTCTACTAGTAACCCTGCCACCCGCCAGGAAGGAATCTTGGGTTATCGGCTCTATTCTACCTGGGCAGGGCCAGGGCAGTGTCAGCCTCAAACCATTCCGTGTGGTGTTCCATCGACTTACTCAATTTGGTGGTTTGTACTACGTGATAATACGAGTCTTCCGAGATACGAGATGCCTGCTGGAGCGCCATCTCATGCACTTCACAACTCTGTCCCATCTTTAGTTTCTCCGATGCTCCGCTCCTTCTTGCACTCGTCTCGTGCTGCGGCCCCACATCCGTTCACCTCAAAGCTGCCTTGGTACCGTGGCTTGCTTTCTTCACGTGCGACGCAGTGACCATAAAGCAGAAGAGGAGAAAAGGAGAAAAAAGATAAAAAGAGAATGAAACTATGTTTCTTCATGTTCATCCTTCTCGACATTGGACAACGAGATCCCTAAAGCGAGAACTCTATCTTTACATATTCCGTGGATCCCACGCCATGGATACTACGGGAGTAGTTCAACGAGTCAAACGTATTCTGCTGCCCGTGCTCTGGATACAAAGTCCGAGGGGGGGTTGTAAAGACGCCCGAATCGTCGAATAGAAAGCAGCGCTGCGGGCGTAGGCAAGTACAAAAGAATCTGCGAAGATTAGGCGAAAGATTCAACGCGCGGAAACAAGATGCCTGTGACTCCCTCGCACTTGCAAAACCTGCCTACTACGGTAGGCAAATGCATCTCATCTCTTCCCTCCCCATGTCCCTTAACCTTGTTATGCTATGCAAGCACTTGGCCGTGCCAAGCCTTTGAGACACAAGCATATTCACAGAAACGCGAACGGGATGAAGCACGTTCCCTTTTGGCGTCTGCCCCCCTAAGTCATTGCTAGGAACCTTTGTCACGTTATGCTGGACAGCGATAACCAAATCCCGAGAAACTTGTGCGACTCGGGAGTCTAAATCATACAATATCTACAGCCGCGAGGGACAGGCGGTGCCTCTTGCGTTCTGGCAGTCAGCGTAGGGTAGCAATGGAGCAGAACTTCGGGGAGAGCTTAGCAGGCGAGGCAGGGTCCGCCTTGGCTGTAAGGTTTCTTCTATTCGGACCATGGTGTGTGGAACAAGGAACAGTAGCCTTCCAAATCCCATCACCCAGAGTCAGAAAATCAACTCTATTGACATTTGTTGACTCGAAGGAAGCGAATAGCTACTGCAACTTCTTATGCTGTCCAAAGCAGCATGCTCCGAGGAACTTCTTTTCTATTTTGGACCATGGATGATGCCTCCACTACAAGACCCCCAGTTCCTTTAACAGGAAACCCCATCCTGCGACTAGGGAGGTCGTCCGTGCAAAATGATGATGGAAGAGGGGCCGCTCCATGGTGCGAGGCAGCGGGAAAAAGCCAAGACCGGGGAGACTACAAGCCTTCCCGGCCTGTTTCCTGGAGCCGTAGTTTAACATGACTTATGGGCCCTTGTCACCAAACAAGAATCTCGATTATAGGCTGAAGGGGAACATGATACTCTCTTTACGGGTCGGTCTAGACGACCACCGGCGGCCGTTTGGCATCTTATTTGCGCACGAACCGGGCCAGTATAGCGCGCGAGAACCCGCGTTTGAGAAGCTTTAGTCCTTGCTCTCGTTTGCCTGCACAGCCAGCCCAATCTTTTGATGGAATTCCGATAGTCTCAGCGCTCTTCTCAAACATGTCAAAGATGGGGGAGGGGAGGCGACAGGTACGTCCGAGGAAATTCCCACGTGTCGCGGGGTCCCCAAAAGCCAAGCCAAGCTCAGCTCTCCCTCCACCCCCAGAAACCACACAATGCGCGCGCGCATGAGGAAACGTCTCTCCCGAACAAGGGAATAGGGTAGGAAGGCGTCAAACGGAGTGAGACTCCGAAGTCCTCGACAGCCCAACCACATGGTTGTAATTTTCCTTTCCGCCCTCACACGCAAGGGGAAACCGGGACGACCGCACACCCATTCCCATCCATCCCCATCCCTCCCCATTCATCCAACCACATGAAAAGAAGAGCACAGCTTCGCCCAGGACGAAACCCACGTGGGATCAAAGAGGCGACACTTCCGACGCCCGCACACTCGGGAATTTTTTCACTCTTGTGCGTCTTGCGTTGGGCTTTGGGCTTTTGGGAAATCCTTCCCATCGGGGTGGCCTTGTGTGACACAAAACACATGGCGGTCAGGTATCTCGGACTCAAAAATGTGGTTGGTCACAACTTTACAACTCTAAGCACCCCAATACGGACCGTAACCAATCCAGACCCAAGGTTTTCGCTAGAATGGCCGTAGAAGCCTGTTCGGCAGATTTGGCGGTGTGTACGGATACCGTGAAGAGGAGATACCTAGCACACACACTCACTCAATCACTCCAATCAATACACGTCAGCCCAACCCATCCGCCCATCCATCCAAGTCCCAGATCGTGTCGAGAACAACGTGGCAGACACGGGGGTTGAGCGGTGGCGGATCTGCAAGTCGTGCCTTAGCTCGACCATCTAGATTCCTCTACCTCTGTAGCGGGCGAATGCTGTGCTCCCTCCCCTCCCCCACCTGGAATCTACCCCTTGCCACAATCGTTCGGTTTATTGGGAAATCACATCAGGACGGCAGATGTCCATCCACCTGAAGATGGGATTTGACTCAATAGACTTGTGAGAGGGGAATGGGCTCACGGGCAAAATACATGTCGTAGGTACGGGGTCATTAAAGTATTTGTGACTAGTTTAGTCTACAACTGAAGATTCCCCATCTTTGGAAGCTGCTTTTGTGAATATGGCAAAATGTAACATTGCCCATCGTTGTTTCTCCACTAGGCCTGTTCATTCAAAGGTTTGAAATGAACATCCGTTGATTTTTAGCCTATCCTGAATCCTGTGATATATCCGTCTCTTTGATGCAAGAATAACCCAAAGGCTCATGACTAGTATCATGCTTCCCACCACCGAAGACAATTCAAATCCTGTATGTGAACCTCCGCCAGTTCCCGTCATGAAGTAACCGCTCGTCCGTGAGGTATGTGTAGACCAAAATCCGTGTACCGCCTACCCATAGGCCGTGATGTGTATGTATAAGTGTGTAAAGGTGAGAAAATTTGACAATGTTTGCCCTCCCGATGGTGTCCATCGTGGTATGATATCAAAAAATGAGAAGAAATTTGAAAAAGAAATCGTCCTGAATCCCCCACAAGGGGGTAGTCCGAACCCAGAAAAAGCAAGCCGTAATTACGCCCCAGCAATGGTGTTCATGAGGTTGTTTTCCCCCTTAATCGCGCCGTGAAGGTCGGAATGGAAAGCGATGTCGCCTAGAAGAATGCAGTCGCTTTCGTCCTCTGAAAGTAAAACCCCCTCCTGTCATTAGCGCTTTCCGGCCGTGATTTTCGTTTGTGAGCCAGCGACGTATTTGTCAAAGTCCGAACCGCGCCCGCTGATCGGTCGAGTTGACCTGTTCGACTCCGCATACCCTTCTTCAATATCCATCTCCTCGAAAACGGCTGGCGTCGGCTTCGACTCTCGCTTGATCGTGGTTGTCACGTAGACACCGCTCACAGGCACCGACCCGGCGGATGATGTCCTGCGCGTACGTTCTCCCTCTGACGAAATCTTGTCGTCGCTGGTGGCAGAGTTGGAACGTCGGCTGTCCAGCGAAATCTCACCAACATCGCCCATGACGTGCTTCTGGCTTGGTGCGATATGGGGCGAGTAGGGAGCGCCGTCCGGACGACGGAAGTCTTCAGCGAACGGCTCGCCTCGGGAGTTACCGCTTGACGAGCCGATGGTAGCTTGGTTATCCTTCGAAGTAACCCACTGTACAACAATGGCAGAGAAAAGAACTGGGGGAAGGTCAGCTACGCCCGCAAGGACAAGGTCGGATGATGATGGTGGACATACTGTCGCTGTTGCAGCACATAAGGCAGACCCAACCAGGCTCACCGTTAAGGACCATGAGTACGGTCAAGTTACTGTAGCGAGTCAGAAACCTTGAGCTTAAATTAAAGGTGTGCTCAACTTACACAATGCTGCTGGTAAGCGTGCACAGGGCACCGACAAAGGTGCGGAGGGCGACGCTTCTAAGTCGGATGTTTGCAGGTGTTTTGGGGAAATGCTTGAATGAGTATAGACCTGCCACAAGTTAGCTTCATCGTTACGTGACTGGCTTGTTGGAGCGCCTGGCTGCGCTTACTCTTGAGAGGAATCAGGAAGAGAATGGTAAGGTAAACGTTGACGACGGCGTCAAAGGAGATGAGAGGAATCATCGAGACCTTCTGCATTCCGATGTAGCATTGCCCATCGTCAATGCGTGTAATTCGGCTATGCTGCTGTTAGTTGTGGATCTTGGTAATGATGCTTCGACGTTGGCTTACAAGATGAAGTTGAGAATAGCAATAACTGCGTAGACGCCAAGCATGCCAAACGAATTGAATAGGTAAAGCTTTGACTGCAGTCTCGGTTTCGTTGCTCCTCTGATAATGTGCTATTGGAGCGTTAGCTATGACCTTGAGTTTGCCTCGTGGAGTCGATATACGCACTGCTTTCTCGACAAGGAAGAGATAAATCAAGACTTTTGTCGAAAGATAGCAAACTAGGCATAGGAGAATTGCACCGTCGCAAATCTGTACGTTCTTGTTGACACCGAGAGCGAATTGGAGAACCGCTGTGACGAAGACGAAAAGGTATGAATCGATATAAACGGCGAGCACGACTGTGATTTTCCATTAGCATCGCGGATACCCGCCAACCACCAGAACAAATACTCACGCCAGACCACAAATGGTATCCTCCTCCAGTTTCTCAATACTGTGCCTCTTTGAACTGTTTATTCTTCGTAAGTATGCCGCTCCACTAAATTTGTGATCCGTAGGCCACCAACCAAAAAATCCGGAGATGATACTGATCGAGACCAGGCAGATGATGACGCTCATCACCGTTCCTCCAACGGGCTCTGATGTGTGTAGGCCTTCGGGATTCGCCCGGGCATTCATTTCTGGAGCCGGAGCCATCGTGTCCCCGGGAAATGTGATGTCGATTTCGAGTCGGATATGGATTGTTGGATCACGATCTTCCGAACATGAGAGGAGGGTCCGGGGCGATAAAAGGCTGTTCCAAAGGGGACAGAAGGACTATATACCAAGCGCAACCGCAAGAACCGGGAACGCTAGAGTAAAGGGATCGACGGTTTTGATGTCCGAGCTACACTTCGTCTCGCAATGTCTGGGAAGGGGGATACAACCGTCTTTAAGTTTCGTCCAACAGGTGATCGAAGCGTGCGCGCAGGGACGGGAGGGGGATGGGGGCAGCTAAGGTGCAGACAGCAAGCCCAATGCTGCTACAAGGATGGAGGGGGGTGACCGATACGCTAGAGGCAAGGGGGAAGAATAGACTCATCCGCCTGTGGCTTTTTTTCCCTTCTCCTCCCTCTTCTCTCTTTGGGTGTGCCTCTCTGTGCTAGCTTGAGGGGAACGTACCCGGCGAAGTGATCAAGCTGGATGAGTGATAGTAAGAAAACCAAGCCCACTTAGCATGAGATCAAAGGCGTTTGTTTCTGGCTCTGGCTGTGCTTGGCAGGAAGCTACCAGTCTATGGCCCAAGACCGGTCACAGCTGGTTGACTCGGAAAAAAGCCACTATCAAGTACCAACTAGTACTGACTGGACGTGAAGAAGTGACGGCGTTGAAAAATGCAAATGTCCTAGAGGATAGCTCCATGTAGGTACCAGAAGGTAATTCGAGTAGTGGCCCCTGGTGCAAGCCACAGAGAAGGGTATTCCAAAAAATTCAAGATGCTCGAAGAAGAAACGGTTTGAAGACAGCAAGGGAGCTGCCTACACACACCTTAGAAAACAGTGTCTACGTGAAATGTGTAGGTACGCCCGCTACGGTAGTCTCGGCTGCTAGCAGCCAAGGGGGAGTTGAAGGATTCGTGAGTGAGAGACAGACGTACAGTACGCCCGCCGTCCAGGCATGCACAAGCCAAGCCCCAAACGGGCAAAAAACTGAAGAGAAGGGGAGACGGACACCTTACCGGAGGACTTCCTCTGCAGCGTCCTGAGAGGGAAGAAACGGTATCGGTATTGGCTACTTTGGCAGTGCATCACCCCCAGACAAAGGTGACGACAGGAAACAAGAGTAGAAAAAGGCTGTTTCGTCGCCAAGCTCATGTCACGGTGACGGGACGGGGGACGGGGCCGAGGGGTGACTGAGTCGAGGTGGAGGGGCAAATCGTTACGAGAGGGAAAACTCTAATCCAATGTGCCCTTTATCCTGCGCATGCCCTGCGGTCTGTCTGACTGCCTCTCTGCGCTGGCCTTGCCTTTGGTCTGCATCTTTGTGCCTGCCGCAGCCCACAGGTCGAGTCCGCGACAGGAAGAGCGGTTCACCGAGCGTCGCTTGGTAGTGGGTGGGTGGATGGGTGGATGAGAAGTCTACGCAAGACTTACAAGTCTATTACTGTTCGCCTGCGTAAGTAGCTCGAGTCCTTGACCAGGAGCGGGGAGCTCGTACCCTTGTCTGGTTGGACGGCTCAACGGCGCAAGGCAGAGATTAACTACGACTCTGCAACGGAACAGGGTATTTGAACTCGAATCTGGTTGCCGATCCGGCCCATAAGCCAACCAGGTCCATTGAATATCGACCAACGTTTGGCCCTAAAATTTCTCCATGTCGACCAGGTGTATCGAGCGGATTTGCTATACTGCAGAGCATATTGCATGGCAGGCCTGCTTTTCCTTTCTCTTTCCCACTTTGGCTTCGTCAATGGCACCCTTCACTGGCTGAAGGTTCTTGTGGGCTCAACTAGATTTGAAGATTAGCTCGCAGGTCCCCTCCCCACCTACCTACGGTCCACCATCTAGCACAAAGACGCCGCGATACGTAAAGCTCCGCAAGTGATGGCTGTAGCATGGGCCCTTTCCCGAGCGCCTCTGACGAACAGCGTACAGCGCTACCGCTGAGCACGTCCTGATAGCTTGCGAGCGACTGTGCACATGCAGTCCGGTCTGTGGTCTATCGGTCCCGGCGAGCCGTGACCCCTGGCTCTGGGCCCTTTTGGGGAGGCTGTGGTGGAAAAACGGATATGTCAATGGCATTTCCCGTACCAAGAGTGTTTTGGTGCAGCGGAACGACGGAATAGACAGGGATGGAAATTCTGAGCCGCAGATTCGACAAAGAAGTTGGAGGCGCAGGAGGTGTGGATCTGAGGATACTAAGACCAAATCGCTGATTACACGACAAAGCTGGGGATGGAACCAGCATAGGTAGCCGTTCTAGGAACTGGCTTTTCTCCGCCAAAATGCTGGTGATTTTCCCGGCGTAACCGTGACATATGCGTGAGACCTCTTACCGGTTATCTCGCGCCTCATCCGGTCGTTGCCTTTCTCACAAGGTTAATCTAGCCGCTTGGCCACAATGATGTAGCCTGGCTTGGCTTACGGCCGGGTGATCGCTCGCGTCCAGAAAGCGTCCAGAAGATGGCAAGAAATCAAAGAAGGTTTGGCAAGTCAGATCCGTCAAGAGGGCGAAAGATCCTGAATCAACGTAGTTGGAGGAATAGAGACGAGAATTTGGCAGGTAGTCGGCCGACCGCACTGTCAGTTGGAATGACGGCCGAGACCGCGTCCTTCGTTTCTCATGGCATGCCCCCCTCATTTCCTCGTAACTTGCTGTACCCCCCGGATTCTAGCGAAGCCATTGCTGATGAACCCTTGGATCTAGTGCTAAGAAGTACGTAAATGCTTGGTTTCTCATTTTGAGTCTGTGTCAGAGAGCCTGGGCGGGCAGCGGGCATCGTGCATCGTTTCGCGATCTAGGGTTCGGTTGACCGTTTGGGTTGGAAGCGTGGCATGCCGGACCTCCTTCATCCAGAAAAGGGCCGCTTGTATTGTCTCGAAAGGGCTGCTATAGCCTATAGCCGAAGCACTCATTGCCTGGGCGGCTCAAGAGATTTCGAGATCATGCGGGCACGCTATGTCGAGAGATGGCGGCCGTGTAAAACGTCCCAAGAGTCTGAAGGTGTTGTTCTCGATGGTGAGGCTGACCTTGAACGCGGCAGGCACGAAGGGTTCTCTCTACCGATCTATCGGTCGAGCGTCTTCGTGGCATCCAGATGATGACAGCCCGGCCAATCATAATCGTTGCGAGGAGAGAGCTGAGTTTGTAGCTTAGTGAACGAGCATGGACGGGTGGCTTCGGGCGCTCCTGCATTTAGGTTGCCACGGATGTCGCAATGTCGCAATCTTGGTCTTGAAGAAGCAGGCATAATCCGCAAGGTAATTGTGTAGGGCCTCCGTCCAGAGTTTTTTTCCCCTTTGGTGTGTAAACGCCTTGGCGACCTTTCTTGTGCAAATATCCAACGGGATCCTCCATTGCCTCCTCCTCTTCAGAACTTCAGAGCTACCTAAGCTGACTCAGGACACCGCAGTCCAATGCAGCGCAACCAATCGAGGTCCCGGTCAGCTAAGGTCTAGCTCGGTCTAGACTCGGACTAGTGGCTGAGATGTGGCTGCCGGCGCCGGGTATCGTGAGGCACCGTGCACTCACTGGAAAGCGTGTAAGCAGAACCGGCAATAACACCGACACCGGCACACGCTCTTCGTTGCCATCAGCATAGCAGGCTACAGGTCTCAGGGGCCCTTGCTGCGCAGAAGCTGTACCCATGTCAGGCGTCAAGCGTCAAGGCAATCTGGCACTAGCCCGCCCCAAGAAGAAGCTGAAGACACTCTGTGCATCTATCGTGAGGCGGCGTGCCTCACTGCCGTGGAAACGAAAGTCCAAGCTGAAGGTCGTATTCCAAAGAAATTGGGCGGTAGCAATGCAATACTCCGTAGACAATGAGCGTTCCATTCCTTGCGCGGAAGGCGGCAGACGAGGGTTCAAGGTAGTAGCGGATGCAGATCCCGTGTGCGATCCGACGGCCTCAAACCACAGCGAATGAAGTGCGGTTGCAGTTGCCAAACAGGAAGGAAACACCAAGAGAAGCACGCGAGCGCATGGTTGTGCGAGATGTATGCGAATCTGCGAGGAAGCCGATACGAAAAGACGCCAAGTTCCTAGTCCGAGGTATCAGGAAGAGACAAGCAGCTGTTGGGAACCCGGAAGAAGCAAAGATGAGCAAACATTTGGTATTGTGATTATCCTCAGGTCCCGCCGTCTACCACAAAGACCTGGAGATACGTATTGCTGGAAGGAAGAACTCTTCCTCCGCTAGTCCCCGCCCGAGGTCCCCCGAACCCAAAAAATACTGGAGCCATGCGGATAAGAGCCCCTGTTCGCCTCGCAGCAAGCGGGGGGTCTGTGCGACGTGTTCCGGGGAAAGAACCACAGGTCCAAGAATGCAGGGGTCCTTCCCAGCTCCTCCCAGCTCCTGTTTGAATCTTGACTGACGACATCACCATGAGCCACACAATGTCAGCCACGTCGGCAGCGCGGGGTGACGACAAGATGCCATCTACATAAGGTACCTACCCACAGCAGCAGTCTTCACCTCTTTGTAGCAAGGAGGCTATACCGCTCCTAGCTTTTACTCAACCAGATCTCTCAATAGCCATGCACGATGCTCCTCTCGAGACCCGGACGATCAACTTTTGCGCAAACGTTCTCTCTTACGTGTAGAATGTTCGAAAACCCTTTCACTCCTTCACTCCCTCACTCCCGTGACTAAATCAATCCGCCATCTAATCTCGTTCGCGGCCCGCCAGATCTCTCGTCGAATGCCAAGCTCGCCGGCCCGGCAAGCCCGTGATCCAAGATACGCGATCCTCATTTCGGCCAGCGCCTCTTGAGGGTAGCGTGAGGTCCGAGACCTCAACCTTTTCCCTTTTCATGGTTCTACAGGAGACTAGAGGAGTACCTTGAATCAAACCACCATCAACCATACCTCGCCGGACTGCTGTGCCCATTCACGGCGCCGAAAGGAAGTACTTGCGGGTAGATTGGGGCATCTGGTCTACCCTTCCCTACCGCATCCCACCGGTCCGTAGAAAACAAGGTTTTCCATCACCTCGACTTTGTGTTACCTACAGTTCATCTGTTTTCTTTTCTTCCACGGGATCCCATCCAGTGCACGATGGGGCCCGCCCGCTCTGAGACAAGACATTCCAGAGTGAATCCGCGAGAGCTCTCAGATGACCACTTACAAGGTCCCCAGCAGTCTGGTTCTCGGGACTCTTGGCACCCTGAGAGCTTGCATGAGGATGATCTTCGTCCACCGGATTTGGATGGACGGATCTAGTCGTCGACGATCTCTGTGAGACACGGCGAACTCAAGCAAAAAGCCCCTCTGAGACATTTGGAACCTCCTCGGTCCTCCCCAGTGCCGTGGTGCCTGCCGCGTGAGCCATCTTCGTGTCTTGGCAAATCACCATGGGCCTGCCTATTGCACAATGATGGGAGCTTCTTCATACATAAGTACAGAAGCATTGTTCAGAGTAGACGGAGCACTCCTTCAGGACAGATCTTCAAAATCTCCCATAATAGGACTAAGCCAAAGAGATACGTATGTTCCAACATACGCTAGTAAAGGGTAATTACGTACAAATACACTCGAAAAGGGTGAACTTTTCTACGGCTTCATGTACATTGAATACAATACACAGTAAACATGTACAAATCCGCCAAGGTCAGGTTCAAGACGTGAGTCAGATGAGGAGTTTAAGATGTCTTACCTTCATCGGGTAATTCGTCGCCTCTGCCAAGGCCCTCAAAGCTCTCGTCATAAGAATAAACCCTCTCGGGCCTGTAGATCGCTCGCAATAACTTAGCGGTACAAAGAGCTGCAGCGCAAAGACAAACAATCAAGACAGATTTTCTGACACTACGGAATAGCTTCTAGAAATGCTCGCAAAACTTTATAAACTGGATAGTCAGACAATGGAGTCTTGTGAAACGTTGGCGGTGGCTTCTAGATAAGCCAAACGAAGATCTCGGTCTCTGGCCTGGCTGCGAAGGGGAAGATCTTCCAACTTTCATGGAGTCAGATGGCTTGTAAATAGCCACAACGTTCAATCTGCAGAGATACTCGCCCCGGCCAAACCTCTCTCAAAGATCCCCAGCGTCCTCCAAGCTAGCAAAAACTTCGAAACGCAAGAATTACCCAGTAAGGAAAAACACCAACCGCACCAAGAAGAAGGATCACCAACAACCCGCCCCTGACTACAACAAACTAGTTCATCCCGCCCACTCCTCCGCGCCGCCCGTACTCCGGCCGAAACAGAATTCTCCCCAAGGACGAGCTCCTCAAGGCAAAGTCCCTAAAGCCACGAAAGGAAAGAACCTCGGGAACTTCCCGTTCGTTGCCACTTCTCCTGCCTTACCTAGCTACTTCCTTCGCACCAAGAGGGGCAAGCATTTCCGCTACAGCTTTGCCTCTCCCCTCCTTCCCGTTCTCTTTATCCGTTCACAAACGGGTTCCTCCTCGCCGTGCTCGCCATCCTCTTCGCCGCCGCCGCCGAACTTTCCGCGCGGAACTATCCACCTCTTTCCTCCTCTCCTTGGCCCTCCCACCTCCTGCCTTCCTTCCGCTGGAGCTGGTGTAGGCACCAAAACGCCACGCATCAAAGTAGATCATTGCCGTCCAAGGTAGGCTGGACGCTAAACCCGTTCTTCAACTTTTCTCTATCCCCTTCAAGCCACAAGAGCCCGCCCGTATCATCCCCATCGTCTTTGGCGTCAATTGATTCCAGATGGCTAGTCTGGGCTCTGAGTGTGTACGATTATTCTCTCTCTCTCTCTCTCTCTCTCTCTCTCTCTCTCTCCTACTTGCCAACTCTCAAAGAGACATGGGTGATGGATCACCAACAGGCTAGTCGAGTCATTTAATTCAGATCGTCATTCAAATCCTGTCTATGCTATGCACTGTTCGCTCACCTCCTCTGAATAACATGCTCTGGTTTTGCTTCTAAAACGATAAACAGCCCGTGTGGTTCCTAGGCCCAACCCATGGCTGAATTGTGCAGGCGTTGGGGTTGACGACGGTTCTCATTTCAAACCCTTCCCCTCCTCGCCGTCCTCATCCCGAGCCATCAGCTTGATGGCGTTTGTCCGTATCCATCATGCCAGGGCTGACTCCGTTGAACAACACGGGCTAGCCAAATGTACAGTCGCCGTCGCTCAACGCTCAACGGCTGAAAGCAAATGGAGTAAGCCGGCGTCACATTTCCGCCATGCTTCCATAACCCGCTCAACGCCATGCAATGCTGTCCTTGATGTTGTTTTGTGCCCAGAACGCCAATGTCTATCCGTCGAAACTTGAAAAGGGGATCTCTTCCACATTGATGCCTGTGACACCCTTCGTCATCGTCAATGTGTGTGTTGTGCTGTTGTAGTCGTTGTTCTCTCGTGTCGTTAATATTTCCTCCAAGACTTGCTTGGGTACACCCGCCTTTCGTAGTCTACGCCAATGTGCTGAATGCCCTTTACGTTGATTTAGGACTGAGGTCCCGTTCGAATCCGGAACTTGTCGGCTAATCTTGCCCTGCGGCTCCTATCGTTCCTCTCCTCACCTCCAACGTCGACCGCGCTGCTCCCAGCTTCACCCTGTACTTGGTGCTGGGTACGGTATTGTCGAAGGGCTTGAATACGCTCTTCTGCCGAAGCATGCCTCAACCTGTTGAGGTCAAACAATCGTGTCCTCCGTCGCTGCGAGGTGGAAGAGCCATCGCTCTCATGACCATCCAGCTCAAGCGGGGGCGGAAGTTCATCACTAGGATTCTCTGCTTCGCCTTGTGGGCGGAGGTCAAGACGGCTGAAAATAAGTGTTAGCAGAATATCCAGTGAAAGCCTAGTTCGTGTCTGAGACGACGCGGCATGGGCTCTGCGAGAAGATAGCAAACTAAACTCACCATAACGGGCATGTGCCTGAGACGTTGACCAGCCAGGGGTCTACACAATTGGGGTGGAACTTGTGGTTGCAGGGCAGCACGCGGACATCTTCACCCACGGTGAAATCTTCGGTGCAGATTGAGCAACCAAGATGCTCATCCTCCTGTCCTCCAGCAGCTGGGGTGTCGGAACCAGCACTCTTGGCGGCGCCGGCGACAGTTGCAGCAGCTCCGCCTGCAGAAAGAGCACCAGTCGCAGTGGCGGCCGCATCGCTAGTCGTAGCGGGGGCTGTTTCTGTCGCTGTAGCAGTGGCCCCGACATCCTTGGTACTCACTGGAGCAGCAGCACCCTGCCTCTCAACAGCCGTGTCGTTGGTTGGTACGTTTGACGCGCTCTCCAATTCGATGTTAGGATCCGGCTTCGCCTCCTGCCGCTCGCCAAATTTGACAATGGGCAGGGTATCCAGCACAGCGCGAGCGAGGCCCTTGGCACGGCTCTGGCGGGGACGGCCGTTGAACCCGTTCCTGGGACCGTATCTTTCAGGGTAGCGGTGAGCCCTGACGGCGCCGGTGGCGATGATAATCAAGAAAAGCAGTGTAATCAGGCCCGTAATGCTGTACAGGATGCTCATGGCGACAGCAGAGTTGTTGCCGCCGCCGCCGTTTCCACCATCACTCGCAGCGCCTGTCGCGTTTCCTGTGATGATGACCTTGAGCTGGTCCGCCTCATTTGTGCCGTTGAGAATACGCAGGGCTTGTTGAGAATCTCCAGCATCCGCCATAGTGAAGATGGAGTAATACGTCAGGTCCGAGCCGGAAAGCATACACCAGTTGCCGACCGTGCTATACAAGACAATAGCCTTTGGCTTGTTTTCCATCAGGGTGCCCAGCATCATGTTAGGGTTGATGAAGCCACTGCCGTCTTGGGTGTCGCAAGAAAGGTACGCGACCTGAGTATTTGATTTAATTTGGTTGTAATTCGAAGAGTCGGCGGCTACCATGGTACCCTCAATACGAACGGCCTATTAGGTTGTTAGTAAAGTGTTCCACATCCTTGGATGAGCAGCGACAGTTTTGCGCTGCCCGACCAGGCGACGGAAGGTTTCGTACCCCGCGAACAACGTCGGACTGATTCAACCCCAGGTTCTCCGTCGACGGCATGACGATGAACGACAGTGGGACGGTGCCACCAGCCGTCGACAGGGACATCTGCATGGCCGACCTCTCGCTCCACGATGGGATATCGTTCTCGGGGGTGATGGTTGCGGCCTGCGCCATAACACCGACGACGGCGCAAGCCAGGACCCGTAGCAATAACGACGCCATCTCGCCTGTCGATTGGATTACGCCTCTTCTCACGTTCGCACGACGGTCGACGTCGCTTTTGGGCGGAACGGAGGGAGAGGGGAAGAGCGACGGGAAGGGTTGTCAATTTCGAACGACAAGTGGTGCGACCTGAGGAATGAGGAGGCGCTCGAGGAAATATGTCGGAAGAGTAGTGCAAAAGGCGTAGACTGGTTGGTATGATGGCTCAAGTCGCACGAGGTGGAGATGGCAGCACGCAGCACAATGCGTTCGCAGATTTGGTGACGGGGAGTTTGGTCGGGCTCGCTTGCTGGCAGGCCGATTGTTGGAAGAGGAGGGGGATTGGCGTGTCACATCGCCTCGGAACCGTGAATATCAGATGGTTATTTCCATTCCCAAGATTTGATCGTGTAGCGGCCGAGCGAATGTGCGTTTGTTGTACTCAGTTGAAATCGTGCCTGTCTGCGGGGTGGTGGCGGGTAAGTATCGGGGTGTCGTCGTCGTTATTACTGTCGCAATCGTCCGTTGGTGATTTGGGTGAATGTTGAGATGCGGATGGGAAAAAGAAGGGCGGCTCGGCGGGTAGTGGTGACGGGGTCGTGGGTGGTGGTTGTAGGAAGAGGAGGAGGAGGGAAGAGAGACAAAAGTCACCGGAAGGGATGGGGAAGGAACGGTAGTGGCGGGTCACCAAAAGAGACGCACGGCAAGTGAGCCGGACGGGCATCAGCGGTACGAGACTACGAGTATTCAAGGTGTAGGGATACATGGGATTTTGGTGGTCTCTGGCAGGGCCAGTCAAGTACCCTTGTCTACCTTAGTGGAGGAATCGCGAGCGCCAAGACGAATGTGGAGAGACGGACAGCGGAGGTCGGTCTCACTTGCGGCGACACAGGGCAGCCCGGGCACCCGGGGGGTTGGTCAGCTGTAGCAGAACTGGGACAGGATAATAAGGTGCGGGCTGTGGATGATGTGGTCTCGTGTCGGGTTACTCGACGGGATTATCCAGTTGCTGATAATCCATCGCAGTCTACAATAATTTCTCCGTGTGTAACAATTGGCTAGGGGGTCATGTTTAACTGTACATGTCATTCTCCCCTCTTGACCGCAGGGAACAGAGCCGCAATTGAGGCACAGCAAAAACTTGAGACAGCGAGGAACTCTGTTCTAACGAGAATATCCGTATCGCATAGCGTATATCGCGCCATTTGGGACGTTAGGTTGGTAGTTAGTTGCGGTTTATTAAGGTATTATCTGACTGACCAAGAGCTGACCAAAACGGCGAATACGTGCATTATCCAGTATCTTTCCTTCCAGTTGCCAGTGCACATCACCACCCATCTGCAATAAGCTGAGATGAACCTGATCTGATTCCACGACAGACGAAGCTAAAGTCCCACTCTGTCGAGGGTCATGTCATATTTCGCGGGCTGTGACTGGGTCAGAAGATTTGCCTCAGATGCCCGGTTTTCTGACTTTCAAGGTTGTCTCTGACCTTTCGAGACCGCGCGAGACCACACTAGAGAGTCAGGAACGTTAGTGAAGCGAGTCGAGGAGCTCCGTCTAAATGTACCCGCACGCCTAAAACCGGGTGGGGTGATACCTTACTCGATGGGGCCACGTCAATCGCAAATATTCCGAGGTACCCGCCTGCTTCGAACTTCGAACCTGTTGCTTTCTCAATGTTCTCTCAGAGTTCAATGCTTAACTCTTTTCTCTCCATTCTTAGGTTTCCCACATTGCCAATTAAATGGAAGCCATCGCATCCGAGAATTTGAGTGCTTGAAATACCTTCTTAGGCAGGTGGGACCTCTAACCTGTTTTCCATTCATTGCGCCTCATTGGAAATCAAAAACAACTTGCTCACGAGACTTGAATCGCGATATACGGATGTTATCGAATCAACTCGTTTCCGAAAGTGCCCTTGTTTACAATCACAAACCCGCGCGACGCCCGTTCAGAGAGGGCGACCATTTCCCGTGTGTTTTGACAGAGTCCCCGGCAGCAAAATCCCGAACAAAACGGCAACATTTGGCGCGTTCTGACTGGCCTACGCTCTTTGGCTCTCTCATCAACGTAAGGTAAAGAGAGACAGCCAAGCCTGGGCGTTTGCTGGGCGGCCCAGCAGACTTGATTCAAAATTCACCGTTTTCATTGAAATACCAGTATCGAATTGTTACACCAAATCTCATTTCCTCGTCGCGATGAGAATGAGCCCCAGTAGCCGAGTCACTTCGCGAGTCCTCGCACAGCACGACTCAAACCTCGAGTCAGGCCTTCATTTCGTCCCAGGCCTTCGATCGAACTAATACCTTCTGTCATCGGAGAATAACCAACGGAAAATGATGAGAGGAACTCCTGCACGATGGCACGAACCACCAACTGACCGCGAACGCTGTCATGGCTGCATACGAGACACTAGATCCATTGCGTAAGCCCATCAACATCAACAACACCATCACGTTCCTGGCAATGAAGCAGCATCAACAATAACCAAAAAAGACAACGGCACAGCCGCAGCATCAGACGAGGGGGTAAGGGCCTCGATCTGCCCTCGGCTCCCAACCCGAGACGTCGGGGACGAGAGATAATGACAGAGTATCCGTACACAATAAGATAACGAGAGGCTCAATTATGCGACACGGAGGTTAACCGCCTACCGGCAAGGTCCACAACGGCATGGAAAGAGGGGCAAAGCCGCAAAAGCCGCAAAAAGGGCTGGCCCAGAGCCTCAAGCAAAACAAACCGCAGCAGGAACACGGCAGAAAGTGAGCCGCATTCATTGTGCGACACCAAGTATTCGGGAAGAACCCATTTCCCCTCCGAAAAACAACCGCCTAAGCGTGCCTGCTCTCCCTCCTCCGAATCCCGGCTCGCTCGCGGGGGACAGCTCGCAAGGGGACGATGGGGATGAGGAGCCTCAGAGCCCTTGCACAGATCGCCAACGCATCTGATGCGACCGTAGGACCCGGTCTTGGCAAGCCCTTCGAGACTGCCCTGTGACGCCTCACAGCTGCCTCCGTTCAAGCGAGGCCCCCCGGCCACTGCCAACCCGCTTCGGATCATCCGTAAATGCTATGCTCCCTCCGTTTCCTATCCTGATCCAAAATCTGCCGTATACATAAAAAAGGCCTGGAATAGCCCCCTTTTCTTTCGGGATGCGGGCGACGGACGGGATGACGAGAATCAACACAATTGGTTCCGTGGTAGGTAGTCGGGACGGGGAATTATGGATGAAGAAAAGGAAGCTAATGTGATGCAAAATGCGTGAACGTCCCATGGGGAATCTGTAACCACACAGACAGCCGCGCCCCTTTCACGACTTCTTCCATTCTTCCCCCGCAAAACTCCCATATCAACCGCAAATCTGGTCCTCGGGATCCCTGCATCCCGACCGTCCCGTGCCTCGCCAATACTCCGGACAGCCTCCTCTCTCTTCTCTTCTCTGTCCCGATCCGTTCTCTTCTCTCTCTCTTACCCTCTCTCCCGGCCAGCCGAGCCAGACTTATCCAGCAGGAGGCTCAATGGTTTCGGTAAGCGGGTAACAGGGGGCAGACAACCACTGTGTCCTTCGCCTTTACGCGCTGGCGCCCCCCCCCCCCCCTTTAGCCGAATGAAAAACCTCCGACCACACTGAGACGGCGAGCCCCGTTTGAGCGCAACTCAAACCGATAGAGCTCAATGCTATATCGTCCATCGCACGCCCGGTTGTCTCATCTATGCGCTGCCCTTCATTTTTCCCCTCCGATTGTCGTCTTTAGGCGTACTTTACACTTCACCACCGTTGTCTTCTGCATTGTCTAGTTTTAACCAGTAGTCTACTTCGCAAGCCCTCACGTAGGTAGTTCGTTACCTAAACTCATCTCAGATCCTAATTATTCCGCGTATCGGACCGCCAATATCCCCACGCCTGATATCGATTCACTTGAGCGTACCGCGGCAAAGCACTCGCAAACCATCTCTACTCATCCAAGTACCGCAGAGTCTCAGACCACACTCCCATCAACTCCAGACAACCGCAGCTCCATCTTTGTCGCCATTGACAGCCCACATTCGGGGATCGGCATCAGCCCTGTCGCGCGGTAGATTGGCATTGGCGCCCATCTCAGCCGGTCTAGACAGATCGGCCTGAACCATGGGCAATCTATCCGTACCTGTACTCCTTGAGTCTTTTTGACGTCTCGCCAATTCGGTAGTCCGGCAGGTTATAGTCAAGGACCAGCACGTAAACCACTATGTACCGCGAACCCCCTTAACCTCTGACAACGACGTCCCGTACAGATTGCAAAAAGAGCCTCAAGCGAGAGAAAGAGTTCCCATGGCTAGGTCCATGCCCTAGATCATGCCCCCTGTATAATGAACCCTGCCTCGTTGTCCCTCGCCAGAGAGGGCTCTGCTTCAAGAAGTGACTTGATCTCCGGTCAGTTCGGATACCAAGTTCTTGCGTAGCGTTTGGCTCTTCAGTCCACTCTCTGGGGATAAGTAGCCCTCGGTCTACCCGCTGACCTTTCTCCTCCGCAATTCCACGTGGTGTTCTCTTTCCTGCCACATACTTTTGCTGAACCTTTTCCTCGCCCAACCTTGTTCGCCAACATGTGCTCAGGTCAGCCACTGCGTTCCGCATCTTCCTCCGAATACACTTCAGAAGAAAACCTCCCGAGGAGCCCGGATACGTTCTCGGAAGCTGACGCTGTATTCGTTTGGTCTGCTTCGCCAAGGTAAATATTCGGAGGTTTAGGATAATGCCGTGTCCGGCTGACGAGCCGGCTCCGCCTGGTATGATGAGCTCATTCTCACATGGGCAGCTTCCGCTTCCGCTTCTGTTTGTGAAGCCTCGCCTTGACTGAAGGCGCGCAATCGCGGCTGACGAGCCGTCGCGTCACGAGCAATCCAACTGATCAAAAACCACAGCGCAAATGAAATCGACGTCTGAATCTTTTCTCTCTCAGTTTCGCACTCCGTTCCAAGGCCGAAGCCCCGTACTCGGCTGTCCGTCCCAGGCTGACCCCCGTAGCAGCCCGCCCACGACACTTTTGCAAGGCCGCAAACCCTCCTCATCCACCCGGACCCCCGGTCCTTTCCCGTCTGCCTTTTTTCCTCCTTCGTAAACTACCGCCCGGCACACACCTCCGACGTCAAACTTCAAGCTTCCCTTCGTCATATCCATGGATGAACAACTCTGGACGATCCGGAGTAGGGATGCGGCCTTTGTCCCAACTCTCCTCAACATAACGTTTGGCATTGCATTATATGCATTGATCTCGCGCTTGTCTGATACTTTTTACTGGACCCCCATCTGGCCAGCTTGACGAACGCCACGCCAATGCAAACATTGTTTGTGGTTCGCCCGCCCTCCCATTCGGCTGCTTCGGAACCTTCCCTGCACCTTTGCATTAGGGATCGACCGTCGTTCAGTCTCAGATGCTAAACTCGTCTCTTTGCCATCCATGCGGCAGAAATACTCGTGCTCGTTTCTGCCAAATCTCGTACCTCTATTTCTGAATCTTCACTCTCGTGGCAGGCCGCAGCCGGCTTCACGTGAGACGCAGCTTGTTGGAAGGCATCGTAGAGGTTTTCACGGCATGCAAGATGCCTCAGTGCTGCTAGAAGCGTGTAGGAACATTGTATTACCATACAATCTCGCAGCATTCATATAAAAGATGAAGTTTTCAAGCAATCTGTGCAATGCCATCAGTCAGAGCTGGGCTTGAGAAATCGATGGATAAAGGGAAGGATCGCTTGCCATCTAGCAGCCACACTCGCCGTGCATTGGGTAGAAACACATGCCAGGTATATAGTAGTTGTATTTCCGGTTCAAACACCTGTCGTGTCCGAGAAATTTGTCTATCCCGGATCCATGACTACTAGCTAGCATCGACGGTGCTTCCCCAGATCATCATCTGCCCTATCCGCCAGGAGCCTCAAGACTCAGCACGGGGTCGGCAGACGCCTGATTCACGCTTTCCAAAACCTATCCAAAGTTAGCGAGACTCGGTATTCCCTGACAAACGCTGGATAGGATTCCTGTCTTCGTTCATGCCATTCCTGACTGCAAACTTACTGCATCTTTTGTCCTACACCCCACAAACCCTCCTGTTCCTTTTTTCCTTGTAGACTCTTAACCTTTATTCCATTGTTAGAAGATCAGGCACCGAGAACGAGACCTCACCCTGTCGTCGAGATCGAGTCACGTCGCCGGAGCGGACCATGCGTGATGAAATCATTGACACAAAACGGTATCGTGATATCTTATGCATGCCCCAGAGAAACTTCTGACCTTATAGCCAGCCGGAGGTTTACAATGTGTCGACGGCGTTTCGTCGCTGAAAGAGTCTTCGACAATACTCCGTGATGGAATCGGTGATTCTGACACCAGTACTTTACTACTGCTTCAGTCTGTCCCGCGGGAAGTTCTGCAACAATCGCTGGCAAAACAGCTCATGAACTTGGTCGCGAGGCCGTTTAAAGTCATCCGACCAAAATGAACGTTGGCCCTGATCTGGATGGCGTTCAGAAGCCATCTGGTTTCCGACGCTGAGACTACGGTCAAAAGCATTGTGCGCAAAGACCTGGCTCGGGAAGCAGCCGGTCACAGAAAATAGGCGTTCTCATGCCGCCGGGTCCGAGTCAGAGACTTCCTTCCCGTGGAAGATGCCAGTCGATGGTTGTAGCAACGCCCGGTTCGGATTCTCAAAGACAGGAAACGAACTCAACCCCAAGGCCAGTTCATCTGAAGATGTGCCGAAAGTAGGAGAAAGCAACGAGGTGTCGAGAAATGCGATGGACTTGGACACCGTCCGATATTGATGATACAGATTGGGTCTGGTCCTCGACGACACTGTCGAACCACCGGTTTCGCACACAGGGCATTCTACTCGAAAGAGGAAAAAGCATCGAAACTTCCTATTACTGCATCGACCCCCCAACTGGCGACTTTGCTGATCAGTCCAAGACCTCAGCTCTCCGTCGAAGGAACGTGGGCCCATCTCCACCAACCACTCATGGAACCTTGACGCGCGAGTTCGTCCCATTTGCATATCCGGACTTTGGCTGGGGACTGCTGCACAGAAGAAACGGGGTTTGTCTGCAAGTAGCCACGCGACCATCTGAATGGGCCTTGGACAAGAACTCCAAAGCGCGGTAAAGATGGCGCCGAGATGGCGCTTCGCTTCTCTCAGATCTCTTCCATGTCTTCCAGGTCGTCCAGGACTGGCCAGTTGCCAACCTCAACCCGCTCGGGCCTCACAAAGACTCCATGCTTCAGAGTCGATTCCTCGCCCCAATACCGCGTTCCGGCAATGCTGCCGTCGTTCTTACCAACGGGTTCATCAAGATGAACTCCGATCCAAGGACCCAGACCGCCAGGGATTTCCTTGACATCACCAACATACCGGACAGTTCCTCTCCGAGAATCTTCTCCGCCCACACGGCATCGTTTACCGACTTGAATGCCCTTTTGCTCGATTTCTTGCTGTAAAGCATCAATCTTGGCCTGCTCGTGGCTTGGCGCGTCGGGGTCGAAGCGACCAAGCTTCTGAGCCTTCTTCCAGGCCAGCACAGAATCGGACTTTTTGGCGTACTCCTCCTCTGGCATAACATACTTCTCAACTCCCGAAGTATCGGTAAAATTCGGGCGAGCTCCCGCCGGCCGAGTGTCAGCCACCTAAATGTAGAACGATCAGTAATGATTCACCTAGTTACGAGCATGGCTGGCCGGTTGCCTAAGGAGGCAGTAAGCTGTAAGTCCCGACAACGAGGCTCACAAGCCATGCTACTGCCGGAGGCAGGTAGTTAATCTCGGTTATCTCCGTGACAATGACTACAGATCACCCTCATAGATCCGACGGTGGCATTGTGGTCATGGAAAGGAGAAGCATGCTCGGAAGTCGACCTAGACAACGAGCTGGGTGGCATGTTGAGACGAATAAGGGGGCTACTTACATGCAGCTCGGCGTAGGGTGCCAGGGGAAAAGCTGTCAAGTAGGCGCTGTCCTCATCGGATGCTTCAATCGGAACCGTGGCCGAGGCTGTTTTGAGGCTGATTCTCTGGGACGAGGGCGGGATACCGGTAATGGGTTCCAGCTTGGACCTCAGCTGGCTGATGGTCCATGATGGGGTGATGCGGCGCTCTGACGAGGAGTTTTCCGAAATGACATGCAGAGGAACATCGGCCATGGCGGGCAACTTGGGCTGGCTTCTGGGGCCGAATGGAACGAATGGAAAGAAATCAGGGCTAGACTACGAGGAACACGTGGGGCCTCGTCGAGCTTGTTGCGTATCTGGAGTTCTGCGGAGGTAAGGTAGGCGAGGGAGTTTTGGTCGGAAGACGTTGACGAGCCGCGAAAGGGACGATGACGGCAGGGTTCTGGAACCGAACAGATTAGGTACCAACCGGGCAATTTCCTCTGGGCCGAGGAGGGGGCTGCACAATAGGGCTGGATGGGAACGAACCCGTTAGATGCAAGTCAGATGCACGACCCAGTGGCTCTTGGGCTGCTGAGTATTGGGGTAGCAGCGGGGTGAACGGGCGTAGACGATAGAGTAGTGCGTCGGTAGATTGCCCGGTGACGTTGATTGAGGTTGCAAATGTGTTTTTTTTCCTCCTTCGGTCAGTGTCAGGCTCCAAGAACCAAGGCGCGGTCAAGAGAAGTTCAACCGTCGTGTGTGCCTGGACTGAAAATGAGGATCAGTGGGTGAAATCCGATCAAGAGCGAACGTGGAGGCGGTTCAAGCCTCACTTACCAGGAAGTGGGTAACGGAGGGGGTGTGAGACTAGCGCCTGACGGCATTGGCGTCCAGTCTCAACCTTCCCTCAAAGGCTCAAACCCACCAGCCAGCCGTGCCAGCTAAGGAAGGCAGGCACCAGCCACAAACGATACGTACCTTGGTGTAACCCGTCTGCCCCTCCTCCTCCCCCTCCTCGTTCTTGTTCCATCTGCGGTGCCCGTCCCTAGGTACCTTACCGCTGGGCAATTGCTCCAAGAGGTACGGAGTACTGCGAGAGGTACTGTACGAAGTACTTCCAGTCGTACTCAAGCAGTCAAGCTCTCGCCCCCAATCCCTCCCAATCGAACGAACCAAGGGAAAGGGAAGCATCATCTGTAGGTACATACCTTACGAATGGGCTTCTCTCCTTCTTCTTCAACTGAGTTGATGACTTGTCAACCCATCCGCCACATCCTTTCTTGTCGGTGTTTCCCCCTCATTCGACCACCGCCTCGTCCTCATCCTCGCCCAACCTCTGTTCGCTCACCGCCACATGAGAACAGCAAGGCCAGAACCAGAAACAGGATTCCCAGTCTTTCAATGTACATCACCAGCCGTCGTTAGGCATCCCTGGGCAAGCCTGACTGGCGCCTTCGTACCAAACATGGCAGCAGTTCCAACCCGGACACCAGGTCGGGGACATCCACGATACGACATATCCAAGAGACATGCCAACCCGGGTCTTCAGTCAAAGCTGAACCTTGACGCAGAAATAAGAATCTTGCTTCGTGACATTGTCACACAAAATCAGGTGCAGCCGTCCGAGACCGCTTCAGACAAGTTTAACCTTCGGCCGGTGGGAACAATGCCATTGATCATGATTGGCGAGTCGCCGTTTGCACTCCTCAATTACGGGAACCGTTTGGTCGGGAAGCACAACATGGCAACAGCGGCATCGATGCAGTCAAACGCCAGATTTCGCGCATGCAAAGCTCCGTCTCGTCTGGTCCGCTCCGGTCTAGCCCGCGGCCCAATTCTACCCAGGGTTACTTATCAGCACTTGCTTCACAGTAGTCATTGTGGCCTGACAAACGGATCTGGTGTACCTACGACTGCTCAGAAGATGCCAAGTCATGGTGTGTAGGACCGGGAAGAGGCATCACCTCCATCAACCCTTCGAAGACAATGCAGAAGAAGCCTCTCGCCATCTCTCTTGCGTACGCAGACACAACAGCGAGCTCCAGGGTGCGTGCAGGGCCACCAGCACCGTGAGGATCTGACCACTGGTGAGGGACAACGCAAACGGATAAGATGAAACATCCATAATCATGTTCGTTGCAGAATCATGATAACCCACACACACCTGCCCGCGCACATACACACAACCATCTCAGGTTCAATCTGGTTAGTCGGAGCGGGCATGGGACACTTGCTCGCACGCAGCCGATGACAAGCTGCGGCAGAGAGCCTTCGACTCGGGATGGACAACCCCATTGACACACACACACACACACAAAGCGCTTTCTTTTCGAGAACAATCCTTGACCTCCCTGGCGAAGGCAAGATTCGTTTTTCATGTCTATGCGCCCTGGTCACAAATCAATTTTCCGCGTCCGAACTCGACAAGACTGCATTGCAATCATCATTATCATCACGTTTTATTACTCTCAATGAGACTATTGATAACCATTGCCAGGAAGAAGGAACGACGGATTAAAAGCACGCCAAGTCGATTTTTTCGTCCCGCTTGTCATCACCATCATTTTCTAGGAGCTGGACAACCGAAGTCTGACGGCATTAACAGCCGCTGGCCAAGGACGATGTTGAGCGTTTGACGGACAAAGCACCTCCACTACGCGCTAGATCTATCCTTGCTACCCGATCCGCCAGTGGGCTGCCGCTATGCCTAAGAAAGATCCGGTTCTGCAATGCTGGTTGCCGTTCACCGCCACGTTGGGTTTTGTTTGTGTCACCGACAATTTGGTGCTCAGGTCGAATCCTTTTCGGGGCGGTAGGAATCATCTACTGCAAGAAGACAAGGAAACATTGAGTAACTTCGTTCTGACCGCAAGCCCAACGACAACATCTAGGCGAAGGATGGTAGGGACGAAGGAGTGCACATATCACGAGAGCAGCTTTTCTGCCCCAGAATAGCCTGAGCTTCCCAAACATTCACAACCCAACGCTGGACAATGGGCTACCCGTCCACCTGTTGTGAGCAATATGCTCATCCATCTGTTCCTCTTCGCAGATCGCTTCATGACGTCGGTATCAGTCATGGTGCGGGAGCAACCAGAAAGGCAGCTCCGGGACAGGGATCTCCACAGGCGCATAGCCAGCGCAACACCTCTGGCTATATCACGCTCTGCTAAGGAGTCCGGAAGACGTACCGACTACAAAGATGGAAGTCCCCTCGCCCGTTGCTACCCTTGCCCTTGTTTCCAATCTATTGCCGGGCCACCATGGGGGCTAGGGAGTACGATGTGCCTGCCGTGCCAGGTATCTGTAGCATGTCTCGCCTTTTGTGATGGGATGAGAACCCGCAAGGCTGGGTTCCCCCTCGAGACGACCTCCTGCTAAGCAAAGCCACGATGCAAGGCCAGCAAACGAATGAGAATTTTTTGAAAGAGGGGCAGCGAGAGTGTTTCCCAATTAAAGTCCAATGATAGTATCCCTTTTGGACGTCAGCCCCGGGATGGAATGCAACCCCAGCCAAAAGGTGCCTGGTAGGCTGGTGGGCGGCTACTAATTACGTCGAGGGCCATTTAATAGGCTCTCGAGTCTCAGTGCCACCAGGGCGGGAATCGACGTACATGAGCTTCAGCTCACTTGACTTGCTTAGTCGTGAAAGGACGACGACGGCGACGACGGCTGTGCAACATTCACGCAGCACGCGCGTACGGCCGACAGAGCAGTCATCATAATTCAATCAATAAGCGCCGCAAGCCATCGTTGATCAGACAGATATACAATAGCGTTGTGGCGCGCGAGTTGTTGACCTCTGCTGCCCTTCTCTACGATGTCGGGTTCGGTTACATTGTTTAGTGAGCAAACGCAGCAACAGACGATGACACGTGCGTAAAACAGTACCGCTTTCTTCCCCTGTTGCTGTTGGCGTTCGGACAACGACATGACAAACATGCCGAGCGGGTGTCGGGCCATTCTCACCACTTATCCTTTTCCCTATGCGGAAGGGTTTGGTTATCATCAATTTCCATGGTTCCCTTGTTTCGCATGCCATGTAGAGCCCTGGTCCTTGATGGAGGAATCTGGGCGCGGAACTATCTAGCTGGCCGAGGCCCCCGGTCTGCAGACTAAGTCACCAGCCGCATGTATGTCATCTACCGAACGATACGTAAGGACCACAGCGGAGGGTAAGGGCAATCCAACGTCAGTGATATCGATCGGTCTCCTTGGACTTGCTCACCGCAAGCTGCGAAGACCGCAATGTTGCTGCTGAGAAAGGGCAAGGTGCGCTATCGCACCCGAGTCAAGAACATACAAACTACAATGCCAGATGTTGGCGGCGGTGAGCAGTTCTGTTGGTTCGTTGTGCTACGTAAAGAATGGCTTCTAGACGGTGTGCCCTGGTACATTGATAGTTGGCGACGGTGCTGGTGTCTGCTATGTTAGACTATCTTAGGATGAAAGGGCAGCCCGAATCATCCTCAGGGCAGCCCTCCACACCCAATTGCCAGCTGACCGACGCGTATTCAAGCACTTTTTTGACTATTTTTCGGGCATATTGGGCCAGCAATCTACTTTGGGCACGAGACTAAGTCCTAACCTGGGTAGCCAAAGTTAGCGTGTAAGTTTTGGACTGTGACCTCCCGAATCTAAGGTTAGTTGGCCAGATTGCGTGAAGCATAGACGGGGACGGATATACAGCGCTGAAAAGCCCCAAGTTAGTCAAACTTTGTACCTGACCTGGGCAGGTGGTATCGGCAGACCGCACTTGGAAGAAAAAAGACATTAGGGCGCTGACGGGAGTTGCTCGTTGCGCGTCGGGGACTAAGGTGAGGTAGTGTAAATGCCTCCCCACGTTGGAACTTGGGGTGTCCATTGCACGGACGGCCCTTTGCCAGTCTCGTACCGAACCTCGTCCCAAGGCTAGACTAAGGTTGCAAAGAAATTCCCCTAGCGCAATTGCCTTGCCAGGCCGTCGTCAGCAATGGAACGCCCGGAAGAAGCAAAGAACTGCGGCCCAAGGGTTGCGAAATGCGAAATGAGAAAAGGAGCATCCAGAGCTCTATGCGTACGGAGTATTGTCTAGCACAGTGGCTACCTCGGTGCCCTGCATAGAAGCAAGAAACATATCATACCCCAGGTACGTACCGATGATGTATATGGGTACCTCGGAGGCTAGAGAAAACAGTAAGGGCGAGTAAGTTAAGGTTACAAGCCGGCCAACTCTCCCAGGTACCCTAAGCAGTTTTGGCCGTACGGCAGGCAGCGAATCGAGAGTAGCTACCTTGCCTTGCCTTATCCCGTCGTGTTAGTTCGAATAGGGAAAGAAGGACGAATGAGAAAAGGAACAACTCGATAGAAGATCGGAAAGAGGGAAGGAGAGCGAGAAATTCGCACCTCAGGCCTAAGGTAGATTGCCTTGTGTACTTTGTCCCGACGTCAGCAACTTACTTTTGGTACGGTACCTCAATCTCAGTCTCAATGCTTTCCGTCATCCAAGGGCTACTAACCTTGCGTCTCCCCATTGTGAACGCACGCACAGCAGTCTACATGTTGGACGCCGTTCCGATTTGCTCCACGTTTCTTCCCAAGAATACACAATCAATCTCTGTACAACAGCGCCATCTCTTCTCGTACGCAACCTAATGTCCCCGAACGGAGTCAATGTTTACTTCTTTGCCTTCTCTGCTGGCCATTAGTTGCTCCTTTATGCACCGCCCCGTCGTCATGTCAGGCACCGATGCCGTGGACACTGGTCCAGCTACAACACCGGACTCCCGAGACCCCTGGAAGGCAGCAGACAAGCTATCAACAGCCCAACCAAGCCATGTGTGGCTTGACTTGACGCTAACGACGACGTCGTGGTCGCCTCATTGCCGTGGAGGGTGGACAACACCGATGGCGCTGGAGCGGCAAGACAAAAAAAAACAAGAGAACTACCACCACTACTATGACTATTACTACAACCACCACGGCACACAATGATGGTCAAGGATACGACTGCGACGACCAAAAGAGGGCTGCTCGAAAGCCGCTAGCCAGCAAAGCAGCGAGCAAGCATGCCCCAAGTTGCATGACGATCATGGTTCATGGCAACTGATGCAGCCAGGCCACAAGCTCATACTTGGCCTGTCCGCCTGCAGTGAAAACATTACCGCCCTGGTCCTGGAAGGCTTTGCTGGACGGACACTGCACGCTGGGCTGCGCTGCATATCTGACCGCCAGTTCATCATCAGACCAAGGCAAGGGCCAAGCCGAGCACCACCAGCATCAGCACCAGCAACAGAACCAGCGAGGCAAGGCAAGGCAAGGCAAGGCAAAGCACCACTTGACCAGACGGAAAGGGAGGCATTCCCAACACTAGACAAGACAGACTTTGTAAAGGCTGTTCCTGGCTCGCCCTCATGGATATGGCCATGGGACATTGGTAGCCGGGCATGAAGGGCATTGATCAAATGTTTCTCAGCACAACCCAGCCCCAGCCCATCTGCGGATAGTCAACCGCCCTCGACGACTCGTTCGGCAGTGGCGCATTGTCACGGCCGCCGTTGGCTGTCCGGCCTCGTCGAGACAAGCCTCATCTTACATCCATTGTGTCGACCGCACAGACATCAGGCTTACTGCACCTCTTCTTCGCTCTTGTTCTCCCGCTGCCGTTGCCGTTGCCGCTGCCAGATGCAGAGCACAGTACTGCGCTATACTGCCGGCTCTTTATTTTCAGATTGCTCAGCTCGTCAAACCGATCCGCGCCATCGACTTGTCAATTGCACTAGCACTAGCCGCGGAAGGGAGCCGCCCAAGACAGTACAAGACACGCATGCAGCCTGCGTTTGCTTGCTCTCACAGACCCCCGTTGAACCCGTTAGGATCGGCGAACAGCATAAGCACAAGTTCAGCAACTCGGAGATGCGCACAGGCAAAGGTGGAGGCTGTCCCCCCTCCCCAAATCAGAGGAGACGGGACCAGGGTAAGCCACAGTTGAGAGCAGTTCCTTCAAGTGTGCCCGGCCAAGCATCGGAACCCTCGTTGTCCCTCTTCGGCCGACCCATCCCTCCCATCAGATAGATGGGTTCCTCCGCCGGTGTTCCAGTCTCCGATCCTCCAGACGCCTCTTAGTTTCTCGCTTGCTCGTTGCTCAACTATGCGCGCCGTCATGGTTTCGCGTTTGACTTCTACGCGTGCCGGAGTCGGGGGCCTAACCAACCATGGGGTCAACTCTACGAGGCTAACCGCTGCCTCCGAAATGTCTGTCATAAGTAGCGGTTTGCGAGGCCTTCCCCCATTAACAACATCTCTCTTCGCCAGCTGTCTGCCTAGGAGCGTCAGCCGGCACGAAGAGGATCCCATGAAGCGGGAGCCCATCTATTACAACCCACCAGCATGCGCATGTGCGAAGTCCACTCGACTCTTCATTGCATCAGCAACCGCAGGTTTCAAACATGGGGTCCACAGCACCCGTATGCGGTTTCGTGACAAACTGCTGCCCACCACATTCCGCCCTCTCCACGCTTGTCTTGCCCTAAACAAACGCTCACTCTGTCGGGGACCCTAGGATTATGGGCCATGCACACTTGACGCCCTCTCGAATTTCCCGCCCTCTTCAACCAGATTCCCACCAGCCTCCAAATCGAACCGATGCTCTACGAGTCTGGGAGGGAGCTGTGACCAGGTGTGGTCATCATACACGGACACGAACCAACCCTTATCCAAGCAATCCTTATGACCAGCGTTTCTTGGATCCCGCTCTTCGGAGAAGCTGTCATCCAGCTTGCTCCATTGACTCTGGCTTTGACACCGCATTAAACGCGCTGATCCAGACGTACCACGGGTTGCCCATGACCTGCTCTACCCAAGTACCAGAGAAGCATCATGCATGAATTCGTGGCCATGCCATTTTAGCACCTAGCTTGGTAGCGGACATTCGACCCAGTACCTGGTATTCCATTGTATTCTTTCTCTCTCTGTGTCTCTTTTTTTTTCCCTCCTCCTATCTTTTGCTCTGGTTATTACCACAACGACCCCTCATGACTGGAGCTGCAATCTAGGGTGTCAACATACGGGAGAACACCAGCCCCAGGCCAGACGCTAGACAGGGTATGTTGCAGAGGGGTGTGTCTTGAAAAGAAAGCATGGCAGCCACCTGGTGTCTGTGAGCGCGCTGCGGGAAGGGGGGCGTGTGTCTTTCAAACATGCGCCCACCCATGTCGGTTCCCAAACTATGCCTGGGTGAAAGTAGCCCTTCATGAGCCTTATTCGACAACCTCTACCGCATCGCATTCTTCAATGAGGGCAGGGCAATAGGCGGACTGGCCCAGGCAAGGGACGGACGGCACCAACAAGATCCCATCATCTGCCACTGGTCATTCCCTACCTATATGCGAGCTTGACATACAACTTCTGCCCTATTACTACGTTCACTGCTCGCTGCCGGTCGCTGCTGCTGCTCGCGCTGGTGTTGTTCTGCAAAAGCTAACCAGCCTATGCCCTTGCCAAACACACACATCCTCACACACCCTCCTCACACGCGCACACACACACACACACACACACACACACACTTCCCATCCGTACCCAAAGCTCGTCTTTCTCGTCGTCTCTTCCTTCTCCACAGCCGCGGTGGCTTTCTCACACACACTCTCTCTCTCTCTGCCTCTCTTTCTCTCCATGTTCGCTGCTGCTGCTGCTGCTAGGCTCGTCACTGTCGTCCTGGGTCTCAACTTGTCTCCTCCTACGCCCGTCCTTATACACACCCCTCCCTTGCTCTCACTCACTCTCTTCTCGTTTCTTCTTCGATGACTTTTCTCTCGTCAGTTTAAGAGTCTTTTGAGCCTGTCACTTTGTTAATCAGACCCCGGCTTCCGTCCCCCACTTCGTCCTCCACCTCTTCAACCCATCACCGTCCCTCAAACTACCACTTTCTCGGTCCATTTTAATTCTTTTCTCTTCCATTCACAAACTGCATCACCGCAAGTTCCCGACGTAGACCGGCTTGTACCTTGTTTTCTTGGCCTCTACCGACTTTCCGTAGGAGAACGATGACTCTGGTAAAGCTTCGCTTTCTAATGAAGACTTCTAGCAGCCTAGTTTGACCAACGTATACTTACGCCGCCGCCCTCTTTTTGCTGTCCGCCCGCCCGCCCGCCTGCCTGCGTCGACACCGAGCGAGCTCAATTTCCGATCATTGGTTGCCGGCTTCTCTAACTGGCCCAATCATGTTGATGACTTCCTCAAAACTGCCAGCTACGCCGCCATCTTGATCTAAAACCAGGTCCCTTTTCCCTTTTCAGATCTTTCTCCCCCCCTTTTGCCTATTCACCAGGATTAAACGGAACGCCTTTTCCTCTTACCAATCTCACGATCGACATCATCCATTGTTAAGCCACGGCAGAATCAGAGAACTTTGTTGCCCTCACCACTTCCAGCAACGGGGCCAGCGTCACCGATCTCCACCGCTCTCAACCCGTGATCCTACTCTAACCCACCTCTGCCGTAATTCCCAACGAGTAGACACACTGCCTTGAACTTTACATTACCCTCGAAGCGAAGAGAACCTTGAACGAGCACCGAACAACCGTCCCCATTTCGAATCTGGTCGGGAAATTTCACCGACCTTGAACTTTCCAAGTGTTCCAGAAACTGCCCTTCTTGGGTGGTGTCGAGCAAACCGAAAAGCTGGCGCGCGTCTATCGCGCCCATGACACAAGACCGTATCCAACCTACTTAGGCGGCCAAACCGTCACCGTGGATATCGCGTCTCTCCTGAAGGCTCCCGACTCAGATGAGTCCTCCACCGCTCCGCCTCAGCATACCCGATCATCGTCAGACCCGTCCGCAACCGCAACCACGGCGGCCACAGCGCCTGTCAGCGGGCTACCTCCGTATGGCCCGCCTCCCGTAGCACCGGGCCTGGCTGTGAGCGGCAAGCGTGCCATGCCACCGCACGTAGCGGAGTCTCCGGCCAAGAAGCAGAGCAAGTGGTCGCCGGAGGAAGATGCTTTGATCATCGAACTTCGGGGGAGCGGAATGAAGTGGGAGGACATCTCGAAACGTCTGCCGGGAAGAAGCGCCATCAGTTGTCGACTTCACTACCAGAACTACCTCGAGAGGCGGAGCGAGTGGGACGAGGAGCGCAAGAACAAGCTTGCACGGTTGTACGAGAGGTATGATTTGATCACAGGAGCATCGAAATCACCCTCGATTCGCTTTGTCCATCTTGAAGAGAGAAGAAAACTGACGTGTTAAATTAGATTCAAGCCGGAGATGTGGGCAAAAGTTGCGGAGGAGATGGCCGTTCCTTGGCGAGCCGCAGAGGCCATGCACTGGCAGCTTGGCGAAGCGGACATGGCTCGACGGGCCGGTGTGGTGCCCTTTTCTTTGACCGCGGTCAACGTCGACCAGCCTGGCGGTGGCCACCGGCACTCTCCTTCTCGGGGGCACATGCACACCCAGTCCCAGCCTAGCCTACCTCGGGACATTGGCGGGCCTTCCCCCCGATACAGCCGACCACCGCCGCCTGGTATATCCCCGATTCCCGGTGGACGAGTCATCGCCGCCCGACGGGAGAGCGTTCCTGGCAGGCCGCTGATGGGGCCGGATCCGAATGAGATGGCGGGTATGGGGCCAGGCGGCCCCGGTTTAGCACCGATTCAGGGACTTCCGCCAGGCCGAGGCGGAGGCATGCTTCCGGGAGTTGCCGAACTGACTACCGGTGTCAGCCCATATAGCACTCCAGCATACGCGATGGGCGGTATACCTACGGCAAGCCCCGTGCCCAGCGCGAGAGCTAGCCCGGGACCGCTGCTTCCAGCCCTCCACTACCCACCGCCTCACGAACAAGCCGGTGCGAAGCGACGAGCCAGCCCGGGCACAGAGATGATGGGCTCAAGGGAAACGAGCCGACGACGGCACATGGACCCCCGTCAGGAGGAGATGGATCGGCGACGTGTGGCATGATTGCGAGGGCAGGGTGAAAGCGGTGATGGCGCGGCGAACTTTGGAGTTGGGAACGAAATTCTTTCTGAGGGGGGACGACACGAATCGGCTCCCCCCTCTTGATTTTTCATGAGAGCATGGGAAACCTCCGAGGATTGTTTTTTTCGTCCAACGTGTGCGGAGGGCACGACACACGGCACGGGAACAGCATGTTGCATCGGGATTGGAGCAAGATTTTGTCTCATTTTTCTAACTTCTCAGACACATAACATCGTTTATCACTCGAGGTTGACGCTATCTCTTTTGAAAAAGCTTCCCTCGTGTCGGGCAACGGATCTCCTCACGGCCACGTCGTCTTCTTCGTGTCATTTAACTTTTAACCTTTTTTTTTTTTTTTTCCTTCTTTCTTTTCTCTCCCTCATACTCCTCTCCAGACTTGCCCTTTGGTGGTCATTTTTCAGCCGGCGGTGTTGCGAAGAAAGGGAAAACAAAAACACTATTTTTTTTCTTTTGCCGTTGGGTTTTTACGGTACCCGGCAGGTTAGGGGAGGGAGGGACGGACGGGGGCATCGGATCGGATTCATCATTTCATGGCCACAAAAAAAATTCACGAGGATGTTGTTGTTGTCGTCGGGTATGCAAAGGTGTTTTTCCAAGAGAGGTGGGACGGGAAGAGTGAAGAGTATGTTATGAGCGTGTGCTGGTTTCTTCTGTATGTATTGTTCCGGACGGTTGTGCGAGAGAGACGGGAGGGAGAGAAAGAGGAAGAAAGAGAGACCGAACGTAGTGGAAGCGGCGGAGAGTAAACGAAACACGTCACTTGACGAAGAGATGGATTATGCTCATGATAGAATTTCAAGGTCTCTAGATCACTTTCTTGGCTTGCCTCTGTATTGTTGTCGCTGAGAGACATGTTACCTCTGTCTAACTTTCATCTCCTTGCTTCCCTTAAGCGTCTGTCTAGGTCCCATCTCATGAGTCCCGGCAAAAGATGGCCCACCAGTTATCCCTCTCATAACCGCTCTCGAGCACCCTGCCCCCGACCTCCACGACGTCCTCCTCAAGCTCGCCCTCGCGGTAGAGGTGGTAATACCTCTGGAACGTCTCGTCCTTGGCGGGTTCGGCGGCGGCTTTCTCCTTCTCCTGCTCTTTCTCTTGCCCCCTACCCTCGGGCTTCTCCTTCTTCCCCTTTGTCACCCACGACACGAGCTGATCCTGCGCGGCGCCGGCGTCCCACCCGCGCCGGCTGTTGCCTTGCTCCAGGGCCCAGACCATGACGAGGGCTTTGCCCCCTTGTTCTGCAGCAGTGCCGGGGCGCACGGCGGAGAGGAGGGCCGCTACGGCGGCGCGGCGGCGTTCACGGGTGGACATGTGGTGGATTACGGCGATGGAGATTGCGAAGTCGAAGGCGGAGGTGCGGTAGGGGAGGGCTAGGGAGTCCGCTACGAGGACCTGGTTCTTTGGTGGTGGTGGTGCCGGCGCCGGTGCCGGTGCCGGTGTCGCAGGTGCTTCGGAGTCAGCTGTGACCTTCTTGTTGCCGCCCTTGTTCTTCTTCTTGGGCCCGGCAGCGGCATCAAAGTGCGGCGGCTGGTACCTCCTCGCCAGCGAGACGAGGTTCGCGCTCCGGTCCGAGGCGACGATGAAGAGGTCCGGGTTGACGCCGATGTACTTGCCGTTGCCGCAGCCCGCGTCGAGGCCGACGGAGCCGGGCGGGAGGGAGAGCAGGAAGGAGGCGACGAGGGGCCAGGGCTTGTAGCGCGTCGAGGAGAAGTGCGGGGCGATGGCCTCGTAGACCGTGTGGACGTGGCGGGATTCGTAGGCGGCGGCGGCGTCGTTGTCTTCGTCTTCTGCTGGGGGCGGGGTAGTCGGTGCTGCGTCCTTTGAGGTCTCTTGTGGTGCGCCGGTGGTGGTGGTGACGGTGTTGCTGGATGTTGAGGCGGAGGGAGGGACCGGTGACCGGGGATCGGCGGGCACGGCCGGGTGGCCGGAGCCGGGTTGGGGGCCGGATGAGGCGGTCATGGCTGGTGGTGCCGGAAGGGGTGTGTGTGAGAGAGAATGTGTGCGTGTATACGGGTGGCGCGTTGGCTTCCAGTCTTTACACCACAGGACAGCTTATTTCCTTTCCTGGAGCTTCGGGATCCTAGTAATCTAATCAAGCCCTGCACGAACGGCACTTCTCACCCCCTTGCTTTTGGTCCTGCTATATCCGTACGAAGCAAACAGAGGAGGGAGTTTCGGTCGATCAGGGGGTGTTGTTGCGAGTGCGAGGCGGGGGGAGGGGGAGAGTGCGTGCAAGGGGTGTTGGGAGAAGACTCCCTTCGGAAGAGGGGAGGGGGGGAGAAAAGTCGGTAGCCAGGGCCCTAGTCTACGGTCCCGTTAAGGTTTTGGGATGTCCCGAGTTAAAGATAGCGCCCGCTAAAGCGCGTTCGCGCGCCAAGACACAGCGCAGCCTTCTTTTCCTTTTTGTGTGTTCTGGCCGGATACTGTCTGTGTGTTCCCGTTGCGCTTGCGGCTTTTTGTGATGGGCGGCGCGCGCGTGTGTGGTGGAATTAGTCACACCAGCCACTGCAGGAAAGGAAACTGGGGATTGGAAGGATGGATTGTCGGATGAGGCTCGTGCCCTGCAGATATTGGGAGGCGTCTGATGGTATCTGTAGGTAACGCGGGTGTAAAGGGGTGTGTGGCTACAACAGAACAAAGGTGAACGAAAAAGGGACGTTGGGAATTGGTGAGCCACCGACGGGAAGATGACGATTTGTGACAATGAGCGGGGCGGGAGGAAATGCTGTCTGAGCGTTTGCATTTTACGTGTGGCGTCCGTCGGTGTGCGCTCCACTGATTTTCTCAAATCGGTGAGTCGGTGTGCAGAAGCTCTTTTAGTTTTTTGCTTCTTTTCGTCACTTTCGTGGGCGTGTGGGGACCAAATTCAGGGGGAATATCTTTCGGGAAAGAGTGAGGCGGGGGCCCGCTCCGGCTCGGCGCACACCGAGTCCGGTAGCTCCGGTCTGGTGGAACACAGAACCGGGGCCGTTGCTGGCCGGTCATCTCTTCCACATTCAAATAGAGATAGCTGAGCCGACAAGGATTCCAGGAGGATTAAGGACTGCCTGATCTTGGTCCTTACCGAATGCAGGCACCGTAACCTCAACTCCCCCGATGACCACTCCTGCGGCCGCGGCCGCCGACTGGGCCGCAGAAAACGGATGGTGGGTGGGCCACCGTCATTGTGGACGGATCGTGTTTAGGCTGCAGGCTGCAATTGCATGAACACCCATGGGACTGACCATGGTTGACCGGCATAAATAAGACATAGTTATACTGCTACTTCGGGTACACCATGCAGCTTTCCGTCGAGGAAATTTTACAACAAGGACAAAAAATCGAGATAAAGCTATTGTGCGAGACTCGAGTATGCAGTGAAATGTTAATGTCTTCATGTTCCTTTCTCAGGAAAATTACGGCCATGGGTACCTGCAGGCTGCGGCGCGGCACGGAATTAAGCGTTGAACTCGAACCCCGGGATTGCAAATGGGAGGGGGACCTTGTCCCGGATCGGTCTACTCCGGGTGAGTACTGCGTACAAGCCGCTGCTCACGAACTACTTTCGAAACGAACGGGAAAGTCCCTGAAACCAAATTCCTGTCGTTCGTAGATGGTTTATGTTACATCCATAACGTGCGAACCGATCACGTTCGATCCATGGTGTTTGCTGCCCGTAATAGCATTACAAAGTAAGGAACAGGAGGGTGAGGTAGAGTAGGGGAGTGTATGGATACAGAGGTGCTAAACTCCTCGGCAGAGGGGAGCAAACAAATTTGCCAGGGAGGTATCCGTATGAAAATGGCGAGACAGTTACATTCCAGACCGGGGCTTCAAACGCATTTGGAATTTTCCAAAGACTCGGTACGAACGGATGGGGACTCATCCTCGAGTGATTTCTTGCGTGATTGTCGTCAGGGATTCTGAGCCTTCCTCTTCGGCTATGATTGCCTGCGAAAACCGAGTTCGACAGGAATTGCTATTTCTAGGCTTCCAACAAGGCATTATGTTCCCCATTCTGGGAGGAGCTCCCAAATGCACTTGAGAAAGGCCAGAAGAACAAAACCGCCAATGTTGGCTGGATAGTATGCGCCCCACGGGTCTCTGCTTGCTTTGGTTACACTGTATATAATGCCTTACGTGCGAACCTCTTCCCGTGCGGCGTTGGAGGCTTCTTAGCCCATCGGCCCCTTTTCATAAGGTCAGTGTTGGTGATGTCAGACTCAGGTGGTACCGCTCGGGGCCCCTGTGTCCCTTGAGGATTTTAATCTCCGATCCGGCAGGGAAAGACACATTCAAGGGTCAAGAGCAAAAGAGAGGGGGGCGTTGCTGTAGCACATACCTAGTTCTCCTGCCTTTCTGTTAGCGACCGTTCGAGCAAGTTTGCACTACTTCGTTGCATCTCTTTTTATCATTTTACTTTGAGCGTATCTCAATGTGTGGCTGGTGCCTTGCGGCGATTATTTCCAGCCTCTAGAATTTCTCTCGTGGCCACGTGTGGGAATCGGAGATTGTGTGTGACAAGAGGGATGATGATCACACTTGTGTCTGATGGACACGTCCATCCAAGGTGGAGTCCCTGATGATGATGTTTGCCCGCTAGAGACATGTTCGTCGCCCGCGTGGCATTGACTTTTTGGTGCCTGCTTCACGATTGAACAGGGAGGTAAAGAAGGAATGTGTGTGGTGGGGTGGAAAGTAGAGCCGTTGCTGTCACTAGGTTTGCGCCACACGTCTGTAGCTTCAAGAGAAATCGAGAGACACTGACGTACGACGATCGCGGGCCAGCAAAAGGCTTATTTTTATTAGACTTCAACTACGGCGCCCCGGGCCGGGTTGGCGGTCCCATTGTCCCGGGCCTCCCGAAAGCGGGGCCACGCATTCGATGCAAGATTTCTTTATTAAGGTATCTTTCCGTACAACCGGACTTATACAACACCGTATTCTCAAGCAACGCACCTTCATCTCAAGCATTACCCAGGTTCAATGGGCTCTGGGCATCAAACTTGTGGGTGGTGATGAGCTCAGGGTACTGGATATCACCTTGCTTGATGACGCTGTCCATCGTCTCCATGATAACGAGAGACTCCGACAATGGCAAGGTTGCGCTCTCCGTCTTTCCATCGCGCAGGCATCGCGCACACTCATCAGCCTCCCAGAACATGCCATGGCCCCAGTCGCGCTCCTTATCCTTAGGGATGGGACAGTCGACGACCTCAACCTCTTCGACGCCCTTCTTGACGACCTTGTACGATGTCGGCCTGTAGGCCGGGTGGGAAACCTGAATCTCGCCCTTGGAGCCCTGGATGCGGATCGCGGGCGCCGTCTCGCCCTTGTGGCCGTCGGGTGCTGTGTCGACGCGCAGCGAGGTGGTGGCGATGCCGGTCATCTGGTGCTTGGGGAAGTTGAGAATCATGGTGGTGGACTCGTCAGCACCTGTGACGGGGTACTTTTGCACCGAGGCCAGAACTTCGGGGCTCTCCTTGTCGGCCTCGGCCTCGGGCTGCAGGTGGTACAGCGTCTGGAAGATCCATGTCAGGGAGTAGATGCCCAGGTCTAGCAAGGCACCGCCAGCGAGCTCGGGGTTGACCATGCGGTGGGCGTCGGGGAAGGACAGCTTGCCGGAGGCATCTTCGGCGTTGCTGTTGAAGGACAGGTCCGAGGTGGCGCGGTAGACCTTTCCGATGGCGCCCGAGGAGATGAGCTCGCGGATCTTGATGCTGAGGGGGAAGTAGCGAGTCCAGACGGCCTCCATGAAGAAGAGCTTCTTGGCACGGGCCGTCTCGACGAGGACGCGGGTCTGCTCGGCGGTGACGGTCAGGGCCTTTTCGCAGAGGACGTTCTTGCCGGCGTCGAGGGCGAGCATGGCGTTTTGGAAGTGGTGGGAGTGCGGGGTGGCAACGTAGATGATGTCGACGGCCGGGTCGCGGACGAGCTCGGCGTAGGAGCCGTAGACTGTTGTGTCGGCGGGGGCGTCAATCTTCTTGATAAAGGCGCGAGCCTTTTCGGCGTCGCGGGAGGAGGAGACGGCGGCGATGCGGTGGGCGACGTCGGTCACCTCGCGCGAGGCCGGGTTGGTTAGGAGGTCCTTGCAGAAGGCTATCAAGACGATTTGGTCAGCTACGGCTTGGTGTTGGAGGTGCTCGGTTCTATCGGTGCAAGCATACTCTCGGCGATCCAGCCTGTGGCCATGATGCCCCAGTTGACAGTGTGAGGGGCCATTTTAGGAGGTTGATGTGATTGATCAAAGGGTGTGTTTCTTGGCTTGAGGTTCTGCTGCTGGGTATTGACAGGTTGTCAGCAAGGGAATCGAATGCCTGTGTATATATATGAGACGATCGATACTGGAGAGAAAAAGAAAGAGGAAGAGCAGACGGGTCAGCGAGGTGCGAATCGGCGAGGTTGCCTTTCCCTTTTCTATCCCGCGCGACCTTCCCTACAACGCGGAGCGGACCCTCCACCCCCAAATTCTCGGAGGTAGTTGCTGCGGGGTACGAGAATAGCAAGAAGGGCAGGGGCCCATTGTTAAACAGACGAATCGTCGATGCAAGTCGTAACCAAAGGGGCAACACCACACCACACCAGCACTTAGAATATGGAATTCCATGGTTGATGAAGTTTTCTGATTGCACAAATGGTTGATTTCCTGCAACATGCAGTTTGACACCGACGAGCCAGCTCCAGAACCAATGTACTTGGCTCGTTAGACAATCATGAATATCACCAGCCGAGTTTACAAACACATCCCGGTGTTCCAATGTTGATGGTAAGTAGCGAAAACATTAGCATAAGCCGCCAAACAAGACGAGTCACCAAAGACGCGATTTGATTTCCGTGCTCCCGTCCCCGTTTCTCGCCCCCCATTCCCCGGGTAAATTGACTTTGGGGTTTGGTGTGAGAATGGGTCCTTTTCTCCGATACTCCGCGATGACACATGGACTCGCAAAAGAGCTATCTAGGGTCAGTCAATACCGATATCGTAACGTAAACTTCGTACCTGAGGTGAGCCGATTCGACCTTACGGCCCCACCAAATTTTTCGACTCCTAGAGTTTCCTCTTTGGGCCAGTTTGGAGATGGATGGAGCTGGGGGAAACTCTTCGTGTGGTGAGTGGTGATTTTGGCGGGCGACGGGATGGCGGGGTTCGTATTGTTACCCCGCGGCGGAGTCCTCGTTTGCTTATCAGCGATAAGACGTCATAGACGATTAGGTACCTAACCTACCTTCCAAAGGTTGTACACTGAGGTGCTGATGTGAAGCCATTCGGAATATACAGAAGTATTCAGACCCTGAAGCCTCAGGTTCTCCCCTCCTATGGTCTATATGCCAATTCACTTCGGAAATTCTCAACGGCAATAAAGAGGAACTTGCCCAGAAGACAAAGCTATTCGTAAACCAATCCTGAGGTCAAATTTACCGGGCTGTAGTTTGTGCGTCCGAATCCCACAAGCGCCTTCTTCAATTTGTTTTTCTGGTCCTTTTGTTCTTGATCTTGATTATTCCGGTGCCGGTGGTTATTGACTTAGACCAACACACTGAAGGCCGATTGATGTTTATGTCTCACGTACGATAAATACATGCCGCTCTGGGCCCTTCCTGGTTGACTACGAAGGTACCTGATCAACCTCACCTAGGTATCTGTGCATGCATTCTGCGACAACCCCTCGCCAACATCCCCTCCTTCAACACCTCACCATCCTCAACAAAGATGAACTTACACACTTCCTATTATATCCGCGTACCACTTGACTGACCCCTACGCATACATTCTACCTGTACACCAACAACATCTCATCAGAATGCCACAAACAATCGCCCCAATCCCCCGCCTAATCTACGGCACAGCCTGGAAGAAATCCCAAACCGCGCCCCTCGTCGCCTCCGCCCTCGCCGCAGGCTTCCGCGCCCTCGACACCGCCGCGTCCCACCACTACTCGGAAGAAGGCGTCGGCGTCGGCCTCCGCCAATTTCTCTCCCGGAGCCCCTCACCGGCCACTCACGGCATCACCCGCGCGGGTCTCTACATCCAGACCAAATTCTCTCCCGCGCCATCAGACCTACCCATCCCAGACCAAGTCCACAAGTCCATCGCCTCCTCCCTCAAGAACCTCGCCGTCGACAACAACCTCTTCGCGCCGTCACCTACAGATTCCTCAGAAGGGCAGAAGAAGGAAGGCGACGAGGACTTCTACCTAGACTGCGTCCTCCTCCACGCCCCCTACCCCTCCTACAAAGACACCCTCCTCGCCTGGCGCGCCCTAGAAACATACGTTCCCTCCCGCATCCGCACCCTCGGCATCTCCAACGTCGACCTGCCGGACCTCCAGCGCCTCTGCGACGAGGACGCCCGCATCAAGCCCGTCGTCGTGCAGAACCGCCTGAACCCTGATGAGGGGTACAATACCCCCGTCCGCGTCTTCTGCCGCGAGAGGGGAATTAACTTTCAGTCGTTTTGGACGTTGACGGCGAATCCGAGGTTGGTGAGGAGTTCGTTTGTGAGGCAGGTTGCAAAGGGCGCGGGCGTGAGTGACGAGGTTGCGTTTTATGGGTTGGTCCTTGGGTTGGAGGGGGTCAGTGTGTTGGATGGGACTACGAACGAGGTGAGGATGAGGGAGGACCTTGAGGGCGGGGAGAAGGTGGTGGCTTGGGCTGGTGGTGATGGTGCTGAGATGTGGAGGGAGAGTTTGGCGGCGTTGAAAGCTGTGCTTGGTGAATCTTGAGGCATACTGAAGAGGGAAGACACCGATCACTAAGTCCGGGTTGGTGAGAAGTACCCAGCAGTAGGTTTGTCTATTCGAGCGGAGAAAAGTCTTGGGACTCCGCGAAACTATTCATGAAACGCCCAAGAGTGCAGCTTGTCCTGGGTATTTCCTCAGTCCTGCTGCTAATCTTCTCTCGCCAGAGCCTTGAAATGGTTCTATTGCAAGAAAACACCGTCTCATTCCCCTCTCTCGATATTTTGACCATCCCCAACCCTCATCCAGGACGGTGTCCTGGCAGAAACAAGACTCGCTGTGGTATCTAAAATCATAATAAAGAAAAAGCACGAGCCGATATGGCTATCGTGTTGTCGTCGTCGTCTGCAGCCTCATCCTCGTATCGTATCCTGTCAACCTCATCATTACGGAAAGAAACCTCTCTGCCCCCATGCAATGTCATTAGTCGTCCGTATTGTATTCCTGGTCGTCCACCAAAACCACCACCGTTAACGTTGCCGCGTATGCCTCGCGGATAGCACAAGCCATGCTGGGCAATGTTAGCAATGATTCCATAAAACTAAAGGGTCTCCAGAAACCAACCATGTCTTGCGAATATCGGCAATCACAGCACTCAGTCCCCAGTGTGAACACCAGGCCCGTGCCAAAACCTCGTTGTCCCTGACTCCAAAGGCCTCCACTACCAACACCTGCTCTTCGTCGATTTGATCCTGGCTGCTTGCTGTGTGGGGGCCTGCTGTCGAGCTTGTCCTCGAACTACGAGCACTTGGAGACTGTCCATACAGACCACCCCAATCCTTGATGTTCATGATCTCATCGGCCTTGACGGTTTGGAAGACGTAGTCGAAGAACAGTGGATGAGGACCCCCTGAGCACGGCCAGGCTGAGATAAAGGACACATCGTACGTGAGGCGCATAGGCCAGGACACCCCATCCACTGCGAATTGCACCGTCGCATCAAAAACCTTCGGCGCTGGCGGTGGTTCCTGGAAACGGTCCGGGACAGCCTTGAAGCTCAGTAGCTCGATTCGGACAGTATCAACAATGTCGTCTGCGTCGGGAGCCACGAGCTTGTATTCCTTAACCGGGAATACCTCAGCCGGGGGACCCAGAGGGTCAGATCGTTCGCTCATCGACTGTACGTCTTCGGGGGTCATGCGCTGTCGTGGACGCCGAGAGCGCACGCGGGCGATTTGCGATCGGCCAAGATCGGCGGTCGGACGGGCTGGCCCGACCCAACCTGCCAATGATCTACAAGTCGGGGCAAGGACCTTTCCGACAATCGAAGCAGCTGTCCAGTAGGTGTAACTATTCCTATATTGAAACCCACAGTGAGGATGTAGGTGCGTCATCATGGCCAAGGAGTCGGTTGCCTTGTCGGGGTCAATGTCGATGAGGGTGTTCATGATGAGGAATGGAAACGTTGTCTTTGCTTGTTAGCAGGTGCGCGAGGAAACCCTTCGTTGTCAGTGAGCGGAACTTACGCCTGGCAGTACAAGACCGCTAAAGAATGCCAACGCATCGGAGCTGATAATGTCCAAAGTTGCGTCCATGTCCCTCTGCTTCATTTTATCAAGGGTCTGGCTCAGGTTTGGCCACTTCATCATCTGAGCAAAGCGCCGTAGCATCTTGATCTGGCGCTTCTTCAGTCTGAAGCGTAGGTTGACTGTCGCAAGTTAGATCTGGCCAAGAGAGATAGGCACACGTAGACAGCTTACTATCTTCAACCGACTTCCCATAACCCTCAACCCTTACATGTTCCCGCCAGCGTCTGGCGAGCGCAAGATCCCACTGGATGGTGGGCGGTAATTGAGGCAGTAGCTTCTCCTTGGCCCATTCCCCATGCAATCTCGAATTAATCCGTAGATCAAGTTCCATGCTGAGAACGAGTTGGTGGCAAAACTTGATATACTGCTGTTGGCTTCCGTGGCTTGGGTCGAAAATGAAGCGAGTGACAACTTGATTCTTGGGGTTCGTAAAGTCGATCCAGTCCGGACGTGACAAGACCATGATCAGATCCGTAATCTGCTTGTCGAGTCCCTTGTGCGGGCTCATCATCTTGTCGGGGTCGCGGAGGAAGCGGCGATATAAGCTTTTGTACATCCACTCTTCGTCATCGTCTTCCAACCCCGCCTCCAGCTCCTTCAGACGCTCAAAGATACGATCCAAGCCGACCTCTCGTGCCGTTGCGCCAGAGTCTCTCAAACCGATCGTTGGAGGCTTGATGCTAGCCAGACAAGCCCATTGGTTCAAGGTGATGGTGCCGGGCTGTTGACCGTAAAAGTAGGCGAAGCTCGGCTGTTCCAAGGACTCCCACGGATATATCGCTGAACCGCCACCCTGCATACGAAGGGTCATCAGTTGGGTCATGTGGTCGTGCAAATTGACGACATCCGTTTCTTCGGCATCGTTGCCGGCGGATGTGGTGTAGAGGGCGTAATAATGATCGGATGCATGGGGTACAGGACGCTTGTGGCCTTTGTGGGCCGGGGCGCCGCGGGAGACGAGTTCCATGGCATGGCCAAGGGTGAGCTCCTCTTGACTTGACATGCCGGAGGGCGGCCATTCTGTTAGTGGTCCCTGCTCGAGGATGATGCCATTGGGATGCGCGCGACCTTTTCCTTTGGCTCTTGCGGGATCAGGCCTTCTAGGTCGTCTGCGCGAACGAGGGTGGTCTGGGTGAAGATTTGGGTGGCCGTTGGGAGACTCGACTGTTCTCGAGGCCTTTGGCATGTCTGGTAATGACTTGCGTCTGCGCGGGACTACATCTCCATCGCTCGCCCTACGCGATTCTGGATTCTCCTGCAGTTTTTGTCAGTCAAAAAGTACCGAAATGCAGCGCGTGTGTTTGTCACGGCGCAAAGTGTTTGGGTTGTCGAACCAGTCTCCCTTTCTTTACCAGGCTCCTGTTGCGAAAGATGCTGCCCCAGAAGCTCTTCTTCTCGCTGCGGCCCTCTCGATCTCTCTCCTCTTTAACGTCGGCCATTGTCTCATTAACGAATTATGTGTGGGCGACCTCGAGGCCGTGTCATGCGCTTGAGGAAGTAATTGTAAAGTGATAAACAAACAATGTTTGTTAGGTTTTGAGGCCCGGGCGGGAATGGGCGCAAGTGAAGTCGTCAGTCTGCGTGGCTGCGCACCATGCGCGTCACGAGGAATGCGCCTGTCGCAGACAGCTTGAAGTGCTCAGCATCGGCTATAGTACTATTCAGGCGTAGAGATGTTGGTGGTTAAAGATATAGTCCTTTGGCGATTAGAGCAGCAGTTGAAGCATCCTTTTTTCGGAAGCGCGGCGATCTAGAGCGATTTATCAAGATCGGTATCCGTGGGAACAGGACGTCTTCGTCGGAGGTTGGGTCCAAGGTCTGTGTGGTGAATGTCTGTGAGGCAATCTGAAAGAGATCAGCGAAGCATCTCAAGTCGAGGTGCCGCAACAAGTCGAGGTGGGCGCAGCGCTATGCAAAGCTGGAAAATAGCCGTTGTGCCCCGTAAGGTAGCTTGTTGCTCACGGTCGTCCTCGCAGCGGTCCGCCCGCAAACCACAAATTATCGGGCAAGTCAAAGTTGGGAGCAAAAAGATGGTGGTTGTCCAGCCGTGGCGCTCACTGCAGGTCGAGGTGGTGGTTCACGTGTCGCAGAAGCATGAGATGACGGAGTGAGTCCGGGCGGCGGCGGGTCTCCTTTGGTTTTTGGGTTTCTGGGTTTCGGGGGCAGTGAGGGAGAGAGTGAATGAGTGGTGGAGGGTGAGTGTGAGAGGTGTGGTGCGTGGTGAGTGAGTGCTGTGCGGTAAAGTGGTGAGTGAGTGATGCGTGTGAGAGTGAGCGAGCGGGCAGCCGGGAACGGGAGGAACCAAAGTGAGTGGACGGGGCAGTACGGCACATTGACTGATGCGATGCAACGGAGCGGCGATGGACACCAGGACACGACAGCTGCGGCGTTTTTAGATCCAATGCCATTGAATTTTTCTTTCTTTTCTTTTCCAACGCAGGGCTGCAGTTGCTCCAGTTGCTGCGGACATGTCTCGCTAGTTTTCATCTCCTGCAGGTCGCTGGTTCCTTGCTTCACATTTCTCCTCCGTGATGGGATCTACCCAAGGTAATTACCAACCTGCCTTAGTATACATTCTATCGCCCTAGAAAGATGGAAGGTACCGCGGTGGGGGAGATGTCCGTCACTGGCCGGATGGATGGTCGCGGGTCTGCAAGCCTGGTCAGGAAAGGTCAAGTAAGGGTACCTACCTGCCTACCTTCTTCCCACTTGCAACTCACTAATACCGCGCATACGGAAAGGAAGGGACGGATAGACGTTCATGTAAGTGACATTTCGCTAGAATAGAACAACTAAGATGAAGGCAGGCAAGTGTCACGGATACCTTCCTTAGCTTCATCTTAGACGCGGGAGCAGAGGAGCGTCAACGGTGCACACCACATGCTGCCTGTCGTCCTGGTTGCTGGCTTCTTAGTGAGCCACGCCAGTCAGTCAATACCTGACTGCCTTATTACTTTTACAACCAAGATCAGGTGGCTGTGGGAAAAGTCAACCACGCAACCGCAAACGAGGTTCGTCGTGATAGGCCAAGCCGTCGCAGATGCCCGACAACTCAACAGCGAATGAGCCTGCACGTTTGACGTCGAGGAAAGGGAAACCCAGTCTCCCTTGCCGGCAAGCAAGAAATCCAAACCTGCCACGTCGTATGTCATCCCGCTCTCTCCACGCAATCTGACTCGCCTAGCACCAACTCCAGGGCCATGCGTCTGTCCGAGCTTCTTCGTCCCTCGTTTGCCTCGTTTTTTGAGTGTGCTTGTTCCCAAGTTTCCAGCAACTGCTTCTTACTATCCGTAGTCTACTAGGTAGGCAGTACACGGCACCTATCGAACAAACTGGACGCCCTATCCGGATCCCGAATCCAAGGAACCCCAATCCTAGCTTTGTCCAACTATTACCGCCAACAACAAACCACTTGTTCACCTCCACCGCCGGCACTAGAGCCCACGAACCCATCTTTTACCGCCCTCGTCCATGCACGTCAACGACCGCTTTTACCATCCGATGCCGTAACAAGAGTTCGACGCCCGTTGGACCACTCCTCGATCGAGATCGCGACCCCTCGAAATGCTTGTTGCCCAGCCGCCCAATCAACCTGTTACGTCTCTGTACCGGAACTGGCTCCTGTCTCGAACGACCCAGGCCTTTTTTTCCCAACAGAACCGTTCTCAGGGTCCGCCGCCTTCGTCTCTTGAGCGAAACATTTGCCCAGAGTCAACTCTTCTTCGAAAGTCTTTACTTTATGTCGTGATACCCGGCTCCGAACCAGACTCCAGCAGACTCGGATGGCCGCCCACCGGACCTCGACGCTGCCGCCTCCAGAAACCAATGTCCGACACTTCCGGCATCCACCCGTTCGCTTTGTCATGACCGCCCTGCGCCCTCTGCCGCAGCAGAGCAGAGAACTCTCTTTTACGTCATTGACTGGTCGCCTTTCACTACCCGCGGCTTCTCCAACATTAACATGCCGGCTGCTATAAGCGCTGTGAATCTGACGTGGTCTAACGAACCGATGATGTTACTCCCCGCCGTTCTCGTCTGTGGACCAGTGGTCTGACATGTTCCTCAATCTAAAGGATCTTCCTGGTGTAACTCTGGATCTTGTGTTTCGACCTGTCGTCTAGATGGTGTGACAGCCGGGTCCGGGGTCTCTGGTATTCTGGAAGCCGTCTTTCTGATTCCATATTAAAGGCCTTGTATAGACCTCCAAGTCACCTGTCCACATGATGGTCGCTGCATCTCGACGCTCTCGCCCGCCGCGGCATATCTTGCTCAACCCTCTCATGTCCCCGATATAGTAAGTCCTCGGCACTCCGAAATCCGGTTAAGTAGCTCCGGCCTGGCGGTGGAGAAGGCAAGCAGTCTGATAAGCAGCATCTGCTTACAACTCATGGCTCACGTCCAAGTCCAGCGCCCCAATGGACCATAAAGATAGCCACGGAGACACGGAAATCCTCCATTCGAAACACGCTGTTGGACTAAGATCAGTCCAACCTTCCTGGCGCACTGAACTACGAGCCAGAGGTTATCTACAGAGTTCAACCTAAGCACTGGGCAGACTCTTGGACCCTGAACTTTCTTCAATGATCAGAAAGCTACACCTCGACATGCCAAATTCGTGAATTCTGGTGTCCATCTTTGAAACTCACGGACTATTGCCGGCGATGCCATTTCCCTTTGCGTATGCCGTAAGCTCTTCCGGAGTCTGTTCCGCTCCAGACCCACCTAGTGACCACCTGCTATCGCGTTCATGCACTGGGCCATAGCATATCATATCAGTCGATATTGACTGAATGCGCCCAGAAAAAGATCACGGCTGGAGACGGTAGTTTGGAGTAGTGAAGACCCCCGCCTGAGCCCCTGGGTACATGGTTATGTACTCTTCGGGGCCAGTATGTAAAGGCTATGGTGTCCAATAGCAGTACATTCCTGCTTTAGTAGTACCGTAATTGCGCCCACGCCTTTCTCGTGTTATCATTCGTAGTGTGGCCTTAATATCTTTAGCCGAAGCGTCTGAAGGACCGAATGGCGTCTAGAGACTAAAAGAGAGAAATATTGCCTGGCTGATGCTTTTGCGGCACCAGCAGCATCCTTCTCCGTAGCTCGTCAACCGGGAAGTGTTTTGCAGCAATTGATAGCTAGCCAGTAGTATATCTATCGAAGTAAGTCATGTGACGAGGAGTCTCCTCGTCACCGCGAAGAGCACGAGTGGCTCCCTCTATTACTACTTGTCGATTCGTCGACTTGTATTGTCTAGGTTCAGACAACAAGGGGATATACTCTGTAGCCTTGGCCTCAAAGCGGACTCAGAATTCCAGGTTGATCAACTGCCAGGTCTGTCGATGTTCCGGTTTAATGGCATACATAACACGCGCGTTTAGACCGACAAACCAAAAAAAGCAAAAGAGTTCACCCCCCCGGTGGCGAACGGGGGCTACATCTCTTGGTGCACATGCTGGGATTTTTAGTCGACTCGAACTCGGGACCTCTGAGCCTTCACCGATTAGGCTGTTCGTGGACTTCAACCACTCCACCACCCAGCCAGTTTTGACCTGACCCCCAAGGGGGCGCCTGCTGGCTGGTGACAGGAATGGGATCGAGGGGTTCTATATGGGTTTCTTTCTGTGTGTATTCCATCGTTTATTCATCTGATATCGCGAACATAGGAAGGAGTGGGGATCGGCACATGACCTCTGGCAAGTGACGGGAGGCAGGAAGGCGGAGGCCTGGAAGGAGCGGGTCAGAGGCACGCAGGTCGCCATATGCGACATTTTCCTTGCCTCTGACGGGTCTTCCAGCCCGTCAGATTCCGAGGTACCTTCCTGCCTGACAATTCTGAGGGCTTTCAAGTTACGTATTTATTTTACGTGGCCATGTCTTCATCGTCCCTACCTACCAGGTCGTCTGCTTCTACATGGTAGGTTAGAGACAAGGCTCATACAAACAAGTAGCTTGGGAATACAAGCTTTGGTGTGCTAAAATAAAGAAGAAATGATCAATCCCTAAGACTTGATTGACTACCATAGTCTGCTAGACATATGGATTGCCAGACAAGAAACAGAAATATCGGCAGCTATAATTGTCACGTCACAAGACTCACTGGTTTTATAGACCTCGGTTCACTTTCATTCCTCGTCAATACGGTTCTTCCCACTTAGTGAAACTGGTAAAGTAAGAAAAGACTGTCAAATTAGCAAGTGTAGATGTCAAGAGGGGTCAGGCATGCCAACGTCGACGCCATCTGCAAGCTTCGTGTGGGCTAGATCTCGTTGACTCCCGTCTTTCCAAGTATAGCACGTCTACTTCACGTCACCAGATGAATCACTCGAAGCCAAGGGGAAGCCATCTAACTTACCTTGGGGATTAGGCATCTTGCTTAGAACCGTATACCTCCCAGGTGCGGTCAAGCGAGTCCCTCCCATCCCAAAGCCTCCGCCCCTGCCCCGTTAGGAAGGCACACCTTCCCACCTCTACTTCCCTCCTTCCCCAGTAATGGTTGTCCAGTTGACGTACCGAGCTACTTAAGGAGTCTAATCACAGTTCCTGTCACCAGCACCCACCGGGCCAAATGGCCGGGTGGTTTCGACTCTGACGCAGAGTCGTGTTATATGAAATACTCCGATGAAGCCGTGCTGGTCCGAGGGGCGCGCTGTTCGAATCCGAATAGGGGCGTGAATTATAAGGTCAGTATCCCCCCTCCCTCCCCTGTTTCTTTTTTTGCTTTTTCTTTGTCTCTCATAGTTAGAAATGTTTGAGGGGATTACGCCATCTGAGAGAGAAGTCGCCTCCTTCAAACCAAGGCACTGCCTGTAATGATGAGCTGTTCTGGTTGCATCATGATTTGTTTCTTTTCTGTATCTACTTCAGCATCTATCCCGGTTCGTTCTACTCTGATTACCAGCCTGGAATTGAACCGTTGATGACAAGCGTAGATGCCCTCCGTAGGAGGCCACGATGTGCTTCCCGCATCTTTGGTTTATCGCCTATCTTAGAAGCTGACGCAATTGCTTTGAAAACCGTTAGATGGCACATTATGCGTAGAAAGGTAGCGTTCGATTTACCTGTAGTTTGGCTGTCAGTTGTTGACTTGTCGCAGGCTTTGAGCTCAGGAGACTCATGAGGTCACGCTTCCCGTTCTGGATATCCAAGACATACTATGACAATGGCTGTCAGTAATCTTCTTCACCAGCATTCAATATTTAACTCTGCTTACCTGTTCGATGGAATTGCTTATCACAAATCGAATGGTTGTGACCTCTTGAGTCTGCCCTATTCTATGTATCCTCGCCAGTGCCTGCTCCTCAATAGACGGGTTCCATTGTGGTTCAAGCAGATAGGCTCTCGAAGCAGCAGTGAGCGTCAACCTATTTAGAAGACATCAGAGTTCATGACATCTTGCGTGATAGTGACACAACTTAGCGCTAGTGAATGGGCTGGACATACCCGACAGCGCCGCAACCTAAGGACAACAAAAGTACGGACGGCCCGTCCGCCTTTGAGAATTCGTCAATGATACGACTCCTCTTTCTTAAGCTTTTTTTGCCATCGATCTTGGCGCAGCAGATTCCAGCGTCGTTGAGAGCTAGTTCTGCGACATCGAGGATGGATGTCCGGTAGGAAAATACGATGCTGGACTCCGTCAGTTACGTGATCTAGGGCGAGGCAGGCCTTGATGCTACCTTTTGGTTCCCAGAACGCAGCATTTGATATCGTTGACAAGGGCTTTGATCTTGGTCGGCCATTGATCTATGGGCATGGAACCACAGAGCATACCGCTTGGTTCTTGGGTCCAGTTAGACTCAAGGTTAGGTAAAGGCGGACAGAAGTTGTCGATCGCTTCGGCAATGCTGCCATTCTGGACATCTTCGTCCTCCTCTCTTTCTCTTCCGGGTGTAAGTGGAGTTGACTGTCGATCTGGTGTTCTAGGCAATAGTCTCGTGGAAGATGTAGGCTTCTGAAAACATCCCAGCTCGCAGACAAGCCTCAGAGCATTAATTTTCTCCAATGCATTACTGTAGCTATCTTCCCCTCTGTGAGATGCCAGCGCGTTGTCGATAAACTCAATGGTCTTGATCTTGACGGCGTCGTACAAACGTTGCTCCTGGGAGCTCAGATAAAGGTGCCGCCGGTGATCCTGTCGTTCTGGTAAGGTTATCGTGTCTTGCGAACGTCTCAGCATAACGTAGCCGAGAATTTTCTTCAGCGCTGCCGGACCAGTCTCTTCCCCGCGAAGCCAGGGGTTCGTTATGTCCCTGTCAAAGGCTTTCTTATCATCATACGGATGCAACCCAAGGAAGTGAAATAAGCTGTGGAGCTCAGAAAGTCGGTTCTGAATTGGTGTTCCGGTAACCACCCACTTGCATTCACCTCTCAGCTCACATATGGCTTGAGCTTTTGCTGTCCTGAGGTCCTTGATCTCATGTGCTGTGTTGATAATTCAGCCTGCAGGTTGATCACGATAATTGAGGGTACATACCTTCATCCAAGATGATTCGATGCCACTCATGTGAAAAAATTGGACTCTCATTGGTCTGCATATGAATTTTCCACTCCTTCGCAAGTGTCGTGTACGTCGTGAGGATGATGTCACTCGTGCTCAAGTGGCACACATCTTTCAGTTGGGTTTTCGCGTGATGACGACGCCAGTTGAAGTGACCCTCAAGAAGGTGTCTAGGAAATTTGTTACTCGATCACATACACGAAGCTCTCGGTCCGTAAGATCACGTACTTGGTTAATTCCTTTTCCCAGTTGTCGAGAACTTAAGCATAAATTGGTTAGTTCTGTTCAAGCAGGACTCTACATGTTCAATGACATACGTGAGAGAGGCACTATAATAAGGGCGCCACCAGAACCTAGCGAATTCGGTTCCTGTCTCACGGATTGCGATCCACTCTCCCAGAGCTTATCATGGGCAATCAGTGATATCATACTGAGTGTCTTGCCGAGACCCATGAAATCGGCAAGAATCCCGCCTTTGAAAGGAACAGGGGGTGTGCAACGAAACGACGAGTTGACATTATTAATATAACTGAAAGTAAGCTTAAGGTCAATGAATCATAGAAAGCAGTCTTACGTTGTTCGCCCAAACTCGTCAACATGCTGAGACCACACGTCCCCATTAGGCTCATGTAATCGCCAGCCACGTTCTCGTTCAAGCATAAACGTCAAGCCTTGCTTCTGGTGACTTATTTCAGTTGTTATGAGCATTTCTCCATTCCGTGGTTGAGACGTATTCGTTCTCACCTTTGCAGCTCTGTCCGAAGAAGATATGAACCGCTCGTCTCACGTCGCACAGTTGTTGAAGTAACGCTCTTCAACACGTCTATGGCCACCAGCGCCTCATCCATGCTAGCTGAGACTTCGTCATCATCTGGAAAGACAGTTCGAAAGTCGGTCGTTCGACTTCCCGCCGTATTAGTGAAGCGTTGCGGGTTGAAGTATTCGACATCTGTTAGAGAGAAAGCTGGATCCTGTAGATAAAGCTCGGCTTCTTGCAGCGTACTACCAACTCCCTGGGCTATTTCCCGTGATCCGTATAATGTTATCCATAGTGATATGCTATAATCATCTACAACCTCTTGCTCAGCTTGCAGCCCGAGAATATCAATGCTGATGCCTTCGCGGTGAAACAACTCAAGCAACTCACGACCGTGTGAGCCCAAAGTCGCGCGGAATTCTGGGTTTGTTGAAGAAACCAGTTGCCATTCGTTGTCTAGAATTAGATGAACGTTCGTTACTGGGGTCTTCTCAACGTCGGTCATCCATTGTGCGGTCAATGACGTGAGCTTCTTTGATTAGTCTTGGAGAACCTAGGTTTCAGTGAAGCTTTATAAACATACCATTCCAAAACAAATAACTTGGTCCTCGAAATTGGGCACCTGAAGATCTTGGAATTCGCAAGCGAACCACTCAGAGTTAACCTGCGAATATTCTTCAACAGAAAAATTGTTGGTAGGCACTGGTAGCTTCTTCCTGGTCATCTGATTCTCATCTCCCGAGGCAGAAGCTTGGTATGCAACAGGAACTGACCCGGATGCTATCAAGTTCCCGTCTACTCGCCTTCGCTTTACGCCATGATGAGTATCCGACGACATTGAGGAGGTCCAGAGAGCAGTTGATGTGATACGACTGTCTCCCAGATTGGTAGTTACGGGATGCTATGTGCCTCGAAGCGTTAGACTGGCAATTGATGGGCGGTATCAAGGTAGATGGCTCTTATAGGGTACTGGCAACACTGCTGAATTGAACGTTGCAGGCAGGCTAGGCTTACCGCCGCCTTACCGCTTCACATAAAACAATAGGGTGTCAGCCTCGTGTGACAACACGCTGGGCAGTGCATGCAGGATCGCTGCACATTGGAGTGGTTGGTGTCGATGCATTGGCTGATTGGCACCTAATCTATGCCAATAATCGTGACTGCATTGCGCCACTTCAACTCAGGAAACAGTGGCTTTGCAAGGCATTCGCAAACACGGTCTTAGCTATCCTACAGCAACATATTAAGTACCCAAGCGTGCCCAATTTCTAGCACAACAGCACACCGGAACTCTCGGCGCAAATGGTTTGGATAATTCAACATGGCTCTTCTGCAGCTCCAAAGAGCATGTGAGCGCTTCCGGTCACACTTGTCGGACGAAGAGACGCGGCGAGTGGAAAATGTCAAGAGTGTGGAAGATGTTCGCGAGGCTATCACTCAAATGGAGCGCTATCTCGCCTCCCGTCAAAAGTTACGAAACTTCGAACGGCTCGTACCTTTTCTCGACGCAGCTGATCGTTTGACAAAACCCATCGACGTCCTATCTAATGGCGTTCCGTTCCTGCCTTACATATGGGTGAGTTCCTCCACTGAGAAAAACTTCCAAGAGGGACGATCTGATCATCAATATCATCTATCTAGGCACCTCTCAAGCTCATTCTCCAAGTGAGTTGACTCGCATCTACCGCTTGATTAGGGTCTTGTAATACTAAGAGTGCCGGTTCGCTTAGATATCTCAAGACCACACGCATGCATTGGATGAGATTCTCTCTGCTTATAGTCGGATTGGGGCCTCACTTCCGCGTTTCTCTCGGTACGGCAATGCGTTCCCAGACAGCCACGACTTCCAGCAACTGCTGGGCCACATTTACGAGGACATTATCGACTTTCACTGCCATGCTTACCGTCTGGTACAGAAGCCGGGTAAGTTTTTCTTGAATAAAAGTGCCACTTTCGCAATTCATGCTCATTGGCTTTTTAGGGTGGGCAATGCTCTTCTCGACCTGTTGGGGTCGATTCCAGCATCGGTATGATTCATTACTTGACAGCATCGCCAAAACCAGCGAACTCATAGATAGGGAGGCAGCTTCCTATGAGATAGTTCAAGCTAGAGAATTGCGGCAAAAGCTTTTGGAGGAGGCTCAAGACCGAGAAAAGAAAGAAGAGATCCACCAGCGCGAAGCTGTCAACAAGTGGCTTCAAGTGAGCGACAGAAACGAAGAAAAGCTCGAACGCCTTCACAACCGTTGTCTCGATGGAACATCTCAATGGTTGACTGGGTCACCCCAAGTTCGATCATGGCTCCAGAAAGGTAGAGGAAAGCCGGTCTTGTGGCTTCATGGAAAGCCCGGTTCTGGTAAGCTGCGTCCAGTTCAATTCAGAGATATCGACTGATATTAGAAGGCAAATCTGTCCTGTGTTCGTAACTCATCTATTTCCTCAGATCAAGCCCCAACTGGAATTGCTTATTCTTCTTCTGCGATTTTCATACTACAGGTTACGGGGTAACCGTACAGGTCTTACGGAGCATATGTGCCCAGATCCTAGACCTTGTTCCGGAGACGGCATCGTCCATGTACAAAGAGTGTGTCGTTTCTGGAAAAACACCTTCAACATCATTTCTCAAAGAGTTTGTCCCAAAACTTTTTGGGTTCTTCGAAGACTTGCGCCTGATCATCGATGGAATCGATGAGATTGGGTCATCGGAACATGGAGAACTGATCAAGACCCTGGCAAAGCTGGCAGAGACGCAGGGAAACTTCAGGTTGCTCATATCTAGCCAGGATATACCGAGCATAGCGAGGAAACTGAAGGGCAGACCAACACTGATAGTTGGGAAGCAGTCTGCGTCTGTTTGTAAGGATATTGGCTTGATTGTCTCAAGCCGCCTGGAAGCCATCAATGAAGGGCTAGATGGTCGAGTCCCCGAATCGGTGTTCACTGAAATTCGGGAAACAATCCTCAAAAGAGCAGAAGGTATGGGGATTCCCTTTTAACACGAAAAGAATTGGAAGGGCTGACGGAAGCGTAGGAATGTTCCTATGGGTTCACCTAATATTACAGGTGTTGGAGACAACTGACAATATTCAAGAGCTTATATCGAGCGCCGAGGCCTTTCCCAAAGACCTTGAAGAGGCGTAATCTCTATACTCTCCCCGATCTTTCGTATCGTAGCTGATTATAACCAGGTACTCGAAGATTCTCACAAGTATCATGAGCCGTTGTCAGGTAACAGATGTGTCGAAGTTACGACGAATATTTGGCTGGATGGTGTTTTCGAAGGGCGGCCAGCCGATGAGGAAATTTGAACTACGACTCGGTCGAGTGCTCCATGCCGATTCGACCATAATCAATGAGAGAACGAAACCGTTTCCGAACGTTTTGGATCTTTGCAAACCATTCATAGAGGACGGTCCGGGTGCAACCATGGTATTCATCCACGCCACAGTACCCAAGTAAGTGTCCCAAGTAACCTGCTTCCACACCCTCAGATTGGTTGACGTCTCATGCGAGATTTCTCCAAGCCCAATCCAGTGGGCCGTTCATCAACAAGGAAGATTCTTGCCGAGATATCACAACTGCCTGTATTGCGCAGTTGACACAGAGCTCGGCTCTGGCCGACGAAGCCTTGGAACTCCAGCAGCATCTTTATTGTGTTGCACAGGGTTTCTACGGACTCCTTCCCTACGCTGATGAATACTGGATTGAGCACCTACTGGAGTACCTTGAGCTCAGTCAAGGGTTCTGCACACCCGATTCTTCGAGAATACAAGGACAACTCAAGGCGCTTGCTAGAAATTGGATCGACCTGGTGGGAGAAGAGTCCACGCGAACCTCCAATGCGGAAAGCCCCGATTCTCGTTTGCATTGGTTCGAAAGCCTCCCCTCAACGAGAGCACTAATTCAGGAAGCCCTCGAACTCCGCAAAGCAACAAAGGAGTCGGTTGGTACGTGTACAATTTGATTCTTCTGTGTTACTACCTTTGACATAACGCAGATATGCTAATTGATGATTCTAATTGTGCAGAGAATATGCCCTCTCCCGGGGATACAACATTACTATCGTCCGTCAGAACAAAGTATCACACTTATGTTGTCGACCTATTAAGAGAGGCCAATTGTCCGGGGCTTTCAGCTCAGGATTTTATCGCATATAAAGAAGAATACGGCCCGTCCGCATTCGTGTGTCCCATTTATGGATGCGACAAAGCTGTAATCGGATGCTCCTCAGTCTCACAACTGAAAGATCACTCAACGAGCCACCAAGAGAAACTGCGATGCTTCGAACAAGACTGCTTCTACAATGATGTTGGGTTTACCTCTCTAAGGCAACTCAAATACCACCAGGGAAGATGCCATCCCTCACCCCCATCACCATCGATTCCTCAGCAGATTTTTCGGAGACTGGGCCAGGAGAGTCAAGCGCCTGCGACGTCGTCAACAAATGCCAAGCAAAGTCGCCAAGAAATACAGTATGGTGCAAGCAATCAAGCTCCTATACTAACCACAGTTTCTCAGCAGAGTCCTCAAGAAACATCGGACTACAAAAGCTCAGTAGCATCCGCGCCTTCCCCATCGTCTGCGTCAACGCCCGCTGCAGTCCAGCAGGCACCCCAGGCGATGCAGCTGCCTGAGATGGAGGGAGGGTTCCTGTCCAAGCCGCAGTTGGGGGATCCAATCAGCCAACAGGTGCAGGACGCTGCGCAGCAGCAGCAAATACTGCCAGGAGTAGGAAGCCGGGCTGCTCCCGCGAAACCTGCTCACCAGGGACTGATGGATGATATGGAACTTAAGGAAACCCTTATTCTTACATTCAGAGCTCAATTTAATGCCCCTCCCGAAGTTCGGAAGTGGAAAGACATTTGGCAGTGGCTTGAAATACATCCCATTCAGCCCCAGATACAACAGCAGCTTGAGAGGATCCAGGCTGAGGAGTTCTCGACACGTATGCAACAGGAACAGGAACAGCACCGGCAACGACAACTGCAGCAGCGCCCGCCGCAATTGCAGCAGAATGGCATGCCTCTCAACATGTTTCCTAATCAGGATCCTCCATTTCAAGTGACGCCACGCGACGATGAAAACCCTTCCTACCGAGACCCTCGCTTTGCGGACCTCCCAAGCGACTACTTGGAGCACCTTACTGCTCCGATGAACCAAGACAGCATAGCCGACCATTTTCGTTTTTAAAGAATTTGTCATGGAGCAAGCGATAGAACAGGATAATATGGAACGAGCAACGATTTTCCCTCTGCCGACGCCACAAGCGCGACATATGCCTTGGCGGTCTCCTCCGCGAGAATACACCACCCTTCCGGCTATCAACGCCGAAGATCTTTGTACGGTGAGGCAGCGGGTACTCTCCTAGGTAGCCTGATCAACTGGGTCGTTGGCGCGGAGCGAGGGCTAGCTGGGCGCGGCGTTTGGGGCGAGATATGGATGGATGGGTGTGTCGAGACAAGTATAGAACGGCTGCAATGGCAAAGAGGCACCAGAGGGAGCTTTTCTTCTTATCATCGAACGTGCTTGAAACATAAGATAGAGAAGCCCTAGAGGGCCTTGAGGTCCGAAGGGTACGAATGTTGTAGAAATTCTGAAATCCTTTTGCAGTTCAGAGACCTCAACCTTGAGGTTGATCTGGCAATTCCTATGTTATGTTATAGTTGTATTGCAGGCCCCGAATCATGTATGAACTCCTAGTAAGAGATGGACAATATCAATATAAGACTTATCCTGCTCACCACTCCTCTCCACCCCACGAGTATTCCGCCCTTCTGAATAAGCTTCCACGGACGACTAGAAACTAATGTGGGCGTACCGTTGGCTGCTCTTGCCGGTATGGCGGGAAGGCTACAACTTATGAGGTCCCGCGCAAGATCCCACCAACACTTTTCTAGGATCTGGCGTGCGTTGTGTAGAGTGTGCCGCGCAGAACCATTCCTGCAAGGATACGGTCCTTTCCAGCTCGAGGCTGATCTTGATTGATATCTCTTACCAGGCCAAAATCCATTCTATAGAAGGGAGGCTGTCAAAATATTTGGGTTGTTTAGGAATAAACACTAGTAATCCGTTGCTAATGAGCACGCGGACAGCAGTATTCGATGAGCTCTCGCCTACGAACTTGTGATGCTCCGCTGCTGTACGTTGCTATTGGTGGCCTCAGGTATCGCGAGAGTCAGTGTCTGAAAAAGCATGATGGCACTGAGGCCGGATGTGCGGTATCATGGCGAAGGCGCGGGCACTCAATACGGAGCAAAAAGCTCCTGGCAGCGTGAGAATGATGAGAGGATTGAAAGATGTGGTGACTCCGTCTCTGGCTTTCATAGGCATCGTCGGAGACATCTCACAGCCCGGAAAAATCATGTCATTATACTTCCTCCAAATACAACCCCTTCCTGGTACCTGATGTCACACACTAAGATATCTAAGCAGTTAGCTGGCTGGCATAGTCAAGGCAGCTTCCGTGTGGCATCGCAACTCGAAACATTGCCTTCGAATCTCTCACTTGAACTTACACGAGACGGAAGCCTTTCTAAGCGCGAGCTAACACGGAACCTATACAACAGCCCGACATCGGGAAGACAACCAGCCTCTCTTCTCTCTTCCTCTTCTCTCTTCCCTCCATCTCATCTCACATCACTCCACGCAAAAGTCACAACAGACACAAACATACACACAGAATATCGATTATCGCACCATATCTATCTCATACAACACCGCTTCTTCTACCTTAACGTCGACAGGTATCATAACCAATACCAAGTAAAAAGGAAAGAGCACCGATCCAAATGCAGCACACCAACCAAACCATGCAAACGCAAACAAACTACAGCTTACAAAGAAAACAGTGAGCATCTCATGAGATGCTCCATCAGTCAACGCTTTTGCCCCCACACTTTACTTCACAAACCCCATCCCCCTTTAGATGAGCTCTTGTCGGATGGGCTCTCCAGTGGCATTACCGCCGTTGAGGACCCCCTTGGCTGCCTCCATCCTCTCGATAGCGGCGCGGTACTAGAAACCCCAAGTCAGTATCTTGGCTCACGAAATCTCACTGGCATGAGTCCTAACGGAAGGTGAGAGAGGAACTTACAGCAAGCACAAAGTTGATCACCAGCGCAGCCATCAACGCGATGCTGATAATCAACGGCCCGACAAGGTTATCGAAATCCTTGCCGCTGCGGCCGATAATCATCTTCCTCCGCAGCCTCATCATACCGTAGCCCCAGATACCCGCAAACACGGCGATGCAGATGTACACGATGCCCATGACCTCGGCCAGGAAATTCTCCCCGGCGGCCGTGTAGAGCGACACTGCGAGCGCGCCGAGCAGGATGCAGATGTGCTGCCACTTGAGGAACGTGCGCTCGTTGGCCAGCCACACCTTGGGCTCAATCTTGAGCTCGCCCGAGTTCTTGATCCACTCGGTCGGCTCCACGACGCCCTCGGGCAGCTGCTGCTGGTTCTTTTGCGCCCTCCGCGCCTGCGAGTACTTGGACAGAGAGAAGCCGGGGAGCACGGACGAGAGCGTGCCGTAACTCCTCTGCTGGCCGTTGGAGCCCTCGCCGTTCTGGCGGCTCGACGACTGCTGTGACTCGTCGTTGACGGGTCTCGACTGGGAGCGCGAGCTCTCGGCGGCCATTCTGTTGGCGAGGTACGACTGGCCGGCCGGCGAACTCTTGGATATCTTATACGAGCTCACCTTATTGCCCAAAAAGCTGCCGACGGCCTGCTCGTCCTCGGCTCTCTGCGCCTTGCGCTGCTCCTCGGCCTCGAAAGCCACCTGCGGGTCCTTGCGGATGTCCGCCTCCAGATCGCTCAACCAGAAGGGCAGGTTGTTGACAAAGTCCTCAAACAAGGAGGCAATGCCGTGGACAAACTTGGAGAAGCGAGGCGTGGGGTGCACCAGGTGGGATGCCATCAGGTCCGTGATCCACGCAGGGCGCTTACGGTTGGGGTCCTCTTTCAGCTTGATCTCCAGAATGGCGTAGGGGAAACGGGAGACCTCGCTCTGGTTGATATCCTTGAACGGGTACGTCAGGTTTCGACCGTCAATATCGAGACGGTGCCATTCTGCTGGGTCGCGGCACGGCCTATCTCTGTCCAGCGTGTCCTCCCGGATGAAGGCTACCTCTGTGTCGATGGAGATACGCACGCGGTCGTCCGCGGGCTTCTGGAAAGCGGTGCGAACATAGTTTGCGCGCAAGACGGGCTGTAGCTTGTTCTCTTGCATGAAGCCCTGAAGAGACTCGACGGTGCTCTTGAAATTCTCAACCACCTCTGCCTGCTGGCCCTGACGCTCCATCTTCTCCACCGTCTTCTCCATCTTGTAGGTGCCGTCGATGAAGGGCTTGATATACTTGTCCTTAATGGGAAACTTTCGCTCCTCGCTGGATCCTTGTTCTCCAACAATCTTCTGTTCGAGGAACAACTCAGGCTTCGCACTCAACTGGCCATACCAGCGTACGCGGAGCGAGGACGCTTCCGCCTTGCGCTCCACCTTCTTCCCGTACAAATCGAACTTTGAGTTATCAAAATAAAGCGACGTGATGGTCGGGTCATTGCTCCCATCCAGCTCCTTAGCAGACTGCTCGCTGTAGACAAGGGCCGGAAGACGTCTCATAATATACGTCTTGACCTCCAGTAGGTTATCCGGGTGGACCCAGAACTTGTGGGCGGTGTACCGCTCGCCGTGCCGCGTCTCTCCTTGGCTCTCGAGATCCAGTGGCTGCGCATCGCCGGCGCCGTCGTCCAGCTGCTGCCGAATAGCATAGTACATGATGGACAGCTTGTTGAGCAAGGGCGAGTAGCCTTGCTCCGAGTTGAAGGGCCGTTTCGCCAGGCTCAGCTGCATCATCGGTCGCACCTTGTATCTATCGCCCCTCTTGCGGTCATGTTTCTTGACGATCTTGAGGAAACCAGTGTAGTTGATGTTGCTGTACTTCTTCAGCTCCGAGATTTCGGTCGTGATCTTGTCGAGCTCCGTCTCAATGTCCTTCAGCTTCTGCGCCGTCGCAGCGTCGGGCTTCTTGACCTGGTCGTTCTCCGCCCCTTCATCCTCCTCACTAGTCGGCGGTGCCAATTCCTTGAGCTTCTCAAACGCGGCTTCGACTCGGTCTTTCAGAGCCTTGAAGGTCTGCTCCTGAAACGCGGCGACCTTCTCGAGTTGACCGTTGAAAATCTCGTCGCAGAAGCGGTTCTCGTCGTCCTCTGTCCACGCAACATCTTCGTCATCGTACTTGTCTTCCCGCAGAAGCGACTTGAGCTTCGCGTAGTCGATGTACTTGTCCTTCCATGGCGCGTACACGGCCAACCGCAGTGTCTTCCCAAAGCGCATCGCGACGGTTGGTGATAGATAGGGATCGAGGTTGGGATAGACAGGAGTGTCGCTTCAGTCGCTTCGATACGGGATATCGGAAGTCGAGGATGCTTTTGATCCCCAAGGATGACAGAGGTGTGAGCTGGGAAGTCTGGTCGTGAAAAATCTCGATCGAGTTGGTCGAAGGGGTAGGTCGTGACTAGGAAAAAAACAAGCTTCGAGTTCGGGTGTAACGAGGTAACGCTGGTTGATGTGGCTGGCGCGCGACAGGGGATATCGAACGAAACCCTCGTCTTTTTCTTCCTTGCTTCGGTCCTAATTCTTCCTGCTCTTCCCGTCAGGCGAATTCCTGTCGTCTAGTGCAAGCGCAGAAGTGGGAATAATCGCCAGTCTAACCAGAGAAAAAGAGGTAAGGTCGTGGGTGACAGTTGAAGACGATGGGGTTTGGCACCTGCAAGAAGGCGAAGCTTGGCCTGTGTTGCTCGCGCGGCCCCACCACTCTCCCGTCCCAGCACCGCAAAGTTCCACAGTCCCGTTACGTAGCGCCGCAGCCATTGTCCTATCAACAGCTACACTCAGAGGCACGTGTGTTCGCTACAGATGCAGCTTTGCAGCTACGAAACCCATCCGGTGGGGCGCCATCGATTGATGCCGAAGGTATGCGAATTATTACCTCGCATATGGCCGCATCGGCAGGAATACTCCGATTTAAATCACTTTATGACATGGGGTATTGCAGAATGTGAAATCATCGTATAAACTATTTCGTTTTTACTCATGAAAGAATGGCTATTCTCATTATCCTTTCAACTCCTGTTACAGCCCTTCCAGTTAAAATTCAAGTTCCGTTACTGCAGGCCGTAAATGCCCCTTCACCCAATTCCCGAGGTCGTCTAATCGTTTCACACCACAAAACCCATTCCCAAAACACTTCAGTTGTTGAGCCACTGGTCGAGGGCAGCATCAACCTGCTTCCGGTACTCCTGTTGCGTCTTGCATTGATCCAGGAACACCTTGTACTTGGCATCGAACAAGAACTTCTCGCCCTTGAGTGTGCCTGGCTTCACGAGGCGGCCAGGCTTGCTCATACGGTCCATGATGGACCACAGGTTCTCCGTTGTGCCATCCTCAGTCGCGGTCGCCGCTTTGGCGCCCAGCATGGCAGCACCGTGAACAACGGCCGCGTTGGTGTACTTGGGTACCAAGACAGGCATGTCGCAGATGGTAGCCATCAAGTCCATTAACAGTGGGTTCTGGCACTGACTGCCGGACATGAAGATCGTGTTAAGCTCGTGTCCGGACGTGTTCATCGCCTCAACAATCTGTCGAGTCTGCATGGCGATGAACTCCATCGTGCCGTAGTACCACAACGCCAGGTTGTCCGTGGTCTTGTCGCTGCTCAAGCCAACCACGGCACCCTTCATGTTCGGGTCTGCGACTGGTGATCTGTTACCCCACAGGTCACCGTATAGGAAGAAGTGACGGCCCAGGTATGAGATTGACGGGGCACCGCTCTTCTCACGCATGTATTCCAAGTGGGAGTTCAGGAACTCGTAAATGTTCTTCGACTCGGCCGTGGCAAGCGCGTTCGTTTCGATAAAGGCAGGGTGGATTTCGAGAATGTGTCGAAGGAGCTCGCCGGTGGCAGACTGGCCACCTTCGGCCATCCAGAACTCAGGAAGCAAGACGTCTCGGTATGGGCCCCAAACGCCAGGCACGAACACTGCCTCTCTGGACATGGCCAAGTGGCACGTCGATGTACCGGCAACCGCCGCGAGTCTGTGGAAGGCTTGGGAAAGGTCGTTCTTGGGCTGGTCCGCCTCGAGATGGCCTGGCGGAAGTTCGACCTTGGCGCCGACAGTACCAATCCAGCCGGCGTAGGCGTCAATAACGCCACCACCAACGGCGATACCCTCGGGAAGGCCGAGCTCTGCCGCGGCCTTCTTGCAAAGACCACCCACGAGCTCGCCAGCGCTCTGGTATTTTCCGTTCTGTGAAAACCCAAGTCAGTCAATTGCACTTTTGTCTCGACGCTGAAGCAACAGAGGAGGAGGGTTCAAATGAAAAAGGCTCACCACCCCGTTGACACCACCCATACGCTTGAAGTCGTCCTCAACAAGGTCTTCGAGCCCAATTGTCGCCAGAAAGTCATCCTGCCAGCCCTTGACACTGCCGTCAACACCGACAGGAACGTAGCCCTGCTTGCAGACGGTGCTGCAGAAACTCCGCGTCTCGTTGCCAGTGGCCATGTGCGTGAGCGCATCAGCAAGGTCGTAGAACTTGCAGCGGTCAAAGAGCTCCTTGGGCATGTTGTTCTTGAGCCACAGGACCTTGGGAATTTCCATCTCGATGCTCATGGTTCCGCCAACGTACTTGAGCAGGTTGTGCTTCGTGGCGTTGATCTTCTCCGTCTCCTCGACGGGGCGGTGGTCCAGCCAGAGAATAACGTTGCGGTCGTTACCATCGGCATTGTCAAAATCGGGGCCGGTGACGGCGACGGGCTCGTCGGTATCGTGGCTGAAGACGGCGAGGGAGCAAGTTGCGTCGAAACCGATACCCTTGATAATATCAGGGTCGACCTTGGACTCGACGAGGACTTGCTTCACGCAGTGGCAGATGCATGCCCAAATATCTGAAGTGGATTGTTCCTTCCGGAAAGGTCAGCTGAGCTCAACTCTTCGGGGGGATTGACCGCCAAAGTGATGAAGAGAAGGCGAGGCTCTGAAGTGACTTACATAATATCCGGTCTCAGGCTGCCACAGCTTGATGGGCTCGCTGGCAAGGCCCTTGATGTCGCCAGTCTCGTCAATGATGCAAGCTCTGGCCGAACCAGTGCCGACATCGATGCCGATGTAGTGGTCCTGGTAAAATACTTCGAGTCAATGGTCTGGTCTCTGAAAATCAAGGAACGGAGCTCCGTTCCGGTCGAACTTACCAGAGGTTGGGGAGGTGCGGTGGATTGGACCCTAGAGGTAGACTGTTAGCTCTTAGATACATCGTGAGGCTTTGGGCCAGCTCGATTGCTCGGTCACAGGCAGGTAGGCAACTGGCTGGAACAGTGGCTTGAACTTACTCCATTGTGCAGACCGAGGGTGATTACGAATAGTAAGGTCCTATTCGCGGGCAGGAGAAGATCGTGTGATTTCTTTGGCAGTCTGTGGTAGGGAGTAGGGAGGGAAGGCAGACAAGGCGTGAAAGTGTAGAGCTTCTTGGGCAAAGGCGGTTTTGTTGATCAACAAAAAAGGCGACGGGAGCTCTTCCTTAAAAGAGCACCACAATACGACCAGGACGGGGGACGGTCTGATTCACTGGAAAAGGTCAGGTTCAATCCAGACCTCCATCATCGGCACACACCCTTATTTTTTCGTCCCTTCTTCCTGCGACGAAAGGGAGGGGACGGGAGCTTGGTGCTTGCCTGCTTTACCTTACCTTACTACTGCGTAGATGGCGGTTCTTCCACCGTAAGGTACGGTAGCTAGTGTTGCGCCTACTGCGTAGGACCTGGACCCCTTTTGCCCCTCCAAGTGGGGTAAAGGTGAGGTGAGAGCAGTTAGGTACGTACAAGAGCTACCCTGCCTTGCAGGTACTTGCTGCCAGATGGGCAGTACATGATGCAAGACAGGGCCAACCAGCCCCTCGGATGGCAAAAAAAAAAAAAATGACACAGCAAAAAGGAAAGAAGCCATAAGCATGTCCGGTTGGGATCCGCGTGCCACCTGTGGTGTAAGAGCTGCAGTTCCAAGCGCTAGGTATTCCCCCCGGGGAGGTTCCAAGCTGGGACTACCCTCGGGACGGGGGCAACACCGAGGGCATGGAGGGGTGGAGGGGCAAAAAATCCACTGTAAGCCGACATCCGCACCACCCCCCAGTGGCCCCCCGCGCCCATCAAGAATTAGAATCTTGGGGGTTGCATGGGGGCGGCAAGGGTGACCTTTTGGGACATGGTACACTATCTGTAAGGTAATAGTGTGGACTGGTAGAAAACAAGATGGCCAAGCCCACCTGACAATCTCGTTCCATATTAGGAACCTCAAGCAGCAGTCCAGAGCTGGCGGGGAAAAGCAGAGTGGCAGATTGGCAGCAAACCATGCAACCATGCAGGAAGGTGATGGGATGGATGCTCGGGGAAGATGTTGGAAAAGCCGGGAGGGTCCCTGAGGAAGGAGATGGCCCAAAGGGTTCCAGAAGCCCAACCACTCGATTCCAGACTCCCAGAGCCACAGGGTCTGCAAGCCTCGTGTTTTCCAAAGTCTCCGGACTGGGCAGCTTGGAAACCTCAACACCAGCTTTGTTGATCTTCTACCGTCTGACGTCTACCGTTCTGGTTCTGATACTTCTCCCACCTGATGTGTGACACAAAGAGCCCAGATTAGACATGACTAATTTGGCTGCAAGACTGACTTTGCTGCCCGCATAAAACCACCAGTCCCCGTTATGACATATTCACCATTCCAAAATTCCAACAAAAGAGAATAGAATTACTTCAAGTATTGATCAACTACGTGTGATCTCGAGATCTTGAAGATGCCATCAGTGAGGCTTCCCTCCCTCTGTATTAATAGTCGCCTAGAACTAGGTAACATCCCACTGTCTCCTGTCAAACTCTATGGTGGTTGGGACTAGAACCGGTAGCGTCGCCGGCGAATCCTTTCTCAACCTAACGAGTCTATATAAACGGTACGATGGAGTCATCTTAAACACGATGACGAACCACGGGAAAAGAGGAGAAACACCTTTGTCTCAGCCACCGTGCCACCCTACCCCCGAACCAAAAAAGACACGAGGCCCGGCAAGCCCCCCAAAACGGTGGGCCGGGGCACTCATCCCGCCCCCGGGTCACCGGCCAACTCCCAACTCGTTCCCCCCGCTCCCCTGGGGCCTTGTGGCAATCAACAGGAATCCTCCCCCGGCCGTGCCTTCCTCAACACCATCTCTACCGTAAGGCTACCGTTTCCCGCCCGCGCCCGCTTCGCCCGCCGCTTCATCCTTTTGCGGTGCCGAAACCAAAAGAAAAAACCCAACGCCATCAATGATCAAACCACCCTTCGCACCCACCCCTCCTCCCTTCCTTTTTTTTCTTCTCCATCTTTCCCGTCTTCATGCGACCCAATCACTGCCCAACAACCCGCCTCAGAATTTGTGTACTTTCTTCCTCACCATGGATTTCCCAAACGTAGCCCGAATCAGCTCTAGCCCGCCACATTCACCGGAATACTCTCAAACCAGAATGCTCCCAAAAACTTGTAAGCAATTGTCGAATCAGACATAAGCTGGACAGGGATGCGACAGATAGGCCACCCTCTAGCGCAGAGTCAAGACTGTGGACTGTGGGGAGTGTGGAAACGAACGTGTCTGCTGCTCTCCCACGGGACATGGATCACAAGAGCTACTGTGGAGTAAACTCACACAAGGGAAATCATAAGCGGAACACCTTTTCCATGCACCACAATCTCAAGATTTGTTTAGGGTAACATTCCTCTATTCCGCTTGCTACCTAACCATACCTGTCAGGGCTGCATAATGACCACCGCCGTACTGGGTATTTCGTTTGTTAATAAACTCCATATTTCGGCAGCACGATAGCACACCGAGAAAGAAAAATCTCTGCATGCCATGTGAACACCCGACCAGGCCGCCCCTGATGCTTCGCTGTCACCTGTACGGTGTTGCGGTGTGTTCGGCTTTCGTCTTGCCTGACTTTCTTCCCCTGTTCTGGGCTGATGACCACGCCGTCTTTGCTGATGCGGCCTAGCCTTGCCAAGCAGGTGAACCAACTGCGATATCGAAGATGGTCTGCCGATCTTTTGCCCGGCAACTCCGAACAACGGAGCCTCACCACACTTCTTTTGTGTCCGCTTTCCGTTGTTCCGTCCGTGCCGATCCCCAACGATCGGCTGGCTTGCTGGACCGGACCCCATTAAATATTGCTTTTTTGTGTCCTCCATGGGCGCGTTGGCAATCCTGTCGCATACACGACTGTGTCGCCTCACCGCCATAGGATAATATGCTCCATGACAGGCTGATGGGCGTGACTCGGCAATGCGTGATGATTGTCGATGAGGCGTCCTGCAGGTGAAGATGCAGCAAATGCCGTTGATAGCTTTTGCAGATATATCCGAGTGCTTTGCATGATGTTGGCAGGCGTCTTGAAGAGTTTCCGCGTGTCGACTGTTCAGCTCTCAGTAGTCAAGTTCCGCCTTGGGCCATTTGACGGTATCTTTGTCTTTGTCCTTCTTCATCTTTCCGCGAAACGGTTTTTGGTCACCCTGAAACCATGGTTAGTCCCTGCCGACACTGCGAAAAGAGTTGCATCCCGGCTTACCTCTGCTTTGCGCTTCTTGCCGTGCGATGGCTCAGGCGCTCTCTTCGTATAGACTGGTGTGCTTTCGCGTGCTTGTGTCGCTTCCGAATGACAGCTAAAGTGATATGCTCGATTGCCGACCAACGTAGTATCCAGCCACACCCATTCTTGAGCAGTCTCAAGCCACTTGTTCTCAAATTTCTCTTGGCAGATAGGACATTTGCTATTGATCCCGCTGGATGCATCTGGCACAGGAATATATCGAGGCTTGACCTCCTTCTTCCCTCGGCCAGGACTAGACGAAGACTTGTCCGCAGCCGCAACGTGGTCGACATCAATGGCCTCTCGGGACTTGACCCAGTCCTGTATGATGTTAGGCTATTCCAAAGGTTTATAAGGGGCTGATGGTGACTCACATTGTTATCGACATACCAGCTTCGGTGCTGGCCTCTTTTCTCTGCTTCTGCGAGTCGTTGGTGTGCCTTGAAGTGCCAATCCATATGCGCCATCTTCTTCTTCCTACCTTCATCATCCGTCTTGAAACGTCTACCACATTGGGTGCATTGAGGACCCAACTGCTCAAAGAGAGACGGGATTAAGTGAGGTTGGAATCTGGAAAGGATTAGCATTCGTGCTTCCGGTAAGATTCCGAGATAAACTGACTGTTGTTTCAAAGCCGCCGCATCAAGCTGGTTGCCGCTCATACCCCCAAGCGGAGGAATTGGCGGCAGCTGGCCGGAAGCCAGCAAGCTTGCAATGTTAGGGGGCAAGAATCCGGGAGGCATCATAGGCATCCCTGGAGGGGGCACTGGTGCTGGGGCTGCTGGCGTCGGTGTTGCGCTTGGAGCTGCTCCCCGAAGGATTCCGGCTTGCCGTAAGCCGGCCAGCAACGCCATAGGATCTGTTGCCGGCGGCGCACTGGGCTGTCTTTGCGGCTCGGCCCTCTGTGGGGGAGGAGACCGGATCGCCATGCTGGCATGAGGAGGGGGCGGCGGCGTTGAAAGCTGCGGCGTGGCTGACTGCCGTGACAACAGAGCAGCAAGAGCTCCTTGGCCCAAGAGGGCATCAAGCGTCACTCCAGCTTGCTGCGGAGGCAGGCCAGATGGTACTACAGGCGCCGCAGGTGGCGGCGGTGGATGATGAGGGACAGTTGTAGCAGTAGGGGTTGAGCTCTGGGCCGAGAACGGCCTCACTTTTACGGCAAGATCGGCTACTTGATTCTTAATGAGGACCAACTGGTCCTGGGGCAAGTTCTGATGTTGAAGCAAGCTCTGCACATCCAACAACGCCTTGAGTCTTTGTTGAATACTATGATCATGGGGGTTCTGTGCAAACTCCAACTTCGACGCATCGATCAACTTCTGGATATCTTGACCCAGAGAGTCTTTGTTTATCCCAGCAGCCTGAGGTCCTGAGAGTCCGGCTCCGTATGGCACCTGCGGAGGGGGTTGGTAGGGACCAGGAGCTGCCGAAGGTTGAGCACTGTATGATGGCGGAGGAGGCTGTAAGGTCTGTCAGTGTGTGATATCAAGTGCTAAATGGTAGAATGGACGTACGGCATAAGGAGCCATCTGCGGATGGTGTGGAAGCGGCGCACTCGGAGGTCGGTTGCCATTCGCTTGTGGCATGGGTGGAGGTTGACCGTATGGCATCGGCTGGTTCGAGCCAGGTCGCATACCCGGCGGTGTTGGTGTTTCGCGATACGGTGCAGCAGCTGGTCGGCCGCGACCTGCTGGTCGTCCTTGCTGAGCCTGAAGCGCGGATGTGCGAGCCTTGATGAGGGCGCTCTCAATAGGTGCCGTCACTTCTGACGCAAAGACTGGACGCTTGTCCAGAGATCCAGGAACAGGCTCCTTCCAGGTGCGGAGCATTTCATCCATCTTGCGGCGAACCTGGCCATCAACAGCCGCGTATGCTTCCATAAAGGTCTGGTATAGCTTTGCTCCGAAGAATAATGTGTACGGAGTGCCGACATTCTTGACAATCGAATCGAGGACGTAGAGGGCTGGGAGCTTCTTGTGCGCTGGCGCCTGTCAAACATGTCAGCATGGATCGTTACTTTGGGGAAAGGGAGCCTCGTGACTTCCCAAGCTGCGCTTGAGAAGGACTTGGCAGACAACGCGGGCCGTTGCCGGAAAGCTGATGGATAGAGCCTACCTTCAAGATATGGTCCTGCAAGACTTCAGAGATGACTTGGGCATGCTCGGTCTGCTCTCTTGCAATCATCGTCAGATTGCTAATTTCGAATCGCACATTGGTAGTCAAGTCTTCAAGAGCTTGACGATAGTCCTCAGCGACTTCTGTGGCGGATGACTCGTACGACATGATTGTGGTTATTCCTGGGTAGCGATATCCTTGATGATGAATGTTTGTCTGTCAAGAGCACGCGATGGCGAGCGAGATCTGCAGGAAAGTGAGAACGCAATGGCAGCGGGGAAGATTCAGATCGACCTCGAAGTCAAGCGCCTTCACCCTATGCAATGGAAAGCACAATAAACCACCCTTATTATGGAGGAGCACCAGTCTGCAGCTTGGAAGGAGAGACGACGCAGGTAACCTAAAGTGGAAGGGGCCGATTTGCAGATTCCAATTCTCGCGTCCAGACCCTCTTTCTGCTCAAGTCCTCCCACCAAAAGCTAACCAAATCCAAGCAGAGAGCAAGGACACCGTCACAACATTATCCAGTGGATGGTTTTCGCGTCCGCTTGAAGAATGCGATGGGACCTTCGTAGATATTGACGGTCGCCAAACGTACGAAGAACGTCGCGAGAATGGCGAAGACAAAGAGCAAAATGGGAGTGGAAGTGGCAGTTGGGTAGTCACGATTTGGTCGCAGCGAAACGAGTCAATGAAAAGAAAAGCCTTGACCGATTTAAGGTCAAGTCGGATCAGATCCTTGCCGGGGGCGATGTCGGTCGCGAGTTGTCGTTGTGTTTGATGGAAGATTGCTCAATCTGCAGCAAGTCTGGCGGAGAGGAATTTGACGTTGGGTCGTGAGGCTACTGGAGGTAGGTAGGAAGTGACAGTGAAAGGCAATGACGGACCCACTTGAGCTCACGTGCCTTGGGCTACCAAGCAGGGAAATAATAGGAACCTGGAAGGTGCGAGTCGCACAGGTTCGCTGACCTCATCCGGTGTTTTCCTTATCTTATCTCATCTCGGCTCACCCATCCCTCCCAGCTCTCAGTACCTACCACAAGGTAAGGTAGGTAAGAAAGGCAAGGCAAGGTATCTTATGTCGTTGTGTAGATTCTTTCTATCGACCTAGAAGACGTGAATCGCCTACCATAACATCATCGCCTAATTGTCAAGAATTAGGAAAAGAAATGAGATATGAAGATAGAATGATCTCGGTATATCGACCAAGTCCTGTACAGTTACCTAATTTCTCTACACAAGTATGGGGTATCTACTCTGGACACTTGCTATTAAGATACAAATACGCAACTCGGGTCTTGGGTTATTCAATCAACCGATGGGTCTGCCTGAGCCTAATATCACAGCATAGGATGTTCAGTGAATGAACGCCTCCAAGATTCCATTTATACTTCTCTTCACACACCGGGAGCCCTGCCCGAACTGTGTAGTAACCCTTGCAGTCGAACTAGAAGCAAGAAACTTGAGATATAGACTTGATAGCCAGAGGGGCAGGAGATATGAAGTGGGCCCTTCTTTTACAAGTCGGCAACTCGCAAAGAATTTCGGTACAGGGCTTCTCCTCAATTAGGCTGGCAATTGAGGCAAACTACGTCCTTCACTGGGTTGGACCCTAGAGCAAAATAGGCAAGGTCAAGCATGAAGACTCTGGCGCAAGTATAATGTAGTACTGGATGAAGAGCGAGCACTGTCAGCACTTCCGATTTCTATCCACGAAGCTGATACCCTGGGAATTGACATTTGACGCCAGCACTGCCACGGTGATGTGGCCGTGGCCACATCGTACAAGACCGGCGGCTGGGGGGTTCCGCTAAATCGGACAGATAGACGCCGCGGGATGCGGCTCAAATGGTTGAACCAGGAATTTAACAGAGCCCTGTATTTAGAATAGCTCTATATTCTGGCGGCAATTTCTTCTTTTTTGGCGCGCGTAAACATTGTCGTCCTCGTAAGATACTCTCAAATGTGGTCTAGAGGGTGGAGACCACGCTTACGACCTCACTTACAGGCGGCATCACGAAATGAGGTGGTACGCGGACGGGCGCTTAATCCCAAGCGACCCTCTTGACGGGCCACAGTCGTCATAAATAACTCGGAAATCGAATACGGGCCCCGTCCGATGCACCGGAAGCTGTCGGGGGCACGGCCGCCCTGCAATCTGCAGATGCACGCCTCTTGTCCAGTCTTTTGGTTTCACGATCAGGTTTCATTACCATCTGGCGATACCGCTTGTATGTGATCATGGCGCAATGGAAAGCCTTCAGCCGCCTACCTCAGACGGACGCACGAAGAGCTATGATCGCAGCCAATCGCTGTCTTTGAGGATGGCTGAGGTCAGCTTTCCCAGACAATGTTGATCTGAGGATTTGTTATTCAGCTGGTCTGACATATCTACTTTAGCTTTTACTTGAAAATGGGCATATGCCTCGGGATGTTCTTCAATAATCGGAGAGAAACATAGCCGAACGACCAAGGCTTGGAGATCCAAGCTGCGGTTAGTTGCACATTACTCACTCGCGTGGAATCACAAGGCGGAATCACATTGGATATCAGTGATTATACAGAGCGTTCGCTGGTAAAATCGGATTTCATGGAGTATAAAAGACTTATGCTCTATCGGTATGACGGTGGGGACTCCGTACCGGAGGTTTGGGGCTCGCCCGTGCTGCGAAATCGCACTCGGAAGAGCCAGCTACGGGCCTACGGCCTTCAAGTCTTCACTGCCGCAGGGTGGGACGCAAGTTCAGGTACCTTGCGTTGCCGCTCACACTGGAATTGGCCCATGAAGCCCAACTCTGCACAGCGAATCGGTACTTATGGCGCCTGCAGGGGTACGCCCAGCGGACATGTGTGCCTGGCATTTCGGCCGGCGGCTGTCTTTGCTAAACTCGCATGAAACAACGTCTCGTCGCCCGTCATCCAATCAATCCGGCATCGCGCCCGAGAACTGAGAAGTTGCCATGTCCCTTCCACTCTCGACTGTTCACTTTGTTTGTAACCCTGAGCAAACCTCCCCCGTCTACCATACCATAGACATCCCTACCTCGGATCCCGTCTGGACCTCTCAATGCTTGAATATTCGCCTCCTGCTCCGCCAACTTTGTACTTTTGCCGCCCTCCCATAGGTTCGTTGCGCCTGAATTGCTTGCCCTCTACTTGAACAAGCTGCAGCAGTTCGACTTTCAGCGCACGATTGGATGAAAGCGGCCCACGGCATGTTCATGCCACCCATGTCTGTCATGGTCTCTGCCCTCTAGACCCTCCGTCGTCTCGTCTTTTGCACTTTGCCGAGCTGAGTGTCACGGGTGTATCTTCTTCGACGATCTGGCGAGCGCTACAGGTTATCAGCAGCTCCACGATGAAGATGGTGTCACTCTCACGCAGCGAGGCCACTGCTGCCCGACCCATACCGTGACAACGAGAGAATGACCGACAGACAAAGTTGTTAGCTGCTCTGGGCTGCGCGTGCTCGATCAGGGGTCTCATTGAAACCACGTCTAGTTGCCGCATGGCGTCGTCTGGAACCTCAACCGCAGGAAGCACACAGCACCTCGTCCCGCTATCACGCTCTCGAGTCCACCATCTGCGTCTCTCCATGATCCCGTCCTCTATCCCGCATATCCTATTTACCCACACCCCAGTATTCTACTTCTATACCGCCCGGGACGTCGAGGGATCGTCCAAGCCGTTCGTGAGAGAACCCATGAACGCTCCATCGTCTCCCCTCCATCCCCCACCCCCCATGCTGAGTCTCCGCCGATGCATCCCGGCCCTGATGGCCCTCTGGCGCTGCTAGAATGATTGGTTGCTGGTTGCGCGAAACTTTTGGCTGTGATTCGAAACGGCGAATGGAGAGGGCCACCGGGCAGGCTCCCTTTGGTCAAATTGGACCTGACTTTCTTCTTGCCTCGTCGCTGGGATGACAGAATCCCAGGTGACGTGCAGGAAGACAAGGAATAAGGGCACTGCTCGGAGCAAGGTACGGAGTTACTTACCTATCTTTACTTCAGGTGCTTTGCATTACTTTTCACCCCATGTTTCGTTAAGCTCAGGTCGTGGGACAAGAATCCATAGTCAATCAGGGTCCTGTCTGTATTAAAGGAGAAGGAGCTCCCGTCCCTCCTTCCTTTGACGTCGAACCTACCCACCGGTCCTTTCTGGCAGGAGCTCCCTTCCCTCTTTCCCCATCGAACAGCCTTGAACAGATTCTGTTCTTGGGCACCTACTAATCCTGTTCGCCTACAATCTTTCCCTCCTCATACTCTCGTCGCCTTGTCTCCTTCCTTTGTGAAGACATCAACACTTTCTCTATAACGCTAACTCTCCTGGACTGGTTTCCGGGAATATTTCCTACTCGTCTCTAATCGTACCCTCGCGCTCGATACTCTACCATCGAATCACCAGTCGCTTGGATTACCTCGTCAGCTTGGACTGACCGAAGTTTTGCTACGGACCTCATCGCTACCGAGCTCATTACCAGCCGCTATTCACTCAATACTCTCCTTACTTGTATGGTGGTTCGCCCTTGGTCGATCTCGGACTCGTCACTAATGCTACCCCAGGACCTCGATACTCTTCACCAGAGCTACCGAGTACTCAAACACATACGGCTGCCTTGAAAAACCGAAAACGTCGCAATTGCTGTCCTTCAACTACAATCAAAAAATGTTCAACCTCTCTGAAAACTCCAGCCTTCGTGGCTCAGGTCACTTGATCCTCAACGTCTTCCGAGCGTTCAATATCATCGGCCTCTTGGCTGTCAGCGCCGCCACCTGGACCATGATCGTTATGTCCATTCTCAAGGGCAACTTTGCCTTCTTCGATTCGGCCTCCCGCTTCTTCACCTTCTGCTTCGCCATTTTCCTCATTGTCTCCGAGCTAAACGTCTTCCGCGCCTACTTCATGCGCAACTGGCCGACCCTGTCCCCCGAGCATGGCCTCAGCTGGCTGGGAATCGCCATGGTCGTCATGGGCTGCCACATTCTTGGGGGTATCACGGTGCCCGCCTACTCTGTTGAGACTATTGGTCTTCCTCTCTGGCGTCTCATCCTCGCCTCGGGCATTCTGGCCATCACGTTTGGTTTCTTCAACATCATCTCGTCCATTGTCTTCCGGGATGGCAGCAACGGCATCAACGCCCGCAACATTCGCAGTGACGGCACCCTTGCCTCCGGCAAGAACTCGTACGCTGACGGATACTCTGTCAGAAGCAACTCGATTCGCAACGAGAAGCCAAACAACAAGTTCAAGCGCCTCACGCAGAAGTTCACTCCTTGGAGAAAAACCAACGACGATACCAGCCCTCGTCCCAACATCAGCCACCCTATCGCTCACGATGTCGAGCAGGGCCACGAATCAGAGCCTGACTACGATGAATCCCGCCGCAGCCCCATTATGCCCGATATCTCTCGTCCGGCTACTGCTCTGCACCCCGCCATGGCTGGCCACCGTCATACCAAGTACAGCCTGGCCAGCAACGTGAGCCGCTTCTAAAGAGTGGCGGATGTTGCTCGCACACGACATTCTTCTATGTCTCGATGAGATTGAAATCAACGGACTTCACAGCAGCCTTGGTATTACAGAATATACATCCCTCTTAGGCAGGGTGGAACGGCGTTTCACGGATGATTTAGTTTGGCTTTGAAAAAATACCCGACACGACGGCACGGTGTACGGCGAGGAACATGAGATTTAGGAATCTTTCTTCACTGATCATGACCAGCAATCGATTATCAGGCATTAAACAGAAGTAGATGCACGATTGAGGGATCAGTCATAATTATAAAGCTTTGTTATCAATTCCGTCTTGACCATACGCCGTAATAATGAGAAACACTGCCCTTTCAGGTGTCTGACGGGGAGTCTATTTAGGAGCATCGCAAGCCTAGGGGATGTAAGAATTGAGGTCGTGGGCTTTGAGAGAGTGACCTAAGGGAATCATCACACGATGGTCTCCGCAGTCGTATCCATTTTGAATCGCTACCAGTCCCCACACCGTCGAAACCCTGGTTGAAATTTTCAGTACAGAAAATGCAGTTGAAAGGGGCAACAGTCCACTGTGTAAGTTGCACATTGAGTTGTAGTATTCGCCTTGTACACATTATGGCAGGACAGAAGTAATATTAATGAGGGCGGGAGAAACATCCTCGTTGCACGGATGAGATTTAGACACAAGAACAGAACGAAATCGCATGTAGCACTAGGATCGAGTAGAGGAGACAACTTTTGTTCAAGTGTATCACATTGAAATCACATAATTCATCATTTGTACGCCGAGCCCTCCAAGCTTTTTTCAAGTTAAGAACCTCGAAAAAGTTGTGTTCCATTTTTCGTATCGATTGAGCCTTTTTGACCTCTGGGACTCAAGCCAGAGGAAGAAGAACACTCCAGCGCATGATATCAAGTGCTTTCCCAAGTCGTGAAAGTAGTGGCCAAATCCCGAATACCTTCCATGATGATGATGATCCACCGCCGTCGTCGTGTCCTCCGCGAACACCACACCTGGCAGCCGAAGCCGTACTCGTAGTAAGACAGTCGTGGTACGCGAGTGGCCCGGTAGCCTTTTCAGAATCGTCCAGTGCGAGTGGGCGAAACCGTTTACCGGTAGCGCCACAGGGACAGGGTGTTGTGGCGCTTCCAGGTCTTTCTGCGGCCGGCCTGGGTCTTGTTGTAGCGGTGGCCCTTGTTGAGGCCGCGGGACTTCTTGCCGGTGGCGGTGAGACCGCGAGCCTCGCGGTGCTTGTGGACGGGGGCGACGATCCAGTTGATGCGGGGGTCCTGGCGGATGGCCTTGTGCTGGGGGTCGACGAGGATGACCTCGTAGTACTTGTAGGTGGAGTCCTGGTTAACCCAGTACGAGTTGAGGACGCGCAAGTTGGCGCAGCGGCGGCCGACACGCTCCTCGGCGGTGGAGGCGAGGGAGCGCTGGTACTTGAGCTGGTTGACACCCTGGTTGGTGGGCTTGCCTGTATGATTCCATTCCCGTTAGCAAATTCGTCCCTCTCGCTGGCAAGAGTGTCGTATGAGGGGGAACCAGCTCGGTCCTCAAGAGACGCAGACTGTTTCCCTCTCGTTAAGGATTCGCAACGTACCGAAGGTGGCACCCTTGGCGACGGGCTTCTTGCGGCCTCCACGGCGGACGCGGGCACGGTAGATAACGTAGCCCTGCTTGGCCTTGTAACCGAGGCGGCGAGCCTTGTCGGGGCGCGAGGGACGCGAGGCGCGGTGGATGACATTCAGCTGTCGGAGCTATATTGATGCACTCTCAGCAAATGTTCAACGAGTGTATAGCAGGAACGCAAAGTTTTCCCCCCAAGTCTCCACTAGTCCCTCATGATACCCTCAAACCGAGAAATTTTGAACCTCGAGACCCCTCAATAGAAAGGAATCCAGCATCGAAAATTTTCGGGTTCGGGGGTTGATCGAGAGAGAAGCGAGATCGAGGAGAATTGAACTTTGTCGTGCGTCCACATGGTATCGGAATCGGGTGGTTTCAACGTACTTCCCAGCAGCGAACACGCAGAAGGAAGCGCATCACATCGGACTGCTTCTTCTTCTGGAGCTCTTCGACATACTTGAGGGCACCCATTTTGACTGCGGCGACGGCGTCAGGTTAGCCTCTTCGGTTTTGGTAGATGTGGTGATGATTGAGAAAAGAAGAGAGCGACAAAGGTTATCGAAGAAAAGGAACGGGGGGAGGGGGGACAAACCAGCTGTTCACGTAAAATCCGGCTGCCGAGGTTTTGGTGGTGGTGTTGATGAATTGGACGACAATTGAGAAATGTTTGAGTGGAAGGGGAAAAATCGAGGAAGGGTAGAGTTTGTGCGGTCGTACTAGTCCTGAAACGGCTAGCTCAGCTGGGGCTGGGCTTGCCCCGAACCTAATTATGGGGCTCGCGTCTCGGTGTGTGGCATTCCCTCGGTGAAGTGAGCTCGGTGTGCTTAGGCGTAGAGATGGAAGGATTTCTTCTAACAGGCACATTTAGGGAAACTGTGGGACCAGTATGATTCTTCGCAGCCATGAACGGCCTATCGGTGAGACTTTGACTACCTCATAAGTTGATGATCATTTCGATTTCGACTTACACGCTCATCGCCATTCGGTGCAGATTTTATTTCTAAAGTCTACCCTCCCTGCCATTTCACAAAATCTGGGAAGGGTCTAGACGGAGAACGGCAAATGAGTTTGCAATGTCTCCGTCATACTCAATGGAAAACTCCAAGTGACTTGCAGCGACGTGGTGATACATGGCTACTAGACTATCAGCCCGTCTCGTCTATCCTACCTTGCGGTTACATTCTTTCATCCAGCCCAGCTTGCCTATTTGTCCAAACCTTTCAGGCTTTCATCTCTTCTCTACACGCACTCTTATTGAATTTTCCAATCCGAAAACATGTTCCAAAACTCTAGGCTCTGAGGCTTACGCTCGAAATTAGCTTCGATGGTCTTATCACGTTCCAGGCAGATGCCATAGGAAGTTCCTCCAAGTCATTGATAGAGATGGTCCTTGAGAGACAGGCAGTGAGGGATGGGTACGTCACAGAAACATTAGAATAGAAAGGCATTGAATTTCCGGCCCTCATATTCTCAAATACCTAAAAGTCGACGGAAAAGCAAGATTTTTCGTACAAGAATCCGACATTGGCCCATTACCCAGAAACACAAGTCCCTTTTTTTTTAGTCTCGGGTTACACCATGCTTGTGTGGAAAAAAAGTAAAAAACAAGTCTCTCTGTCTATGACGGTAGTGCCCTGAGTGGTAGTGAAAGTCTCTCAATCTCCTCTTGAATCTCTCATTCATCATGAATTGGGGGTTGTGCTGGTGGGAAATTAGGCCGTAATTGCAAAGTCTCGAAACAAGCCTGTAGAGTAAAAGTGAAAATGAAGGTGTTTGGGGATCCAGCATGTCTTCCCATTTTTTCGTCCTTTATGTCTTCTTTTTTCTGTCCGAAAGAAGCACAAAGGTCCCGCCAGTTTTTGGCAATTTAAAAACAAAAAGTTTGAAGCCGTCCAACTCCGACAGTGAGAAGAGGAAATAAAAAAAAGTGTTGCCAGACTCTGCAGCCCAGGCTATGCTTACAATGCCACAACCATGCCAATCGTAAAAACGTACGATAAGCCGCTGGGCCGACAGTTGGTAAGAATTCGCCGAACGACGAACGGATATGAAATGCCCGTTGAGAAGGTCGAGTTCGCGGTGGAACATGAGGAACCAATATCGTGGCCGTTTCCAACGTCAGGCGCCTGTATCATCAGCGACTGTTCAAGGAAAGGCCCTGAAATGCGGTAGCCCATTCACTCTGAGTGTTCATCGGGCCCACACCTGACTCATGCGGGCCAGGTCCGTCTGTTCCCGGCTGGAAGCGGGATCGTATCTGATAGTCAGCTGCGCCAGGGAAGCTGTAGCTATCGAGCGACGGAACAACACCAGGGACGTAGGGCATGTTTCCAGGCCTGGGCGCAGTGCCCATGCCGCCCATGTGCGAATAGGGATAATTCGGTTGACCGTAGCCACCGGCCGGACCTCCAGGCCTTTCACCAAACGGCGGGGTGAATGAGTTCTGGAATCCACGGCCAGGTGGACCTGAACCACCGAATCCTCCCGAGTGCTGTTCCTGGTTCTGCTGCTGTTGCTGCTGCGCGGAGCGTCGCTCGGAATTGTTCGATCCACCGCGACCCACGCCAACCGCTCCGGGTCCGACGCCGCTAGGCGCCTGAATACCCAAGGTGGGACTGGCGAAGGATGCCGGGTTGATGGCCGACATCCAGATTCTGGTCTTGTAGATCTTGAACAGATCCGTAACGAGCGAATTGAAGTTGATGTACGAATCAGCGAAGTAGTAGAATGTCAGCTTCTTCCAATCCCTGTGCGCAGTTAGTCTCACCTCTGTTCGTCAGGTTCGTCCAGACACTTACATTTGGAACTCGGCATCGAGAATCTCCATGTTCAGTCCATGCTCCTTGACCTTTTGCATGCAGACTCGCTTGGCCTTGGCCTCGTTGCCCTCCTTGTCCCGCAAGGCGTGGATCTCGTGACTCTGTGCCAGGCGCTTGATGAGCTTAGGCTTAAGCTCTCCAGCATTGGGTTCCTGCATATGACCATGCTGATTAGGCGGGCCCATTCCGCCAACAGCGCTGCCCTGGAGACCATTTGCGGCCGCCATAAGGCCAGCTCCTGTACCATCCTGGGCAGCAGCGGCATTCTGAGAATACATCATCAGCCACTTGTACTGCTCCTCTGCGTAATGCTCCTTGAGCTCCTTGGCAGTTTGCCAGTCGACATTGTCGCGGGCGACAGTGCCCAAGTCAGTTCCTCGATCAGCTTCGACGATGACGAGATCACCGGGCTTCACGGTCAAGCCGGTACCCTCCTGGATGTAGAAGACATCCGCTCTAGCGCACTTGAACAAGACAATGTGAAGCAGCTGGTTGTGGCGCGGCTGCGACATGGCATACACATTGCGATGGGGCGAAGGTGCACGGTTTCCATAAGGAGGGTGCATCGAGTAGGCCGATGGGAAAGTGTTGTTGAACTGCATGCTCTGGGGGGGAGCAGCAAGACCTCCACCGGGAGTAAAGTAAGCAGCTTTATCTATGAGTCAGCTTGATTCATGCCAAAGTAATAGCCCAACTTACCTGTGTTGCCGAGGGGGTAGTTCTGGTTTTCCGAATAGGCCAAGGAATAGTCCTGGGGTTGCGGCTGCTCAGCAATGGGGGTGTCGAGCGCGTTGAAAGACTCGTTGATGGAGCTGATGGAACCTTGGCGGGTAGGAATATCCGCAAATGAGTGCCTGCGGCTCTGCTGGCCTTCAGGACCGCCAAAACCGAGAGAGCTGTGCCAGAATGCCTTCTTAACGTTCTCCAACTTTCTGTTCTCGTACGGCGAGCGGAACCCTGACGCCCCGAACTCGCTCATTCTACGACCCAGAGCTCTTTTCGCCGCCATCTCACTGCCGTCATTGGCCTCATCAAGTTCGTCGATGGCAAAGTCAGATTCCTCGGGAACGGCCTCGCGCAAGGTGTAACCATTACCAAGACCGTACGCAGCTCCGGTGGAAGCTCTAGGACGGAGTCGGTTCTGATACTGCTGCTGCTGCTGCTGCTGCTGTTGCTGCTGTTGTTGCTGCTGCTGCGCTTGTTGTTGTTGACGCAGCATCGCATTCTCGCGAGCAAGCAGCTCGATGGTCTTCGCCTCAGCAGACTGATGCATTGAACTCTGCATTGATTCTGTCGCACTCTCATCGTCGTCGTCATCCACCTCCTTGACCTTTCCAAGCAGGCCTCCCTCGTTCGACATCTCACTCAGCATGCTGGGCCGGGAAGGCCGGTGCTGCAGGCCAGAGTGTCCATGGGCACGTCCGCGACCAAGAATCGTGGAGCTGCTCATAGCGGCCGGAGGCGCGTCGGGTTCCAATTGACCAACTGAGTACGACTGAGAACGGTACGTCTTAGGCGTAGGGTGAAGGGGGATCGCGAAGGGGATTTGAGCATTGGGGCCAGAGTCTCGCGGTGCAGGAGATGTCTGTCCATAGCTATCGGGGTTGAAAAAGGAGCCTCCAGCTGATCCAGGTGGCATAGTCGATGTGGGCGAGGGCAAAACCTCACTCAGACGCGAGGGAGGATCCTTTCTCTCGTTGTTCCAGATACCGGTGCCCCAGGTGAAGGAGGCTCCCGGAACAGGAGCGCGACCCATGACGCCGGATGACTGGGTGTGAGTGCTCCAAGGCGCGTTTCCTTCCGCGGAAGGGGTGCTTGGGTGAGAAGCCGTAGGAGACATGGAGCTGCTCGCGAATGAACCTTTTCGGGGTCGAGGCAGCGGTTGAGTAGTATCGTTGAGCCAAGAAGCTCTTCTGACAGGCTTCTGAGGTTGCGTCTGCTGAGGTGGCTCTTGGCGATGAGAATCAGCCTCGTCGTCTGAGCTGGCTAAAGCTTCAGAGTCGGGCGTTGATCGACGGTTAAGCTTATCAAGAAGAATGGCGTGGCTGTTCACTGCGGAGAAAGTGCCCTGACCCTGTTTGGAAGACGGGCCGGGTTTGGCGTTGCTAGTACTTCCCGTACCAGAACTCATTGTCCACCTATTGTTGCCTCCCGATGGAAAAACGGAAAGTCCGGTCCACTTCTGAGTACCTGATCAATTACTGAAATTGACAGAGGTGAGCTGCTTGATAGCTTTTTGGGGACTTTAGAGAAACGATTTGTTCAAACGGGAGAAAAGTAAGTGATGGGCTGACGAAGCTTGGTCAGGTGTTCTTGAAAGAAGGATGAAAGGCGGTAAACTCCGAATGAGACTAGCAGTTGAGTTAGCAGCTAGGTCATCAAACGTTAAAGGCAAGCGCTGTGAGACAAGATGAAAGAGACGAGTTTCGCCGCAACCAGCTTTGGGTGTCACGGCGAGCTGCGGCTTGCGCTGCAGGTCAAAGCTGACAGCAACTGGCGAAGGGCAGTTGGAAGGCGCCACGAGGTCCGAGCCACGAGCCACGAGCCACGAGACAGAGACGTTCGAGGCCTGGCGCACGAAAGGGTAAAGTGGGCAAATACTTGATGAGAAGACAAAAATGCGAATGTGAGCGAGTACAGAATCTTGTGGTAGACCACGATGTCGAGGTGATCTCGCCAAGGTGCCGAGGGAAGACGGGGATCTGAGCTTGGGCAGCGCTGGGTGACACGCGTGAGGCAGTCGCACTCAGACAGAATCAGACAGACACGACGAAATGTACCCAAGGAAAGGCAGTGGAGCTTGTCTTCGGAGGGTTTTCCGCCAGACAGCAGCAGCCTTGCGACATGAAGCGTGTGATTCGTACAGCAGACGAGTGAAAACAGGGTACGTACCGAACTGCGGGAAACCGGGTAGATCTATCGCCAGGGTATCAAATGTTGCAATTTCTAGATGCTGAGGAAACAATCTGATCGGGTGACCGAGGCGAAATCGATGTGGGAAGGCGCGGCAGAGGCTCGTAGGTGACGACTGATGCGTGGCGCGGCAAGGCGAGTCGGGTCGAGGCGTTATGGAGAAATGCTGCCCTGAGAGGAGTCGCGATGTGCCGTTGCAGGGAAAGAGAAAAGGTAGTCCGCACAGTGACCAGGCTGTGAAGTCGTTGGTCGAAGGGGGTTGAGGGAGTGAGTGAGTGGGAGAGAGTGGGTGAGTGAGAGCGTCGAGAGAGCGAGAGATGGCGATGAAGCAAGATGATTATGGCGCGCGTAAAACGGGAGCCGAAAAAAGCGCGAAAAGTCGTCTAAACCAGTTCGTCTAACCCAGACCCAAAGTTGCCCAAAGGAAAATAATCAACGTGGTGTACGGCGAGGGGTCACGCAGCAAAGCTGGGGCTGTCGTCGAATGGAGAAGCTATGCGTGTGCTGCGCGCGCGTGTTGTATTGTATGCGTATCCGTACCGTCTAGAATCGAGGTGCGATGCCGTTCGTTAGTGGCGGAGGAGGAACGGAATGGTAATGCGACAAGAGTGAGAGCAGGCAGGTTACGCGCAGCCCATTGTCGTCGCGTAGTGGATGAACAGCGATCGCAAAGTGGAATGCGGGTGGAAGCTGTGGATGTAGATGTGGATGCTGGAAGGGGGGATGAGAAAGAAGAATGTCTTGGGCGGCGCCCTCGATCCTTTGGGGTGCGACGGGCTTGAAGGACAGATGAGGAGAAGCACGGAGAGGGGGAAGAAGGAGAACAGACGAGAAGAGTGTTGGAGAGGTTTGAGGAGGATGGAAAGAGGTCACAGTTGTAGTACGTTGACGGAAGCGGGGGAGGAGAAAGACGTTGCGACTGCGACACGAGACCAGAAGCTTGTCCAAGTGGCTGGTGCGTACCTATGAGAGAGAGAAGGGGTCCGGTTCAGGGTGTCCGTAAGGTAAGGTGAGGTCAAGGAATAGGGCCACCAGGCGAGAGTGTGAGAGACAGGATGACTGAGGGGGAGGTAGCTTGCCACCTGACGACACACAAACCGCGGGCACAGTGAGGGTAGTTGAGTTGGGTTGAGGAGAGGAGAAGGGCGACCTGAATGAGTGTGGTGTGTGTGTGTGTGTGTGTGTGTGGAAGTATGGGGTATAGATGGATGGGTGTAGGTAAGGTAGGTATGGGTGGTGTGTGTGTGTGTGTGAGTGAGTGAGTGAGTGGTGTGTGTATGTGCGTACCTATGGATGGATGTATGGTAGGCGGAGCTGGACAAGGTATCCGTAGCTCGCTAATAAGACGATGCGAGGTCAAGAGGTCGTCGTCGCGATGGGAGTAAAGAAGAGACGAGAGGGGGCCCGATCTGAAGAGGTGTTCCAATAAGGTACCTACCACACAAGTAAGGGCAGGGTACCTAAGGCAATGATGGGATAGGGCGTAGTGGGAAAAGAGGCTTAGGTAGTTTGGGTCAGTTCCAGCAAGGCCAAGCAGGTCATGCATTGGAATATGGAGGTAAGTTACCTCGAGGTGAGGTAAAGTAAAAAGTGTGGTAGCAACGGGAGTGCTCCGTAATAATGCAGATGCAGTGTGCGCAGACTTGCAGAGAGAAAGAGACAGAGAGAGCACGCTCAAGTAGAGATGCAATGCAGTCGATATCCAGCTCCAGCAGCTGCTCCAGCTCCAACTCCAGCTTCCCCAGGCCAGGCCAGGCCAGCCAGGTCCAGTCCAGTCCACCCAAGTCTCGGGCTCCCGTCTTCTCTTGGTCCAGTTGAGTTTGGGTTGAGTTGGTGTGTGCCTGTCTGTGTGCGCTGCAAGCCACACGAGCGGCATGCACTGTATGAACAGCACTAACCCCAGGCCAAGGGTACGCACGGAAGAGCAAGCTAAGCCCTGGTTGGTTTTGGTCTCGGGGGGGCAGATGCCTGTCCCAGCCTACCTCAGTGCTCCTAGACCCGAAAGAGCACGGGCAGGTAGCACGGAACCTGGAGGTAAGGTATGCGCCGGAGGCCCTGTACCTGTCGAGGTCAACGGATTGTCAGGGACGGGAGTGTGCGCGCTGGTTGTGGATCAAGTCGACTAATATCGGTGGAGGGGACAAGTGGGCAGGTCCCAGTTGATCATCGTACGGGAGAGTGGGAACGCTTCGGGACGATGGAAGCACAACGGTGATGCTGAGATGGGGAGAAAAACCAAGACAACCTAAGAAAAAGGAAAAAAGGGGGCCTCGGATGAGGTGAGGGGAAAACCATACCCTGCCGACTGCCTTGTGGTGAAGGTAAAGAGTAGGGTAGGTATCTATCTGTCTCTGTATTCGGACTTGTTTTCCCTCACTTCTACTCCGTGCCCCTCTCAAACTTCTGGTAAGGCCGAGGAGCATCCAAAGGAATGCCCGGATAGCAATGGTACCTTGGACCTCCAGCGTAGCAGCAAGGTGGTAGCCGGAAGGCTGCATCCAAGTTGCCTTGCAAGTCGTTGATTTGATGAAGCACAACAATGTTGAACAAGATATTGTTATGCAAAGACTGCCTTGAACACTCCAATGCACAGAACGCATCAAATATTGGCGATATTTGATGGCATCCATCATGGCGAAGTGAAAGAAAAGTGCACTCATTTTCCGATCCACAGAATCGACCACTTGGTCGCCGCGCATGTATAGTGGGGTGTAGCAAAAGCTGGGACTAGGAATGAAGAGCATTCAGACCGCCACTGGAGAAAGAGAGAAGTAACAATAAGAAGAGAATCAACGCGTTGACTGTGAACAGCACTTGCTGAAGTCTGCGGGATATCGTAGAGGGGACAAGGTCCTCCTGTTGGTCTGGCAAGACCTCTTTGTATTGAGGTTGCCCCAAGAAAGTAGTGATGTACACCTTGCACTGCTTGCTTGTTGAAGCAGGTAAAGGGGGAAGAAGGTACCCAATCACCTGCGAGATGTGTAAGAATCATGGAACGGCAGCTAGAACAAGGAGACACACTCTTTGCGTTTTTCTTTTCTTTCTGTGGCAGCTAGAGGGCTCCCCCCTTCCCGTCAAAGAGTTTTGAGTGGCCCAGGTGCAATCCAAGAGGGTGTGCAGCGGAAAGCGAGACGACGGTGTGGTAGGGCCCAAGAGAACAGCCTCGACACCCTTTGCAAGCCAAGGTACCTGCTTAGGTGGATAAATTTGCAGGGTGGCAGCAAGCGGGAGCCAGAATAGCCCAGACGACGAGGGCAGAAAAAGTGGAAAGATGGAAGGAAGTTATCCAAGAACTGCTGCTAGAGAAATCCGGTTGCCAAAGTGAGGTATGGGTGTGGTGTTGTACTTCTCCATTGGTATTTCCGTACAGAGAACGGGTATGCAGGTACTTGGTGCAAGAGAATGGGGTTCCGCGAGTAGCAGGCCGAAAGTGGAAAAGACGTATAAGGGATGGCAGCTCTGGCAATGCAATAGTAGCTCGAGAAAAAGAAGAAGTGTAGCCGTTGTAAAGTCCGCCTGCCACTATACCTCATATGTGCGGGTGGTGCCAAGTTGAAATTTTACTATCTTCGTATCCAAGTAAGGTAATAGGTAAAATGCTGGAAGGAAGATATCTCAGTCTGAAAATCCTCCAAACGCAATGTCGTCGAGCATGGAGGGCAGGACAAACAGGCTGGACGGAGGTGCCTGCCATGCCTGTCTCTCTGGCGGCACAGTGTGACCAAAGTGCCCGTCTCAAGCGGTGGATCCGGCTAACCGTCCTTGGTCATTCGCAGGTACGTACTGCCTAGCATCTTCCCGATTCCCCACACTGTTCTCCAGGCAAATCCCCACCTTTTGCTCAATTCTACTGCCAATCAAAATTCAGGAAACACAGGGATGGGTGGACTAGCAAGGCCAGGCCGGGCCTGTCAGGGCTCAGGGGTTGTGGCTAGTGGGGCCGCCCGTCTGCAAGTGACCAACCAGATCATGTCCTCCAGGTCTTTGCTTCTTTGTTCACCCAACAGCAACTAGAGCAGGAGCTGCCCCTTCAGATCGTGGGTTTCGGGGGCCAAGAGGGAAGGAAGCGGGGAAACAGAGCCTACCGGACTGGACTCTGGTTTCCATTATGACAGACAGATGGAATCGAAATTGGAAACAAGCCATCAAAGGTGCCTGGTGATAGGTCTTCGTACCTACCTACTAACAGCATGCACACTACCTACGAAGTACATGGGAGCCTCTCGCGACGTCTTGGCTCCTCCCCGTCCACCCGAATCCATGGTGGCACCTCGACGGGGACATCTTGTTTCCACCTCAGCGCTTCCTCTTTCATTTGCTCTCTTTCTCGCTAGTTCATGACTGGACCTCTGTTCGTACATCGATGCTACCTCGGTCTGCATAATTACATACGCATCAAATCCTCACTACTTCGTCGTGCTCCGGCCGAGACCTCGATATACAGTAGACTCGGGCGACAAGTCGCGGCAGACGCAGCACCGGCATACAACAATACCGTATCCATATTGATACCTCGCTACTCCGTTCTTAATCAAGACCAGCCTCGACGACTAAGAAGCTTCCCGGATAAAGCGGGTTGCACTGCCATCTCCTATGGTCAATCCTTCATCCGCGTCTGCAGAAAATGATGGCACTTGCGCATAAGATTCTTTCGAGTCCTACAACTACAAATCACCTCAATCACCACCACCCCGCTCATGACATGCCATGCCTGCAGAGAAGCGTTGTGTGATACGTCTGCATAGTACGCCCATGTACCCCAGTCGACGGCGGCACACGCATATACTTCATATATTCGCCAGCGCGACGTACTTCCTACATTACATTGAAGGTTTTGTCTCTATATATTCCGGCGCTACCGTCATGTTTGCACATCCGATGTTCCCTTCGGCCCACCATTCTTCCGTGGCCCTGGGGGGGGGGGGGGATCTGAGGGCTAAGAACAACTTCTAAAGATGCGACTATCATTCAGCGAAACTATACTATAGAAACAACTAGGAAAACCAGCGTGAGCGAGGAACGAGCTTTTCCGGATCGCCGACATGGATACTACCTGCGGTCAGAGTGGTCCCCGACGATGCCGTTAACACTGCAGCTTTCTTCTTGCATGCTTTCCCTCAGCCTCCGGGCATGAAGTGGCCATCTGACCTCTATGCGGCTGTAACAGGCTGAGCCCATTCGCCCATCGCCGATCCTCCAACCTTTAGCGGCTTTTCGCCCCTTGATCAACAAATGGCCAAGTCCAACTTCGGTCAGCGGTGGCATAGCGCTGCAATCAGGAGGAGCATATTCGAACCACCAGCAAGTCGAGCCAGCCAACCGGTTGACTGCATCCATCGTCCTAAGTGCCCAAGAACATCTGGTGGTCTCGCCGTTGCAGGGTCTCACCCTTCTACTACTTGGCCTATGCCGCGGACGTACGTGAGACACAGTCGTGATCCAAATACGTCTGTTTCTTGAACGCAACATAGAGCACGCGCCATCATGTCCGGTAACACTTTGTACGGCAGCGGGAGCCACGGTCGATGTTCGCATGGCGGTTTCCCTGGAAAGTTTAGAGGTTTGCCGTTGAAAGTTGCAAGGGTGGCTGTAATTCTGCAGCTTGCCATCGGTCCTCATCCCTCACCACCCCGCACTAGATCCATGTTCTACAAATGTCCGTGGGCTCACGTTCCGCTACAAACAAGGCGACAAGGTACAAGGAAACGTCTTTCAGTCTACGCCACTTAATATCAGTATGAGACGCCTCCAAGTTGCTGAGACCCTGTTCCACAAGTATCAGCTGAAGAGGAGTCAAGGTCCCAAGTGCCATGATGCGAGAAATCTGGAGCCACGGCCGCTACTACCGGCAAAGGGGGAGAGGACTACGACCCACGAGATGACGGACCAGCTTTTGCACTGAGTATCGCCGGTCAATGACCTATAGGAGACTATAACTACCTACCATCTCTGATGCCAAAGGGAGGCACCACTAGAGGCAGAGGTGCATGTGCAGATGCAGGCAGAAGGTTTGGCGATGGAGGTCTGGGTTCAGGGCACTTCTCCGAGACCGAGGAGGGGTAAGGATCTGTGGAGTAAACGGGCTGCTGCAGCATGTCACGCGCGCCATGCTCAAGCTAACCTCCTTCATCTTCAAAGGCTTCTTCGATTTGACTGTCTCACTGACCTCACAGTGGCATCATCCAGACTCTAGGCGTATGGCACGGGTCGGAACTTTCGATATCGAATCAGATGTGAACCCGGGTAAGCAGTATTGACGACGATGAAGGAACGCACTGCCGGCAACCGGTGGGCGGAGACAATGTCTGGTGCGTCTTTGAGATAAATGCGACCACGGATGAGGTTCCGCCTCTAGGTCGACGCACTACTAGATGCGCAGAATCACGCATTTCGATTCCATCGACCAGCTATGAGGAGAAAATGAACGCATCAGACATTGGAGGGTTTCCTTTGGCCATTTGAATACCTTTCTACTCCTGAAATGCAGCCTGTCTATCAACCACACCCTGGTAAGAGTGAGACTGAGCGTCGCGCTTCAGTTTTGGACGATGCGCCGAGCTTGAGACCTAGCAGCCCGATCTATATCACGTATACGAAGATGACGAGATATACCCAGGTATTCTCTGCAGTTGATAGGATGATCTGGTGGTCTACAAATGCGACCATCAAAGACGGCAACGAAACGCAACGTACCGCACCGTCACTGGAGATCGACGACACCGATGGAGGGCGAAAGTCAAAATCAGCCAGGGGGCTTTACCCCGGATTATCATCTTGTCATTAAACTCAACCGTGAGCGGCTGCTGCAACGGCTCCCCAAGAAGCCAGAAGTCAAAAAGTGGCCAGAAAACCGTCTGAGCGGACGTCAAACATTCACAACCTGGGAGCACCTATCCGTACGCGGATCTTGAAGGGAATCATCTGGAAGTTTGACCTTGGAATGTTGGGTTTCTTCGAAGTTGCTGCCCACCAAGCGGCGCTACTGCAACTAAAGACGGATACTTAGGGTCTCCAAGATCGGTCCTCTCCTGGCCCACCTGGCGCGACCGCAACTGTTCCGCTCTTGCATCTGGTCTGCCTCAGATTACAGTGTAAGTCGGCATCAATACCATGGGTTGCTGTTCGCAACTAATTCTGTACTGCGATATTGTAGCAACGTCAACAGGGGCCTGCCAATCGTTTTCTAGGGGGCACTGGTGGTACTCGGTGCGGAGGCAGAGACGGGACAGGCATGCACCCGGCAGACTGGCATGATGATGAGGAGATGCGGCACGAGATCAGCGGAAGTCAAGGAACCTAAACTTGACCGAGCAGAAAAGACGAGCCAGGAATTCGGTGGGCCGTTGACGTTGACCTCCGAGGCCTGTTTAAGGAGAGAAAGAGGGGTGGGAAACAAGACGGAGATGGCCGTTCTGATGAGGTACGGCAGACGAAAGGGAGTGAACGTTAAAACCACTCTCAGAATTGCTCAACCGTGGGGACGTCAAGACGCAAGAGAGTTGAGGGGTTTCGATGATTCCATGAGGGGTTCCTGTACGGGAACGACCACCCCCGGCCCCCCGCCCTGATCCGCTGCAGCAACCCTTGGTTGGGGCCAGAGTCCAATCAGGACGAGGGCAATAGGGAAAACCCTCCGCCAACCCTGCTGGGCCTGCGCATTTCGTTACGACGGATACTGATCTCGAACGCGGCTGGCTAGGGTTTAGCAGGCCATGGATGATCTTTACTCGCATTGTCGACGGCATTTGTCTGAATTCTGCAATCTGACTTGACGCCGCCGGTGGTAGGGTTGTGCGCAACAGGCCCTCATAGGCTCGCCCAGATCGTCATCCATCTAGACCTAGACCGGCCCCGGCTCGGAACTTGACTTTTTTTCTTTCCTTTACGTTCGAGGCGACGCAGCCCATTCCGGGTCAGTGAGGCATCATATCCGACCGAACACGAGGCTCAGCGATAGCGGTTTGCGAGGTAGGTCTCGGACCAGGTCATTCATTATCTGTGCACACCTCGACTATGCGAGGCTGGCGTAACCCTACGTAGACGTGGACGAGGCTGCGATGAAGGAATAGCAGTGTACGCTTTTGGTAGTGGGTATTGTCTCCGTCACCGGGTTGAAGCCGGATGAAACGTTTCTCTTTAATTATACAGCAGTTCTACAGGTATCGTGCGCCTCCTCGATATCTTATTGTTTCGTCATTCTGAGAAGTGTTTGGGAACCACTTCTGGACAGTCTTCCTCATATCGCATTCGAGCGTGCTACTGTTTATGCCGCGGTCGCCTCGGGTCCCTTTTGGGACTTGAGCTTCTCCTCAAACTTTGCAAATTCTTGGATGGCAATCTCCTCCTCCTGGTCGAGGATCTGCTCGACGGACTTGACCTCCTCAATCTGGATATGCCAACGTCAGCACGTATGATCTACGGTTATTCGGGGGGCACTTTGCAGGAAATCTCCAGGAAACCTCCCAAGAACCACAGATGTTGAGTCAACTTACATAATGCATCAGCATGCTCTCAATACCATTCTTCAACGTCACGGTGCTAGAATCGCACGTCCGGCACGCACCGCGAAGCTTCAGCAGCACGGTACCCTCGTCCGTGAACCCGCGGAACTCGATATCGCCGCCGTCCTCCTGGATAGCAGGCCGTATCCTCGTCTCGAGAAGCTCCTTGATCATGCCGACAACCTCGCTGTCGTTCTCATCGTACGCCAAACTATCGGGCTCCTCGGGGGCGCCGTCGGCGGCCGCACCGACACCGCCTTCCTTGTCTGCCGAGACGGTGACGATGGTCTGGCCCGAGGTGATAGCCTCGGTGATGAGGGCGAAGATCTCCGGGCGGATGTGTGCCCAGTTCGCGTCGGGGGATTTGTTGACGGTGATGAAGTCGGCGCCGTAGAAGACCGAGGTGACGCCGTCAATGTTCATGAGCTGGGCGGCGAGCGGGGACGGGTAGGGCGGCGCGATGGTGGAGCGCGGGTTGAGGTACTCGATGAAGGGGGTGGAGAGGGTGTCGGGGAGGATGCGGTGGTTCGGGAGGAACTTTACGGCGTCTGGGTTGGGCGTGTTTTCGGTCTGGATGAAGATTGTGCGGACGGCGCCGGTGCGGGCGGCAAAGGGGGATTGTAGCTGGAGGGATTGTTGGTGTCGACTTGTTGTTGCCGTCGGGCGGCGTTGTGATGTTTGGTTGTTTTGGAGGAAGCCGGTGTGTACGCTGGCGAAGGATCGCGATTGTGAGGGTCTGGAGGTGGCGAGCCTCGATGTGCGCGCGACAGCGCGGAGGGCCGTCCTCGTTGCTCTGTAGGATGACATTGTGGCGAAAGATTTAATGTGTTTGGTGGCCGTCGGGGTCTCTCCGATCCGATGATTCGTCGCTATCGTCGTTGTTGACCGAATATACAATGTCGAGGGCGAAGGTTTTTGGTCGTCCAAGAGTGAGGAGAAAAGTCGTAAATGTTGTGGGAAGATGTATTGTCGAAAATGTTGATTATTCAGACGTATCCGTACAAATTTACCAAACCTCACACCTCGGCATTACATCCGGTGACGGAACCTTTGAATTTTGACAGCAGGCAAATTACAGCGCGAGGAAAAAGGTTGACAAAACTGGAAAGAGCTTTCCACTTTTTTTGCACATGCCTCTCAATTCCGAGGCGTTGCATTACCAATCATCGAGGCTCTCTGCGGGAATTGGTCAATTTTGGGCCCTGTCCTTTCTTGGGGGTCAGGGTCAGTGAACGGTGGACGGTGGACCACTCAGTCAGTGCCAGGGGGGGTTCGGACAGCTGGAGAAGAATGACGCAGAAAACTGCCACTCATGGAACCCCTCGGGTTGGTCCGTGGAATTCCCGATTTCCATGAAGTGAAGGCTTTTGTGGGGAGCTCGGGGACAGCTAAGGTAAGGTATTTTGGCGGTCAAGGGGCTGTTCACCGCCCAAGGTTTTAAGGAACCAAGGTATTATGGAGGAAAACGCCCCGCCGGAAAATCGTCAAACGGACAGACGGCAGAAAAAAGTTTCGAAAAGGAGCCCAAAGCAGAGAAGTCTCTCGCAACCCAACTGGCATAAAAAAAGGAAAGAAGACAGAAAGAAAAAAAGAAAAGAAAAAAGGAACGCGGGGTTATCGTTACTCAAAGCGTCCAACGACGTTATCTCGATCCTTGACCACCTTACATTACCTACCTATCCGTACCCTGAATCGCAAAGGCTTGTCCTTACCCTTGTCTCTAGTCAGCACTTTATCCGTATTTACTCTTTTTTTTTTTTTTTTTTCCTTTTCGGAGAGCGACAGAGCAACCATTGAACATCGACGCAACATACCCGACAACGGAGAGCAACTTCCCAGCCAGCAAACGGACACTCTCCCACGACACTCGTTCTTCGCCCAGCGACAACCTCCTCCAACCCCCCCCTTCCCTTCGCCCTCTCCAGAACCGAGAAACAGTCGACCGAACCGCCGGCTTCCCTACTCCTCCTCCTCCCAAGATGTCAATCCCAGACGACACCTCCACCAACGCCGCCCCCCCGACATCCCCCAAACGCGCCGCACAAGACGACCTAGCAACCGAACCCGAGTCCCGACCCCCCGCCGCGAAACGGTCCCGCGCAACGAGCCCCTCGCAACAAGACGACGACGACGATGGCGAGGCAAAGACGAGGGCTACGACGGCGGCGATGGCGAATGCGTCACTGACGGCAGGTGAAGGCGAGGGTGAGCCGGGTGACGGTGACGGTTCAGCAGCAGCAGCAGCAGCAGCAGCAGCAGCAGCTCCCACGGCGCAAACGACACAGGCACAACCCGCGGCAGGAGCAGCAGCAGACGAGACGCCAGAGGCGACAACACAGCCTCCTCCCCCGTCCGCGCCAAAGACAAAGATGTGTGGTGTATGCCACGAAAAAGAGGGGAAATACAAGTGCACGCGCTGCGCATTACCATTGTACGTACTTTTTTCACAAATATGCTCGAGTCTGTTTCATGGCGTTTTCTTCAAAAGTACTCATTCTTCATTATACGTGGCTTGTTTCTCGTTATATACATTATCTTTACTGACTTGCGGGCTTCCCCTTTCTCCCTCCAGCTGCTCCGTCCCGTGTAACAAAACGCACCGCGAGAACCACCCGCCCGATCCCGAACCGGCGCCGAAACCCGCCTCGGCCGCCATCGAGCCCCCCGCACCGAGCGGCGGTGCCGCCGCCGCAAGCGACCCAAGGAACCCCTTCAGCGTCCTCGACGACTCGGACCAGCTCCGGTACCTCTTCCGACGGTACCCGACGCTGCAGGCGCGACTCCTCGAGATCTTCGCCGCCACGGAGCCGCCGCCGGAACTGCAGTCCACGGGGAGCAGCCTCAACGACATGATGAAGGCGCGGGCTTTGGCGGCCGCGAACCCGAAAAAGGAGCAGTGGACGCACGACGTCGGGATCCGCAAGGGGAAAGAGGCGCTGCGGAGGGCCAGGGCCGCCGACGGCGAGGACGGCGAGGGCGTGAGGGAGTACGTCGAGCTCATTAACCACCTCATGTCGCAGGCGAGCGCGGCGGCCGAGGCGGAAGAGGTGATTAGGAAACAGGCGGCTGAGAAGGATGCCGAGCTGATTAGACGCCTCATGACGGAGGACCGCGGGTGAGAGGGCGTTTTGTGGTTTTGGATTGGGTTATGGTATGATTAAGGCGGGCGGCCTGCGTGTATTATGCGGCGGCCCTGTGTTGGATAAGGCGTACGGATACACACGTTCGACCGCGAGTGTGCTGCAAAACCGCGCCGTGTATGCATAGATGGTATCGATCATCAGGTAAGGGTCCTATTTACTCCCTTGACAAAAGTTTCCTTTCGGAGCTCAGTGGTTGACTTTGAATCGCGCAAAGAATCCGCTCTTGGGCGACCTCAAGGCGGTGTCGGACGGTGGGCTGTTGTCCCGGGAGTGGTTTTCTTCCCGCCCGTGTCTGGTGAGGGCTCCGAGTTTATGCTTCAGAGCCCATATGGAATCCGCCTTGCGCAGCGACGGCTTCGTCTTCGGCTGCGGCTGCGCTTCGTCGCTTTGGGTCCAGTCCACGCGGTGCTCATAGGGGTTGTGATCCGCCGCCTCGGGATCATCAAGATGATATGGTGAAGAAGCACCAGATTCAAAGGGGAGGAGAATGTCGCCGGTTGTAGCCCGCCTGGCAGATCTGGTGTGGTCAATCTCACCGGCCCGGCCAACACCCAGCGGTCCTTCAATGGTGTGTCTGTGGTGGTTACGGTCACGGTGCGCGCGGGAGCTGCCCAGCTCAGCCATTTCCGGAATCTGTTCGTGGGTGATGGGGGCGCGGTCCTGATGCCTCTCGCGGTGGCCTTGGGCAATCCTGAGGGCCGTCCTCGACAACTTGCGAACGAGACCCTTGCTGTCCGACGTCTCGGTCGTCGTTGTGCGCGAGAACTGCGCCGCGGCGAACTGTGGGATGAAGGGGTGCTTGTCACCGTCAGAGCCTTTGCGTTTCGAAGACGAGTCCTTTCCGCCAGACTTGGAGCTGCGGGTGTCTGCGTCGGACGTCTTGGACTTTGACCTTGCGGAGCTGCCAGAGTCCACCCTCTCCTTGGTTGGCTTTACGGTAGGCTGCGCAGGTCTGGTGGTGGTGTTGGTGGTGGACTGGCCGGGCTTGAGTGACCCTTGATCGAGATACTCCCTAGCCAAGCTTGCATGCTGTGGGTGACCGTCTTGTAGCCCGTTGAGGGCTGGAGCTGGTGCTGCCGGTTTGGACGGCGCGGTGGCCTCCGCCCTGGCTCTCCTTCTCTTCTCGGCGTGAAGCTTCTGATCGGCAAGGACCTTGACGAGTTTTTGAGACAGTTCCTCGGGGTCGAAAGGCATCGGCTGCGAGCACCGCTGTCTCGGCCGAGGAGGGGCGATTGGCTTGATGGGCTGAGCTGCCGCCGCCGTCGGCTGATCACGAGGGTAGCTCATGTTGTATAACATGTTGATCGCTGAAATGGAAACTACTCCACCGATACTCGGGATCAAGGTTCCAACTAGAGATTCGAATCTTTGAAATTCCGGAATGAATGTGAATGACGAGGCTCAGTGCCGAGTTTGTTAGAAAACAAGACGTAGTCGCAAAAAGCGTTTCCGGACGGAGGGCGCTTTTTATGTATGAATGGAGATGCTCCAGTGGATAATTGAGTGAACTGAGAGAACGCGGGGGTGGGTTGATCGTCAGAGCAAGTCGGGTCGGGCAGTTAAGGTTGTTTGTTTCCTGGCAGGGGTAGTAGTCATGTAGGTAACATCCGTTGCCAAAAAAAAAAAGGCTTGCTTTCCTTTGACGTGAATGCCCGGTTGAGAACGCCCCTGTGGGTGAGAGAGAAAAAAAAGATAGATGAAGAAGGATCTACAGTTGGGAAGTTGAATGACCCTTGGGTTCAACAGCGGTCTCGGGGTGTCCTGGGGTTATGTATATGTCATACGACCGGGACGTAGGAACTGGACAAGCAAGCAAGTAGCACGCGGGCTCAATCCAAGGCTCAAGCGAGCGAGATGCACCACCGTCCGTCTGGACCAAGGCAGGTGAAGTGGGTCGCAGAGCTCTTCTTCCTTTCGCGGTTCCAAGGGTCCTGTCGTCCTGTCGGCGATTGGGAACGTCCCAGGCGCTGGACCTGCGTTTTGGGGGCTATTGGTGCGTGCGTGTCGTGCGTGCCGGAGTGCGGCGGTTGGAAGGTGGTGAATAACGTCGGGCAAGGTGTCTGTGTATGTGTGTGCGTATGTGTGTGATGTGAGGCACGCAAAGGTCGATTAAACAGAGACAAGTAACAGTGACAGAAGAGACAAGAGACAGCAAAAGAACATAAAAAAGGCGGAAAAGATGCGAGAGAAGATGTCGGCGGTGGTGTGCGTCGCTAGTCCCGCAGGGTCCCAGACAATATGTACCTCACGGGGACAAACTTCAGACCTGCCACCAAGCGTGCTATCTCCTCTCTGTGTCTTTCTCTGATGCCTCTCCGTATGCGCGCGCGGTGACGGCGAGAGAATGGGACGGGAGCCTGGTCTGGCTGAACTCGGACGACGGAGGGTGTGGCTTTTGTGGGTGGTGTCTGGCGCAACAAGGATTTGGAGAGACAACACACTCGACTTTGCGTGGTGTTTGTGTGTGTGTGTGTGTGTGTGAGAAATGCGAGGGCGATCTAGCGAAAGACCGAGGAAAGAGATGAGAGACCAGAGAAGGCTGAAGAGTCAAGAAAAAGTGACTGAGAGGGAGAAGTGGTCGGTAGCGAGAAGAGACGGGCTTTGCGAAGGGGGTATGGGAAGGTGAAGAATTAAAAACCACAAGGGGGGGTTCACGGATGTCTTGAGAGACACGAGCGTTCCATAGGTTGCATTTTTAGACACCTCTGATGGTATTTAATGGCTTGAGGGACTGACTGGTTCTGGTCATGGTCATGGCCCGGTGTGGATGGGAATGAATGCATGGGGGTTGGATTGGAGACCATTTGCATCCATTTAGACCAAAGGCAGACAAGTACTCGGAATCTCAGGGGATACCATAGTTCTTAGTCCATACCGTCAGCATGGAAAAGCATTTTCGAACGGCTTCATGCTTGGAAAGCTTTACTTTGCACTCTCCATTCTGGAGCCTTTCGGGATTGCAGTTAAAGCAGGTGGGGTTTGGGAAATACAACCGCCTCCATCACGCATCACGCATCGCGCCGCTTATTTGGCTTCAGGTACTAGGCTTCAAAAGATCCCTCGCCTTGCCTCACTGAGCTGTAAGACGGGGAATTGGACCTTTAACCAGCCCACCTCGCCTTACTATCCTCAGTAACCTTACCTGACGGAGACTTGTACCTTACCTTAAGCGGCGAGGATGGGAACTCGAGGGCCCTGGACAGTTCGTTCTCTGAGGGTTGCCCACCTTTTCTTTGCGCTTGTCGGCACGCAGCGCATGGGACAGACAAGCTATCAAACTTGCATACCACCGCCAGTCTCCTAGACCCATTCTTTCTTTCCTGTACTTCCCCTTCCCTGTCCCTTTCCTTCTCTCGGCGGCACCAATCAACCCTGCGTCTGAGGTGTTGTATCAACATGTTCAGCGTGACGACCTCCTGCTGTACCAATAGCCGACTTCTCCGTACTAGTCCGATGTGATTTCATTAGAATATCGGCCCTAGCCTGTGGGCGAGTAAGGGCGCGCATGAACTGGGGTGCCGGGAGACCACCACCACCAGCTAACCCGAACCATTCCTTATTCGACCAAGATCGTGACCTGCAAAGAAAATATACCACAAAAAATAAGGTGACAGGGGACTGAAGGGGGAAGAATAAAAATTAAGGTAGCATGGCCGTGGTGCTTGAGCCTACCTTTTGGATGAACCGGCCGGACAAACGCGGTATGGCTCGACATGTTAGACGCCTTGTTGGTCATCCGAGTTACACTGGACCAGTGATCGGATGCCGCTTTGGGACTGTCTCCGGGCGTTCGCACGCTTCACCGACACCACACGGAGCCGGCTTCCTCCTCCTCTCTCCTCACTGCTCAAGGACCTCGACCACTTCTTCGGGCGTCGGTGGCGCTGTCTGTTCTAAAACCTCGACAGCAATTCACCATCCGACCTCTGTATGAGAGCATGGTCGGAGGCTAGGACAATGGCCAACATGCCTTGTACATCGTCGCCTGAACATGCTTCTGATGTGTGTCGAAGGGTATAAGCGGGCGTTAGTCACTGTAGGGCAGCCTGTGGTGCGCTTCTTGCAAATGTCAAGACTGGAGGCTAGAAGCAAGTCTGCTGCGGCAGGGGAAGGGGTAAAGGGGGATGTGACTAGTTCCCTGACAAGCTCGATATGCACGGTGGCTCCATGTGCGCCGCACAACCGAGTTGGACGGCGTCGTTTCTGTCTTCTGATCAATGGGTTGAGGTTGCTGGTGTCGACTACGGGAGGGTGTGGAGGTGATGCCACGTTCCTTCGGGTCACCGTCCCCCCCCCCCCCCCCCCCCCCCCCCCCCCCCCCCCCCCCCCCCCCCCCCCCGCCCCCCCCCCCCGCGCGGCCATGCGCTGCCAGCCCCTCCCCCCCCCTCCCCCCCCCCCCCCCCCCCCCCTCCCCAATCTCCCCCAGCTTTCCAACCCCAGACGAGGGCTGTCACGCTGGGTACGGAGAGATCGACAGACAAGAAGTTCGACCGCGCCATCTGAAGCCTCAAGACATCCCAGCCATCGAGCATGGTGAGGTTAGCTTTTGGGCTCGCCTATGTCTTGGAACCATCACCAAATCACCGTCAGTAAGCAAGTAAGTCGACGGAGAAAAAGTAAGAGAAAAGAAATTATCAGAGACAAAGAAGAAGGAAGATCAGCGGCTCTCGGCAGTGAGTGATATCCAGACGGTTAGTGAATAAACGCTGCAGATGCAGACGAAACCGGAAGACTCGATCCCCCAGGGAGGTTGTTAGACCCAACTGATGACAGAGTTAATCCTATTGGGTATGATCAGCAAATGGTCCGCCAAGCGTCGTCTTATCTCTTAATGCTCCTGCAACACACGCTGGATTCGGCCATGGCGCGATCTCCTGAATAGGCGCACCCAGTGGATAGAACCGCAGCATCTCACCCCTAGACTCTAGACTGTTGACTTTGAGTCTGACCAACAGCAATTGTCTCGGTTGGTGGTAACACTGCCTGCTTGCCTTGGTAAGAAATTCTGCTTGCCATCCGAACAAACTGAACAGTACGTCAAGAGAGCTTTGTTGCTTTTCTCACACAGTCCGCTGACTTCACCGTTCTCACCGCAATCCGTATATCGCAAAAAGGCGCGGCTCCCTGCGCAGCAAGGTCTCTATGCAAAACACGCCATATAAGACTCGGTGAGGTATCACGAGAGAAAGGTACCGTATGAATGGGGTTGTCCACTTGTGTAGCTTGCTGCACGTCTGCATGTCTTGCCCTCGTATCGCCTTCCATGTAACCCTACGCTGGGTTTTACGAAGCCATATCATGCAGCTTGGCGATGCAGCCACGCATCCATCGAGTGTGTTGCTGGCGGCACCCTGAACTGCCGCGTACGAACCCCACAAGCAGCCCTCCATTCCCTGTATCCGTACGTAGTTGTTGGAGGCACACAAGTCATTCTGCTACGCCACAGCTGCAAGTGTGTGAAATAAAGATTGCTGATCCGGAGCTGACCATTTTGACTTTGCTTAACACGCCCAATTCCCTTGTGTTCTCTCTCGGAGCCGGGCCGGGCCTGATGTGTGGTTTGCGACCTAGACGTAGCCTAACCACCAACGGCGAAATGTCGAGTCCCTCAGCTCGACACGTAACCCAACCTCTTCGAATACGTATTGCCGGTCCTCACAAAATTTTTTGAACAAGAGCATGGCATTCCAGCTCATGATGGTTTTGGAATAGCAGCAGCCCGTATAACTAAGTGAGGCGGGTACTGTTCGCCAGACGACGCCGTCGTCAAGCCGTGGCTGGCATTTTTCAGTCTATTGAGAAGGCCAATGCCACAATCGGCCCGCTTATCGACCATGCGGTTCTCCCGCTGCAGACCTGAAAAAGCAAGAAAGAAAAGAAAAAAGGCCGGCTAGAGCCAGCGCTATTGTGTTGCACTGACTTGAATTCGAATTGCTGGCGAGATCGTGAGAACCACAAGTGAAAGCCGCGATATTGTCATCAGCTGATGTTGGATGAGTCCAGGACTTCATGTGGTAGCTTGGGATATACACTTTGATGGAGGCACTCGTAACCATATCCGTAGCCAAAGCGCAGGAACGTGGCCCAAGACAAGGGTCCTCCAGTGGAGAGATGCCAAGAACGCGGCCACAACTTAGTCGACGACGTTATTTCCACTGCGATCCGTGTCAGCGCCGGTTGCCAATCCTTCGTGTCAGAAAGTCGAACGATAAATTGTTTCCATCATGAAACGGAGCAGGATCAAGTAGCGCGATCTGGTGTTCGAAAAGGGGGGTTCATTGGAGCTGAAGACGTCGGTACCATTTCTTCATTATTGCGATGCTCAGGTAGAAAAGGGCTTGGGACGAGGGATGGCCAGGCAATTTCTCAATGAACCGTGCTCAATTTTTTGACAGAAGTTTATTCGAACCAGGCTCCAACAGTCCGAGTTGAGGCCGGTGCGTCGTCAAATGTCTAGGGAGGTCGGACACATTGAATGAAGATGCCGCAACCGTACTCCGTACAGAAATACACAATATTGTTTGTGTCCGCCGTGAAGTGGGCAAGATACCTGATGGAATATCCGTAGATGGAGCAACTTGCATCGCAACCCGGCCTGGTGGAATGTCGAGGCCAGATCTGCGTGCCAATGCCGACCGAAGATGACCGGCAACCATCCGGGTCCCGAGCTACTGGAACGGCTCAGAGCCATTGCCGGGATCATATTCCTGGAGAAAACACCTTGGAATGCCGCTTATTTCGAGACGAAACCTGGAGTCTTTTTTTTTTGGTTCGCTCCAAACATGGTAAACTGTGACTGTTAGTATGTGAAGGAATCAACGATGGTGCGTTTCGGGAGCATGGCTTGATGGTGAAAGCAACCCTGCAGAAGCTCGTGGAGCTAAGCTAGGAAGCTTTATTGGCCTGCGGACCACGTGCTGATGCGAAATTGCGATGATATGGGCGCCGGAGGATCATGGCACGAGTTGAAGTGCTTCATCTTGAGACATGAATGGTGTCTGTACGCGCGCCAGCAGCATTGTTCTTGACAGAAGCTTGTTGGGCATGAGTTTGGCCCTGCAGGATTGACCCATGGCGAGCTTGTCGCGAACTGGGCATCCGTACGTCATCGGTGAGTTGGTATTGGGTTTCGGCGCAAGTGAGTTTGCTGCTGAAAAAGGTAGATTGTCCGGACAAGTGCAGCGTACCTCGTGAGGACAGTGGGAAGAAGCATAATAGTAGGTCTTGGTGTACAAAGGGATGTTCATCTGGGGTTCAAGTCCTGAGCTGGTAGAGTTTGCAGACCGCCAGTTGGTGATGTTGGTCGCAATGAGGAAGCTGGACCCGGAGCAACGAGCCGGAGTCAACCCCGGACGACATGGTTCACGAGGTTTGATTTGACTTGATTGTTGGTGGGCTACTGCGTATGTAGTTCGGGCTGCACAATGCAAGGAAAGGAAGTAGTGTAGGTAATAAGGTAGTAAGGTAGGTTGGCGTTAAGGAGCAGTGGTAGCTACGGATGCATAACACCTTAGGTACCTTTGGTGCATCGAAGCCGTCTAAGGTACTTAAGTTAGGTCGGCCCAGTAGGTTTCTAGCTTCGGAAGGAGAGAGGTCCACTGGAGCAGCAAGGGACGTATGAGTATCCGTTGGGTACCTACGGACTCGCACCACACCCACCGAGAAAGGTAGTAGCTGTCTCCCTGCACTTTCAAGTTCCACCTTGAATTTGGAGCCACTGAGGGTCTTGAGATATCTTGAATGGAGAGGAAGGATGAATTCAGCAACGGTGACCAATCATTCGGCAGAAGGAAAGTTCAAACGTTCCGTGGACGTCGAAGGGGTCCAGTGGTACCAACGCTTTCAAGTCTTGTCATTGGATGGATGGGCCCCGAACAAAATGGACCTTGAATCCACTCCGCATGGTGCCGGGGGCCCGAGCTTCCTTCTTTGATTTCACAGTGTTCCTTCCTCCTCATCCAGAAATGGAAGTACTTAGGTACCGACTGGTAATTACACACAGTACATAGAACAGAAAGAGCCCAGCTGCTCAGGGCGCAGTGGAACATCCCTTGTCCCTTTCTCCGCTTCCCTGGTTGCTCCCGTCCACTTCCACTTTCAATTCCACGTCCACATCCACGTTCAGTTCTGTCCCATGCAGCCGTTTCTGTCCTGAACCCCCCCGTTGCAGGTGATAGAGTATCCATTCGCATCAGCTGCATTCCCAACCAGAGAGACGGATACGCTTATTTATCTCTGTACACCTGTTTTTGACTACTCCAACTTGCTGATAAACCAGCAGACGTGCCCGTGCCTTTGGTCTTCCATGGTCCGGTAGGGTCGGCAGCAAAATATACGGACTACCTTACCTTACGGACACCGTACACAGTAATCACTAGAACCTCAGATTTCTTGCTCCGTATTACCTACAAAGTATCCGTACCTTACGGTATTACCCCTCAACGGCTCGTCTCTCGGTCAGCGGTCCTGATCGTCACGGCCCCTTCCCGCTCTCCCGTTAGTCTCTCAATTCGTCTCCTGACGGGACCTTGACGCTTCTTTCTCCTCCTCCACCACCACCACCACCCCTATCCATTCCCTCATCTTACTTGGTCAAGTCCGGTCCCAAACCAGCGCAGCCTAGGATTCAACCATCCACAACTCCAACTCCAACGACCAAAAGGTACGTAAGGAAGCAAACCTACCAACCCCTGGGCCCCCGGCCCCCTTCCAGAAGCAACAGGAACAGCACATGCCGTGCTACAAACAAGAGGTGCCATTGTCGTTGGTGTCCTGGTTTGGTTCGATCTTGAACCCCCTAGTCAACGCTAGAGGGGACAAACGCTCCCCCCATCATCGCCCAGCCAAGTTGGCAGAATCCTAAATCCCAATTTCAATCGCAATCGCAGCAAGCTCGGCCCCCCCTTCCTGAATTTCCCTGCTGGAGCTTGGAAGGGCCCGGAGCCCTTGGCCTGGATCCGCGACTGACCTCATTTGCTGTGTGTCTAGCATCGTCGACGAACTGGACGCTTCCGCTGCTCCTCTCAATCCACGCCCGTCACTTCTCACAAGCCCGACATCTGCGCACCGGTGGAGCTCCTAGCGAGAAAAAAAATAAACCAGGCCCCTTTTTCGAACCCCTGGTCTGCCGCACCACGAAGCTCTATCCTGCTCCTCCTGTTCCTGTTCCTGTCCCATCCTATCCGTACGAAGTATCCGTACTGCGTTCGCGCTATTCAGACGCACCCAGTACCTCTAACGGATACGCTTGTGTACCTGATCTGACGAGCCGCAGTCCCGTTCGTACGTACCTTAGACTGTACCTTACCTACCAGATCATACGCACACCTTGCTTGCCCAACCTGTGGTCAAGGTTTCTCACCGGCCCAGCAACCATTTCAAGGGCCCCCGACGAGAAGCAAGGTACACACGAGGCAGACCACACTAAGAAGAACGGTCCCCGGTGGGTTTGCCATGCCTTCCTTGAGGCTCTGAAATCCCGGCTTTTAGTCAGTGCATCCACTGTCCCAAAAGTTTGGTTTTCACCCAAGGCCCTGCCAGTCCGCTCTATTCTTGTTCGGTCGTGATCTTTTCAATCTCTTCTTCTTTGCACATTGTATGTTGTTTGCCTCCCCCGAACAGCCTCTGCCCTCCCCTGGTCGTGGCCATGGCGTCCGACCCTATCGGAGCTCGAAAGGCTCACAGGAGTTCAGAAGGCTCTCGCATACCTTCGAAATACTATTCCGCCGACCACTCAACTGCTGCCGCCGCTGTCTCCTCCTTCTCCTCCTCCTCCCGACGAACCGATCGCGACGCCGCTCATCGATCCGCCCCCGCCGCTCCGAAGAGACATACACCTCATTACGCCGTCCACCGAGAGTCATCGATCGAGCCAATACGGCCCTCTGCCACTGGCTCTGAGCAACCTGCCAATTACCGCGACTCCTTCATCTCCATAGTCGACGACCCATTCTTTTTGCGATTTGACGATAACAACATTGAAGGGGCGCTTGCACTTGACCCTCGTTGGACTGCGACTTCATTCGACGACGCCGACGCCGACGCCGAAGACGAAGGAGAAGAAAACGAAAACGAAAACGAAAACGCGAGCGACAGCCAGGGGGACGAAGACGAGGAGGACGAAGAATTCGATTTCGACGCTTTCGAGTTCCGCGATGACGACACGCCCAACGAGCGCTGGCCGCCCCCAAGAAGAGAGTCGTTGATAATAGGACATTCCTTATACTGGGTAATAATGCCCCACTAGACACAGACTGCGGGGTAGCTGATGAGACGGGAGTGGAAAAAAGGGGCTGACGATCATAGCAACCACCAACCTCCGCCATCATGGAGAGCCTCAATATCCCAGTCATTGGCGCCTCGGGCGTTGGCAAGTCGTCCTTCGTCCAGCGCGTGCTGGGCCTATCGCGGCCGCCCATAACCAATGCATCCAGCGTCCGCATGGTCGTCGACAATGTCACATACGGCGTGACACTGATCGAGCTTGACCTCGAATACTTTGAGCTGAACCCGCTGCAGCCCATCCAATGGCCGAAACAGATCAACGGCCACATCGTCCCGCGGGTCGATGGCGCCCTCATTATTTACGACGTCACGAATAAAGAGAGCATGAAGGAATTGCCCCAAACGATTGGTGAGCCTAATTCCCGCCGTTTGATTCGTCTGGACGCGGCGCGTCTTGCTGACACGCGCTAGCTGCTTTGACAAAGTCGGGTCTGCCGGCTGTCCTTGTCGCCAATAAATGCGATCATCCAGAGAGCGAACGGCAGGTTGATTCGCAGCGAGTCGCCAGCCACGAGTATTTCAAGTCGTGCGTTGGGATGTTCAATCTGTCTACAAGTAGTCCGGAACGCGCCAGAGCGTGCTTGAACACAACCTTGAAAGCCTCGATCGCTTACCGCAAGGGTAATTGGAGCCCATCAGCGAATGCACAAGTAGTCAATGTTAATGCTGATGAAATGCCAGAATCACAATCGGAATCGGGCATGCCCCGCCGTCGTGCAGCCTCGGCAGCCAACCTCGAGGCCCACGACAGCTCCAACGGACGCCCGCTAAGTCAGCAGAGTAAACATAGCCGAGCGAGCTCTGATTTGTCGCTTCTTCGAGGTGTTCCCCCTCCCATCCCCGATCACTTACGTGGCCCACATCCTCCACGAAGTCCTCGAATAACCGACTTTGGTGGCGCGCCTTCAAGTTCGGGCTCGTTCGGCCCATCCGATACCATCGAGGAGGAGTCTCAACAAACTGTCTCGAGTCAGCTACGGACACCTGGGATACGTCTCGACCGCGGGCCGACGGATTCGTTCCTAGACATGGAGGAGTCAGACGCCGAATCATTCAGATACTCAGAGGAGATCCCCATTCTTCAACGGAGCGATGATAGCTTCCTCGAGAAGCCGACCAAGTCAGCAGGTGTGGCCTTTGACGAACTCGTCGACCGGCTTATTGCTCCCCGGATGACCAAAGCGGACAACAACTTCTCCGATGTTTTCTTGTGTCTCTACCGGAAGTTTGCAGCACCAGGCGAGCTCTTCTCGGCTATACTTACGCGACTTGACCGCGTCAGAGACGACAAAGCAGCACATTATCTTTCCAAGACCGCAACACAGCTCAGAATCATTGAGGTCGTCGCAAAATGGGTCTCGCTGTACCCTGGCGACTTTGCGCGATCAGGAACGAGGCGAAACCTAGAAGAGTTCATTAAACATCTCTCCACCGAGCCAATCTTCTCCATCGCTGCGCAGCAAATTCGGCGACATCTCGAATTCAGTGTGGTGGAGGATGACAACACCGGATGGGCAAAGTCGGACGAAGTCGCAGACGAAGAAGGCAGCAAACTTTTGTCGAGAGAAAAGACGCGCTCTACATCAGACATGTCCAACGGTATGATCACCTTGACCATTGACAACGATAGGACTCCAGACGAGAGACCTTCTGGCAGCTCCGACTTTTCCCAAGTGGACAGGACAAGTAGTGTGGGCACGCACGTCTCATTTCACTCTTACGACGAGTACGAAAGAGAGGCAGCGAACATGGAGCCCACGGATGTGCTACCGATGAACAAGTTCCGTTACCATATTTTCATGGACATCACGGACGACGACATCGCCGATGAGATGACGCGCATCGACTGGGTCATGTTTTCTTCCATCCGTATCAGAGACTTTGTGCGGCATGTGAGTCTCTCATTGGAGCAACGATCCAAATGCAAGAGTCTCAAGAACGTCAATCGGATGATTAACCACTTTAACCACGTGGCGAAGTGGGTTGCCAATCTCATATTGTTGCGAGACAAAGCAAAGCATCGGTCTCAGATGCTAGAAAAGTTCATGAACATTGCACAAAAGCTGCGGCGGCTCAACAACTACAACGGTCTGGCGGCAGTGCTCGCAGGGATCAACGGCACGGCGGTCCATCGGTTGGCGCAGACGTGGGCACTGGTGCCGCCTGAAGCACAAAAGTCGTTTGCGAAATTGGGCATTCTCATGGGTACACAAAAGAGTCACTTTGCGTACCGACTGGCATGGGAGAATTCCCCGTTGCCACGGATACCCTACATTCCGCTACACCGGAGAGACCTTGTCTCGGCCGAGGAGGGAAGCAAAACATTTGTGGGGCCTGAAGGCGATAGAGTCAACTGGAAGAAATTTGAGGTACTCGGTGAAGTACTGCTGCCGCTCATGAAGAGTCAGGGAACTGCGTACCCGAACCTCTCGAAGCACGAGGCAGCCAGGGAGCTGATTTTGGATTGCAGGATGCCAACAGATGAAGAAGTAAGTGCAGTCTTAACCCCTGTCATCGTCACAGCATGACTAACACGTCTTCACAGGAGATATATCAACGGAGTGTACAGCTGGAAAGCACGGCGGGCGGTGGTGCTGAGTACAACAAGAAGAAGTTTCCGTGGTTCGCCAAATAGAATCTGGCAAACCGGCGAAGTGTCTCGACGGGAAGACTCCTTTGCCCAACTCCAACGGGAGCATAGACGGACGAAGGCGCAACGTCTGCGGGCAAGCTGGTCATTAGCTCGCGCGAGACGTCATTGGCGCATGCATGCGTACATATCAACATGTCAGGTTCACGCAGCGTAGTGGGACTGTTTCTAGGCGATCTGGCTCGGTTTTTTGACGTTATAGATATCCTGTTCAGCAATTGATTTTGAGGTCGATGATGGCCTCGAATTACTGTCGACACTAGTCCCGTCAGTCGAGTCCGATTTATTCGAATCATGCCAGCACAATGACTGGACCAACGTTCTCCCGGATTATGTGACGGCGGAAATTAATTTTTTGTCTCTGATTTTGCAGGTTAAGTCAAGGACGGACGGTAACGCTAGCCATTAGGGCTTAGGAGTCAAAAGAAGTCATTGAGGCTCACCATGAACACCACCACCAACATCAAACCACGTTTCTCTCGTGGGACCGGGGGCCATTGGAAGTGTGTCTGGGTTTGTACTGCGGCGGCAACCAGAACCAAAACAGCACTTCATCGACGATCGATTTGCATGTTCCCATGTGCCCTTGTCAGTCGGCGGCGGTCCAGGCCATGTCGGGGCCCCGGGGGTGGCAGCGACGGCCCAATGCAGTGAGATGTGGCCGGCGAAGAGCTGCCCCGCTAGGTTGGATGGAGGTGCGCTAGAGCCCATTGACGTCATGCTCCTGAAAGCTCTGATTTTAGCGTTTCAAAGAGAGGGGCAGCAAGGGGCAGCAGCACCAGCCAGCCGCTGTGATATCGGTGTCCAGGAGGTAGCAATTGGATGGTTGGTGGTTGAAGCAAGAAGGGGGGAACTTTGGGGAGAAAATATTTCACGAGAGACGGTGAGTTCAAGCTCCTCTATTAGACTTGTATGCTGATCCCAGAGAGCAATTGGCAGGCAATCATTAGCTAAGGTTGTGCTGCTCAGCTACTCCTCTATGTCTTGCGGAGTGCGGAGACGAATGGGGGGGAGCACTGGGGAACGCAGGCATTCAAGGTTGGCAGAAGCCATAGGTAAAATGGCACAAAATTTCCAGTGCGAGGTACGTAAGTCGCATGGCGGCCATTCCAGATGGGCAAACAAAATGGCATGGCTTGAATGCCCCGCGGCCGTCACCCCCTCAACCTTGGATGCCTGCTCCCCCCCCCCCCCCCCGGTGTGTGCTGCAGCGGCTTGCTTGCTTGCTTGCTTGCCCGCGGCTGTTACTGCCGCGGGCTGTGAGGCTACGCTACGGAGTACTCTCCAGAACCATGGAAGTTTTTCTGCTTAGGTACTCGTGTCGCAGCTGCTTGTTCGCTGTTACCTCCGCTGACACTCCGCACTGCACTTTGGCTATCGAGTGCCTACCTCGCTCGACTCATTGTCGTCGATTGGGCTTCAGGTAGCTTTGTTATCGCGGCCCTTGGTTGGTTGGTTTCTTACCTGGTACCTGAAGATGCTGAGGCGCTATCTCATTCTTTTCGGACCAGAGCTCCCGCCATTGCCCGCGTGTTTCCCAACACGTCGGTTCCCTGCTGGCACATCCGTCACTCAGGGCAGTGAGGCACATACATACTAGTAGCCGCATTTCTAATTTATTTTTCTCGTCTCTATCTCTCGAGTCTCCCCCTCTAAATAAGACGCACCTACGCTACTACTTACCTACCTAGCCTTACCTCCCGGTCCTCTACGCAATCTTGCATTCTGCAACCTCGAGAGTCTCGACCTTCCTCCCCTTGTTGAGCTAGCTCGACGACCAGGTGTGAACGAAACTGACCGCCTGTCGCTGAGGTTATCGTGATACGTGACGTGCTCTGCTCGTGCTGTTCTCGGTAGGCATTGCTGGCTAGGGTCTCTGGTTCTTACTAAAGGTCACCTCCATTCTAACCCTGCACTTCGTCCCGCCGAACCTACACCCTCTCTCTCTCTCTTTCTCTCTCTCTTCTCTCGCCACAAGCCCACAACTCGCCCTCAATCCTACGCCCTGGAAATCCCTCAACCCTCAACGACGCTGCTTTCGCTGTCGTGAAGGGCGTGCTCTGTCTATCCAACGCTACGAGGTGCCTATTCGCCCACCATGGTTGTCTTTGACGGTCACGAGTACCTTACCGAGGAGGAGAAGCGTCTCAAGGAAGACCGCAGACGCGAGAAGTACTGGAAGAAATGGGGCCCTTACGTTGCCGAACGCCAATGGGCCACTGGTGAGTGGCAGCTCAAGCTCCAGCTTCAGATTCAGACCCAGCTGCTACGCATTGCTGCTGCGGTTGGTGCTGCTGCTGCAGTTGTCAATCCGGCCGTTAGCGAAACAAACATAATCTAATCAAAGCCGTGTCGCAGTGCGAGAGGATTACAGTCCCGACGGAGACGCGTGGAGTCGTGAGCACACCCCGCCATTCCCCACGAGCTCCAGTCGCAATCCGCTGACAGCATGCCCCAGACTTTACCCATGACGACGCACGATCTCGAGCCTACAGATGGGGTGAGGATGGAATTGCCGGCGTTTCTGATACCCACGGCTTCCAAAACATTGGATTTTCTTTCTGGAACGAGGAAGAGTTAGTCAAGCGCTCGTCGGCTCGTTATGCTTCGTACAAAGAGCTGATAATTCGACAGCGATTTCCTCAAGGAGAGATTATTTGGTCTCTCAAACCCCCAGGGTAACCATGGCGAGAGTGTCAAGGAAGCTCACTTCCACGTTGACAATACCCCCGTAAGTAGTTCAAGGTTGCTGTGAATATTTGTAGTTCAATAGCTAACAGACATCGTAGACAGTAAGTTGGAAAGAGCTGGTCCCCAACTGCTCATACTGACAATCCGCCCGCAGCATTCCTACATGAAGTTCCTCTACAAGTACCCGCAGAAGAAGTTCCCTTACAAGGACCTGTTGGAAGAAAATGCACGCAGAGGCAAGGAAGACAAGGAGTACCAGATCGTTGACACGGGCATCTTCGACGAAGACAGGTACTGGGATATTTTCATCGAGACGGCAAAGGAGACGGACGACCCCGAGGAGATCCTGTTCCGTGTTACCGCATGGAACAGAGGTCCCGATCCGGCACCACTTCACATTGTGCCGCAAATGTGGTTCCGCAACACCTGGGCCTGGGGCCGGGAGCCCGAGGACAAGAAGCCATCCATCGAGAACGTTGGCGAGGGCCTGGCCAAGTCCAAGCATCACAAGCTCGGGGACCGTTACTTCCTGATGTCACCTTCTCCCGGTGTTGGAACCAGCGGCGAGGACGTAATACCCCAGATGTTGTTTACCGACAACGACACCAACTATGAGCTATTGTACGAGCAGGACAACAAGACTCCGTATGTCAAGGACGCCTTCCATCGTCACATTTGCGAGAAGGAAAAGGGGGCCGTCAACCCAGCACAGAAGGGCACCAAGTGCGCCGCCTGGTTCAGCTTCAACGAGGATGGTGGTGTTCCTCCCGGCGAGTGCGCCGTCGTCCGTTTCCGCTTCTCCAAGAAGAACCAGACCTACTTCGACGAAGGTGACTTTGATGACCTGGTCGATCTGAGGATCGCTGAGGCCGACGACTTCTACTACCGCCTCAGCCCCCTCCCCATGGCAGACGATCTGCGCAACATTCAGCGTCAGGCCTTTTCCGGAATGATGTGGACTAAGCAGCATTACCTCTTCATCTGGGACCAATGGGCGAATGGTGACCCGACACAACCCCCTCCGCCCCCCAGCAGAAAAGACATTCGCAACTCTCAGTGGAAACATATGCACTGCGACGATATTTTGTCTATGCCCGACTCTTGGGAATACCCCTTCTTTGCTGCGTGGGACAGTGCTTTCCACTGCATCACATTGGCGATGATGGATCCAGACTTCGCCAAGAAGCAGCTTGATCTCTTCACCAGAGAGTGGTACTGCCATCCCAACGGCCAGCTGCCAGCGTAAGTTGCTCTCCAGATGACCGAAGTAGACTGGAATTAACGCCGCATAGGTACGAGTGGAACTTTGGCGACGTAAACCCTCCCGTTCATGCTTGGGCCACGTTCCGAGTGTTCAAGATTGAGCGCAAGCTCTACGGACGCCAGGATTTGGACTTTCTCGAGAGAGTTTTCCAGAAGCTGTTGCTGAACTTCACCTGGTGGGTTAACCGCAAGGACGCCGATGGCAAGAACGTCTTCGAGGGAGGCTTCCTCGGTCTCGACAACATTGGTCTTTTCAACCGCTCTGAGCCTCTCCCAACCGGCGGCTCTTTGGAGCAGGCCGACAGTACCGGATGGATGGCCTTCTACTGTCTCAGCATGCTCAACATTGCTCTTGAGCTTGCAAAGCACCGACGCACATACGAGGATATTGCTTCCAAGTTCTTTGAGCATTTCATCTTCATCAGTGACGCCATGACCTTCAGGACTGGCCAAAAAGACGAGAAGTCGCTCTGGAATGATGAGGATGGTTTCTACTACGATGCCATTTCATGGGGCGGCCCCTGGATCCAGCAGCTCCCAGTCCGCTCTCTTGTCGGATTGATTCCGCTTTACGCAACCTTGACTCTTGAGCCTGAGCTTATCAACAAGCTCCCCTCATTTAAAAAGAGGGTTGATTGGTTCATGGAGAACCGCTGCGATTTGGCCGAGCGAAACATGGCCAGTATCGCCAAGCGTGGAAAGGGCAATCGTATTCTCTTGTCAATTGTCAGCAAGGACAGGCTTGAGAAGATTCTCTACCGCATGCTTGATGAGGACGAGTTCTTCAGTGAGCACGGAATTCGTTCCTTGTCAAAGTACCACAAGGAGCACCCCTTCTCAATGGAGGTTAATGGCCAAACTTTCTCCGTCGGCTACGTTCCCGGTGACTCTGATAGCGGTCTGTTTGGTGGCAACAGTAACTGGAGAGGCCCCATTTGGTTGTGTGTCAACTTCCTTCTGGTTGAGTCTCTTCAGCGATTCTTCTTGTTCTACGGACACGAGTTCCAAGTCGAATGTCCCACGGGAAGTGGCGACTACATGCATTTGGGCCACGTCTCCGAGGAGATTCAGCATCGTCTGCAGCACTTGATGACGCGTAACGACGAGGGCCGGCGTAGCATCAACGCCGGAAATGATCTTCTGGACTTCGACCCTCACTGGAAGGACTACCTCTGGTTCTACGAGTTCTTCGACGGCGACAGTGGCCGTGGACTCGGCGCTACCCACCAGTGCGGTTGGACCGGTTTGATGGCTCGTATGATTCACGACACTGGGTAAGATTGTCTCTACTCTGCCACCTCTGAACATGATTGCTAACATGGGTTTCCAGTATCAACTGCCGTCTGCCTCATACTCCCCGCACTCCCTCGGCGGGCATGTCTCACTACTTTGATGACATCTTTGCCCGCGGCACTGATCGCCGTGGCTCGATGACGCCTGGTCCTGGTGGCAAGCCGCGGATGCGCAGATCATCAACGGCGAGATCCATCGGTGCAAGGAGTGACTTTGACGAGACTAATGGCGACGACTCACTGAGCAACTCGGCCACGTTGGATGACCCTGAGAAGCTTCGGCAGAGGATGAGAGAGAAGTCGGAGGCTGACGCACATATGCATCGCTACATCTCGGATCAGCTGGAGAGGTTCAAGGAGGACAAAGAGCACCCGGGTGGAACTGACAACGAGTATGAGGCTGGTGTCTAGAGCTTCCCTCCAATCGTCAGGAAACGCGAAAAAGTCGAGGGACAGGCTGGTGTTTGTGCATCTTGGATGTGGGCGGGTAAAAGAAGAGTACGAGTGCATCCTTGGAGTTTTCCTTGCGTGGTGAGCATGATGAGAAACCCAAAAAACTGCCATCAATGCACATAGAGCCATATACAGGACTGTTAGACTGCAGAGGTAGAGAGGTTCCTAGGGTTAATACACGTAGATTGGGTTTCCAAAAAGGCTTCTGGTGCTCGTTCATCTTGAGATGCCCCGTACTGTGAACCATCCTCTTAACGTTCGCACATACGTACCACACATTTCTCGCCAAATCAAGCTATCAGCCATTTCCAGGCGAAGGTCCAGTGTAGAAGGGGATAGAAAACATGGCTTGCTGGGCTGAGACACGTGGCACAAACAAGGTCGTTTGACCTCGATGTAATACAGAGTCAATCATGGCCAGCCCAAGACACTTGGTTTGCCCAGTGAGGCACAACTTTGTCAGGATCTTCAGGCAGCCGCTTGATGTTGAGAAAACGAGCTTCTACAAGGCACGGGAATCACAAAAGACTTATCTTTGAAGGGGGGGGGGGGGGGGGGGGTAGTACTTAGGGATTGATCGTTCGTTGTTGAATCATGTTTTCTTTACATTTGGAAGGTCGGTCGAGCGTGCCGTCGTTACGATATGGAGGGATCGCGGTGAGAGCGAATACCAACAGCTGGTGCATCCGCCACTTTTTCAGTTCCAGACCGGAAGAGAGAGAGAGGTGGCCTTCACGAAGACTAGTGTGTGTGTGTGTGTGTGTGGTAGAAAAGGGGTTCCGTGAATGCTTCTATTGTAGACAGAACTATGCACAGCTTTCGTCTCATTCGGGCTTCCCTCTAATTGTCCTCTCGCCCCGAGGGAGGGGAGCAAGCGGCCAACCAACATCTCAATCCAGCTTTTTGTCTCACGTGAATTTTGTCGTTACACGTGGAAAGAGCCGGACCGTTCTCTCCCTCCTCACCCTCCTCCTTCCCACTAAACCCCCGCCCAATCAAGTTTACAAGATAGACACACACACGCACACAAAGAGAAAATAAGGGAGGAGGTTTGGTTCGGTGTGGGGGAGAAGGAGGATTAGGATTTCTTCATGCTAGTATGATGGAAGATTTTGTGTGTGTGTGTTTTTACAAAGTGTCAGTGAGAAGCTTGTTGAGCTTGGCAATCTTGCCAGAGACGCTGAGGTCGATGGTCCGGTCGCCGATCTCGACAATGAGGCCTCCGACGATATCGGGGTTGACCTAGAAAGAAGGGCGTGTTAGTCACGGAGGAAACCAGATGTCTGATGCCGCAGCTTCTAGACCGAGATGGTCTCGGAGGGACAGCTCGGAGACGAGGGTAAGGCGATAATACGTACGTTGTTGGTGACCTTGAGCTTCTTGCCCTGGCCGACGTAGGAGGACTTGGCGATGGAGCTCTCGAGGCGGTTGAGGGTCTTGTTGTCGAGTTGCTGAGAATGGGTGTCAGTGGCATGTTTTCAACGACGTCCCTGAATGCATGTGCGAAATTCCCTCGTTGATACGTTGCAACGTTCAAGGTACAACAGCTGTCTAGACATTGCGGGTCCGTCTTCGATTTCTTAACGACGAACCGCATATGCCCCGATATTCAAGTCTCAATTGAGAGAAAGGAAACCTACAGTGGCGCTGGTGACAGTGAGCTCAACCTCGCCGCGGGCGGCGCTCATGATCTCGGCGAACTTCTGGGTAATGCCGGGGAGGAGGCCGAGGCGGTTGTTCTCGGCGAGGGCGGCAAGGAAGTTCTTGACGGTCTCCTGAGAGCCGGCACCGGCCTGCTTGGTGAGCTCGGCGACGATGGCGGACTTGTCCTCGGGGGTCAGGGTGGGCGCGGCGAGGACGGTGGTCAACTTGGGGTCCTTGGCGAAGATGGCGTCGAGGGTGGCCAGGGCCTTGGCCGTGGGGTCCAGGGAAGAGGTCTTGGAGGCGGCGGTGTACTGTGATCGGGCAAAGTTAGCCGTCTGTAAGATCTTTGAGTGGTTTTCCCGTCCCGGTCGTGTTTTTCCCTCGATGCCTCAAAGTCCTTCCGGATAGCTCCCTCATTCCCCATCAATCCTCTCAATCAACAACTTCCTCCCCCAGCCAATTGATCCAATTGAATTGCCCTCCGTCCAGGGGATAACCAGTATAACGAGAGGAACAAGTGCGTACCAGGGCAGTGGCGTAGGTGCCGTCGAGGCCAAAGACGGCGACGGGGGGCTTGACGGCCTCGGTCGCGGCGGCAGCGGCGTAGGTGCGGACGGCCGGGGCGCGGGCAACGAGGCGCGAAGCGGGAGCCGCCGCTCGGAGGGTGCGAACAGCCTGTCTCGAGAACATGTCGGGCGAAAGAGAGGTTCCGGTTGTGGTGGGTGGTGGAGTTCAATTGAAGATGGGAGACGGGCGGGAAGGGATGGCTGGATTCGAACGAGACGCAGTGGTAGCTTGCGTCGGTTTTCGAGGTTGAGGTTTGAACTTCGGCAATTTAGGATGTTGATGCCTTGGGACGTTGCGGCTGCTTGCTGGTTGAGTGGTAAGGCATCAACTTAGGTAAGCGGGTCAAGGGCTCGGGTCGGTGGAAATCGGAGGTGCTCGTTGTTACTGAACAGGCAGGCCCAAGCTCCACTCTTTAAAGCCAATTCTGGTGCAATGGGACGAAGCAAGTCACTTGTAGCCTCACAACTTCAAGATGGAACTCCATGCAGTGTACCCAAAATACTCAAGAATGCACAGCGATTTGATCATTCTCAATTCTCGAATTCTCCAACCAAAGCCGTACTACCCGTTACCCAGTTTGTAGTCTACAGTGATATCACAATAACCGCTTCAATGCCCCGTGTCCACAGGCTCAGCAGTGTCAAAGCCCTACGCGCCAATCATCAGACCTTCCTTATTACCTTGCCAACCGGCGTGTCATCCGTGTTTCCCCAACGCCTAGACAATGCATGCATTCACACTCTCGAAAGGCTCGTCTGGCCTGTCTCAGTCGCTCTCAATCATCTTCTCCGCGAGATCGTTCAAAGGACCATAAAAGTCCTTGCCACTAGCCAATTTGTGCTCGTCGACGAACAGAACGTACTGCTTGAAACTCGTGTTGAGATGGGGCTCCAGTCCAAGCTCTCTGATGACTGCGTAGTGGTGGCAGTAGACGTGGGCATAAACGCGATACATGCGCTTGAAGATCTGCCGCACTGTTGAGGGAAATGATTTGGGGAAGGCAACACCTAGCGGTCCATGTTAAAAACAATATCCCGTTGAGCATGTCAAAGCAATACACACCAATTCTGCTCGGCAGGATTTGCTCGTCATCAATGTGACGCTGTACCCAGGCCATCAAGTGCTCAATGTAGTCCGGCGCGGCCATCTTAGTCGGCCTCTTGTAGTTTTCACTGTCCTGCCACAAGTACTCGAACTCGTCGGTTGCCTTCATCTCGGGGCATGACTGAGGCGAGCAGAATTCGGTAATAGCGCCGTAGAGGAGGTTGATCTGGTTGTAAAAGTCGACCACTGCATTTGGGTCGTGTCAGTCGTGCCGTTTCCTTCGGTCCACCTCTTAATTCCCCCGGATGATACTCACTATTGACTGCCAACCACTCATTCTCGTCTTCGCCTTCAGGCAACTTCACAACCTTACGCAGGCTGCCGCCTCCAAGTGTAGCCTCAGCATACTGTCGCAGTGCAACACCGTTGTTGGCTCCCTTGACAGTACGCGCCCGAAACTGGTTCCTAGCCGCTTTCTGGTTACTGCCGTCCTCGTAGTCATCGTCAGCAGCTGTCAATACTGGTTCTGGGATCTGCGGTTCAGGAGTCTGGATGACAGTCACGTCTCGATTGACGAGACTACCGCCATATTGCCGTGGGGGAGGATCGGGTACAGCTGGCGGTACTGGGGGTGGCAGCGGTGGTATTCCCGCCAGCAAACCCGTCCTCACACTGATGTATTGCAAAAGGGACATCATAGATGCGGTGTTGGGTGTAGTACTGACACTGTGAGGCCCGCGACCCTGTCCATGGTAGGCGGCGTCTATTATCGAAATGCGCGCGAAAGGAGGTTCGATGTTTAATGTTATCGTCGAAGGCTGCTCATTCCAGTGGTTAGCGGGGTAATGGAACAATTGAAATCCAGAGGGAAGTCGCAGAGAGATGCCATTGATGTTGTAACATACCAGATAATCATATGACGTCCAAAGGTGTCGACTCGATGCTCGTATCCTGTTTGCGCGACCGGAGGAGGTAAGTCTGGAGGTGAAATGCCAAATCAAGATGTTGTTGGATCCACGGTGCGCTGCGTTGGCTGTTTGGGCGACATGAGGTAAGGTGCCTGTGAAAGGGTCCCCCCTACTGTATCGAAGGGATGAGTGATGTTTATGCGCTTGCCCAATCGGGGCGGTTGCTGGGCTGCAGAAGCCTAGCTGGTGGATACACCAGCCACAGTTAGCCCCTGCCGGATGTGGCTGAAGGCCGGGGCCTGTCCCGCTTCCCCCAGTGACGGACAGCCGGATGACATCGGGTGGGGCTCTTAATTCCCGGAGCCAGGACCCAGAATTACGGCATTTTGCATTTGCGGACGGTAAGATCCAATTGCTGTTGGTAGTTTTCGATGCCATTATACTTCGACTTCCAGCCTCAGGGCATCTGGAGGCTTTCAACTGTTAATTCAGCCGAGTCACCCACTTGTGGCATCCCTGTCGTTTTCTCCGCAGACAAACTCAATCCTCCACGAGGACTTCTGCCGGCCTGGGTTTTGAATAGCCTCAATTCCAAAGTGGAGACCATGTATCCCCGCATTCGTAGTTCATCTCTTTCCCCTCATCGTTCCTCAGGGCCTATCCATAGCATGGCATTGGTGCCTTCGGTGCAAACCACACCGAAAGGTGAGTACTAGGCGGACATGAACAATGGACACAAACTTCACACATGACCACAAGAGGGGAGGACCCGGCCTCACGCGTCGTCATGGCCGGACCGCAGATCTCTTGGGGATGAAATAAGAGCAGCGCGATTTCCCCGCGTAACGTGATGTCCGGGGTAGACACCATACACATCGCATCGATTTGGCTTCCCATATGCGGTCTTGATGTTTCCCAATTGGAAGGTGACAGTCATGCGTGTTGTACATCTTCTACCGCTGCTCTGCAGCCTCATCGAGGCCAAAATCGACAGGCAAAAGGTCGTCCAAGCCTTCAACCCTCGCCGTAATGCCAGTTCCCCTGAGACGCCTCTGCAGGTAGGCAATGGCAACTTCGCCTTTGGTGCCGATATCACGGGTCTCCAGACCTTCAGCCCCTTTGCGACGATGTCGACATGGGGATGGCACAACTTCAGCTTGCCCACAACGCCTGGTCAGACTCAAATCGAAGGTGAGATAGCACGGCCGAGAGGCGTACAACAGTATTGGGTCCAGAAAGCATGTACTGACTCTCTTCACGATAGACTACCACGGCACAGAATGGTGGACACACGGCCGACTTGTACAGTACAACATGGCCAACCCCTCAAACAACGACATCGCAGACTGGCTCCGCGAGAACCCACACCGTATAAATCTAGGCACCATCGGCTTCTCCTTTTCCGACAGCAGCAATACGACAGTCACGGAGGACATGCTTAGCAACAAGGAACAGATCCTCGATATGTGGACGGGCGTCATCCGTTCCAGCTTCATATATAAAAACCACACCGTCAAGGTCGAAACCTGGGCCGACCCGTCCTTGGACAGCGTCGCCGTGTCTGTCGAATCAGCCCTGGTCTCCTCCGGCGCCTTATCCATCTTCTTCGACTTTCCCTACCCGACAAACGACAAGTTTGGCGCCCCGTTCGTAGGCGTCTTCAACCAGACGGACCTGCATAAGACATCCCTATCGACCCCTGGCGGAGGGGAGACCAACAAGGCCACGATCCATCACGATTTGACCACCACGCAGTACGACTTGTCACTTGAGTGGGATGTCGCCGCTGGTGGTAGTGGTGCTATCAAACCACCGACCGACGGAAGCCATCGCTATGTCCTTTCGACCAGTGGGACGGATACGCTACGATTCACGGCCAGTTTTGCGCCGTCTGCACCCGAATCCGTCCCCGAGCTTGACGGCGTCGTGGCGGCTTCACGGGAATGGTGGCCGGCTTATTGGAACAACGGGGCCTTTGTAGACCTAACGGGGACATCGGATGCCAACGCGACCGAGCTTCAGCGCAGGATAATCCAGTCTCAGTATCTCGTGGCGGTGAACTCGGCGTCAGACTATCCTCCACAAGGTGATTTAGCGATCCAAACCCCCTATCAACTTCTCTGTCGCCCGAGAAGAGTGCTGACAGGGACATAGAGTCCGGTCTCGTGAACAATGGATGGTTTGGCAAGTTCCATGTGAGTTCCATCCTCCAAACCCCTTGATGAGGGACTACATCCAGCTCACACACTCGCTCCAAGATGGAAATGATCCTCTGGCACACCCTCCAATTCGCCCGCTGGAACAACCACGCCCTCCTCGCCCGCTCCCTCCCCCGAACCTATACCCACCTACTCCCCACCTCCCTCAACCGCGCCTCAATCCAAGGCTACGCCGGCGCTCGCTGGGGCAAAATGACGGACCCCTCTACCATCGACGCCCCCGGCGAGATCAACACCCTCCTCATCTGGCAGCAGCCGCACCCAATGTACTTTGCGGAGCTCGCCTACCGCCACGCGCCCACCCCGCAGACCCTCGCTGACTGGGACGCCGTCCTCACCGCGACGGCGGACTTTATGGCCTCGTACGCCTTCCTCAACGAGACGACGGGCGTCTACGACCTCGGTCCGCCCATGTACCCGGTCTCGGAGAACACCAACCCCAACGCCACCGCCAACCCGACCTTTGAGCTCGCATACTGGCGCTTCGGCCTCGACGTCGCCATCGCCTGGAAATCCCGCCAGAACGCTTCCGTCCCGGAAGCCTGGACCACCGTCAGAGATAACCTCGCGCCCCTACCCATCATCGACGGCACCTACCCCGTCTACCAAGACATCCCCAACATGTGGACAGCCAACACGACGACGGTGCAAGACCACCCGGCCATGGCCGGCATCTTTGGCCTCCTCCCGCCGCCGGCCTCGGGCCCGCCGCTGAACCGCCCCGCACTCGAGGAGACCGCTGCCCGGATCTGGGCGCTGTGGGACCTCGACGAATCCTTTGGCTGGGATTTCCCCATGCTCGCGATGAACAGCCTCCGCCTGGGCGACGCGAATCGTGCCGTCAACTATCTTCTCCACCCGACGTTCCAGTTTGACGACGCGGGATACCCCGTCGGCGGGACGAGGGTGCCGACGCCGTACTTCCCGAGCTCGAGTAGTCTGCTGCTAGCCGTGGCCATGATGGCTGGTGGTTGGGATGGTGAGGAGGGACCTCACTTCCCTAGCGAGTGGGATGTCCTAGTTGAGGGCTTCGTTCCTGGGTTATAATGAAGAGCATATACTTGTGAGCCAAGGGGGTAACGTATAAAGATATGGGCTTCCCTTGCAACTTTGTAAATAAACATTGATTTGAATGAGCGCCAGGTGACCGAGTGCTAGAGAGACGAGAAGAGCAAAACAACACACACAACTTCAAGCTTTTCCCAGGCAATTTGTAAAACGCTTTAAAATCTATTCTGCTGGCGTCGGTCGTGATGACCGGACCCTGGATGACGAGCATTTCACAATATTCTGCTCAAGCATCCTACCAGCCTTCCACTGCGGCGTCGGAAGGACAAAGTGGACAGCCGGTGCGTTGTATCACTCGGCAATCACGTAGACCACACCAGGGTCTCGGGGTTTGGCTTCCTTTCCCAGCTCGAATCCAGCCCGAACCCATTCTCATCCGGCGTGCATTCGTGAGTCATATGGAGAATGAATAAAGAGACCATAAGCTGAGTTGCTGTTGTTCTGGTGGTCAGGGTTTTCCCGCGCAGAAATGTCATCGTGAAGGCGGGGGAGAGGGGGATAAGAACATGAACCAGAGAGAATCAGAGCAGGATCTCGCCCATGTTCTCGCCCTCGAAGCCCAGTGTGCTGAGCTTCTTGATCCGCCCCTTGTCGCGCGCCTTCTCCTTCTCCTTCCTCTCGTTTGCCAGGCCCTGAACCAGCTTAAGCTCGCCCGGCTCGTAACCCACGGGTGGGTCGTCGTCCTTGTCGAGGTCGATCTCACCCAGGAGGAGCACGTTCTCGCCGCGAACAAGGAAGATGCCGCGCTTGATATCCGCAAAGAGGCCCCCTTCGCGGGGCGGGTTGGCTTCCGGGTCCGGGTGGGCGTAGACGCGCTCGACGGTGTCTTGAAGAACGAGGTTGGCTGAGAACAGGTAAAGGAAAGAGGTCCATTGTCAGCCTTTTTTCCAAGTACAGCTTCACGAGTTGTCTGGGGTTTTGTCGTTTACATACCGAATTGGTCCCAGCTACGGAGGACGCCAATCAGTTTGCGCCCGTCGCGCAGTGCAACCATGAGCTTCTCTGACGGAAGGTTAGCGTTTGGTGTCGCGAAGAGTACCGCAGCACTCATGCGGCCGAGGCTGCCGTGGTATTTCCCATACTGTCGGTCATGTCCAGCAGCTGCGCCGCAGTGGTGAACATCTGAGGCGGGAGCTGAGGGGTCTGTTGGGGAGGCGGCGCGCGGCCGCCGAGAACGGGCTGGGGCCCCTGGGGAGGGGCATCGGAGATGTTGAGGTTTTCCATTGTTATCTTGTTGTCATTGGTATGTGGTAGTTATTGCATTCGGGCTTGTCCCAGTCCATCGATTTGGGCGCAAAAAGAGGATGCGAGGCGAATGCGATGCAGCAAAGCGAATGGGTGGATTATAATGTGCCGCACAAGGACATCATCAAGAGGAGTTTTCGAACACTCGTCAATAGCTTGCCTCAATCTTCTCGGTACGGGCAATCGTGCTTTGGTCGCTTCTTTTGGCTCAGAAACGCTGGGTGTGATCGATCAAGCCATCATCATCGTGGGGTCCCCCCTAGTACGGCTTGGTGGGTGTGGCGGTGTTCTCAAAGGTAGCTGGAGTGTGGCATCGGAAAGCCTGTTTTTGCGTCATCCGAAGAGGTACAACAACATGGCAGAAGGAGCCGGGTGGAGCTGAACCGTCCCGGCAGAGACCGCAAGCACGGATCGTTTGCTGGTGGGAGGTAGGCGGCTAGGGCACGTGAAAGGCGGGGCATGAGTCAATCCCTGCTGTCAAAATTTCTGATGATCTCAGATGCATGCGGGGCAGTCGCGGTCCCTGACGGTACCTTGGGTGTTTGGGTGGTGCTGTGGAGGGGAAGCAGCCAGTTCAATCCGGATGTCTGCTCTCAACTTCCGATGCCCGCGCTGACAGACAGAAGGTAGACATTTGCGGTTGGTGAGGAAGGCTTTGTGTCGCGCCAGTGACATGGAGGAGACTAAGTTTTGGATCAGGTCTTGGAAAAGGTCTGGTCACACGAACCTCAGGAGGGTTGCAGCTTTCTTACGTCTAGCTTCGTGTTGTCTCTTTCTCACGATACTGCTCTCTGCGGACTATTGCGTTGGTCTATCTATAATCAAAGAATCATTTGATCTCGCAAAGTGTCCCCAACAGTTCCAAAGAGCATTGGCTTTAGTCATGAATGGCCATGACTGCCATGAAAATACTCCCGCTTCGCCATTTCTCAGTTGCAGTTCTGCTCTTTGATGCTTCCCATGCCAGTCCTGGGCCGCCCCTTTTGATTTTCGTCATCTATAGCAAGCAAACCATCAACGCCCATATCATAATGCAATTATTTTTCTTTTCTTGTTTTTCTTTCCTCGGCGGGTTAGTACGAGAGTTGTTTCGTCTGTAAACCGAATGGAGCCGACGAATTACCAGGTGTGCTCTTCGGGGACATCGTCTCCTCTACCGGGAGTCAAGGAGCCTTTGGCACTTTCAGCTTCTTCGTGATCCATAGATCATCGCAGGGGCGCATCTTTGTTTAACAACAGCGGTGACCTTGGTAGCATATTGCACCGTGAAGATGTCTGTTTGCGCTAGGAACCAGGAGCAAACAAAAGCCAAGGAACCTCGGGCGTCTATGCGCCGGGTGCGTATCATGACTTCTTCATAGTGCATCTTGTCAATGCCTCAAGGAGCTCAGGTCGAGCTGCCAACGCATCTTTGGCCTGGGCGTATGTCATCCACTGGCGTTCCCTCTTGTGGCTCTCGGGCCAAGCTTCCTCTTGCGCTGTGACGGTAGCCTCGTAGAACCTATACAGGGCCTTGGCTGAGTCTTTGCTAGAGTGCTTCGGTGCTCTCGTCTCGACGATGTCTCCCAAATCATAGTCGATCTCGATAGTGATGCCTGCTTCTTCCCAGGCTTCACGTGCCGCCGCTTCGGTGCACTCCTCGTCTGTCTCCCAGCCGCCCTTGGGCAGTACCCAGCCCTTCCGACGGGTGGACTGAATGAGGAGGACGTAGCGCTTGTCCTTGGTTAGGGGAACAACACCAGCAACCAAGCGCTCGCCTTTGGAGTTGTAACCTGCGATGACCAAGGTGTTAGTGGGTCCCGCGCAGCGAGCAGGCGCACCAGGGTCGGGGGAAGAGGCTCAGAATGGGAGGGGTATTGCCTCTGCCCCGTTTGCGCACTTACGCTGCTTGCTTCTTCCCGTGCGTGACTCCATCGTCCGCTCCTTATGAGAGGAAGCCATCTCGGAAAGCTCGTCTGTCGCGGGGTTTATTTTGGAATGTGTTTGGGGTCGGTTATGGTGGGGGGCTGCTCTGATGTGCGGTGGCGGTAGGTCCGGTAACTTTTTTCCTTCGCAAGATGATTTGCAAGTCCAAATCTGTCCGGGCGGCGGTGGGTGTCGGGGTTCGATGCGGGTTCAAAGGTTTTTCAACGACATGATCGCGCCTTTTTTTAAGTGATATGAGCTGTTGGAAATGGGAAAGGGTGCGATGCCGAATCACACGACAGCGAGAGAACCCTGAGTGAAGCGCAGGTTGTTGGCGCGTGTTGTAGCTTCGAACGAGACTCGGATTTGAGAACCAGTAGCAGCTACTAGATTTCTCTGCGAGATCCGACCAGGGCAGACCCCAAGGCGGTGCGATCGTAGGTGCGGCGGCGGCAGCAGCAGCAGCAGAGAGCGAAAGAGTGAAAGAGAGACCAGCTGAGGGAACGCTCGGATGGATTCACCACCACGATGGAGAAACGAGTGGGACCAGCCTGTGTCGGGCCAGCAGTCGCACGCTTCCGGCCAAAGGGCAAACCTTGACCGTACCGAGTCACTCAATGGCTTACAGAGAGCGAAGTCGGGGCAAGGCAGACAAGTGTCGTGTCGGCCGGGCGATGGAAATAAGGACAGAAGAGCAAGAAAACTCGTCGTCTGGCTGGTTCGGGGTTTGAGAGTTCTGGGTGACAAAGGTTGCTTGTTGTAGACCAGAGAGGAGGCGGGAAGGAGGATGAAGCGGAAAGACGCGGCGTCAGATATGACTGAGGCACGCACCACTGAGTGACGAAAGACCTTAGTGAGAAGGTAAAAGATGGGGATTGTATATCTTGGCTCAAGGAGCTGACGGCAACGGAACGGACACAAGGAGCAAAGGTGTTCAACGTGGAAAGTGAAAGAAGTCAAGGCCGGGATGGGCCAGGATGGACGTAGGTTGCTCAGGCGGCGGTAGTAATAGTAGCTGGGAGCTCTGGTGCAGGCCAGAGAGTGGCATGTCTCGTGCCATAAGAGCAAAAATTGGGCGGGAACGGGCTCCAGGGGAAATTAAAGTTGATTTATATACTTAACCCTTTGAAGGCAGAGCTTGTGCCTCCAACAGCCCACGGTACCGAGCAGGGGGGAGGAGGGACTACTCAGGTGGTCTAGCTAGCTGGCAGGCTACGCTGGTTAGAGAGAGAGAGAGAAAAAAAAAAGTGAAGGTAGATGGGAGGTCAGGGTATGATGCCAGGCTGGGGACGGAAAGCTAAGGTAGGTTGGTGTGTGTGTGTGAGAGAAAGAGAGAGACCGAGAGAAGGGAAAGAAAATGTGGTGTGGCTGCGGCGTGTGGGAAGGATGAGCAGAGCAGCCAATGTGGGCAACAGTAGGTATCCCGTAGCGGATGTATGAGTTGAGCGTAGAAAAGCCGACCAAGAGGCAGAGAAATGAAGATACATAAGAAAAATCAACAGGGTGTGGCAAGGACAGGCAAGAGATGGGGGTGAGAAGTGACATGCATGGGGAAAGCTCCCTGTTGGTCTGTCTCTCTGCCCTGGGTTTCTGGGATACAGTCAGGGCAGTTCCGCAGGCTGAGGCAGGCACAGGGAAGCTCAACCTGACATTTTGGGGAGGGACGGGAAAGGCCAGGAAAGCGCGGGCTGGTAAGGTATCTGTACGGCACCCTGTACCTTCCTCTCTGTGTTTCCTCCAGTCTCGTCATCCACGCCCAGAAGTCCAGACCCAGTGTTCCAGCGCTTCCTTCCCATCGGCCGCTTTCAGTCAGTCAGTCAGTCCGAAACTCGTTACGCCTTGCCTGGCTGTCCGGTATTCCCACGAGTATTTTCTCTGCGACTTCAGACTTCTCGGGCCCACGGGGTACGCAGTACATATCTACATACCATACCCACTATTCGTCGACATCGCCGCCGGCGCACTCGAAACCTCGAGCACAAGCATTGGATGTCAAATGTGCCGCATGCCCTGCAGGCTCGGCATCCACTGCACTTGCGGCAGGCCATGTTCCCAAGAATGCGTTAGAGGGGTGGGGTACTGCAGAGGACCTGATGGGGCTGGAGAGACTGGTCCCATCAAGTCCAGCTCTGGCGAACTAGACGTTCCCTCTAATCCTCATATTTGCGGCTTGCCAACCGTATCGACGTTGCACTGCTGTACTTCCCACACCGTTTGCTACCACAACCTTCTCAGTTTCTTGCCAATGTGCAGAGTACCTTTCGGGCCTGCAACTCAAATCATCCGCATCTGCCTTTACAAATTCCACCCATATCATCATGTCTGAAAAATGTTAATTGATACCACGCCTTATCTGAAGGACTTGCGTGTGCGCTTCCAGGTTAGGTTGGAATGTCTTTCTTTGAAAGTTTGCTCGGCGTTTCCAAGAGTTGCGACTTGCAAAGAGCACCCGAAGGTTACCTAGCCTTCGGACTCAACTAATCAACTAATAATCGGCCATGCTACCAATGTTTAGACCGTCTCCAATGTCGCTTGGCACGAACACAACGGTTCGTATCCGTTCCATCTCCCCAGGCTCGAATCAGTCAGCAGAGCCGGGAACCATTCGCATTACCCAGAAGTACACTGTACACAACACTAGTTCTCCGTTGCCCCCATAATCTATTGTTGTCTTGGCTCCCAGGCCAAGTGATGCGTCGAACAAGCATCTCGCTGGCACAGGTGTCCAATGCAAGCCACGCCGTGTCGCTCCGACTAAAATGAGCAAGTGCAAGAACGTTGTTTAGGCCAGCAGCTGCCTGTTACCTCGTGGCTAAAGAATCAGTTGGCGCTGCCCAGGAACTTGCAAGACCTATTCGATTCGCCATGTGCTTTGCGTCCGCTATCTGTAAGAATAGGTTCCTCTGACTCGACAAGACCAGTGGGATTCTTTGCTGAACAAAGTCTCCCTAGACAACAGAGGGGCGCAATGAACCGAACAACAGTTCTAGCCAACTCAAGCGCCTCCTTTGACGTGCGGACAGCTGGCGGGTAGGGACCGGTTGACTTGCTTTTGGGCTGAACAAGGGGCCCCCGCCCCCGACTGAGGATTGCGTAGAATTAATTCTCTTGGGGGCACTACCTGGAAGTGAATGCCAAATCTTCAACGGGGACCGACTCATCCGCAAGCTGCCTGGCTGCTGCCAAAGCCTTCCATCACCGACACCATCACACTAGAATCGGAGCCTTTTTATGGCAGTTCAATTGGAGTCCAGGTGTTGTCGTACATTCTGGGCACTAATTGGTTTCGAGAGTGAACTCATTGCGGCAGGTTCTGATTGGCTATTGAGAGCTCTGATGTGTCCTGCCAGTGTCATCCACAACGACGTTTATGCTCAAGAACACGTCTGCGGCCTATTGAGAATTCCGGTGTAAATTGTCTTAGTATGGACAGGTAACAATGACCACAGAGCATCAGGACTAGAATTTAACGATCATCGATACAACGCGCAGACTTCGTGGTTACTGCTCCAGTGTCTGGCTGAAATGAAACCAAAATCCTTCGTCTTTGACTCTCTAGCGAGGTAGCTCAACATCGAGCTCAGGGAAGGGGTGCAGCCACACTCACACCTATCGCAGCTGGTTGTATTTCAGACGTTTGACGGGATACATCCCACACTGCATCGGAACTGGAAGCACGCTGGCCACTCATGTTACGGGTAATTCACCAACCAAAAGACACTTTCGCATCCAGGATAGGACTTTGACGTGGGGTTGCAACTTCCGCTCAAGGCCACCGTGTGCGAGTTGAACAGCCAAGGAAGGACCTTCTTGATGAGTTAGTCCGATGCTGACCATCGCGATCCGTAAGCCTTGAGATCCTTGACGAAGGGCTAAGTATCCGAACCTACCTATCTCCAGGTTTAGAATCCTCAGCCGGTAGGTTGTTCGACCTGGCGGGTGCGTGCACTGGAACACAGCTTCTGTTATTCCATCGAGTTCCAGGAGGGAGGTCCAGATACAACCCTAAGCGATGCGACGAAATACAACACCCCCATAGCTCACTTGCATTCACCGCCGATCGTATCTCGATGCCTCATTGCTACCTGCTTACCTTGGGGCCCGTTTCGGTTGGTCTTGCCTCCTGATGCTACAGCTGGCACGCTCACTCGACTGCTACTATCGGTAGCATTTTAAGCTTGAAATTCCGAAGCCGCACCGTTTACTCAAGCTATCGCATATCAACTTCTCATCCAGGCGCCTTTCTCGCGTCATTCTCCGATCCGACAGAGCCGCTGCCACCTCATCCTGGCACGTCGTATGCGACATCCCTTCGGGCCACCGAGATTGCAGACCCAATGGTGTAGTCATCTGCCGCGAGGTAGGGTAACGCTGCACATTTGCATTACCCATGCTCCAGACGCTGAGCTCCTGCATACCCGTGCCTCCATCGTCGTCGGGCGACTGACCAGCAGATACACACAGCAAACAAAGAGCGGCGTATAGCTAAGCCGAGCCGGCACATTGAGGGTCCACGTCTACCGACTCAACTTACACGGGCTTCGACGAGCTGGTTCGAGTCAAAGAGCAGAGTGTCTGCGTTGGCAGACAAGGTACAAACAGACTGGGACCAGCAGGCACAATTAAATGGGGCGGTAAGGTGAGGCAAGCGCGCGAGCAGGCAGACAAACGCAACGTCGTCATACCTCTTTCTGGGGGGGCTATTCGAGGTCACATACTGGATATTGACTGGCCACTACAGACTACAAATAAATACCGGTCCATGTCACAGGCAGACTCCTCATATTTCCAAGGGGAGAGCCTCACTCGCGTCGCATTCACATCATATTCCTCCGTCTTCCAGGTTGTCAGGCCGCACTGCGCCAAGCGCTAGACAACAGACGTCACGGCCAACCAGCTGGCAATTCACAGCGCTGCAACTAAAAAAGAAAAAGGCCGTTAGGTCGTGTCTCGCGACTAACCCCTCACTCCATCTCAAGCTTCGCGACCCCACGCTTTCCCACTCCAATGCCGCAAGGGGTGTGAGAGTTCCACCAACAAGTACACTTCCCGACTGGGCTTCACTGCATCAAGTCGAATCCCTAGCCGAACAGCGCCATCCGTCAAAGAGGGGATAGAAAGGCAGCGGCTCAACCCTCGACTCTCATCTTGTCATCACAGTCACAAGATACATAGCGTACCCCTCCTCTTCGCCGGGCGTTTAGACGTCAACCCGCGTGCCCGCCTCGGAAGCGATCACTTCAAATATCAGCCAACGTTTCGTGCTTGCCTAGCACTAGTCGAGCTGGCTGCTTCCCTGGCGCGTTAGTAGAGCGAGCAAGTCGCAGCAGACCAGACAGTCATGGACGACACAAGCATGCAGACCCCTGGCGATGCCTTGTCCTATATAACTCCAATCGGTGAGTCCTTCGTCCTATTCTCTCCTCCAACCATCTGCCCCCGTGCAACTTCTCTCAGCCGCCGTTGGCTCGTGGCATTTTATGGGGTAGCTCCCTTGGTCGGTCTGGAACTGGCTTAGTTGCCTTTTTTTCCTCGTGCATCTGCGCCGATCGATGTCACTGCATCCCATTCTCAGTCACACAAACCTGACTTCAATCCTTCGAAGTCGGATCAAGTTGGGGGTCTGTCTGCACGGCATGGATGCGTAATCCCACGCTTGCCAGCCCATTTGCCTCCAAAATTCGGGATGTGTCCTCACCATACGTACATTGAACCCGAAGGCACGCGATTGGCTTTTTCATTTGCTCCCATAGCCCCCTGTTCTCTGCTCTCATTCGACCTTAAGGCTCAACGCTACGAGACTTGTTCCCATTCAATAATGTTCACATCTCAGAAACATCTTCAGTTTTACGCGGTTTGGGAATTGCGCTTAGCTAGCTACTACTGAACAAGACTTCACACCATATGATTTGCTAATACAAGCTTAGGATATTCTAATTCGTCGCGCTGTGGTTATTGTGGCCGCCAAGGCAAGAGTCAGTCAAAACGTGAATGCCATCCCTCGTTTTCTCCCATGTCGTCTCGTGTAAGCCGCACAAGGGCTTGCGGAATAGTGACTTGCGGCCGGCCACTGTGGGATTCCCTGATCTGATCCGTCACTAACTTGAGCCACTACTCGACAGGCTTCTCTTACTATGCCAAGTCCACATCCCTTACTCCTGAATACTACCAAACCTTGCTGGATCACTACTGGAGGCGCTCCGGGACGACCCTCTACCGACCGGACCAACTCCACGCGTGCTGCGTTCACTACACCCTCCGCCTGGACTCCACCCAGTTCAAACCCACCCGAGATCAGCGACAAACCATCAACCGGTTCAACAAATACCTGACGGGCGATGCCTACATCAAGGAGGCAGCTCGCCTCCACCCTCGGTCACGCGAGCAGGCAAAGAAACGGGATTCTGAGTTCGACTTGATCGAGAGGGTCCATGAGGCGGAATATGATTCCCTGCAGCTGCCTCCAGAGCCCGCCCATGTCTTTACCGTTACCCTGGAAGATGATGTCTTCACCGAGGAAAAGTACTTGGTGTATGAGAACTACCAGCGAGTCGTCCATAGGGAGGAGCCGGCCGAGATCTCTCGCCGCGGCTTCCAACGCTTTCTGTGCGAGTCTCCGGTCCAGCGCAAGACAATCACGACGGCCGACGGCAAAGAGCAAAAGCTCGGTTCGTTCCATCAGTGCTACCGTTTGGATGGCGAATTGGTAGCCATTGGTGTACTGGATCTGCTCCCTCACTGCGTTTCCGCCGTATACTTTCTCTACCACGAGTCCATCCACAAGTTTGCACCAGGGAAATTGGGCGCGATCCGTGAGATTGCTCTGGCACAGGAAGATGGCTATCGTTACTGGTATCCTGGCTTCTACATTCACAGCTGTCCCAAGATGCGATACAAGATGGACTACACGCCCCAGTACATCCTGGATCCCGAGACGCTGGCTTGGGATCTCATGGACAAGAGAGTCACGGACCTTTTGGACAACAAGCCGTACCTAAGCTTATCAAAGGAGAGAGCCGACGCACCAGCTGCCGAAGGAGCCAAGGATACTTCAGATCAGCCTGCGGCCGGCCAAGAAGAGTTTACAGAAGATCCCAAGAATGAGGAGAATGACCACGATGACGACACGTTCTTGTTCAACACTGGTATGCCGGGCATCCTGTCGCTTGACGAGATCCGCTCACTTGAGGAGATGGACCATATCAAGCTGCGGATAGATGGCTCTGGACTTCTTTTCGAGACTGGCGATCTTGTCGCGTGGGAGCGTCAGGACGTCGGGGTGAGCGGATGTCTCAAGGCTGGCATTGCGGAGCTGGTGGCGGCCTTGGGACCCGAGTTGTTGGAGGATATGGTGGTGGACTTTTGGAATCCTAATCTGTGAAGGGTTGGCTTGGCTTGACTCTGCTGGTGGCCGGCTGTGTACATATCTATCTGTATTGCAGCTAGCATTATGGTTAGAGCGAATGCAGGAAGAGGAAGCGTTGCAAGCCGGACTTTTATGTCGTGTTGAATGCAAGTGAGATCCATTGGTCTCACTCGCTACTATGGGATGGCAACTGTAATTGTCTAAATCATCTTGAGTGAGGTATTTTCATGCCTGTCATTGCGTTCGATATCAGCATTAGTCCAGCCGATGATGCTAAAGTGGAAACGGCTCATGAAATGTGGTCGCCACTCCATGATGTACACCATTGCCACCACCATTCAACAAAGATGCAGTCGGCGATACCTCAACTAAGGTAAGGTAAGGTAGGCAAGAGGATTGGAGGCATGAAGTTGCAAAAGCGTTGGCCCGGTAACATGAATTACCTAAGACACATTAGCTGCGCTCGTCGTAACTTAAGGTACCTTACTTACTAAGGTACCTTAGGTTTTGGGAACCTCAAACGTTCTTATCTTATCAGGGTCCGCAATCGCCCCCACCTGATACATGGGGGAAAGAGCAATGACGAACTGCCCGCCCACCCTCGGAGCACTCGCAGCGGTGCCCCCAGTCCACCCTCCGTCGCAGCGTTGCGCCTCGAAACCGAGCCGGTTCAGGCACGAGACCCAGACCGACTCTCCATTCCTCCTCCGTCACCGATCACCGGTATCGCGTGTCCGACTGACCGACCGAACTACCTCCGGAACCTCGTGCACCAAACACCTACCTCACGGGCACTTCGTTCGCCTTTCTCCTTTGCCATACACACGCACCCTCTTCGCAACGAAGTCGGCCACCCTTCTGACTTCCTCCCCAACTCAACACTGTAACCGAATCGCATAGTCGCATCGCATCATCCTCTTCTCCAAAATGGGCGGCAACACAAGTAAAGTCACCGCCCAGGACAAGTACGTCCCCGAGCTCTTGATCCTACCGGAATATCGCGCGCGCGCATGCGACGCCGACGCTGCGTAATCCGCAATGCGCCGTCGCACGTCCATCCCACCACGCACATTCACAATGTAAACTACTCTCGCTAACCTTTGAACCTCTCCCTCCTTCAGGGCAATTCTAGACATGAAGCTCCAGCGCGACAAGCTCCACCAGTACCAGCGCCGCATCACGGTCCTGACAGATAAAGAGACGGCCATCGCGAAGCAGATGCTCGCAAAGGGCGACAAGCCGCGCGCCTTGCTCGCCCTCCGCCGGAAGAAATACCAAGAGTCCCTCCTGCAAAAGACGGACGCCCAGCTCGAGCAGCTCGAGAAGCTCACGTCGTCGGTCGAGTTCGCCATGATCCAGAAGGACGTCGTGTTCGGTCTACAGCAGGGTACCAAGGTGCTCAAGGAGATTCACTCCGAGATGGGCGGCATCGAGCACGTGGAGAAGCTCATGGGCGAGACGGCTGATGCCATCGCTTATCAAAGGGTATGGAATCCGCCTTGGTGCTAGGTTCATGTGTGTTTTGGAACCTGGGCTAACATGCGGTCTTTCTTACCCACTCTACAGGAAGTCAGCGAGATGCTCGGCGGCCGTATATCAGTCCAAGACGAAGAAGAAGTCGAAGACGAGCTCGCCGCCCTCGAGGCCAGCGTCGCCGCCGAAGACGCCATCCGCAACCCGCCCAAGCTCCCCAAGGTGCCCGACACGAAACTGCCGACCCCGCAGGGCGAAGAGGAAGAGGAGCCCGAGGCGCAGCAGCCGACCCGGACGAGGCAGGCCATGTTGGCATCATGATGGGGTGTCTATTTGGCTGCGTCGTTTATCCTTGGCAACATCTTTCTTACCTTTACGTTTTCGATGATACAAGGGGCTTCAAGCATGCGAGGGGAACTTTCTTGGTTGCATTTTCATGGAGTTGAGGTTTGGAAGCATGCCTTTTCTTTTCTTCACATTTATCTATAGTACCTTAGCTATTTCCATCTCTGCGCGCGCGGCAAAATGACACTAGACTAGGGGCGGCGGGAAAGGTTCGACATGTTTGCTTTTTGTTGTTGGATTCATCAACTACACCGTTGCATTCTTACGGAATGTGCCGTTACTTGGCTGCTAGAATCAACTCTCAGAGGGGTTCAATATATATGAGCTGATGATCACTTTAACATGACTTCAATCTTGGCTTTACAGGATGGTGATGGCTTGCTCGGCGATTGGTGTTCATTGACGATGGGTACACTCGGCTCTGGAAGGAGATTTTCGCGACCTTTGAGTTATCAAAGTCGCTGCGTACTTGTGTCTATGTCATGTCCCGAGATACGCACTCAACGATGCAAAGTCTTCAAGATACGCTGGCTGAAACTCGGATGAACTGTAGTATAAAGTCGTCATACGTTACCCAGGTCTGTTTTGTTTTTCCAGCGTGATGCCTTCCTGTTTCAGCAGAAGACACATGCGCGGGTCTCCAGGGGCAAGGGGAATCTGGCACTTGTGACCACCGCAGTGCTTAGAGACCGCAATGGTATCGTGACAAGCAAGGCTCACTTCGGTATCCACCGATCGGTAGCGGCGTCTGTCTCGTAGGGCGTATTGGTGAGAGAATACCAGCAAAGCGCGAGGGGGCGAGAAGAAGGGACCTTGACCGCGGAGAGTGCCTATGCAACAGGATATCTACATCCCAACACCACCTACATGAGCGCATTTCCAAGTGTTCTCTACAGCAAGCGTATTCAAGCGAGTTCCAGTCACCGTGTTTGCACCTCCGCGTGGTATAGAAACGATGATGGTGTTGGCATCAATTATGAACCCGATAGGAGAGTTATTATATACTTCATGGGAATAAAACACATTTATCCAATCCAGGAACGTGGGCTCGGCAGTTATCCCACAGACAATTCATAGCCAAGCGCACCTCATATGATAAATCGAGTATTCACATGGCTCCCATCCCCCAAGGTTCCTACCTCTCCGGAGCATCTTTTATATACTCCCTCAACTCCATTCCAGTCACCAGGCAGCAGGCGCCTGTTTAGGTCAACGGGTCAGGTCAAACTGCCTGGGTGGCGGAGTGGTTCATGGTCAACAATCAATCATACGCCAACCAGCCTACTCGACGGCACGCTTAGCGAGTCCCCGAGTTCGAATCCCAGCATGAGCAGCAAGATATGTAGCCCCCAGTTCAGCACCGGGGGGGGGGGGGGTGAACTCTTTTTAGTTTGTGCAATCATGGATGGCATAGAGCCAGAACTGACTGAGCGCAGCCTTCCTGAGCTCACCCATGGTTCATACATGTAGGAGCGGTCGATGGAGTGGTTTGAAATACCGGAGTATCTAGTCAGTTCGGTTCGAGAGCCAGGCAACAATTAGTATCACCACCCCCTTTGACAGTGTCTTAAGGATTTTGATAGAACCTGGAAGAGGAAGTTGCCATTGTCTGTTCTTCGTATCGACATCATTCTCGATAATGGATGGCGTGGTCGGCTGGTGGTTGCCTGCCGCAGACCCGATGGAAAGCCTCAACATCATGACAAAATTTCTACCACCTCATCAAGCCTGTGTACGTGCAGGACATCGAAGCATTGTGACCAACTGCAATTCTGGACCGAGCTATTGTGAGCTTGGCATCTGTAATGGAGGGTAATGCTCAATGATCAGGTCACTTTCGACTGATCGCGAAGTCAATTGACGGCGCTTTCTGTGTGATGAAGGCAATGTGGTTCTTTAACATGTTCTCATTCGAATGGGGCCGTCCCATCCATAGTCCGCCACTAAGACGCAGACGAGAGCAGTTCTTGCTCATCGACCATGGGTATCATATCTAACAACAACTCCTTCTTCCATGCATCCTCGCCAAACTATTACTGAATGACCATCCAACCCCTTCCGTCCCACAACAAAAAATGACTATACCTTGCCCGTCCGTCCACGACGATTCTCAAAACCCGAATCCTCGTCGACGGATGCTTGTAATCCCTGTACTCCACATACATGCTGTCGTCCCTATTCCTTTTCGCACATGCTTGCATAATCATTCCGATCATGGTAAGTGTTGGAAATCTATTCCGCACAGCCATTACCTACTCAAGCACGATCACGTCGTCATTGGCGCGCGGCCACTGGCGCGGCGGTGCGCGAGGTGGTGATGGCCGATATCTGTCGGACCTGAACGGGTCATCAAGTTGTTGGGCTGGCATGGCGTGTCGATGGACGGGAACACCGTATGCTCCCTGCAACGGATGATGTTGCTGATGCTCATATTGCCTATGCGTTAACTGGGTTAGTTGGTAGATTTCGAGTGTTCTTGGTCCTTGACTTACGCTCCGCCGTACACGGGCGACGGGACTCCGCGCTGAGCAAGGCTGTCATTCCTGACCGCTTCCACACGTTCATAGTTGTGCGCTGGATGGGATACATCAGCTCGCGGCGGTCGCTCCACGCGCCCAACGTAGATAGCCTGCCCTGAAGGTTCAGCTGCTCGGTATGGCTGTGACTGTTGTGTAGCCCGGTGGTCATCGAGACGAGAACGTCTATCAATGCCATATGCATAATGTCTGGGTTCGACGACAGGGCGCTCTCTAAGCCGGAGGAAGCCCTCCTCTGCCAATCCATTTCGCTGATCAACATTGTTCTCCCGCAAGCGAATGAAGCCTTCATCCATTGAATTGAAAAGTTGTGGATCCGGGCCATGATGGCCACGATCACGTCCGGGGCGATGGACAGCGAGAATCTCAACGTCGGGGCCAAATCTGTCCCGGACGCTTTCGCCTGTGCCAAGAACGACTGTACCTTGGTGAACATTGTGATCCTCAATCATAATGGGGTTGGCTCTCTCTCCTGGAACACTGCCTTGACGTCGTCTCAGGTTGCCCTCTCGGTGGATGATTCTATCAGCGTAAACCTGAGGTCGGGGAGGGCCCTGGTCTCGCAGAGGCTGCTGATACACAAGTGGCCGATGGGAATCCTGTGGCACATTGCGGTATGATAATACAGGCGGCTGAACAATGTCCTGGCCATCACGCAAAGGTCTCGCATGGATGGGATGGCTTTGGTGAATGGGGGCTTGTTGGACATAGCGCTCCTCTCGTATCAGTGGGCCACGGGGAGGGGAGTTCAGACGCGGATATAGCTCATGACCTCTTCGGTCTGTGAATTCCACCACGCCATGGGAATAGCGTGATGGTGATCTCACGCCGTCAGGGGATCTTGGCTCAATGGACGGGTGGAGGAAATCTTGCAGCTGGTGGCACTCTCGAGCGCGGGCACCTGCGTTGTTGGGGGGTGCAGGAGGCAGCCTCATCTGCGAACCCGCATGATTGATACGCTCCATGGGGGCTCTGTTCTCGATGAATTCAACAGGCGGACCCTGTTGATGCGCTCCGTGACTAACGGAGCTGCCCGCCTGGTTCATGCGATCATCGGGCCCACGCTGCCGCTGTCTGGCATTATCCCAGGCAGCGTTTGCAGCAGCCTCATAACGACTGAAGTTACGCTCACGATGTTTGGCCCGTCTGCGTGCCTTTTTGTAAGCCCTCCTGGACATCCCGGGCGTGGCAACAAGCATCGGAGATCCTGGATGCGACGGTATCGCTGTCGACAAGCGTTTATCGCGGTTAGCGGCGTTCTGGGCTACGGCCGGTGTCGACAATCTGCCAATGTTGTTGGACCTGGTGATGAGAACCTCTGACGAGTCGGAGTCAGGCTCCTCGTCCGAGTCCTCCTCGTCAGAATCATCGGAGAGAACCACTACCTCGCGAAGGATTTCGTCAAGCTGATCGCGGCCATTCTCGTCGTCGCCTCGCCACTTGACGAGGAAGTCGAGACAGAGCTGTTCTGTCACTCGCCTGGCATTGTGCCAGGTTGTCTCCCTAAGAAGCTGATCATATCTGGTATGGTTATGTCGAATGTGTGCCAAGACAGCAAGCTGCACTCGCCGCGACAGAGATAGTTCCTGCTGGAGTCCTACGACTAGGTCGCCTTTGAACTTTGTTCCCTATAGTAATTCGTTAGCACCTACCCATTTCACCCCTAAACCTCACGGCATCACAAACCTTTTGGAAGGCATGATCGATGATTTGTTGTCGGTCCGTGTTCGGAATGCGAGGGAATAGCTCTCGTAGGGCGGCGTCTGCCTGCTTGTCGATATCGTTTTGTTTCTCGGGAATCTTCTCAACCTGAGCGTCGCCTTGACCTATGAGTTCCGGCTCGTTGACACTGTCCAGTCCTAATTCCTCTAGCGCCCTGTCCACGATATACTCGCGAATATGGTGTCCGACACGGTGTATTTGTTGGCTCAAGTCCGAGGCGTTATTCTTGGCCATGGTCTAGATCACAACTAGTCAATCATCGTTCCTGACGGCTGTTAGTTTTCGGCATCGTCTTACCACAATGTAGACCGAGGCACCAGTCTCTCTCGAGATGTCCTTGCATCGTTCGGTCAGTTCAGGATTGCCAAGGGGGATATGCCTCATCCCAGGAGGCGGGGTTTTGTTTGTTGTAATCTGGCGCAGTGTTGGTTAGTTCGGTGGTCGGCAAGTGTCGAGGGAACCGCCTCGGCGCGGCATACCTGGAAGAGCAGAGGCTTCTTCTTATCTTTGTTCTCGATGAACTCGAAATATGACTGGTGTTTGCTGTTGTTGACCACAGTAACCGGCTTCGCAGCGACGAGTCCTGGCGGTAACGGCTGGCTTCGGTCAATGGCTTTGTTGATCTTGCCAGCCTTGCGGTGGCGGTCCTTGGCCGTGGTACCCGGGCCGGGGTGTGGTTTCTTCTCTCTCCCCATGTCTGATGATCCTCCTTTGTTATCAGCTTACCATGGTGGTTCGGAAACCAAATGCCGTCTAAAGCTGCCCCTCGGGAAAAGAAAAAAGATGATGGAAAACGACAGTTAGTGAGAAGAATGACAATCTTTGTCTCGCACCAGAGCCAACACGGAGACGGGGCGGTGTCCCAAGTCAAGTACGTCAGGCCAGGAAGGCGCGTCTGCAAAGTTGCACCTTCTTCCCGAAGGCGTCGACGTCAGCAAGTAAGTAGGTACTTGCTGCGCGCGAAGGAAACGGTAAAAGCAGGGATCACGCAGAGCGGTAGACAAGAAGGAAAGTTCCAATTTCCAGTCGGCGGAGACTTAGAAATATGCGACTCGTCAAAATCAGTTGCGGCAGGAGCTCGTTGCACTCGGATAAAGGGCGCGCGCGGACGGTGGTGCTTGGATGCTAAATGCGTGGAAGCAAAAGGTCACAAGTCACGACGGAAACGCCAGGGCTGGTTGAGGCAGAGTAGTGCCCGTTGAAGACGCAGACGCAGGAAGGCCCAAAAGAGGTCGGGTCGCAACTCAGATTCCTGCGAGGTACTATCGGCACGTGATGATAGTGGCGGGGTGTTGATGCACGGGCCCACCGATCTTCAGCCAGGTGCGCGAACTTAGGCATGCTTAATTGCCTACCTTGTCTAAAATCATATACCGAGATTAAGCGCCCGTAAGGTAGGTACGAAGGAATCGTCAAGAGGCTGAGCAAGGGAGGTCCAAAAGGGTAAACCGAGGTTGTTTCGATCAAAACTTTGTGAGAGGATGCGTCTAGACCCTCACTTGCTTATAAGGTGCCCGATGTTAAAGGCATGAACAGATGTCGTATCCCGCACACTGGGCAGCCTGAGGTCACCAAACGAAGCATCGCAATTCTCTTTCAATAACTTATAATTTGATTGCAGTCGAATCCAAACTACAACTTGGTTTCTGTCCTTGCTTCCACTCCATTGTCCCAAGTATGCTCGGTGGTCCACATCATCCACCGAGCCAAAACGCCATCGATCATTATGTATGCGCTTGTTCAACTGCGATTTGCATAGCTAGCAGATAGTTCATGCAAATCATCATTCCTTAGTTGTCATCCAGGGAGTTTAGATGCTTTTTTGTGAATTCGAAAGCGGAGAAAAAGATGGCGTTGACGACGCATGAGCGACCCATTGAAACCCCTAGTCCGCGATACATATTTCGTTTGAAGAATTCAATCTTCGGCGGCGGCTCAACCTGTTGCCCTTTCGAGTACAAGAGAGAGTTTCGCTGGTAGATACTCTTTGCCGAGTCAATCGGGTCTGCCAGAGTATTAGCATCACTTGCCCGAGGTTCTTTTGCACCAGAAAGCACATACATATCATTGCCCAGGATACTATCCCGCACATGCCCCCAGAGATGACAACCGCGAACTTATTAGTCGTCGGGTGGTCACCACCAAAGGTAGTTCCGAGCTGCTTTCCGCTCTCGTAGACCATGAAGTAAATGGCCGTACCCAAAGTATCTCGCACTGAAATGGTCAGCTGAGGGTTTTGATGGGGTTGTACGCCTGGGCAGACTTACACAAGTGCAAGTTGAAGCCAGTGTAAAGCCCCAGAGCACCCCTATGACGAACAATGTTGCGCATGGTCTTGAAAGTGCCCTTATTTTGGTAGCTTGCTGCAACCTGGTGGCCATTGGTGGCGCGGCAATTTGCTTCCTTGAGCTTTTGTTGGTCTGACAACAAGACAGCCACCTGCGCGCTGAGCTTGGTGAGCTCAAAGGGGCAGGCGAGAAGCGTGATACATGAGCCGGCAGTGGCGCCGGCGGCTCCAAAACAGGCAATGGAGTACAGATTCGGATATGTGCCTTTCTGATTCACATGCTGCAGCACGTCGAATCCCAGGGCGTTCTTAACCCAGCCCGAGTAATTGTGTTTGGCGCGTTGGTAAATCGAAAAGGACATGGTTCGGACAAGTGTGATGCTGGCCATTGGGGCAAGGACGCCTAGTGAGGGGCAAAAGAAGGTTAGTCAATGGGATCATGACTTGAGGCGAGATGAGGGGTCGCGTGTACAAGGGAGGTGGAGGAAGAGGGACAGAGGGAATGAGGGACTCCTTACCCCGAAAGAAGCCTCTCAACTTCTCGGTGCGGTATGTGTGCGTCACACAATCGAGGAAGCCTTCGTATCGGTAGGTCTGCATTCGCGTTTTCACGCTATCGAGGGGAAATGCAAGGACAGTCGAGAACATACTCGACGTGCTGGCGGCGATCTCGGTGCGATAGCGCTTGACCAGCCTCTGCGGGCGCTCTTCCTGAGCTCGAGGCATGATCGCAGTCGGTTGGCGGGCCGGAACATGATGTATCTGGTGATATTCGGCTTCTGTCGCTGGCATGCTTCTAGCAGTGACGAGATGGCAGCGCCTTCAGACGGTGATCTCGTGGCGAGAGATCAAAGTCTTCAGCGCGGTCGTGATACGGCCCTTTGCTAGTTGGGGTTTGGTCCATCCAGACCGCGCAGCAGGTGGAGTTGGGGTGATGGCGTAGACGAGCGACAAACAGGGCGACGGGATGACGGGCTCGCGAAGTTTGGAGGATAGACGGCGAGAAGCAGTAGGGAAACAGAGACGATGATGTTGATGACGAGTCGAGCGGTCAGAGATGTGAAAAGAGCTGTCTCAAGGCAGTCTGGGGAATCGAGAGCTGAACCCCCGGGAATTGACGCTGTTGTGCCCGCTAACCATGAGAGATTTGCGGGTTAAGATGAAAGAGAGAAGAAGGGAAGAATCATCGAAGGGTAAGGTAGGCGTGAACTACGGATACTTCAGAGGTAACTCGGATTGCGGGGTCGGCAGTGGGAATCTACGGCGTAGAAAGATACATCCGCATCACAGACCGTTGTATTCGTAGGGGCACCTCAGCTAAGTACTTAGTTGAAGGTACGATTACAGCCACAACCTATACAGCACCCAACCTTGCCTTTCCCTGACCTCAAGGCAAGCTCAGTTCAGCACCTTGCCCCCCCCCTCGTCTTCCCCCTTCTTCACTCAACTTCAAGTGACCGGGTGAGGTTCCGACTCTGCGATGGTTGTATCAGGAGGTACCTTCAAAACCACGACCATTCCAAAGCTGCAGGACCAGGGCAGTTCGTGGTGCGGAAAGCTGCATCCTTTCCGCACCTGGGAGGCCCCCCTTCGGCCCCGCTGAGCGACCAGTCGTACCATTGCTGATTGGTATCTCCAGGACGCACCCACGCACTTCACTTCGTAGCAGCAGTAGCACCAGCAGAAGATACCTTTACCTTAGTGTCTGGGTCCACTGAAACGAGACCAGGGCCCCGTTGGATCTCCAACGATCCTGCGCTTCTCATTTGTTCTTCCCGGTAGCGGCCGCTAACACCAATCAGCTCAGATTGGCCAGTGTTGCCATCTCAAGAATCCACCGTCACAAGCCAGACTGCCAGTGACGCCTCTCCCAGTTCTCTCCCTGGCGGGCTATCTCTAGTGTCACAGAGTGTTTTCTCACCCGAGCTTTGGAAATATCGTACTTGTCCAGGCGGACAACTCGGTCGACCACCTTACGACAACAGCGGGTCGGTTTCACGGGGCGAGCCATATTGTTTCCGAATTGGGTATTTTTGGTACTCAAAAACAGATTCCCAAGGGAACCACTCTTTTTATATATCTCCCCGTACCGGCAAAGGGCCGACCACCACCGCCCTGGCGGCCGAGACTCTTGGCTCCGACACGGGGGGTGTACACGGGGGTTCGCCTCAACTCTTCCCCCTCAGCCCTCAGCTCAGTCCGTGAAGGTCGGGCACCTCACTTCTCGCTTACTTCTCAACATTTGGGGCAGAACGCCCGCCATGTACGACAAAACGTTATTGCCTCCGAGGTGCAGCCATCTAGGTCCCTATTCATATGCCCCCATCAACCTCCCGACGGGTTTTCTCTGTTGAATGACACTGTCTCAAGATCTCTGGCCCGATTCGGGGAAACTGAAGCAGCGTTCCGCAAGAGGCGAGGAATAATGAGCTCATAAACAGCAAGAATCAACATACAAGCGGGCGCCAGCAGCGCTTCGCGAGCAAATAATCGACCATGCAACCATCAACAGCTTAGACGGCTGCTCCAACCTTCACGTAGCCAAACGTGCCAACCAACCACAGGTGAGCCGTTTCACTTGCTGACCCCGCGCATCTGCAGATCGCCCGCCTGGCAAAGGTCGCACCAGCGGTCGTTTCTCTCCCCAACGCCAGTTTCCTCCAATGGCTTATCATCGGATAAGAGAATAGGTACTGCATCGCGACGTTTCGGGCTTATCGTGTTCCGTTCCGTCCTCTGCCTGCCGTCTTTCTACCCTGGCACCACAACAAGCCTCGAAGCGTGGTATCTGGGCTGATGATCCCGCCTGGGCATGCTGAGATGAACATGTCTCCATCAATGCCTGCACTTCCAGTAAGGTGGAACCGTTTGAGATTCCCAGGAGTTGGTCAAGCTGCACTCTTTGATGACAGCCAGTGCAGGCGTGCGAGTGACAACTCGATCAAGACTACCGTGACTTGCTCGAGACCATCATCTGAGTCGAATACCCATCGACTTGTTCAGCATGTTTATCGTCATGTCATAGTGATTGTATACTGTAGCTTTCATGTTGTTGGCCTCTTGGATGCTGAATAATTCAACGTCAGCAACCGTATCTCTCATAACCGAATCAAAAGCAAAACTCACACATCCTTGCCCCGGGATTCCGATTCCTTGCGAAAGCTGACCTTCCACGTATCCATATTCTGCCTCTCCCAAGCCACGCGGACGAGGTTCTTGAGAACCTTGTGCTCGATACCGGCCTCTCTGCGAGCCGCCTGTATGAACCACAGTGTTCTCTTGGAAACCTCCGGGTCCCACACCGCGTCTTTATCGCGAAACGACGCTCTCAGCTGGTTGCGGACGGTGTACCTGTGCGGCGGTGCGAATTGAACCGCTCGTAGGAGCTCACGGTAGAGATGTCTGTAAGCATGGATGATGGGTGTTTTATCCATCTTGGCCAAGTTTAGTCTTCTTGGTGTAGAGCAAGACTTTCGCTGGAGTAAAGTGGCTCTTTGCTCTCAAGAATCTGTCAATTGAATAGAGAAAATGGAATGTTTACTTGAGTATCCTGATTGATCGCAGAGTTATTCTTTGAAAAAGTGAGAAAAGACCCTGGCATGAGCTCCTGGTAAGCTCAGTGACCATTTCACTTCAGGGAGGTGCACGGACCACTTCAAGATTTCCACCCCAGGCACTCAGATCCGACCTCAACTCCAAAAAATTCCATCGCCGACCTCACACCAGACCACCTCTTTCCGCCCTCAATTCCACCTCCCGGCCACCCACCATGGCGCCCCGACTACCCCCGAGCTGCCTCCAGCTCCTCCGATCGACGACGACGACGATATCAAACACCTGTTCCGCCGCCGCCAATGCCTCGGCCGTCATCGCCCCTCGCCTCCAGCTCCTCCCTTTTACCGCGAAGCGCGGCGTAAAGTACGGCTGGTCCACTGCGCCCAAACGCAGCAAGCCCACCCGTTTCAACCAGCCCACCGCCGGCCTCCCCGTCCTCACCACTGGTCCCGCCGCCGCCCTCGCCCGCCGCGAGAAGACGACGCCCCTCCGCACCGGCGTCCTCGCCGTCAAGAAGGGCATGACGGCCATCTACTACGGCAAGAAGCGTGTCCCCTGCACCGTCCTCCAGCTCGACCAGGTCCAGGTCGTCGCCAACAAGACCCGCCCGGACAATGGCTACTGGGCCGTCCAGATCGGCTCCGGCTCCAAGGAGCCGCGCAACGTCGAGAGGCCGATGCTGGGCTACTACGAGGCCAAGGGCATCGCGCCCAAGCGCCACCTGGCCGAGTTCAAGGTCCGCACCAAGGAAGGGCTGCTGCCCGTCGGCGCCCAGCTGTTTCCGGACTGGTTCCAGACGGGCCAGTACGTCGACGTCCGCTCCAACAGCCGCGGCATGGGCTTCGCCGGTGGTATGAAGCGCCACGGCTTCGCGGGTCAGGAGGCGTCCCACGGTAACTCGCTCAACCACCGCACCATCGGTACCACCGGCCCCTCGCAGGGTTCCGGTTCCAGAGTCATGCCCGGCAAGAAGATGCCCGGTCGCATGGGTAACGAGCGCGTCACGGTGCAGAACCTGACGGTGCTCAAGGTGGACAACGAGCTGGGCGTCGTGCTCGTCAAGGGCGCCGTCGCGGGCCCCAAGAACTGTATCGTCAAGCTGCAGGATGCCGTCAAGAGGAAGGCGCCGGCGCTTCCTTACAGGCAGGACAAGTTGAAGGAGCTGTTGGAGGCCAACGTGGATGGCGAGGCGAGATTGCAGGAGGCCAGAGAGAGGCACTTGGTGCTGAAGAAGGAGAGGAAAGAGCTCCCGGCACTTGTATAGATATCGTCCACCCTCCCCCTTTTCCCCTACTGTTGTTTACGAAAGTCTGTGTACTATACATGTTGTACATTTATCACCCCATTGAGAGAGGCGCATAGCTTTAGGGTCATTATCTCGCCCGACCCGAATTCCAACCCAATGACTTGAACTACCTCGAACCCATGCATGCTTTTGATGACGATTCCCTTCACGAGACCTTGAAGTGACTGTAGTGCTGCCCTGTATTCAACGGTCCTCCTTGTCTCTCTCACTCACTTGATATTCTGCCTGAAACCCCTCGTCTCCGCCGCCGACACCACAGCCTCGAGATCATCATCACTCAAATCATCACCCGGAATAGACCCCTTGAACGGATCCGCCCCGTCGAGCAGATCAATCTTGCGCCCGTCGGGCGTCTCCAAGCTCCACTCGGTCGTCTCGAACAGGCCCTTGTGCGACGTCCGGAAGCTGGCAAACTTCATGACGGCCTCGTTGCGGGACCCCTTGACGCTGAAGCTTATGTCGATGCGCCCGTGGAGCTGGTTCATCTCGCCGGCGATCCAGGGGATCTGGTGCTTGAACTGCACCTCGTCGCCTAGGTACTCACGGGCTTTCGGGGAGGTGCGCAGCGCGTAGAGGGTCGAGGCGATGACGGGTGAGGAAGACTTTTGGTAGTTGAAGATTGCGATGCTGCTGAGGGCGATGGCGGCGGCGAAGAGGGGGAGGGTGCGGGACCAGCGGAAGGTGATCTGGTTGAGGTCTGTTTAAAGAATTGTGGTGGTTAGCGGATGGATGACAACGGGAAGAGAGAAGAGGGAAAGGGAGGGAGAAAGACGAGCAGTTTACCTGGGAGTTCTCGATCTGCGCGCCGCTCCATCAGCGGTCCGGACCCGGGCTTCGGCGCTGCGGTCGCCCATCTCCTTTGAGCCTGCGCTCTGAGCTGCTGTGGCTGCTGCCGTTGCCTCGCGGCGGCGCTGCGCAGCGAGGAGGCGAGCCTCCTGGTAGCTGTGTTTGAGAACATGCTGGAAATGAAACTCCCCGTGGAATCGAAAGCGTCCTACGAGTGAAGTCGGGGCTATCGCGTCGGTGGGTGTGGTCGGTTCGAATTTCGTGATACCGGGCGTTGCGTCTAGGTCAAATTCTCGGGATGCTCCGAATCAGACCATGCAAGTTCGGTCAGTTCGGTCGGTCGGTCTCGACTCTCGGTGGGCGGGCCAAAGCTCTCTCTCGAAAATTCCCGGGGTCCTGGCGCGGGCATTTGGAAAGCAGAGAAAAAAAGCAATCGATAAACAGTAACCAATCAGACCCTGGACCCAAGACCCCTGTCGCACATTGTCCAGCTGTCGCGCGTCATAAGGCTGAGTGGTCGGTCACGGCCCCCTCTGCTAGAGGTAAGGTAGGTAAGCTCCATCTACACCTATTGCACCGATACCTTACGTAGCTACCTACCCAGGCTTCTACAAATCTGTCTTCATCGACTGGACTTGTCGATACGTAGACCAAGTGTTTGCGCCTTTAACAGCTACGACATCATTACAAAACACCAGCAACCCGCTGCAGCTCATCGCGCATTTGACAACCTCTATACTAAAATGGCAGAACCTCGAGGCGCAGCCGCTCGTCTGCGGCGTACATTCCACTATCCTACAGACGACGACTCGGCAGACTCACAGCCAGAAGCCATGGACGAAGAGGGTACGACGCAAAAGACACAAAAACCTCATTCCCAAGCCATCCCATTCCCCTCACTCTTCATCTTTCCATTCCGTCTTACATCAAAAGCTAACACCCAACCCCCCAACCTAGAACAAGAAACCCTCATCCGCCGCCTCGCAGAAGATAACGCAGCCCGCAACGCCCAATTCGCAACCGCCCTCCTCGCCCTCCCCCTCCTAACAACGATCCCCTACCTCATAAACCTCGCCCGCCTCTCCGCCCCGCTCACCTCCCTCCTCTCTCTGACATCCCTCCTCTCGACCGCCTACCTCCTCCACACCCAACCCCCAGGCGCGACCGGAATTCCCTGGCTCGACGCATGGTCCCGACCAAAGACCCCGCGCCCCAGCCCGGCCTCCTCGCTCGAGTCCTCGACCTCGTCCGTCTCCGGCGGTCCGTCGTCCTACCAGCCCATTCAGACAACGCAGAGGAGACGCAGGCGGAGCTCCTTTTCTTTCGCCGAGGAGCAAAAAGGTCCACTGGAGCTGTATCTGCCGTACCTCAACCTCGGACTCTGTGGTATGCTTATCCTGGCGGGGTTGGCGACGAAGTCGAGCGAGAAGGCTTCGTTTGGCCACGTGGGGCTGGGGAACTTGCCTGCTATAGTGTACGTCGTTGTTCTGATTGCAAAGGTGGTCATGGGCAGCGTCGACCCGGAAAAAGAGTTGGCCACGCTCAAGTATGGTTTCAAAGGCGCGTAAAGCTTATGACTCCAAGCAAAATTAGCTGCGTGGCAGCGGGAGATGTGTATTATTCTTTTGTTTTACTACGAATACCACGGGACCAGAAGGAGTTAACTTTACGACTTATGCTGGAATGACGATGTAACTATGATGCAGCGAGCGCGAAAAAGGAATATCCAGAGGTCAGGCTGTCACGAATCGAGATTGAAAAAGGTGCACACACACAAGTCTATTAACTTTTTCAGACACGTAATTACAACAATCTACTACACATCTATGGATTCGTTGAAGCGCAAGACACCGTGGCTTTTCAGGACACCGTCCACTCCCTTTGGCAGTCGCGGGAACGGATCCGTCAGAGAATTTGTCGACGACGGATCCAGTGACTTGTCTGTGACCAGTGCAAGACCGTGTGACTTGATGGCGTCCACCAGGGCGGGGACCATCTCCTGTTGTACAGTCAGTAAGAATATCACAGCCATCAACGAAAGGGCCTAAACCTACCAAAAGCCGTGAGCAGCAAATTAAGCCCATAAAGTTGTTGCCTTGCGCAACCCGAACCACCTCCTTGATTGATGCAGATCTTCTGCCGTGGCTCTGGATGATGTCCGGCGGCGCCATGACATCCTCCCGTCCCAGATCGTTGCACAGGAACACGGGGAAGTTTGGCTGCTTCCAGTTGAGTGCTGTGCACATGCTCGGGTTATATGAACTGAACACCACAGAACGGACCGACTCGAGCGACTGAGCTCGCTGGGCGCGGGCGTGATCAAACACATTAGTGAGAAGAGAGTCAACGAATGTGTTCAGGTCCAACGACGGGCCCAGACCCAGTGACCTTTCCTCGTCCAGTGACGGATACAAAATCTGGATGTTGACATGCATGCCATGCGGGAGCAGAGCCAGCGCCTCGTTGAGAGGGATACCCGCTGTCGCAAGAACCCGATGGACGTCCGCAATTGCGTCCAGAGGCCTTGTTGGCAATGATGCCAATTCGGCTCTGCTAGGGCTCTTTGACGTGATCGTATTGAACTGCTCCATTGTCAATCTTGAGATGGGCAGGTCAATTCCACCACATGGTATCGTCCATCTCGGCCACAAGACAGGTACACCATCGCTGGTGTGCTGAACGAAGAGTTGGACAAAGTCACCTGACAAACTCGAACCAGTCACAAATGTGCTTGGACTGCGGTCGAATTGGCTTGTTGCCTTCCAGTACGTTTCGAAATCCGTAATCTCGAGTGGCTTACCGTTGAACGGCTTGATGACCTGAGTGTGGAAGCTGATCTGGCCAATTGCTCGTAGCCTTGGATCGAACAGGGGGAGACAGCACTTCCCAGAGCTACTTAGCAGCGCCTTGAAGGTATTGGGAAGGGCCACCGTCTTCGCAATGATCTTCGCGCCGTAGGTAGGGAAAACGTCGAAATCGAGTGTAAATGACTCCAAATTGTCGATTTGAAAGGAAACAATACGGGTATCTTCTTGGAAAGGCAGCATAATATTCTTCGGGATGAGATCCGAAACCTTTGATGAAATGGTGAGTCGGGCGGCAGGGTACTTCCCGTCGTGGAAGAACACTAGGGGTTGGTCCCCATTTTCCTCGAAACTGATCTGAATGACCGTCTTGGTGTCCAGGAAGTTGTGTCCGTACCGGCGCAACGGTATGATCGGCGGCGGCAGCTCAAGTTCAGGGATGGCATCCGGGTCAAGGGCCATCGGGTCGGGCCCGCTGCTCATCATTGGTCCCAATCCGGGCTGCATGATCATGGGGCTCGCCTTCGTTCTTGCGTTGTACGGTGCAAGCAATTGCATGCATTCGAGGTGGCCTTCCCAGACAGCGTAATACATTGCTGGCAGGTCCTTTTCGTCGACGATGTTGGGGTCTGCTCCGACGTCCAGTAACCCTTGGAGGCAGGGAACGTTGCCTTCGCTCGCGGCATGAACCAGGGGCGTCCATCCGTACAACTTATCAACCTGATCGAGATTTGCTCCAAAGTTCTTGAGCAAAAGGAGAAGCTCTGGCCTTTGGCCTGACCGAGCAACAAGGTGTTGGGGATAGAGTCCTTCAGCGTCGGGAACGATCTGTGCTCCATGCTGGAGGAGCATTTCCACGATTGCCAACGAACCATGCTCGCAGGCAAGGTTCAACGGTACATGGTCTGCGTCAGAGACAGGGTCGATTCGAGCGGACTTTGCTAGCAGTCGTTCGACGCACTGAAGGTGGCCGTGAATGATTGAGTGTACCAGAGGGGTAAAGTTATCATGGTCGATCAAATCTATCGTTGAAGTATCCGCTGTGAGGCTATGTCAGCAACCATGCAGCCACATTGCCTGTACTTATATAGATCTTACCACTAGTCAGGGCGTCGAGCATGTCCAATCGTCCATGCATACTGGCATAGTGCAGCGGCACTCTGCCATACACATCGGTACGACTGACAGCAACACCTTTTGCCAGGCCGTATTCAAGGACAAACGAGTTCCCGTAGATGGCGGCTTGGTGCAGGCAATTTCGTTCGTTAATGTCGTCCTCTGACTGTATGTCGACCAAGCCCGTATCGAGGAGAGCCTGTAGAGTCTCTTTAGGCGCTTCGTGAATGGCAGCGAGGAACGTTCTAGTCACTCTCTCCATCAGAGAGATGTCAGAGCCTGAGGACGTGCTAGCAGCCGTCCGCATTCGAATCAGGAGATCCCTCAAAGCCTCGAGGTTCCCTGAAATGACCGTGTCGAGGAGTAGTGTATCCGCATCACCTTCGTCGGTTCCGAGTAGATGCTGGCTGCTCACGATATGATCACTACGAGGCTCGAAGCTGACATTGTCACCCTCGGCCCAAGCCCCCAGCTCTTGGAGACTAGTAGTGGCCTGGTCGGATAGTTCGCTAATGACGGTGGCATTGAAGAAGGGCTGGACCTCGACTGCTCTGGATAGGTAGAGTTCTTTGGTTTTCGACTTTGACGTCTTGTCCCACTTTTTGAGGATCTTGGAGAAAGCAGTCCCGTTGATCTCAACAAATTGTTGCAGCTTGTTCAAGTCGCTGGCAAACTGTTGGAAGCCCTCTTCGAGAGTTGTGAACTTGGCCGAACGTCTGGAAACACCATTGCGAGACTGCAACACCTTCTTCTTGTCGAGAAGAGTCTTCAGTCGCACCTTGAGCTAGGCGGGGGTCAGTTCTGACAGGGTAGAGTCATTACATTAGACAAGAGAAATTATTGCATACCTCTGCCTCCTTTTGTAGGTAAAAGGCGTTGACCTTTTCGAGCTCTCGTTCCTGTTCGAGAGTCAGTAAGTACGTTGGGAAGTTCATCGCACTGACCCATGACTGGATACATACCAATTGGAAGAAAAATGTGGCCTTGTTGGCCTGAAGGGCAGCCTGGGAGTCTATAGATATTGCGGAGCGGAGATGGTCATGTTGTGCGCTCAGCGTGGGCGTAGCCGACAATTTCTTGATCAGCTAGTAGCGAATGTCAGTGGTAATGCCGAATGTGATTAGCTATTGCCATGGGGGCTTGCTCCATTCACTTGCCCCTGACGGGACAGTGTCGGGTACCGAGTTGACTAAATTCTAGAGGGGGTTTTTCTCCTTTTTGTGGTTTGCATACCAAGCTTCCATCCAATGCAGAAGAGAAGCGAGAGAACGGGGTAACAAAAGGGGGATAGAGACTGAAGAGGGAACTGCCGGACAACGAAACGTACCTTTTTGAGAGCCTTGTAGTTTACAAAACTAGCGGCATACTCTGGAACTTCAAGCTGACGCTTCTGAATCTGCTTGCCGAACTTCCTGCTGTTATATCAGCACAAGTTCGCCAGTGAGAACACACTAGGGGTTAGCTAGGGCCAAGAGACTGACATGATGGACGGACGCCCGTGGGATCACGGTGTCCAAAAGTGATCGTTGTAAGAGAGAGCAGCCTATGTGCCCTCCAGTAGTGGCAAGCTGACAGTGGATGTCTGCAGGGAGAAAGCTGATGACAGTAGGAGGCTCTGCGGGTGTGATTATGCGTCGGCGGCAGGCAAGCAAAGTAGCCACTCGCACAAGGGTATGCTGAGTGACGTCGCCTCGTGGCAGAGTTGTGTAAAACAGCTGCGGGTTAATGTAGAGAACCGTACGTGGGGTGCTCTTCAGTGGCGCAAGCTAATGGGATGACGAGTCGGGGGAAACCAAGGCCTTTTTTGGCGATCAGCAAGATAGAATCCTGCCGCGTGAGGTAGACTGAGTAGCGGACAAAGACAGGCGAATATCCAAGTTGAGGTAAGGATTCGAAGCTGTTGGTTGAGTTAGAATTTGAAGGTCTAGATTAAAGGGGACGATGATCGGGAGATATCCCTCGTGCAATAAGACGACCGCTTGGCCAGTAGAGCCACCAAGTAGCTATGACTGAAAAAATTGAGCACGCAGAAGGAGGAGCAGGAACCCATAAGCAGCACCCGTAGAGAAACTAGGTCATAACGAGCAAGATGGGTAGTAGGTGGGGGTATTCTGAAGCTATCCCGGGCATGCCTCGGTGACAACCAGGCTCTGAAGAAAGAGGGGCAACAACGCACGCGGCTCTAAGAACATGGACATGGTCAGGCATTTGCTTTGAACAGGTGCCACAAGTAGGTAATAGTTATTGATGCCAGACGCTGCGTGGGGGCAGGGAGAACGATGAATGGTTGCAGGTACTAGCAACCAGTGGATGGCAACATACCATGTCAGCGCCAGTGTCGGATGGCACACCCGTTATTTGTCTCCGATGAGGAAAGCAAGGTCTGAGTTGGCCCAGGACCAGATCTAGTTACGGGTTGGACGGGGGGTGAGGTTAGGAAAACCAGGCGCGGCCGGGGACCAGAACATCGTCCTGTCCAGGGTATTGGCACCGTTTCCTAGTCTGACTGGGGAATAACAGGAAACGAGTGCGTCGTCGACCTTGGTGATAGGGGTTATGCAAAAGAAGCAGTAAAGCATGGATCGAGGGGTAGAAAGAGAGGTGATGTGAGTCGGAGTGTAATCAAGACGAAGGCAAAGGCAAAGACAAAGGCAACAGTAAACAGACTTGCGCCGAATCGGAGCAGATCACGAGATTGATTGTTGAGAGACATTCATGCTTACCGATCAAGATAGCAGGTTCAAGCGGTGATTGCTTCAACCTATGCTCTTTTGGATGAGAACAGTGATGTCTGGAGTTGCCGTAAGTTGCGGCCGTGGCGTATGCGTCTGTGTTGGTGTCGTGTGAGAGTGACGTCGAATTAGGCAAACCGAGGATAGGTCAGATGAGTGAGTTGTATGGTTCTGCAACTCTACCTACCTCATCGGTATGTCGAGGTTTGCAGGGCGGCGGCGGTAAGAATGACAGCAGCCCAGATCTAGACTTCGGATTTGGGGAGTGGTGAATGAGAAGTGAGATGCGACTCTAGAAACCCAAATTCCAAGGGGTCCAGATCAGGAGGTACTGTGTGTATCTACCTTTCCTCACTTCTCTCTCTCTTTCTCTCAAGACGATGGGCTAGCAGGGCAGGCCGTAGTGGCAGAGGCAGTTGGCAGTCAAAGTCGTGAAATGTAAATGGGTGCCGACCGGGGTCTTGGCCAACCATGGTATCGGTCTGGCCAATAGCAGGTCCGAGAAGCACCAGCAACGGGCCAGAGTATGGGTCCACCTGCCGGCCCTGGGTACGTGCTTCCATTGGGAAGTTGGGTCTGGTTATTCTTGCCCGTGCAGCATGTGCTGCGTGCAAGAGAGCAAGAGCATCGATCAGCCCCTCCCCTGTCTAGCTGTGAGGTGCGGGGTACCTTTTCTCTTGTCACTCCTGCCACCCTTGCCTACCTGCTAAGGTACCTAAAGTAAATGCGCACTGAAGACGACGTTACACCTGCGAGAACTGCAAGAGCTGCGAGAATCATCCACTCAGATTCAACTGGGCAAGAAATGGAAGGCATCAAGTGTGGCTCTTTGACTGTTTTGCGGCCGGTGCCCTGCCGTTTCGCCGTACTCGGAAAGTCTCCCAACGTCGACCTACGATGAGCTCCCAAGGAACATCTCGCCTACAATCTATCACATACCTACTAAGTACCATATCATCGTACCTTGTGCCTCTGCCCCCTTCCGACCTTGTCTGCCCTGGTCAAGATCAAAGCGACCATCCTCTGCTTGTACCTACCTACTCGGGCAAGTTCTCGCGCCATCTCGGAAACGAGAAAATAGTCGGACGACCTGAACCATCAAATGTACCCGCTTTGTGGCAGTTCAACAACGCATTGTGTCTGGCAGTGTATAATATCACAGAAACCGAGCACGTGTGCCATTTCTCACTGCCTCAGCGTGGATCCTGGAGGGGCCTGAAATTCTCGACGGCCGTGTCCGTTTTGCCAGAGCTCCCTTCCTACCTACTTTTCAATAGCCGCAGCCGTCACCAGCAGTACGTCGACAACATGTACCCAAAAAACATGTACATGGCCTCAAGGAACACCCGTGGAGTCCACCTCCCACCCACACATGCGCTTGATTCGCTTTCCCCCAAAGCCAAGTCTTCAGATCGCCGGCCAATGACGGCTCGCACACGAACCACGTTTTCCTCTCGATGTGCCAAGCACAAGGCTGAGAGAGGCACAACAGCACACTGCCAAAAACTCGGGGCGTTGAACTGTTGGAAAATTCCTGTCTCTATTTTTTTTCGGCACAAAATCACAACCTCTTCCACACCTGGATCCGAGATTTTCCATTCGACACTATTCATTTTTCGGTTCTACTTAATCCTCTCTCTTCTCGAGAAATTGTCCGGTCTAGCGAAGCCCTATACGGCTCAATGGACTTCCAATTTCACCGAGACGTGCCGTTGAGGGGTAGTGCTCAAGGGCGACAAGTACCGTTCAGAACCCTACTCTGGCCATCTCCTCTAGCTGGCTTTCGCCAAATCATTTTGGGTACGAAGGAAAAGGCCCTCTCAGCTCTAACTGATTGGGATGTTTCAAGCCCAGACTTGCAGCAGCAGGAGCTCCAGCAACCTGCATCAATACGGAACCAGCCGGAGTGGTGGGCAGAAAAACCACATCAGAACTTCCCCGTCCAATCAAGATGGTGCGGGGCACATCAACCCGCGAGGGGGGCATCCAACTCATAGCGGCTACTTCTCGCTCTTTCGCTTCGCTTCGCTTCACAAACTGTTGGCGAGTCCAACGACCCAGAAAGCGGGTGATGCGATACGTTCCCAGCCCGCTGTTATTGATGGGTTTCTCAACTTATATTGTAAACCCTTGCGAATCAAAATGCTTGTTTTTTGGTCGGATATAGGGGCCAATCAGCAAAAGACTACCATGGAGCCCATCAAAGCCCGAGGATGGGGACGGGATGGGGTTCCAGAGGTCATCGTGGGGCATAAACAATGTCAACTTGGGCATGGGCTCCTTTGAATCATCTCGTCTGTGAGCCAGAATCAGCAGTTGAAGGACGCTACTCACTAATACGCCTGGGCCTTTCTACCGCCTCGGATCGGTTATATCACGATATGACTGCTCGGGAATGGGACGGCAGCATGGCGGGGCATATCAGCTGCATGCTACCTTACCTTGACATGTTTGCATCCGCAGGCCATCCTGAACCTAGGCAACCTGGCAAGCGGCCATGCTGGAAAAGGCCGCGGCCCCCATCCCCATCCGCCGCTTGCCGCATCGCGAACGACAGCCATATTCACAACGTACGCATACGTCAGAGACCGATCGCCCATACTAGGGTCTTTTGCGAGTATTACATCCCGTATGCTTCGTATGCTTCGGGGTCTTCTTACCCGTACATCATCATCACGCCTCTCTCTATGCAAGATCCGCGTGACCTTCCTGTTTCTATGTGTTCCAACTTCCAACTCACACCAACGCCAAGTCGGCAAATCGGCCTAGTTCCTAGGCGACAACATGAAATCCGACTCTGGTATTCTTCAACAATGAGTGAGGAACTTGGGCAACAGCAACACAATTGCGGGATAATTTCAATTTAGATGTCCTAACTAAAGGTACGTTTCCTAGTGAAATGGAAAGGGGGAATCATGAAAATCCCAGGTTCGCCATGCCTCCCGAGAACCCCCCCCCCCCTCCCGGTTTGCCAGGCTGTCTTCGTCGTGTCGCTCAAGCCATGGCGTGGGGGGTTTTGGATATCTGAAAATGAAAGTAGTGTATCAACGCAAAAGCCACCCTTACTTCCTCAGATCACAACAGCCAAGCCTCGCCCTGGAGGTTCAAAATCTCAATTCTTCTTGGCGTCAGCACCAGCCGTCTCGCCGCTCTTGGACTCGACGAGACTATCCGCCATAGCCTCGGCTGCGGCCTTCTTGAGCCTTTCGCTGTCCTCAGAGCTGGCGCCGGCATCCTTGGTAGTAGTATCCTTGCTGGTGGACGCGACCTTCTCCTTTGCCTCCCGCTCGTCTTCGCTGTCGCCCAGGCTGAAGGGGTCGTTGTCGCTGATGGGGTTCGGGTCGACCGTCGACAGGGGCTGCCACTTGCTGGCCTTTGCCTTTGAACCGGACAGGTCTTCGGCGGAGCGTCTGGGCGACGAGCCGTACACGTCAATCTCCTCGGCGCCTTCCCTGAAGGCCACCTTGCGGCCGTCGTGGGGCTTGGGCGACTTTGAGGGTGGAGGGGGCTTGTAGAGGTCAGGGTTTGACAGAGGTCTGTTGTTATCGCGGAGAGGCGCTGGGTCCCATTGTTAGATCGTGCGGGATAGCAACAGGGCCAAAGGGGGGATGTAGCCGCGGAAAGGGGCATCGGGACTTACTTCCGTCGGCGGTGAACTTCATACCCGCGAAGTCGTCGCTGAGCACCTGAGGATCGGCGTCGTATCTCTCGTAGTCGCCGCTCCGACGGCTCGACTCGCCGGGTCGTCGGGCGCCATACTGGCCCTGGCCCTGGCCTTGACCCGGCCACTGGTGACTGGATTCATCCTCGTCGGCAAACTCCTCGTCAAACCTCTTCTTCATTGTGGTGATCCAGCTGTTGACCTTGCCCTGCGTCTCCACGAACCCCTTTCGGAGCTTCTCCTGAATCACCGGCAACTCATCGTCAAAGAAGTTGGGTTCGCGGTCCTCGGCGTTCGGTCTGGGCTCGAGGCCGGTCTGCTGCCTCCTCACACGGCCGCCGCCACCGCCGGGGCTCCGGTTAGAGGTTCTAGCTTCGTAGCTTCCGACATTGTCAAAATGCTCCGCCAGCTGTCGTGCGTAGAGCTCGTCGGCTTCGAGCTGGGACAGCTGCGCGCCGCCCTGGGGGCGGGGAGGCTGGGGAGGGGGTTGTTCGTCGGTTGTCTCGTGCTGGGCCGCATCGGGATCAGTCATTTCTATATCGGGGCCCTGTCAGTAAGAGAACTTTGTTGGCGGTTTTTGGGTAAGTGATGGGGGGTCACGCGACACATACCCAAGAGGGCATTGAAAGCCGGATCAATCTTTCCGCCGCTGGCTCTCAGGACCGCCTTAACGACGGAGATGTCGATGCTAGGAAAGGCCTCCTTCAAGATGTCCTCCGTCTTCTGCGTCTCGCCGGAGGGTCTCGGGGGCTTTGGTGGGGCCGCTTCGGCGGCGACGGGTGTCGAGGAGGTCATGTTAGACGAGGTGGTGTTGGTGTTGGTGGTCTTGGTGGTAGCCTGAGATGTAGTAGGAGCCTCACCGCCGAGAACACCTGTTTCCTGGATGTCTTCGTCGTCGGACAGATCCAGGGGTCGGACTGTTGTAGGCGACTCAGGCCCGCTCGAGGAAGTAAGCTTGTTCTGTGGAAAAAGAGATGAGGGTGTCAGTCTCTCTCTTGACAGGGTACATGTGCATGAAGTTTGGGCTCGTTTCGGGGGACGGGATATATGCGCACTGTTTCGATGGGGGCAGACATGACTACTGTTCGGTCGCTCTCCAGTACTTCTTCTCTCCTTGGGAGAGAGTTCGTCTCGGTGCAAGATGAAGGTCCCCAGCAAAATAAAAGGAGTAGCTAGCAGGCAAGTCTGCTGAAGGATGGAGGGGGGGTAATTTGCTTGCTTTCGCGAGATTGTTAGGTGCAAGGACGTTGCGGAATGCGCGCGCCCGGACGGAGGGGTTGGAGACTGGAGGGTACCTTAGCTGGCGAGATGACATTAAAGTGGGTTACGAAGCTGATGACGCCGCGCCTCCTTTGGGGAACTGGGAACTTCTAGGCGCCAGCTTGAGCTTGATGCTGAGCCACAATCCTACCGCCACACTTGTCGTCAGATTGTACCAAGTGATCCTGACAGCTTCTTTTCCATCACGATAACCCCTCCCGCTGCTCCTTTAGTTGCTTAAAATACCCTTGAAATAGACAAGATACAGGAAGCATCAAAGAACGTTGTAGATCAAGTCATTTAGGTACAAGGGCGATAAAAAGATGGAAAGGGAGACTTTAGATGCTGAGCGGCGTATTATTATGTCAGCTATTTGACAATGTAGGTTGAAGCCTATGATGGGATGCAATCAGAGATTGCCACCTGATCTCAGCTGGTGACACTCTGACCAGCCAAAATTGCAACGTTCAATGTCGACAACCACTTGCAAACGAGGCCAATTGTGAGGCCAAACCACACTTACAAGAAAAGCTGGCAGCCAAAATGAGATGCATAAGGTGACAGACCTATTGTCTTACAATATCTCTCATATCTTGATGATTGATGTAAGGTCAGTTGCCAGCATTTGAAGGTAAAATCGCCACATTGAATAAACATCACTCATTTCTGACACACAAACAGTCTCTAGTCAATAGCCAAAAGGTTCTCACCAAACCATGGCAGACTTCGATCTCAACTCGGCCTTCATCCCGGCCCTGCACAAGCCGTCAGCCCTCCTCCCCATCGCAAAGCACCGCCAGGCCCTTCTTTATCTCATCGAGACCAAGCAGGTCACCATCGTCGTCGGCCAGACCGGCTCCGGCAAGACCACGCAGATCCCCCAGTTCCTCGAAGCCGCGGGATGGTGCGCAGACGGCAAGGTCATCGGCATCACGCAGCCGCGCCGCGTGGCGGCGACGACGGTCGCGCTCCGCGTCGCCGAGGAGGTTGGCTGTGAGATTGGTCAGCAGGTCGGCTACGCTATCCGGTTCGAGGACAACACCTCGGCGCAGACGCGCATCAAGTTCATGACGGACGGGCTGCTCATCAGGGAAGCACTTGTTGACCCCTTGCTGACGCGGTACTCTGTCATCATGGTTGACGAAGCCCACGAACGTTCCATCAGCACTGATATCCTCCTGGAACTACTCAAGAAGATTCTCAAGAAGAGGCCTGAGCTGCGCATCATCATCAGCAGTGCAACACTACAGGCTGAGGAGTTCTTAAAGTTCTTCACGACCTCTCCGGGGGACGAGCAGAAGAAGACGGTCACCGCTCCGGAGGACAAGGATGGAAAGGCCGATGCCGCTGACGACAATGAGAAGGGTGCAATTATTAGTCTGGAGGGCAGAGCACATCACGTCGACGTCCTTTATCTAGAATCACCAACAGAGGACTACGTCGAAAAGGCAATCTCCACAGTCTTCGACATACACACGACAGAGTCCGAAGGCGACATACTCGTCTTCCTCACAGGCCGTGAAGAAATCGACAACGCCGTCCAAGCCGTTGCCGACCGCCTGCTCGACCCGAACCAACCTCGCGGCCAGCAGACACTACAAGCGCTGCCCCTATACGCGGGTCTCTCGACAGAGCAACAAATGTACGTCTTTGATAAGCCTCCCGAGGGCACGCGCAAGGTCGTCTTCGCCACCAACATGGCCGAAGCCTCCATCACAATCGACGGCATCGTCTACGTAATCGACACGGGCTTCGCCAAGCTGCGCGCCTACAACCCACGGACGGGCATCGAGACCCTCACCTCGACCGCCATCTCAAAGGCCTCGGCGTCCCAGCGCGCCGGCCGCGCGGGACGCACCCGACCGGGCAAATGCTTCCGGCTCTACACGGAAGACGCCTACCTCGCCCTCCCCGAGGTCACCGTCCCCGAGATGCAGCGCTCCAACCTGGCGCCCTTTATCCTGCAACTTAAAGCCCTCGGCATCGACAACGTCCTGCGCTTCAACTTCCTCAGCCCGCCGCCGGCAGAGCTCATGGCCAAAGCCCTGGAGCTCCTCTACTCCTTGGGTGCCCTCGACGACTACGCCAAGCTGACGAAGCCGCTGGGCTACCGCATGGCTGAGCTGGCCGTCGAGCCGATGATGGCAAAAACTCTGCTCGGCGCGCAGTCGTTTGGGTGCATGAGCGAGATGCTCACCATCGCGGCCATGACGAGCGCCGGCGGAAACAACGTCTGGTTCCACCACGACGGCGAGAGGCAACAGATGGAGCTGTCGCGGCGCAAGTTCGCCGCCGACGAGGGCGACCACCTGACGCTGCTCAACGCCTACCAGGCCTTTGTGACAAAGGGCAGGAAGGAGTCAAAGTTCTGCCGGGACCACAACCTCAACTTCAAGACCATGACCAGGGCCGTCAGCATACGGGGCCAGCTGAAGCGGTACCTCGAAAAGTTCGGCATCGCCGCCGACAATGAGCAGCAGCAGCAGCAGTCCTTCGGCCCCGCGGGCTCACGGCAGCAGCATCAACAAAAGCACGACAACTCCACAAAGGCGGAGCAGATCCGGCGGTGCCTCACGACGGGCTACTTTGCGCACGCGGCGAGGATGCAACCGGACGGCACGTTCCGCAACGTCTCGGGCGAGACGACGCTCCACGCGCACCCCAGCTCCCTCATGTTCAACCGCAAGGCCGACTGGGTCATCTTCCACGAGGTCATGGAGACGGCCAACAAGATATTCATACGGGACATTACAAAAATCGAAAAGAATTGGCTGGTGGAGTACGCGCCCGAGTTCTACCAGCTGTCGGACAGTTCGGCGCGGCGGGCTCGCGACGAGGCTGAAGCTGAAACGCTATGAAAAAGGAGAAAAGAGCCCACGGGGGAGGATACTAGAATCACTGAATGGGATGTGAAGCTGGGGAGCAGTAGGAAGGGGGGAAGGGGCCCTTGTTTCTGTGGTACGAGGGCCGCGGAGGGCGAGATGAGACGAGATTAGGGCGACGGGGGTTCCGATGAAGCTGGGCAGTTGAGGTCTTGAAGAAGCGAAGATTCTGCCGTTTTATTTTGTAATCAGGACACTGAGCTATGCAGCCTATGTCAGGTTGGCAGAGCCTCACAGGGGCGGACATGAGGTTATTGCAACTTTCAGACTTATTCCTTGGCGGTGGAAACTTTGGACCATTGCCAATATCCGTACAGAAAATGGAAGCAAGGTAGAATATCCGCACTGCGTATTCGTACAAAGCCAGGACATTGAACTCACACGATTCAAGACTCGATAGTGTGCTGCGGCAGATATTTACAATTATTAGCACCTGAAGCAGGACCGTGTCGATACCGCTGTCCTTGATACAGCGGGCCGAGTGCAACCGTCGGACAGTGTCTACTATCCGTACAAGTTTATGGTGGCGTTGCAGGGCTCGAAATTGACCCGTTGGCCATAGAGTCTATGTGGAGTGTCCTACAGTCTGGAGTCAGCGTATCCGTACTCCGTAGAGATAACGATATCGATATACGGCGTACGGATAGCACATCTACATAATCAGTGGGTGATGTAAAGGTTGTGCAAGGAATCACAACTTTATGAAATGCATCTGTACAGTTGCCGATTATACGCCATTTATACGAGCGTTGCAGACTGTCGTGATAGCGGTCGACCACCAGGCATTGTGATTGGCAGCAAATCTAGAGCACACCAAGAGGACGGGGCCGATCAAGATTTCTCGGCCAATGACCAAGCTTTGGAGGATCCATCGAGATTAGCTTAATTACTCGACTGGGGGCAATGCCAATTGTGATTTGGGCTTTTTGACTGGTTCGCCAAGCCAGCAATGGGATTGACTTTTTCTCATCCTCATCAGCAGCGGCTGGTCTAGCCAATCTTGCCAGTTCAGAGCCGCCTCAACCCCTGAGTCTTGGATCGAGGGAATTCGACAACGTTGTTGGACACCTGGACAACTCGTGTGGCTTTATTGTTCTCGCACTCGTATGAGGTGACATTGTCTTGTCGGGTGGCACGTGAGACGAGACATACGTCTATGCTTGTTTCTCCGGAGACATGCTTACGTAGACATGCAGGCGGAATGCTTCTGTCTCTCTTCAAATAGAAGAACCCGGCGGGGACATTGGAACGTCGGTGGAATCAGGGACTGTCTTGCAAAAGGGGATGAGCACTCCCCTCTTTTCTTGGCATTGGCACCGCTGCTGGTAGTCTGGTAGCTGCACCGGCCAGAAACCCGATGACGGCTACTCTCGAGTCTCGGACGATAGAGCCGGACGAGAACACATCCAGCCGATTAGCAACAGGCCAACAGCCATGGCAGACACCTGGCTCGAATTCCCAAGGAACGGGACTGGCGCTGCAATGCATCGCGATGACATGCGACTCAGATCCCCCTCGATTATCGGTGCCGGCGGGAAAGGATACCAGATGCGATGCGCTGAGCCGGACAACTGCCGCATCTCTTTTTCTTACCGGCCCCTTAACCCGGCCCTCCGTTGTCGCTGCATGGATCCCCCGTAAAAGGGGAGAGGTGCGACGCGGCGACCGCATGATGCGAAGCTGGGAGGTCCTGGGTCAAGAGGGGAGCCTTTGTTTCCCTGTTTCTCTCTGATTTGAACGGAGGTGTTTACCCTTGAAAGAGGTGAGTGATCGTCGCTGGAGTTGCTACTGGGATTGCCCACCCCCACCCAGAGCCGAAATGACGGCTCGAGATGCCGCGTTGGTGTTGTTGTTGGACTCGCTGGCAATGCTACCGCTACCGTCTGCGTTTTGGTAAGCTCAGCCTGTTGTACAATGCGGTTGTCTACCCGGTGTTGCATGCAGAAACGCTGATTAGAGATGAGAAGCCGTGCGCGCGATTTAGTACGATGATGTGCGGATGCACTGTAAGACAAACTCTGATAAGAGACGCGCAAGTCAGGAGTTGCGTCGCACCGTTCAACACCATCAGCTAAGTATAGGTAGGCAGAGGCTTTCGGGGTTGCAAGCCTATCTATGCCTTTCGTAGGATGGTTTGGTTGATACACCAGAGGCATACTCCATACGCGTTGAGTGGTCCAATTGGGAGTTGGGCCAAAAGAGGTAAGCTGCAATGGGTAGTCGGCACGTCAAGAGAAGAGAGGCATAAACTGTCGTGGATCGCGAACGCGCCAGCGGGGGAGCATGGTGGAGAGCGGGCGGGAGCTCAGCCTCCTCGATGAGTTTATCAGGAGAGGTTCACCTTAACCCCGGGAGTGCCCGCCTGCCAGGCTGTGACCGTTGACGACCTCATTCCATGTCCAAGAATTGCAACTTGTCGCCGGCGTCGTCACCGTCCGGCAACCCCTTGGTAAAACCCGGGACCTGACTTCCAAGAGGAGAGACAAAGACCCGACGCAGCTTCAGGTAACGGCTCCAATTTCGGTAGAGACCTGGGCTGGGTCTGGGGGTTGGGTGTGGTTTCGCCAGCGAGACAACCTAGGCTCGAGTGTCGGCGGAGTCTCCCGATAAGTCTTGTCGATAGATTGGCTTGTGCCCCTGATGTTGGGTGCATAAGAAAACAACAAGATGGACAGCGTATTCATAAGAGTAGATATGAACGGATGCTGGGGATGTCTGAGACCAGTCTGGATCCAGAAACAGCGGCCGAGGATCTAGAAGCCACTGAAGCCACTAGTTCGTCGGGAAGATTAGCGCTGCAAGCCTGCGGTGTGGTTGTGCATGTACTTCTACCGCCTGCGCAGGCGGAGGTGGACAAATCGCAGAGTGAGGCCAGAGCATCTTGTCCGTCTGCTGCTTTGCCACATCTTTTGTCCCATTGAATATTTTTCGTCGGTAAGAATTGAGGTGGTGACAGTGTGAAGAAATCAACTCCTTGTTCGGACGAAACACCAAACATCGAAGTGTTGGGATGAAGGTGAGTAGGATACGGCGGGTGTTTGGGTGGAAATCGACCGTAAGAAGGGCAATCTTTTGCACGGTGTCTGTTGACCGTGCTGCTTCTGCTGACTGATGTTTGTTCACCGTCCCAACCATCCAATGTGATGCCATCTGATGAACGATCTCCACCCGTTGGAGCTTTCCAAGGTCGAGGAGGGGCGCGTTCCTGCAGCAAATCCCTGCGCTAGACGAGGAAAGCCCCTGTAGGACCATGCGCTTGTATCGATTTTAGTGCAACGCTTTTGGGATGGCACAGCCGGCATCAGCCAGTCAGCGGTCGCCCGTACCTGACTTGCGGCTGCTTGAGAGAACGGTTGGGTGTGGACAGCGCGGGTAGGAAGCCAATGGCGCGAGTTGATAGTATTCATGGAGATGTGGTAGCGGCGGTATACAGTGTTGCAGACCAGAATAGAACCAAATGGTAAGAGGAAGGCCGTCAGAAGCTAAATGGAGGTCCGAAGCGAATAATAATCATGCTGCCATACGAAAAGGCGATAGATACTCCTCCGTGTCCGTACGGATGAGAAGAAAGAGATGGAAGAAAACGAAGGAGAAGACGCAGAGGATTCGCGCTGCGTACACTAATCGTGCCGTGCTGCCCTCTGCGGGCTCGGACCAGGGGTGGTAAAAGTCGCGCCAGCCCCGGCTCATTTGAGGAAATTGCTTTTCATTCGCCCGTTTCCACAAAAAACGGTTCTTTCCAACCCCGGCCCATCACCCTGGGACTTTCCCAGGTTGACAGGCACCACCCCCCTTTTCATTACGGGTACGTACTGGGTAGTTTGTGTACGTACCGTGGGTACCGTCCGACCACAGTCCAGTGGTTCCTCCTCCTGAGTTTCTCACCCCCAATCTTTTTATTCGTTTTTCGTGTGCTACTGAACTTATTGAACTCCATTCGATCCAATGGTAGCACTCGCTCTCGTGTCTGGCGGTAGGACGGCGTGGGATGTCCACGATGGGTCTAGCTGTTATCATCCCGGCCATCTTACAAGGTCCAGGCTCACGGTCATGGGTCAATATTCAAGGTTCTCTCTCTCTCTGGCCCTCCTCTCCATGGTGCACATACAAGTAAGGAGCCAGCAAGGAGCCGTCAGCGAAGGAGCAGAGGAGCAAAGGAACAGCAGTAAGAGTGAGCTGTCCAGGTCTAGGTCTAGGTCCAGGTACAGGTCCATGTACAGGTCCAGGTCAAGGCTGCGTGCAAGAGTCGTTGTCTCGTTGGTCCGTTGCTGCTCAATCTCCTCCTCCCCGTCCGCTCGTTGGCTCGTTTCGCTTCGCTTCGCTTGACCTGCAGCCTGTCGCTGCTTGCTGCTGTGGACTGTGGACTGTGGACTCAGGACTGTGGTGGCTCGTCTCCGTCTTCTTTCGCTCCCACTCTCGGATCTCCTTCTCGCCTCTCTTTTGCTCGCCCTCACCCCCAAAAGGGACTTACTCTCGTTCCTCGTTCCTTCCGTCCCTACTCCCCCCCATCGTCGGTCGTTACTCTGATCTTCCGAGGCCAGTGACATCCGCCGACTTTCCACTTTCCACAATCCTCTCTCTGCCTGCCAGCGGGCTCGTCACTCTTTTTAGGAACATCGTGGATTGTGTGAATGGATCACCGGATCTGACCGACCCGTCAAACTCACTCCAAAGTCGTTCTTTACTCAACACAACAAAACCCCAAACCCAGAATTCCACCGACCGAATATTTTCGGTGGTAGTCACTCTTTTTGTATACAGCATCCCGCCCAGGCGTTCGGAACCGTTCACTTCGCACGAGATTCGATTCAAAACTCGAATCCTTCGACCACTTGCTTTGGTGTCTTGACATTCAACCAATTGTCCCAACCATCCCCTCGAAATCCGTCCCGACTCCCCGATACGATCTTTAGTCCGGTAATGGTGGCATAGTGGTAATTTCAATCAGTGAAGGAAGGAGAAATTCTCGAGATCAACCGTCGACCTCAAAGAGAGAACCGGTTATCAGTGGAGAGTTGCTTCAAGGTACCACGGTATCTTTCTGTCGAAACCGCACAATTTCAAAATGGCTTCGTTCAACGCCAATGGCTACGTGATGGCCTCCCGAATTCCCATCCGGGACGTCCAGCCGGTCAACAACGAGCGATCTGTCGCGCCCCTCCGAATCGTCTCTCGTATCATTGGAACGAGAGAAACCTGTACCGGCTCAGCCAGTCAGTGTGAGAAGCCAGTCGACCCTTCTACCCTCACATTGCCCATCACTCTTGGCGTCACGTAGGTCTCAACGAGTTCTCGAGTAGGGTATGTGTACGAATGTGCTGACTGTTCCTAGGATCCCCATCGTTGGCGCTTTGTGTTTGCTGTTCTACTTCCACCGAAGAAATGTCAAGAGGCAAAAACAGGAGGATGCGACTGATCCCAACCGAGGCCTGGATTTCGGACTTGGCGAGACCAGTTCTGATAAGGGTGGAAAAGGAAAGCGCAAGAGCATGATGTTCCGTGAGAAGGGAATGGGCCTCGACACGAAGCATCGTCAACTGTCTATGGACATGAACCTGGACAGCCCCTACCTTCTTCCCCCCGGTCTTCAGAGCTCGCGTGAGTCTCTGCACTCTCTCGCGAGAACCCTCCACAGCGAGGCAGACCCCTACCGGCCCGTGGCTGGGTACACCGGCAGCGATGTTGGTTCCATCCGATCGTACAAGCCCGATGGTGCTTCCGTTTACACCAAATCGACGAGCCGACGCGGTTCCGCCATGACTGGTCGCACCACGATGACCCAGAACACCTTGCCTCCTAGGCAAAACTCCCTTCCCAGGCCTCCTCCTGCGACGGCAGACCCCTTCGCCACGCCCAAGTCTAGGTCTGGCTCCCCCGCCCTCGAAATCATGACGACAAATTCTCCCGTCGTCTTGTCCCCCACATCCCCGGTCATTCGAAGCCCGCTCATCGCTGAGCCTATTATTCCCAAGATCGAGACCATGCCGTACCCCGATGACAGAAACGGCGGTTCCCTTCCTCAGATTCCCGACGTCCCGGAACCTGCCCCTGTCGCTCAAAGGGGACTTCCCAGCAACCCTCGTCCATCCGCCAAGAACCCGTCCATCCCCGAAGTTCAAGAGCTGGATAGCACACCGGCCGCAGCCCCCGTTGGCCTTGGTCTCGACGACATGAACTTCCCTGCCCAGAAGAATGCTGCTCCCTCAACACTCCCGACTATTGTGCCCGAGGAAACGAATGCTTACGACCGCGAAAGCTATTACGACTATGACTTTGAGGATAGAGGCCGATCTCAGAGACGCTCTGTGGATATGAACGACAACCGCATGTCACGTGCACTTGGTGTTCCGGGTCAGGACGCCAAGAGGCTTTCAGTTGGCTTCCGACCCCTGCCTCCTGATGAGGTGACTGAGTCCGAGGACCCTGAAGAGCGTGCCAACAGAATCAGATCATTCTACAAGGAGTACTTCGACCCCGACAACCCGCACGCTGGCCAAGCCCCGCCTCCCATGCCTCAAGGACCTCGCGGACCCCCCAGAGGACCTCCTCCTGGCGGCCCTCAATACTATGAGGACTACGACCCTAGCTACAACGGTGGTCCCGGCGGCGATGCCTACTTCGACCCTGAGAGCAACTCGTTCGTCATGCCCTACGCTCAGCCCGTCACTCGTCGTGCAATGACGCCACCACCCAGCGGCTCCCGCTTCCGTGGCCCGCCTCCTCCCCGAGCTATGCATGGTTCCATAGGCGGTCACATGGCCAGCCCCGGCCCCGGTGGCAGACGTCCTCCTCCTCGTGCCGGCTCGGCCATGTCCAGCCGCCTTGGACCTTCTCGACCGGGATCCGACATGTCCAGCCAGTACACTCCTCGGCCTGGCTCTTCAGTGTCCAACAGGACCGCTGGGGGTAGACCCAAGCCCAAGGGACCTCCCCCTGCCGACTTGACTACCATGCCCAACCCGTCCAAGCTCAAGGATGACTCCTTCTCCATCCTGAACCCTCTCGACTTCGCTCCTCCCGAGACCTTCTCTTCCCGCGCCCGTGGCCGTTCCCAGAGTCCGGCGGGTGAGAGACGCCCTTACGCAGCGCCTTCAATTCCTGTTCATTCCCCATTGGTTAGCAGCTTCGAAGAGATGCCTGCCATGCCCAGCCCGTAAGTTATCCCTTATAGACACTGGAAAGATGTAGAAGTCACTAACAGTTGGACAGTCACTTGCTGCGTAAATCCGGAACCTTCACTGGTCTCGACTTTGCTCCTCCCCGCAAGTTCAAGGACGGTGACAACATGAGCGATGCTGGTAGCATTCGTAGCAACCGTAGTGGTATCTCGGCTGTCCAACAGGCCGCTCTCCGCAGCGGTGCCGGCAGAGTCAGCCGTCTGCCCGGTGACACTGTTTTCACGCCAACGGCCCTCGATGACCAGCTCAAGCCGCAATGGGGCATGCGTCCTTAAATGGCGAACGACGTTTTTCTGCTTGTTGATATCATTACTTTGACTTCCGCGTATTGATACGGCAGCGCCGAATCGACGGTCACGACTTTTGAGCCTATTCGCACGCACTGGGATTATCCATGTACATGAATTTGCGCGGACAAACAAAAAGAGGAGCCTTTCTACCCTTACCTTTATGGGATTTGGAATTTTGCATAACGGTGTTATTTCTTCTCGCATTTAGTAGCGATATACTGCTAATGTCTTTTTGTGTTGAAACCCTTTTTCTGTTTCGCTGCGTGGAGTATTTGGGTCACGACAAATAGTTTTTATTTTTTAAACCAGCCCTGTCCCTCAGCCTCATTTGGCAACATGGCGGGAGGGTTTGCATATAGAAAAAGGGCTCCGGGACATTGCTACCGTATGCCAACCATCAACAACTAGATGATGAATACTACAGAAAGTATACTGAGATTTGTGTCTCGTCTTGTGTTGCAAAGTGATGGTTTTCTCTTCCTGTATATGTGGGCTGTAACACGCATGTATGGCCTAACTCGAGGCATAGGAAGCCCCGTGACTACCATGACCTACTTCCATGATACTACACCACATTAGTGCTCACAAAGACACCGGCATATCAAAGTCGGAAGGCCTCGTAGGGTAGACGAGGCTACAGGGTAACCGTACGCCGTACGGAGAACCCTCCCCAAAGGCATCGGTAGATCTGACGGCCTCCAATGCTCCGGCGCTCTGGAAATGATTTAAGCCTAATCACATCGTGAATCGGCGGATGCTAGGACACAATCAGATAGAACACAGCCGCCGCCACAGCCCCCACGGTGCAAACGGAAAGTTTTGTCGCAAGATAGAGCAGATGCCCCGGCGCCGCTTGGTCGGGCATGCGCTGGCCGGGGTATCGATTACCAAGGCAAGTCTAGTCTTGTCTAGTCAGAGTCTGACTGCATCTCGGTTCCAAGCAGTTCGATGAGGAATCACGAGATGTTTGTCTTTCGAGAAGGATGAATGCTCCGTCAGTAAGCAACGTACTGTACAACTGCCGTGCTGCGTACGGTTGTTTTCCTCTTGGAGACGAGTCAGCAATCAATAACCATCCGCAGCCCGTTCGCCTCCCGATTTTTGCATGGAAAAGCCAGCCCTTTGGCGCGCATACGGACACGACACTTGGCGTGCTTCGAGAAAAGACGGGATGGCAATCAGATGCCCTTCGAAAGCATCCGGAAAGAGCTTAATGGTAAAGTTATTTTTACATCGGACACTTGGATGGCTTGTGTGGAGCGGGAAGGCTCACGCTTGACCCAAGCTTACAGTCAGTGGCGTTTGCTCGAAGGGAGGGCACCCGTAAGCCAATGGGTGGAGGGGCTGGGTTGCTTTCTAAAATGCGGCATTTGGGAGGGCATAGCCATACGTGTGGCGGTTTTGGAGACGAGACCAGAGCTCGGGTAGCGTGGCTCCATGGTGGAAGCCAATTGAGCGCCGTTAAGCTAATCAAGTGTCAATCGGACAGATGTAAAATACAAACAGGAGACAAAGAACGATCCTTTGAAGGGGCTCTTGTAGAGGGCGATTTGCTGTCTAGGATTCCTGGTTGCTAATTCGATGAGCCAAACGGTGTCGGCACGGATCTGGCAAACAACATCGAGAGACTTTGAGTCTATGCAGGCGTTGCGCTACCTCGCCTCGTGCCGAATGTACGTTTCCGGTGAGGTGGCGTGAGAAAGAGCACATCGAAGGTTCTTTCTGTCGGTGAGAGAGTCCCGGCAGCTTGACGGCGCACACGGTGACGTGACACTACACAGGCCAGACACGCATAGTCGACTGCATTAAGGCAATCCAACCTACGGGTACCGGCATCGCCATCATCGGACTTGGTCCGAAGAAAGTTGTGTAGGAACGATTGAATCTGGTCGGCGAGGGGTCTCGTCGTCGAATTGAGGACAAAAGCCGAAGTCCGGATGTTGGGATGAAGTGATCCCAAGACCCTTTTGCAAAATGCTTTCCAAGGACAGAGGCTGAGAGGTCGACGAAGTTTGGGTCAATGCTCCGTGAGTGTGGAGGGAAGTGAGGGGAACATGACGTTGGTTGCTGTAGATCTTTTGCTTTCAAGAGCCCTGCCCGAACCGAGGGCATATTGTTCCTGTTGTTATTATGCCAATACGCCATGAGATCTTGACATCCTGGGGCCAAACTTGACAATGTATCCCGGCTGAAGTTTGCGGATGCTGAGCCAGGGTTGGGCACAATGGACGGACGTCATGTGGAGGTATATGTGCCATTGAAGTCATAATAGCAGGCCATTACGATGACAGAGCCCGCCATACTGGCTATTACGACCGATTGCATTCGAACTCAAACTGCCTGAATACTCGCGCAAAGAAAGAAGGCGAGCATTGTGGCAGCGTCGATTTGAAGCCAAGAGGCTCTGAGTTGTGACCTGCAGACAGGCAGCGGTGGGCTTGTTTGATCCGGACACTGGACTATGCAGCTTCGAGGCTTGTGTGACAAGCTTCCGGAGCGGTCTGGATGACAGAAGACTCTGACCACCAATGCTACAGAGAATTCAGGAGGGATGGAACCGTAACCTTTGGCCGAATAAGCTCGTGCCAATGGCATAGTGACGGAGAAACGACCGGTTGTTAGTCAGACATGCGTTATCGAAGAAAGCAGCCCTTGAAGCATCAGCAATGTCATGCCAGCTACCCTTTGCCAAGCCAGCATTCGAGCCTTTGTCGACTTAAGGTTGTTGTCCAGCTTCAGCCGGAAGGTTCAAGCTCTCCTCCGACGTGTGCTGCCACGATGGTTGTTAGCCGCCACAGGGCCGGCCGGGTGTGTTTTGACCCGGCCGGCTTTCGTTCGAAATCGTCCTGCCGCGCTTCGACAGCTGGCTGAGATGCATTCTGGCAGTCTGGTGCTTGGTTAAGCAGGCCAAACCCCCGCCGATCTGACCAACAGAAGCGCGCAATTGACGCCATACGGCTACCTTTGTAGATCGATGGGATCGCACAACAGATCGAATGCGGTGCTCGCCGAGAAAAAGGCACCGGCTGAGGATCAGCAGCCTCTATTTTGGGGGATACGAACGGCTCCACAGGTGCCGAGAAGCCTGTATCCGTAGAGGGAGGCAAACGCTCAGGTCGGTAAAGGCTGAACCTGGTCGCTATAGAGAAGACGTAAGGGAGACCAAGGTGGATATGAGCTTCAAAATAAACAAGTCATCAGTAGAGTCGGTGTGTTCGACAATAGCGGGTGGGTTGAATGGTGAGAGCCAAGAGATAACAGAGTCTCGGAGGCATGCATCGAAATTTGAACTTCAAAACTTGTGAGGATTGGTTGTTGGTGAAGGTCGGTGACATTCCTGACCGGGCGTTGGCTTGTTTGAGACATCCCAACGTGGACTGAGACCAAGATACGTATTCGTGGACATGAGCCAACTGGCACTTGCCGACTTGTGACCCTTTGAGACTGTGTCCGTATGTTCGTACGGAGAAGATTGACCACCAGAAGGGTTGCGATGCGTTTCTTCGCTTCTTCTTCTTTGGAAGCAAATGATGCCATCTCGAGTGTTGCAGACGGTGGACCTGGCAGTCGGCGTGGTCTACCAGGAAGGTGCATGCTCGCTGGGCAGGGGAAATTAACCAGTTCTGGAGCTCACGACCGTCACTCTGGATACGAGAGGGAGCGAACGGGCCCTCCGGTGTCCCCAGCAAAGCGAAGCGAACTCGCGAATCCCGTTGATGAGGTCAATTTTCTCCACGGGCCCGAGGGAGAGGACTCCAGTCTCCAGGCGTCCAGAGTTAAAAGTCCAGAGCGAGGCACGGCCGGTGCAGGGACTGGTTGAAGGATGGCCTGCCGGGATGTTTTCGCACAGCAAGATACCATAGTGGAGGTTGACTGGATTTTGATTGCGGGCTGTCCGTCGTCTGAAGTATTTAGGTTTGAAAGTTGGCTAGAGTCTGCAAAATTGAGAAGAGAGAGTAGATGAGGTGAAACCTGACCGACATGCCTTGCTTTGAGTTGCTTGCGTATCTACCTGGCGTGTCGCGTTTGAGGTGTCGTATTTTGCATTCATGTCTCTGGTTGAAAGGTGTCGAAGCCGCGACATCGGGAACGCACATCAGGGACATCAGGGACCATGTGCGGCTGCGTTGCGGCATACCTGACGGTTCTGACCTGAGGGCTAAGGCCGGTGGCCCAGGTGGGTTTGGAGGCAGCTGGTTGCTGGTCTTTCCCTCTTTGGCCCGTTTGGATCAGGAACAAGACTCGGCAGGCATTCGACGATATGAAAGGAAGCAGCCAACATTCCCGGACTGGAAGCATCCGCTGCCGCCTTCCGGGAGTACTCTCCATTCGTCCTTGGTGCTGTGATGTATGGCCAGCTCTAAGGAGCTCCAAGGGCTTTAGGCTTTTGTTCGTGCCAGGGGTCCCTCGAGGCTCGGGGAGTTTGTGGTCCCTGCGAGCCAGAGAGGGCAGCGGCTTAGCAATTCGCAATCTCAACGGGCATGTACCGCAGCAGTTGCGAAATGACTGAGACACCGGAGATGATGGACGGCAGAAGCCGCCTTGTTCCTCTCGAGCACGCGACAAGAGTTAAGACTTTGGGCAGAAGCTGTCAATTTTTCAAGACTCGAGACTCGGAGAACTCAATAGGGCTAAAATTGTTCTCTCTGCTGTCCGCATAGATAGGTATTCATATGGCTGAGCCCATTCATTGCAACGTGCCATGCATACCTCGCGCGAACTACAGATCGGCCCTTTCTACAAGGTACTTTGTCCTAGTCAGGTTCTCTCTAGGTCCGCTCCACTGGCAGATGCGTCAGTAACATCGGGGTGATACTTATGTCCAGCGCAAGTTTTGTAGGAGAGATCATGTACTGTCTTGGCTGACCTGAGGCTGGTCGCAGCATAGCTCAGCGCCCTGCCACTGAAGCAGCGGCCCTAACTCCCGCTGAGCCACCCACCCGCACCTTAAGGCAACGGTGGATGGTCAGGTCAGTCTACCCAGTCAGGCCAGTACCACTGAGTTTCCTTTTTTGGTCTTCCATTTGCAGTCTGACTTTGACCTGCACTGGAGGCTGGCTTGCAGTATCCGTACATTGCAGCTTGGAGCTAGATGTTCGGACACGAGACAGGCACACGCCAGCAGGGTTGACGGTCGTGACTTCCAATGATTCCCTGGGACGTAAATGGCAGGGCGGGAGGGCTGTGAAGAAGGAGGAAGGGGAGGTCGGTCCACTTCACTTGGGCAGGCACGCTGCACGAAGAGGTGCTGGATTGCTCTGGCTCAAAACATACATATTTCCGCGCCTTCCTCTGCCGCTCCTTCGGAGCTGCCCTCCCCCCTTCTGCCTCCCTCCCTTTCGCTGCCTTCCCGTCAATATCCTTCCACCCCCGTCCCCCGGCCGTCCTTGCTCGTCAACCCCCTCCCCGGTCCTTCCTCTTTCACTTTCAATTGGCAGCGGCATCAGCATCAGTCCGCATCCTTCCAAGGAAATCGCGACCTTGCTCTCCTCCTTCCTCCTCTTTCCCCTCTTCCCCATTTCTTCCTACTTTTCACCTTCCTCCTCTCGCTCTAACTCTTGCAAATTCTCTGCCCTGTCCTTTTGCTTTTTCCCACTTTCCTGTGACGCCGTCGCCAATCGATCCCACTTCGTCACTGAGGATCGACAATACTACAATACTCGCGCGGCACTACGGAATACGCCTTGGACGGATACTGCCCGCGACCAGGTACCGTCTCGTCTGTACGAACCAAGCGAAGTAGGGCCCTGCCAACCGCCGAACCCAACGCCGACCCGCGCAGTAGCCAGGAGACGGTCCGTCTTGGGAGCTCCCTCACAGGCACACAGAGGCACCACCTGAACCTGACTCAGCCACCCGCGCCAATAATCAACCGTTCGTCTTGTCTGAACACCCGTCGCTCCATCGCCGTTGTTACCGCCCAGACGCGACAATTACTTCCCACAATTTTCCAAAGAAACTCTTGACCAAGATTCCATCCTCGCCTCGACACCCCGACGCACCCGTCAATTGTGTGTCGCTTTACCCTGAACCGAGGCCTCGAACCGCCGCCAGTTCCACGTGTATCGCCAAACTTGGCCTCTCACACTGCTTGGTTGAGAGTCGACCGCACTTTTAAATCGACTAAATCGACGAGTTGTTCATTGCAGAATCGCTTGTATTGAAACACCTCCCTTTCTCCGCCCTGCAAGCTACGTGTGAGCCAATCGCTCTCATTGGAGGTACGTTGTTCGACGCTGTGCTTCCCAGATTTTGCCGAGTGCACTACGGCATCTCTGCCGATCATCAATTTGCCTCCCAAGAAACCTGCTGCATCTGTTGTGTTAGTTGCGCACAAAATGATTGGGTCTTTGGCCTTGGTTGCCAATTGCCCAACCCCTCGTCCCATCTCAGCTCTTCCGTCGTCTTGTTTTGTTGAATACTCATCATCCCTTGTTCGGAGTCTGGCGATGCTATCAAAGCTGCTCCCTCACCAGTCGCTAATATGTCTTCACCACCTAGTCAACCACCACAGATCTTGCTGAGACAAGAAAACACAATGTCGTCGAATGCTACGACCCCGGGCGGCGAGGCCACAACGGCTCCCGCCGCGACACCGGGCACTTCCGCACCCGCAGAGACGAGCGCCGCCGCCGTCACCACCACTCCTCCGGCAGAGACCTCCGCAGCAGCGGCTCCTACCACCGCGCAACAACCCACGACGCAGCAAACCTCCGCGGCAGCAGCACCAACCACGTCTCAAGCTCCGGCAGCGACGACTTCTGCGGCAGCTGCACCAACTACTCAGCAGCAGAACACGACTCCGACTACTCAAGCTGCCGAAAGTACTACCCAGCAACAGCAAACTACCCTAGTCGCGACTACTGTCGTCATCACGCCGACCGAAGCGGGAGGTCAGACAAGCACCATCTTTACCGTCATCACTCAGACCAAGGGTGTCACGCAGACCGGCACTGCTGCCAGCTCATCTGCTTCCGCTACGGCATCAGGCGGCGCCATCAACTCCGGCGGTAATTCCAAGGGCGGTCTTGGTAACGGGGGCACTATCGCGGTTGCTGTTGTCGTACCCATCGCTGCTGTTGCCCTGCTCATCCTGGCTGGCCTGTACTTCTGGAGAAAGAGGAAGCAGCGCAAGGACGCCGAGGAGGAGCGACGAAAGGAGGTCGAGGACTATGCCTACAACCCGAACGCGGACCCCACAATCCCGTCCCTTGGCGATGGCGGCTCATACGAAATGAAGGAAGATGCGGCCTCATCCGGATACCGTGGTTGGGGTTCTACCACTCTTGCCGGCTCCACCGGACGTAAGGCGTCCACGACCATGTCCGGAGGCAACACAGGTGCGGCATACTCGGATACAACTTCACCCAGCCATGGAGGAACTGACAACCGTTCAGGAGAGCCTTTGATCAACGACGGCTCGTACTCACCTGATGGCGAAATTCTTGGCGCCATGGGCCCTTCAGCAGCCATGAACCGTGGAGGCGGTGTTCAACGTGGACCTTCCAATGCGTCATCTTCCTACAGCGCAGGGAACCACTCAGATACCTCTGACGGAATCGGCATGGCATACAGCGGCGGCGGCAGCAACGGCAATGGCAATGGGAATGGTTACTACGATCAGTACGCCAACAACCCGTACTCTGACAGCCCTTACGCCAACCCGGCTACTGAGCTCCCCGGCCAACCGGTCATCCGCGACAACCCAGCTCGTCGCAACACTCGGATTGAGAACCCCTCGCACTATCCCCAACAGCAAAACGCTGGTATTTCCCAGAACTTCTAGACAAGGTCTGGTGTGTTACTCCAAAAGTTTTGTTTGTTGCTTATTAGTCTGCTGGGGTTCTGTTCCGAAGATACCCACCCTCCCCATCAGACCAACGATCTCGAAATCGAGAAACACATACGGCGTTACGGATTTACGGCACCATGCGACACGGTGGCATTTTATTGCCACGCGACGCTTCTCTTACTTTTAATATTGTTTACTCCGTTGCCTTGCCTGGCGTATTCCAAACGTAATGGCTCGCCCAATGCCACGGAGATCATAATCCACTTCGACGCACATGATTTATTCGTCATATACATAAACATCTTGGGGATTTATATCGACCCATGCTATCCACACCGTGTTGCTCCAGTTTAATCTGTTGTACATTGCATGCTCATGAAGGGCGCGCACAGGCAACATGATTTGCTAACGTCTTTCCTGGGCAAAGCAACCAAGGGTACCTTGGCAGCAAGAAACGAGCTTCCGCACAAGAAAAGTTGGAGGATTCTAGTATAGTAGTAGGTAGTTAAAGAGTAGGATAGTCGACATCTCTAAGATTTCGAAACACAGTCTCATATAGACACGTATGAATGAATATTCCTTTGTCAATCTACTCTTGCATTCATATCGCTTTATCGTGCCGTTTCACTATAAGCCACCTAAGCGCAGAGTCTGTATCTGGTAACACGAACTTTTCCACTAACAATCGACTCGTCTGTAACAGATTCTCCTACAACTTGGACCCCTCCTCTTCAACAACACCCATACCCTCGCTCAGCCCAACCCGATCCCACCAGAACCGGAACTGCCTCACCTCGGCCTCGGTCAGCGTCCGCACGCGCGCCACGGTGCCCCGGCGCCGCTGGCCCAGACGGCCCATGAGCTCGTCGTTGCCCTCGCCAAAGACGAGGATCGTGCCCCTCGTCTCGGTGGGGTCGTCTGCCGGTCGCGGGATGTAGTCGTCCGCGGCGGTGTCGCCAAAGGGGGAGATGAAGGGGGGCCAGGAGACGTCGTTTGAGGTTGGGCCCGGGTTGTCATGGCTGGTATCGACGGCGTTGGGGTCAGAGGTCGTGGCGAAGGAGGACCAGTGGGCGTGCATTGCGTCCGAGACGGCGAGCAGACCGGGCGTCTTGTGCGGGGTGAGGATGTTCGTGTCGTGTGTTGCCGCGGGGACGTGGTCGCCGTGGTTTGCGGCGGCGAGGTCGGCGTGTGCGGCGTACTCGTATACCCAGACCGGTGCCGCGCCAGCATCCCCGGCCGACTTCTTCTTGGAGGCAAAGTGCGCCGAGTGGAGGAGCGGTGCAATGTACCCGTAGTGCCCGTAGGCCTGCGCCAGCCGCCGGAACTGGGCGCCGTGAGAGGCCGTCGGAGGAGGCGGGTACGTCGACGGCGGCGGGTACAGCGTCTCCAGGGTCGCGAGGTCTGCGGCGGAGAGGGCGGGGATGAGGGCGGAGAAGAAGTCTGAGAGGGCTGTTGGGGAGGAGGCTGTTGCGGGCACGAACATTGTGCCTTCGGAGGTGTTGAAGCCTGTTAGGAGGGGCGGGAGGGGAGGGAGGAGTGTGGGTGAAGTCCAGGTTTTGATTGGGGCGAGGGGGATTATGCTACTGCTGCTGCTGTCGTTGTCGTTGTTGCTGCTGCTGGTTTCCTCGATGGATGGTTGAAAGGGCCATTGGACCGAGGGGGCACACTCTGACCAGGTAGCCAGCGAGGCCTGAAGGAATTTTTCAAGGGGCAGGGCGCGAAGGGCTGGTAAAATCTTGTCTGGCGTCGATGAGAGTCTAGAAAGGCCTGCGTGGGTTAGGAAGCGGGTGAATTGTGCTTCGTGGCGGGGTGCGTGGCCGCGAGGACGGAGCGGGCTGTCGGGGCGCCGGATTCGAGGATGGCGCGGTGGAAGAGGCGGCGCGAGGGCGGGGAGAGGAGGTGGTGGCCGAGCTGTGTGCTTGCGTGTTAGCACTCCAATCGACTCTCCCTTTCATGACTACTTCATCCTAGGGGAAGAGTGGAATAGTAATAGAGAGATGGAAGATGGCTGTGAAGGAGGTGTGAACATACCGAATGCGCCCCGGCGCTGAAGCCCATGACCGTGACATCCCCCTCGTCTCCGCCAAACCTGCCAATGTTGCGCTGCACCCACTCGAGCAGCGCCCTCTGGTCCATCAACCCCAGATTCGCGATGACTTCCCCGGCAGCAACGCCACACGGGAGGAACCCCAGCGGCCCAAGACGATAATTGAAGCTCACGGCAACCACATCGCGCTTCGAAAACGAAACAAACGCCGCGAGATTCCTTTCCCCTCCCCTTCCGAAGTTGAAAGCCCCGCCATGCGCTACATTCGACTGCTGTCAGTACATACATACGTTGTACTTCAAACAGCCGCACCGCAACCGTCGGCTGGAAAGGGGGAAACCATGGACTTACTATACACCAAAACCGGGACCTTCTTCCCTTCCACCACTGCCCCCACCGGACGAAATACGTTAGCGTTCAAACACCCCTCTTCATCCGCTGGGTACGTCGGGTCCGCGGTGGGACACACGGGTCCGTACTCGGCCGCATCAAACGAGTCGCCAGAGTGGCCCGGCTCCTCCGGCCGACGAAGACGCTGGCACTTCGCATACGGCACACCGAGGAACGCCTCCACATCGCGCGGGAACTCTGGTTCAGAGAGCGTGGTGCCGACGAAAACTCCTTGATCCAGACGGACCGTCGGCCGCTGGTCTCGGGATGAGGTTGAGGCTGCGGGGCTCATGTTCTAATGGCGTTTTTCGCGGTAAAGTACCAAAAATTAGGTTGTGAAGAATTGATGCCGAGATGTGTCCGATTGCTGGCTTGCTTTTGTCTTCCGTCGAATCTACCAATCCTGAAATTGCTTGTATGTCGATGTAATGAAAGGTTAAAGAGGAGCGACCCATCCGCTGGACCCAACGGGATGTCGTTGGCGTGCTCCGCTAGCGCCGGCACGCTAGCCGGCCGTGCGGTCCCGCCGTTGTCTCCATACCCCGGGTTACACTCGAACCTCTACAACGCGGTGTCTTGTTCATTGACGAATACCCGCCTGACGGTTCTCACAAATCAAACGTTCTCATCTCTGCAGTAGGCGGTAAATGCTCCCACGGACTACTTGTACGATCATTGATCTGAAAATAGCATTGTTGATCTATAAGTGCTCACATACAGTACCCAAACAAGTGTCTTCAGAGTTGTACTCATGGGTTAAGAGAGATTTATTTTCAGCAACCAACGGGCCTAGTCAAACTATAAACAAGGACAGCAATCGACATATCGATGCTAAACCATAAGCAAGTTCTAAAACTGAACATCAAAACTCCTATACGGCACGTGTCTATGTGTCAACCTTGCCAGCTGAACAGTCGATACCGTTGCCCCAGACTCCACGCATCTCCATCAGCACAGGCGCCAGGCTCCATACACTGGTCGAATAATTTACAAAAGAAGGGCCAAATCATGCTAAACAGGGTCTCAAAAATCCTCACGTCGGGCCCATCATACTGTCTGGCCTGCCGCGGCAGCCAGGACAGCGAGCTTGCTGCGTTGTTGCTTTTCGCGCCACTCTCGGCTCGCTTGTCTAGAGCGTTCCGCAGCTTGCTCGCGGGCCATCTTAGCGTTCCACTCGCGTTCGCGGCGCTCTCGCTCCTTGTCTTGGGTATAGGAGTTGTCACGGTGGAAGACCTCACGGCCCTTAACCTTTTGCTGCTCAATCTCCTCAACAGATAGCGCGCTTCGCTTGCCGCTCATGCTACCCGTAGATGTAGATGTAGCACGGCTAAGCTGGGTCTCTGTACCTGACTGTAAGGTACCTCTGCCGCGAGTCTGTGGCGACCTCGTCGAACTCGTTCTCGCAAGGGTACGAGGAGTGCCCATGATTGATGAGCGCTTCGACGGGCTTTCCATGTCGCTGGCCTCGGATCCCTTGTTCTGGCGAGCTCGACTAGCCACGGTCTCTCGAGGTTGCGTAGCCGTTCCCAGCCTTGCCTTGATAGGACTCGCCTTGAACTCGCGACGCCTTCGCTCATCCTCTTCTTGCTGTTTGAGACGAGCTTCTCGCTCCTCCCTCTTGCGCCTGGAAATTGCCTCGCCGGGCAGCTCAAAGTTAGGCTTGGTCGGGGCCTTGAGAGATCTAGTTCGCTGAGGGACTGCCGCAGCGGCCTTCTCCTGGGCCTGTTGAGCCAGGCGAGCGTCGCGCCTCGCCTTGATATCGCGAGCGGTGGCCTCACCTGGCAGCTCAAAAGAGGGTTTGGTAGGAGCCCTCGTGGATTTGGCAGGCGGTTTGGGCGGTAGAAGGCTGGTTGGACGAGGCACAGGAGGCCTTGTAGTAGGTGCTTTTCCAGGGGATCCCTTTGGGATATCGCTGTCAAAATTGACAGACTTTCTCTGGTTTGCGCGTACCTGTGACGATCTTTTGGCTGCGGCGCCAACAGATTGAGTGCGGTTCAACGTGGGGGCGGGCCGCCTAATAGGTGATTCCCTTGTGGGAGCTGTCGTAGTAGACTCATCCACCACAGATTGAATCCGTCGAGACTTGCTTGGTGTCGCCAAGCGGGTGTTAATGGCCTCCAATTCCTCCTCGAGTTTATCGATGGCTTCCACTGAGTCCTCAATTCGAGATCTTGAACTGGTCGAGGTTGACCTAGATGGAGTGCGGGGAACGTCCTCTGTTGGGGCTATGCTCTCATCCGTAGACGAGAAGGAAACTACTCTGTCCTTGGGGTGGTCCACGTAGTCCAGAGATGACTCCTTGGAGTGGATTTGTTCGACGACGGACACGTCGATGGCAGATTTCGTCACGGGGCTTTCGTACCCTGCAGGCGCTGGAGAGGCAAGCCGAACAAGCGGTTCAGCAATAGCCATCTTGTCGTCGTTTCCTGACGATGAATGCGACGCACTCCGAGATGATTCGTCAAATATCAGAGGTGTTGCTAGAAGTTTGAAAGCATTAGCCGGTTTTCGCTGACTGCATAGACTTTCCTCAGCGCGGTCGGTGTGGACTAAGACGTTGCAGCCATAGTCGAGCGTGACGTCTTCTCGTCTACTGGTCGCATTGTTGCGCCTAGTCGGGCCGTCTGGGTCCGGAATCGAAAGTACATAGTCATACTGACCTGACCTGTGCCGTGCGATGGACTTCTGTATGTTAGGATCTGTGTTAAGATGTTGCTGTTCAAGACCAATTGCGCGCAGGACTAATATGGTTAGTTGAAAGACCACATGGCAGCAATCGGATGAGCGAACCTTCAGAACAGAAGTTGGACCCGTTGGCTTCAAGTGATTCCGACGTTTGGCGAGGGGAAGTCGGTACGGCAGCACGTGTTTCAGTTGATGATGGGATACCCTCGTCTTGTTTGGTCTCTTGAGGCAAGTTGGCAAGGACTGGTCCTTGCGTAGTGCTAGTCACACTTGAGTTTCCGTCACAGATTTCGACTTCTTCCCTGATGTGTTGAAGGGTTGGGAAGATCTTGGAGTCAATAGAAGATCGAGTGCGGCGTCGCACAGGTTGCAGCAGTGATCTGTCGGCACGGTTCTTCTTAGGACTGTAAATATGTAATTCCTTGAGTTTGTCGGTTAAAGCGTCGATGAATTCCGGCGTTCTTTGGCGACTGTTAGTGTCACAATCTTCGAGAGCAGCAACGTTGTTGAAGGTGTGAGGGCCGTTTGCGTCAGAAGAAGCATGAGTGCCGGGACCAGAGGTGTCTTCGAGGATGCCGAAGCCGTGGCCCACGGTGTTGGATCGAGAGAGGCGACCCATTGTGCTCGACAATCTCCGATTCCGACCTGAACCCAGACAAGGAACCACTGACCCCAGACAAATTGAAAGACAAATGGGCCGGAATACGTGGGAGACAGTGGGCTGTCTGGGATTGGCGAGCAATTTCGCTTGAGACCAGCTGGGGTACGTGTAATATGGCGGGGTTATTGGCTGGAACACTACTTCGTAGACGGCACTCTCTGTAGGTATTGGCCGTAAGATTCTGGTTCAAGACCGAGTGTGGAGGACGAGGCTGAAAGTGTCCAAAAAGAAGAGCTCTTTGAATATGATGGGCTAAAGTGCTTGTTGTTCTGGGATGGAAGCGGAATGGAAGCATGACAAACAGCGTGATGTGGAAGAGAAGAACTTCTAGCCTGACAGCCACCAAGATGGCGGGAAATTGGCTTCAATTTGATCTTTTCCCTACTTGTCAGTTTCCTCCCAATAAAACCACCAACCAACAGCGAATGAGCACAAGCGTGGCAAGCTCGATAGATCCCCTCGCTCCCGAGTTCTGAGGACCAGCTTGCCAAGGGCCTCCGGGTAGTCACGGGGGTGAGGCACCTCCCGTTTCGTTGCATCTACTCCGTGTCACTGGCAACGGCTAACGGGTGAGACGGGTGAGAGAGCCCAGATTGGGATGACTAAGAGACGCGTTGAGACTCCAAGTCGCGTCCTTCCCGTCCATTTGGGTGTCTGGGACCCCGCACCTCACTTGTTAGTGTTTGTTGACTTGGAGTGGAGCTTCCCTACCCAATCCAGCGCCGACATCAAACTGCCGGAAGAAGACGCTAAGAGGTGTAGCTTTCCGTCCAACACTTGGGCATACCACAAAGTGGTAGCTGCCGACAACGGTTCCAACGTGAGCGAGCTTCCCAAGGCTACCTTAGATTTTCTTCCGTGTGGTTATGGCCCATTGGCCAATGGTTGCTTCCCCTCCATGTGCATCTACCATGTTGTGAAGGCACCTCGTGAAGCCTGGTCGTGCATGCAGCACACGCGCCGACGTGGTCAGCGACCAAAGGTACTTCCGATTTGAAAGCTGCCGCTTCATATAAGGGATGTTTTGCTTTTCGGGCCAAAAACCCGTCGCTCGTGAACTCTTATCATGGCGTAGCCATACTACTTTCTGCATTCTCTGCTGCGTTTTCGGCCTGCGCCTGAAGCGTTGGAGCGTGTTCTGTCGGAATGCGAACCAGTGTCTGCGGCAGAGACATGTTGAGTTCCTCCGATTCCAACGTTTCTTCTTGCGGAGGCGGCTTGGCAAGTTGGGCTACAAATTCCGTGTCAGTTACTGTCATGTGCGTCGCATGCAGCTCAAACCTACCGGATGCCATATTGATAGCGCGTAGCACGTTATGCCAGTTACTAATTACCATAGCAATCGCTTTCATCCGTCAGCTCGGATACTCATTATGGGTCCATCGACGGGTCGTGCTGACCTTCTGTGCCATCAGAAAGCGTTGACAATTTCTGCTCCAGTGCTTCCATCTGGCCTGCGACGGCAGCACTGAGATCGCGCAAATCCTTCAAGTGCTCCAGCTCTGCCTTCTTCTCTGCGATGCGCGCTACCAGCATGGGTGACGGGCCCGCGGAAGCGTTTTGCGACCCCGCGCCCGGGAGTCGGGTCGAGAGTGATCGAGTCGGGAAGGACATGTCTGGAGGTGGCAGATGAGTCTATCGCTTGACGTTCGTAAGAAGTTCGTTGCGCGTCGGGTTCGAGTTGGGAAAGGCTCAAAAGTGTGGCGGGGTAATGAATCAAACAGGGCTGAAAGCGTTCTGCAGGTCAGAGAAATCGTCAAAGGTTCGGTGAGAGTGAGCACATGAAAAAGGATGCGGCAGGCGGTGGAGAGCTGGACCCGTCCAATTGCGCCCCCAGCAACCCCCTCTTCCCTGCACCATTGATGGCACTAGACCCAATTAGGTCGAGTGTAAATAAATGACACTTCGGTAAATTTTCGCCCTCCTCCCGACCCCATCGTCACTGTCCCAGCCACCTTCTTGTCATGCTTCGCTGATCTGACTCTTCCATTCCTCACGTTTTGGTCTCATCGCGCGTTGGCTTTTTGTTCACTACTCCAGAATGCACCATGGCCCGACTAAACGAACCCCCCGTATCTACAGATAGCATCGACACGCGTATGTTTACTTTCCTGTCTTCACTTCATCTCATCGACTAACTTGTGTTTATTTAGTACGCAGGAAGCTATTGCGCCAAAACAGAGACCTTGCCAGAGCAAACGCCGTTCACTTGAATCGCATCCACAACCTCGAAGCAGATTATTCTCGTTCCCTGTCAGAAAACCTCCAGCTGAATGGCCGAATTATTGAGCTGGAGAAGGAGCTCGAAGATAGCAATGCTCGGAGGATAGCAGACCATGCCCTGGACATCAGATCCAGACTCGAATCCCAGTTGATGGACTGCATGTCGCTCCTTTCCAATCTCGGCCAAGAACCTCCCACGAAAAGACACGCGAGCCCTCGAGGCAGACGGATTTCCAGAGCAAGTCTGCCGCGTGGCAGCCCTCCCCAGAGACGGCCGCCACGCGAGCCAGTAAAGGACACAGAGGCTCGAGCGCTGCAAGAGGGCCGCCTACCGCCTATCACAGAGAACAAATCGTATCCAAGGGCAACACTTGAGTAAGTCGGCCGTGATGCCTGTCGTCGAATTTGTGGTGCTAATGTGACAAAGCCGTGACCAAATCCTCGCTCTGTGCTCAGAAGCCGCCGATACGACAGATGCAACAGACAACGCCGATACCACTGATTCCCCCGAACTTGGTCCTCCACCAATGTCGCGATTCGTCGATGCAGACTCCGTTGACATCGGATCCCCTCGTCAACCCCTGAGTGCCACAGAGCCGCAGGCAGCCACAAACAGCTCGCCGGTAAAATCACCATCACCAGCGCCAGTAGTAGCTCCAGCACCCGTATCCCGAACGACACAGAAGCCCGAGAGAAATGTCATTGTGCGGCCCGATCCTGCGACCAAGACGGAAGACGCCAGACCCGATGCCAAGCACCCACCCAAGGAGACTCCCATTTTGCCCCCCGTGCTTCCGATTGTCGTCAAGGCTGGATCAAAGAGAAAGCATAGCATGGGAGACGACCTTGCCAAAGTCACAAAACCTCCCATCCAACCATCGAAGTCAAAAGAGTTCGAGCAACGCCCGCTTGAGGCACGCGAGCAACCTAGCGGACAGACGCTGAAAGAGCTCGCCAACAGACGCCGTGAGGCTAGAGAACGAATGTCGGCACCAGTCAACTCGAGAAAGCCATTGTCGGCCAAGAGCACGAATGACGACATGGCTTCGCCTGTGAAGAGTTCCAAAGACGCAGCGAATGACTCTAAGGTCGCCCCTGAAAAGCCGAAGCCGCGCGCTGCAAGCCAGAGGGCTGCGCAGAAGATTAGAGAAGCCGAGGCCGAATCCAGACCCGAGCCTGAGCCAGTCGAAGTTGTCATTGCCACAGTGCCATCGCCAGCACCCACTGTCGACGTTCTGCCGAGTACAGAAACCGTGCCCATCGAAGCTGCTCTCCTATCACCAGCATCCCCTGAGCCAGCGTCTAGAATGAGCCTGCCGAGTGTTCGGGATACGCCGCCGCCAAACGACATCTCTTCCCAGGGCGAAACTTCACGGCCAAGTAGGAGGGCGCGCGCTTCGGTCAGCTACGCAGAACCGAACCTGCGTGACAAGATGCGACGCCCTACGAAGGAACTTTCTGACGCCGTTACTGGTCAGACGAGGTACCTTCAGCGTAGTGGCAGCGCCAGTTCAGATCCATCTGCATCGGATGCGGCACCAACAACCAAACGCGAATCTAGTGACGATGCTACTTGGCAACAGATTGCGGCTGCTGCTTCGCCGTCTGTAATCAGCCGGCAAGGTCAGAAGAGCCCCCACGAGCCCATCGACAAACCGATGTCGCCGGAACGACTTCTCGCCGTGGCTAAACCACTTCGTAAGAAACGGTCGTCTGCCATGATGTCGGGCTCGATCAGTGAGGGCGAAGGACAGAGGCCTTTCCAACAAAACGCTAGCAGCTCGACTGCCCCAGAGAAGACACCCAGCCGCCAATCGACATTGTCGCCCGAGAGGGAGGCTGACCCCTATGAGTTCCCCGCCTCAACACCGGCTAGCGACACGTTTCGGGTTGTCGATACAAAGGACCTCACTTTGCCAGCGCGACAGTCCAAATCATCAAGACGGGCGTCGTCTACAACGAGGGACGACTTCAGAGGGGAGGGGGCAGAAGTGAGCCAGCGACCCAAGTCCGGTGGGCCCAGAAAGAGAGCGTCGATGGTCTTGCCCAAAAGAAATCGCGCAGAAGCAGAATGTGTCGAAGATAGCAGCTTCGAGAGTGTGGAGAGCAGCAGCGACTTTCAGGAAACAAATTCGAAAGTTTCGATGCGGAGAAGGAGCATGATGTTGTAATGACCACCACTTAATGAGACTGACGGCTAGCACTGGTGTTTTTTTTGGAGTTGGATACGTTGTCAAATACCATTCTCCTTGTTTTGTCTAAGTTTCTGGGTAGGTCCGTAGAAGGGCCACTGCCGTCTGGATACCAAGGGAGACGCACGCGATTGGGTTTATTGTGCATATAGGAGAGCATAGCGAGCTTGACGCCCCGAATAATGGCTGGCTGAAACTTATATTATTATCATGATCATCATTTGCCTACGTTCTTGTGGTCTTGAATCATGATAACCAGTCGATGATGGCTGGATCTTCCACTTTTTCTTGCAAATGTCCACGTCCTCGATTAAACGCCTTCTCCTGTCGTCATTGCGCCATTGATTCATGCTGCTGCCGATGGTTCCACAGGCTTCGTGTATGTCACCTTTTCTACAGCAACATTCTCGTTGCCTTTGTCGTCTTTCCGTAGTTGGTATACGTAGAGAGTAAGAGAAATCCCTTGCACCTGGACTGGCTGTCAGCAAAACAAGTACGACATATGCTTGTTCCCTACTAGATAGCATCCGAGGCCGGCCAGCTTGGGGCAATGAATTGGATGCTACTCACGTCCATCAAACAGAAGCTGGGGACGGGCTCCTCCCCGTCCTTGCCCCAGCCCGCGGTGAAGGCGCCCGTGGCGCTGCCTGGGTTGACGAAGAACTTGTCCATGTACTCAAAGGCGTCGAACTTGTGGGTGCCGCCCCAGCAGAGGACGTCGACGTCGAGCTTGTTGGCCTCGGCGAGGAGGAGGTCGGGCTCGTTGGAGACGAGGGTGAAGCCCTCGAGGAAGCCGATGCGCAGGGAGCCGTGGGTGACGACCTGGGTGAGGGGCAGGCTGGTGGCCTCGACGTCGAAGCGGCCCTTTACGATCTTGAGGTCCGGGGCGATGGTGCGGAGGTACTCGTACGTGTGCTTGTCTGTCAAGTTGCCCAGGCAGAGGGTCTGGCCGATCTTTCCTGGGGCGAGGAGCTTCTTGAACTGTTGTTTGGGTGTTGTGTGTTAGCTTGCTGAAGCTGTTGTGGGGAGAGGGGGAGCCGGGCCAAGCGGGGAGAAGGTGTGTACCTTTGGGGGGATATCGAGGGCGCGGTCTGGGATGTGGAGGTCGCCAATAACTAGAATTAAGAACGCCATGTTGACGGGGGAGGTGAAGGTGGTGATTGATAAGAGCGCCGGGGATTCGGGAGCTGCCTGCTGTGAGACCTAGAGTTGCGCGGCCGATTCGAAGGTCCGCGGGCCGGGGCGGTTCCGGCTGAGGGTGTCGATGGATCGCTGAAACGATGCGACGATGATCTATGTGGCTCTGGTAACCAGGTATCGAATTGGCCGTCTCTTGATCTGACGTAGTGATCCTCGATAAGGTAGCTTCGCTGTGTCGGCTCGGTGTATGTAGCTCATGATGCACCGCCGCTGCGACCGCTTTCCCACCTCAGCCTCAGTTGCAACGGTCAAAGTGGGGCTGATTATGGAGGGCAAGCCACAATCTCAAGTGGGATCTTCCACAAAAGTGTGGCTCGGCAAGCCTGTTCCAAACTTGGGAAAGCACCGATGTCGTCCGGTGCCGTCCCCCGAACTCAGGAGGGACGGGAGCTCCTCTTCAGCATGGCTCATGCCATCCAGTCAATGTTATTCGTAATTGCTGAGGTGCTCTCAACGTCTCTAGTTTGAACTCGGAGCTCTCCACTCTCCGACGCCAGGACACCGGTAAGAGACACGGCACTCTCCTGACTCGGACTTGAATGCCGAGTTTACTCCTTGTCTTCCCTTTCCCTCAGGCTTCTCTTGCTTGACTTTCACACGCGAAAGTCGACTGTCCGTCTCTCCACGCTCATTGCCTAGTGTGCTCCAGAATAGCCCCCCAAAGAACCAAAGAACCAAAGCCCAGCCACTTTTAGAGGCGGGGACACATCAGCCAGACAGACCACAGCATTGCGTCTTACAGAATAAAAAAAATAAAAATAAAAATCCAAGGCAAGGATTACTCCATGGCATTGCGTACTCTGTTTGCTTTTTATTCACCAAAGGTAGTCTAAACAAGGGGTTCTCAAAAGACTTCGGCCCCGGTATCCGCTCCTTTAAAGTCGTTCTCGGCCTCTTCTTCCTAGACTTGTACTCCCCACGACGGGACTGATCCGAGCAAAATCGTAAGAGCCCTCACAACTCATTGTTCCTAGACCAATTACATCCTCCATCCGATAAAGACTATCGGCTTACCTCCCGAGGTGTGAATGACGCATAGGCGCACATGCACGTTCCCCTAAGGCGGCTCCAGCTCCCTCTCCGCACGTTGGCGAAGCAGGGGAGAATGCCCCTCCACAACCTTAGCAACCCCTCATCAGCTCGGGTATCGCTCATCTCGAGACACCTGCGACCATCGGAACCTGCGACGACTACATCAACGGCTGTAAGTCCACCCTTTTTAAAATTCGATCTACCCCAGACTAAAACCCCTCCAATTGATAAATCCAACTTTCCTTCTCACACTCACACCGTCCATAGGCACGACCAGTTTCCACAATGTCTTCTCAACCACCTCACTCGACCCTCCTCATCCCGGGGCCCATCGAATTCGACGATGCCGTCCTCCAGTCCATGAGCCACTACAGGTCTGAAGTCCTTCTCCCTCCGGCACACCCTCCGTCTCCACCGGATGCCCTCCCGGTATACCCAGAACACCATGCTGACCTACACCCGTCTCCAGTGAGAGCCATGTCGGTCCCGGTTTCGTAAACACCTTTGGCGAGACGCTGTCCATGCTGCGCCAGCTCTTCATCACCAAGGACCCCTCAGCGCAACCCTTTGTCATCTCTGGCTCCGGTACCCTCGGCTGGGACCTCGTTGCCGCCAACCTCGTCGAGGCCGGTGAGGACGTCCTTGTCCTCGCCACCGGCTACTTCAGCAATGGCTTCACGGACTGCTTCAAGACCTACGGCGCCAACGTCACCGAGCTGAGAGCCCCCGTCGGATCCCGCCCCCAGCTCCCCGAGATCGAGAAGGCCCTGTCCGAGAAGAAGTACAAGGTCCTGACCGTCACCCACGTCGATACGTCCACCGCCGTGCTGAGTGAGCTCAAGGAGTTGACCGCCTTGGTCAAGAAGGTCTCCCCCGAGACCCTCGTCATCGTCGACGGTGTCTGCAGTGTCGGCGTTGAGGAGATACAGTTTGACGAGTGGAAGCTCGATGGTGTCATTACCGCCAGTCAAAAGGCTATTGGCGTCCCTGCCGGTCTGTCGATTTCCATGTTCAGCGGTGCGGCCATGAAGGCGTTTGCCCAGCGCAAGACCCCCCCGGCGTCGTACTTTGCTTCGTTCAAGAACTGGACCCCTGGTAAGTATCGCGGCGCACAATCTGAGTGGGATCTCGATCGCTAATCAAGTCACAAGTTATGCAAAACTACGAGGCCAAGAAGCCCTCTTACTTTGCGACACCCTCGCCCCAACTGATTCACGCCCTGCACACCGGCCTCACCCAGATCCTCTCCAAGCCCCTGTCCGAGCGGTTCGCCAGGCACAAGGAGGTTTCCGACAAGGTCAAGAAGGCTGTCGCAGACCTTGGACTGAAGCAGGTTGCCGCCAACCCCGACGACCAGGCCCACGGCATGACCGCCATCTACCTCCCCGACAGCGTCAAGGCGACCGACGTGCTGCCTAGCCTCGCCAAGAAGGACATCATTTTCGCCGGCGGTATTCACAAGGAGATTCAGCCCAAGTACATCCGTTTCGGACACATGGGTGTCAGCGTGACAGACCCCAACCGCAAGGATATCGACAATGCGATCAAGGCTTTGCAGGACAGTTTGTTTGAAGTTGGCTACAAAAAGGAGTAGAGACAAGGGGTTTGGGTTGTATAGACTGGCTGAGCCCGAGCAATTATATGTTTATTAGATCTGGCATGGCTTCTTCTGACCAAAGTATGAGGAAGAAAGAAACGAAAGCTGAAACAAATTTGTAGAAAGTCACAATGATGGCCAGGGCAAGCGGCGCTTAATGTGATTAGTTGGCAAAAGTCTAAGTGTGATGGGCAACGGTTCGTTCTCCTGGGCTCATTGTAAACAGGGGTCCACAGGTCAGGCGCGCGTTATTGATATGTCAGCTACCTTGTGAAGTTGTTTGCCTGTCAGGCTACAATGAGGTTGGATCATCTTCCGCGGTGAACGAGTGAATAACATGGCCAATAAGTCAATAATTTGGTGTAATTTAGCATTGATTGCCCCTTCGTTCTTGTTAAATAGGGTATCTCATTAGTCTCAGAAAACCTTCTTGAATGTCCCATTAGTTTTATTAGACTTTATACTTCCTCGATGTTTGGGGGAACATGAATGATGCGTCGCCAAGCTACATTTGTCGGACGCTTCGCCGTGTTATTCTCCGAGGTAAGGCGATACTGTATAAAGGTACTGTAGGGCAGGTGGGGGTGAGGAGTGGCTTTGTACCAGTACATTAGTGATGATGGGGATGATGGGTGGCCAGCTCGGAAGGGAATCTAAACCAACAAGAAGGGGCTGCCGAGTGGATAAAGAAAGGCCGATTCCATGCGCCACTGCAATTTCATACGCGCTTCGGCTGATGCAGATGAAGAGGAGGTGTAAGTAGCCGGCCGGGAAGGCAAGGTGAAGAGGAGGTTGCGGAAAGGTGAGCTGTCGGTGTGGACATGCCACCGATGACGCGCATCGGTGGTGCACTGTCAAAGTGGCAGTAGCTGTCACGCTGTCTGGTTGCTAGGTGAGGTTGACCTGACAGGGTTCAACGCGCCAGGTGAGCGCAGGTGGAAAAGAGGGGTGCTGTGCAGCAGCAACATCGACACCTCTTCTCTTAGTGCCTTTGGGAGTACTGAGCACCACGGTACACCTCTGCCTATCCGTACCTTCCGTGCCTACCTACCTATAGGTAGGTAACTCACCTTAGGTGACCGGGACTGTGTAAGGTCCAGTGCTTTAGGTAGAAAGGTACCTCGGGCGGAGATGGAAGCACAAGTTTTCCACTGAAGAAACGAAAAGATGTAAAGTGCAGGGCTGGTGCAGGCCCAAGCTTCGCAGCTGCCCTGTAGTAATTAGGCACGGTGACTTGTAAATTGGAGACCAAAAGGTCGGTAAAGAGCGTGAGGAAACACTGACCCGTAGGTGGACTGGTCGTTGCCGTGGGCGTGGGGAGGCACTGGGAGGTAAGGTATCACTACCTGTGGCTGGTGGAGTTAGCGGGCGGCTGACAAAATTGATTGTCCCCCGCCATCCGCCTCTTTTGCTCTCTCGATAACCAACCTATCCTCGCCTTCACGCCAGGCAGACTTCCCTCACCTCCCACCTCTCTGCCGCTCTCCTTCTCTCTTCCAATTGCACAAATCTTCCTCGCGAACAACATACGAACTCGTCCTTCTTTGCTGCATCAGCCGTAGCGCTCGTATACCGATCCCCAAAAACCCCCCCGCGACCGCGCCATCGCTTTCGCCCCCGCCTGCCCTCCTCCTGACTTTGGGGAGAGTTGTGCCGCGACCAGATTCCCCCTCACTACCGTTGCTGCGTCTTGCGATCGAGATCGACCTGTCGTCCACCACACCCCGCCCCCCGTACCGCACCACCAGCGATGGCTATCACGATCCCGGAGCTGGACGAGATCGTCCGCTCCTTCTACGAGGGCCGTGGAGAACAGGTGCGCTGCAGTTTTCTGCCCCGGCTCCGTCTGAGATTTTTGGCCGAGGCTGACCGATGATTCTGTCAATATAGCAAAAGCAAGCGCAAGCAACGCTTAACCAGGTACGCGACCAACACCACCTCGTTCACATGGGCCATGGCCTCAGTCTCTAACACGATTCCTGCTGCAGTTCAAGGAAGACCAAGATTCCTGGCTTCTTGTCGACAAGATCCTCGCCGAAGCGACCCACCCTCAAACAAAGTGTATGTTGGGCGCGAACCACCAAGACGACGGGGTGCAAAACAGCTGACGATTTTTTAGTCTTGGGATTGCAGGTGCTTGATAATGTTATTATGACAAGATGGAAGGTTCTGCCTAGAGACCAGTGCCAAGGTTCGAGGGTTTGCCTCTATTTCCCATACTCCTACTGACAATGTTCAGGCATCCGCAACTTCGTCGTGCAGTTCGTTATCCAGTGCTCGAGCTCCGAAGAGTCGATGAAGGAACAGAAGATCCTGTTGAACAAGCTCAACATCGTCCTCATCTCGATCCTGAAGCAAGAATGGCCTCACAACTGGCCCACGTTCATCAACGAGATTATCACGTCGTGCCACTCCAGTCTGTCCATTTGCGAGAACAACATGGTCATTCTGCGCCTGCTGTCCGAGGAGGTATTCGACTACTCCGCCGAGCAAATGACATCCACCAAGACCCGGAATCTGAAGACCACCATGTGCGCCGAGTTTTCTCAAATCTTCACCCTCTGCCAGGAGGTCCTGAACACCGCCGACCAGCCGAGCCTGGTCAAGGCCACCCTCGAGACATTATTGCGCTTCTGCAACTGGATTCCTCTCGGTTACATCTTCGAGACGCCGCTCATCGACACCTTGCGTACACGATTTTTGCCCGTTCCCGAGTTCCGCAACATCGCTCTGCAGTGTTTGACCGAGATTGGCGGTCTGCAAACTGGTGGGCCCGGCCAGCCTAATTCTTACGATGAGCAGCTGGTCAAGATGTTCACTGAGGTACTAACGACCATCGCCACCATCATTCCCATCACCCTCGACCTCAAGTCGACATACAGCCAAAGCAACTCCAGAGATCAGGGGTTCATTCAGAACTTGGCTCTTTTCCTGTGCAATTTCTTCGGCATGCACCTGAATGTGAGATGCCGCTCTCTTGCTGCTGTCATCTTGATGCTAATAACTCGCAGCTCATTGAGAACTTGCCGAACCGGGACTTCCTTACTCACGGTCATTATTACCTAATTCGCGTATCCCAGATCAACGACCGCGAGATCTTCAAAATCTGTCTCGACTACTGGCTCAAGCTCGTCAACGAGCTCTACGATGAGATGCAGCAACTCCCCATGACTGAGCTCAACCCCTTGATGGGCATGGCCGGTGGCATGTCTGGAGGCGGCGCGCCGAACCCGTCGCTTCTCAACAACTACCCGCTTCGTAAGCACAAGTACAACGAGGTCCTTTCCAACCTTCGCACCGTCATGATTGAGAAGATGGTCCGTCCTGAGGAGGTCCTCATTGTCGAGAACGATGAGGGAGAAATCGTCCGCGAGTTCGTCAAGGAGAGCGACACAGTCCAGCTTTACAAGACCATCAGAGAGTGCTTGGTGTACCTAACGCACTTGGACGTTGTGGACACTGAGAACATCATGACGGAGAAGCTCGCCCGGCAGGTCGATGGCAGCGAGTGGTCATGGCACAACTGCAACGTTCTTTGCTGGGCCATCGGTTCGATTTCCCTGGCCATGAACGAGGAGACTGAGAAGAGATTCCTGGTCACTGTCATTAAGGATCTTTTGGGCCTCACCGAGATGAAGCGTGGCAAGGACAACAAGGCCGTCGTCGCCTCCAACATCATGTACATTGTTGGACAATACCCCCGGTTCTTGAAGGCGCACTGGAAGTTCCTCAAGACTGTCGTCAATAAGCTCTTCGAGTTCATGCACGAGTCGCATGAAGGTACGTCTCCCCGAATCTTGTCTATGAATCTAATGCTGACTCCTCGCAGGTGTCCAGGACATGGCTTGCGATACCTTCATCAAGATCGCGAGACAGTGCCGTCGCCACTTCGTTGCTCTGCAGCCCAGTGAGCAGGAGCCCTTCATTGAGGAGATTGTTCGCAACATGCACAAGATCACCTGCGATCTCTCGCCTCAGCAAGTGCACACTTTCTACGAGGCCTGCGGTTACATGGTGGCTGCTCAGGGCAACAAGCACCAGCAGGAGCGTCTGCTCAGCGATCTGATGGCCATTCCGAACGCGGCGTGGGATGAGATTATCAAGCAGGCCCGGGTCAACCCCGTCATTCTTCAAGATGCCGAGACGATTAAGGTTATTGGCAACATCATGAAGACGAACGTCTCCGCTTGCACATCCATTGGCCCGTACTTTTACCCCCAGATTGGTCGCATCTTCCTCGATATGCTCCAGATGTACCGTGCTACCAGTGAACTGATTTCCGAGGCTGTCCAAAAGCAGGGTGAGTCTGCACATGCAAGCAAGCAAATAGTATCGTGACTGACATTTCACAGGCGAGATTGCTACCAAGATGCCGCATGTCCGTGGACTGCGTACCATCAAGAAGGAGATTCTCAAGCTCGTTGAGACGTACGTTGAGAAGGCCGAGGATCTGCAATCTGTGCGCCAACAGATGGTTCCTCCCCTGCTTGAGTCCATCCTGATCGACTACAACCGCAACGTGCCGGGAGCCCGTGACGCCGAAGTCCTCAAGGCCATGTCTGCGATTATCACCAAGCTTTCCACTTTGATGGAGGACCAGGTCCCGAACATCATGGAGAACGTCTTCGAGTGCACTCTGGACATGATCAACAAGGACTTCTCTGAATTCCCTGAGCACCGTGTCGAGTTCTTCAACCTTCTTCGCGCGATCAACCTTCACTGCTTCCCGGCGCTGTTGAAGCTTGATAACCGCCAGTTCAAGTTCGTCATCGACTCGTGCTCATGGGCATTCAAGCACGATAACCGCGATGTGGAGGCTGCTGGACTTAACATGTGCTTGGAGCTCATCAACAACATTGCGGAGAAGACTGATGTGCAGACGGCCAACGCCTTCTTCCAGCAGTTCTTCATCACCATCCTGCAGGACGTCTTCTTCGTTCTCACTGATAACGACCACAAGGCCGGTTTCAAGACTCAGTCTATGGTTTTGATGAGGATGTTCTACTTTGTGGAGCCTGCCGACGGAAGCGCAGCCAAGATCCAGGGCCCGATTTACAGTCCCGACCAGGCGGCGGCTGGCACCTCCAACAAGGAGTTCCTCGCTAACTTCGTGGCTAACTTGCTTCGTGGTGCCTTCCCCAACCTGCAACCGTGAGTACCACCAAGAAAGTACGGCATGACGAATGCTAACATGATATACAGCGCTCAAATCCAGACCTTTGTCGAGGGCCTGTTCACATTGAACACCCAGTACGACAAGTTCCGTCTCAACCTGCGTGACTTCCTCATCTCCCTGAAGGAGTTCGCTGGCGACAATGCGGAACTATTCCAGGTCGAGAAGGAGCAGCAGGAGCGGGACGCCAAGGCGGCGGACCTCGAGCGCCGTGGCAAGGTTGGCGGTCTGCTGAAGCCCTCTGAGCTGGAGGATGACGAGTTGTGACTTGCTCAAGAGTTACGAAACGAGTATGCCCCGAAAAGGAACCTCGAGAGCGCAGACAATGCGACGAGAGTTTTCAAGGGACAGGATATTTTCGATGAGTGGGAGCTCTACGGGCTCTGACCAGAAGCCATGCGTCACGGACTAGAGCACGACTCGCCAATCCCTGGCTCTGCGGCCCACAACCGCCCGCTCATTCTGTAGTGATACCATGGATAGATGACATGACGATTGCAGGATAACCTTTCACCGCTTTGAGGCCCCCTGGCGTTGACACAGACGGGGCCGTTTTATTTCATTTCACTCATCTGGCAACGGAAAATGGTGAGGAGGGCGACTTGGTGCCTAGTCTTTTCCCTCTGGGAGAGGACTGTATCTTGAAACCTTCCCGTGAGGCGAGTGGAGGAAATGACGGATGGAGAAGGAGTAAATCAAAACAAAAGCTATACATGCGGCCAAGGCGAAAGACCCATCTTAGTGGTAGAAAGCTTGTTATGTAGGCAAATCAACAGATAGATAACACGTCTTTCGTGCATTCCGGACCTCATTTTGCTTCGTGATGCGCTCCTGAGTCAACGACTTTTGGTGGCGCTCAAGGAAATCGTTTTCTGGCAAAAATACGGAAATGAAACCTCAGTCAGCAGCGCAGGCAATAGAGTTAGTCACCATTTTAAGTTGATAGATGACATATGCTGTGCCTGCGTTTGTGAACCTTTTGAAAGTTTGACCGTCACTAAACCACCAAAATCCTTTCCCGGCGCAATCCAAAGCACTTCCGATTCTAGCAAAGACATACCTGAGAGCATAGTCGATAGTCGTGATGGTGTAGTTCTGGCACGGACTCATAGCCCCCGAGGACGACTGGCGTTGATGACTTCAATCGTGGCTGAAAAGCTTGATGGTGACTCGCCTTTATTCTACCCCGGCCTTGAGTCCTCCCACTTCTTCTTCCAATGGCCATCGTCTTTGCTGCTGCACGTAATCGCCGCAAGATGTCGACACGCTTGCGAATTTCGATAGCATCAGTACGGATACTCGATCGTGAGGCCGAATAGGCGCATGCAGTGCTGGGTCGGCACTTTATTGTTTGAGGAAGTATGTTCTCGCACTTGTGACTCATTCCATTCAATTGATGATTTATTGGATAACAAGGTAATTGGAGGCACAAGAACTGATCGGGTTTGATGGTGATATAAAGGCAGGTGGTTGACAGGATACTTTACCTCTCACTGCCTTGCCTCTATTCTTACCATTCCTGGATACTATGGCTACTATCACCTTCTTCTTGTACAAGATATACAAGATAGGTTGCTCTCTCCACATCTTGGTCTTCAATCAGTACTGTTCAAGAGACGAAGTTGAGAGACGATAATAAAGGTAGCGGTTATCATAACGAAGAGGATATTTAGAGAGGCCTTGGCCGAGTCCGCAGAAACGGCAATTATTTTGTGGGTCAACATGCCATAACAACCAATCATAGTGCTCCATTCACACATCCCACCCACCTCAATCTTTTTTTTTCCTTGCCAGTCGCCTTCGACGCTGTGAGTGAGAGACTCACCCTTCTTCCAGTGAGTCTCTTCCAGTGAGTCTCATCAACTTTCACACCTCAACATGGCCCGCATCAGCCTCCGGTCCGGTCTCGACCGTGACGTATATCAGATTGTAAAAAAGCTGGAGGACGAGAGGGAAGGAGAGTGGCAGGCGAAGAAGAGCAAGGACAGGGACGGCGGCGCCAAGAGAAAGAGACCGCCACGGTTGACAGTAACGGCGATATACGAGTCGATTAAAAAGTCGAATTCAAGTCTGAGCCGACAAAAGAGGAAACCACTGGAGGACGCGATTGAGAGGGTTCTGGATTTCCGCAAAGAAGAAGAGGCCGAATCTGAGGACAGCGACGACTTGTTGGAGCAGGCTGAAGAATACAAAGTGAGTTTTACCTTCCGTCTCCTTCACAGGACCTTCCCTTTTTTTCTGACACCACCTCCCTTTTCATAGCCGGAAGATCGATTTCTTCTCAACAGACAAATGACGAAGCACTGGAACGTCGCTCCGGCGGTGCCCACTGCCCAGGGGTCAGACGGCAAAAGCACCAAGAAACGCCGCATCTCACCTGAGCCCGAGGCTGCCAACGGCAATGGCAACAGTAACGGCACCGGCACCGGTAATGTCAGCGACGCCTCGGCTATTGTCTCCAAGTCGTCAAAGTCCAAGACGGGCGAAGCTTCAGAGACCGCTCAGGCGGCCGTCACGAAGAAGGCGCTCAAGGCGGCCAAGTACGGCCCCGAGCAGATCCCTCCGGGTTCGGTCGTTCTCGGCGGCGTGCGTGGCATCATCGAGGAGCTGCAGCGGTACGTCTTTGCGCGCGCGCGGAAGCCGGAGGATTTCGCATGCTTTGGAGAGCAGCCGATGGGAATCCTCATCTCAGGACCCCCGGGCACGGGCAAGCAGTCTCTCGTGCGGTCGCTTTCTTGGAGGACGAGGACGCCTGTTATCTCTATCGGGCGATACCTTAGCGAGACGCGGTCGCCTGAGAAAGTGAGCAAGATTTTCACCGACGTGCTGGACGAGGCGAAGAAGATTGCGCCGTGCGTCGTCCTGTTCGACCACCTGGACGAATACATGGTCAAGTCGGGCAACAGCCACAGCGAGTTCGACCACGAGGTCATTTCACAGCTCAAGCTCGGTCTCCGGCGCTTGCGGGACTGGGAGCGTGAGGGGCAACGGGTGGTGATCGTGGGCACGACGAGTAAGCTCGAGCTCGTCGACCCGACGCTGCGGAGACCAGACTACTTTGCGCAGACCATCACGGTCAAGGTTCCCAACACGGACGCCCGAGAGGAGATATTCAAGGCCCTGACGAGAGAGCTCGACATACCCTCCGGAGTCGACTTCCAGGCCCTCGCCGTCCGCACGCACGGCTTCGTCGGCGACGATATCCGCGCCGTGATCCAGGTCGCCAACCGCAAGGCCAGCGACCGCTTCATGGATGTAGAAGAGGCGCGCGCCAGGAACACCATCCAGGCCGAGAGAATGGATACGGAGAGCTCCTTCTCGCACGCGGATAACGCCGCCCGCGACCTCGACGACGCCTGCCTGTGGTACGACTATATCGAGCACCCATCCTACACGACCCCGACACGCGTCCACGTAAGCCAGCAGGACTTTGTCGACGCCATCGCCGAGCACACCCCTTACATGCGCCGCGAAGGCTTCAGCTCCATCCCCAGCACCTCCTGGTCCGAAGTCGGCGCCCTGCACTCCGTCCGCGCCGCCTTCCAGGTCTCCATTGTCCGACGCATCAAGGAACCCCTACTCTTTCAGAAATTCGGCAAGCAGCGACCCGCGGGCGTGCTCCTCTTCGGCCCTCCCGGCTGCGGCAAGACGCTCGTCGCAAAGGCCGTCGCCAACGACGCGCAGGCGAGCTTCATCCTCATCAAGGGCCCCGAGCTGCTCAACAAGTACGTGGGCGAGTCGGAGCGCGCGATCCGCGAGCTGTTCACGAGGGCGAAATCCTGCGCGCCGTGCATCCTCTTCTTTGACGAGATGGATTCGCTCGTGCCCAAGCGGGAGAACACCACCACCGAGGCGGGCGCCCGCGTCGTCAACGCGCTGCTTGCGGAGCTCGACGGCGCCGGGGATAGGGGTGAGGTCTATGTTATCGGCACGAGTAACCGGCCCGACATGATTGACCCGGCCATCCTGCGCCCCGGACGTCTTGACAAGCTGCTGTTTGTGGATTTGCCTACCGAGGACGAGCGCGTCGATATCTTGAGGACGATTGTGCGCAACGGCATCGGTGGAGGAGTGCAGCCAGAAGGCCAGGGTGACTGTGATAACGACGTCGTGGACGTTGAGGCGATTGCGCGGGATAAGCGGTGTGCCGGTTTCAGCGGTGCGGATCTGTACGGCTTGTATAAGAATGCGCTGGACGAATGTGTTTTGCGGTACGAGGGCGGAGAGCCGGCGTTGATCAAGAGTGATTGGGAGGCTGCGCTGAGCAAGACGAAGCCGAGTGTGCCGAACCCGGAGACGTATAGGAGGCTGGCGAATAAGTTGCATCATCAGACGTGAGGAAGGGCAAGGATGGGTCTAGAGGTGGACTGTTAGACGAAGAAAAGTTGACTGATAGAGAAAAGTTGAGTTTGTCTTTTCATTGCTGCATTTGTTATCTGGGGGGTTCTGGTGTCTTTTAGAGAGCAATTGGGCTCATATCATGGGTCCTCACCCATATGATTAGGTACCTTAGGTACTGAAGGAAGCCGAGTGAAAGTATCGACTATATTGTTGAACATCTATTCCAAGAATTTGGCCAAGCTACGTACACTTCGTGTAGACGAGCGAACTGCCGAACCTCCCTCTACATGGCTTGTCCTCATCTCATGGCTATTGCTCAAACATCTCATCGCAACTTTTATAAACAAGTACTTCGTATTACCTCTCCGTCACCATCTTGGATCTCATGGCATGGGAATAATAAGAAAAGCATCAGACATTGAACATAGCTTGAGTCAGAGAAGGAGCCAACACCATCACCAGAGGCGATGAAAACACCAGGGCCGGACCCAGCACCCTACTCACCCGCGCTTCTCCTACCCAAAAAAAAAAAAAAAAAAGAACCAGATACGCCAATAAAAAAGGAATGCCACAAGATTCATACTAAGCCAGCGACCCCTTTACAATAAGAACTGAGTTTGATGACAAAAATGAGCTGTCTGTGGCATTATGTAGGACCACCAATTTTTATGAGCACAAACGTACTCGAGCTTGCAACCCTTGCGGGACCCATTACGCTTTTTGCTATTCCATCACTAGGTCATAGACACATCAGACGCTGCTCATACCCTTCCTCGAAATTTTCTCGCCTATGGAGCTCTAGGGCTGGCGGGGAAGGTGTGATGGTAGATGTGCCTGCTTATTCTGTCTGGGAAGGCTGCTGGTCGGCACTCGCCCTCTGAATACGATCAAACGTTGTGGGACTGAGAGTGAGTCAATATGAATTCAGTCTCTACCTATTCAACGTCTTGAATATCTTTACATGAGATAAAGTAAGTTAATTCTTTACCGGCTGATTCTAGCTAGTAGCTGAGGGCTCGGTCGATATACTTTCATGAAGTAGTTAGTTAGGGAGTAATGATTTGGGTTTGTATGGCTAACTGGGAGAGCCGGCAGGTGTGGTTATCGTGAACAGTACCTAGGCAGAGATTGGGGTCAAATCAAAAAAAGTCAACAAACAAGGGACCGATCGAAGGATCGAACATGGACCCCGAAATAAACCGGAATCTTCACGGTTCAACCGGGGCCTCTACAGTTCAGGACCCCTCGACCATACGGCCCATTGCTTGTTGGTGATGTCTGGAGATCATTCACTTCTCATAAGGGGCGGGAGCGGCCAATGAGGAAAGCCTCAGGCACAGGTTTCTGCCTCTATACCAGGCAGGATGCAAGATGGGCTGCAGGAAGCGGTCTGTATAATCTAGGTAGGTTTTGATCCAGTGACCTAGAGTGTTAGAAAGCCGATGTTGGAAACGTTCTTCAGGACTTAAGGGGTGTGCGAAATAAAGACGATTTTGACGATAGCTTCAATTGCACGTCGTTGTTTGGTCACCCATCGGCCAGATGTTCTATGGGATTTTCAGTACATATGAAAATTGCATTTACTCTCCTTTCTCTCCCGACTCTAAGTCGTCAACGATGGTCTATACGGGGCAGACGGACGTACTAGGGATTCCAAGATTGGGCAGACATGCACACCACATTCAGACGTACAGACCTTCTGGGAATTCCTTAGCAAACCGAATGTTTCCAAGCACGAGAAAGTGATTTTGATCACCTTTTGGCCTGTTCTTATTGTGTGTTAATACATCATCTCGGACTTGCCATCTGGTTGCAAGACTACTCGTAGAATAGGTAGCTGTAGCAAGAACCAGGGGCTGAGCGCACGTTCAGTGTCAATCGCATCCCCAACACTTACCATTCACCTCATCTCAGACCTCGCTCTTTAAAGGTTCAACTGGACAATAAGATGATAGTTCAACGCAAGAGTCGGGGAAAGTCCTCCTGCGGACGACGACGATCGTGTGATTGGGTCCAGACTCACTGACCACTGAGAGTGGAGAAGTGACAGTCGTCGACACCGGTCGGGGGCATGCAGAAGATTATACTTTTTCTGATGCTTGCAGAACGACTGCTTGAGCCGCAACGACCTTCAAAAACCGCTATTTTGGAACAATTGACCGACCTTTTCCCGTTGCATCCCGTAACACATTCCTGACATTCATGATTCGGTGACAGGACGGGACCTATGACGAGGTGCCAGGATGACAACACAGAGCGAGTCATCTGACTGGCTGAAGGGGACAGAGTGGCCGCACTACTGCACTACCTGAGTAAGCAGGTTTTTTTTTTCTTTTTTGGCCCCGGCCAGCTCCGGGTCACAAGGCGCGCCAGATCTGACATCATGGACACGGTAATGATTTGCAGGTACGGATGCTACAGGAACAATCAAGAATGGCACGCGCATGTGTCTGTGGCGTTTGTTTCGCAAAATGAAATTTGTTGTATTACAACCGTCTTTGAAAGGGGAGAATTTTCGAGAGAAAATGGGCTTGTTCAGTGAAGCCCCCAAAACACACTGTTCTAGAGTGGTCTATTGGTACAAAACGCAAATCGCCAGTTCGTCTAATGCAATCCTATCGTTACACATCAATCCATCTATTTGGTGACATCCTTGAGGTAGCTGTTGTCATGGTCAGTGAGTGAGTCTTGAGTGAGATGTTGAGTGACAGTGAAAACGTACGCAATGAGGTCGTTGCGGTCCTTCTCCTTCTTGAGACCACCGAACGCCATCTTGGTGCCGGGAATGTACTTCTTGGGGTTCTCGAGGTACTCGAACTGTACGAAGGCTCATGGTTAGCAGAGCAATGATTGAACGTCGTCGGAAGAGCTTACGAGAGTCTGGTCGTTCCACTCGATGCCCTTCTTCTTGTTGGCGTCGGTGTAGGAGTAACCCTCGACGGAACCGGTCTTGCGGCCCCAAAGGCCGTGCAAAGCAGGGCCGATCTTGTTGCCGCCGTCGGCCTCGACGGTGTGGCACTGAGCGCAACGGGTCTTGAAGAGGTTGGCACCCTTCTTAGCGTCACCTAGATTCCTCGAGGTCAGTTCACTGGTCTGGGTAGGTTATGTGTATTCCGCGACAGATTTCGTTGTTCGCTTGGATTGAGTCCCGATGAGAGCCCGACCACCCATAGTGAGCACTCGTCATGAGCGTATACGCTGCTTCGCCGCCCCTGTCGACGCCTCCTTGTGTCTCGCTCATCGGGCCCCTGTTTTTTGCCCCATCAAGCGAGATGCCAGGAAATTGGCGCAAGATGTCGGAGGTGCTAGGAGAAACGAATCGCAGAGGACGTAGGTGTCGCACGAGGTGAAATCGAAGCCGGATTGGCCCGCGAAGCAGTTCCGAACCGTTCCAGACTCAGCGAGGGTAACTTCGCTGCTCAATGGCTCGTGGCGGATTGAGGCGCTCGGAGGGTTGGGCAATCATCGGGATCCGCAAAGCAAAGCGAAAACGGACGGAGAAGACGGCGCGCGCGCGTGAGGTGAGAGAGACTTACCACCAGCCATTTTGACGGATTATAGGATAATTAAAAGGATTTGAAAAGGGGTATCAGGTAGAAGGTGCAAAAGAAGAATGTCTTTTGCAGGTCGTCAAGTAGGTCGTTTGGGGTGTAGATGGTTGAGAGTGAGGAATGGAGGAAGAAGGGGGAGAGAAAAACTTTTAGAATCGGATCGGACCAAGTAAAGAAAAAGACGAGACGACAGTACGGCAAAAAAAAGGCTATCCGATTTTAATTATGACAACAACCCGGCGGAAAGGCACCTGGCGACGTACCCAGCACACGCCGCAACGAGAGAAAAAAAGCCTGGAATGAGCTCACTGAACCTGGGTACCGCGGCGCACAAGCCACACGGTGTGGCGACGCGACCGCCAATCAGATGTGCAGCATTGGTCAGAAGGTGATGCGTCCGGGGGTCGCTACCCGGGCAAAACCGGATACTGCTCCCGGAAGAACGCTTTCTCCGCTGCGCCTCGGTGTTTTGGTGACGGGACCAGCTCGCTTTTTGGCAGGAGTGCCAGGTCAACGACTCAACCAACGGGGCGGCGCGGCGGGCCAGCGGGGACCTTTGTCGGTGTCCCTGCCACTAGCAATTTTTTTGGTCTTTTATCTCTCACTTGTTCCTCTTAGGCTGTCGCCAACATCCCGTTTGCCGAGCTTCGACTGGGATTCCTCAATCTGCCCATATCCGTGCTTTCTGGCCTCTTCCACCTCGGCGTCTGTTTTTTCCAGATCCCGAACTGTCAATCTTGCAGCCAATAATAGCTGTAGTGTTAATGCTGATGCTGCTACTCCGTACACACGAGACAGAGTAGCCGTATGGTCATCGCGATCGTCCATTGAAGTGAGCAAGGGTGGTTTTTCCTATGGGTCAGGTACGTACCCGTACATGCGCCCAGATGCGCGACGGGGGTAGTTCGGCGACCCTTTAGCTTCCAGCCTCTCATCATACCTTACCTGAGCTCCACTGTAACTTTTTGGAGCAAAGAAATTCTTCTGGAGCTTCGATTTTTCCAGCCCCGACCGATCCTGCCGGCGCGCACCTGATGATCCCGTTGATCCATACCAGAGCCTCAATGACGCTGTGAAACAGACGCCTGACCCCCGAAAGTCTAAACCATCGCCGTCCAGGTGACCTACTTTGTTCCTTGACCGCCGTCCTTCGCAACGTCGGCAAACATCGGGCAAGGCAACGTTGCGAGGGTCCAGCACCATTTCTTTGCCGCCGCTGCTTTTATAGTGGCAAACCAACAATATCAATGACGACCTCGGCCACAACCCTCCTCCCCAGGTTCCTCCTCCCGGCCTTGAGCCCCATGTGGCGCGTAGCAGCGACCTCTACCGGTCGGCCGGCCGTAACGGGGGCCTCGGCGGCGCTCCGCCGGAACGCGGTCTGGACGATTCGGTACGCCTCGTCCAAGCCGACAAAGGCGGGCCAGAAGGGACCCCTCATCCTCGAGAAGCCGGCCAAGTTCAACCCGCCCTCCCACGGCGCCCGGTTGCCCAAGAACAATGGCCCGAAGCACTATGGCGGTCCGCTCAGCAACCAGGAAGTCCGCGCCCAGCGCACACGCGAGTATCCCGGCATGATGGCTCCCGAGGGGACGTGGGCGCATTGGTTCTTCAACAGCCGCAAAGTCCACCTCTTCATCTCCCTGGTCAGTAGAACTCAGTGTTCCTCCACTGGCAGGAACACACATATGCGGGACGTAGCTTGTTTGGACCAATGGGTTTAGCTAACATTGGATCCTCTAGGGAACACTCACGACGCTGGCCATCTCGACGTTGGTCCTCAACTTTTCCCAGACATCCCCGTTCAAGCACCTCCTGCCCCCCGCCTCCGAGTTCTGGAGCAGCCCTATCCAGTTCATCCGCACATGGGTACATGTGATGCAGCTCCACGAGCGCGACCGTAACGAAAAGGCCATTGCCGCGCACTCGCGCCACACCGACGACGTCGCGAAGCGTCAGTACTACCGCAAGGTCCACGGACTGGACAAGGAGAACCCCATTGCCAACTTTTTGGGCATGAAGGAAGAGTCGGAGGAGGACAAGGCTGTGGCCGCTGCCGCGATGGAGGCCTCGCCCGTGGCTGGAGACGCCGAGGCGACGGCACCTGCAGAGAACGAGCAGAGGAAGAAGTGGCTTGGCATCTTCTAATTAAGATAGGAGAAGAGAAACCCATCCATGTGTAAGATGTAACGGGGGATGAGCACGCTATTTTTGTAATATACCCTCCACCGAACCATGTACAACATGACATTACAAACCAGAACCGCCAATTGGTATCATGACTTTTGTCTTTCCATTGCCCATCCTGACATATCGCAAAACGTTAAACCCCTTCCTCAAGCCCTAGGGATCGAACCCTTAGGCCAGCTCTACCGCGGCAATCGCCTCCAGCACCTCGTCCGCGACGCCCCCCTTCTCCAGAACCTTGGAGATCATCCCCTCAATCACGTGTACCTTGGTACCTCCTATAGGCGGCTTCCAAACTCCCTCCGCGGCCTGTCCCTGCGCAGCCGGCGGGACTGCCGGTGCCTTTGACGGTGTGCCCGCAAGACCGGTAGCCGGATTCACAGAGTTGGGAACGCCGGGCGCCGTCAACCTCGAAGGCGGGTCGACCGTCCGCACGGAGAGCAGCTTCAGCTGGCGACCGTTAACGTCCGTTCCGTCAGTCGAGGTGGCTGTCTTCTCCTCGGCGACCGAGACCGCCAACGCCGACTCCGCGACGGCGAGCTCCTCGCGCGCGGGGTCGAAGATGACGTTGCCGCCGACGGCGATGACGAGCAGTGTTATGGGCGGGCGCGAGCCGCCGTTGACTGGTGCGCTGCCGTCGCGGGGGTACAGGAACGTCGAGGCCTGCCAGTCGTCGTCGAACATGGGGTCTTCGTCGCCTTCTGACTTGAGGCGCGGGAGGCGGGTTGCGAGGAGCGAGAGGTGGGTTGTGAGTGAGAGGAGGGGCAGCGGGTAGGATAGAGGCGGGGAGATGAGGAGGATCTATTGGGATAGTGTGTTAGCGTCTAGTCTTCAAAGAGACAACGGTGTGTCTGTGTGTGTTGGGGGAGGAGATTGGGGGACAAACGTCTAGGTAGAGCTTCCAGTGGAACCGACTGTTGATCCGTAGCTTCTTGGTAAACTCTCCGTCAGCGAGCAACGCTTCGCTGAGCATGTTGGCAAGGAAAACAGTCGCGGCGTCGTCCTCCCTGGAGGCCGGGATCTCGACCGTTATCTCGAGCCATTCGTTGTTGCCCTTAACCTCCTCCTTCTTGCCCGCGTCTTTCCTCGTCTCTGGAGACTCCTCGCCGTCTACGTCTACGCCAAACGGGCTGGCCGTCTTCTCGATCTCCGCCTTGACGCCTACGATGGCCTCCGTGCCATCGGAGAAGCAGATGCGCGCGCTGCCGTTGGTGCCGGGAAGGATGCCCGTCTCTGCGGTCAGGGGGCGGAACTGGTTTGCCTTGCGGCCGTCTGGGCGGATGGGCGGCGTGAGGGAGAGGGTCGAGTGGAGGTAGGCGAGCTCTGCCGGGGAGAGCAGAACCTGCTGTGCAGACGCCATTGCTTTCTCTAGGTGTGGGGTTTTTTCTCTGTTTTCGTCCCTGTTCGCAGACTGGGTATAGTACTCGCGGAGTTTCGTGTAGTTCCTGGTCGAGCTTGCAACAGCTCAATGTCTCGTCAATTGGTCGTGGTTTCAGGGAAGCTCGATTTTTTTGGCGGGATGTGGTCGCAAAAAGTTGGTAGGATTTGGGCTTTCTACCGAGCAAAGTCAAAGGAAGCAGGGGTTTTTTGATGGTGGGGTCCGCGGGGTGTGGGGCCGGCCGGTGCGAGCTGTCCGGATCGGTGGTTGTGGCGTGAGCTGTGGCTTGAACGGACGTCCACGATCAACGGCTTTACACGGGTTGAGCTTCACACGTCCACGTTCTTACCTCCAATATGCCCACTTGGACGAATTCATTCTCGCATTATGATTGAGGAAATATTGGGGACCAGGGAGCTTCTGCATTCCGCTCAAGTGAGCACTTAGAGACGCGTCCGCGGGGAGGAACATTCAACACAAAACATGGAGTTTGGATCTTCAGCTCTACAGATTATCACCATACAGGTTTTTTCCAAAGTTTCTACTCTGACATATCTCTACACCGCACTGCTTAGCGTAACTTCATGTTATCATGCTATCTTTGTCCACTAAGATCGAGACGGGATTGCCAGTCTCAAAGGCATCTAATCGATCCCACGAAAATGGTTCTGATGTCTGGAGGCTAAGAACTCTTCTATAGAGTCTCAGGAGCTTACTTACATCTGGGTCTTTAGATATCACGTTTGCGTCAGATCTTTGAATAGTTCTGAAGATATACTTGGTACTAGTCAAACACGAATTCATGGCGCTTGTCGAGCTCTCACTTCCACAATACGGCCACTCAGTCTAGGCTTGAGAGCCATAGTATGATAACGCCAGTCAACGTATCCTATTCCGTTAATCTTGTGCTCATGCCAGACTGTTCCAGTTCTCAATTCGGCTGTTGCCATGGGCATGGCATAGCGCCTTTCAAGATCGCCCATATCAGATCGCAGAGAAGACACCACCCTCAAAGGAAAGAAATCTCGAAAATTGCCAACGACATTGGAGGAAACCCGTCATATGCGACGAAATTGAGGAAGCAACAGAGTTCTATTCCATATCCTTGCTGGTCGTGCCTGCTATCTTATCTAATCTACTCGGAAACCTTCATTTACAGTTGGCAGCCGACTCAGACAAAGCTTAAGAAGTGATAGCGACTGGCAGATCTGAGCCACCAAACTATAAACGATCCACTTCAAAGATAATTAATAAGAGTATACGTGCGGTATGTAAACTCTCATGAAAGCTGTAGGGAGCTGTCACCACGGAATACGATGCATTGTCTATCCTAGGGTTACGAGCCGAGACTTGAATTCGTTTTCCCCCCGATTCACTCACGATGTCTACACTATGCCAATGCTTCTCTACATTTAACTCTATGTAAACGGCTAGTGAGACACAGCTTTGTGCTCGCCAATATTTGAGTAATAGTTCCTACTCATTGATTCGCTTTCCCGATGATCTCTTGATACTCAGATATACCGGACTGAGTATCACAGCTATGGAGAGAATATCTACGTGATCATGCCTACTCCCAGAGAAGGATGGAACAGCTCCTCGATCGATGGAGGAGACGATAAACTGCAGCAGTCGAGTAATTGAACCACTGCAAGTGACTTCAAAGGTCGCGATTGCCTCCCTACTACTTCCCCAATAGCGAGCGTGATTAGAAAGTTTGAATCTCTCTCAGTGGTACTAGTTGAACAGTACAATACCTCTCACGTTTGGGAATGTTCACTGGGACTTACTTTTCTTCTCGTTAAGTCGGGGCTTTCCCACACTCTTGCTTTCTCCCTTTTCTAGCCTCAAGAATCTGATGCTCATCCATGACGACGACACCAGAGGCCCGAAGCGACTGGGGAGACTCTTCCCGCCGCTCTACGAAGCGACGTATATGCAGCTGAAGTGAAACAGAAATTCAGGCTAGCTTTGAGTCTCTTGCGAACATTAACACCGGAGGTAACTTGTCATCATCGTAGACACTTCAGTCAAGCATTTGCACAGCCAAGCTGAGAAAGCGTTGTCTTTGCCACGGAAAAGAAAAAAGAAGGAAAGAGCCCCAGATAGCCAATTGCAACTCACCTTCCCTTGCCATCCTCGTTGCTGTCAGCAGTCATCAAACCCTCAACCCCCACGCTGGACGAAGCTATTCCAGGCTAATGTCTAATTCACTTCACACTCCTTCCAGAGCGTGTCTGTATCTCGACGAGCCGCCTCTACGTTGACCCTCCCTCCATCGCTTACAAGGCACATCCAGTAGCCAAATTCATGAGGTAGAAGACATTCAGCTGTGGAGTTCCATCCTTGTCATCGACGAAGTATCTTCTCGATTCCACGATAACTCCGGAGCAAACCCCGAGCTCCAATGGCCGTCATCCCCCGGCAGGGTCTGATCTAGGCCCTCGATCATACAAAGCCGGTCTAACGGAGAGACGTGACGGAGGCCTGCGCTTTCATCTGAGAAGGGAGGTCACACCTATGATGGAGATGGAAACACCCACAGTCGAGGATTGCATGATCGTGGCGCATCATCTGTCGGGTGACTGCAACTGTACAGGTAGAGGGACGGAGTGAGACGCCATGGGTAGGTCTCTGCCCTCAAGTCTTGTATTTATGCCAGTCGGCGCGGTGCAGGTTCGTGCGACATGCCAACTTGTCTTCCCGCCATCCATGAACACTCACTCCGAGCTCCTAATTCCAGCATGTGAACATGTCTTCAGGGGCTGTTCACTCACTCGCAAAGGAACCCGAATCAGTCTCTGCGATATTGCGTGAGTTTGCCAATATGGCACCATGAATGATAGAGGACAGGCAGCCTTCCAGACGCATAGGTGGTCATATCGCTTACTGGATTCGAGACCCAGAAGACCACAGTATTCGAATTGTTTCTGTTTCGTCACCGTGATGCTTACAAGAGAATCTCCCCCGCAGCTAGACAAGGGGGAGGAATTCTTCGCACTCACCAACATGGACAAATTTGAGAGAGCTAGAAGAAAAGTCTCTCCAACAAACAAAAGAACCCTAGTAAAAACCCCGAAATCTATGACCCGTACGATCTTCACCCCTGGCGCCATCTAGATTGCCCGACCATCGCTTCACCCATCCCCGACGTCGACGTGTGAATACACTAACGAACATCCAAAATTGCACTCCTTAGTCCTCCTCCGAGGCTGATCTCCTCCCTAAGATGGCACTCGGCAGCCAGACCGATCTGTCTCTAACCGAGATACGCTTCCTTCATCGTGATGAGACCTGCATGAAGAAAACGATCCGGTCGATTCGTGGAGCACAGCGCGTGTACGGGTCCCTCCGCTCTTGCACGTTCACACTAGGAGACGTACGTCCAGCTGCTCTGCCTATCCCAACTGCGCAGCAGCAGAAATCCTTGCTCGCCGGAGAGTAAGCCATCACGCCAAAAGGCCTCACGGTCCACGGATGCTGGCATTCTCGACGCGATCTACCGTCTCTCCCCTCATCGTCGGCATAGCTGAAAGGCGTCTCGGTGGCCTTGCACGACCCAGAGGCTAGGCAAGCCGAGCTGGTTTGATGCGCGGGCACCCGCATCCTCGTCCCATCCTCAGCAGACCGAAAGGCAAGGGAGGAGAAGAAGCGCCGCCACAGCTCGCCGCCGTGCTATCATCCCCGAATCGAAAGCTGCGACCTCCCGTCTTTTGCTTCCTGATATTCCAGGTAGCCGTAGCTTAGCTTCTTCCCCTCCTCCTCCAAAGCATCAAGCACCGAGCTCCCCCCATCGCTCCACATCCCACCGGTGTGGAGCCCAGCTCCCGCGCCGGAGGCTCGCCTTACCGGCCAGCAACATGCGGGCATGGCATGGCGTGGAGAGAGAAAGAAAAAGAAAGCCCGGAGACGGGGGGACCCTCATCGGTGAAGATTGGCAGTCTGTGCGACAGCTCACCGGCTGTTTCCGTCACAATCCGTGCTTTCTTTTTCTTCTCAAATTCTCAATTCTTGTTTCTCCCCAACCAACTGCCGTTGTGAATCCAAAAAGTCGAGCGCCATGGCAAAAAAAAGTGCCAGCTTGCCAAGGGGTGTATGATGTATCACCTCCGAGACGCCCCCGGTCTCTGTTTCTTTGCAAACTCCCATCGATCATACCAGTATCTTGCCCGCGGCCGCAGCCCCTGTGCGCCCCTGACTCTGGGCTCCTTCTCAAATTCTCACAACTTCAAAGCCGTGTCTACCCATCTGGACAAGATCAGCAATCTGTATCAAATAGCCGGTTAATGTCCGTTAGAAACAAGAGCTCAAGGGGTGTGTTTTTCTTCACTGATCAACAAACCCCGAACTCCTGTCCACCTCGAACAGGGGGGCCAGTGAGATGACAGGGGAAGTAGAGTATGAACGGACGGTCTAGGCCCGGTGGCTCGGGAGATGGACGGGTTCCATTGATTGGATCCCCCCAAACAAAACTCCGTGGTTCCTCGCCGTTAGGTCCGGCCGGGGCCTTGCAAGGCAGGCCGCAAGAGATAGAGAGAGAGAGGGAGCGCGCGCCCGTCGCGGACGGAATCCGGCCCAAATTTCAGAGGAATCCCCATTCCCCAATGAAAGCTCGCTGACAGCTTGCCAGGGCTCTCATCCTACCCCCCGGTAGCCCAGAAATGAGCCTCAAGATGAAGTGATGAAAAGCAGTGTTGGTGATCTGTAAGCCAACCAACAATAGCTCGACAGCGCCCGCTCTCGAGCGAGAACTGGACTGCATTAGCAAGGATCGATTCTCCTTGACCTTGGTCCCAGCCAGAGGGAAATGCCCCTGGCAGATTCGGCAGGAAACGAAATAGCAAAAAGAAATGCCGAAGCAGGAACGAAGATGACCACCTCTCATTGGACTGCTGACCGGGCTTTACCTCCTTATTCGCCAGGGCTGGACCGGCTCACGGCTCACCTGGCTCGGTGACCTTTTCCCCCACTAACCCATCATGGATCAAAGATGGAGGGGTGTTTTCTGCGATAAGAAATATCCCTTGAGGATGGCTGACCCGACGGTGAGATGATGGTTGCCTCTTGCAAAAAAAAAAAAAAAAAGCAGGTTGAGAGCAAGAAAGTTTCTGCTTCATCAGGAGGACGATGGCTAAGGGCCAGGTGAGCCAGAATCGGTTCTATCGTTTCCCAAAGAGGTGTGTATGAGAGACCACCAGCAACACATAAGCCGCCTGCCTTATCATCAGCCCCCTTCCTGCGCCTTTCCTGCTCACGGTGTGGCCCGGTCAGCCCGGTCTGATGCAGGCCACACCTTCAATAGTCCAAGTCGGGACAGCACCAAGCCGGAGTGGGGAGCCCACAGGCGTGGAACGGCTGGATGTGGACGTGAGTGTAGGAAGAATCTTAGCTGAGCGTCTATTGTGTGTACTTTTGCCCCTACATTGGCTTGGGTGGCGAGAAGGAGAAGGAGATGGAAGGAGGAGGAGGCCGCAGAGGGAAATGACCCTACCCTACACTTGGCTCTGGGAGGCAAGATGGGCTGTTGAATGTTTGGCGTCGAGTGACTGAGTGACTGGTCGACGATGGCTGCACAGTTGAAATGGAGGGGTCGCAACCACCACACACAAGATTGGTGCAGAAGTATGGGAGGCAAGCCCGGCGCGAGGGTGTCTGCAAGGTTTAGCCCCCCCCTTTCTCCTCACCCTCTCTCCCTACCTAGAAATGGGACGACAGTGGTGTCGATGGTCGGAGTTCGATGGTGGTGGCCGGGAATCTGCACACTCGTGCATCCCGTCACAGATGCGTGCCTCTCCTTTGGGACAGAGCGTGGGAGGAGGAGAAGGGGGGAACAGGCCACATGGCGCCGTGGGCAGAATAGATAGCTAGTTCAAGACAAAGCTGAAGGCTTTTTTTGGAGCGGACCTTCTTCTCACTCTCGTCGACCGGCGATGGTTGCTTGGTGGCGTTAGACTTGTCATTTCCTCTTGCTTTTCGATTCTAGTCTAAGCACTTGGTTGTCTGCATATCGGCGTGGTTTCCAAGCAAGGGGTGGAGGGGAATGGTTCGATTGGATTTGGATGAGTGAGGATGGTCTCTCGTTCATGCTTCTTGTCTTCCTTTCCTTGTTATTGTACGCTACCGAGACGCTGAGAGAGAGAATGTTTGACATTTCGCCACAAGAAGAGAAAACACGCCCACGAAAGAAGAAGAAAGCTGAGACTTACGAGGCCAACGGCGTCGAAGCGACCCTGCGGCGCGTGGTTTCGCGTTCTAGACGGGACACCACCCAACGGCGTCTTAACACCGGAACCGTTTGAAAAGAAAGGGTAGAATAATACCTCCATAGCAGAAGCGAGATGCAATACATGCCACTTGTAAAGTTGTAGATCCCTAGCTTCACACCAGCAGTCGATCAACGTAGGTTACGTAACATTCACAGCGCGCAAGGCGAAAAAATAAAAGACTCAAGGAGAGGATGACCAGAGAGATGGTGTCGTCTATCACGATGTTTCCGAGACATTGCAACGCCCTCTCAATTTCCAAAGGCATACCTACCATCTTCGAATAGGCGCAGCTGATTAGACCCAGGCGGTTGAGACGGAACCAAAGGCACGTACTCCTTTTCGCCTGCTACGACCCTACGATCCTACTACCTACCCCAACCTCACTTTCATTTCGTCGACGGGGGGCAGGCAAAATGCAGGACAACTCTTGCGTAACTCCAAAAAAATTGTGAGATGATATGAACGTATAGCACGATCACCGGCAGGCTCAAGGACCATTAAAGAAGTGATGAATGATTGGATACTCGCCGCTGTCGTCAGTTCTAGCCTCCAGGCCTCTGCAACCCTCCCTTCCCCCTCACAAAAGTTGACAGTTCTCGGAGGGCGCCGCCAGGGTATCACGGACCAACTGCGATGCGAGGGTTACGAGCCTCCCGAGCTCTCACCAGTGACCGAACCCATCATTGCCTTGCCTGCCTGTCTGCCTGCCCCAGAAACAGTCAGGACTGCGGTACCATTCGTGTAACACCAAATCCCGAACCCCTCTCGCCCAAAGCATGTCGAAATAATTGAGCGATGGACAACTCGCCCCCCTCATTCGAGTCGACTTGACGTTTCGAGTAACGTGAAAATGACATAGATAACAAGAGTTATCAGCTGGATGATAATGGCTCAAAGACCATACATGAAAAAGAGTCCCACAATGCCAAACTACCCGCATATCAAGTTCCTATCATCAAGGCGTCGCAGACCGAGACAAGTTTGTTTACTGCCCGCAGTCCAGTCCCACACAAAAAACGCAACGCCCGCCCGCTCGCCGCCGTCGCACCCCGCAACTTTTGTCAGTTATCACGACCGTTGCGTCAGATAGTCCTAGTCCTAGCACCATAAAATATTCCTTTCGTTTTCTGCCCGGACCAGGCGTGGCCAGGTGAAGTAAGCGCTGTCCGAAGCGTCGTAGAGCCCTCCCCCCCCCAAGAAAAACCCCTTCCCTTCCCCCACACCCCCTGGAATTAAGCAGCAACCAGGCTAGAACGGCAGTGTCGGTCCTGTCGGATACGATAGTGTCCGGAGACTAGGCTGGGGGTGTCGGTTTGGTTTGCCAAGCCACGCGTCCCTTTCACAGTCAATCCCTCTCAGTCTCTAGAGTCCTAGACCCTCTGGAGTTTGCTAGTCCGAAATACCTCTTACCCATCCCCCAGAAAGACGTGCTCGCTTGCTGATACCATCATCATACTTGTAACTTGACCGTAAGCTCGAGGCCTGTAAGAGAGCCCTCTCCCCCCACCTCCTCGACGGCCTCCAGGAGACGCTAAGCAAAGCAGTGAGTGCGTGATCGCCTTGGAAGCAAGGTAAACCCCAGGTCCCCAAGGCTCACGAACCCGTAATGCTTACGAGGGCAATAAGCAGGCGGGCAGGCAACCACTAGCTCTTGACCATGCTCACCATCAACCAGAAACTGCATTCTTACGGTGCCAATGGCCCTGACATGTTCGGATATGCACGTCGCCCGTTACGGTCATTCTCTCTCTCTCTCTCTCTCTCTCTCTCTCTCTTTCTAGTCTATCTATCCATGGTGCTTACTACCTATTCTCTTCTCGCTTCCTTCTGGATAAGCGATTGCAGTTATGAACAGGCCAACGAGGAGTTGCATCCGTTATTGCTGGCCTGCCTGCAGCTAACCACCCCCTGACAGATTGGGGTAAGAAAAAAAAAAGGAAACAGGGAAACGGCGGATGTGGGTTCGACCTTTTTCGTGCGTGGCTTTGGGGGGGATTTCAATAGTCGACAGGGCAGGGACTTGGATAGTGATGGTGTGGCGTTACGCCCGGAGTGATGCTATTCATGGATTAAGAGGCCTTTGCATTCTTTTCGTCTGATGTATCGCCTTCGTCCGAGTATCAAGAGGGGAAAATAATATGACTCCGGATAGACATGTTCAATTCGTGCAGTCATGCGATGGTGGTGGGAGATGTTCAGTTTGGCGTCTTCTAGCTGTCTAGTTAGAGCAAAGCTGGTTTGAGCAGCACCCAAACTTGGGCTATAACAATGATTGAAAGGATCGTCAGTTGCTGTTTCTTTTTGCCAAATCGACATCGAAGCTAGAGACGCAACGGACTACGAGCATACCTATACAAACAAAGGTACTCCGTATACAAACTACGTAATATGGATACAGCATAGAGAGGAATCCAAGCCTCAAGGATTCAAGCAAGTGGGCGGGCAAGCTTGGCTTTGTTGGTCGATGCGAGCCATGCGTCGGATGGCTCCACCCGTCATCTCGCCAGGAATGCGGGGAAGGAAATAACGTGACACGGAGATGCTCGTCGTTCAAGTCTCAAATTAAACCCCCCCCGAACGACGATTGCATCACCGCCCACTCAGTATGTCCGGGACTTGGATCACCACACTATCTGCGGAGTGATACCAGTGTGCAGACGTACGAATATAGAAAGATTGGCCAGTCTTCCCAATCCATGCTCATCGGTCAGCCGCTCCTCGAGCCTTGAGAATGTGACCATCTCTCTCGTCGTCTTTTGGTTTGTCTCGCCATGCCTCCGCCGTTTCCCACGGACCCGCCCCGTTTGAGATGAAGGAGAGCCCACCAAGAATGCGGAGAAAGGAAAACCACAATCATCGTTTCGACGCAACACTTTACTGAACCGGCCCATTTGACACGAATAGTGGGCCCATCACCAGATCACTTCTCAGACTTGAAGTCCAAACGAGGCTTAGCAACATCACGCTCTTCTGATGAACTAACCCTTTTTCTCCGCGACCTACGCCGCACGAGCACCTTGTAAAAAAAAGCAATAATCGAGTGAGACAGGAGCAAAGGCATGGGAGGTACATACATACATGGCCGCATGGGTGGGGTGGTGGTTGGCTTGATGACATCTGGGGTCATTCGGTAAACCCACTTGCGGCTTGAGTGTGCTTCTTGTCCACGATGAATAATGATGGGCCAAGCGTACGGATACCATCTGATTCCACTTGATACAGGGAACCGTCATGAGCCAATCAAGGGGGGTTACTCAAACCCCGAAATGAAGGTGAAGAGGCAGATGAGAGGCGGCTGACGCCGTCGACCAAACCGACAAACACCAACATCGCTCGTCGCTATGGCGCGAGCATGCCTGGCTGTACATGTTTGCTATTGGCGCAGGAGGTGTTTGCCCGAGCCCATTGTCCACTCGCCTTCGAATCCAATCCGGTGGGTTAGGCAACGGGAACAGAGCGGCCCTTCGCTTGAGGGCTCTCCCGCCGCCTGTGTCCCTCGCCATTGGGATTTTCAACATGCGTGGGTCGACACCATTTGCGCCTTGCTGCATCCAGCACAATTCTAGTCATGGCGGCGCGGACGCTCACCTCAGCGCGATACTCGGCGGCTCCTCCAAGGGATTTGGGAATCATTGGGACTGGAGCCCTATGGGCGTCCACCGTCATAATATGAGAACCTCCGATATTGTTGCCCAAATAAGACACGAAGTTGCAACAACGTCAACACCAAATGTCTGAGACTGTTGTGTAGGTATGATTCTCGTGAAGCCTGGGAGAGCTTGAGTAGGTAGCGAAAGGGGCTGCAAGACGCCTCGCTCTGAGCCACTCTACGTCTCCTGCCGCCGCTTCTCTTCCAAATGGTTGACACGGCTGTCCCAAGACGGGCTATAGCAAAGGACTTGAATGGACAGGCCTCCCCTGCAGCTCCCGTCGCTCTCGCCAGTCGGCCATTTTCTTCGCACAAACTCCTGATGCTGTATCCGTAGCGTAGTTACACTGCATCTCCAGCATATCGATATGACCAGGGCAGAGATTGGTCAGTCTTCTCGCCAAGGGTTGGGAAAAAAATCCAAAGAAAATAAGAGAGCAAAAGCGTGGGGGATGCTGAGCATGACAGAGGGGTGACTCTAAGACAGCGCCTGTCTGGTTGCTGACATGGGGGAGAGCAGAGGCCGAGAACAACGATCGCGCTTAATACATGGCAGCCAAGATCGAATCAAACCCAGAATGGTGTCTGTGTGTAAATAACGTGCTCTGTGCTTCCGGAGGACACACCTGATTTGGCCCAAAGCAGAGGATGTTGGTAACGTTGGCGACTCGAGTATTGCAGATTTTTTTCTGCCTGTCCCTCAACGCCTTCAGGGGTGCAATTGACTCACACTTCGACATTGTTAAGCTCTGGAATTCTGCGCCCCGGACCCTGGAATTTTTCACTTCGTTAGCCGGCAACTCTGCTCCTGAGCTCAGGGGTTCGGGGACTTGAATCTTGCCATGCTCCTTCAGGCCTGGTGAACTCAATCTGTCCGTACACTGTCCAGCGAAGTACGTGCCGCGCTCCACTACTGATATCGGATGAGATGGAACCTTTCTGTATGGTGCAGCGGCGCTCAACTATTTCGAGGAGTGAGCCATTTTGCTGCAAGGTACGGGTTATCCGAACTTGGCCAGATTCGACGCGGCCGCGGTCTTGGTAAGCACACAAATTCATAGCCAGATCTAGCGATTTGAGGAAAACCACTACGGCTCGACGTCTGGTCGAAAGAGTTGGGGGGTCTCCTGTTGCTTCGTCAATTACGTGCATTGCTGTCACACAACGATCGGCCGACGCCGTGATAGCCTCCAACGCGCCCGCACATATCGAGCCAGCCCTCGATCATTAGTGGTGCCTTCGTCGTTTTCTGGTTGCGCATCGATAGCATAATTCCTGCTGTACTTGAGGGACTACGTCTTCGTTATACCAAACAAGGCTAGACCTGGCGTTGGTAATCAAGCTGTGGTTTTCGACTCGTCCAATGAGGTGCGGATAGTCACTGAGAAGATCTCAGCTTGGGCAGAAAAGAACGGTGTCACGGGGTGTCTGTGAGACATTGGAGGTGTTCTGGAGAATTCCAGCGGCAAGTACTCGTGATCATGCTGAACGTATCCGTACCGAGGACGACGGGTCAGTCAGGACCGCTTGATGCCATGCTAGCCCCAGTGATAGACAGCTGGGCAGATTTGCTGAGAGCGTGAGACCCTTTAGACTGAATATCATTATCAGGTATCTGCGTCGTCCTCAACGCCTGCAGTCTGCTTGTCGCTCTTGATCCACCTAGCATTGTCGAAGAGTCTAACGGGCCGAGTCTTGGGACCACAGCTAGAAACAAGCGGCGGCTCGGATTCAAGGGCCAGGAACCCAGGTGAAGCCTCTGCGATACTCGACGTCTGAAGACAGACCAAGATGGACATGGTCCGAACACGCCTTCTTTGACCTCCATCTGATCCCCAGTTCTCCTTTGCGGGCGGAGCAGGGCTAGTCCCTGTTTTTGCGCATGGCCCGTGTCAGGAACACGGCAATGCCTTCTCTAGTCTCGATTTTGAAGCTGCGGTGCGGCATCGATATCGAAACTGGTTCTCGGCATGAGGGATGACGATACGTAGATATCCTTCGTACGGATAGATACACAGATACTCCGTATTCTGTGCTCGATGCTGCAGCTTCATTCGGCAGCGATCGCGAGAGCTGGCCAGTTGATTACAAGCAACCACGACAACTCCGATGAGTACGACAAGAGAAACCTCATCAGATAGTCTCACCAGTCTGCGCCCAAAGCGCCAGTTGCCATGCTCACTTTACCGACTAGGTATTGTCGCAAAAAGTCAAACACGGGGAAACAAGGGGCTTGCCTATCCTACTAGATTCTCACATAAAAAGCAGAGGATGGCCTGAAGAACAAGTAGACCAATGCCACGTTCGAATTATCGGGGTCCATGGGTCTTCCTCCTCTGGAGGTATGCAGGTCTCTAGCTGAGGTTAACACTCCGCGAATCTCACATCTCAGAGTCATGTATATTATCTGGCTCTATTCATTTAATGCGTAATACCATAGTTTTCTGAAATGAATGGTAAATTCTCATCGTCTCGATACATATATACTAAGTGGTTCTGCTCAGAATTACGACCACTATAAACCATGGAGCACTCATCAATGTTTACATCCTCCTCCATATACTCGTAAGAACTGAGGAACAGAACATGAGCGAAAAGGAAAAGGCCGTCTCTACATTTCTCTATCTGGTGTCCTCCCGTAAATGCTATTTCTTCTGGACCTGCTTTCTTCCTCCCGTCATAAATGTCGTAAGTGTACAATGCAAATAGGTATTATGATCCTCTGGCCAAGTTGCTCTTGAATGTGCTGTGTGCCATGCCAAAGAAAGGAAAAAGCAAAAAGATGAAAATGGAATTGCAGAAAACACTGCTGGGAAAAAATGGTAGGAAAAGTCGAAGTGAAGTATGCAATGCTGATACCAAATGTCGAAAAGAGGAAAATGCTGCCACCCACCACCACCAACCACACAATCATCTCCATCTAAAACCACTTCCAGGTGCAGCCCTCGGCCAACTTACTCAGAACGCCGACTGCATCGACATAGAGTCGGCTCCTGTTGCCGAGGCAATCCACTTCGAGCCATCTTCTCACAAGAGCCACGACCATCGTGGCCTCCTTCTTCAAGGGTGTTTCCATGGCGTTCTTGACGCCCATGCTCGCAATAGTGCGAATCCATTGAAGCGCCTCGTCGTCATTGTCTGAATCGCCGCGACTTGCTTCGCCGCCGTTGATGCGGTGCCCGTTGGCCCAGCAGATGAGGGCGCAAACGTACATGCCCCAGTAATCCGAAATGTCCTTCCACATCCGGGGTCTGCCGGCCTCTCGAGTATCCATGTCATCTTCGTCATCGGAGTCTTCTTCAGAGTTGCCGTGGTCGGTGAAGGCGCGAAGAGCCCGACAGGCAAAGACCAACGCGACGGCAGCGCTGCCCGAGTCGGACCACTCCCGGAGCCGCTGTTTGTGCTCATCGAACTGTTTAGACTGCAGAACCTTGTGGCTGAAGATCCAACTGTCACCTGAAACGGCCAGTAAATCATGAAGAGGAGTGTGGTGAAGAGCCAGGTAGGTGTTGGCCTTGGGGCAGTCCGAGAATATGTTGGCCATGCGGAAAGTCTGTGGCTCCAGTATTTCTGTTGAAGACGAAGAAATTTGCGCCGCTTCTCCACGATGAGGGAGCAAAAGTACCTCAAAGGCCAGAATCACTGCACGGTCGAAAGGGGCGTGCGCGTCGACTATGCTTCTTGACAAGCTGTCTGGATTGAGCAAAGACAGAAGCGTTTGGTTATCCAGGGAAACTCCCTTGGACGAGACCATCGCCGCCCACGCATCGGCACTAGGTGCATCCCAGAGGTCCTGAGCTGGGCCAGTGAGCGGGATGTTGGGTGGCATGCCATCGGTCGTGATGTCGAAGTTGCGGACTCGTGGCTGATCCAGGTAAACCGAGCTGTGGATATCCAGGACGAAGCATGCCGACAGAAGGCGACGACGAGCCTCTGCATCGAGCCAAGTGTGCCATCTGACGTTATTGGTTCCAGTCCGAGGCACGGGGCCAAATATGACCTTTTTGTTGTCATATACCTGGAACGGAGGTTTAGAACTTATTGCTGAGATGAGAGATCCAAAAGACTGAAAGAGAAGTTCACACAGTAAAAGAAACTAAAGCTAGAAGAAATGAGGTAGAACAAACGTGTCAGAATGAAATGCAGAAGAGAACTTACCCGCAAGTAAACGGATTCGAATTCTTTTGATGGCCTGATGGCTGCTCTCCGGCCGCGGAACCGCGCGAAGTACTCACATAGCAGAATCGCTTGCATGACAGGCACGTCCCATTGTGGTATCTGTTCCTCCCGCAATGTCAGCAAAGTGACTTTCATTGTAGAGTATGGTTGTGTCAACTTACGTATTTGGATTGTTGCCAGGCATATTCATGCAGCTGATCCCCCCTGATGCGATCCTCCTTACCACTCAGATATTGAGTCGCCACTGCAGCCATGGCGCAACGAAGCACTTCAACCTGCTCCGCCGCGGCCTCGAATGTCCTTCGGTGTACGATTGGGAAATGTGGGTGAAACTTTTCCCAGTAGACATCGAGGTAGCCGGGAATGGCTCTGCAGATAGACATAGGCAAGGAGCCCTGCATCAGGGCCGGGGCCGCTAGGAGGCCCGACGCCACCTCCTTACGGCCCAAACAGGCATATGAGTTCATCATCCGGTCCGATGGTAGTGCCGTCGACGGGGTGACTAGAGTTTCACAACTTTGAGCCGATGCCGATGTCACCGGCGGGGTCAGGCTACGAACAGTATTGGGGAACCGTGGCTGTTGCTGAGGGTCACGGAATGTCTGCTCGTCAGAGTAGGTAGATATGGAAGTGCCGAGCATCGGGTACACCTGTGGAGTGCTGAGCTGGGGAGAGGTCGAATATTGGTAGAGCATAGGGCCGGTAGCTCCTATGGTCTCGTAGCCACCTGTTGGGCAAGGCGAAAGGAGGTTATTTTGCCAATCTGGCGCCGCCGTCGGCCAGAACGCGCGTCGCGAATTATCGGAAGGCGTTGAATAAGTGCTGTCGGAAGCTGAAGAAGGCCATCCCATGGGATCCTGAGCGTGTGAAAGTTCAGGTGTTTGTAGTCCCAGCCCCGATGTCTGGAGATACAACGGAGGGTACTCAGGAGTTGTGCGTGGCTGATAGTCGATGGAGGAAAACGAGGGCGGGGTGTTGAAATCGCCATTTGAAGGCTGAAGTATGGGTTGTTGTGAGGATTGGCCGGACAGAGAATAGCCTCCACCGTAACCAGGACCACCGGACGAAGGGCGATAGCTCTCGTTCCCTAGGTGGGGAGACATAGATTTGCTAACATCTGGCGCGCTCATGGACTGATAAGTACCAGGGTGTGACATACTCGATGTCATTGGGAGGCCGTGGATCGGTGTTGTTGCGCTCGTAGGGTATCCAAGCAAGGGAGGTTGTAATCCCATGCTTCGGACTCCTGCGTCCAAAGAGGCGGCTGAGGTCCGGCGACTTTGACTCCCTCCTCTGCTTCTCGATGCCTTGTCGCCCTCGAGCTCACTTACTACGAGTCAGTTGATGCTGCCAGAATCGAAAGATGAGGATACCAAACTCACTGTCGTTGCTGATGACGCTCAAGTAGATCCTTGCGGTGGAAAGCCCTATCGCAACCGGGAATTGAGCACCCATATTGGGGAGTTTCATGGCTAAGCTGGTGTCGTCTGGTATCAAAATTTGTTAGCCGAAGCACCGCGGTGGGAAATTATCGCATCAAGCCTACCTTAGGTGCTCAGCGCGTGTGAATGTCTAACTCAAGTCAGCGGATTCCTCTAACGGACTTCTACGAAATTATGCTGGCGTACCTTGGGAGGACGACAGAGGTCGCATGTATGAACCTTCATACCCTTCTTCGCCCTACTGACACGGCCGGTAATGGGAGTCAACTTGACAGGAACTTCCCCTCCAGGTGGCACGCTGCCAAAAGGTCTCATGGGCTGGCCAGAGGGATCAAGGCCGCCGCCCGAGGGCCCTGCGTGGCCGTACCCGTAGTTTGGTTGCTCCATGGAATCGGTGCTGACGTTGCTCCTTCGACGGGTGTTGACTGGTCGAGCAGATGAAGATGACGAGCCTGTGGTGTTCGACTTGGAGGTGCGGGAGGATGAGCTTCGCTTCGTGCCTTGTGGTGTGCTTGAACGGTCTGCTTGATCTCTCCCAGTCGCATAGTCTGTGTTGTAAACTGCGCTTGGTGCCAAGTAGGGTTGATGATGTCTGCCTGATGGAGCCGGGACCTGGTCGTTCTTAATAGTGAGGGATTCGAGTTGGTCCTCGTCCACGTTCATGATATCTTGGAGGCTGGCCATGGTTTAAGATTCCCAAAAGGGAAGTGTAGAAGACCGAGATGCAGAATGGTTGCACCCAGAGAGGGAAATGCAGAGGAAGCAACGCAGCCAAAGTTAGTAAGGCACAGCCCGGCTGAATGCTCTCCTCGGAATAGACTGAAGTCGAGTGAGTGTAGTTGGAAGCAACCCCCAAACATGAAGACGCGCAGTGCGAATTGGGGGACAGTCAGGGTCCAAGAAGGGGGTGTCAGTGTAGAATGAAGGACTAAACTGGGGTGGATGGAAGACAGTAAGATAAGGTAAGGTACGGTAAGGCAAGGCAAGGCAAGGCAAAAGACCTAGGTAAGGTAGGGGGGCGGTTCTTGGAGACTGTCAGCCTGTCCAACAACAGGCTGGGGGTCGAGGTGAGATGCAGAGAGCAGTTGGTTCTAAGCGGAGTCGATATGCAATGGAACTGAACGAAGAGAAGAGACAAAGATACTGGTGCTGTTGCCGCTGCCGCTTGTTGGAGACATTGCTATATTGAGAGGAGGCAGACGCAAGTCTTCCGAAGTGCGAGTAAAGAAGGAAACTGTCAGCTCTTCAAGGAGGCTGTTCTTCTTAGAGGCCTCGCTTCCCCTGTCAGCTGTGTGTATGTACATGGGTATTCAAGGGTGTTGGACACGGAGGGACATGGAGGTTGCTCGAAAAAATGCAAGGCACTCCTTCGAAGGGTATCGGCCGAGCTGGGGTTCGGTCACCCACCACTGTCTTTGGCCTCGGGTTGATTGGTAGAGTTACCAGATGCCTGTCATACGACTCAGCCCTCTCAGGCTGGCAGACGGGACCCCATCCCATGGTCCCACGCAGCGTCTCTCCCCAAGTTTGGTATGAAATTGCCGCGATGTCACGGAATGAGCGCGTCTGGGATCTCTGCCACATCCCAAAGAAAAGCCGCGGCCATGTATAGTAGCCGCGGTTGATGACGAGGTGGACGGTCATGTTTCCATTTTGACTCTGTCTCTCCGTCTCGTCTCGTTCGTGTGCGTCTGTGTCTCTCCTCTCATGTCTAAGATCTGAACCAGATCGACCGAGTCGCATGTCGGCGAGGCCCCAAGAAACCCACAGTTCTGGCAGACAAGACGTCTTGTCTTCATTTCCCCTTGGATGTAGACAGATATCCCGTCTTGTCGCTGACTGACTTATTGACCCTGCCTACCCAGTGTATGGGAAATGCCTGTACTGCATAACAAGGCCGCCATTTCAACGGGAGACAACGCGGAGGTCTCAATGAGGAATAGCAACATGCGGTAATGGCGTCACTGTGTAGATACGAGAGAAAGAGCGGCGCCAAATGGAGCGCGGTCATTCCGTTTCCCACAGTAGCGGCCGCTAGCGTCCGTGGTGGGAAAGTAGTGGCTGTGAGTGCGTCTTTTCTGGGGGAAATGCTGTACAGACAGTGAGAATTCTGCGAGAGAAAAAAAATGTCAGACGAAATGAGGCGCAGTCTCCCGACCGTAAAGTAAACCGTTGTCATTGCTGTACATGCATGAGTCGGCTGCCCTGTCAACAACCCCTGCTAGACTGGCTTGCCCTTTTTGGATTTTGACTTTGCAGGGCATCCATCCCAAGATCCAGTTCAGCAAACAGCGGGAGATGTAACGGAGGGCAGCGAAGGCAGCAGCCAACTGGCGTGCGAGTTACACAATTTGTGTGGGAGATATGGAGCCGTGAACCCTCTGACTGGCTGTGTGTCTCGCGTCTGTCTGACTGCGTATCAAGGTCGCTTTTGCTCACCGCGACAGCAGAGAATACATACAAGTCTTGTGACCCGTCGACTCCAGGATGGCTATAAGCAGCTCCTGCACAGATAGGTACTGTACTTGTGACCGAGTGCTTGCAGTCTATTTTGAACCTTTGGCGCATAGCTCATGCAGACAGACATAGTGAACCATTTGACAAGCCGTCTTCCCGACAGACACTGGCGTATACAGCTTGATTCCAAGCTGGCCGAGGACCGAGGATCCCCAGTGAAGTAAATTGAAGGAGTTGACCATCATTGTGCCATGATTCAGGGGCTCCCGAGGTTGAAATTTTCCGCTTCCTTGTTAGATCGTCAAAGACTCCGAGTTGCGGGCACGGAGGAACAGGCCGATCATATTGAAGCAATAATCGGAAGGTTCGCCGATGGTCGTGGGGTAATGAATAGCAACATCGGTCGCCCAAGGTGAGGGCGGCGAGCGACCGAGCAATTGACTGCTGTCAATCTTTGACGTGAACACCAAGAGAACGCCATGCAGCAGCCGGCCCGCTGAGAAACATGGGAGAGGTAGGGCGGTGGACAGGGGTAGCCCCGAATCGGCGGGGACGGCAGGGGCTTAGGCGCAGCCCAGCGCCTTATTGGTGTGCCGAGGAACGAATTGCCAGTCATTGGAGACCTATTTTGGTGGCATTAAGTTTCTGTGCTTCCAAATGTGTCGTTTATTATAATAACTTCGAAACGAAAGCGATGTCTACATTGAGCGCAGAGTCCAACTTAGCAAGTAATCAACGTGGTGTGACAAAGATAAGTAAGGTCGATATGGAAGAACCTAGGTAGCAATACCACAATTTGGATTAAGCGTTGGTGACAATAGGCACGCTAACAAGGTGCTAGCTGGGTACGCTACTTGGTACGTACGTTGACCAAGTTGCTGCACAGCATCTCGGGTGCGTTATCGAGGGAAAAAAAGTCACAAAGATCTTTTTGGCGAGTGTCGGCATGGGCGGTGGAGATGTCCCAATGGGGGTCACACCGACGGCCTGGGCCGGCTGCAGGGACGGACGGGACCCGGTTGCGGGCTGGGGGCAGCGGTCCCAGTCATTGTCAAGGGATGAACAAACGGGCAGCGCGAGATGCGACGTCGGGGCAGAAATTCTTCAGTGTTTCAGTTGCTGTACTTCCGTGGCTAGTGCCGTCGTCGATATGAATGCCCGCAAGTGTTGGGGTCCGAACCGGCTTCATGGCAGCAAATGCATCGGATCGTAACGGAGGACGGCCCTGTAAAGACCCACAGGTCTCGGGCAGATCAGCTTTCGGGGGAAAAGATCAGGATTCAGGGGCAGATGGACAGATGTGATGCGTCTGTTTTTCCATGTTGGGGGCCGGACCGACCGATGATGAGCAATATACCGGCGAAACCTTAAGTCTCGGAGCTGGCTCCCGGTGAGGGGTGTTGCGGGCATCTTAATTCTTGCGCGGATGGGGTCCGTTTCAGGATTCGATATTCCGGGCGCATGATTGGGACTGTTGTCGAGCTTGGGATTCGGAAAAGGTAGCTGAAGCTGCATGAGATATCTCGGAGCTGAGCTAAGGAATGAGGTGATGAAGCGATGGGCTGATGAGGGGTGGTTCCGGGAGGGGGAGGGATACGTTCGCTTCTGCTAGTGTAGGTACGATTGGCAAGGTCAGGAAAGATAGGAGAAAGGATGGCCATGCTTGGGCAGCAAAAATCAAGCTATCGGTAGAATAAGGTAGCTAGCTCGATGAGCTCTGGGAACTGGCAAAGAAGCTTCGGAGTGGCGGTCGCAAGTTTCCAAGCTTTTGTTGGTTGTCAAACGGTCGCGAGTTGGATGGTGGAGAGACGAAAGCTATCAAAGGTCACGTCGAGGACGGGAAGAGGAAGGATCGACCGGACCGTTGTGACTCTGGTCCATTGTTCCTACCTTACCGGTCCTTGGGTAGGCAGGTACTCACTACTCCGTATGTTCGCACCTTACCGCCGCTGAGGTGCTTTAGGTTGGCTGGACCTGGACCGCAGATTTTCCGAATGGAAGGCACCAACTCCCGTGGACCTCACTGGGGCGGCTCGGACTCGATGAGGGGCAGCTTCGACCTTACCTTGAGCCTTGAGGTACCTACCTTACTGTCGCCCTTGCCAACATCGTGCGCTAGGGTTCCGCACGTAAACTCGCACGTAAGGCACCTCACCTTGCCTTAAGGTGTCAACGTCGCCTTCGATCCTGGGAAGGCGCATTGCGGCCGACAATCTGTCGGTTGGAACTGGGGCCCGGGCATGGACGTCTTTGGGTCTTTGGGTCCTTGGGGCTCCGTTGATGCCTTGCCATTAATCATTGCCCACTACCAGTCCGTCCGTCCATAACGCCCACATCGAGCCGGATTTCTTTATCCAACGCTTTCTGTGCCGCTCTGCGCCTGGATTCCTACTGCGACCCTTTGGCTTGCACGCCGTTGCATTTTCTTCACGGCGCAATCGTATACTGCCTCCATACCTTTTCTGTCCAGAGAACTCGATGTCTATCACCTCTGCGCCGCATCCATAATTCAGCCAAGATGTAATTCAACATGGTGGAGAGAATCCCGCGGGAAGTGCCCGGCTCATCCTAAATGGCGGTATAAGTCTAAGTCATGACATTGCAGCACACTGCCCTACTTTTGGTCTTGGCCTATTTGGCGGAACCTTCACTTACACAGTACACTTCTACAGATATTTGGTAATGAATTGATTGGGGATGGATCACCTCAGCGACCGTGAAAATTGAGTTGGTCCCCACCGGAAGTGCCTGCCAGGCTCATTACCTAAGATGCCCATCGTCGCCTTGCGGCTTGCCAGAGTTTCCGTGATTCGAGGTGGCCGGCAATATGAAGGCAGGGGAGGGGGGGAAAGGGAGACAAGGGTCGGCGCTTAACCCAGTGGTATTTTTAGCAGCCGACTTCCGTCTCCCGGCTTGATCCCGTTGGCTGACCATCACACCGACGACATTTGAACAGGGGTCTCACCACACCAACTTCGTCCCAAAAAGAAATCAAGCTGTCAACGGCCGCGGCGACCCCATTTGTTCAAGCCTCGTTTGACCTAGACATCCAGCATGAACGCGGAAACGAACCGGATTGACCTCTGCCATGCAAGTCTAGGACTCCATACTTGAAATTCGCATCATCACTACCATGTACCAGCCCGTCGACGAAATCCAGTTTTCGATCTACATCACCAATGAAAATTTTTGCATTTTGTTATTGTTAACAGCTGTTTAGCCATGTTGGACATGAGAACCCAGGGGAGCGCCAGGACCAACGGCTCCCCGCTTTGCAAAGAGGGCAAAAGATCCATCACATCTCGTCACATACCGGTATTACTATCAAATCATCTTACTCGGCAGCGTTCTGCAGTCGAGATATTCTTTTGGCACAATCCGACAAGTGCTGCCATCTGCCACCTAGATATTCTAAGCTCCGGGTGCTACTCTGTACAACAGGTAGCGAGCTAAATGGGCGACCCGGATCCAAATTGGTACCCTGACATTGCACACTGGTCTCATCTGCAGCCTGATCCAACCAGTTGGTTCTGCCACTGTCATCTGAAGACATTGGATTGCACCGCTTCCCGGCCCAGCTGCGAACCATCTGGCACAGCTCGATTACACCCACTACAGTGTCCATTTGGTCGCACGACACACTGCAGTCCACCATGGCATCCTTGCCCTGAGGCGTTCACGACATAGCCCGATCCGCGATGCATTGCATTTCTTCCTATTCCATCACCACGGTTGTTGCATGGCATAGGGCGGCCCAGCAAGCCCCAGGATCGACGATCGCGGACTGTTCTCTCCTCACCAGACAGACACGTCTCCCGTTCTTGCTCTGGCAGAAGCAACACACCCACCCCACGGCTCTTCTCTCGGTTGGATGTCAGCCAACCCGCATCAGCCACGGACACTCATCGCACCTTACCTACTGTCAAGGCTATCAGTGGTGCTATCCTTCACTCACACTGCCTTGCTGCAAGTCATCAAACAGCTTCACGTAATCGACGACCGATTGTCAAACTAGCCTGCGCATGTCTTTACCGCCCGACGCGGCCGTCCAACTCAGCGGCCGAGAGAATCGAAGAAGTTGTCCGATCGGCAACAGCTTTGTTTATCCAGAGCCCTTCTCTAGCCCGGGTTTTACCAACTCTACACGGTTCAAGCTCTTGACAAAGCAAGAATTTTCCCGGTGTAAATACTGTGCAAAGGCGACATCGATCAGGCGATGCATCTGAACAACCTTGAGTGCTCTTCACGGGATCCGTAATCCAGCTGACGAGAATCGCACTACAGTTGTTCGGCCGTTGGAAGGATCCTGTCGAGCGGCCCGGAGCGAGGGATTCCTCGTGTTCCTGCGGACTAAGGCGTGTTTGCCATGCTCAACACATGGTCTTAACAAACCTCTTCGACAGCTTTCCACCAATGGCGCGTTTTACCTGCGGGCCGTAGCCTTGCTATCCGAGGAGTGGGCTACAACCTGGAATTTCTTGCCCTTTACCGGCACCTTTTCTTCTATCCGAGATCAAAGACAGATTTCGAGATGCACACACTAGATTCTTGAGGCAGTGCCTCGGTAGGAAGGCCGTGAAGGAGCCAAGCCGCTCCTGCTGCGTGGGGTAACACGCGACGCGGCTCTGGATACCCGCACTCCCTCTATCCACCGGATCACTGCTTGGCCTTCCCGTCACGCATATCCCATCACATCGCCAGACTCAGCCCCCATTACCCACCATGGGCGGCTAGAGTCACCAACTCTAGGACGCCACCTTCACACTGGAACCTATCATCTCTCACTCAACTGCCGGTCTCCAGGTTCTTCACGCCCTCGGATCCAAACTTGTCCATAACGAGCCACGCGCCTGGCGCCAAAATTAGCGCAGCCGACATACTCCATCTTGAAGACAAGTGTTTTCCTTTGCAGAGGCAACAACACTCAGCGCCCTAAGCTGCTGCCTTGTCGCTGGAGGTAACAGTATGCGCCATGCCCCGTATTCGAACGTCGGCTGTGTGTACCTGCTTGACAGCTGCGGACCCCATGATGCCATACACATCCGAAGGATCAGCTGTCGAAGCAGCTCTCACGATCCGTAGCGGAGCCTCTTTGCTCGCGGGCCCGAGCTGCAGCCATGCAGGTACCATGCTCGAGTCGGAGTGCGGCGAAACTTGGCCAGGTCACGATTCGGTATGCGGGATGCAAGGAACGAGTAGCCGCGTGAATATGCGAATCTACGCCATGCCTTCATGTCGAAACAGGACCCCAACGGAGAGCTGAACGAAACCGCAACGTTGAAACCTCGTGTTCGAAAATAAAGGATGCTCTCGACCTGGACAATGCACGAGTCTATTGCCTCTTTCGTCTACGGCCGCAAGGCCTTGACCTGTTCACATTAATGACACTACGAGGGGTTTGGAGTCTGGCCTAGAGGGGAAGAACGTTGAGCTTGACATGGTAGTGGTTGGTCCCATGGGGGGAAACGGCAAGGAGCGTTGCCGAACCATCCCCGTGGGCGGTGATCAGCAAGAAAGACTTTCACCCTTTGGTCTCTACCGCTTCCAACATGCTCCTTGGCGAGACGTGCAGTTGGAACGGGCGACCTGGCTTGCGGCCGAGAAACGCACATCCCGTTCGGCCCTGATAGGCTCACCCGCTAGGTTCGGGTGCGAGTGCGAAGGCCGTTGGAACCTTTGATCCGTCACCAGAGGGCAAGGACATGGAATACCGTGCCAACCTACACTCTTCTACTATCGCCACTTCGCGGCCCGGGTGCTTGACCCGTCCTCTACCTGGTTAATGATGTCCCGAAGGTAACCCCGGAATACTTGATGCTCCAACCAGGAAGGTAGGTCTCCCGGCGAACCATACCCTTGGCTTTCTATCATCACGCTAGTGCGAATCATGCGACGAACCGTGCCTTTGGATGAGGATCACATCCTGCCGTTCAGCGCCACGAACGTTGGCACGAATTTTGGCGCGGGGGATATTCAGCCTCACGATGCGCCTAGCGGCCTGGACGGGCCCATCCGCTAAAGATGACGGGTTAACGAGCTGCCAACGCCTCCCGTCCGTCTACTTGAAACAAAGACCTCTATCCCGTGAGTATGGGCACGCCCCCAACTGATCAGCCCAGAGGAGCTCTGCCGGAATGGATGCTACTATCACCCAACTGTGTTTACCCTGTGGTGAGACGATCAAGGACGACATTGCCACATACCACGCCCACGCCTCCCCATCTTGAAGGAAATCCACGATCCGGCAGCTCCCCGCGGGCGTCAAGGCAGACGCATGTCGGATGTGACGAACGGCCCTAAGCCGAGGGTGCCGTGGTAAGGCAGAAGCGTGAAAGCATCATCTCATTGTCGTCACATCATGTAAATCACCACCGTATGTGATGGGAACGTAGTCAAAAGTTCGCGGCGGTTAAATCTTGGGGGCCAGTAGAAAGTGTAAAACCACAATGGCACAGCACGGAGCAGGTGTCGGTCACCGCCCCGATTCGCGGGGTGTGCGCCTGTGAGGAGGTGGCCTTTGCTAGGTAAGTAGGTATGCGGGAGGGGGAAAAGGGTAAGAGCGGGAAGCAGCTCAACGGCCCAAGGTAGCTTTACGAGCCAGGTCCATCCCAGCATTAGAAGCTCTGGTCCAAAAGTTGGGATGATTTGCGAACCCCGGATCTTTTGCCCTGCGAGTATGACACGCATTTCCCCCTTCTAGAGTGCAAACGGAGCTTCGTGGCCACTTGAGACCTGAGCACCTGAGTATGGAGTTACCAGTGGCTTGGTGACCCATCAAGGCACATAGGTATCCTAGGTAGCCATCCATGTTGCCGGAACAAAGTCTCTGAACAGACAGTTTCTTCACTCAGGCTCATGATTTTCTGTAGTTCACAACCTCTCCTGCCCAAGCTAGGTAGTTCACGTGATTCAGGTAGATAGACAAGCACGCGGCCTGCCTCATGAGGAAGTTTCGGCAATTTGAGGTTTTCTTTTCGTGGAGGATAAGTTAGCTATGTGGCGATAGTAGCAGATCTCTATGCAATAAAATAACCAAAAGAGAGGGGGCTTTTGCCACAGAGTTGCCCTCTCAAGGTAACGTAACAAGACACTCTCAAAACGCCATTTCTCTTCCTTTTTCGACAACGAAGAGTGCCCAACAATAATAAGTACAACAACAGGTAGTTAGTCAAAACGTGGGGTTGCGTGGGCGCGTGTGTTCCAGCATCATTCTCTTGCGTTTTTGTGTAGACCATTCAAGTCCGTTCATTTTCCTCCTCGATCTCTCTTTCTCTCTCTCTCTCTCTCTCTCTCTCTCTCTCTCTCTCTCTCTCTCTCCCACTCGGTGCAATAGTAATTAGGTATGAGGGAGTATGATCTCGGTGAATTATGAGGTGCTCGCCGCGGCGGTAGACTGTTGAGGAACGACCCGGCCACGGGGGCTCTTACCGTCGCTCTCTGACTCATCGTCGCTGTTGCGACGGCTGGGGCTATCTTGGTCGCTTCGCTTGCTCTTGGTCATCTGTGCGTGGCGTTGTCAGCTAAGGTATCCAAAATGAAGTGTGCTTCGTGGTGGCATTTCCAATGGAGACGGGGATGAGGTAAAAATTACCCATGAGCGGACGCCACCGACGAGACCCAATGCGTAACCCGTGATAAAGTCATTGGACTGCGTCGCGGCGGGCGTGCCACCAGGCGTGGTCGGTATCTCGACGCTGAGGCGGGACTTGCTCGCGTTGGCGTTTGCGGCGGCCAGGAGGTCGCCGTTCTGGATGTAGGCGGTGCGAGCAGAGGGCGCTGGGGATTGCGGCCGGGAGGCGGGCCAGAACTGGCGCAGCTCGCGAGAGAGCTCCTGACCGGTAGTAGACCAGTTTGTGCGGATGTTATCGCGCAGCTCCTGGACGTGGCGCTTGAGGTCGAGCTCGTTCTTCTTGATCCAGCTGACGTTGAGCTCCTGGCGCGACGTACCGCGCTTGAACTGACGAGCAATGTACTTTTCGTAATCGCGCACGATCCTGGTCAAGGCAGCTGTTAGTAGTTGTTCATAGCCATAACTTCCAAGCAGCAATATAGAGACGAAACAGACGACGAGATAATCCGGAGGATTTAGACGTACTTGGTAATGATACCGGTCGTGCTGACACCTTCTGTGCGCTGAGTAACAAGGAACTTTCCAGCCTCCTTGATAGGCCTGTAGATGTCGTCGCCTTCGTCGGCACCGTAGGGCAGGTCATCGTGGGCGACGTAGTCGATCTTGTGCTCGTCGAGGAATTCGGGCGTGACAATCCATGGACAACTCTCAATAACCTCGTCCACCCACTTGCAATGCCGGACGGTCTCTGCGCGCTCGGCGCCGGAGAGGACCGTCAGACCCTTGCGCTTGTGCGTCTCGGCGTCACCAGTGACGCCGACGATGAGGTAGGTGTCGGGGAAAGCCTTCTTCGCCTGCTCAAGCTGGCGCATGTGACTGCGCGAGGGGCAAGAGAGTCAGTATGACCAAATTCCTTGCCGGAGGGGGGGGGGGGGAGACACGTTGGAAGCGAGCTCCATTGTCTTCCGCGACGTTTAGACTTACCCGAGATGGAAGAGATCAAAGACTCCGTCGGCGTACACCCTGACGGCCCGGCCAGTAGGAGGATCGTTGGTTCTGAAGCCCACGGGGTGGGTGAGCTTGCCAGTGGGCGGGGGCGGCATGGCCTCATCCTTCTCGTCCTCCTTTATCGAGACCTGCTTGCGGCTGTTCTTGCGGCCGACGCGCTCGGCAATGTCGACGCTGGCCTCGGTGGTGTCGCTGGGTTCACCAGGGTCGAGGGAGTGGTCCTGCGCGGCGGCGGCGGTCTGCAGGTTGTTGGCGCTCGTCTCGTGAGAACGCTCCGAGTTGGCACGTTGCCTCTTAGGAGGGTGGCCGGCGGATGTGGAGTCGTTCTTGCGGTGGCCGGCGATACGGCCGGACTCGGGAGCGGTGCTGTCACCCTCCTCGCCCGAGGCATCTCGCGACGAGGCCTGGAGGGCGGCGTCGACTGTGTCGGCGACGTCGGGCATGTTGGTGGGGTTTGTCGCGTTGGTGCGTTTCCGCTTGCCTGCTGCCGAGGAACCTGAGGGAGAAGACATGGTGTCTTTATTTGTGCGTAGTGTGTGTGAGGGGGCAGGTTGCGAGGTGGGAAGATGGTTTTGCTTGCTGGTGGTGGTGGTGAGGTAGTATGTGTCGTCAAGCAGCAGGCCTCTGGCGTCCTCCCGCGTGAACTTGCTAGTTGCGACTTAGGTAAGGAAGGGGGTTTGTATGGGTCGAGCGAGGTGTTCCCTGTAGATCGGCGTACTATGTCGTAGGGTATGGGAAAGTTGGATTTGCAGGCTGGTAGGTGTCTCGGCTCAGGAGAAGTTGGAGCTGGGTTTCTAGATTTCCCAAAGGTGTGGGTGTCGTGCCTTGGTTTAGAAATGTTAGGAGGGGTGGGTAAGGCAATGATGATGATGATGATGATTATGATGCCGTGGGCAAAAGACGGAAAGGCGAGGACGTGACAGGACAGGACAGACTAGATGGACAGACAGACGGGTCGGGGCAAGGGGGGAAGTAGACACGGCTTCTGTTTGGTGCAAAGTGCCAACGAAGCAGAGCTGCAGGATACCCGATGCTTGACGGGCAGGGCAATGGGACATGAAGGAGGAGGGAAGGCGTTAAGTTGGTAGTCGGTGTACACTTACGCGGTTATGGCAAGGCCAGTCCAGTCCAGTAGGAGGTGGTGCTCGGGTGATTGAGAGATTGCGAAGTCAAGAGGAGGCAGATGCGCATATGATGATACCCGACGGAAGCAGACCTGCAGCTAGTGGGGGAAGGAGCGTCTTGTCCGGTCGGCGGGACGCGGACCACGGGATTGAAACTTTTTTTAAGGTTGGCCCTGGCTGGTTATTGATGATGGATCGAGAGTGTCAATTGTGGTAGCTGAACTGCTGCGGTGTAGGACTTGAAGCTTCGTCAAGCGCGGGTAGATTGTCTGGTATCAAACAAGAGCTTCTTCTTTTTTGACTTGTGATTTTGAGCTTGAATCCTTGGTTTATTGGATAGCGCCCTTCCTTCGTATCTACTGAGTCTAGACCACAGTCGCGTGTCACGACTTGGGAAGATACCACGATGCTCATCGAGATTTGGCCATACACGAAACCACGCTTACAATTTCTACGCGACCATGCCACAGTGTTCCAGCACCAAAAAAGAACTCAGAAATATCTTAGTATGCACCCCTCCTATTTCCAACGCTGTGAAAGAATTCCGGGGCACGCATTTGTTCCCTGTCCGCGTCCATTGTTCGTTAGAGGAGCACGGGGCATGCCATACACAGCACAGGTAGGAGCAGGGGGGTCGAAGGTGACGGGATGGAGAGCAAGAACACCCCGATGGGAAATTTGCGGCTTGTGTTGTGGCTCCAAGCTTGTGCAGCTGGTGCTTTCTCCCTCATCTCCCCTGCACAGCTGGTCTTGCTGGACTTGGAGGCGGATTCTGTCGTAATTGCCAGCGTTGTGCAAGGAAGTGGCGTCATCGTGCTGTGTGGCTGAACTGAGCTATGCACTGCACAATTACGTCGAGGGAGGAGCCAGAAAGGACGTCGTGGCTTGGCTGACACCAGTCAATGTTCGAATACCAAATGGACGCAAAAAAATGCTTTTGCGGGTCAATTCTGCCCGGCAGGGATGACGAGTTTTGTTGGGGAGGATGTGGGTTCTTTCATGTGGAGGAAGGGGGAACGGCCGCACGGAGAAGGAGCTCTCTGTTCTGGGACTGGAAAGAATACGTACCGTTTCTGAAGCCAATGCTGCCAGTTGTCACTTCCACGGACGCCTGCCAAATGGGAGAGCCAAAAGGGATGCGACAAGTCGACACGTGGTGGTTCGGGTGAACCTCGGGTCGATCCGAGTTGCATCTGGCAACCTCTGAGCATGTAACCAACCTTTGCTGGCGGGAGCACCATTGCTGTAATATCGTAAACCATCGACGACGTCATGTTTACTACTCCAAGCATCGAAATGGGCAACTATGCGAGCAAGGTCTGTATATCAAAATGAACAGCAGAAGGTTAATGCGTCTCCATGTTCGACCCACCTGGCTGGGATATAACCGCTGCATGAATTGGTGACTGATTGGCAATCTTGGATGAGGTGAGGTATTTCGATTTGGCACGACTCTATTCCGTGACTTCGGCCCATGGAATGACTCCAGTCCAGGTCGGCGTAGAAACTGGGCGAAGTGGCACGGGCGGAGACAACCAGCCGGTCGAGTGATCGGTGACCGGAATGAGTGGATTTCCGGACGATCGCCGGTTGTGGAGCCACGCGGAGCACCAGTTCGGGTCAACATCCGGCAACACGCCGTATCCTACCAAGGCTATTCAGAATACGCCCACTCCCAGAATAGCTAGGCCATGCTTATCAGAGGTGCTTGAGTCCTAGGCATCGGCTTTGAGGGCGTACGGCCATAGCAAATCATTGGTGCAGCAATGTGTTGGCTACCGCGAGAGTTGTGTTACAGAGTCCGGTGCGCCTCGGCTCATCTCGGTATCTACAGATTTCGAATGCCCTCCCACACTCGCTAAAAAAATGTTCGTTATGCCTTTATCCCTCTCTCTCGAGATGGTACTCGTGAGAAACATATCACACTCATGAATCGTTCTACCTGCCGCCATTGCCTCATTCTGCTCCATTCCGTTGGCCATCAAGGTTCCCAGCGCTGAGATGGAGCCATCAGAAACATCCCGGACAGGGATCACGGCCATCGTCTCTGCCTATCATTGGCTTCACAGCTGTCTGTAGCTGGCCATCAAGGTTGACATAGCTGTAAGTGGAAGTCCCTTGTGACGAGGTGACTGAGGGAGGCAGGTTCGGGGCAAGAAGTAATGAGATGGCAAACAAAACCGCCCGAATCCCGCGAGAGTTGCCTCCCTTCGACTACCTCTCGCATTACATGCTGTTCACTGGCTTCTGACTCCATCTCACCATGACAGAAGCATTCATCCACGACGTTCTCATCATCGGCGCCGGCCCCTGCGGCCTAGCCGTTGCCTCCCGCCTATGTGAACACTCTCCCTCAGCCCTCTTCACAGACGAAGAACACCAGCGGTATCACTGGATCCGCAAGTACGGCCGCCGCATGCCCCTGAAGAACAGACGAAACGGCAACATCATTGAGAAGAGGACACCGGAACGCAGCCAGCGGTACTCGACGCTGGTCTTGGACGCCACGGGCGACGAGTGGATGAACCGCTGGAACCGTCTCTTCAAGACGTTCGACATCACTCACCTCCGGAGCCCCATGTTCTTCCACGTTGACCCGAGTGATCGCGACGCCCTGCTCGCCAGAGCTCACGAGAGGAACCAGGAAAATGAGTTACAGGAGCTTCGGGCGTGCGTCGGAAAAGAGATTAGCAAGCATTTGCGCAAGGCGAGGCTCAAGTCACGAAACCCAAAGTAAGCAGCAACACCTCGCTCCTTGCACCTGTATCTCTGTACAACCGATGTTAACATGGCTTTCTCACAGACAACACGCCGTCGTTGAAGTCGACGAACGAGACCGCAAAGATTACTTCACGCCTCCCACAAACCTCTTCGCCAACCACTGCGAATGCATCGTCGACCGCTACGGCCTCCGCGAAGGCCTCATCCAAAACGAAAAGGTGGAGGATATCCAATACCGCACCGTCAAGCAAGTCTCCCCAGACGCAAACCTCTTTGCCGTTCACACAAACAAGGGAACGCACTACGCGAGAACAGTCGTCCTGGCCGTCGGCCCAGCCAACGCGCCCACGATCCCTCCCGTCCTAGGCCTCAGCAGTGAACCGGGTTGCGCGGCGCCGCCTCAGGTCTGCCACAGCATGCAGATCCAAAAGTTCCCCGACCCGGTCGTGCAGGCCAAGATCTCCGCAAAGAAGACGACAAACGTCCTTGTCGTGGGCGGCGGGTTGACGTCGGCGCAGTTGTCTGACCTGGCTATCCGGCGCGGCGTGACTAAAGTCTGGCACCTCATGCGCGGCCCTTGCAAAGTGAAGCCGTTTGATATCGACCTCGCGTGGATGGGCAAATTCCGCAACGTGGAGCAGGCGTACTTTTGGTCCGCGGACTCGGATGAAGAGAGGCTGCAGCAGATTCAGAGCGCCCGGGGCGGAGGCAGCATCACGCCGCCATACCAGAAGCGGTTGAAGCAGCATATCGCAAAGGGCAGCTTGCGTCTCTTGACGAACACCAAACTATCCGAGGCTCATTTTGACGAGGAGAAGAAGGTGTGGAACGTCAAGACGGAGCCGCCGGCTGCTGATGGTGACCTGCCGGGTATGGACTTCATTTACTTTGCTACGGGCGTGCAGACGGATTATGCGAGCTTGCCGTACTTGCAGACGATGCTACGTGAGCATCCCATCCACGGCCACGGAGGCTTGCCGTGCATCGACGACGACCTGAAATGGTCAAAAGACGTGCCGCTGTTTTTGTCGGGAAGACTTGCCGCGCTACGTCTGGGACCCGGCGCGGCTAATCTCGCGGGCGCCCGGGCGGGTGCTGAGAGGATTGCGTGGGCTATCGAGGATATTCTTCCGGATCGGACTGGTGATGTACCGGGGGGGTCTGACATGAGTGATGAGAAGATGAGGTTCGTGACGGGTAGGGGGAACAGATTTGATAGCTTGATTACAGCGGGGGATGGTGATTGGTAGTAGCCTTGATGACAATTGAACGAGACAAAGATGAACAATACCTCAAGAGAGTACTTTAAGGCCATGATGGTTCCTTTAACCTCTCGATCTTTCTTCTAGCCTCAGGTGTCGAAACATGGAGTCCGTCATTCATTGAGATTATCTAGAGGGGAGCAAGCATTTGCTGGGTATGAACCAAAGGCTGCGAAATAGGCCGAATGGCCATTACAAGAGTTCTTGGAGCGACCTCATCTGGCGTCCGATACTATCAAATTCGGGTATGGCCACGTACTATAAGAAAAAAACCAAGACTGGCGTCTGGGAATGTTAGAAGTACAAACACGTTCGCTCATTCGGCTTTTTGGCTTGCTTGGGAGCAGAGTCCTCAAGTTTGGCCGCGACTCAACTGAAGGAACATTCCGGCCAAGACGGCTCGTTCGAATTACAAGTATGCCCTCCACTTAACCCTTTTTCTTATCAACACCACGCGTCTTACCATCTTCCTGGGCTTCTGAGGTAAATCACATGGAGAATACGTTAGGGAAAACAGGTTGAAGAGGCAGAGTGTGGTGATATCTTCGGTGGTAGAGACACAATCTTGCTGAAGACAGAAAGGCATATGGGGCACATCTTCATATCTTGGGGGAGTGCAGATCCCTCAATCAAGACCTTCGTATCCCTTGTGGTATAATTGTGGCGATTAGCTTCATTTGACTTTTAGCAAGTATTCATACTCATCAGGCCTGTCTCAACTGATCCGTGCGGTGTTGTTTGTCTGTCTATCCATAAACCATGTACTCCCTGTAACTCTTTGCGGCGTCAAGACAATGCCTAATGTCTATCTCCTATAGTTTTAGGACATTGGAAAGAAAAATTGGATACCACACTGCTGAACGTCACAAGTACGCCGTGTCTTGATTGACGGAACCCAATTGACATATCATCTCCGAATACGTGTTGCTGTTAGGTGGACTTTTGGCAAACAGCCACAGGTCTAACAGTTTCATAAACACTTGGAGAGTACGAGCATGCTGAAAGGCATTCAAGCACCACTCAGACTTATCTCACCAATGGAAGAAAGCCTGCCTCAATTACCAGTCAGGACATCAGTGAGCAACATCGCTGCCTCCAGTCTGTTATACGGACTGACATAAAGTCGAATAAATGACCTGTGACTAAGCTCCCACCATATAGGAACAACGACGTTGACCGAAAGTCCGCTTCAGTTATCTGTCGGCATTGGTCACCGGCCCGAAGTATGGTGCGGAGTCCCGGACTTCTCGGACCCGGGTACATACGACATCTCCTCGATATTCGTCATCTTCCGGACCAAGCCATGTTACACCATGTCTTTGGCTATTGATGCCAGATGGCGCGTTCATAATCAAATAATCTTCAGCTATCGCAGCCCTAGTCTCCGTAAACATGCCGCGCAAGACCTACCATTCCGCCGGTTCCGCCCTATTGGCTTCATTGACGTTCAGGTCGACTTACTCCACTCGTATCCCATTTGACCCGAAGTGTGCTTAGTGAGATTCAAACTTTCCATCTTTCATCTACACCACCATCTGCCGAGGTCCCAGATACACCAATGCGATAAAAGGTACCCGCGTGGCTGTGAATTAGTCTAGAACTCAATCCCGTTATCTCACTAATTTCGATATGTTCCTGGCTTGGCGAGAGGAGCTCATCTATCCGTACCGATGGCCAACATTGGTGGCGAGTAGAAAGCACTCGAAAATAGAATCGCGCCATGTTTGGACGAAATAAGATATCCGGTATATCTGACATTGTTTCCAAGGCCACCAATAGTCCGAGGATCTAGGTACCATCAGGTACAGCACCAGATAGACCGCAGCGATTCCCCACCTCGTGTTTACAATTAGACGTATACCACACCATCGCACCACCTAATATGTTCCTTCACGCTTCATCTCTCTGGAACACCTACCACAGAGGGGCTTTCGCCAAGAGATCCAACATGAGCCCATGCGTCGAGCCCGCTTACCTCATCCCGAAAGCGAGAACAGAAACAACCGACGTTCGGTTCATCCGGAGACACCGACCTTGGATCTTTATTCTTCCCCGGTCTCATCCAAGACCGTAGGCGAAGAGAAGGAGTGGAGAGAGAGAGGAAGAGGTGGAGGCCGCGTCTTCAATGCTATACTATCACCCGGGTTTCCCGCTTCGCGCGGACTCCCTCTCGCTGGTCCCCCCCATCGGGCCGGTATGTGACAAGGTATGGCCGTTCTGCAACCATTCCTCCAAGGATGCTTCGATATACTTTCTTAGACCTCACCTTGCCCTGGACCTGAGTCGAGTGCCTGGTTTTCTCTGGGCCCTTCCTCCTCTCCTCCCACTCCCACTTCGACTCCACCTCCACCTCCCGCCCCAGAGCCGCGCGCGCGGCCGCTGCGGCCCCCAACTTAATACCAAAGGCTTCTCCCACCGGCGAAAAGCTGCCATCTAGAGCTCGTATACCAGTTCCAGTCACCGGTACGAATAAACCACCAGTGACTGCAGTCCGTATTTCGGGGCGTTTCTATGGAACACAACGGCGAGCCGTCTTCCGTCGTTCTTTCTCCACGGGCAATACCTAGTTTCTGCCATGTGACAGAGGGAGCCTCGCCGGGGTCGGCCCTACCCACAACACGGATAGGTGGCGTTCTAGACCTGGAGAACGGGCGGAAGTGCGAGGTCATCGGAGGAGTTACGCGGAGAAGATGGAGGGGTCGGGAGAGTCATGGCATGCACTGTGAATCCGGGGCAAACTCGAGTTCCCTCTTCCTTTTTGCTCGAAATGCGAGGCTCACGAACCAGACCATTTTGTCATTTTCCGCCTTTGCGACGAACGCCTCGTCGAACTAATTAGTCAACTCCATGGGGAGCCTCACTCATGCTACGCTATGAATCTCATGCTGATGAATATCGACGTTTCTCGGCTATATAGCTGTTCTTAATGAGGCGGTTCAAAGCACATCAAGTGGGTGGTTCATGAGTTTTGTGTGGAATAAAGTGTTCTCTTTTTGCCACTCAGTCGCTGACTGACACATTCGCTATCTGCCCATAAAACACCAAAACCTAGATCCCTGGGCCCCAAGCTCATCCAATTTACCCCAGACGCCGTCGCAATATCTCGCCATCCTCAAGAGTTTGAGTATGTGAATATGTGAGTCCTTGTTTAGAACACTGCTCTGAAAATGTTGAAAAAGAGCGATGATTTTGCGCTCTATATACAAAAAAGATGTTTTTGTTCATTCGACACTTTCGTCCACGAAACCTTTGCCAGCGCTCTTTTTGCGTAGTGTGTTGTTTCTCTCCCGCGGAATGACGATCCTGTTTCTCATCTTGCAAAGAAGAATCAAACGCTTTGTGTGGGTTGTGAACCGTAAAATCCCCCGGCTGGTATAACCTCCCAATCCGTACTGTGTCGTCGTAGTCTCTCTCGATATGTACACTCTATGTAGCCAGGTTGTTTGTAAATGCAAAAGAAAAGGGGTGAGTGTAACAACATGAAGAAACAAACTTTTGCAAGCCAGGGCCAAAGAGAACCTTACGGCATTGCAACACGCTTTCCGCTTGTCATCTCGATGACGGCAAAACTTTCATCGACAGTTCAATGCCTGATAACAATATCAAAAATTCCAAGGCGCGCTTTAATTTCGCTCAATCGGGTTCTCCCACTTGATCGGGTGCAGCAGCATGCTGCGCATGCACAAGCGACCAGAGCTGTCCTTGTGAGACTCTTCATCTTGGCCCCCGCGTAATGTGCCCTCGCCGGCACGGCCGCCGTTACCGCCACGGCCGTCCATCTGGGGGTAACCGAGCCATCGGCGCCAGAGGAGTCCGGCAAACTCTGAGTTGTAGTACCAGCTGGTACCCTTGTGGTTGTGCTCGTTCTTGAGGTCAAAGGGGCTGCCGTGACCTCCTGTAGTGCCATCGCGGCCGCCGTTGAAGGCCTTCTCGATGGTGTTAAAGGGGTACCATGCTCTATCCAGGAACACTGGGTGGGGTGCGTAAGCCGCCTTGAAGCCGTGGTGGAGAGCCATGCTGGCGGGGAACATTTCCGAGAACATGCTGTGGTGCAGACGCCACATCTCCTCATGCATGGCGGCCAAGAGCCGGCGAGATAGTCGTGAAGCTGTGACAATGGAGCATCGGCGTGGTGGCGGAGCAAAGACCATTTCGTAGCCAGTGACATCCTTGGCGAAAACCCAGCCGGATTCATCGGCGTCGAAGAGGGGATTCAATGTGATGAGGTCGGCTTCCTCACCAACACCACACTCGTCGGGGTTGCCACCGCGGGCGCAGGAAGCGGGCAGAATGGAATGGCCAGCCTCCTCGCTCTTCAGCGACATGCGACCGGGGAAAATTTGGGGGCCCAGGATGGCGCGGCGGCCAGATGCGTTGAGCTCTCTCTCGACGACACTGGCGAATTCGTTCCATGAACCGTGCTCGGCGGGGATGTAGTACTTGGATGATCGCTCCCAGAGAAGGGTGCGAGTCTGTTGCTTAGCCCAGGACCCCAGGCGGTCGAGCAATTCGTAGTATGAGCCAATGTAGCGCATATCCATCTCCCAGTTCCAGAAGTGGGCGTATTCCGGGTGCTGAAGGGCGAAGACCTGGAGGGGCATCTGGGCGCTGCGGTAAACTCCGTGAATGTCTCCATTCGAGGGATTCTCAATGGCGTCGGCGAAGTGACCCGGGTAATAAAGCTTCATCTCGGCCTCCGACCATAGAGTACAGAGCGAGTGGAATTCGGTGGGAACGTTGGCATCGAGGATACTCTGCACTACTGAGGGGTCCGACCAGATGGCAGCCTCGTTATCCTTCACATGGAGAAGAAAATGAACGCTGTACTCGCCACCAGACTTGAGGGAGAGCTCGGAGATCATCGCGCGGAAGTTGACAATGGCGAGCTGTGTCCACTCGAATCCTACGTAGGTGCGGACGACAACGGCAATTCGATCAATCTGCTTGACTCCGGTCTCGTTTGTTTCGGGCTCACTGTAAATCGAGTCGTACGTGCTCTGCTTGGTGCCATTGTTGAAGCGGGCGCTGTTGCGTTCGATACATCGATCTTGCGCGACACCCCAGTCAACACGGCTGTAATCGATCTTGCCAGTCTTGGTCCAAACAATGTCAGCTCCCTCTTGTTCCGTATCTTGACCTTGAGAAGTGCCTCCCTCGCGAATGTCGTAACCAAGTCCGTAGGGGCCGTAGCGGCCGAATCGATCGAAACAAACGTCATTGCGTAGGCCGAGCACGGTGTGGGAGCCGATGGCCGGATCGGGCTGGTTTTGGGGGACACCATCAAATGCCCAAATGTCGGGGACTGCGATCTTGTCTTCCTCATCGACAAAACATTCCTTGACAGGGTGGTAATCTTTCTGATACTCAGTAGACGCGTAGTTTGGGTGAGCTGCGTAAGGGGTGGGAGTAGGAGGGGTATCATGGTAAATCGGCACGGTGGTGACGGGTGCCGGAAAAGAGTTGTTGGGATATTCAGGTGTGTGATTGGCAATGGGAACGATAGACTTCAGACCATTGAAGTAGCCATTGAGACTTTATAGCATTAGCGGGTTGCTCACAACTCTTAGAAATCGACATGGCACTCACTGCTTGAACTTGAGCCATGGCGGCATGTCACTGTCGATAATGAGATCTTCCTCTGGTGGCGCCGGCCTTCCCTGCTTCTTTGGGTCACCGCCCATTCCACCTATTCTGTAATCATCTCCTAGAATCTTTCCATCTCGGGTGTATAGTGGCGTGTTCAGGTACGCGAGCGCGATCAGCATAGAAATTGTCACCGTCCATATCACAACCCTGCGATACAGGCAATGGCCTAGTATCGCACGCACCCGGAGTTTCGGTTGTGGGATCGTAGTGGCTGGCGCGGGGAGAAAGAACTCCCCCTTCTCCTGTCCTGGGGTTGACTGAAATAATGAGTTTGAGCGGGATGAACGGGTGCTGGACCGGCTGCTGCTGATGGATCGTGTCGTGCTGGTGAGTAGAGAGTGTGCTCGCTCCATGATTGCCGGAGTGAGTAGTTGGGTAATTGGGTATCACAAAAACATCTGGTGATGGAAACTTGGCCTAGCAGAAAAAAAAAAGATCGAATGCAAGAAGGAGTGCGAGGGAAGGGGAGCAGCGAAGGTTAATACTATAAAGAAGGGAACAAAATTGTGCGAGTGACGTTTTTGCTTCCATGTCCAGACACCGGCTCAGACCTTACTTTTCAAACAAGCCAACTCCCTGCACAGAGTGTTGGACGTATAGAAGACACAAAAACTCACATATCATGCAACAGAGCGAGCAGATGGGACCGACAAGTCGGCAGCGGGGGGGTGGTTGACCGGGCTGATCTGCGGAGAGAGAGGCAAGCAGTCGGCCTGAGTTGGGATGTCCAGGGTTCGGGGACTGCCGAGCCTCCTTGCCTCTTTGGCTCTGACTTGACTGTCCACCATTCCCACGCCAGACTGTCTCAGCTCCCAACGTCGCGGGGAGCGAGCAAGGGTTTGCCTTGAGCCGCCAAGCCGGGGACAAGGGGCCAATGAGCCTCAAGTTGTTGCGGAAGAAGTGCTTCTTCCATCCCTTCCCCAGCTTCCAAGCCCATCATCGTATCGTTTGGATTGAATGAGCTTGGCAGGTCCCGTATTCAGGAGTTGGACCCAACCTCATCGCCCATACCGGCCTTACTGAGACCATACGAGAGCTTGGTGGTATTCCAGACCCATCGCGTTCCGATATCCGAAAAATAAGGACCTTGGTGATGATCCTTCGGATACCCGCCACAGCCGGGACGCCAGCTGGACGGACGAATCTGCAGCACAGGCAAGACAGCCTTCGCGGAGCTGTATCAGAGCGTATGGGATCAGCGCCTCGATGGTAGAGGAAGGAGGAAGAGAGACTCGAGAGTGTGAGAAGGGGTTGCGCGTCCCTTGTGGGGCCCTGGCAAACCTGGCTTATGCGTAGATCCATCTGGTATAGGACCAAGAACTACCGTTGGTTAACTTGGTTCCTCTCCCACTCTGCTCGCGACACGGCACCCAAGAACAGGGAGGGTGGCTGTAGCTTGTTGCTAAAGAAAGCAACCGGGACGTGAATCGGGGCGTCGATTAAGGTGTGGACAAGCAAGGAACGTGGTTGGAGCGCACGGGAGCTGCTGCATCTGAAACCGTCGACGTTGCGGCGTTGGGCGACGTTTCATGCCAAGCTCAACCCACGTTGCGAGTTTGGTGGTGCAATTTGTCAAGTTAAAGACGGAGGGCAAGCGAATTGGGGGGAAAACTCCAAGAAAAAAAGACCGGCACTGGGCTTCTTCTGGGGGTGCGGAAAACCGGCGCTGGGACGGCGTGGTTCGTCGCTCCAGCCCTGTTCGTTCCATTCCATCCGCTTTGTAGCACTACAATTTTGCCGTCCGCGGATGGAGTGGGCTGTTTTGGGGCGCCACAACCCTTCAAATCGTCCAGTTCCTGTTGCGGCTCTTGTTTTGTTGGCGTTGTATTTCTGGCAGACCGAATCAGGAAGGCCATGGTCCGTAGTTGTATCGGTGTGGTCTCGTATGGTCCAAATCCTAAGAATCCCATCTTCGTTCTCTGGTACGTCGTCGTCGTAATGAACGCCACCGGAAAGCCATCTGACGGTGAGCCGAACGTAGTCTCGCCCACTCAAAGTGTATATACCGGCACAATTAGCTTCGGGCTCAGGCAAGGCGGACGCCTACGCCCTTTCAGTCGGGTCTCGCTTCAATTCGATCTTATTTCGTCCGGTCACCATTGTTGTAAGGTGATGGGAATGCGTGACCTGTTGGCCCGCAATCCGATCCTGAACTATACGGTGAGAACACCAAGAGGCTCTCTACTTCATTCCCGTGGAAGTTTCATCCGTATGCACTCCGGCTGTTCAGCTGTCTTGGCTTCCGCTGGACCCTGTGCTTCTATTTGCAAGAGTAGTATTGCCATCTCGAGGTCTATGCGTTCCTCGTTGGCGAGGATTGAAAGCACTGACAAAGAATCGCCCCTGCAGCAGCTAATGATCAATAACAATCTGAGCCATCATATTTGCCCCAAGTAATGGCATGAGAACCACGGCTTGAGCAGTCGACAACAGATTTAGAAGTACTCAAGGACAGTAGGTTGGCCATAGTGTGCCCAAGCCGTTAATCTGTCGCCCTGCCGCCCGTCAAATTGATTGATGTTCTTTAAACTTGGAGGCCGTGAAGGGTGACGGACGGGCTTCTAGCATCCAATTCGGGCTAGTCATCGAGACTAGGGGCCCGCCATCATCAACGGGATGCCATCATAGGTTTCGACCGAGCTCTCCCAGGTCAAGTGTTCGTCGTGAAGCAATTAAACTCACCTTCTTTCGCGTGGACCAGGAAGCCTGAATAGGCATACCAGTTTGGTTTGGATTAAACCACAATGATAATTTCCGAGCCTCATGGATAGTGTTCAATATGCGTCATGCTAGGCAAGTGACACCTGGGCCTATGGGAGCCGTATAATAGAGGCATCGCGTCACTGATTGATGGTAGAGTTTTTCCGAAACTGCCTCCCTTTGAGCTCCGAATAGAACGCCTTGCAAGGTCCAAGCTGGGATTAATGGAAAATAAAGGCTGGGTTATTAGTGACGTCAGTTCCGGCCGCGGGTGCCAGTGACAGCGGGGGTATATCTGCGATGGTGCGATGACATCGTCTGTCAGCTGAAATTGTTAGAAAGCCTCGGGAGGGCGGACGGGCGAGAGTTGTGAGGAAGTTCAGGTTGGAGGGGAAGAAGGCGGGAAGGTTGTCGAGTCGAAGAAGGGAAGAGGGCATAGGCCAGGTCCCGGCGCTGGTCTTCGTGAGTCTGTTGAAGGTCTGATTGTCTGTCCTCGCCGGCCATGACTCGTCCGAGTCGCAAAGTGAGTTGGGACTTTCCAGATAGGGCGAGATCGAAACAGAGGATTGCGTGTCTATCATGGAAACACTATCCTGACGCGCGATGGATTGACCAAGATCACGACGCTCGCCCTAGATCTGAACGGCGTGTGTTTCGGTGTTTGGACGGTTCGTCGATTTTCCACCACAAGGTTATGGGGGAAACGCGAGGAGCGAAGACGGAAGTGTCAAGCGCCAATAGCCAGGGAGATCCAGACGGGAAACAACGTAGAAACTTCTTAGGCATCGGCCAGGCGCGTCCTCGTGAAGTGAATAGGCTCGACAGGTACGAAAGGCTCGTTCTAGCCAGGTCAATCGAAGGTTTGGTGAACCTTAGTTGGTAGCTGCAACCTGCAGGACTTATGTCCGTCAATGAAAGGCCCGGCATAGGTAAGTACCTTACATGGAGAGAGGAACTTGTGGGCCAGGAATCTGAACAAGTTCCCGTTGAGGCCAGCCAGCTGGGGCCAGCCGGGAGCAGCTCCAGCCTCATGATTCGACCTAAGTCACGTGCGACAGCCCGATCGCATGGAATTGAGGCTGAACATCGCCTCAGCCACACCCGTCTTGTAAGCGGAAATTGCTTAGCGTGCACCTGCCCTACCCGCACACAAGCGACATTTTCAGCAAAACGACTGAATTTCACTTCCCCCCGCCGGCCCCGACAATTTCATCGTCACGACACTCCGGCAAGCGAAATCGACAAACAGCCGCCAAGATGGGTAAGTCTTTATTGGAATGAATTGTTATGCTATTTGGGTGTTGTTGCCAGCAGCCGGATTTGATTTCAGAAAGAGAAGGATTGCCGACCTCGCCGACCGTTGCGTTGCCGCCGATTTGCGATCGACAAAGACGATTGGGAACGGGGGGAATGATGCACGAATATCGACACGAAAATCAAACGACAGCCGACATCACGATAGCGTTCGACGGAGAGGATGTAGGCTCGAAAGGGATCGACCCGGCTGCGGCAATGGCACATGAATTTCGCGAGATGGACGTGTGGTCCTGACGATGGATGTTGGAGGCTGACTCTGGGTGCAGTGAACATTCCCAAGACGCGTATGACCTACTGCAAGGGCAAGGAGTGCCGCAAGCACACCCAGCACAAGGTCACCCAGTACAAGGCCGGCAAGGTATGTCTAACGACACGCGCGCGACGACCGACTCCTAGCGACGCACTCACGACACACGATCCGGACGGTTCACTAAATGATTGTTTGATGTAGGCCTCGCTGTTCGCGCAGGGAAAGAGACGTTACGACCGAAAGCAGTCCGGTTATGGTGGTCAGACCAAGCCTGTCTTCCACAAGAAGGCTAAGACCACCAAGAAGGTTGTCCTGCGGTTGGAGTGCATCAAGTGCAAGACCAAGCTCCAGCTCGCCCTGAAGCGCTGCAAGCACTTCGAGTTGGGGTATGATATCATCCCCTATCTAATGGACGCGACCTCGAATCATATACTGACAACCCTCGTAGTGGTGACAAGAAGACCAAGGGTGCTGCCCTCGTTTTCTAAACGCATTGTGTTTTCGGTCGACCGACTTTTATGGCTCCTTTCACGGCACACGGATCATCATCAGGCTGGAACAATGGCGGCGAAGAGGGTTACCAGTTCTCATTTGAGGAACTCTACATAGGGAACAAATAAAAGCCCTTGCTTGCGAACGGATACCAAAAGCAATTCATCCAGCTTCCCTCCCCTCCTCATCCCTCACCTGCTTTCGCGCGCTTAGAGAGACCACACAACCGAAAAGAAAAAAAAGTGACAAGAGAAAATGCGGGATGCGTGGGAACTCGACAAACGGTTTGTCCTGAGGGTGGTGATCACACTCGAGGTGGGATGAACTTGTCCCTGTTGAGACATGCCCAGGCTCCCGAATCTGTGGTCGCTAGAAGATAGATGCCTTCTATGAGGCTCAACCGGTCAATCACATAACTGAGTCACGAAATAACGTTATCATGTTCAACTCCCATCCCATCTATTTGTCCAATGTGAATCAGATCCGCCGCGTCAGCTCTGCAATTCCGTCTATCCCTCATCTAGAGCTTGAGTTCGTTTCTGCAACACGCCCAGGCGCCGAGGCGCCCAGCCAGGTTTCCGTCTCAGAAGCCCTCCCCTAGCTTGATCGTCCTCCCGCCTCCGTACCACAGCTGCCCATTACGAGCATCCAAACCCCTTTCCTGCCCAACAACCCACTCTCCAATCCATTCGGCACCCGGACGGTCCCAGACCTCCTTCTCAAGCCACGCGTTGATCTGGTCAATGGCCTCAACCCACTTCTGCCTCGTCTCGGGCGTATCGTGGTCCTTCTCCGTAAGGTACCGACCAAGCGTGATGTGCGCGCTCGGCACCTGGTACCTCGACTCAATCTGCACGCCCGTCGACTGCGCGAGGGTGAAGATGTCGCGGCGAAGGTGGTGGTATGAGTAATCGTCCCCCTGCACGATGGCCTGTTGCTGGGCGGTCGGCGCCGGGCGCGGGCTCAGGGGCGGCTCGCCAGAGGCCGGGAGGAAGGAGACGGCGAAGGCGGAGAGGTCGTAGGAGATCATGGGTCTTACGAGACGGGACCTGTGAGAGTAGGTGTAGTCCGTGATGTAGGGGATCGCCGAGCGCATGTTATCCGTGAGAGTGATGATCTCTTCGGGCGTCTTGGAGTGCGTCACCTCGAGAGTTGTAAGGTGCATTCGGTGTTGGGGCATGAGCCAGATACCTTTTGAAGGTTCCCGTGTTAGTCAAGGGGGTCTCTGATGACTCTTCATAGTTGCACTGTTTAGGGGTCTCACTCGGTGCCGCTTTCTTAAGCAAAGACTGCAGATAAGCCGAGAGTTGCACAATGTGATCTGGCGGCCGGGCCCAAAAGACCAAGCAGTTACGAGGGTCCTGGAAACCCAGTTCCATCTCCGGGTTTTCCAATCTCAGAAGAAAAGGGTCAATGATGAGCTCCTTGAAGTCGGGAGCAATGAACTTTTGCCTCTGCTGCTCATTTCTCTTCGTTCTGTGGGCTTGGTAGAGAGCCTGGATCTCCGCCTACGTAATTGTCCTCATCAGATTTGAAGGCTTCTTTTGACAGGCTTGCATTGGATGTTGGACTTTACTGGGTTATCATTGCAAGCTTTAATGAAGGCTTCATATGGATTTTGACCGGGCAGGATCGTGATGCCAGACAAATCTTCCAATTTGTTCTTGGCATCGGTTGAGATGAGTTCAGAGCCCATGGCGAAAGTCTGAGAAGAAAATGTCTTTTTGGAGTGTAGTGTCACTTGAATATTTCCTCAAGTCTCGAGCAAATACTAGACAAAGACACAAGAATATAGGTACTCTGAGGAACGAGGCTTAGACGAGAACCGGAGCGAGAACGGAAAGTGGACGCGAGCGGAATAGGTCAAGCGCCAAGGCTGGACTTCGTATTGAGTCCCGGTGAGTCAAATAAGGACTAAAGCTGTTGACGAACCTGGATAGCTTCAGAGTGAGGTCGCCGTCACCGCCAATCAATACGCCCTTCAGCTGCACCTCGGCCGCGAACCAATCACGGACAGGGAGACGGATGGGTGCCGTCGGTCACCGGCGGAGACTGCTTTTAATGACTAAGCAATACACGCTCTGCGCGGGGTCACATGACATGGAATCCTCCCGTGGTGCCATGGCCAATCGGGTATACTGTTGCCCCTGGGGCTCATCTTGTTTTGACTTCAGGCCTCTGAATTGCAGACGAGTTTACCATGAAGCATGTTATTACCTTCACACAATCAAGTCGTGATTGCACGTTTGCCTAAATCATAATAAATCATGCCGGGGCAAGTGCTCAATCACTGCTGCAGAACATTGCAGGCCGCAGCTCTAGTGTCCCGGACGCTTTTCCACACGCGCAGTAGTCTAGGAGAATGGTATCCCACCTTCGAAATTCGAAGACTTGGATGACCGAACTCCAAGTGTGTATGTATACACTTTTCTCTGTTCTACTTTTACCTTCCAATTTAGCGACTAGAATTTACGAAATATGGACTCCTGTTCGTTTCTTAGGCATGCCCGGATTACGGGCATGCGAGTCGACTTTGGTGCAGAACGAAGACATCATAACTCCCACGCCTCTTTCCCCCCATTTTCTCATCTGTCTCCTTCATTAGATGTATGTCTTGCTGCATGGCTGTTCCCACGAGACATCACTCGTTTCCTTGCTGGATATACGTGTTATCGTTTCCAGCTAGATAATTCTACAAAGCACTATCGCCGTGTCTAATGTTGTTTCTTGTCTTCCCAGCTATTGTGGAAGAAGTCAGTCTCCCTTCCGTGACTCTTTCCGCATGGCCATTAGTATGGCTACTATGATAAGCAGTCTCAAAGCTGGATATAGCATGAGCCGACATAGGTCAGTTTACTTACGTTTGCAAGTGGCATACAATATGGCTCTTTACTCGTAGCTTTCTCTTGCCATCGGCCTGCTGATCGAAGTGATCCTTTTCGTTTACTCACGCATCGTTACCAACATCTGATGGAATGTACAAATCAAACATCAACGTCGAACCACCCATTTCTACCTTGTTCCTGTCATCTGGTGAGCTCCAAGTCTTGGATTGATGTAGTCCTCTCAAGGAGAAGGTCGGGCGTATCATGCAAATATAAGACCTGCCGTTTCGGAAGAGCCTTTCCAAGATGATAATCTCTTGCCCCCTGATGAGACACTTCAGCGAGTGTCTCAGTCTCCCAACCACCCTATGCTAGCTCCTCTTGAGAGAATCCGTCCTCATTAGCTTCAATAGTGCTCAGATGATGATCAATACTTTGCTCTGAAGATATTGAGTGGTCACATCCTTAGATGCGCTGACTACCGGAACCAACAAATTCCTGCAGACATGTATTGAAAACAATATCATCAGTCTTAGTTCTGGTCACCGCACTTTCAACAACGAGATTATTCATTCTGTGTAGAGAGTAGCCTCTTAACTTCTTCTTCTTTTTCTGCCCTTCAACGTTGTCAGGTTGTCAAGCAGAAAGTCTCTGCGAGTAGTTCTCGCCTTGAGAGTACATCACACATCTATGACAGGCCAAAGGTTGTAGAGAAAGACCTGGCTGAAAGGCACCGACTTATTTTCCTTTCAGGGGCACTCGCCTAGACTGCAAAGACTCAAGAGTGTCTTTGCTGAGCAAGGATATCTTGCCAAGGTTAAGCACAGTCTATCTGAACTTGACGTCGATTTTGAATCATTCTCAGTGCCCTGTCTCTCGCCACATCCATTCTGGTGATACTCAGCAAGAGATACATAGATAATCAATTGCCCACACCTCTTGAGCAGAAGACTCTTCTTCTTTGAGACAGAGCTCATAGTCCTTTACTCAAAGTACGCCCTGTCTCTAGAATGTAACGGACAGATGACCAAGGGGCTCCTCTTGAAAGGCCATGGCTTCGTTAGGAAACCATCAAGTGATAGCTCTCGCCATAAAGAGCCATCAAGACGGGGAGCACCCGCCTTGTCACGCAAGTTCCTCTCATCACGAGAAGAGGCCAACTCTCAATGCCCTTTTGCGGGGCCTCTCACACAATGTTCCCGTCTCCCTCCTCAGGGGCACCCGCCTTGTAAGACGTCCTCAGGGGATAGCTCTCGCCCCGAATAGCTTCAAACGTCGAGGGCACCCGCCTTCTTGAGTCTAACCCTCTTCTCCGCTCTGAAGGCGGGAGCACATGACTTTTCGTGGGACCTCCCACAAAGATTCTTCCATCCACCTTGAGCCTGGAAAACCCCCCAAAACTTTTCCACTTTCCACTTACCTCTCTTCTTCCCTCTTCTCAACACTCTCATCACTCTTACTGAGCTTCATCGCTTTGCCAGCTTCTGCCACACACCAAACCAGACCAAGTTCTTCTTCCTTTTGTTTCATCATCAACATCATCAGAAGCCCTCAGAGATCATCAAACTCTGCTGATTTTGGGGGTGTTTTGGCTGTATCTCGTCGTTGGTACATACCTCACTTGACCGCTCTACCCAGACTTCCCCTTTTTTTCTTTGACCACCTCGAAAAAACCTCCTGTGGCAGACGTCTCTGTTGTCAGCTCATTGCTCTTTCGCAAGTATGGATTTCCCTTTTGGCCAAGATGAGCAGGGAAATCCTCTCCCGGATCCCGATCCCGCGAATATTCTTGGCCCCAATCCCGACGAAGGATGGCCTAAGGATGAACATCCACAACAAGGGAACCGCCAGGTTGTCGGTGGTTTTCTCGAAGATCTCCCTGACCTCGATGATCTTGACGCTCACCTTAGGGACCCTGGCTCATTTGCTTTGAGTATCGACTTCCACGCGAGTTTCGAGGGGATTTTGCCTCCCCTCGCTTCTCCAAACGGTTCGGCCAACCAGGGCGTGGGCCCGACAGTCCTCCCAGAAACTGAACAGGCCAAGAATAACAGCAATGACCTCGCCTATGGGCCCGGCAATGGCCACGCCGCCATGGAGCAATTTTACACTGATGACGAGGGCCGGTTATGGTTTCTTAACAGCCAAGACTACGACAGTAATGGCCAACTCATCGCGACTTACAGGTACATCGACGATAATGGGGATCAGTGGACGCGCCAACAGATTGTACCCCTGATACCATCTGAGCAGACCTTCGGCCAGGATAACGATCGCCATGACGACCCTATGGTTCAACAAAACCAGGACTTGATGCACAGTCAAGGCTTCAATCAAGGCTCTCCATCCTATGTTCCAGTCGGGCCTCCAGTCGAAGATTACTATGGTGGCCAACATGGTGGCCCCACCTCGCAGGGACTATATGATAGCCTTGCCCCCAAGGCTTCTCGCTTGACTGCTGAGTCTCCGTCGGGTTCTGCATATCGGTCGGTGTATTCGCCTCGCGTGGGTTCTCATACTCACGTGATTTCGGGTCGCGCAGCTTGTACACCTGGACTCAATTTTACAACCCATTCACCTTCTGGATCTCAGTCCACTTCAGCGAATTCAGAACCCGGAGCAAATTCCACACCTCAGCCCACCATGGATCAAGCAGTGCCTGTTCTGGTCATGGATGAGCGATCTGTGAACCGCCCGCGCGACGCCTTTCCAATCATCTTCGACAAGGCATTGAAGCTCGGTCTGAGAAAGCTCCTCGATGCCGGCGGCGTGTCGTTCAGGATTGCGACCATGTGCTCCGGCACGGATGGTCCCATCCTGGCTCTACGCGAGTTCGTTGAAGCGGCCACCGCCTGCGGCTATCCGGGACTCCTTCAGTGCAATCATGTCTTCAGCGTTGAGATCGAACCGTTCAAGCAAGCCTTCATTCGTCGCAATGCAGCTCCTTCAGGCCCGATCTTTCGCAATGTCGTCGACGTTGGCATGCCCGGAGCTACTCAGGCGTAAGTTCTTCAGCCCTCACCAGCGTTCTCTCATGTACTGACAGTAATGTAGTATGACGGCTTCCGGAGCCATGGCCGATATCCCTCTGGGAATCGACATTCTCATTGCTGGAAGCTCTTGCGTCGACTTTTCGAGCCTGAACTACGCCAAGAACGACAAGAAGAAGAATTCTGGTCTCAACAAGCTTTTTGAGCGATTCAAGGACAGGGGCATCTCAGCCATTCAACAGGACGACCCGATGGCCAGTCAAGTTGTCGATGGCCTTCAACAAATCTTCGAGAGCATCAAAGATGAGAAGGGAGAGTCAACCAGAACTTTCCTGTCCATTCTCATGTACACCCACGCACATCGGCCCAAAATCGTCATCTTGGAGAACGTTACAAGAGCTCCGTGGGACCAATTCAGGGACTTCTGGCTGCCAAGCATCGGATACGTGGCGGGGTATGTCCAGGTCGACTCCAAGAACTTCTTGGTCCCTCAAACGAGGCAGAGGAAATATCTGCTCGGGGTGGATGCTCGCTACTATGGAAACAAGGCCGAGGAGATCGTCAACACATGGGTCAAACTCATGGACATTACGCAGTGGTTCAAGAATCCGCCTGATCTCCAGAAGTTCTTGCTTCCCCCGTCTGATCCGCGTGTGCTTCAGACTCGATTCCAGTTGGAACGAACGCTGCTCTCGAAGCCGAAGAGGGACGTCGAGGCTGTTCATTGTGCTGCCGATCATAGGTTGGCACGTCGAAAGGAAGAGCTCGGCACGTCGAACCCGTATACTCGGATGGATGACAGAGGCAACGTTCAGCCCCGCGAGGACACCTGGCAGGGCATCATCTCAGTCTATACTTGGCGAATGCAGGATCTCCTAGACATCGAGTACCTGAGAGCACAGAAGAAGGGGTACGACTTCACCCACAAAATGTTCATTCTTGACGTCGGACAGAACGTGGATCGACAGAGCGGAAGGCTGGGGGTAATTCCGTGTGTTCTTCCCTCAGCTGATCTCTTCATCTCGTACGACGGCCGTCCTCTCCTCGGACTCGAGTGTCTCGCTGTGCAGGGCATTCCCGTTGACCGCATCTCGCTTTCGGTCGAGGGGGAAAACCAGCTCAAGGACCTTGCCGGAAACGCCATGACGACCACCGTGGCCGGTGCAGCTATCCTCTGTGCCCTCATTGCCGAGTTCAGGTTCAAGACGAAGGCAAGCAACAGGCACTTGCAGGGCCTCGCTCAAGCCACCCCGCTGCTGCCTAGCAGCGTCGTTCATCAGACCTCGACTGACGAGGCCGGACCTTCCAATTTGTTGGATTCTTTCCTTACCCTGGACCCCTCCTCTCTTGGACGCAAAACCCACACATCTGCCAGCAGAAAAGGAAAAGAAATCGATCGATCATTTTCTGCCTCGCAAACTACTCCCAACAAGATGGCTTGGCAGGAGATCGTCTCCTCCGGCTGGGACGGCAATAGATCAGTCGAGTTTTTCTGCACTCTCTGCCTCAATGGATGCCGGAAATGTCGCTGCGACGCCTTCCGCAAGCATCAACATACCGGTGTTTATCTGCGATGCAAGGACTGCAATGAGACGCGCTGCCAAAGCTGTGCTGGAAATCCGGACCACAACTTTGATAGGGCTAACCCCATCGACGACGAGGTGTCAATCGGCAGAAGTTTGGCTCAAGAGCTTGCGATTGCTGCTTTGCCAGCTCATCTCTACATCGATTGGGCAGGTACCGATACCGCTCACAGTGTCGATATTCTCCACGAACTCGACAAGCAGATCTTCAGCGATCACCTCGAGGCTTTACATCGCGCAATCCAGACGTGCGCAGGCGGAGTTCATTACTACCAGACGGACCTCAAGTTCAGAGACGACCTGACTGTGACTTACGAATCCGAAAAGTCAATCATCGTCGTTGTCATCACCGGAAAGGACGTTACGTGGAGCATGCATCTGAGACCCGTCTATATCGAATTCGGGCGCCCATAGATTCGGAACGATACCTCAGCCAGCGAAGTGGCAATTCAATTGACTGCTCTAGGTTACGACCTTCGCCAGCCTCTCTTGAAAGCAGTACTCACCGACCATGACGCGGATTTCACTCCTATGGCAGACAGCTAGAAGCTGTTTGTCCAATGCGAAATCAACGTGGATCTGGTTCAAGAACGCGCCAACGATGGGAGGATGAACGGTTTCACCCAGAAGCTTATTGAAGTCAACGGCCTTGCACCCTATTTAGTGAACGAAATCACGAATGTCATCAACGGGGACTACCACTTTACAGATAAGTGCGCAACCCCATTGGGGCTCCTCTTCACCAAGCACGATCCTCTCAGCCCCGTCTACATGATGCTCCAGACGAATTGCAACGGAGCTGCCGAAACCGACCGATGGGTCTTGACGAAGAACCCTAGAAAGCTTGAGCCGGATCAAGTGCGAGATATCATCTGCGTTTTCCCCAAAGGGTTCAAGCACCAAGAAGGACAGCCTCCGGGCTCTATACTGTCGGCCGTGTTGCCTGGCGTGTACACGTCTCTGCCGTCAGCCCTGGGTATCACCGTCCACGAGCGTGATCCAGCCCTACATGTTGGTCTCAAAGATTTGCAGGAGCAGGCTATCATGAACATCGACTGTCAATCTTCGATCCCGTCCATCATGATCAAAATGGACAAGACCGACATGCACTTTCCAGTCAAGTCGCTCCTCACCCAGTTGACTCCCCCTTCTGGTACAAACAGCATGGCAGCTTCGTCCGATATCTGGTTCACGATTGCCCAGCACGATATCAAGGATGCATTGGCACTGGCGTCTTCTGCCATCAACAAGTTGCCGGCCTCAGTATGTGCTGGACTTCTTACAGTTAGCGACATCGTGCTGGATTCTGGTGATGCGTGCTACAAATGCTCGCCGACCGCTCCAAAGGCTCTTCATCACTGGGATGCGGATGGCAGCGTTGTACGAATCGAGAACGAGGCAGTGGCGACTCAAGCGGAGCAGGCTATGTTGCGACGACCAGCTCCTCTCGAGATCCAGGCCCGACTGGAGCTGAGTGAAGCTGACGAATACAATGTGCTGAGCATGAGAATTCTGCTAAACCCAGCGTCGCTGGCGCACCGGGCGCATGGTTACTTCCCGGTCGACAAGGACATCATGTCGCCCATGGTTCGCTCAACTCGCGGAAGTGGCAATTTCCGTGTGGAAACGAGCTATCACGAGCCCAGCCTGAAGGGATTGCCCCCCTTCAAGGACAGCATGGTCGCCGTTCAGGCAGATTCCTATCCTCCTCAGGGCGTCTTCCGGACGCCCCGGTTTCTGCAGAATGGAATGATGCTTCGACAAGATCAAGTCGAGGCTTGTCAGTGGATGCTGCACCGCGAACAAGACGAACCGTTCACTGAAAGGGAATTCGAGGAGCGTGTTCTTCCATCTGTGAACGTGCGCTTAAGTGCTGTTGCCGAGCTTGAGAATTATGCCCGAGGAGGTGTCCTTGCACACGACATCGGCTACGGCAAGACTATAGTTACACTTGGTCTTGTTGATCATACAACGACTCGATCGCATGCAGAGTTTTCTATTCTAGAGCGTTCCAAGTGGTTGGGAACCACGGCGTTCATTCACATCAAGGCCACTTTGGTCATCGTGCCACCCCATATTGTGTCGCAATGGGCCAAAGAAGCTAAGAGATTTGTTCGTCAGCTCAGAGTCCTGGTGCTCACCAAAACGACTGATATCTCACGGGAGAGCATGGAAGCAGCAGACATCATCATTGTCAGCAGCACTCTGATGTCTTCCGAGAAAAACATTGACAAGCTCGCTGCAATCGCCCAAATGCCATCGATCCGTCAGAAGAGATCGAACCGAGACTCCCAGGACTGGCATTACGAAGTGGTTGAAACCATCAAGCATGCCGCCTATGACCACAGCAACCCTGACAACCCGAACAATGCTCATGTCGTGGCGAGAATCCAAGGCCGCCGCACCATCAGCAATGATTGGGTCCGGAAAGCCGCAGCCGACATAGTGGGAGCTAGCGATCGGAAGACGCAGCAAACCGCCAAGGCGACACCCAAAAAGAAGAAGGGCAAGGCAGCAAAGCCCAAGACGGCCGTCACCATTGATGTGAAGGAGGCCTTCCAGAATGGCGAGGTACTTGAAATGTACACTTACCGCCGCGTGGTCTTTGATGAGTTCTCGTATGAGAACACATCCGTTGCAACCTTCTTCCAGAACGCTGTCGCGTCCTCGAAATGGATCCTCTCAGGTACACCGCCTACCATCAACCTCGGTCAGATCTGCGAGACTGGAGCGTTGCTCAATGTTCATGTTGCGCGACCGACGCCATCAATGCCGGGATTCTTCCCCAATGCCACGACTGGGCCCAAGGTATCCGAACTGACTGACGCCGAAACATTCCGCAGCTACACAGAGCCCTTGTCCGCCCAGCTCGCGGCCGATCGCCATGATCAGGGACAGCAATTCCTTCTTCACTACTTGCGGAAGAACAAGATGGAGATTCCAGGAGTGGAAATAACCGAGGCCGCCTGCTTCACTCCCATGAACACTCAAGAAGCCTTGGTATACAATCTTGTACAACAGGTTCTTCATGATGCAAAGTGGGACGTCGATGGCATGCCCTGTGGTCTTGATACTTTCCTTCGCACCATCTTGAACGAAGAAATGACCCAGAGGGCCGGTTCAAAGGCCAAGGCTGCCGGAAAATCTATCTGGTCGGATGCAGTCGACGCGTTAGTTCTCTTGTCTTCGTTGTCCGTTTCTTCCGGCCGAAAGGGATTCGAGGGCATGGGGTGGACAGAACCCAACGCGAAGCTGACTCTGGAGCGTCTCGGCAACCAAGCGTCTGCTGCAGCTGGTGATCACCTTGCCCGTTGCACCCGGATTCTGGTATCTCTCTTCGACAAAATGATGTACCTGGCGAATATGATCTGCAACGATGCTGATACAGGCAGTGGAAAAGCTAAAAAAGATGCCTACTTTGGTCATATGGAGGAGATTTTCGATTTCATGAGGAACATCAACGGCGACTCTGATGATAGTGCGTTCATCAACTATCTCCATGATGCGATCGTCTACCGAAACTCGATCCGCCCAGATTACATTCCTACTCGAGAGAACTATTGGGACTGCAACTTATGGTCCGAGTGGATGGGTGGCCCTGGAACATACAATTCTGCCCATTGGTGGCTTCTCGACTCGGATCACGACTTGTCCGATGGTGAGTTGGACAGCTTGCAGAACCGGTGGGTCGGCTCTAGTGGTGACCAGAGCGATGACCGAGAGGCTCTCATCGACCTCCTTCGCCAAGAGCAGGACAGCCAGGATAAACGCGAGGAAATGGCTTTGGCTATTGGACTGAAGGACACCGGCGACATTACGGCTCAGCTTCAAAAGCATTTCGATGGAAAAGCCACCAAAGACGACTATGAATTCGGCATTCAGATTCCAGCTCACCGACCACAGAAGGGCAAGACGATTAAACCCCGTGGACAGGCCATTGACGAGACTTTGAACAGTTTCATCTTGGTTGTGCAAAGCGTCCAGGCTGGCATCAAGCTCACGACGGAGGCATGGCGGCGCTGCATGTTTCTGATGAAGTTGAACCACGTTCTTCATGGAAGCCATAGCCCGCTGTCCACCACCTGCAACGTCTGTGATGCCGTTACTGCCGATTCTGACATGTTTCATTCCATTGCATGCGGTCACTCGCTTTGCAAGGACTGCTTTGGTGCTTTCACTGAGGCTGGTGGTCAAATGTGCCCCATGCAAAGCTGCAAGGCATTCAGTCGTGGATCATTTGTCCCTAGCGAGATATTTGCCACGCCCGCCAACCTGCAGCACGATCTTTCGGCCGTTCCCAGTGCCAAGGTATCCGACATGGAGAACGTCATGTTCAACAATGTCCTTGATGACGAGAAGGTCCTGATCTTTGCTGCGTACGCGGGCATCAAGCAAGAGGTCTACGACCACCTCATTCGCAGCGACAACGGCTTTAGCGTTTATATGACTGACGGAGGCGATGAGGACTCGAATCAGATTGAGGCATTCAAGGCGCACCGTGGAAAGGCCGTTCTGATCCAGAGTCTCATGTCTTCGGAGTCCGCTGGCACAAATTTGACCGAGGCGAACCATCTCATGTTTGCTGGAGTTCTGTATACAGACTCGGACAGCTACGACATGTACATGAGACAGGCCAAGGGACGTCTCATTCGATTTGGACAGAAGCGTCCCGTCTTCGTCTATCACTTCATCACCCCGGCTACGCTTGAATTTGATATCTTCAACAAGCGTCATGGTAACCGCATCCGCCACTTCGGTGAGGAAGGACGCATTGCTATCCCGGTCACTGAGGACGGAGAGAAGGACCCGAGATTCCCTCTGTATTTCCGTCCATACTTGGAGACCGCATCGATTCAGAAGCTTCTGCGCTCCGTGGAATTCGAGGAGTACGAGAAGTGAATGGCAACCCAGGATGGCGGCGCATCGACTGCAAGAGTCTGATGAAAATGTCTCATTCACGTTGCCAAAGTTTCGGCAAGGGCGATGACTTCCGAGTTCGCCCAGTTCGGGAGGTTTGGGAGAGGGAGACCTGGAATGAGAGGTTTGGAAGGGAGGGTTTGGTACGGGAGGTCTGGAGAGGGAAGTTTGGCAACTTGTTTTCGGAGGGGATTCTTAATGCTGTTTGAGTACATCACGTTTGGACCGGCCGAAGGTGGGAGGCGGATATCGAACGATGGGAACGAATCTGGTTTGTTTGCAGGGCTCGAGTTTGACAAGGTAGCACAGAAAATATCTAAAGATCATTTGATCACCAAAACGACGTTCCACGTAATTCTCAATCGCCTATCGAGGGCGTGATGGAGAGAGCCAAGCAGCAATAGTTGCCCAGCATGGCTTGGCGACTGTGTAAAGTTTCATACCCTCGTGACCTTCCGCCTCTACGGGAAATCGTGGCCAATTTGATAGCATTTCTAGCTGGTTTAACCGCCCCTTTGCCCAGTCACAGAGGCGCCGCCTTGCACTCTTTCAACATGCCGAGGCAGACTCGAGCTAGGTTCCCTTCCCTTGCCGAACAGACATCGTACACACAAGCGCCATCATCAAGTGTTCCCCAGCACCATTGACTTGCCGCCCTCCCGCGGCAAAAAGCATATCTCAGCCATCCGCTCCGCTCACAACTTCGCAACAACAGGCATCCTCTCGGGAACCTGCACCACGATACCCGCGTCCTCGCCCGCGCCCGCAAACTCTACCTCCTGACAATCCTCCACGCCCGCGCCGCTCGCAAACTGCGTCACGACAAAATCAATTGCCGTGCCCTGCGGTCCCAGCGCAACCATGGGCGCATGCCACGTTCCCGCACCGTAGGTCACGGCCTGGCCCGGGGACGCCACAAAGGCCTTGAGGCCCTTGATGTCCGGGAGACCCCGGCCTTTGCCGCCGGTGGCCGGCGCCGGGAGGGAATCCGTCTGCGCGCTGGGGGTCGGGAGGGTAGGTGCCACGATGACGAGGTACGCCGCGCCGCTCACGGACGAAGAAGCAGAAAAGGGGACAAACGTCTGCGTCGTGAAAGGGTGTCGTTCCAGCACGCTCACTCTGAAGCGGCCGCCCCTGCTGGGACCGGCGTAGGTATACGGCAGCAGCGTCGAGATGGGCGGTTGCGCCAGGGGAGCGGCGGGCTCGAGCTGCCGTGCGGCGCAGGAGAAGATGCTCACGATGGGGCGGCCGGCGCGGGAGGGAGCTTGCGGGTAGAGGTCCAGAGGGGAGGAGACGTTTTGGTACTTTATGGCTGTGCCTTGGTTTGCGGAGACGGCGCTGAAGGAGGCGGATACGGTGGCGGGGAGGGAGGCGGCGGGGCGGACTTCCGGGTGAGGGTTCTCGATCACGTCGCCGAAGGGGGCGAAGGCGGCGCGAGTGAGGGGTTCCGCGGGGATTTGGAGGGTGAGGGGGGTTGTGAGCGTAGTTGGCGGCATTGTGGTGGTTCTGGGAGTGTGTTTGATGTCACACACGGTGTGAGTTGGGTTCGTTTCTTTGATTGCTTGCTTTGGTTTGTCTGAAATGGCGGGTGAATTAGGGTATAGTATGGCTTGATAAGTGGCGTATGAAGGAAGGGCGGGACGGATTAAGTTGAGTTGAGTGAGTTGAGGTCAGAGTAAGCTCGATGACTTTCATGAGCTTGGTGTTCGGGGTCGAGGTGAGAGGGGAGCTTGGGGGAAGCTTCCGCTTTAGGCATGGCCCGTATCCTCCACTGGGCCTCGGCGCATGGGGCCTGATGGAGTCTGATAGGGCCGCCGGCGAAGACTCCGCGGGGTCATTAACAATTGTCATCGAAGCTTAGCATTCTCCAGCTCCACCCCCGTTGGGCGGCACCCCGGGGAACGCACTGTCTCGGACTCCCCAACTACAACGTCTCTCAAAGCTCCGGTGTAATTGTGTATGGATGGCCTATGAGACGCGGTTTTCCGGACCTTGCAGCACTCATGCTTGATCTTTCATAATCGGAGATTTTGGGCTGAATTGCATAAAGGCTGTTATCATGGGCTCTTACTCATTCAATATCCCGGATCTGTGAAGGCACAGCAAGTTGAACGCAGATCATCGGCAAGATTTACCCCAACATATTCCAGGGCTTTATCCTGGCACGATGCTCAACCATACGGTGTACTCTCTCTAGCGCGTTGTCACGAGATGCCGAATCTTTGAGTCATGGCTTAGCTCGGTAAACCTGTCCGGACTGCGACCATGTTCTCAACGCCTGGGGATAGCGAATTCGTTCTCGATGATCAAGCTTCTGTCTGGCTTGCCGATTACCAAGAGAGCGCGATTCGGGACTCTATAAACATTGTTTGGATTCATGTTGATTGACTGTAGTAAGGAAAGCTGGAAAGGACTGCTCTGATGGCCCTAGATCACGGCAATGCTTCTGAGCGCGATAGAGCTCGAGTAACTGCAAAAGGCTTTTCTGAAGACTCTCCAGAGCCGCCTTTCATGATCCTGCCGAGGTTGAAAACGGCTCGGCTACCTCACGGCACCCTGAGAACTTGAAGGGCCAGTTCTGGACTGCTTCCAAGGCTTCTCGGCTGTCTGCCACCAACTCTGCGTCGTCTGATGTCTCTTCCAAATCCAGGCATGTGTGGGGATAGAGTTGATGAGTACTAGGTTTTGGGGAAGCCTCGGCTCGGTTTTCTTTTTCTCTTTTCTTCGGCCATTCAAGGGGTAAAGTTTCAAGAGTCTGTGTTACGAGGTTTGCCATGTACATGAGCGTCGCGGCAAACATGTCGACTATAGAGGTGCTCCTCGTGGTGAAGTTGCAAATCTCTCTACCTCTCATTGTATAGTCTGTCTCGTGCTATGCCGCAGATGACAAGCCCGAATTCCCTTCCTCGCTGTTTTCGCCAACTTGACGGAGTATCCTCTCAAACACATCAAACTTCAACTCCATGATGCCATCGTGATCAGTCCCGGGAACAACACAACTAGAGAACTCAATCACGTCACGGCGCTGCTCAGCCCTCCAGCAATCCTCAAACCACTTGGGACCCTTATCAACACCAATCATGTGGTCCGCCTCCGCCCAAAATACATCAACCTTGAGCTTTGCAGCGCCCTTGACGACGCCAACATCGGGATTGTGTTCAGCCTCCGCCAACAGGGTGACGAGCTCGTCATAGTCCTTCCATGAGCCCCAGTAATCCGAGTGCCCCGCCCTCTTCAGCAGCAAAATGGCATCCTGGCTGAGCCCTCTCGTATCTTCAGAATACACCTTTTGAATGAGCTGCGGCCAAATCTTCTCCTCAAACACTGCCATGGGGTTCGCTTCCACCGCAGGAGGAGGCGTAGGATCGGCAGCAGAGCCCATTCGCATCGACGCAGGCAGCAACCCGCTCACAGCCTGCATACTAGGAAAAACCCCACTCACCGCGCCCGCTACCGGCGCAACATGCTTCAGCGAGAACCCGGCGAGCGTGTGGAAGCCGCCCAGCACGGTCTCCGGCAGCCCGCCCGCGAGCGTCATGAGCGCGGCACCCGAGCGGGACTGATGGACCCACGGCGCGGCGAGGGCCACGTAGGGGCGGTCGGGGGAGAGGAGGTGACGCAGGTGGAGGACCGTGTTGAGGGCGTAGATTGTGCCGCCGCTGTGGGCGGCCAGCGAGACGTGGCGGACGGGGAGGTGCGCGAGGAGGGCGGGCACGATTTCGAGCCAGATGCGGACGCGGTCGGGCGCGTCGACGTGGGTTGTGCCGCCGAAGCCTGGTCTGTCTGGGTGGATTATGCGGACCTTGTGTTTCTTTGCCAGGGCGTCTTTGGCGATGTGAAGGTAGCGGCTGTATGTTCGTCAGACCTTGAGCGATGAGGTGTGCCGTGATGTGCGAGGTGTGTTTGTGAGTGAGATGATTGGCTTACCTTCCCAGGAGGGGACCGCATAAGAGCAAGACATGCTCGCGCTCTGGGTTGTCCAGGTTGCGATATCCGTAGTCGCAATACGTGACTTTGAATGGATCCGGGCGGTCATTGCCGGGGGGTAAGGTGAAGGACTGGTGGAATCTTGGATCGTTGAGGTACTCTTCCGGGCCCGGATCCGTACGCGATGGCCCCGATTGAACCGGTTGATGGGCGTTTTGCGACGCCATTTCCAATGGTGCGTGAGCCTGCATCGAATGATCTAGAGTGGTTTGCTCACAAGCTTTTGTATAAAGTTCACTACACAGGATCAAGGGACGATTTCATTAACAAAGTTGTCGATGATGTGCTTCGAACGAACTTCGCCGGTTTGTATGGGGTGACCTGGACGGCCTTTTTTTTGACGTCTCCCGAGTGTGCCACTCGTTAGTTGGCCGAGGCGGGTACCCGGGCTCCTAGTGCTTATCATCAAGGTTGGGTGGCGTGGAGGAAGGATTCCGCCGTAACAGCGCTTTTCTTTTTCTTCGCCAGACTCGATTGGGAAGTTGTCTCACTGTTTTCCCAACGCCAAATGAGAGAGGCATCGTCGGTCCACCAAGTTCAATGAGAGAACTAGAATTCAGAGTTTCTAGGTTATTGCTATGGATAGGTAGAAAGTTTTATTCTTCACCCGGGTCTACAGAACCACGGGATCATCACTCTTTTGAGGGCGAGGTATTATTGACCATCACCAAGTGAGGAAGCGACGGTCAGAGTTTTCTCGAAATGATGACGAGGGCTCTGTCGAAGAGATGAAGGATAACGTCACACCATTATTATCAACCTCTCTTCTCACCACGAGAAGTCGTGATGGAGATCGACATTGGGTAACTTTTAGAGAAAGGGCACCAACAAAGCTCCTAGTCAACGCCACATCTAGAGGCATCTGCGAGGAAGAAGGCAAAACTTCCAAAAGTACCTCAGTATTTAGAAGAGATGATGGCGCCCGGGTATTCACTAGATATATTAATTCCGACCTGACCCTCGGGGCTATCCCACAAACTCACGTCAGAGTCAGGTCTACAACGACATCATGACCCTTTGATACACCCTTGAGAAAGATTCAGAGGCTCGCAAGGTTGCGTGCCTTGAACTTATATAAAGCCACACCTCAAGTGATCTCCTACTGAACGAGGTTTGTTCAGCATACCATCTCCCGGCGCGAGCACAAGTTTGCATCGCTCCGTCAACCAGGGAGAACTCTCAAAATTCTTCCTCTACAAGTAGTCATCAAATCATCACCATACCAACTGAAAATACTTGCCTTTACACATCCAACCCACGCAACATGCGTACTTCCCTCTTCCTCGTCGGCATCTATGCCACCCTCTCCGTCATCGCCACCCCAATCACCCCTCCCCCAACCGACCTCAACGCCGCCAAACCAGAGCCCCTCGCCCAAGACCTCGAGGGCCTCGACGTCGACAGCGATGCGTCCTCTATGGCAGATCCGAAGCCAGCGACCGGGTGGCCAGGCTACCCAAGACCGATAAACAAGGACAATCCAGCCCCCAACAAGGACCCCCGACCGTACACCAAGAACCAGTACAAGCAGTCTCAGGAATATAAACCCAAGTTCGATTTCCCGCAGCCTCGGCCCAAGCCGGACAACCCGTTCAAGAACCCCAAATGGAGGATCCCGCCCAACAACCCCAACACCTTCAAGGACAGGAACCCATTCAGGTCGTGGCCGCACAGGGATCCGTTCAAGATGCCCAAGAAGAACCCGTTCAAGCTGCCGGAGAAGAAGCTCGAGCCCAAGCCCGAGCCGGAGGTGAATATCGAGCCGATGCCGAAGCAGCCAGAGCAAAAGGACGCAAAGCCCGAGCGGTACCCGACTCTCGAAGAGACGATACAGAAGAATGCAGAGCCGGCGCGGTACCCGACTCACGAAGAGTGGACCGAGCAGAGCAGGGAAATGGCGATCGCGAAACAGTATGATCCGTGGCACGGAAATGATAAGAGCCCGGATGCGGCACCGGAGAATGAACCGACTTATGAGCCGCATGAGCAGGATGCCCGAAGGGTTGGGAATTAGACGTTGATTTGTGGTCACCAAGAACACGGACGTCTCTGCTGCTGCATCTTTTTGTCTCCCACGTCTGAGAGTTTGAGGATGTTCGGGAGAAGGAGCGGGAAGATATAGAGGCGCGGTGAGGTCAATGACGATAAGCTCTGGATGTTTGAACCTGTATGTTTACCAAGCCATAGCGCGTTGTTGGAACAAGGACGTCAGGTGCTCATCTCTCAGTGCGAATTATTTGAGCTTTCAAACGATAAATGTAGGCAAGCAAGCATGTTGCTAGAAGCCGTTCAGTAGTGCTTTAGTTCTTCTGATCTACAACCTATAACATCTTTTAGTAAAAGTAAATTCCGGCCAGTCTAGCTACTCAGACATAGCATATGGGAGGTGATGCCACGGTTTGTCAGTACTGCGAAACATCCAAAGCCAACTCCCTATAGCACAAACCAGAAACCCATTGTCGGGATTGTTTACAGCACATTTCGCAACTTTACCTCACGGACAATATTTCTCTGCGCGATCCTGAGCAGCTCCTGGCCTAGCCATACCGTCGAACATGGAAAAGGTTGCTCCACAGATTTGTAGCCCCCGTACTCGACAATACGAATATGCCACCTTGACGGATTTCTGTCACTGCAAAGTTGAGAATCCTGGCGTCACCAAAGGAAATAACGTATTCTAAGCGCTGTTCTCACCAGGAGTCGGCAACTCCCAGAGCGAAAACGTAGCATCATAGCTATAGCGGGACGGACCTCGATTATTGAAGAGCGAGAAACATGGATACCCAGTGATTACTGAGAGAAGAACATCCGGATGTGTTGATGGCTGGTGAGACCAAACGCCCGCTAGCTATACCATGAACATCAGCAGGATCTTCCGGGCCACTTTCCAAGCAGCACCTCTCTTGACGGTCTTATACAAGTTGTACATACTACTTCGGTTGTCTGCCACTAAGCAACAAGCTTGAAAGGAGATTGCCGATCGCAAAGCTCCAAGGGGTGGGGCTACTATGCCAAGTTGTGTGATACTCTTCTTACCCTTTCACATACAAATCACCAGCGCAACACCTAAGACAAAGCCCAGCCACTTTGTCCTAGACCAATCTTGCCCATCAGCTCCATATACCCCAGCGTATAAACGCCAGCCCGAGACGGACATCCGCAGCCGAGAGACAAGACCTCTGCATTTGTGGTTCTCCAGTATTGTTTCCAAGTATGCTACCCGATGACTATGAAGTCGATACACAGATCACCGACAACAACTCTGGCGAAGCGCTGATGATGATGTGGATGAGCCTCAAGTCGTTGCCAAGAACCGACGGTGCTCCGTCCGCTTTTGCTAGAAACAAGGGGATGAAGACTGCTTAAATATCTGCCCCGGGCATCGAAACAGCCTGGTATGTGTTGAACGGTTGCATTGGACGTTGATCAACATCAAGTTGGTTGGCCTCTAGAGGTCTTGCTTTGGCCGCGACTCGGCTCCCTCTTGTACCTACCTGCGTGCCTCGAGAAATTCAAGTAGTCCAGCCACAGAATAAAAGAAAGGGGCTGACAAACCCAGAGGGAGCAATATCAGCTTCCTCGGTGGACTAAAGGCAATGTGCTACATCAGCCAGGAGCGTCTGTTTGGAACAGCGCATAGAATGAAGGGGACTCTTCGTCGACGACTGCGCGCCTGTCTCGTTGTCGTACTGTCAACTGATTGAGCCCTGACTTCTGGGCACGCTCATTCGCGAGCTGGAATCTACGGACAGATTTCTTACACACTGCACTTCGAATTCGAGGACCGGAGGAATACACTGTCCAGCTAAGCGATTTCCATCATATCAAAAGCGGGAAAAGACATCCAAAGACATTCGAAGCATACTGAATAGAAACTTCGAAAAGAATCACGCACGAACCAATGTAGCAGAAGTTTTCACATTGACGTGTGCACTTCAAATCCACCTCAGTATGCGGCTATTCGCTATAGAGGGAACCATATACGTGGAAGCATGTCTCTCCATGTCACAGAACAAGTAGTAGAAAGTGACGAACTCAGATGCCATCGCCTTTGTTTTGCCTACATTCCATGACGAGCGAGTCCACTGCAAAGTCCTACAAGCTGTTTGCCAGAAAACAAAAGATCAGAACGCAAGGTTTCGGAAACATATCAAAGGAACCGCCTCGACCTCGTCCTCGAACACCTCATCGCCAGTCCCCAACAACGACTGGCTCAACTGCGATGAACATCACCCAAAGTTGAGCAAGCTACCGGAAGCTAATCAGTATGATTCAATCACTCCAGAAACCTTTTCTCTCGGAACTTTCAAAACAGATCACCAAAAGAAAATAAAAGTCTAACCAATGCATAAAGCGTCCAACTTGGACGTGGGCAGTAAGGAAGCGGAACTATAGCAGAGTCCGAGAACACAACTAACAACCCTAAACTCTTGACCCCGCTCTCTGGCAGAGAGCCAGCCATCACATCGTCAATTTAAACTCCTTCCACCATAGGGCGATGGAAACAACCTACAGCAGGTCGGAAAATAAAATTGCTTACATCAACGCAAATCAGCAAAAGTCAAAGATCAAGCGCATCCTCAAACACCACCTGATCGGCAATCGGATGAAGCATGTCGACAGGAGGTACGTCTGGATGCCCCGCAGTGATGAGCACTCGGCCGGGGTCGCGACCAATGGAGAGGGCCTGGACAGCCGACCTTCTTGTAGCGGATCTCAGCCCCCAAAATCATCCAATGACCCGGCGTTGTGGCAGAGTGGTCTAATGCGCAAGACTAGAAATCTTGTTCCTTCGGGAGCGTCTGTTCGAATCAGGCCAACGTCGACATTATCTTTTGCCAAACCAAACCCCCCAAGGGCTCTTGACCATTCTTTTTGTATCCCGCGAGACCGATAGGAACGACTCGGGCCCGATTGGATCTGCGCGTGAGATGCAGAGTATGGGCGGTCTACAACGCAGAGACTATGAAGAGGATCAGCCTGTCACGGTCGCAAGTTCGAAGATCTGAAATGTGTCCCGCACGTTTTGGAAACAGACAGGGGTATGCCAGTTTACCGCTGAACAGAAACGTGTAACTCTGGACTGAACGGAGAGGCGAGACGGCATCAGGTTGTGTCCATGTTCCGACGTCTCGAGTTGAGGGGTCAGCGCTCAGAGCGAGGAGTAGTTAGACCTTGAGCCACCTGACTCGATTTCATCTCGACATCTCGTTTGGGCGCGTTGCTGAGTACGCCAAGCCACGGATTCAATGCGTGAGTTTCTCTTTACGGACGTCTTGCTGTTGGTCTGCTTTTCGTTCGGGAAGGTCTGGCTAAGTTCGAAGAGACTCTCGGGTGATGGGAAATAGGGGGAAGAAACGATATCTGAGCGATAGGCCACTGATTGGAGATCCTCATCAGCGAGCTACCCAAGGTACGGACGGGCTGGTAATGATTGATAGCGGACAGGCTGCGCCGCTGACCGCATTAGTCGGTGTGGCCACCTGAAAGCCGCATTCCCGACGATATATTCCCGCGCTGCACTCGATAGGGGGTTTCTGCGGAAACCAGCTAAACTGTCACGCGAGCTCTCCATGATTTCTAGAAAGACGTGATGATTAAAGGGTCTCGGATCGTGTCGCGTCGCGCCTTGGATTCGGTAATCGACGGTGCTGTATTTAGCACCGCCATTCGGCGCTATATTCATCCTCTGGTACGAGGTCGCCTGCACTAGAGAATGCGGCCTGCTTCCAAGACCAGCGGTTTTGATCTCGCGTGATAGCAATTGGGGCGAATATGAATTATTGGACGCAATAACTCCCGCTTGACCAGATCTGAGACGATCCAAATGACGAGCAGTTCAAGAGCGGGCCTTTGACAAGTGGCCAAGTGCGATTCCAAGGCCAGTGTCATCTCCCGCACGGCGTCTAAGAAGGCTCCACGAGGGGTAGACCTCAGAGCCGTCGAGTTCGATAATGGCAGGTCTCATTTGCCGCCGAAGATCTGTCAGATGACGGTGAGGGGCCCCAAAGGTACTGAGACGAACCTCCACTGTGACCAGCGACGTTCTCGATTGCCCAGCTCCGTGCGTCTTGATTTGATGCCGTCGATGCTCGACAATCTGGAATTTGGCCAGAGGAAATAGCACTGAGGTCGATGATCAGCCAGTGAGCAGACAGGGAGCCTCTCTTGGGACGAGGTGGAGCCAGGTCAGGGGTGGGTAGACTGGGTGGGTGGTCAGAGCAGAAAGTCCAGACCAGTGAGTTCGTTGGATGGTGAACCAGAGATTTCGGTCTCGTTCAGTGCCTGCCCTAACCGTGAAAGAGCTCCATGCGGGCAACTGGAGCTATGCAGCCGGAGCACAATAGCTTTGTGGCGCTGAACCATTGTATCGCCAAGGACCGAGAGGAAAAGTCACCTTCTGTAGTACGGCCCGGCCGTCAGGCGTAGGGGGCAGCAGGGCGCCAGGAAGTGAGCACAGCGCGTTAGAGAATCCGAAGCGTTAGTGCAAACTTGTGCAACTGCCAACGCGGCTTGGAGCTGCAGCTAAAGTGCGGTGTGATGGGCGATTCCCTGAAGAAAACGGTAGCATAGCAGTAGCATGACAAGGCGAGCCGCGAGTGCATAGAAAAGCCGGTGACCTGCTGCAGACCCTCCCCCGAGACCCCGTCTGACGACCAATATTGGCTCCGTTCAACCCCGGGTCCAAATGCTCTGCATTTTCTGGAGCCTAGACCGAGAAGCGGCGGAGAAGAGTGCCCACTTCTTCCACAGGATGCCGCTTGGCGGTTGGTTCAACGGGCGCGTGGGTGCATTGGTATTGGAGTCGCTGTCGCAGTACTCGGGGGGCATTGCTCAATGCCGATAGCTCTCCATACAATGCGGCCACATTCCATGCTACGCAATGCCCAGTTGTGGGCGCCGTACCTCTTCGGGCAGCCGGTGCTGGAATTTTGCAAGTCAAAGACCGCAGCCTGATTGAACCGGGCCTCTTATTAGCAGAGATGACGTGAACCAAAGTTTTCACGTTTGGGGGCTCCAATGACACGCGTCTGAACGTGGATGGTTCAGCGATGACTTTTATGTCTCCACGACGACTGAGACGGTTAAGAGAGGCTGATATAGTCCAAGGCCGAGCAACAGCAACATCGCTAAGGTTGATCGTTGATGACAATGTTTGGGCTTTGATGGCTCGCCTTCGCCGGTGCAAAAGGCCCGTGGTTTGATATGTGACAGCTTGGCGGTTGAGTAGAGGCGGGTGATGACAGCCCGACTGACAGTCGTGACAGCGAACCGCCGTTTTGGCAACAGAGCGTAACGGACGTGATGGATGAACGAGCGCAAGGCAAATGACGGCGATGGAGGACGAGCTTGAGATCAGGCCCCTGAGCCTCCGGAGTAGCGTTGACGATCGAGAGTTCCTAGCGTGAGCTTGTCGATGGCACCAAGTCCCAAGCACGAGGCGGAGGCAGGTGGATGGAAGCCGCCAAAAGCGCAGACAATAACCGACAGAGTTGCGGGCCGATATGGTTCGTACTTTACGCCTACTTACGGTCAGGTCGCATCTTGCAGTTGCAGTGAAGACCTGGAGTCGCGGCCAGTGCCAGTCAGCAGTGCCAATTGCAGTCTTTTTTTTGCAGGTCATTAAGCGGTGTGGAGTCCAGAATGGAAACCTCCCACGTCGGGAAAGATCCACCTCCTCTCCTGCTCCTGCCCTGCTTTAGCTTGATAGGAACGCTGGAAGGAAAGTGGCCCAGTGATATGATTGCCCGCGGTGACTAAGACGAATGGACCGGACCTTAATAACGGCGGAGTGGGATTGCCCGGCCATTATTACCTGTTGCTGGCTCTTAATGCCCGTTTAGCCAGGGGAAGCAAAGCCACTAGCAACGATAGGCTTCTGGACGACAGTGGAGGCCACGAGGCCCCACTGACTTGTTCTGCAAGGTACCCGGCCCTCCAATTCACTGGCTGCAGGTACGAACCTGGAAAGAGGAAGTGCACACCACTGGTGACTGCCCTGCAAAGTGCAAAGCTGGAGCGGGAAGGAACTGTCCCGGGTGTGTACCTTCCTCACCTTATCCCGCGTGAGGCGACAGAGAGAGAAAGAGCGAGAGAAAACCAAGAAGGTACGGATAGGTACTGTTGCATTCAGTATTCCACTCCAATGTGACTGGTCAGTCGATAAATAAGGCACGTTACGTTAGGTTCTCCAACAGTTGGAAGGAACCACAGCAATCAAGAGAAAAGGAGGGTTCAATTGCAAGGCCAGAACGCAGCAAACTCTTTTGGGTAATGCCGTTCGTGTTGAGTAAAATTTGGCAGAGATGAACAGAACCATATTAGGACGAGGTCGTATTCGTCGCCCATTCGAGCCGGGCGGGAAGTTGGTAGAATCCGCAAATGCTTCTTTCTCCTTTCTTTTTCCGTCACTGCCAATGCTACGGATACATACATTTGCGCAACGGTTCGACAGTCATCGACTCATCGGTCATCGGTCCCGTGTCTCCCACATCGCTCCCACCTTATCCCGAACAGCATCATTCATATTTAGAATCATACCTCGCCGGATTCCGAAAAAGCATATTCATGCTGAGTTGCATCAGTCTCTAAATATGGACTGGATATAGATGGATGAGTGGGCTCATTGCGCAACTAGTGTGCCTACGGTCCACGGGTACACAGTAGCTCCCAGTATGGATGCCATGTTTCCCGTAGCATCCCGCACCTTAGATAATTAGGGGACTCCGAGGCAGGTATCACCATGATTGCGGCCTCACCTGAGGTGTGCGTCCATACTGAATTTAGCACTATGTATATGCACTCACACAAAAATAAAGGTATGAACAATTCTCCGGCCCTCAGCTTGAGTGAAGTGACGAGGGATGAGGCATGCTCGCATGCGGCAGAACAGCGCCTTTTGTCCCATCCGCCGCTGCCAGCCTGCCCTTCATTGTTGCTTGTAGATTGCTGGGAAGAGGACCTGAAACGAGCCAACACTGGGGAAGGTGGTTATCATCCTCCCCATGTGGCATCGCTGGCCTGCTCATCGCCTGCATCGCGTGCGGCCTGCCTTGGTTCTGCCTTGTTCTTTGTTCCCTCAGGATGCGGTAGCACTGCGGACAGGTCACTCCATGAGTCCGTACCTTACATACGGCGAAGTACTTGTCCCAATCACCATAGTCAGAGTTGATTACTCCTCCCCAATGTGGACAAGGCAAAAACTGTAGAATGCAGGTGAGAGGGAATCCAGAAAGGATGATTGCCTCTGCAGGGTAAGAACGCCGTGGTTTGCTGATCCACCCCGCGCCGTTCCAGGTCCCTTTTTTCATCTTTTTCATCTACGACAATTTATCTGGTCTGCGTCTAACTTCTAAGGACAAGAGGAGCACCACCTCTTGAACCCTTCATCATAGTCAAACCCCGTTGCACGCAGCACGCGGCATGCCATCGGACATTGGACCCTTTGCCCGTCTCTCCTCTCATGCTATCCCGTCTATGACTGTCCCTCTTGTCGCAGGTGAATAAGTCTGCTCCTTGCGCAATCCTACTGTCACGATTGATCCTCGACATGGACCAGTCGCCTAAAGCCTAAACAACGAGCAAGGACTGTAAATCCTCGCAAATCCCTCGATGATGTGTCTGCTGCTGCTGTGCCCCTCCTCGTCTCGTCTCTTCTCCCAGTGTTCTCCTCGTCTCCAAGCACCCATCACATCACATCACATCACCATTGTCTCCGTCTCAGTCTCAGTCATACTCGAGGACCTAAGGTGGTAAGAACCGTAGTCCTTCCGACACTTCTCCATCACATCAAACCTCTCTACTACTTACCTTCCAATCCACGGATAGGTGTCTCTGGGTGTGCCTCTCTCTCCGCCCCTCCCCTCCATCCGGACCCAGCTCTATCCTTTGCGCACAGAGAGATGCACCATGCAAACACCCCAGATCCCTGCTTGATGCTCGTCAACCGCCAGGCCTAACCTGGCATGGGCCGGACAAGGCCGCCAGGGGTTCTCTCGACAGCCACTGTCTGTGCTTCTCTCTGACCACCCACACCACGAACAGGGGTCGCCTCTCTTTACTGGCCCTGAGACGCTCGTGGACGTCTCCTTTGCTCCCCAAATCCACCAAATGTCCCGACACCCTCTTCCCAACTTCGAGACGTGAGACGCAACAGCTCTTCCCCAAGCGACTCATTCTCAGACCAGCTTATCCCGTCCCGTTTCCATCTCTAACCATTACAACAGCAATAGCACACAGTCTTTCACACCCTCGAGGCTCGACTGTGCACTCACTCACTTACCTGGAGCTCGTGTTTCTCAACAGCTGCGCTGGTCCCAAAACACGCTCCAACATTGCATCCTTGACAGCAACCAAGATCCCGGGACTCGTGCGAATCTGCAGAAGCGCTCCGCCTCCAAAAAGAAAGACCTTCAGACACCGCTTGGGTCACACGCTCACCCTCAACATCACTCACAGTTTACCCATACACCGCTCACACCCGTGCCTGGGAGTTCGCCTGCAAACTGCAACGGGGCGTTCCAGTCGTCCACCACCCCGTCACAGCAAATCCACATAGTTTCCGATCTTAAGCTGGAAACAAGGCGCGATCGTGCGTCCCACCACCATTAAACTTCCAGGGACAACGTCAGTTCACGTCACTACCGCCCTTTTCTCGCTTTCTAGAAACACTCAAGAGCCGTCTTGCCCCCATTGCCCCGTCCGCGACCTCTCATTCTTCCGCCACATCCGCATTGGAATTGCAGACCGCGCCTACGGAAATCAGCTTGATGCGGCCTCAAATGTGCATGGGAGTACAGACGATCTACCTTTAGTGAAAATCTGGAGAGTTAGGGCGTATTTGCAAGAAGGACAACGGGATCAGTAGCCAAAATGGCCTTACCAAGGGAGTCGAGCTTTATGCCGGCCATCAAATGCTCGTCATGCGGCCTCGATGTGGAAATTTCCATGATGGGCGAGCACGTCTGCGGCGGTCCAGGAGCAGAGCGTAAGCTATTCACACTCGATCCAAATCTTTCGCAGAGTCAAGCTCACATCATTTACAGCATCGGCGCCGCCAGATCGTCCAGACAGCCTGGGCTCATATGATCAGCCGCCGCCGTTGGACAACAAGTACGGACGCATGGCACCTCCAACATTAGATACTAGTGCCGCCAGTATGCCAACAAACCCATCTTGACTCCTCGCGCGTAGTTGGCTAACCGAAGTAGATCTCCCATACTCGCGGCAAGGGCAATTAACACCTATAAGCACATCGACTGGTTCAATCAGCATCTCACCCAAGACACCGAACAGCCAGGCTATGGGCCGCAACGACGACTATTTCCAACCGCAAATCGCGAACGACTACAACTCAAGCCAACAATCTCGACGACCTGGAGGATACGGGGCATTCGATGATGGGGACGACTACGGTTCTGAACAGATGTACCCAGGCGAACAAAAGAAGCAAGCGCCAAGTCTTCTCCAGCGTATGAACACAATCGCGCCGGGGCCTTTCGAGATGGGCAGGAGAGCGGGAGGAAGAGGAGCCACAAAGAACGCTTTCGCCCCTTCGAGACAGGATTCTTTGACTCCGGATGACAACATGACAAACGACCGGCCACTGACTTCAGCGTCCAACAACTCCTTCATGTCTTCTGGAAGCAGCAACGCTGGCGGTATTGCGCCACCGAGACTACCAAGAAAGAATGGTTATGGAGGATTTGGGCCGCCAGGAACAACCCCCGAAGATATCGAACCCGAAACCTATGTTAGCCGCGCAGGCACCTTCCCGCGACCTAGCGAACCTATTGAGCCGCCTCTGAGAACGCCCTCAGCACCTCCTACCCGATCTGACAGGCTTAGAGGACAGCCGAACGGCGGAGAGCATGAGAGGAAGATATCAATGGGGCCCGACACATCGAGAGCTCCGCCGCCAAGAACGAGTCTTCTGCGCCCGACGACGTCTGGAAGGGATGGTGCGCCCCAAGTGGACCTGGCGAGCGAGTTCGGTTCATCAAACCCGTATCACACTCCTTCAGCTTCTACGTCGTCCGGAGCGTCCATGTTCAGCCATGGTCGCCAGGCCAGTTCTCAGAGCAGCTCACAGTCCAGCCCGGCGAATCCACGTGTACGTCGAAACCCGTCAGACGTGACCAACTTTGACAACTTGATGAACGACATTGAGTCTTCCATGGAGGCTATGAAGTCTCCTGGTATGCCGCCGCCACCACCCCAGAAACCGCTGGCGAACCCGTACTCGAATCGTCGCGCACCGCCATCTGTGGACCTTCGAGATGATCCAGCTGTGCAAGGAGGCAGACCCCGTGCGAGATCGCCACTTGCGACACCAGACTACGACCGTCGCAACCCCATGGACCGTAATCCCATGGATCGTTACAACCAAAAACATGAGCGTCAAGCCAGCGATCAGCGCAGCGTTTCGTCTCCGCCCCGCAACCGGCCCTCGCGAGGCAACTGCAAGTCTTGTGGCGATGCCATCACTGGCAAAAGCATTTCATCCTCAGACGGCCGTCTCACCGGACGCTACCACAAGGCTTGCTTCGTCTGCACAACATGCCGAGAGCCCTTTTCTTCAGCGGAATTCTACGTTCTCAACGACAAGCCTTACTGTGGTAACCATTATCACAAGCTCAACGGCAGCTTGTGTGGTTCCTGCAGACGTGGCATCGAGGGTCAATACCTGGAAGACGAAGAACGCATCAAGTACCACGTCGGTTGCTTCCGCTGCGGCGACTGCGGGATGTCCTTGTCAAACGGCTACTTCGAAGTCAACGGCCGATCATACTGCGAAAAGGACGCCTGGCGCCGCATGCAACCACCGCCTCGAATGGTCAACGAAGAGCGACGAGGACGCTCCCCTGGTGGTCTCGGTGTTCCCGGACAAGGTGGCCGCCGACCCAGTAACGGACAGACCGGCATGAGACCACCAATTGGCCTTCCTCGCGGGCAGAGAATGGGTCCCGGTGCCGGACTTGCGCCGCCCATGCCGCCTACCATGAACAAGCGCATGACGAGACTCGGAATGATGTAAACCGCCAGGAATGCCAACCCGGATCCTTTCCGACTAAACGTATTCGATTCGTCGTATATGAATCATCATTTACAATGCATTTTTAATACCCCACGACACGCTTACGACCACGACACAAACCTCATCTCAACCTTCACCACATACACTTCCATTTTTTGTTTACCATCTGAGTTTTATATACCCAGTCCTTTGTGGACTCTGTTGATACCTGCATCGGACGACGCGCTTGTCTCGTCTCCGTTTTGAGCATGAGCTTCACAGAAGCTCTTGGGGAAGGGGGAAGCCATTTACAACATTGGAGACATTCCGAATTACATGGCAAGAAGAAGCAAAGGAAGTACCTTGCAGGCGATGGGGTTGCACATGAGTGCTTGTACATAGCTAGCCATCAAAAGAGGCTCGCCGGTTTTGAGACCATAACCCGTAGCAAGCCCCAAGAGAAAGATCAATCTTGAGTCAATATCTTCAACTATTTGCCAGAAATTTGTGTTGCATGTGAATTACCCGAAGTCAGTCTGACTGACGATGGCACAGTCTCGGCTCGTGGCTCTCTATTTGTATTCACGTCGTATACAGTCGCCATCCATGATCAAAATAGTCTATTCTTTGATGTATCTAGACCGGATGGTATCGATTTGTGGGATGCAAGCCGACAAGCTCTCATCCCGCCTCGTTGTGCGTCATCTCAGACTTGCACCCTCTACCGATCTCATCAACTTGAACATCGACCCCGACTCTCAACTTCCCTCTGCAGATACCTGAATCTCGCAGCGAACAGGTCATTGCTCATGACTCTCAAGACCGTTCTTTTCCTAAGATGAATCGGCCGATGGGAGCTGGACGTACTGTTCACGCGGAAGAGGACGCTGGGAGGGCACATTGTCGAGAACTCGCCATGTTCTGAAGACCCATGCAACCACTGCTGGCCTGAGAGATGAATTTTGAGGGACTGTTGTTTTCTCATGTCGATATTTCCTCGAAGCAGATGGAACGAATGAGGTGGGCGGGCATAGGACAGATCTTGGAATAGACTAGATAGCGTCTACATATGGTAGCATGGAAAGCTTGGCATGTCCGTACTTCCCAGACTTCAATTTTCTTTCGAGGGTTAGTGGGCTTTCATTTCGAGGTGAGTAGGATATACATCATTGTGATGGCTTCATTCAGAAGCTCTCAAGTCATTTGTCCTAGGCTTAAGTAATCATGTAAGATGCCGTAATAAGTAGGTAGGTACTTCCATGTCGAAAGTTGGTGGAGTACTTCAGTTTTGCGAAAATGTCATGCTCCACCAGGAGGTTGTTTCAAGAAGAGTGGCTAGTGTCGTGGGTTGATGAGGCTGGCATCGTGCGCTGGATACTTCGCACGGTTGAAGGACAATCCGAGTCGCCTTGGCTGACTACATTCTGGCGCACATCGTGTCCGTACAGAGGACAGTGTCAGTGGTTCGTCTGGTTGAGAGTGGCCCGGTTGGGTTTCACTGCGAGCGGGTGTTCCGTGGAGCGCATGCGCATTGCTAGATGGAAATAGAAAGAGTGGATGGGACGTCAGACGGATGGATGGCGGGCCTCTCGCTCGTTCTGAGACTGTCGAGCGTCGACACATACACCAGGAAGTCAACGTGGTCGGACAGGAGAGGATAGAATGCCAGACGTTGTTGGATGAACGTGACGGTGGTACGCGAATTGCTGACAACTTGGCAAGGTAAGGGGAAGACAAAGCAGAGCGCCCGTGCCTATTAGCCAGATGTTTTTGGCGGACGGTGGTGGATAAGGGGGATGTTGTGATTTCTTCTCTTGCTGCAGCTGTTAGACATGATACGTGAGGTCTGGCGATGGCTTGATTGGGAAGTTTCTTTTTCCCCCATCAATCTTTTCTTTCGCGACGCCTCTCATTGATGGAAATGATGTGTTTGCAATTTCGAGATAAGAGCGCTCGCCCTGCGTCCACAGCCGCAAGTCACCTGCAGACTGCAGCCGGTCTCTCCTTGCCTTGCGCTGCGGTAGAGCGTAGGCAAGTGGTTATGTCGTGCGTCTTGGTTCGGAAGCTATCAGAGCAAGACTGCATTGGAAGAGACATCGAAGAGTTCGAAGTCGCGCGCATTTATGCTGGTTTGATCTTGAGAGCACAGGCTTTCTGTTCTGCTGATGCAAGGCCAAAGTGTGAGGCAGAGGGCACTGTCTATTGCGGGTGTCTGTGTGATGTGATCCCTTCTGGAGACAATGACATTCAGTGGCACCTTCTTGAACGGGCAGAGGGCCGTGAAGATCTTCTTCAACTACCTCTCCCACTCCTCAAGCCGAGTCGGTTGTCTTTGTTAGTGACTTGGTGTCATAGCTGAGAATGAGCGGGAACGGTTAGACCCGCGTATTCCCTTCGAGAAACTTGTTATCCCCTTACACGTCGCACTTCTCCTCCTTATTCGTGCGGTATCCGGACGTAATTGCCATCTCTGCCTCGTCGTTTGCAAGGCCTTCCACACTTCCCCTCGCTGAGGCAGCCAAGACGCGTGGGATATCCGGCAGCGGCAAGGTACGTGTAAAGTGCTTTTTCAGCGTAAGGGGCTAGCTGAGCTGATGAGGTATCTCGACGCCCGAAATTGGGTGTCTCGGTACTTTGGAAGAAAAAGGCGATTAACTCGGATCGACAGGGGTGTCATGGAAAGGGGAGCTCGGGACTAGCGTGGTTTTAGAAGCGCCACTTTTTGGTGCCGTTCCTGGTTTCGCAGCGTACCTTAGCCAAGCAAATGCGGCTTGGATTGGTCAGGGAAGAGAAACAAGCCAACACCGTCTTTCAGGGCGTTCAACTTTTGGCCAAAATTTTCGGTCAAGTCGCCTCTAGTGAAGGATACTTTGCTCTTTGTTCGCGAAACAGGACCAACGGCGCGGGACCTGTGCTTGATAACTCGGCATTGAGGTCGAACGCGTGGCTTTCTTTGTCGTCTTGGATTTTGAAAATCTTCTCGTTTGTCTCGTCCGGGCAGCATCAACGGGATGCAGAACAAGATGAGGTGTCCTGGTGCAATCACCCTCCTGAGATTGAGACATCCACTGATCGCTGGCTTAACCGGCGAAACATAAAGCGCGCTGCCAGCTGCCGCTATGGTGTGTAAATTTGGAAGGCATCGTGGATGGGGACGATTGCGATTAAAGTGCTTCAATATGGCTCCAGTGAATCCGGTCCGAACTTGGCTCTCCCCTTTTTTCTGTTAGTGTCGCTTGCCGAATGCCACTGGAGTCTGGCAGAGATGTTTGGGCAGAAAGAAAAAAAAAAAAAGTCCGTCATACCGTATATCCATGCCAACTGTGACAGCAAAGGTCCCGCCCATCCCGCGCGACCTGAGTCTGGTGTGATGGATTAATTGCCGGGTGCCGGCGCCAGCAGCCAGGACCTGATTCCCATCCAATCCTCTTGTCAACAAGAGGTGGAGGGACTCAGGGAGGACCGGTGGGCGACATTTGCGTCCCTCTTTTAGAAATTAGGTGGACGGTGGCCACTTTCTCACGTAACTGGCGATCTACATCCGACTCGGAGGATGGTCGGATTCGTCACTTTGCGACTTGGTTGGTTGGCTTGCTGCTGTCTGTCTCCTTTTGCGTGTTGCAATGTGAATGCGGCGACGTACGCGGTCTATCTGCAGATATCCGCGGGACGCCTTTGAGATACCTCGAGGTACATTTTGGGCCAAAGTACCTACCTTTCGTGCTTACGTGCCCTCCTTGAAGTGTAGGAGAGAGTAGGCGGCCAATTGTATGTACATCGTTCTTTCTTATCCAATTTAGATCCCACGTCGTTCTTGTACCTTACGAGATGTACTTCGTACCCTGGGTCTCTACCTAAGCAATGGAGCAACTCGATTGGCGGTCGCCCTTTCCTCTTTTTTCTCAACTTCCTTGCTTCCCCTTCCATGATCCTCCTGCCTCTTGCCTAGTTAGTGCGCCTTCCTTTTTCTTGTCCTTCCTGCCCACTATTCTTTGCCCAGAGCTCGACTCGACCTCCTCTCTCTCCTGAGTTCTGAATCCTACCACTGCCATTGTCGTAGTCGTCTCTGTCCTTCCACCTGCCTTCCACTCCTTCTCCTTTCTTCCCCTTTCTGGCTCTTGGTGGTAGAAACAAAAATCTTTCTGCAATCGCGGCAATAGCAATAAACACCATCGTCGACATTGTCTCCGTTTCACTTCAGATCTCACCTGGATTTTGCGGAGAGGCGTGTTCCAGTCTAGACTTTTCTGTCTCTTCCTCCCTTTCTTCCCCCGCGCTACCTACTCGCCCCCCGTCCGATCCATTGCACCACACCCCCGAAAAAAATCCCAACTGGGTCTCCTTTGATAGGAGCCGTGCCACTCTCTAATCAACGAGTCTTATCCAATCTCGCCAAGCCCCCATAACAGGTCCCGCTCACACTGCAGCGTTGTTGTCGTTCGAGCCAGGTTTCTTCTCGATTGGGTTTTGCGAGGCGCGAGAGAACTCACCACGTTCCTTTCAAACTTCGAAAGACCAGCGCTTCGGGTCGTCATTCCTTTGGTTGTGTGTTTTCCCGACCGCCGCAGCATGCCTCTATAGCGCCGCGGCAAACATTCCAACCGTAACCTATACCCAATCGCCCGTTCGATCAGCACCCTTTTTTTCCACAGCGGATTGCCGATTCTTTAATAATCCCCAGTCGACCGCCGCCCGCCGCCGCTTGCCGCTGCCGCGCTGGCCATGTTGACCATGCTCAAACAACAATCATCGAGAGGCTTCATCGCCCCGAGGGCTCGCCCCAAGACGCTGCTCTTTCTCGCTCTGGCAATTGTCACCGTCTACTTCCTGGCCACACGCGGCGCTCCTGCCGGCTATCACGTCGTCCCCTGGAACCAAGACGGCACCTCTCCACCCCCTGAAAAGGCCGCACCTCCTGAACCGCCAAAGTCGGAAGAGGAGAGGAAGCAGGATGAGGAGAGACAAAAGCAAGAGAGAGAAAAGCACGAGCAAGATCTGCGAGACGAATTCGCGCGGGAGTATGAAGCTGCCAAGAAGTACGTGCCCTCCTGCCAATCCCGACTGCGGGAACGTCAGCTGTCACGCATGCAGGAGAGACTGACATTTTAAACTTTACAGGCTTCCCGGCAACGACGCGATCTACGGAAACACACTTAACTCTCTGAAAGATAAGGAAAACAGGACCGCCGAGCACGCCGCCAACCTCCGTGAGTCTGGCACGCAGGAGGAGGCCTACACCAACCAGCGACCGGTCTACTTCAACCCTTATCCCGACTACAACAGCGAAGAATGGAACAAGACGCATCGCGCGCCTCATGTGCCCTGCATTGGTGCGACTGGCGAGGCCGTTGATGATCTCTTGGTCTTCAAGGGTCATCCTGCGAAATTCCCCAACCCGGGCTTCGGCGGCTTCGATGTCCTGGACATGGATGGCAACATTTGCTACGAGCGCGAGACCAGACTTGGACCCTACGGTCTTCTTCCTCAACTCAGCAAGGCCGGTCTTCGCATTGACTGGGATAACATCAACTGGGGCGACCTTCAGGAGAAGTGTATTGAGAGAAACGCTGCCCGCTTCGACGAGGGAAAGCCCAACGAGTACATCAAGACTGCTTACCCCGACATCGCTGAGAAGTACGGCAAGGAGGTCGAGGAGGAAGAGGAGGCCAACGAGAAACGAGGCCTTACTAACAAGTTCAGGGGCGGGTCCAAGGGCGCTAAGGTGACGACTCCCGACGCCCGTACTGCTGTCCTTCTTCGAACCTATACCGGCAAGAAGTACACGGAGAACGACAAGCAGGTCATTCGTTCCCTCATTTCTGAGCTTTCGCTCCGATCTGGTGGCGAATATCAGGTTTTCCTGCTACTGCACGTTCGCGACCAGGCTCTCGACATTTGGAACGACGAAGCCACGTACCAATACGTACTCAACGAGCATGTGCCTCTCGAGTTCCACGGCATCACCAAGCTGTGGAATGACCAGGCTATGTGGAACCTGTACACAGCACTTACCGACGAGAACGAAAAGAGTGTGCATTCTGCCCAATGGCTGTCGGTGCAGAAGTTCAGCCAGGACCACCCTGAGTTCGACTTTATCTGGAATTGGGAAATGGACGCCAGAATCATCGGCCACAACTACGACTTCCTGAAGCGCCTCTCCGACTTCTCCAAGAAACAGCCTCGCAGAGGTTTGTGGGAGCGCAACGAGCGTTACTATATCCCCGATTTCCACGGAGACTACGATACCGACTTCCGCAAGGACGTTGAGCAGCGCACCCGCGGCAACCAGATCTGGGGCCCGCCCAAGCTGCCTTTCATCAACCCCGTCGGCCCTAAACCTCCTGTCGAAAACCCTGAGAAGGAGCCGTACAAGTGGGGAGTTGGCGAGGATGCGGACATGATCACTGTCGGCCCCATCTTCAACCCGATCAACAGCAGCTGGATCATCTCGGACCACATTTGGGGCTACAGAGACGAAAAGTTCCCCGACCCTGCAAAAACCCTCCCCCGCCGAACCACCATTGTCACCCAATCTCGTGTCTCCAAGCGCCTCTTGGACATCATGCATGTTGAGAATCTTCGTGGCAACCATATTGCGTCGGAGATGACCCCTCAGACTGTCGCGCTTCTCCACGGCTTCAAGACTGTGTTTGCACCTCACCCTACCTGGTTTGACCGCCCCTGGAATGGCACTTTCCTCGAGAAGTGGTTCAATCCTGGTCCTCGCGGCGAGAGCGGTGGCGAGGGCAGTCCTATGGGCTGGGGAAGAGAGCGTAGATACCAGGGCATGACTTGGTACTACCGCGCCGAACCCCCACCAAGACTGTACAACAACTGGATCGGATATGTCGACACTAAGATTGGCGGCAAGAACTGGGAGAGAGCGCACGGTCGTCCGTGTCTGCCACCCATGATCCTCCATCCCATCAAGGAGGTCAAGCCGACAGAACCCGGATTCGCGACCCAGTTCGAGCTCTTCTACGGCTGAACGTGCCCACGCAGAACTATGGTGTATGATGTACGAACAAGACTTGCTTCAAACTGGGTTTCGTGGTCTCGCTGGCAAGAGCGACGAGGTATGAAGCAGAGCACTGGCAGCAGAAACAACCAGACATGAGAGTTTTCAATGGGATTTGGAGGGTACCTATCCTGGAGAACAGGCGCTGCTACGAATGCCACTACATGCCCGAGAGGCTATGAATATCAACGAGCTCCAGGCAATCGCCCCGGGAACCGTGGCGACATTTACCGATCCATTCCGTCCATACGCATGCGGGCCACAGGTTAGATATGAAATCGTTACAGTGTTGCCCCCGGAGCGAGACGTTGTCTCTTTCAAATCAACTGTTTCGGCCTTCACGTGTGAAAACGGGGTTACGGTTTTCGCATCACTAGTGATGCATCTTCAGTAAAAAAACATGGCACATTTTCACTCTTCTTCATTGTCCAATGCCGACAAACCCTGTTCTTTCTCCCCTACCTTACTTTACTCTCTTTTTTGGGCATTTTTACAGCGATTAGACCTTTTCCCTAAACGGCCGGCTTTACTTTTCTAGTTGTACAAAGGGTGGATGTAGATGGATTGTGTGCGTAGGTGGGAAACCAATGTTGCCGGTTTTCGGGACCGATTGAGCGTAGATATATAGAGTATCTCTATCCTTCGGGAACTCGAAGATGAGGGAAAACCTGCCAATTGTAATTGTCACGGGTCATATTGCTGGTCTTTCATGAGTGACTTGTTGCGACTCTGTGATTGTACATGCTGAGCTTTGACTTGCAACTGGGTAGGTTCTACGGTCTTGGCCTCTCAAGGCTGGATTACACAAGACTTCAGAACCTGATCTATATATGGCCGATGCAAGTACCAGGCAGCCTCGGGCTCAGGCGTCTATCTAGCTCTCATATATAAGGACTCCTCGTCTCCGCCAACATGGAAGATGAAAGCAAGTTGATGTGACCGATCTGACTGATCTGGTTCAGTTTGTCCGGGTGGTTGATGTCCACATGTCAATGGGCAGACCAGGTGTTACATATTGCGAGGACAGTTGAGGAACTTCTGGCAGAAGAGCTTCTTGAATACCCTATTCGAATTAGCAATCTGGGTCTCAGGTTATTAGTTCTTGGTGAATTATTCGACCGGTAATATGCCGAGGCAGGGACGGGATGAGGACCGGTGATGAGATTGATGAGAATGGGTTGTTCCGGCTTAGGGCGATAAGCTCGGTGCTTGGGCATCCTGCTCAACTAAAGCCACACGTTCTTGTTGCGTCCGAAAGACTGGAAGATTGAATTTGGATGTGCTGTGTTCAACCACGGAAGCCTGCGCTTCTCGGTGCATTTATAAGGAGCATGTGGCCGACGGGTGGCCTCAGGCTGGATGCTTGCTTTCTGGGTAGCTTGACATTGGGTTTGGGTTTAGGCTTTGGGTTGGGAAGAATGAGATCTGGAATTCATTGGGTGTTGATGTGATCTGGGCTGCTTACTTAGTTGTGACAATCGGCATTACCACATCTGCCTTACTGGCCATAGAAGAAAGTCACTCCGGGGCAGTCAACGTGGGTACCAATTTGCTATGGAAGAGACCGATAGTCTAGGCGAAAGACAAATAAGCTCTTATGTCACAACAGAATGTCGTCGAATCGCGCTCAGATGTGCGTCCAACGAGGCCGAGGCGGATACCAGGATCTTCAGAATCTCGGTATCTGGACTGTTTTGGCAGCCTCACAGGACACATCGGATAGCTACAGACAATAGTTACGATCCTGCAGGCTGGCTCCAGACGCAAGCGAGCACCTGCGCGGCTTCGAGACCTTCACGACGAGTGTGGAACAGAGTTGCGGTGCATCAATGAAGCTAAAGGCGAACCATCACTGGCAAGGAATTGCCTGAATTCGCCCACCTATCTGCCTGATCTGCCTTACCTGCCGTGCCTGCCTAACTGCCTGGTCACTTTGTGGAAGCAATAGACGGACGGGACACGGCATGCATTGCGCGTGGCTCCTGCCGACTTCTCCATTTTTGGGCGGGGGAAAGCGCGCCTGCCGTACCTGCCCCGCGCGGACGGGGAGGCCGTTTAAATCACGTGTACCTTGAATCTATTGGGCAGGGCCTCTCACACCTGCAGCGTACTTCCACTTTGTTTCTTGTTACCCAAATGAGAAACCTAAAACAATCGCAGCCTGCAGCTGATGCCTATAGCCTGCAGACACCTCAGGCAGGCTCTCCTTCGACGATGCATTCCCCGAGCAAATGCGCTCGTGAGTCGTGATGATGGCCTCACTAATACGAACATGAGGCAGCCAGATCCATTCGCAACCCGAGACAGCACCGAACAAGAATCTGTGCCACAGCAAGCCCACCTTCAATGCATCGCAAGAAAAGCCTGATGCTGTGCTTGGGGCTACAGCTGCATCTGCTGGTCCAATTGCATCACTTTTATGTGCCGTGGCTACATGACGATGCGGTACAGTCAAAAATGGCCTCACGATAGCGACTCCTATCGAGCCACTGATTCTAGAACACCTTGCATCTCAAACCTCCAAGGGCAAGAAACAGACTGTAGCACCATCGCTTGATGCGGCTCATTGGACACTCGTTTTGACCAGCCAACGGGAATCTCGAAGCTTGCAGCTTGCCCAGCCCAATGACACAAAATGAGGCTTGCAACTAGAATGCAGTGCTGACAGGAGATAAATACCCCGCTCTTCATCATGCTTCAAGTGCAAGAAAGGAGCCGATATCCTGTTGGCACCGTCCTCTCTCAGTCCTCCCTTTGCTTTCGTGACCATCTCAGTAGCTGGCATTCTGCACAAGATGGCTGCCTCTTTCGTTGACTTGGCTGGCATCGCCAAATTGGGTGTACAGCTTGCTACGAAGCTCGCAATCTATCAACTCGGCACCTCTGGATCAGATAGCGATATCCACAGTCTCAGTGACGATGTCCTTGCTACAGCGGCAGCACTAAGCCAGCTGCGGGAATTTCTCGCCGCTGATGCACTTGAGGTATCACCCGTCTACCGGTACGATGGTCGGGAAGCCATCGAAGATCTTGCAACGAGATGTGGAAAGGTGTATACCACCATTATCCGCAGCGTTTATAGAGCAAGTCTTGCTGTCAAAGTCGTCAAAGATGTGGACTTTGAGTCCCTTAGCACGGAGGACCTGAAGGCATCCAGGCTGCATGCAATCAGCGACAACATGGACTGGGATATGGTCGAGGAAGCCATTGAGACGAGTGAGGTCCAACTGCGCTGGCTCAAAGCAAGTCTGCTCCTCCACATTCAAGTAGCTGGTATTGCTGGCCTTCAGATCAAGTAAGTGCACCTTATGCCGTGACGATGAACGATTTAGCTAACCACTCCTCAGACCGAGATATCCTGGAAGTTTTGACGAGGAATTGGCCTCAAGGAGTCTGGCAATGCGTTTGTTGACATGCAAGGGCAAAGCCGCCAAGGAACTCGTCGAGATTGCTGAGAGAAAGGAACGTCTGGCGCTTGCAGACAAGCCTGACACTGAGAGCGTTTACGAATCTTCAGCAGCATCATCAGTCAGCGGCAGCGGCGTTGAAGATGACGCAGAATCCTGGAAGTCTGGCGAGACAGCTAATGACTCTAGGGCGCCATCCCTTTGTGGTGATAAGACGGAGGAGAATGCCAAGGTCACGCCCGTCGTTGAGATTGATATATCTCCTCCTCCGCCACCGCCGATGGCTGCCCCGACAAGCTTCTGGCACCAGCCGTGGGACGGGGGCCCTGACGCAGGCCCGGTTGAAATCAAGCTCTTGTCACCGAAGCGTCGATTCCCAGCCAAGGTCTTCAAGTCTGTTGGCAAATGGTTCAAGGGTATTTTCAGCCGCAACACCATGCCACCCATCATCGACCTAGATCTCGAGGCGACGGTCCTGAGAAATGGACCATTCCCAGAGTCCTTCTTGGCATTGGAGCCCAAGATGCTCCGTCTCGAGCTGAAGCGCATCCTGAAGCAAAGCTCCAAGACCCCTGGCGACGCGTTCCTGATCCAGGACGACCAACTTCGTTCTGCCGTTCAGGGTGCTCTCTTCCGTGCCCAGAGAAAGGATGGCCGCACCAGGCAGCTTATCACTGTAGATGTCACCACCCGACCAGATGTCGCGGTTGTGTACATGTCGGTCGATCCGGCGGCAGAACCCGTTCACATGACTGATGTTCTGGGTCGAAAGTACGATATTCCATTTGAGCAGTGCCGCACCGTTCAAGTAAGATCCCCCCCCTTTTAGTACTCCATAAATCTTCAACTAACCGGCGTCTACAGGGTGCGCGTGTATCAATCCACCAGCGCTTCAAAGACGTCAACAGGCTCTGGAACCTCGTGAGAGACGGAGCATATGAGATCGTCGACGAGAACGACACTGTCATCACGCCAGAGGCATGGCAAACAACCATCAAGCCCGGCGCCGTTCTCCACATGCGCATCTCGGCCTTCAACGACGGCATGAACGGAGGCGTCTTCGTACCACCCGGCGCGCCAGACCCGCTCACGTGGGCCGAGCCTTACACGCCGCCGCCCATGCCACCAGGCTGCTGGAGGGGACCCCCCATGCCTCGGGGGATGCGCGCGCCGGGATTCTGCCGTCCTGGAGGCCCGGGGCCGAAGGGATGCATGCCTCCTCCGCCACCGCCTACTATTCCGCGTGTTATGCCGCACGTGATCACAGTTGAGCCTAGAGAGCGTGCGGAGCTTGGCTTCGAGCCCGACTTTGGACCGAACCTGACGCGAGAGGAAGACTTGGGCGAGGGGCGGAAAGACCTCGGTCGGTGGGTTGCTTTGTGGACTAATGCTACGGACACGGATTTCACCTCTGACTCGGGCGGTATCCCGTCTTATGATGATGCTTCATCCATTATGTCTGGGTCGTCCTCGTCCTCGGATGAGATTGTGGATGATTGAATCATCTTAACGTTTGTTCCTCCTCATTAGCAACGTGGCTCTGAGGTTTTAGCCTTTCACCTTGCTGATCTGTTGGGTGTCACTCTTTTCGCCCTCAGTACCTATACGTTTATGATGTTGTCACGATTATGAGTAGGCAGGTTGGACTTGGGCTTCAACGCCTCCGTTCCTCAATTGCGTTTCGTTCGAATATGTCAATGTTGTATCCGTATGGCCAGATATCGTTATTTAATTTCTCTAATACATGACAAGTCATACTTTGTTTATGCCACTTCGAAATACTTCTCAGAGAACTCGAGCGTTGAAGCGACTCAAGGAAGCTCTGTGATACGGATCACCTCCTCTTGGGGCCCTGCCTTCATGCACGCAGAACACAAACTCAAGAAGCTGTAGTGTGGCTATGTGGCAAGGCGTTTTTCAAGCTAAAGCAAGGGTCTCACTGGTTGTCTTCCACCCCATGCAGGTTGATGTGTCGCACTTGCACCCACGTCAGCATGTCTTCCAACGGTGGTTCGCCAGAAAGCCACAGCAGGCAAACGCTCACAGGTTGAGCAGCCGCAGCAGGGCTGACTGGCTTGATTGGTTCTTGATCCTTCCTTCGCACAGTCAAATCATTATGTTCCAGATTTCCTCCCAAGGCCCTCGAAGCATCTGAAGTTCTTCCTCTACCACCCAGATTCAACACACCGGCAACGCATACGGCTTATTCTCACCTTCGTCACCCATGGCGGATCCCTTGTCGACAGCAGGCAGTGTTGTTGGGATCATTTCCCTCGGGATTCAGGTCGTGCAGTCAATCTACCAGTACTACAGTGCCGCGAAAGACCAGCACTCCGACATTGCTCGCACCCTGCGGAAACTCGAAGATCTACAATCCTTGCTCGAAAGATTGAACACCCATCTCAGCGATCGAAAATTTCGATCCAGTGAGGCGGCTTTGCTTCAAAACATTGAGTCCACGATCCAACACTGCGAGGAGTCCATCGACGAGTTGGAACAAGAAGCGAGGAAGTTTGAGAAGAAACCGACCGACGGTGCTCGAGCTGCAATTAAAGGTGTCGTTCGTCGCTTGGCATACCCGTTTAGGGAGAGCACTCTCCTGAAGCTGCACGAAGACATTGACTATCTCATCAGTCAACTGTCTCTAGCCTTATCGCTACTGCAGCAGCAGACCATCGATCTCGTACAAGATGAAATCGAGAATACCAATGCCATACTCAACTTAATCCGAACCTCACAAGTCTCCTCCGAGATCCGAACTTGGCTCAATGCTCCTGACGCGACCTTCAACTTTACTGAAGCATGTTCGAAGAAACACCCAGGAACTGGTGCTTGGTTCGTCAACGGGCCTGAATTCACTCGCTGGTTGGAGGGGTCAAACTCGTTTCTTTGGCTGAAGGGCTTTGCCGGCTGCGGAAAGACTGTTCTGAGTTCGACGGTCATACAGCACACCCTCCGTCACCGTAGATCAAACCCCTCCATCGGGCTCTGTTTCTTCTTCTTTTCATTTAATGATGAATCCAAACAGGATGCATCAGCTATGCTCCGAGCGCTCATTTTGCAGCTATCTGACCAACTTGACTATGTTCCATGCGCACTGCAAAGAATACACGATTTGAGGAAGAAACACAACATTCCACCGTCCACGGCAGATCTACTTCAATGTTTCCGTCAGGTCTTACGGCTTTTCCAAAACGTCTACGTTGTTTTGGATGCACTAGACGAGAGCCCTCGGGAAACTAGTCGATTCGGTCTCTTGGAAACATTGAAAGAGATTCGGGATTGGTCAGAGCTGGGAGTACATCTTTTGGTGACCAGCCGAGATGAAGTAGATATTCGCGAAGGAATAGATATCGAAGATCAAGCGACCATCTTGATGAAGCACCAAGGGATAGATGATGATATTGCGAGCTATGTCTCGCAATTTCTCCGACAGCGTCTTAAGCGTTTGAACGAGCACCATTCCCTGATTGAAAAGGTCTTGACCGAGAAGGCACATGGCGTGTGAGTAGACGCATCTCAATCTGAGACTATTAATACTGACGACTGTAAGTTTTCGTTGGGTTGAATGTCAGTTCAAAGCACTCGCGACGTGTCCAAGGAGCAAGCAGGCTCTCGATCGACGACTTCAATCATTACCTCCAACGTTGGATGAGACCTACAAAAGAATGCTGGAGAATGTTCCCGACAAAGACTACGCCAAGCAGATGCTCACGATTCTCTGTTGCGCATCAAAACCATTGACTGTGCAGGAGCTAATCAACGCTTTGGCAATCGAAATCGGTGCCACGTCCTTCTTGAACCCAGATCGGCAATTGCCAGATGCAGACTCTCTTCTCGAAATCTGCCCGGGTTTCACAGAAGTAGCCATAGAACCTTACACGAGACTGGCTGTCATTCGAATTGCCCACTTCTCTGTACAGGAATATCTCGAGTCTGATCGAATTCTCCTACCGCAAGGATATGCTTCTTTCAGTATACACGAGCGCTGTGGAAATCTGCTGATGGCGTCAATGTGTCTCACTTTGCTGCTAGAATCTGAATTACAGATGTTCGGACGTGTAGAGACTGTGGAAAAGTATCCTTTTGCGGAATATGCTGCCAAGGAGTGGGTGAACCACTGGAGGAAGGGCATTGGGATTTGCGCCGCATTATACGATAACCACAGCCACTGCAACCTTGAAGTATCCCACGATAGTCTCGCTCTACGGCTTCAAGATCAGATGCTACTACTTTTCAGAGACAAGAAAGGGGCAATGAAGAATTGGTATAAACTATGGGACCTCGATTCTCACGGGGCTGGAGAAGGCGATGAGATGCCACCTCCACTTTACTATGCATCCCTTGTCGGTGCTCTATTTCTGGTAGAGAACCTCCTCGAAGACTTGGAAAGACAACGTCACCTTCAAGATTCAACATGTACATGTAGTCATCCTTGGGAGGAGAGAAGCGGTCGCTGTGGTGAACCCATACAAGCAGCGATAGCTTTGGGTCATCGAAATGTGGTGGAATTCTTCCTTGATAAAGGAGCAGACCCCAACATAATGGTGGAGCAAACACGTACTACATATGGCACACCTCTAATGACAGCTTCAGCTCATGGCCAGACAGAAGTCATCAAGTTACTGCTCGAGCGCGGCGCGGAGGTCAACGCAGTTTGGTGCATGCCACCCCTTGATCGCGGACGACGGCATTCTGACTTTACTAATGAATTTCCAACTGCATTAGTAGCGGCATCATACAGGAATAAAAATGAAGCTATCAGATTACTGCTGAAACATGGGGCGGTTGATGATCCCTCCGGCTGTTCCATCTTGAACAGGTCTGCTTTGATGGCAGCGGGAGGCGAAGCTACTAGCATCCTTCTGAAAGCTTTTGACGGCACCAAGGTCACTACAAGTCCTGAGATGTTCGAGCTTTATATGGAAACAGCGGTAGAATTTGGGAATATAGACGCTGCCCAGAAGTACTTGGACGAATGGATCTTGTGCGGAAGACCTGGCTTTTCTCCCGGGAAATCACTTAAAGCAGCGTCAGCCGGTGGACATCACAGCATCGTTCAGCAACTCCTCTGTTCGGGAGCTGAGATGGCCGGCTCTGCTCGAGTCCGCCAGATATTATTGCTCAGAGACACGATAGGACCGGCGCTCCAAGAGGCATCCGGACATGGACACCTTGAAGTCGTCGAACTTCTCCTAGAATTTGGAACCGATAAAGGAATTCCCTTATGTGGCATAGACTTGAGGTATGCACTGCAGAGAGCAGCAGCCGAAGGACACGAAGAGATAGTGCAGCTTCTTCTTAACAACGGCGCCACTCCCAACTCTTCGGACGAGACTCACATGCCAGCACTCTATGCAGCATCACTGTTGGGTAGTGAGGAGATTGTTCAGCTTCTTCTGGACGCAGGGGCGGATATCCACGCTCGGTTTCAGGGGGGAATGTTCGAATCTGTATTAGCTGCAGCGTGCAACAGCGGCAAAATCGGAGTGGTGGAGATGTTGATGGCTCGAAGCGCGTCCTGCCTGACAGGAAGCGTCGTGGCTACAACAATACGGGCTGACACGGAGGGCTCTGCGGATGATCATTGGGATCTTTGGGACCAAATACTTTCTCACTTCATCAGGACTGGAGTTCGGAAGTCGCTCTCGCTTATAAGGAAAGGAAATTCCAAGAAACTGGAAACCTGGCTTCGAACAGAAATTTCGGACTTCGAACTAAAGGCCCTGGATCCTCTCTCCGCAGCGTCATTCGGAGGCCATGTGGATATTGTTCGGAAATTCCTCAAATGTTTGAATGAGAAAAGTGTCGAGAACCGAGTTACAAGACTACGAACAGCACTTTCAGCGGCGGCAGCAGGCAGCCACCTTGAAGTTGTCAAGTTAATTCTCGACTTTGCTCGTACAATACCCTTGCGAGAACTCGATCTGGAGAAAGCAAGGTATTTGGCATCACTGATGAAGAAACCTTATCCTGTGGACGGTCCTCACATGATGGAAGACCATGGCATTGTACAGGTCTTGCAAGAAAAAATCGAGAGCTCACTCCAAGATGACATTCTTGAATTGACTCAGCTCTTCGAACAAGACGGCGATTGCTGAACACATCGAAACCTTCGGAAGTTGTTGTATGGGAACCATTGAGTGGTTGTGTTATGGTGAATGACTGGTGAGGTGAAGAGGATCGGGTAGAGAATCTACGTATGCCCTATCTATTTCGTGTCTCTGCTCCGACCGTGTTGTACAGAATTTTCAAAGTCATCAGGCGGACGTAATACCAGTGACGTTTGTACTGTAGCCCGAGGAAGAACGTTTAGGAATTGCCCAGCAAAAAGGTCGACGGGTCTAGAGGAGAAACTTGAATAATTAAGCTGGAACCAGCTGCTTCCGAGTACCATCACCACAGTCCGCATACCCCTCCTTCATTTCTTGAAAACGGTCTCCTCCAACCTTCGCCCATCATCAAGAACCACAGTCTCAGACCCAACCATGACAAACAAAACCCTCGTAAACCCATCCGAAGCATTAACCCACTCGTGATTCACCCCTCCCTGCACAATAACCTCCCCCGCCCTAACAACCTTCTCTTCCCCGCCATCCAGCCTAAGCACAATCTCCCCAGCCAGCACACACGCATAGTCAACACTGAGAGTCCGGTGCATAGGCGCCTTATACCGTGGTGGGAAATCGGTGAGGCAGAAGTACGTGCCCGCCGCTGGTGCGCGCGGTAGGGATGCTGACAGGGTTTGCGGAGGGGTGTTTGGTAAGTTGGAGGCGGGCAGGCTGGGAGTTGTGTGGAAGGATGTAAAGCTGCTTGCTTTGGGCCCGAAGGGATGGAATGGTGGGAGGACGGCGTCGGATGTGAAGATTGAGGTGCCTTCTTTGGTGTGGCCTGTTGTTATGAGGCGGACTGGGGGGAGAGGGGTTGCTTGTGGTGAGGTGTTAGGGGTTGTTTGGTCGGACATCTTGTTGTGAATCTGGCGATGACTGATGATAATGCTTGAGGGTCTTCTTGAGTGAGGGTCGGATGTTGCGTGGGAGAAGTGTGTGGTGATGATGTACGGATGTCGTTGATTGTTGTTCGGGACCCAGTCTTGGCGGGACCAGAACTTCTTATATCCTCAACTCAATCAATCATCAAACTTATTAAATATCCATACAATCAGTTATCTTCCATCTTCTTCCTCGCATTCATAAACATGCCCCGCTCATGAGATGCGACGCCATCGCGTTAGCGGCGGATAACGGCCCAGGAAACATAAGCGCTAGCGAATAAGGCAGGAAATCAAGCTTCGATCAACGCCTGCAGAGACACCGACCAAGCCAATTACAGCAGTCAAGCTAACTACTTGTGGCATCTTGCTTTGAAGCCTTGTGCAATTGATGGTAGCATTGACAGGAAGCGCGCGGCTTCTCGGGACGCGAGGTTCAGCGCGAGACCCTTGAGCTTGGTGTTTGGTGGTGATCGTGGGGGAATTGCTTGGGTAAGCGGGCGTATGCTTACATATGGATGTCGGCGTCTCATAAGATGGAATTGGTTATCACGTGAAAAATCGCGACTCGGCTTCGAGTGGTGTCTTATCGCCGTTGCGGTGCATGCATGAACACACGCCTTGCGGGGATTCGGAGCGTTTCAATGCGAATTGGTGATATCAGGCACAAGTCACGATGTCGGAAAACGAGGGTACCGTCCCGGAAGAAGTCCCAATTTGGAGAACAGCTCTGCAGACGTCCATATGCTTCTTGTAGAAGGGACTACAGCTCTCGCAGGGTCACCCATCTGATTAGCAGACCGCAGACATATCTTAGCCGCGGACGTCCACTGGTAGCGCGGCAGGCTTTGCCGCCCTAAGAAATCGCGCATGAGGACTCTTCGATCTGGGTGTATCTGCTCTGTACTATGCCGTGGTGTTCTAGACATCTTGAACACGAGCAGTCGAGGACATGCAGTATCTCTAAACATCGTCGCAAAGGCTATTCATGAAGTTCTTTGACGACATGCGCAAGTGTTCTAAGCTGTGCTACCACCGCACTGCATACCTCCTCTCGGATATAAGCGCGTGTCTGGAACGACGATTTCACACGAGAGCAAGCAGAACAAATGCTGTCAATCGAAGCCTAGAAGCCCATGAGGACTCATTGTTCAACAGACCAACTTTCTTGTGCAACTCCGAGAACCTCACGGGCAGTCTCGGCAGAGATGGACATCGGCCTGCCAATGTTTTCTATCGCCAAGCAGCCGGTCCCCAGTGTTCAAAGGAACCTTAACCGGCAATCAAGTCAATGCCCGTAGCTTCGCGTGGTACAGACCCTGTTCACGAGACACGCCTGTTCGCGAAGAACATAGCATGGCATTGGAGATGGGAAAGCAAGATGCCAGGATCGTCAACGGACCAGAGTCTGGACGATCATCAATTGTGAATAGAAGCCTTGTTCATTCTCCGTGCATCACGATCATCTCCGAAGAAGCTGTTCCGACAGCTAGAGATGATCACCTACCTCATATCTTAACCACAGTCACCATCATGCGCGCTCTCGTGAATGATTCACTACCTCGAGACCGCCCTCTCCAGCAACACTATAAAACAAAACATCTCCACCGCGAAATCAACAAACATCCTTCTTCTACATCATCAACACATCAAACACACTCAGACATCAATCAATCAACCAAACCAAACACTCAAAACACTCAAGCAACCTACCAACTTACCACTTTCTCAAACATCAACCAGCAATCTTCTGCAAAGAACCATACATCAAACCACAACGATTACCCAAACAACCGACACCATCAACCAAACCGACGCCATGGCTCCCACTTGGCCCGTCACTCGCCCCAAGCCTCCTCACCCCCCTCCCGACCCGGCTCCCAAGCCCCTTCCTCCCAGCAAGTAAGCCAAGGACGATACAAGGAAGCATGACTTGGTCGTGGAATGGTGGCAGGATGACCAAAATCACACCTGTAGGATGAAGATGTTCTCTTCTCCATTCGCAGTCACACCTGAACGGTGAAGATACTCTTTAGTAGCTAGCTACCCAGTACCTTAGTCAATAAAACTCAGTCAAAACAAGAAATTTGCCCCTGATCTATCAGTATCTGGAAATATGTCTATAATGCCCTGTGAATTCGCAAATGCAACGATGACTGCCTTGACATAAGTCTTCATTCTTAAATACGACGAGGGAAGGCGGCGCATCGAAGTCGTTGAATCAACCTTACGAGGATACCTAAAATGGAAGGTAGTACCGGCCCCGGAGAAAGCGGGTCCGATACGCACCGAGCCGGATTGTCGGCACAGCTGCCGGATCGGATGATTGCGAACTCAAAATTCGGGATCGGACGACGGCGGACCGAAGACACTGTCATCTTACCCAAAATCTCTGCATCTCTGCGAGATAATTACCGATATGTTCATACGACAATCTATACGAGAGCCAACCTAGTGCGAGAAGCACGCCTGGATCACAAGCAAGGATGATCCATAGCAGCATCGCGGACGTGAACCGAGGATACCTTGGACTATAGACATAGAGTTGGTGCCACGAACTGACACTTTCCATAGTTATGTGACGGCGGCCTCGGCGTGCCGACGGTTCGAGCCTAAAGCTTAGCGGGTCTCTCGGGAACACGTTTGAAAGTTTTGTCTTAGACTCGCCAACGGGCGACTCTGCAACCTTGAGTGCCGATGGACAGGGCTTTGCCGGACGAGAAACCAAATCTTCCGGATGTTTCTTTGTGAAGGAATCGTTGAAACCGAGAGCGACGCTAGCCTGAAGGAAACAACTCCAGGTTGCTTTTCCCCCTCGGCGTCATGCCACCAAAACGGTGGTGCGGCTCAGCTTCCAGAGGGTGCCTCACCGTCGTGGTTCCCACCTCACCTGAAGCATTGGTGCGCGCAGTAGTGGTTTTTTGGGTAGCAGAGCCTGTCAATCATAGCAGGGCCAATAAGCGCTGGGATGATGGCGTTTGGGTTGCATCCCGGAAGTGTAGCCCTACGAGCTTCCAGACTGGCAGCGCTGGAGCCCGAATGACATATGCCCGCGCTAGGCCCAGGAGAGATTCGAGTCCAGCTTTGAAGGTAACACCTCGCGAATAAAATGCCGGGGCTGTTTTGCCAGTCGCCGGCAAAGCTCGTATTGTGGTCCGCGGATTAGGCAACTCCATAACAACGAGGACCAATGTTCAGCCCACAGAGAGGCAACAAAGCCAAGATTGCGCACAGCGTACGAGATCGTGGGGAAAAACTGGATCTGGTACACCCTCAGGATTCAGCGATGGAGCTGGCGGCGTTCACTCAGCTTGGGAAGGCTTGCGGGACAGCTCAAAATGCGCCGTGTCTCTTTTGGCGGGCCAATCCACGGATTTTTAGGTACCTTGGCTTGAGCCGGTGGGCGTACAAAGAGCACAGGAACTTATGGAAGTGTGTGGACGTGGAGTCGAACCGCATATAGCCGTATCAACAACGATACGAAGTGGGTTGGGCTTGAGAAGGCGGCACACCTATGGGAAAGGAGAAAATGTTCGGCGATATTTGTGGCAGTAAGATTTGCAAGGACGGGCAGAAGGGATAAATCTTGCAACCATCATAGAACACCGGACGAACGCCTCTTCGTAAACAGATATGGACAGTTGGAAGCGAGGGGGGTCAGAGTAGTCTTCAAAACGCGCCGTCAACGAGACCAAACATGCCATACCCACATGTTGGATCTGAAAGGGCAATGATGTGACGTGAACGATGGCTCGGACTTCACCTCGGAAGTCCTAAGGGGTACCGGCAATTGGTGGACCTGATGAAAGTAAAGATTGCAGAACGGGTAGGTCGGCTGGCAGGCTGAGGTGAGAGCGAGAAAAAAGTCGTTCGGCGCCAAAAGGCAAAAGGGCAGCTACAAACGGCAGCTTTGCCAGAAAGGAGATGGGCGATCGGCACGGCCGTGATGTGGGCGGGTTGAAAAAACGGCGCGGAATTGTGGCTGTCAGCATATCAGTCAAGCCGTGGGCTGTATGTACTATGTAGGCCGTCATGCTCCGTTGGAGCATATCTGTGGTCTGTGAGATTCGGCCGAGCTTCGCAGGTAAAAACTGGGGGTGAATTCGATCTATTGAAGTGTGCGTTATGCGCTGTCAGCGGAAGAGAGTGCGAGGAGTGCGAGGCCTAGATAGACGGTAGAATGTCTCGTGTTGCTAACGGTCGTGACCCTGAGACATGCATATGCCTTGCCAACGTCGATGAGAGAAGCGAAAGAAGAGCGGTGGGTTGATTGAGGGGAATCGAGGCGACATGAGGACTACTGCAAGCAGCAGCAGTCATTAGCCAGGGGATGGAGAGGCGATGGCATGATGTTGACGGGCCTCGTCGGATTTGGTGCGTCGTGTGATTGATGCTGTATAATCGCTGGTGTTGTAAAGTTGGAGGAGGTGTCGCCCGGCAGGCAGAAGCCACGCCCATGGCGCTGTCAAGGCACGCCACACGCCTTCGGGCGCCCCAGGAGGGAATCTGCAAGAAGCTTGCGGGAGAGGAAAATTCCGGGTAGGTCGAATGGCGGCAGCGAAAGAGAGGGCGATGAGAGCCTTGAAGTTTCCTGCTTTCTTGCTCGAGCCAGCGCCCGACTCTCTAGCGGTGAGACCCACCTGGCTGACAATGTGAGCAGAGCGTATGAGCGCAAGGTAAGGTGCCTTCCAGGAGAACAATAATAAGCGTGAGATGTTGAGTGTGAGTTGTCTGTGGCGCACGGCAGGCGCTAAGCAATTCCTGTATTTTCAACCCGGGGATGGAGGAGGAGTTGGTGGAGAAGGAGCAGCGGAAAGTTGTGGAAGCCACACTTTACCTCTAAAAATTGTCCGTGGAAGGCGCATGCACAGTACGGATACCCCAATGTGGAAACTGCCGTCACCTGACAAGTGCGGGCAGTAACACAGTAAGATACAACAAGTGGGACTGTACATGCAGGCGCTGCAGGACCGCAGGGCAGGCAGGTAAGCTCCTCCCTGGCTCCTTCATGTAAGATTTCCCCGACCGCAGCATCGTATGCCTATCCCGATGCCGCTTCCCCCGTCTCTCTTACACCGTGCCACCCTCAACAACCCAATCCCGACCTCGTAGCACGGCTATCTGTCGACCTGGCTTACCTCTTTCCATCACATCTCTCTGTTCTCATTCGCCAACTGACGATACCACATCCTGCAGCTCATCATCCATCTTCCATGTCCTTGGAATTCTCCCAGACCGTCTCCAAGGTAATCCCGGCCGAGATAATGCTGACTCTGACTCCTTATCCTCCCAGAGTTCCATCAGACCATCGCCTGGCCCGGCTCTCGTTCATCTAGAGTGTCCACTTGAGACTTTGCTGCACGCCATCTCAAGTCCCCAACAACCTCGTGGGTCCCTTGAGCTTCTTCCCCTCCTCATCTTTCTGCGCCGGCTGACCCTAAAAATAGCCCCCAACTACCATGCGGCCGGGGCAATACTCTAAGCAAGCCGGTGACTCTTGCTATGGAGAAAGTATACTACGAGTGTACGGCACATTTCGATACGAGCCGCCCGATGATGTTGTTGAGCCCATGACCAAGATAGGCCCGACCAGCTCCGGTTATCCTGCACATGCTCTGTGTACTACCTTATTCCATGAATGATTCGCCCACCAACCGCGCAGCTTAGTCAACCGACGGTGCCGCGCTCTCTTGTTACCTCATTAGTCCCTAACCTTCGTCTTGGCGAATCAGATGCTCCGTCTCCGTACTGGCTCGGTCTGATCGACCCTGGAGACAGCTCGCCGGTGAACGCAACCCAAGAAACGCTTTTTTTGCTTTTTGCACCGTTCTGCATTCGTATCCGCGAAACTTCCACGTACCCCGACCGACCCGACTGTCTCTGGCGGATGCCCGGCCAGACGAGCCTCACCGCCGACTCCAAGACTGGTCTACAGTAGCATCCTAGCAAGAAGCCAGGTCCTTGTCGTGTGCGTCGATCTGCCTCCTCGCTTAGATACGCTGGCAACTGAGCCATGCCCTAGAATCTCGACAACTCAATGGGTCCCTGGAGCGCCGGAATACCTCCCGTGCCAAGCAGTGGAGTGCCCGAACCGTACGAGCCTTCCAGCTGAGCTCAGACGGTCCATCGTGACTGTTGTCGTTCCATCTGGATATACTACGATCTGGTCCAACTTTCAGGCCTCTCGCGGTTGTGCTCCAGTCAGGTCGCACGTTTCCTGGGTGCGGTCAGACCTCTGCCTGCTAGCCCGGATACATACCATCCATATCACATCAGAACCTTCAATGTGTCATTGCAAGCTGGCAGTTGATAGTGGAAATTGTGCTGACATGTTGCATGTCAAAATACCAAATCAAGCGCCCTACGATGCACTGCAAACCTATCGGCACACGTCTGGACCATCCGCGAGTACCGAACCATGACATATAGCTGTCCTCCAAGTGGCCCGTCAGCCTCATCCTTCACCTATTCTCAGCCTGTGTCACACGAGCCCGTCGTAGCCGTCGGTGCAGCTCATAGGTAGACATAGGGCAAGAAATTAGCACTTCCAAGGCAGATCTTGGGTCCAATTTGGGGATCTGACATGATCCGCACCACCCAACCAGCTTTGTCGCATTCCGTCTGCCTGGCTACTGCCACCCATGACAAGCCGGAGCTCAGCCTCATCCCAGACTTGTCCCTGCTTGGCTTTTTCCATCCTTTCTTAGTACGCATCTTCTCTGCCCCGTATCGGTATCGCTAGCTCGACCCGAACGACCTGAAGCATGTTCCATCTACCTCCACATGGCACAACAAACATACCTTCTTTCTCCACAACGCACGATCGTATCCACCATGAAGGGGACTTGGCTTATTGTTCCCTCCATGTCAGAATGAGGCATGGTAACTGCCCAAGGGGCAGGGGTAGGATGCACCTCACTTCTACTCACACCTCACCTTCTTACTCGCATCAAGATATGCCTGGAAAGCTGCCGGTCTGTGTAGACGCCACCCCGAGGCCTTGGACATGCAAGTGCACCGAGACTATTGATGTCGACCTCCCGAAAGAGGCTAAGGCCTTGAAGGGCTGCTCCAGGCAAGACTTCACATTGATACACAAGTTGTATATAATTCCAACTCTCCCTTCGGATATCTCGACGAAAGCACACAACACCAAGTCAGTCGCTCATCTCCTACCAGTCTTGTGCTTTCACGTTCATCATGCTTTCCACCTTCATCAGCTCCAGCCTTGGGGCTTTCCTCCTTGCTTCCCTCGCCAATGCCAACCCCATTCGTTCGGTTGAGCAAAGGCAGACAGGCTGCGGTACCAACGGTATCGGTAACCGAGAATGCTGGAACGGAGACTTCAACATTGATTCCGATTTCGAGATCTTGACACCGCCCCAGGGAAAGTTGAGAACCGTGAGTATCTTCTCTGCTTGATATTGAACCTGTTCTGACGACTTGAGTAGTTTGACTTCACCCTAAGCAACTTGACCGATGTCGCGCCAGATGGCGTTCACAAGCCGGCCATGTTGATCAACAACCAGTTCCCGGGTCCCACGATCGAGGCGGACTGGGGTGACACCATTCAGATCAACGTCCACAACCAACTCCAGACCAACGGTACCTCCTTCCACTGGCATGGCATGCATCTGCGCGGCCACAATGACCAAGATGGCGCCAACGGTGTTACGGAATGCCCTATCCCCCCTGGACAAAGCAAGACATACTCCTTCCAGTTGACTCAGTACGGTACATCATGGTATGTTAGCTTCTTTGTTGTTGCAGACTTGGACCCACCGACTAATGCGTCTGCTTCAGGTATCACAGCCACTTTTCCGCCCAGTACGGCAACGGCGTTGCAGGCGCCATCCAGATCAACGGTCCGGCGTCCGCTGACTACGATATTGACCTCGGTCCATTTGTTATCAGCGACTGGTACTACGGAACTGCAGATAACCTCTTGCGCCAAGCCGAGCTTGTGCCAGCCCGTCCCCCGCCTAGTGACAACATTCTCTTCAACGGCAAAAACATCAACCCACTTGGCGCTGGCGGTCAATACCAGAAGACGAGGCTGACCCCGGGCAAGAAGCACCGTCTCAGGCTCATTAACACCTCTGTTGACAACACTTTCACCGTCTCCCTGGTAGGCCACAGCTTCACCGTCATTGCTACCGATCTCGTTCCCGTGAAGCCAGTCAGCAAGGACAGCCTCTTCATGACTGTCGGCCAGCGCTACGATGTAATCATTGAAGCAAACAAGGAAATTGAGAACTACTGGTTCAACGCGACTGTTGGTGGCGGCGGTCTTTGCGGCGAGACGAAGAACCCTCACCCCGCTTCAATCTTCTTCTACGATGGATCTCCGGATAGACTGCCCGTTGACCAAGGTACACCTCCCGCCAACCTGGGATGCGCTGATACCACCGGGTTTACTCCTGTGCTCTCCCGAACAGCCCCCTCAGACAAGTTTGATGCGAGCAAGACACTGGACATTGCTTTGGACACGCCGACTATCAACGGCGCAGCGGTCTATCGCTGGAAGGTCAATGGGAACGACATTGACGTTCAGTGGGACAAGCCTACTTTGGAGTACGTTGCTGAGGGCAACAACTCCTGGCCGGAACGTGCCAACATCATTGAGATCCCCGAGGCCAACGATTGGACTTGGTGGGTGATTGAGAACACTGGCGCTCTGCCGCATCCCATCCATCTCCACGGTCACGACTTCTTGCTCCTCGGTACTGGCAGCGGCACATTCAGCGGCTCAGAGGGCCTCAACTTTGAGAACCCCACCCGCAGAGACGTTGCACAACTCCCCGGCTCTGGATGGATGGTGATCGCATTCAAGACAGACAACCCGGGCGCCTGGCTGATGCATTGCCACATTGCCTGGCATGTGAGCATGGGTCTCAGCGTTCAGTTCCTCGAGCGAAAGAGCGAAATCGCTTCAACGCTCGACCTGGCATCGATCAAACCGACCTGCGATGCTTGGAGGAAGTATGAGCCAACCGCCGTGTGGCCCAAGCATGATTCTGGATTGTAAGAAGAACGCCGCCTTGGGCTGGCTGAGAACACAAACAGCATATGTGGCGTCCACTTACTGAGAGGACCAACTGCGGTGTGGTGGGCAGTCAACCAACACGAGAGCACCAAGCCAGCTTGGTGCCTCAGCCTTCAACGTCATCCTGCTTTTATTGGCCTTTTTTCGGCTATGACTCGATTTCCGGGCAGTCACCCAACCCTCCATGATTGCCAGGGTTTGGTGCGGCGCGGAATCCGGGCCTCTCCGGTCCTGTCATGGGTCACCGGCGCGCATGACAGGTACACCACCTCTTCGCAGCGGACTTCCGGGCCTCACAAGCATTTAGCGCGCACGCGCACTAATTAATGATCGACTTACGCAGCAAGGATATGGGAGGAGAACATTTACTTTTAGCAGGCGCAGGCATTTCATTGGTGTTTTCCTTATGCATGGATTGGAGTTGTCCGGTTGCTGATACCTATTTTGTCCGCTCCGCTTCATCGATTGGTCTATTTTCATTTACATGGGTTAAAAACATGCATAGAATTGGGTGAGCAGGGTTACAACATGATTTGCTCGGACTTTTCTACAGAAACATGCCTAATTCATTTATTCTTGGGCAATGATATCCTGCCACCACCTGCCGCTATTCTGCCACTAAGTGTAGCTACGGCTGCCACACGACCGCCGGTCTCGGGTATATATATAAACTAAGCTCTATATAGTTAGCATTCGAACGGATTAAGCTAATTAGAGGCCGTTAATTAACTTATAATTAATTAAATTATTTTAATAAAAAGTATAATAATTAATAAATTAGCTTAATTAACTATTAATTATTTTATATAGCTTATAGCTTATAATTCGGTAACTTTTTCTATTTTAACTTCGTACTCTACTTTAACCTCGTACTTATTAATAAGTCTATCTATCTCGCTTTTTATTATAAAATTAATATTATAAAAATAATCCTCGTTAATTAGATTTTATAATACGTCTAACTATATAAAATTACTAATTAATTAAAATCGTAACTTTATAAGTATTAGTAACTAAAGAGCCCTTATAAAATTAATTATATTACTATTAACTATATTAATTACCTCGTTAATAATAGCCCGCTAATACCCCCGCTATATTTCTATACTAAACTTATATATATTAAAATTATATATAATCTCGAGGCCTTATTAAATAAAAGTAGCCTTACTTAGTACTAGAGGTATTATTAATAATAATAATATTAGTATAGGTATTATTTTTATATATTTAGTAGCTTCCTTATACTTAAATATAGAGGGCTCTTATTTAAAAGAGGTACTTAAATTAATTACTAACTTTTTTAATTTAAATATTATAATACTTACTATAACTACTATAATACTTATTATAAAGCCCTATAAGTAACCCTTACCTCAGACTTATAAGGGATTGAGTAGGGGGGTAAAAGTATTATTATTAATAATAAGCTCTAAGCGTTACTAAAACTAATATAAGTAAATCTTTTTTAATAATATTAAAGTACCGTTTTTAATATATTACTAGAGGACGTAATAATAAAATAGCTTATAAATAATTTAAATTAAATAGGGTACGTACTCTCTTAACAGCTTCTTATATAAACTTAAATTTAATTATTTACTTAGTATACGGAGTTCTTATAAAAAGTACTTAAAAATATTATAATATATATATATATATATACCTTTTTTTAGAATAATCCCGTAATAATACTTAATACTTTAGCTTAGTAATAAGTTTAATAAGCGCTAATTATAGCTACTTAACTTACTTAAAAAATAACTAATTTATTAAATACGGCTTTAAAGTCGCCTATATAGTAGTAGATTTATATTTTAATACTTATATATAAAGATTCGATAATTAACGTAATTAAGTAATTAAAGTACTTAATTTAGTTAACCTAAATAAATACAATTTTTTTATACTACGGCTTAAGCTAAGTATTAATAATATAATTAACTACTACTATAAGGTACTTAGTAATCTTAAATTTAAATAATTAGTTATAATATATAGTTATTAATTTATTATAGAGGAGATTACCCTAATCTATAAAGAATTATTAAAAGCGAGGGTTATATATAACTATACTAATCTCGTCCTTTGTAACTAGGCCGAAGTAGCACTAAGTCTTAGCTAGTACGTTAAGGTTAACGTATTAATAACAAAGTACGTATAATACTACTTTAAATTAAGTATTATTATTAAGGGTATTAAGTAAAGTAATCTTATAATTTATATACATAACTTATAAAAAGGGAATATTATAGGCTTAAAATAATACTAATAACTAGTTAATAGCCTAATAATAGTTAGCTTCTTTTTTACTAAATAAAAAGTAGCTCGTAACTTAAAAAGCATAACTATTATTTATAACTCCGTAGATATTAAATAGTAGTATATTAAATTAATTAGTTTTATATATAGAATTTATTAATAAAATATCTAAATATTATTAAAATAGGGAAATCGTAGTAATAAGTACGATAAATAAGCTCGTAATATAGCCCGCGTCGTTACGTTAAAAGTAGTACTAGTACTTTGTAAAATTATATAATTAGTTAAATAACTACTTAATAAGGGATCTACTACCTAATTTATTATAGTAATAAATAACTAATATATTAAGTATATTATAAGTAACGATACTACTATAATTACTACTTTTTAACTAGAGGCTTAAAAAGATTTAAATAAGTTAAATACCCTTATTTTATTAATTAACGATTTAGCCCTTCTTATTATATAATAACGCGTAATAGTAACGTATAAAAGTATTAATATAGCTAAATAAGTAGTTATAATAGTTATAAAAGTTATTAATAATAGAATAAAAAAGCTAATTATTATTTAAAAAACTAATAGCGATTTATTAATAGTAGTTTATAAATAAAGTTAAGGATTTATAACGCTTATTTAAGTAAGTTAACTTTATAAAGCGTTATTATTTTTAATTATAACGCGGGCTATAAATATAATAAGGAATTAATATACCGGCATCGTAAATTAATATACCGGCGTCGCTCTTATATTAGTATTACTATTTTACTTTTTAATTAATTTAAAAAAAATTTATTAATATAATTAGATTTTATTAAATACTTATAAAGTATCCTAAGCCTTTATTCTTTTACTCTCTTTATACTTAGGTTATATTATTAAGCCTCGAAATTTAACTTATAGTATTTACTTATAATAGCTTTTATAATTAAAGTTAAAAACGTTCTCTAAAACTAATTTTAAAATAATACTCTTATTAAGAGACTTCCCCCTTTATAAGAACGACTATTAATTAATTACGGCCTCTTATTATTATCTAGCTAACTATTATTATCTCCCTTTTTAAAAAGTAGTTACCCTAGTATTAACTAATTTTATAAAATTAATAATTTTAAAAAGTAGTACGACCTTATTACCGAGCTCCTAGTTAGTATATTATAAAATACGTAACTTCTTATAAATAATTACTTTAATATAAAGCTTATATTATATTTTATTTATTATTTCCCTAAAGGAATAATAAAAACCTAACGAACTACTCTCTTACGACTTTTTCTAGAGCATAACCCCTCTTCCCCTAATAAATAATCTTAGTAACCTACCTATCCTATAATAGAGTAGTTAAGTAATACTTTTTAGCTTATTAAATAAATTATTAAAACTAATTAATAATTAATAATAGTACTACTTTAATAATAAGAATATATCCGTTAATAATAATAAATATAGGGTCCCTAAGTTAACTTATTACTCTATTTACCCCTATAGCTATTTTTTATTTAAAATAAAGCGTCTTTTTAAATTATAGCCTCTTATTATACTCTAAATAACCGATCCTCCTCTCCTCTTATAACCTAAATCCTAAACTTACTAATTCTTAGTAATCTAAAATAAACTTATAATACCCTCTTTAACTAAGTTAATAACTTTATAAGAGCTAATAAATTTAGTATTATAAAACGGAATAAGTATAAAGCTCAAGGCCGAATTATTTAATATACTTTTTAATATAATTAGTTTAATAAGCCTAGGCCTATATAAAGTATTAATATTTAATAATATAAGTTTCGTAAATATAGTTATAAATAATAAGTTATTATCGAGGCTTAAAAAGAGGATAAGTAGCTATTACGTTATTATTTAAACCCTTAGTATAAATAGTATAATTATAGCCCTAGCTTTAAAGCCTTTATATACCCTTTATATTATAGGCTTACTAAGGTAATTAAGGATATTATTAAAATTATAAGCTAACGAGTTAGGATTCGGGCTCGCAATATATATACTATTATTTAAGAGTAGTTCCTAAAGTCCTTATTTACTTAGTAAGATATTTATAATACTAAGGCTTATATAAACTAAGAAAAACTAGCTAGATACTTACTAACTATAGCATTAATTAAGCTATTTAATAAGTAAAATATTTTATATATAATAAAATAAGTAAATAACGAGCTAAACCGCCTTATTAGCTTTATTTAAACCTTTTTTTATTATTTTTAAATATAAAAACGATTCCCTAAAGTAATTAACTTTAATAATATTTATAATACTAATTATTTTAAGCTCCCTCTTTTTTAAATTATTAAATAAACTTACTTTAGATTTATTTATAATACTGCGTTTAGCTTTATTAATAATAAGAGATTAAAGGGTTTCCGGTTTCTCTTAATAAGTATTTACTAACTTATAAACTAATACTTAGTCCGTTATTTTATTATTATTATTATAGATTATAATAAGTAAATAAAGGCTATACTAAATAAGCAGTTCCCGGACGTTTAATAATAACTCTATATTTACTATATTAATTTTAATATTATATTTAGGGCTAAGTAGAAGTAGGTTAAGGACTATAGCTATAGTAATAATAGTAGTAGGTTTAATAATAAGGGATATTAGTTACTAATATAAGTAATAACTATACTAAGTAATAAGGATAAGGCTTATATTAATATACTTATTAATAAGCCCCCCCCTTATACGTATTATAAGGTCCTTATAATATAGAAACTTATTATTTTTACTAAAACTAAACATACTTTTAAAAAAGCCTAGACTAAACTCTATAAAGAGTTTAATAACTAATACCTAATTTTTTAGTATTTCTACGTAATATACTTATTTTTAAAAATATAGTAGGCCCGTTATTTTATTTAAAAATACTAAAACTTTAGTATTCGTATTATTTTTAGTACTAAGTTAAGTAATAATAATATTAAGACTTATCTCTTAAATAGTCTTAGTTACTTATATCGGCTTATTAACGTTATATAGGATATAATTAGTAATTAAGAGCTACGCTTTTACTAAGCTTATATAGAGGACGAGGTACTTATAAGCTGGGAGTATATAAGTACTCGTTTTAAATACTTAAGCGAACTTTAAATAATACTTTTCTTAAAGTATTTTACTTTAATTAAGATATAAGGCCGGTTTATAAAAAAAGTAATACTATTTAATAAGAGGCTATTCTTAAACCCCCTTAGATTTTATAGTCTAAATTATACTATTTTAATTAAGCTAGGTATCCTATATTACTATAAGATCTATTTTAAAATATTAAATTTAGTTATTTTTAATAAGTAGGAGGTATACCCTTAGTAGCGTTTTTAAAAAACGTTTTTTTTTAAATTTATACTACTAGATCTTTAACCCTAAGATTATTATATTCTTTTATAATAGGCTAAAGAATATAGTATAGCTTATTCTATTATAATTAGCTTTATTTAAAAAGGGCTAGTTAGCTAGTTAAGCCCGTACTATATATAATAACTAGGGTATAAGTAATAAAAAGCGAGGCTACCTACTTAAGAATAAAAATAAATCGACGCTAACTAGGCTTATAAAAAAAATAAATTAGTTAAGTTAAAACTAAATATCGAGCTTATCTTAATAATAAATAAAGAGCTAGTTTAGCGTTTTTAATAAGGGGAGGATAATAAGGAATTATATAAGTAAATAGTTAATATAGCTTAGTATTTAAAAAAAACGGAGCTAGTAAAAAATAGTTTATAATAATAATAAATTATTATAACTACGTTAAAAGAGGTAGTTAGGTAAACGTTATTATAATTTACTTTTTATATATTTTAAGTATATAATAAGAAAAAGCCTTACTTATTTAAGATTTATAAAAGCTTATATTACTAATTAATTTAAGATTTATAAATTTTAAATAGGTAATGCGGTAGTTCTAAACGAGTACGTAAGTTATAGTAGTATTCTTATTTTTAGAAATCTTAAACTAGAGCTTAGGTTAGAGAGGATAGTAGGAATAGCTATATTAGTATAGTTACCCTTACTACTTTTATAAAGAGGTACTGTTTTTTTAAACTAATTAAAAAATAGAATAGCGATATTAGTATAAGAGCGACGCTGGTATATTAATTTGTAACGCCGGTATATTAATTCTTATATAATAATAAGTAATAATAATTAGCGCCCTAATAAAGGGTTTATATTAAATAATTCGGATTATAAAGCTAGCTTCGTAAGTAGCCTCGTTAAGTATTACTCTAACTTTAAGTAAGCTAAAAAAGTACTAGCTATAAAATAAGTAGTCGTACTCTATATAACCGTATTTATTATAATTAATAATATACTAATAAATAAAAGGATTATTAACTTCGTAATTATTCTCTTTTTATAATATATTAACGTTAAGAATAGCTTTAATTAGTAATAGCGGTAGCGGCAGCGACGGCAAGGTCAACGAAGTAGTAGTAAGTAGGTAGGTAGGTAGGTAGGTAAGTGAGTAGGTAAGTAGGTGGGTATGGGCAGCTGGGCTCCGTGGTCGGAGGCAGGGGCGGCCGCAGCCACAATTGGGGGCAGGATATCGGCAGGTGCTGGCAGGATATCATCGCCCTTATTCTTTTTTCCGTCAAATTTCTCAAGTAAAGTAATGATGTTTTCCGCTCACACACATTTTCAGCCCTATGACCTAAGGTGCATGCAATGCAGTAAGCAATATTTTCCTGCGCGGTGAGTTGGGAGCAGAGCAGAGAAGAGCAGGATCTCGGGGCGCTCTATCAGCGGAAAGTGGGAGGAGCTGTGCAGGAGTCGGCCGGAGGTAGCGGAATCCCGTTGCACACCAGCAAGCACGCGACTATTGGGACGGGACTCGAGGTGGCTAAGGTGATTAGAGTCCTGCTTAGACGCAACCCTCAAAGTCGCCAAATGCCGAGGACTGCGGTAGGGGCGGATGCTACGTCTGGTAGTGGTGTGACCTCAGCTCGCATCGCCCCCAATCTGGCGATTCCCCTAGGCTCGGGATTTCTGGACTTATGTCAGCTTCGGTCGTCGGTCTTGGTGTGTCCGGGTGTGTGGTGCCGGTGGTGTGATTTGAGTGTGCGGATGAGTGCCGCCTTGGCGCAGCTGGATGGGATTTTGACAGCGGAAGGCGACAGACAGTGTCTGGATCTCACCATGGAATGCAATGGATGGGTTACATGTGCGATGAAGAGATCTTGCCTGCTGCGGATTCCCGAGACGGGCGATGGCATGAAGACGGAGACGGAGGGGAACGGGGATGGATGCGGGCGGGGGGTCATTGCCAAGATGCTGCCAATGTTGATCTCGGAGCTTGGCGGGGTTTGGGGGGGACTAGGTTAGAGCTGTCTATCCGTACCGCCGATGGTGTGGGGGTGGTGTCGGGGATCGCTGTGGAGATCTTGCGGGCCCGGGCTCGGTGGAGTCCCGGGTCTGGAAGCTCAACGTCGTTCCTTCTTCCCTGAGACCTCTCCTTCCTCCGGTCATCTTTGGTAATTGTACACGTGACCCGACGTACCTTCCCACCTTCCTTCACCTTACCTTCCATGGCTGAAGCACCCTACCTTACACAAGGAGCCTATTCACCTCATTCTGTCACCAGCACACCCATCCGGCCACTTGGCCGGGTGGGTTAGACTCTGACGCAGAGTCGATAGTAAATGAAATACTCCAATGAAGCCGTGCTGGCCTGAGGGGCGCGCTGTTCGAATCCGAATAGGGGCGTGAATTATCGAGTAAGTTATCACCAGCCCCATCCCTTGTTCCTTTCTTTTTGCATTTTTCTCGTAATTCCACGTTAGGGATCTGCATCACCAGTTACAGAGGGCTCACATTTTTGATGGGAATCGACTTTGGAGCATGGAATTTGAGGCTGCATGGTAGATATATGTGGGAAGTATGTGAGTTGGACCTATGCTTTGCTAAGATAGTTCGTGATAAGCGGTTAACTGACTCCGTCCGTAGTGAGGTAGGTCATGCTTGGAATGAATGGTCGGACAGCACTTGATAATCCAAGCCACCTATCAGGGAAATAACTGCAAGAAACTATCTATCTCATACCGAAACTCTGCCCCCCCAGCCTCCTTCGTGGCAGAAACCGCCGCCCCTCCGATAACACTCACGACTCGAGTATCCCGGACCATATGCTCTGCCCCCAACGGGTTGTCCCCTCCCCCTACGGCACCTCCTCATAGACTATGCGCCTCTCAACGACCAGCAGCCACCTCCACGCGCGGTCCAGAGACGTTCTACGCCCCTGTCTCCTTCAAAAAGATGGTAGTCGCCCGGTTGGGGATCTAATCATCGGAAGAGGTACTCTGATAGAGGGAAGATCAAGGTAGAGGAGCTTGTGCGACGGCCTGACGAGCGTTTTTCTGTTATACGCGCGGAGATCCGAAAGCGTACAGGTTGGCGAGAGCTTCTTTGATTGCTACTTCAGTCAGAGGAGTATAGGATTTGAAGGAGAGTGGGAGCTTGGTTAGGGCGTTGATCAGGTGTGCTGCTGATACTCTTGTGCCGCCGTCGCCTTTGACTGTAATGAGATGGAATGATGCCCGTAAAATTCAAAATAACAGAACTATCAGCGATCTCTGGTGAGAACCGTCACCCCATGTTCGGTCATCTCGACGCTGACTGCGCGTTGATTCGGGAGCGCTTTCTTCCTGTAACTGCGGCTTTCGCATGCAATCTGGAGGCGCCTCGGTCTATCCATCCATAGATACTGGTTGGCCCTGAAAGCAAGTATCTACATGCGCTGCGTGGATACGACAGCAACTATACGGGAGGAGGTAACATCTCTCTTCTTGCATATGCTCGGAGATTGCGACATGCCCTGAGGAACGTAGGCGCCGGCCGCCGACTTCTCTGCATTTCATGAGATGGAGCCAGTCCCCTCGCCAGCTCGGCTCTAGGACTTCCCTGTAGCATCCGAGTTGCTTGAGGATGCGCAGGCCATTGAGAGGAGGCCGATGCTGGCACCGTACCCATTTGAGGTGCGATGGAGGGGTAGGCTTCGAGAAGGGTGTAGTCCATGTTGTTAAACATTTCAATCATGTTTGCTAGGGCGAGAGTCGCTACACTTCCGGAGAAGGTGACAATTCTGAGGCATATGGTGCGTAGTGGCGATGATGGTGGTGGTGGTAGTGGTGGAGGGGCCGCATGGGTGATCGAGGGTTCGGTGTAAGTGACGGCAACACTGCTGGGATATCGAGACATCGGCTGAAGGCAAGGATTCATTTATGGACAAACATGGAAGATTGGGAGTTTTCTTGGTCTCGTATAAGTGAGAGTTGACAACGTATTCGCTACGGTTAAGTCATCCTATGGCGGAGCTTGAATCTTGACAACTTGCGCTTGCCCGATAGCAGATCTGATACCGAACATGATCACAACCTGTCTTTCATATAAGTGGCATGAGAGGAAGTGGTTTTCACGACTAGTAACATTCAATCTCGCGTCAAAGACTTGAAGGGTGACGCGTGGATCAGAGGACGAGGTCTTTTGGACTCAGTCTCTCGTGGATGTCGTGCTCGTGCGACGACCCACGAGCCAGCTGTACGGGAGATTGAAAGCGAAGTACGAGAGTGATCAAGTGCGCTTGTTGCCATGATAATTTATCTTCGGGCATTCGCAGACCTATCAACACAAGGTAGCTGTAAATACTGTGGCTACTATGTCTTCGCAGGGAGACGGAGCCGAGCTGGATAAGAGGTTAATGCGCAGCGTGTTGTGCTTCCCATGGCTATGGCGTCGAAGTAAGGACCTTAATTCTGGTACATATTCTGTAGAAGATACAGTTTGTGACCTTCTGCATGCGAGATCTGCGCTGCAACCCAGCTTTCGAGCTTCTCCATAGGTCAGGTACAGTCACCCGGAATCGATCTTCCTCTGTAAGCGGTGGTGGCTGCGTCTGGCCCGCCTCATCTCACTTACCTCGCAACCATGGCTGGAGATTAGGACTATTGGGTGGCAAGCTCTATACCATCTTTATCCCTCCCTGTTCAGAGACTGAACGAGTGGACTTTTCGAACGTTGTTCAAGCATTTCTTAGACTAAACGATACAACTCCGCCAGTACAGCGTTTGGACCCGCCCATGCAAAGTATGTAGTTACTGACAGCATTACAGAAAAATAGCGACTGAATCTCTCACAGCGCTGAAAGTCTCGTTGGACATTGTGAAACACACTATTCTTATACGATGGATTTTCTATCGCTTGAGTCACCTCTGCCCGATCACTCCGCGACTACTATTCAGATGGGTAAGTCGAAACGTTTGACCTAGGAGACTTCCCTGACTCTAGATCGAAATCTTTATCCTGAACTAACTTACGAGAAGTTGAGGTCGAAACACCACAATGACTTGGGATACTCGGGCAAGGCCAGTAAAGTCCGTTCCCTCGAATGGTGCAAAGGCCCTATTTCTCTAGTGGGGCGACCAAAAAGTCTGAGAACACCCCGCCTGCCCATCGGCATGTCCTGACGCGTCTTCCTCAGTTCACCTCAAACGCTCTTGACCATAATTAAATGAACGCCGATACCGAATTGCGCGCCTTCGCGGCCCGGCTTCGAGGAGAACGGAGTTCTGGCTTCGAACTGAAAGAACAGGAACGAGTAGCTATTGTTGCTCTTGTTCTGGGCGGCCGAAGCTATCGCAACGTCGCAGCGATTTTCGGCTGCTCGCTCGGCGCGGTCGCATCGACGGTTCGGCGGTACAATAAAGATCATACTTTCAAGGTAGCACCCCGGAAAGGCAGGCCGAAGAAAGTCTCGGCCGACACGTACGTGAATCTGGTACACATTCCTGGCTCTACATCTTAACACTTGAATAGACAACCAGTAACATTATGACTTGAGTCTGGATAATGGTTGCATTTGCTCGTCCGCTTGTCGCCAAGACTCCAATGGCGGCTCAGACCATGTGCTTATACTGGGCTTTCAACAGGCTTTGAAGTCTTGCACGTAGACTGGATTCAGAGGAAACTCTTCACCAAGCTTAGTTCCGGGAATGCAGATCTGCAACGCATGATCTTTTCGAAGACATCACTTGTTGCTCGACACCAAGGATGGGAAATCTTTTTTCTCATTAATCGGTGACCTCGTGGAGTTCTTCAACCAACTCTCTTTACTCATCCGCATCACTTCCCAAGTCCTCAGCGAAGAACTCCTCGGCGGCCTGCTCGCCTCTCTTGGCCACGACCTCCACGGGCTCCTCCTCGTCCTCAGGCTCGGTGGAGACGCGCCTCTCAAGGTCGCCTGCCTCTTCAAGATCGGCCGCCACGAGGTCGGCGTTGGAGAGCTCCTGTCTCTTGATGACGATATCGGGCAAGTCGGCTACCGCCGCCCGGGCGAGAACGGGAGCCTGTGGGATATGGTATTAGTGACACGGCTCAGATATGAAAGATACATGCAGGGGAGAGCGTCTTGTGCAGCGTGGAATGCGGGAAGGATTTTGGGACTACTTACCACGGTGAGGGCTACGCCTGAGAGGCTGAGAGAGTTCACACCAGTAACGGCGACCAGGCCGACAGCGAAGAATGATTGAAGCTGCATCTTGAAAAAGCGAATTGTAGATAGTGGTATTATAAGTCGATGGTAATATTAACTGGATTGAAGAGAAGCAAATCTGGATTGGAAACTTGACACACAACCACCACAGGAAACGCACGAACTTTGACCTGCCTATATATCATTCATAGACCCGGGAGGTTTTTGGAGAGACGTGCGGTCGCCCACATGCCGTTCAAGCGAACATCTGAAGTTTTGCCAGATGACGAATTCGACACTGTTGGGAAACCAGCGTCAGTGTCAAAAGTATAACCGCAACAGTCCGTTTCACATGTTTTGACCAATCCCCCAAAAGGACAGGCCTAAAGCGCTGCAGCCCTGGCAAAGGTCCAGGCATGCCCGCCGCGAGGGAGCCAGCCTGAGAGGGGAACAAGGTCCTAGTGTACAGCTGCAAAGGACGGGCAACGCGGCCAAAAACTCTGACTGCCCGCGTCGCGGTGCTCTCGACCTGTCAGATCTTCGTCTCATGGATGGTGAGCGACCTTTCACAGAACTCTCAAACCCACTGACATCCTTCAGAATTCGCTCACTGTTCGGACGGGGGGTCACTGAAGCTACGCGGGCCCTGTCAATCCTCCCCTTCCCCCTCAGTAGCCCCCCGGGCCACTCGTGGCCCCCCTAAGAGACTGGTGGGAAGAGGTGGGATGAGACCAGAGATTCTATGTTGGGAGGGGCCTTGGGGGCCAACTACACTGCACATGGGCAGCTGTGGTGAAACAAGACAGGTTTCTGACGGAACTCTCGTGGTGCGACGTTTGTGTGAGAGTGCCAAGCCTGGGTTGCGCTGTTGCACGACCTCTCTCCAGGGATCCACTTTCGCCCTCGCCGTATCCGTAATCGTCAGATCAATTGCGGGAATTTGGGGGTGACAGTTGCCGGTTGCCGATTGAACGTCGGCATATCGGCATGGTTGAAATGCGTCGAAAGGCCTATCACTGTCGGCAATTGAGTTTTGTCGAAGGGGACTATTGCTGAAATAGCCACTCAAGTAACGTTTTTCACCATAGCCCAGCCAATTTTGTCTGAGGTGATAAATGCGTTCTATACATCAATCAGACTACATGACACAATGCACTGCAGTGTGTGAAAAGCGCCTCAATCGTGAATTCATGTTCATGAGTTCGTAACAGTTCTCTTCATCATCCTAAGATGCCCAACGCTTAAAAAGTGTATGAGATGATAGCGCTACTCTAAACCCGTCTAAGCCATCAAGGTTCTCTCTGAGCTCCTATAAGATGATGATTCTAGTACAACTCCATCTTTTCTAAATTTTCAAGATGAATCAATCCATTGGCAGGCTGTTAATTTGTCAGTATTGGATCAACGAATGCTAAGCATCATTCAAAGAAACTTACCGGAATGTATTGCCTCAACTTGACACCCGCTTGCCGGAACACCGCTGCCGTCTCCGTATCCATGCTGTATCCATGAGCATACACCACCTCGTCGATGCCGACCTGGCAGATCTTGATGCTACACGTCAAGCAAGGGCAAGTATCACAGTACAGCACGGCGCCCTCGCGGATACGCTCCCGGCCAGCCTCCAGCAGGGCATTCTCCTCGGCGTGGATGCACAGGCACGTAGCCAGGCCGACGCCAGACGAATTACCCGAGTTGCAACGGGAGCAGCCGCCGTCGGAGCAGTTCTGCAGGCCGCGGGGCGTGCCGTTGTAGCCGGTGGAGATGACGCGTTTCTCGCGCCCGACGAGGACGGCCCCGACGCGGCGCTTCATGCAGTTCGAGCGCAGGGAGGCGAGCTCGGCCAGAGACATGAAGTAGGCGTCCCAGGTGGGCCGGAGGCGCACCGGGTTGGCGAGGTCGAGCTTGCCGAGCGTGGCGTAGAGGTGCGCGATGGAGGAGGAGGTGTTGAGGAGGCGGACGGTCGCTCGCGAGATGAGCGGTTGCAGGCCCTGTTTTGGGTCGTAGAGGTGGGTGTCTGAGGCGAGGGCGAAGGACTCGAGGGTGCAGTGGGGATTGTGGAGGGCGCGGAAGCGGGCGTGGCGGACTGTCAAGGGAGCATCGACGGAGATGAGCATGAAGAAGGGGCGTCTGGAGAGGATGTCGAGGATGGCTTCGTTGTGGACGTCTGTGGTGACGAAGCGTGATTGCCATCGGGTAGTTACGTATTCCAGCAGGGCGTCGGCGGAAGAGAAGACGAGCTCGTTGGGGTAGTGAGAGTGAATGCCGTTGGTTCGCGGTTGTCCGCTCAAAATAGTCAGGGGAGCGGGCGAGAACGCAGGTTTCTGCTGCTGTTGTTTTGGCTCTCTGTCGGCGTTGCTGCTGATAGCCACGGCGGTATCTATGCTCCCTTCAGGGGCCCATTGAGGATGAGGGCATTCAGCCTTGGTATGGCCTTTCTCGTTGCAGTTGAAGCATGAGCCCGATGCCCCTCCCTTGTTCTTCTTCTTCTTGTTCTTTGAAGAAGATTGCTGCTGAGAACCGGAGGCATTGGTGCCGTTGGTGAACTGCGGGTCAGCTCGCTCCGGCTCTGGCCGGGGCTCCGGCACCGGGTCAGGTTTGGAGACCGGAGCCTCATCCCGGGGTGGAGTTGCGGCAGGGTCCGTCAGGCGGAGCAGTCTGAAGCCATGATGCTCGACCAGATATTGAGCAACGCTCTTCTTGCCGGCACAAATGCCTTACGATTGTCAGAATGATGTTCGCAGTTGCTGAAGTGGATTGAGTTTTGACTTAGGAGTCGGTCGACTTACCACCACAGATTCCAATCAGCATCTTGGCCCAGGTACCGTACCAGACGAGATTTTATTGTAAGAGTAAGCACCTCAAAGGGGGAAATCGGAAAATTCGATCGAGTCCGCCTTTATCCGTCGATCGTCAACCTCCGATGTGCAGCTCTGCCGGTTGCGTAAACTCCTGAAAACCAACCCGGCAACAAGTGTCCAAGGGAAAAGTCGCGATCTGAATTCTTTGCATGAACGCGTCTCCACGCGTAAAGCCGTTTTTGCAGCTCGGGCCAGATCATTTGGGTGTCCCCCGCGGACGTCGGGTCGAATTACTCCGATATTTAGCCGGCGGGACCTGCAGAGCATGACACAATCATCTCCCGTGGCACCGAGCGAGCTCCCGTCCCCCACCTTTGGTCGTCCAGCTGAGGTGGGCAGCCTGGCGGGGGAGAAGCTACCCGAACGGGCACCTGCCCAAGGTGTTTGCCCTATCATGCCTCACCTGTTAGACAACCATCTCACCCTCAAAGGAAGCTCTCACCAGCCTTGTTCTTGTGACTTCCTGACTCCGACAAGCCGCCGCTTGACTGCCTGTTCTCGTGACTCTTTTCAACTTGACATTTCCGAGCATCCCTCAGGCACAGCGACACCGCCCGGACCCCTCCGCTTTGTCCGGAGACTATACGGAACTGCGACCTGCCTGTTCCGTCATACTGAACCTAAGCCCTCTACGCTTTTGAGTCATTTCGACCTAAATCGCGACCTGCTTTCGGTTTATTCTCCTACATACCCAAATCCTCGGAACACACCTAAGGGCTACAACGTTCTCCTGGAGTAAATATCGTAGCATAGCCCGAATACCGAGTCCAGGCGCAAACCATCGCGAAGACTGCCTGCATTTCCCCATACGAGCGCCAAAAAGCGCGCGTCCGCCACAGCTTGTCCACCATGGCAGCAATCCAATATGCGCCCTTCTCCTCCGAGATCGAATTGCCGTTTTACGCAGCCCTCTTCTCCTCAAAGCTCGAACATGACAAGCTAGACGACTCGGCGCGCCGCGTGCTTGGCCAGTACACTGCCCTGCCTGTCGAGCCAGGCCAGAGCTGCAAGATGTCCATTCTTGGGAATGCCCTCACTAGCGACCAGTAAGGCGCTCTCGCAGATCTTCAGGTCTGCTTCACGTAGATCAGGCTGGGACTGACGGGGAGAACAGGCCCAACGATGAGCATGTCCGTGCCGAGGGGTTCATCAAAAACGTCAATACGATCGAGGACTTCAAGAATACGGACAAACAAGCCATGCTGAAAATGGCAGCGAGACATGTAAGCCGAAATCGTAGTTGCATTAGTACCTGAGCGAGCTCTGACGATTGCCTTCCCAGGTATGGGACGCCATAAACGATGGCACCATCTACTCCGTACCCTCCCTCCTCTCCTCCTTTACGATCCTCTCATACGCCGACTTGAAGAAATACAAGTTCACATACTGGTTCGCGTTCCCAGCGCTGCACTCAGACCCTCAGTGGAAGCGTACAGGACCGATCGGCCGCCTTGACCCTAAGGAGAGCACGGCACTGGTCGATCGAGTGGGCACATGGCAAGCCAACCGCGACAAGAGGCAGAACGGATTCTTCCTCGCCAAGAAGGCGAGAGGTGTGGATGTCAGCGATTTGGATAAGGATGCGAATAGCGACCTCCACGACCTCAACGATACGTTTGGCTATGTGTGGGAAGTTGCAAACCTCGGAGAGTTCGAGAATGGCTTCTTCGACGACGTTGCCAAGGAGGACCGATATGTTTCATTTGTCGACCCTTCGACGTACCCCGAAAACCCTTCATGGCCACTGCGAAACCTTCTCTGGCTTGTTCGGCAGCGGTTCCGGCAGACCAAGGTCCAGATCTTGTGTTACCGCGATATCAGATCTAGCAGGCATGCGGCTAGAAGCATTATTCTGCCGTTGGAGATGGATCCAGTTGAGCCACTTGCGGTGGCTGAAATGCCCAAGGTCACAGGCTGGGAGCGAGACGGAGAGGGCAAGCTACGAGCTAGGATCGCCAACCTCGGGGAGTACATGGACCCAACGCGACTGGCCGATCAGTCCGTGGACCTGAACCTCAAACTCATGAAATGGAGGATTTCACCAAACCTGGACCTGGATACTATCAAATCCACCAAATGTCTATTGTTAGGTGCCGGCACGTTAGGAAGCTACGTTTCCAGAAACCTCATGGGCTGGGGTGTACGGAAGATTACATTTGTGGACTATGGACGCGTATCGTATTCGAATCCCGTGCGGCAGCCTTTGTTCGAATTCGAGGACTGCTTGGAAGGCGGAAAGTTCAAGGCGACGCGGGCGGCAGATGCCCTCAAGAGGATCTATCCCGGTGTTGAGAGCGAGGGTCACGTTTTATCGGTTCCCATGTTGGGCCACCCGTTCACGGACGAGGCTAGGAGTAAAGCGGACTACGACAAGCTGAAGCAGCTGATAGACGAGCACGACGCAATCTTCCTTCTGATGGACAGCCGAGAGTCGAGATGGCTCCCAAGTGTTCTGGGCAAAGCAAATGGCAAGATTGTGCTCAATGCAGCGCTGGGCTTCGACTCTTTCGTCGTGATGCGGCACGGCGCTGAACCAACCGATGTTCAGCCAGAGGACAAGGAGCGCAAGACACTGGGTTGCTACTTCTGCAACGACGTAGTCACACCAGCCGACGTGAGTATACCGTGACTCCTCAAGTTCTTCTCCCACTGACAACTTGCAGTCGCAAAAAGATCAGACCCTGGACCAACAATGTACGGTAACCAGACCCGGTGTCGCGGCGATCGCGTCAGCGCTGCTCGTTGAACTGTTCGCGAGTCTGCTTCAGCATCCCCTCAAGCAACACGCGCCGGCGCCCCAGACGTCGGCAGACGAGAAGGACCCCGTGGACCATGCCCTGGGACTTGTGCCTCATACCGTCCGCGGCTACCTGCATAACTTCAACAACAAGGTCATTCGCGGAGAGTCGTACCCATGCTGTAGTGCGTGTGGCCCACCGATTTTAGAGGCTTACCGAAACGACGGCTGGGGGTTCGTCAAGAAGGCGCTTTTGGAGAAGGACTTTGTTGCCGAGTTATCTGGTCTCGCAGAGGTTCAGCGGGAGGCCGAGAGGCGAGCGGCATCTATGGATTGGGAAGAGGAGGAAGATGGAGCGGATGACGGGGATGGAGAGTTGATTTGAGAATTCAGGCTCTCGTGCAATATACGAAGTATGGACGAATCTTACAATGAGCTTTCACGGCGGGATAGACGAGGCGTTCGAATCCGGGATAGGATACTGGTGGCGTTTGGCATTGATAGAGTCCCTATTGAGACTTTCTTTCCCGAGGATTCCAACTCCTAGTTTAGCCAGATGGGCGGAACATCATTTTCAGCTCATGGATGAATACTTTTTGAGCAGCTGATAGACGGTATTTCAGTTCACCCATCCCACGGTGATTTCTCATCCACCGACATTCACGCATGTCCACAACAGAGCTCAGCGCTCACTGCTCTATCGGTAGGAACCTGCGGATAAGCATTGCGCAAACTTCGGGCCTTGATGCGAGAGGTGTGCAGATGACAGGGTTCCCCACACTAGCTGATCCTCTGCTTCCCGCCCGTGACCGAGAATGCAACCGTTCAATGACCCCCGAATCCTCAAAGTCCTGTGTTGGACTAACACATTTATGCGGCCGATACCTCCGACTCTGTTAACGACCTCGAACCTTCCAGGTACCGGCAACCTCCCCCGGCTGTTTTTCCACAACAGCCGCAGCTTCCCCCTGACGGCACGCCCAGGTTCCCGAAGGCGCTATGGGCTACCTGAGCGTGGCGGAGGATTACCTAAGTGCGCTAAAGCACGGGGTGTGCATTTCTTTTAGTCAGGTGTGCCGGGAGGTAAGACAGAGAGCAAGCGACCATTCCAGGTTAGAGGTAACACTGTGTTCCGTCCGTATTCATCTCGTCGTCGGCCGCTCTTGTGCTCTTTTTTGATATTATACCATCATCTGTATTTCATGACTCTTTTCATCCGCGTCTGTTAACCCATCTTTGTTCTTGTTCCATCGGAAGATGTAGAAAAGCCGTCGAGAGCCTGGATTCTACGTCTCGAATGCTTTGAGACTGTGTTCGGGGAGCGTGGGACGATTCTCGTGATTTGAGGTTGGAGGAGAGAAGGACGACGACCAGCGGCGGATTCATCGGGAAACTCGTTTCTGAGTCCGAGACTCATCGCCATCGTGTGTGACAGAGGTTGAGTTCGCGTTTTGATCACTACGGGCGCGCGAACAGCATCTCTGTGACTCTGCACTCGCTGCAAAAGACGCTCACATCCGCGGATATGCTGCGCTCCATCATCCGGCGCCTGGCGTCGGATCAGCCCGAGTCCGTCAACGACTATATCGGCGTCGTGGTACCGCTCGAAGAAGCCCACCTGCATAGTCACTCGGCCCGGACTGGCAAATGCGAATTCGAGGAACGACCGAGTGAGGACGAGGACGAGGACGGAGAGGATGACGGCAAGGACCAGAGTGAGAGCGCGGGGATGCTGGAGATGAGCGCCGCCGAGTATACCATCGAGGGTCTCAGAAAAGAGGTTAGGAGAGGTGGGCAAGGACGATGGACTGAGTATGAGTGTGAGTTTGAGATCTTCGACGAAGCATTCAAGAAGAACCCGATGGGTCGGCGAGATGGGTACTGATGTGGGGGACAGTGAAATCGAAGCTCATCAACAAGGCGATTCAGGATATTGGCATGGGGCGGTATAACTGGCAGCTCTTTGTCCTTTGTGGATTTGGCTGGTTCGCAGATAAGTGAGTCTCTCTGTCACCTTATGATGAGGATAATGCTAACCGGTTTGCTAGTTTGTGGATGCACGTAAGTTCAGCTTCAGCCTGATTCCCATAAGCAGCCATGGAGTCTCCAAAGGTACTGACAACAATTTCAGGGTGTTGCACTCACGCTCCCTTCTCTGTCCGCGGAGTTTGGCATCTCAGAACAGCGTGTGCGCTACACGACGTCGTCAATATTTCTTGGACTCTGCTTTGGGTCCTTCATCTGGGGCATCGGCTCTGATGTCTTGGGTCGTCGCATCGCCTTCAACCTCACGCTTCTCATCACGGGCGTCTTTGGCATTTTGTTGGCCTTCGCACCGACATGGGGCTGGGTGAACTTCCTCTTTGCAGCCCTCGGTTTTGGCGTCGGCGGAAATCTGCCAGTGGATGGAGCACTGTTCCTCGAATTCTTGCCGGACGCATCGAGCAGTCTACTGACGTTGCTGTCGGTGTGGTGGCCGGTCGGGCAGCTGTCTTCGTCGCTGGCGGCGTGGTATTTCATTGCCAACTGGCCTCCCGAACAGGGATGGCGGAGATTCGTTTTGACTATTGGGCTGATTACATTCATCATGTTTGTTGTTCGGTTCTTCGTATTCCGTTTGTTCGAATCTCCAAAATTCTTGCTCTCGAAGGGGCGCCAGTCGGAAGCTATTGCCGTCGTACATGGCATCGCCTTTCGCAACGGTGCGAAGACTTGGTTGACCGAGGAGGTCCTGGATGCAGTAGTCGATGGCGTGGCAGACGAGGATGAAGACCATTCAAGGGCTGGCCGCTCAGGAGTGTTCCGCGGGTCCGGCGTCGCCGCAAACGCTCTCCGCGAGAGAATGAAGGCGTTTTCCGCAGACCGACTTCGGCCACTCTTCAAGACTCGGACCCTCGGCCTTGCCACTGTGGTGGTCTGGTTCGTTTGGGCGACAATTGGCATGGGCTATCCCCTCTTCAACGCCTTCCTCCCGCAGTACCTCTCCCATGGCGGTGCTGCCCCTCCGCCCGAGGACTCCCCAGATGCAGGAGCGACACCAATCACGCCAGACACATATCGAACCTACGCAATCACCTCCGCCGTAGGGGTGCCAGGCAGCCTGTTGGCAGCCTACCTAGTCGACCAGAAGTCCCCTTGGCTCGGGCGCCGCGGCACGCTCGCCTGCTCGTCTTTTGTCTCGGCCGTCTTCCTCTTCATGTTTGTCAAATTCGGCACCTCCCCCGCTTCTCAGCTCTTCTTCTCCTGCGTCGAGGCTTTCTCCCAGAATATCATGTACGGCGTGTTGTACGCCTTCACGCCGGAGATCTTCCCCGCGCCAGTACGCGGGGCCGGAACCGGCGTGGCGAGCTTCTTGAACAGGGCCATGGGGCTTTTGGCGCCGTTGTTGGCGGCGAATATGCCCGGGGATGGGGTCACGACGCCGATTTATCTGTCTGGGGCGTTGATTTTGGCGGCGTTTGTCGGAATGTGTCTGATTCCCATCGAGACGAGGGGTCGGCAGAGGTTGTGATTGTTGGGCTGTTTGAATGTAAGGATAAAGGAGGTGTGGAAGTTCCCTGATATACAGGATTTCTTGAAAACAAGCTTTGAAGACCTGCGATTGAACACCGAGCGCCTCGGTCTTTCTTGTTCTACATGATCTACATCAACACCTTCGCAAAAGCATCCCCTAGCCCACGTTCCACCAACCACCCTTCCACAGCCTTCATATCGCCCCTGTTCGCCCTCTGTCCTCTCCTCTCACCTACAGAGTCCGTTATCTCCGACATATCCGCAAAGACTCTCTTCGAAATGTCCTTTTCGCGATGCCTCTCGCTAACCTTTTTATGATGTGCAGGGATATCGCCCCAGCTCTCCGTCTTGATGAACTTCATGTAGTCGTCGATGCTTTGCGACCCGCCCTCCAGACACAACAATCCAGGTTTCCCGGCGTAGAGGAAGCCCGTGAGGTGGTACGCGGGCGCATTGATGATGAAGTCGTCGCGCTTGGAGCGGGTTGAGATGGAGGGGAAGTAGAACCACACCCGCACCATGGGACCTGCTTCAGCTGTGGCAGCAGCATTGGAGACTGCGGACTCGGCTTCTGCTGCTGTTTTTGCTTCTTCGAGGTACGCTACTGCTGAATCGTTTATTGCGTCTATGATGCTGAAGAGGTCGTCGTCGCCGTCTGGGATTTGGGTGTTGAGGTGGGCGGTTGCTGCGCGGTTGAGCCATGCTGGTTGGAGTATTCGGACTCTTATACGGGGTGCTTCTTCTGGTGGCTCGTCGGCTTCGTATGAGAAGGGTACAGTGATGTCTAGTTGTAAAAGTTTTGGCGATGAGGAGTCTTGGTCCGGTTCTGGGACGATGAGTGTGAGTATTATGGTTACTGTTGGTGCGCGGCTCAATAACAGATTTGTGGTTTCATTGCCTTGTTCGATATGTGTTTTGAGGAGCTGTAGCGATTGTTCGGATTCCTTGTCGATTGAGACCTCATCCTCTGTGGGGTACATTGCTGTGAGGAGGTCGATTTGGCCGATTTGGTGTTCGATTAGGTCGGGTGGTAAGAGGTGCCATGATGATGCGACTGCCATTGTGAATTAATCGCTGTTAACTAGCCGTTGAATCTTGAAGTTCGCGACTGCTAGTTTCAGTGTCTTGGTTCTCATGACTTCCTCGTACTATTGGTCAACCTGCCATGACTTGGTGAGTAATGGTTCATTCTGAGATATTTTCTAACCTCATTTAAGCCACACCTTTCAGCCACATGCGCCACACTTGGGAAATTCTCATGATGCTGGGCAGCTTTATGAATTACAGGATTAATTGGCTGCTCAAGCGGCCTTGAGCCTATGGAGAAATATTCCTATATCACCGAGATTGTGGATTTCACCGGTTGTAGAGGCAACGTCTGACCGCGTCCCCGTCTCGTAAGGGGCACAAGAAACAGCCACAGCAAAAGCCAAGCAGTCGGATCTCAAGCGGGAAGCGAGAATATCATCCAAGTAAAGTGTGAGGTGGTGTGTCGACCGCCGAATGATGATTTTCTACCAAAAGAGTACACGCGCGTCTAATGTCTGCTCTATCTATTACCCTTCGCACCAGCTGGTGCATCGACCCTGCGTTTCTGGAACTGCTTGCCAATCGCATCTCTGACCATCGGGTCCGCCCTAATGGTGTTCTGAACCAACCAATCTTTGACCTTGGCACGCACGCTGCTGAGCGCCTCCTTATCGCCGATAAACGGCGTCATCTCCATCTCCAACAACCTGCTCGTCTCGCCGTCCAGACCGCGGGTCATCATCTCGAGTCGCTGTAGGCCTTCATCGACTGCGGCCGCCGAGCTCTCGGCCGCTTTTTGCGCCGCCTGGCCCTGAGAGTTCAGCAGAGGACCGAGCTGGCCGAAGGCGATGTAGATCGTGACAGCGGCCTGACGAGCGAGCGACACCAACTGAAACTGAAGATAGGGTGGGCGGCGCAGGGTTGTGCTCAGTACTGTGTTGAAGATGGCTAGGAATGGCGGCATCTCGGGCCGAGTAACAACGATGAGCTCCGCGACGAAGAAGGTGAGAAGGATAATCCACCGCCAGTATCGTCCCCAGTCGAGGTATCCCAGCAGACTCAAGCCGTAAGTAGCAGCCGCCGCGATGCCGTAGTACGGGATCGTTCCCTGCATAATGCCACGAGCGACGAAGTCGTGAATGGTCTTGCAGCCCTGCCAGGCGCCGACCTCGGGACCGAAGCGCTCGTAGGCGAAGCGACGGGCTGGGTCGGAGAGGGTCTCTGAGGCGGTCTTCAGGTGCATGAAGCGTGCAGCGGCGGCGCCAGTGTCAGCGCCATTTGTGCCTGCCTTGTCTGGATGGTAGACGGCCGCGAGCCGACGGAAGCGAGACTTGATTATGCGGACGGGGGCACTTGCAGCGACGTCAAGGTCGGTGTAGAAGGTCCCTTGCAGGCGGAGGGTGCGGTCGGCTTCAACAAGGGTGTAGAGGAGGTAGAAGGAGACGACGAGTATGTGGATTCGGCGGCGGTGGATGGCATACTTCGCGGTTCCGGGCTGAGGCTTGGGATCACCGGCGCGGATTGCCAGACCGTAGTAGATTGCTTGGACCCAGCCGGTGACTAGCTGTGAGGGATGTCAGTCGTTGCGATGCTCAATGTGGAGGGGTTAGGTCGTGCGGCAGGTATCGCGTACGTTGGGCAAGAAGGCCCAGCCTAGAAGGGAGAGAACGTTTGACATTGTGATGATCTGCGCATCCCTTTGAGGCGGTCCAACTATCTTGTGGAACGACGAGTAAGGAAGAAAGATCGCGACGTTGTCGACGGAAACCTGATCAACAGTCGATAGATGTGATGTCAATTCGCGACCGAGCTTACTGACTTGCTGTCGTTTTCGACCAGTGTCAACTGCCAAGAGCTGACCTCATTATTTGTGGGACTTAAGCCAGGGCCTGATCCCTGCCGTATGGGGGACCAGCGTTTCGCTTATGTCATCTGAACTCATCATCTCATCTACCATCTGCATGAATATTCAATTTCGCAACTTGGAGGTCATCACGTGGCTATTTGACATCCTTTGGAAAGCCCTCGTCTTCCCTCGTCTCCCACTCTGAATTTGATGGAACGTTCCGTTAGTTTCCAACTTTTTATCCTTTCAATCCGGAATTTGAGCGCTGGTCAGGGGGGACCGGGGCCCCAAAACTCTTACACTCGTCTTGTGTCCTAGATTCGTCGATGGCGATATTTGTTTCTCTTCTACACGTAATGCCAATCATCGCGGCCTTTGAAGTAGACACACAAACTCCTACCAGGTATTGATTCACTAATCACTTCATGCTTATTCGAGCAACGCTTGACCGCCAATTCGAATGTCAGACTGGAGAGTTCGAAGCTAAAGTACTCCGCAAAGCCTATGTTAGCAGTCCCCACGATAGAAGTGGACAGCGAGACATTGGGGAAGATGAAAGCTTTGATCGGTCATAGGACTTTTTCAACTCTTGGCGGTCTTCATTCTACCCTAATCTGCGGTGGAAATATCGGCCGAATCTGTTTGACCGCCTATAATAACTCAGACGTGAATACGACGAACCTTCTGCCCACCCTTCAAACTTCTCTATGCTCCAAGTTAAATTAGCGGAGATTTGTCCGACTAACTCGCTATCTTGTACCTCACAATTCAAGAAAGGAAAAAAGCAAGTCTATGAACGATTGGCTTCTGGAGTCTGGCGGGGCGATAAAGCTTGAGACAAAGCTTGGCACTGGCCTGTGTATCCTGCTTCGTGATCAGAAGGTTAGTTTGCCTCAGCGAAATGTCTGTGTCATTGGCATAAAATTTCTGAAAGACGAATCTAGTCTTCAAGGCTAACGTCAGAGTCGGAGCCTAAAAGTCTGCACTGAGTCTGTTAAGATATCGAGACAACTCAGTTCTTGATCATTGATATCGACGATTGCTGAGAACATGTTGGCCGTGATGACACATTCCGACCGGACCATCCTCACTCTTCTTGTTGATGAGACCTTTTCGGATAGTTCCAATCCTCACTTCGTAATAGTCAATTTCACCCTTCACCCCGAGGTTTTGTTACCCAAGGTAGGTAAAAACCTGAAATGGGCGGGATATCACAAAGTGTCATCGAAGAATAAGACGATGGAGCTTGCTGCGGAACTTCTTGAGAGAGCTGTCTGCCTTTATTAGAAGATCTTAGTTTTAGGAAAGTCGGGAGAAGGTATGTGGCCTCTTGGCAATTTGTTGCATCTGTGAATCGTGCGAACTTTTCCGCCAACGATGTGGTCTTGAGCACATGTCTTGGTGCACGAAGATAGGATCAGTCACTCAGACAAGAATGCATTCTCACCTGCAGAGTAAGCATGATTGAGAGTCGAGATACCATGAGAAATATCAGATTATATGATCACTAGCTTCTGCAAGCCCAGAAATTTGGTAAGATGTAAACATTCAGCATTAAAAAAGTCTGTCAAAGACTTTTGCAACAACGCGTGCTTATCTCAGGCCGTGAATATCGAGTCTAAGACTCATGCTTCTCAATCATGTACCGTTCCGAGTCAATCCTCCTATACAACCTGACTGGCTGAAATCACTCCAACATTTCGGTCGACGCTGATGGTATCATTTCTACACTCCGTGCTTACTCAGCCCCTTCTTACTTGGTATCATGATAAAATCCAAAATTAATCGCACTTTGAGCCAATAGTACCACTGGCGTCGGCACATACACCGGAGTTCTGAGCCTGGATGCAAGAGTCCTTGAACTCGTTGCCGCCAAATCCAGAGACGTACCGTGTCCGGCCGCCATCCTTAGGAGCAATAGTTGCGCAAACCTGATGACAATGTCAGAATCATGCCTTGAAATCAATTTGAGGAGGTCCTATTCGACTTACGTGCCACAGCATTGTGGTGTTAACGTTTTGCGGGTTGTCATTCTCGAAGATCTTTTGCGATGTCCGGTAAACATCGCAGGCCTTTTCCGTGAGACACTTATGAGATACATCATTGATAACACAGTAGCATTTGGCGTGTTCGTTTGCAAGCGCACTGGTTTCGTCAGCCATGATCTAACTAAGCTTGGGTTGCGAGCGGTGCTGACTTACACCGGAAAGACGAGGAGCGTCAATGAGAAACAGAAGAATAAAAGTCTCGTAAACATGTTGTTGGATGGTGTATTTAAGGTTGACCACGAGAGGAGCGAGGAGAGCAACTGAGGAAGGTGAGAGTTGAGTGTAAGACACAGTGATCGGTTGCGGGAATGATGTGAGGTTAACAAGTACTGTAGGGCTGGGCCGAACTGTGGTCTAGACTAAACTTATGTACCTGCATCTGCTATTTGGAGTGGACGCGGGCGTAATTTAGGAAATGCGGGAGAGTTCAATTGCCATTTGAGTAGCTCGACAACTAGACCAGATAAGGATGGCCCCTGACGCGTGGATCAATTCGACTTAATAAACTAAGGAAATGTCAGGATAATGGCAGCAGCTTGGCCATTGCTCTGGGGAGTTCTCCACCACGATAGGGAATGATCAGACCTGAATCATGTTCCCCCCGTGGCATCCGATGATCCCGCCGTTCCATGACGCCGGGCGGCTACTGCACGCCGCCTTGTCATACTACCTCAATTAACAATATGCGGGTCATGACGGACGAGACCGCCCCCAGTCGTTGGTATTCTAGTTCGGTTTCTGGAAAAAATCTCGTATCGCGGGGTGATGTGACAGCTGAGAGCCTGAAAATGATAGAGATGGGACGGCGTTTGCGCGAGTCAAACTAAGCGGACACTTGGGCAGAAGCTTGGTTGCGGCTCAGACAACGGCCGAGTGTTTGATATAGAAAGGCAAAATAAATTGCTAAGCCACTTAGTACGAGCAGCATTGATCAACAGATCACGGGACCTGAGCGAGACCGCTTATCACTTGAACCATATTCCGCAAATAATCTTCGCGGAAACAAGCAGGTTCCCAGATCCATTCCCTGGCGACGCGTGACTAGTTGGTCAACTCCATCAATTGTCACGCGGCGATATTGGATGACACATGTTAACCTTACTCGTATTTTCCCGTGCCTTCCTATCAAGCTTGAAGCAAGTCAACAAAAAAGGGGAAGACGTGGAGTTGATGTCCGTGCATGCGGAGGAAGATAGTCGCGTGACAATGCGGGCAGAACGGAACAGACTTGAGAGTTGATCAAAAGCAGAAGATGGCAGGCAGGAGAGTAAGTCGGCCGAAAGTCCCAGTTGCATCTAGCTGTCGACGCGAGGTTTAGGAAGTCAGAACGAGGCTGGTGATTCAGTAGTTCTGACTCATTGCATACGTAATTGAATGAGAAAGATGTAGCACTGAGACATCATATCATTAGGAATCTGGGATATTCTGCGAGCATTCATGCACATGGAAAAAATAACTCCGTCACTTGAGCAGCCGTTTTCAAGGCTCTCCATTACACAGTCCAACGACCTTTCCTCCAGCACAATGGCTCTAACTGGTTCTCCAATAACTTTCGCACTCCTTAACCTGGGTTCTGGATGTTGTTAGAGAAGCCTCAATCTATGGACAACCCAGACTTCTTACCTGTAGTCTATGCCGAGTTATCTTGGGTACAGGCGTCAAGTCTTTGCGTCGTGAGGTCATGGCCTTCAAAAAGATTTGCTCCCCAGCCCTCCCATCCAGTAACGACCTGATCGCTAGGCAAAGGGTCGCAGCTGTTGGGGTTGATGCCAATGCGGAACTTGAATGGTGCGGAGTTACCGCCAAATGTGACGTTTGTCAACGCTTGGAGGTTGCCCTTTGCGTCCTTGGAGTTTTCGATGGTGCATTTCGTACCGGCAGGGAATGTTCCACTCAAGCCGCATCTAACGACTCCTGCAGGTTCGTCCCATTTGAGCCACAGCCAGTTGGTATCGGCCCAGTTGTCACCCCAACAGCAACTGTCAGCTGCTGCAATAGCAACGTATGCTGAGGTCGCAAAAATTTGAAGAATAGACGTAGAACGCATGATGGAAAATAGAAGAACTAGTGCCGAAGGAAGTTTTGGAGAGTTTGGTGATAAGTTCGACGACGGAGGATAGTTCCGGCTGTGAGTGTTGGGTGCTGTAATACTCTTATCAGACTAATGACGCTTGGACGGGGGAAGAACGTCGGACGAACGGTAGAGGCTGTGGGAACGGGAGGCCTGGAAGGCTGATAGCAGGAGATTGACTCAAAGTGTCTCTGGGCAGCAATTAACTAGTAAGCCTCGAAATAAGTTGTCGAGTAATTCGCAGTTTGGACCGGTTCCGAGGAAACACGAGGGACGTTGAGGCGTAAATTCACGTTGGCAGTTTAACTACTTCAACTCATTTGGCTCCCAATCTACCTGGACACGCCGCGTTATCTTTAATCAAAGAAAGTTGAACGCCGATCTTATGTGTACCTGATTCATGTCAGGATAATACTTGCAAAGCCATCCTTCATCAAACCTTGTTCCTGAAGGCTGGGTCGTGGCTTTAGCGCAGTTTGCGGGGAACCCGAAATCATGCGAGCACGTCCCCAAAGAGGCATCGAGCAACGGCGGCAACTCGCCGAAGTGGGTGAAGGTGGCTTTTATTTACTATGCCCTGGCTTCTTGCTGTTTTCCGAAAGCTAGTACTCGACACTATTGTCTGTCTTTCTCTTGTTCGTTCGCGTTGCAGCTCGCAACATACAATCATAATGGTTCTCTTGAACCTTGTCACTCTCTTTTCACTCGCCGTGAGCGCGTCTCCGGTTGCATCGATCCCGCGTATTGAGGCTCAAGTGCTTGATGAACGCGCAAATCCCACCGTTGACAGTTGTTCCTTCCATTCCGAAGATGGGTACGATACATAATGTTTCAAGAGTTATCTATAGAACTGCCACAATTGCTAATGTCTTTGTCACCAATATAGCATTCAGCCTGGGTGTTGGGAGACTCTGCAGATGAACAACCATCTTAACGTAGGCTGAGATATATAACCGTGTCTATGGTGTCCATACTGACAATATGACTAGGACTGGTGGTCCAAAAACTCTGCTAGATGCAAGACGGCAGAGAAGGGATTTGCTGAATGTTATCTCGATTCAGCTGTATGTTACAGTAGACCACCATGTTCGTGCCCAGTTGCCCCGACTAACACCAGCACAGGGTTACATAACGTGGAGCTGTGACTTCATTGCCCTCAATGGATGCACGCCGCCCCCGAGTGGCCGCAACGCCGATTATGCTTCATACCAGGAGTTCTACGTAGGTTCTACAAGCTTTGCAAACGCTCCAACTTTGCTAATAAAGTTTTGATAGGTCTTCTGGAACATTTATTGTGAGCACTCGTGCTATTGGCGGCCTGTGAAACTTCACTGACATCATCGCGACATTAGCCATCAATCTTTTCTTCACTAATTATCACCAAGCCCTCCTGAACGGCCAAGCTACCGCAATGTAAGTTCGCGTTGGTGATGATATGATGCTGGATTGCTGACTCTTCACCAATAGTGGTGCGGTCGCCGAGATCGTGAAGACTGTTTCGCCACCCAAGACTAAGAACCCCAAAACCCCTCTATTCGGACCTATCTATGCCGTTGCACTTGGTCAATTTGCTGTAAGTATCATAACTCATCATATACGAGAAAGTGACAGTCCTGACAACCAAAAAGGCTCTGGGTCCTTTGCTCGGTAGCTCTCTCGCCGCTAGCATGGTCTTTGCTTCTCTCACCGGTGCCCTCGGTGGTGGAGCCGGTTTGTTCAACATTTTGTTCCCCACCAAGCAGGTCCAGGAGGTCCCCTGGGAAGGTCTCTCAGCTGCTCTTTCAGAGAACGTCAACGAGTACCAGAAGAACGTTGGCGAGGCATTGACTAAGATCCAAACCGACTTCGACACATTCTACTCTCTAGTTTCCAACGGCGGTTTCAGCCAGGTGGGAAAACACATTCTACAGCCAACATCGACTCGGAGCGCTTAGACTGACCGTTTTGCGACAGAAAATGAACACCAACCTGCCTGAGAACACCGATTTCATGTACCACAACCTTCTAAAGTGGACGTTCAACCAGGCGCTGCAGCAAGCAGACTACTTTGCCGTCAAGAAGTGAGTTCACGATTCTCCTCGGAATAACCCAAATTTGCTAACTAGTCTATAGCCCTGGCGTTGATCCCCGCAAGATTCCTATCGACCCGTACGACTGTACTACCCTGGATACCTACGGCACCTGCGGCCCTATCTGGTACGATGGCAAGGATTCCTATGGCCTTGCGAGAGCAAATGGTACGTTACATTTCCACGGACCGTGGCCGACGCAACTCTTACCCATACTGACATTATCTACAGACATTGGCATGGACCAGATGAAACCAATTCTGGACGTCGCATTCTCCAAGAACTGGACCACGCCGCATGAGCTCTACATCGACTCCCAGCAATGCCAAGGCAAGAATGGCTCCGAATCCTTTGATGTGAAGGATCTGTCGCTGAGTTGCGCCGTAAGTGCTCATCTGTTGAATGCCCCTTCTCTTGACCTTTTTCGCTGACCGCAATATGCAAATAGTCGAACATCCCCGTCTGCGAGTTCAACTTTGACTACAACCCGTATCAGTCGCTCATTGATCGCACCAACCCGCCCGAGTTCAAGAACTGCCCCAATCAGAGAGGCTATGGCACACCCATGTTTCACAGCGATGATGCCGGTGTTCCTCTTTCGTATCTTGGCCCCTTTTTGGTACGTGCTCCTGCAAAATATCATTAACTCAACCCAACTCCTGAGTCATGACACTAACAATCGAGTCAACAGATGTCCGGTGTCATCTATAATGAGAAGAGTGGTTGAGGCAGATTACTTTAGTCCGAATTCCTCGAGACATCATAGATACCAGGGATTCTCCTCGAGAGTATTAGACGTACGTTGCGAATACTGCGAAATGACTCAAATGCTGGAAACGGCCGAGATAAATTGATATGTTTAATTTTTGAATTGTTCCATCTCGTTTGCAATACTGTGGTATGACTGAGTACAGTTGCGTAGTCTGCAACACACTGGAGTAGGAACCAGAAGTATGCCATAATTAGTCATTCGATCATCGCTTCAGGTGTGTGTGTCAAGATTATTGTTAGTCGCTAGGTGCTACATTTCTGCGATTGCCAATGCAACGGGTGAGAACACATGCTTCACCAAGGGAAGAAGAGATCGCCATCCGGTTGAGATTGATCATAGCCAGGTGAACATTAAGACCACGCAGAGCGCTCTACGCGTTTGAAGGCTTAGTCAAGAAATGATTGTAGCAGAGTAGACACCTCAGATTAGACATAAACATAAGTACTACTGAAAGCGGAAGTTCGATAGATGTTGTAGAATAGAGAAAGACAAATGGTGATTCCGCTGCTGGCAATGAGTCAGTAATAGTTGTCCCAGAACTGCAGACTGTTTCTCCGCAAACGTTATCACTGAGGTGAGAATTACATTTGCATCATGACTTCTATTTGAGGATAAATAACTTAGTGTATGCTCGGAATCCGTCCTCACCAGTCAAAAGAAGCAGCCACTAAGGCAGAGAAATGTATCCCAGTCCGAAAACGAATGATTTGTGTTACAGAACGTATCAAGATCGTAGACTACAATATATAGCTAGTCAGATTGATCCAAAGACCGAGCTAAGGCAACAATATTTTCCGTGCGAAATGCCACCTGCCCATTGGCATACGTGCCAACATCTTCTACTTCGGAGCCTTTGACAACATTTCCATCATCCGCAGAGTCCGAAGAGGACTTTTCCTGGTTCTCTGGCTTGCTGTCCTTGGCACTGCGCCCGATTAGCTCCAAGATGCAACCAGTCTCCTCCTCCCTCAAGAAAAACTGACGAAGACCGGTGGCAACATCGTAGCTAAGATCTTCCGCGGTAGTAGTCCAACCTTTGGCTCTTACTTCAGCAAAAACGGCGTCAACATCTTCAACTTCCAATGCAACATGGTGAAGGTAAGCTCCGTCGTGACGCATCATCAGCTTGTAGAACACCGAATCAGGGTTCAATCCTTCCGTAAGGATAACTACCCGCTTTGAATCACAAGGAATGCCCATAACTTGCATCAGTCCATCATCACTACCATCAGCAGCGGACCCAGTGTTAACAGTAAAAGTGCGGAGTGGAGTGAAACCCAACATCCGCTCGTGGAAAACCTTCATACGCTTAGTGTCGGGCATGATGGCAGCATAATGGTCGAGCTGGCGCGTCGATCCCGCTATGGAAGTCAGGACATTGGGAGAAGTTGAAAAGTCTTCGTTGGCTGGCTCTTCAGCTGGGGCCTGGCATAAGCTCATCGGGTATCCAGTTTCCTCGCGCAGAAGAACAAGCTCAGTTGAACCATCCCGGAGACGTCGATCTTTAAAAGTAATCCTTTGAGCTTCGAGAACTTGACGAGCCTTGGCGATGTTGTAGACAGAGAAACGAACCGAAAGCCCGATGTCTCCAAGTCCGGCGCTCTCTGGAGCTTTGACAATGCTGAGGGTTGGATCGCCGAGACCTGGGAGTCTATAAAGGCTCTCATCTTTGTTGAACTTGGCGTTATAGACCTCCTTGACTGTTTGGGCAGCTCTCTCAACCACATGCGATGTAAGGGTCAAGTGAGCCATTCGCTTAACGCCGAGCAGATTGACTGCGCCTGTTCTGCGCCGGGTAGTCGCAAGGTCCTCGCAAGCTTCCCAAAGAGCTATGTTGCTTGCTCGATATCCGACGCTGCCGAAAGCGGTGTTGATGAACGCCTTGGTGTCATTGGCGGATGCCTCGAGGTTGGATAAAGCATAGCCCTTCAGCGCGAGGCCGCTGCAGGCTCGCATGAAGAGGTTGGAGGTTCCTGAGTTGCTAATCCACTCTGGAAGCATCCGAATTGATGCAGAGTCAAGTTTGGACAGTGTTTCGTCCCTGCTCTCAACAGGGTTGAAGATGTTATTAGCGCCGGCTAGGATAAATCGGGCGCCATGGGGCACTTCAGCGAAGGTTTTGTCGCTAAGAGTGGAGAGTGCTTTGGGTGTGAGGATGTACCGCTGAGCACAGGGAACAAAGACCTCGCCCTGGGAAGCGGCGAGGAAGTCGACAAGGTATTCTTCGTCAGTTGAGCCAACTCTGCGCTTGGCATACAAAGCTGACTGTAGCTCGGCCTTTGTAAGACCAGCCTCTAGGCTCCGAGGGTCAAGTCCTGAGACAGGATTCTTCTCGGAAGCACGCCGATAAGCTTCGATCGAGGCGCAGTCTATGCCATTGTCGTTGACCAGAAAACCGTACTGGCTGGAGATGGCAACTACCCGGCCAATACCCAGCTGGGCAGCTGCTTGGGCAAAGGTGGAACCGACGCAACCGAAACCCTGGAGAACCAGGCGAGCTTGCCCCATAAGCTCCGGCTTCGTGTGGGTAATGAGCTCTTTAAGAGTGGCAGCCATCACGTAGCCGACACAGAACTCGCTGAGGCCCCATCCACTGTTATCAAGCTTTTCTCCGAGGAGATCGTGGATCTCCTTGGGGTTCGAGCCGCAGTAGCCAAGTGAACGACTAAGCGCGTCGAGAGCGGTCAAAGTGCCCGGAGAGCAGTAGGCTCTAGCGTGTCTGTCGATGATGTCGTGGTCTGTGTTGAGGTCTCCCCCTGTGCCCCAGTACTCGGAAAGGACAGCTGCGTTATCGCGAATGAAGCGCTCCAAGACAAGAGGAGCACGTGAGTCCTCATGAGGGAACCTAATGCCGCCCTTGGCACCAACGACCTGAGGCTGAGAAGAGACAGCGAGTTTGGCACTCATAGAGCGGGCAATGTCGCGAACCTCGTTGAGAGTTGCGTCCTCATGAAGGAATAATCCTCCACCCGAGTGAGTAGGCACGGGTGAGTCGATAACTATCCAGCCCTCTGCCGGAGAAAGCTCATCTTTCCAGTGCCAGACACTGCAGCCTTGGATGACCTGGTGGGGTGGCATTGAAGGGGAAGTCTCACTAACAGAAGTGCCGGGTTGAGTAGAGGCTGAGATGGAAGACATTTTGAGGCAAAAATAATGTTGAATGATGTTTTGAGATTGGATCGAGTTTTAAAATTTTCTTATTGTGGCAATGATGCTAAGAAGAAGTCCAAATGTTGTTGTCAAAGGCACGACCATTTATAGCCAAAATTTCTCTTCATCGCGACTGACTTGCATGATACTCCGGTTTGCCACAAGAGGCAGCCCGTAACTGACAACACTTTGATCCCGAGTTTGCAGGGCGGCCATGATCCATCAGGCCAACTCTTCCCTGAAAGTAAAAACATCTAGAGAGAACTCAAAGGAGCAAGGATGGTCTTGGCGGAGGAAGTAGGCTGTGAAAACACTCACTGGGCAGACAATTCAGTCGGAGGTATGAAAGCAAGGAGCTCTGTGGGGTCTAGAGTTATCACATGTCGGTTTTGGCATACTGGAGGATTCAGTACAGCTTCAACAATTTGAGAACAAGTTCTGGCTTTGACATGTCGGAGACAGGATTTCGTCCTTGGATACACAGAGACCTCGTATTCGGTCTTTCTTGTCAGAGGTCAACTCATAATCGATCGGAAGCATATGGAAGCTCGAAGTCGCCATTCCGAAATATGGAAGTGACAGACCGGGCCGCTGAAAATCTCGGGCAGCGTGGAACACTCCGGGACTTCCAATTTCTCGCCAGTATGATCGGAACTCTTCCGCTTGCATTGCGTTGGGCTTCCAGAGCACTATCGTACCCTGCAGGTTTGGGATGTTCACGGGAATTGTTCTTGTCGCGTATCATCAGAAGAAAATCTTGAGGTTGATGCAACATCGTCCCCTTAGCTTCAGCATGGGTATAAAGTGGCGTGTTGACTCTCTCGTGGTCTCTTGCCGGAATCTCAACGGCACATAGAAACCTACTGATTTGCCTTTCAAAGCGCATGAACTTTTTCAAGCTTTTCCTCTTGATTTGAAAAACTTATTTGGTTCTTCGTTTTATTCCGAAAAGTATCTCAATCACTATCACCGTCAAAATGGGATCCATCACCAACATGAAGCTCTCCTCTGAGCACGACATTGCAAAGATCTTCAACTCCTACGTTGCCGCCGGCGCCATCGGTACTGCTTGGGAACTCGGACTACTGGACCAGGTCCGTACACAAAAGGCTGTGGATATCGACGAGTTCGCGGCCAACCGCAACCTGGATCTCGCTTCGACCCGCGCCCTGGTCTCCGCGCTCGCTACCTCTGACATCCTCCAGCGTCAGGGGGGAGCTGCCCTGCCCGGGAGGTTGCTTGAAGAGGCATACCGCACCAAAAGTCTCTTTCACTGGCTTGCTCTTGGTTCCGGCAGTTTGTTCGCGCGCATGCAATACGTCATTCGCAACGAGAATCGCGAGGGCAAATTTTACTCGCGTGATTCTGCGGCCATCGCCTACGCGTGCCGTGACGCAAACACGCAATTCATTGATCCGGTCTTTCTCAACGCCCTAAAGTCGTCTGGCCAGAACTTTACCTCCGTTGTGGACCTGGGCAGTGGGAGTGGCGAGAGGATCATGCAAGTCCTCGACCGCTATCCTGAGAGCACTGGACTTGGCATCGATATTGCTGGTCCGGCAATTGAGGTTGCTAGGTCAGATGCCGTGAAGCGTGGTTATGGTGGCCGCATCAAGTTCTTGGTCGGCGATGCGCGTAAGCTCGACTATCGGGATGAGTTTGCCAACGTGGACCTTTTGACATCCTTTCTGATGGGCCACGACTTCTGGCCGCGGGAGAAATGTGTTAGCTCTCTACAGAGGCTGCGCAAAGCTTTCCCGAGTGTAAAACGATTTTTCATCTGCGATACGGTGCGGATTCTCACAAATGATCCTCAATCTCGCCATGCAGTACAAGAGGATGACGTGCCTATCTTTACCCTGGGTTTCGAGTTTGGCCATGCGCTGATGGATGTCAAGTTGCCCACAGTGGAGGACTGGGAGGGTGTGTTCGAGGATGGTGGTTGGATTTGTGTCAAGCAGCATCACATGTTGCCCCCGTCTCTCACGGTTCTTTTCGAACTTGTGCCCCGTGACGCAGATGCAATGTAGAGCTTCGAACAACTCTATGGAATGAATAGGGAATAGACCCAAGGCACATCTATCTACTTTAGGCAGTAGAGATATCATGCGAATTGAACTGTTACTGTAACTGTGCAGACTAGTCGACAAAGATATCGAGGTTCAAGTTGTGCAAGCATAATTTTGACTAGGAGACACGCTCATAACCCCTACTCAACTCAGCAGTTTGTTGGCGGAAGACTTGGGCAATGGGAATAGACATGGCTAAAGTGTGTAACTCGTACGAGAAAATGAGGCTGGGTACTACCTCTTGGCTGGGTGCCACCAGTACTTGATGATCCCTGATCCGAAACCGTGTAGGAACTGTTCCCTTGTAGAGAGGTTCCAACGGAGATTGTTGCTAGGTTATCGGAAGTGGGCAGTGGTTAGCTTACGTCTGACTCAGATAAGTCTTCTATATCTGCTTCCGAAAGCCCAAAGACGAGTCAGAATCTTATTCGAAATGCCAAATGAGAAGGCCACGTGTGTTTAATGGTAGGCCCTTGTCATCCCGCCCGGACTGACAGAAGCTGAAGCATGAAGTTAGACCCGAGTCCATGAGAAATGGGGCCAGCCCGAAGATTATTCAGCCAGGATTCGATTGGTACTGCCCACACTGTCAATATTCAACGCTCGGAGTTTCCTTCTTAGTCAACGGATCAACTTTGATAGATGATAGCTCAGACACAGGCAAGTTGAGACGAGTGGGATGGACCCCGAAAATCCCGGCGATCCACCTCATGCACTTGTGACAGCGATACTGGAACCACCGAACTCTGAAAATGACCGACGCAGATATCGAATCATCCGGCCGCAGGCCAAGAGATGATACTAGCGCAACTCTATCTTGAGGGGAATTCCAAAATTACTCTAGCCCAGTAATGCCGGCCGGATCCCACTCCAGCTTCCCGTGGTTGTTTGCCGCACATGATGCTAGCCCGTGTCTGCTCTGACTTAACCCCGGGCCGCGCCGCCTGAACTGACAGGGCCGAAAACACCCTGTTATCACCCCGCAAATACCTTCGACTCTAGCCGCATACGAATCAGTAATGGCTTCTCAGCATAGTAATAGCATTTTGCTGCCCAACAGGTCTGAATGCCCCTTCTCTCTTGACCCTTGATTCTGCATCTGCCGCGGTAAGCGACGGAGTGTCCGATCGGACCTTTTCTTGAGGCGGTGAATACAAACATTGAACATTTGCCGCGCGTTCCACCCCAACACGGCGGAGAAAACCAGACTCCGGATGCTAAACAAATTATGACTGAATTTCAATATAGAGATCAGTACCAAGGCACTTTTCTGAATGGGGAAGGCGTAGCCGTTGCTCGAAGTTGCAGTTCTCGCTCCAAATGTCTAGCTTGAGGATTGCATCGGGGCTAAGCTGATTATTTCGGGTGAATTAAGCTTTCAGAAGTTCAGACCCGAAGCCCGTCCGTGTAAGTGCCCCTCCTGCAATGCTGCAGACTGCTCGTAAGTATCAAAGGTTTGAGGTTCTTTATTCGGCCCGACTGGGTACTACAATATAAAGATCAAACCCACAACTACGTGTTCTCTTGGAGTTGTAGTTTGCCAGTCACCACCTCTGCTGGCGTTGTGCGTCTTTCTTTTAGGTTCATCTCGGTCTATCCAGCAAGTGAACACACATTGAAATTACCAATACCATCATGATTTTCTCTTCTAGATACAAGATAGACATACCTCAAGTCGATGTTCTATCATACGTGTTCGGTACAGTTGATGTCGCCATGGCACGTGTTTTGTTTTTTGTGTTTGCTAAAATAGACTGCAGGAACGTCACCCCCGGATGGGGATTTGCCTATCTTCGTTGATGCCGAGAAACCTGCTCAAAGTCTCCGTAAGTCTGAATTTGAGACTTGCGTCAAGAAACTAGCGGGTGGCCTCCGACAAACATTGGGAATACAAAACGACGATGTTGTTCTCGCTTACACTGAGAATTCTGTGAGTAGTCCCACGGCCATGACAGGCGGCCATCCCCTAATATTGTGTCTCATCATTCCAGGCATGGTACCCAGTTATAATCCTTGGGGCAATCTGTGCAGGTGGGATCTTCACTGGTGCCAATCCGGGGTACACGGAGGCTGGTGAGTTACGAATTCATGATGAGATACCTCGGCACGAAGCATGGAGCACATGGGTAACCCGGACTAGAACTGACCCACCAACTCACTGTTTCCGGTGCTAAGTGCATTTTCACGGATGCCATCCGACTCACAACCGCACTGCAAGCTGCAAGGAGTGCCGGCATACCAAAAGAATCTGTCGTCCTCGTTGACAACAAGGGTCGGCCTAGGCATGATCGCTGGCGTACCATGCAAAAGTTGTTGGCTGAGCCATACTCTTGGGAGGCAATCAGTGATCCTCTAATTCTGGCAGAAAAGTGAGCTGCTGCAAGGGAACAAAAGCATGAACGCAATGCTGATCAATTTGCAAGGGTCGCAGTTCTTAACTTCAGTAGTGGGACAACGGGAAAACCCAAGGCATGCATGATCACCCACCGCAATCTTGTTGCCAATGCGGAACAGACACTTCACCTTGACCGAGTGAGCGAGTTGAGAGCAAAGGACCAAGGATCTTCAACTCACGATGTTCACTGTGCATTCCTGCCTCTTTATCATGCCAGTAAGTTGCAGTCCAGAACCTCAACCACACGCTACTGCGGCACGAAGCATTGACCACGAGCTCAGGTGGACTCATGACTTACTGCGTGGTAAATGTACGCAGATCTTGCACTACAGTCACAATGCGTAAGTTCAGTCTTGAACTTCTGCTGAGCACAATCCAGCGGTTCCGCGTCACACATCTCCTCCTAGCCCCGCCGGTAGTTGTGATGCTATTGAAAAGCAATCTCCTACCCCGTTACGACGTGTCCAGCGTGAGGTCCATGTTTTGTGGAGCAGCCCCCCTCCAACCGGAGCTATCCAAAAGATTGGAAGAGGTGTTCAGCGGGGGCAAAGCTCGCAGTCGACAGGGATGGGGAATGAGCGAAGCCACGATGGCAGTCACTTTGTTTGCCCCTGACGAGTTCGACCCATTGCACAAAGGCGTTGGGTATATCCTCCCCAACATGCAGATGAAGATCGTCGATGACGATGGCCGCGAAGTTGCCTGCAATGAAGAGGGAGAAGCGCTCATTCGGGGGCCAAATGTCTTCAAGGGCTATTACAAGAACCCGAGCGCATCTGGAGAAGCATGGACCAAAGATGGCTGGCTGAAAACTGGAGATATCGTGTCCATTCAGGAGAGTGGACTCTTGACTATTGTGGACCGCAAAAAGGTTTGTGCCGCATTGTTCTGAGGCCTCTCAAGCATTTGCTGACCATGTTATTCGGAGTACAGGAACTCATCAAGGTGAAAGGCTTCCAAGTAGCCCCAGCCGAACTTGAGGGGCATCTCCTTGAGCATGAAGGAGTCAAGGACTGCGCGGTTATTCGCGTTACAAGGTGCGCTCATGCCTTTCCTATTTGCCGCTTACATTTGACTTACACGAACACGCGACCAGAGAGGGGCAAGAACATCCACAGGCTCACGTTGTCCCCAAAGACGGCAACGTCACCGCCGAATCGATTCTTGAATTCATGGAGAGCCGACTTTCGGCACACAAGAGGCTGACTGGTGGAATTGTTTTTACTGAGGCAATTCCCAAATCCGCATCTGGCAAAATTCTGCGTCGCTTACTTCAGGACCCTGCGACGGCTAAGCTAGCGCGCCTTTAGAGCCTGATTGTTTTAGACCTCATTTCATGTGTCACCACACGGCCTAGTGTGCCAATAGCTATAATTCTTTAGGTCCCTGATAGGGCGCATTTTGAAACCATTGGGTTTCATTTTCACTTCCGCAACTATGAATTCTGTATCTTTGGACTTATGTTACTCTTCAAAATAGAAGCCTATTGACGCAGCATATTCGCAAAAACGAACGACACAGTCTGAAGAAGTTGCAAGACATTGGACTTTGCCGAAGAAACTTGCAGCAAGCAGAAGCGTTGGGCTTTATTCTCCAAGACCTGAAACGGTCTAAATGCCACTTGGACTGCATGTAGAGAAGGGGTAGACTGTCGTCTGTTGAGTGCGATGCCCCAAGATGACCTATACACTTGGTCTTGTGCTTCTTTCATTCTCGACCAATGACGATTGTCAGCCTATTTATCTTCTCTGAAGCGTCATTATCTCACACCAGGGATACGAATTACCTCGACAATAGAGTTTGATCGATGAAGCTCAGCCCTCGGGACCGCTCACAACCGTCTTTCGAGCGCACAAAACTCGCCCCTGCGTCGTCGTCCGCGACCCTTAGGCTTCGCCCCTCCCCCCTCCTTCGGAGAAATAAAATCAGATTCTTGAGAGCAGATGTCACTTACAAAAGCGAATTATAGTCCAGTTTTGTAGCTATCCACTCTGTCATTTCCGCTGCATATGGTTTAATCTTGGAAGTTTCAAAGAGTTCGATTACCATCCCACCTCTGCTTCGGCGAGCATCAACCGTCCGATAATGTGGGGCACTAATCGGGAACGGCGCGGCGCGGGTCGTTGTGCCGGTCGCTGGAACCTTACAGGCTGGCCGCTGTTGTGATGATAAATTAACTTCATCCATGTGACGGACCTCGACACGCGCAGACGCAAAGTGGCAAAAATTTGGCCAAAAAAAGATAGATTCTAGCGACTTTCATGTTCTTGTCCAAACTTCTTTGAGTAGTAGAAGGGCAATACTGCAGATTTGGCAAGTTGGATACCGGTCACCCACGGTAGAGCGCATTGTTAAATCGCCGAGTTTGGATACCACAACGTAAGATTTGGTCAGCAGAAGGGTAAAGTATCCCCATGCAGCAGGTCTACCTATATCTAGCTTGCGTTAAAATTATCAACAATTCAACCACATATATGGATGATTCAGCCAGAGCACCAGTAACTGACATCGTCAGCAGCAGCAATCTAACGGTACCTACTTTGTGACCGAAAGAAGAATAAGGCACCTCGAAGTCTCGGAAAATGAAGACATTACTTCAACGTAAAGATTTTCGCCGGAGAGCAATAAAGCAGAGCCCGCAGCGCCTGGGCTGTTTTACCCCCATGCCCCCTGTACCTGCATCAATACAGGATCATTCATGGGCCTGGGCGCATTGCGATTAGTTCAGCCACCGCCTCTCATAGGTCCGTTGGTGCACCATCCGCTTCCGACCCAGGTAAATCGCCCCCATCAAATCTACTGGGAAGATCCGTACCCTGCAAATGATCACAGTCTTCTCTCCGTCATCCATCATTGTTGAAGCAAACTTGTCATCATATCTGACTTCGAGGAATTTCATCAACACAGCGACCATAATAAGACCACATTACGGAGCCGATTTGCCCCTGCACCTCAATAGTCTGGGAATTTGCAGGATCTAAGTGCCTAGCGACTCTCTTATGCGCAGCAGCTCGACAGGCCATCATCTTGTGGCTACCTTACAGCGCTGTAAGCCAGAAGGAAGGGGCGGGCGGAAAGAGCGGGACCAGCAAGGATGCTGCGCACCCTGGATATTTGTGAGTGGTCCTTACTCAGCACGGAAGACCGGGAGCTCGATCCTGCATGCCACTCAGCCCAGTGACAATGCCAAGGAATGAGAGATACTGAATCGAAAGGCTTTGGAAATCTCAGTCGAGGCAACTGCCGGTAGCCGAAAGGTCACCGGTGGTGGTTGAAGGTAGTATCAACAAAAAATACAACGGAGGATATCTACATGCACTAGTAAAAGGCGCGAGGCACATCTACCAAGGCGGGGAACAAACGATTGATCAATGCCGCACTATTTTCCGCGCCAAGATCCACACCTCTTACTATTGAGTCTGCCCTAGACCAACTTATCATGATCCGGCAAGCAACTATCTGCCCCCAAACTCCGTGTAAATCTTGCTCCAAAATCATCCGAGAGCCACTTTGGTCAAATGCTTTAACCGTAGATCAGCGAAAAAGATGAGAACTGACTGATGCGACATTTCGCATCTGCCTCATGGTTGCTGCCGCACCCCCAATCACGCGAGCTGCGAGGCGCCCACCAAGACTTGGATTCTGGAAACTAGCGTCCTGCCCGTGCCTACAAGTCGTGTCCTTGGCATTTCCCCCAGAACACGACCTTGCGGTGTTGGTGGTATCTGGGCTTTCAGAAGCCGTTCTTGAGCTAGATCCCAATGCAGTTGTTGCCGCTGTTGCGCCGCTTGGAGTTCTCGAGGTAAGGGCTGTAGAGAGCAAGCTGCCACTGTCATCTGCCCCTGGATACTGTACCTGGCCGGTAAAGAGCTTCCCCCTATTGTTGAAACAGTTGGCCGCCTCGGAAAGCGGAGTGAACAGAACCAATGAGCAAACAAAGAAGAAGACCAACCCCGTGGGCCTCAACATCGCCGCGTGAAAGACGAAGACTCTGAGACGGACAAGTAGCACTGAACAGACAGGGTAGTGGGTTTAATGGGAACCAAAAACAAAGGAGTAATCCAAAGGGAGAGAGAGTGCTACTTGACAAGGTTCGAAGTACAATATTAAACTGCTGATGGGATTCGTACTTGAGTTTCGACGCTATTAGCTCCTTGGGCAGATTTCGAAGCATCCTTAGCCGGGTGTCAAAAAGGATTCTCCAGTCTCCACTCATAGCTTGATTGGGAAGTAACGAAGTAGCTCAGGAAAAGATGTGGGTGTAGCTGCGCCGCTCTCTTGCTTCAACCATGTTTGTGGCGTTGGGATGCTTTGTTGGTTACCTTGGTTTGTGACAAAGATCCATGTGGTGGACACCCATGCCGTGTCGACCGAGGCCAACAAGGAAGACTTGTTGGAAAGTTGAAAGATGGCTTCTCCGCGATGAAATCCAAGAAGAAACCGTGATTGTCTAGCTTTAGTTCTTCAAGATTCGAAGTGAGGGCCATGAGACAGCCGATGCTGACAAGCGCCGATGCAACTTGGACATGGGATGGAATGCACTTTCAGCTTTTATCACTCTGTTGGTCACTCGAACTAAACTTTCTTTTGTGGCCCCCTACCCATTGACGAAGCTCCCTCACGCGACTACTGCGTACCTACTTTAGTCTGGCATACGTAACCAACCGTGGGGCCGGGATTTTTGGCGCGATTTTGAAAGGTAAGCAATGTGCTTGGGCACCTCACCCTTCCCCCTGGGTTTGTGAACTTACTTCCATCGTTCTCACACAACAAGCCTACTGCCAGAACATCGTTTCCCTTCATATGTCAGTCGCAATTCGCGACTAGTTGGCCAGCATGGTCGTCAAAGTCATGCCATCCTCGCGGATGACCACAGCTATCTTTTTCGCTTGCCTATTGTTCTTGTTCTTATACTCCTCTTATGTTCTTACTCCCTCTTATCATCCGACGTCCCCCGCCAAGCCCCCACCGGCGCAAACGCAGTCACATCCACCACAACATTCCGACAAACCGAAGGAAGATAGCCCGACGGCATGGCAGAAAGAGGCTGCTTTGATCAGTGATGAAGCCGAAAACTTGATCGGCGATCCCATCCAACCTCCTTACAAGTCGAAATTCTCCGAATTGGGTCAGCGGGCCAAGAAAGCCCGAGAATGGGTCAAATTTCTCGATAACGCACCCAAGTCGGAAAACATCAAGCCTACTCTAGAGAAAGTGGAAGGCGCAATCGCATCGTTGTTCCCTTTTATTCAACACTCACCAAAGCGCCCAGACAGCAAGACACCATTTTCGGATTTGCGTTCGTCCATTGTCCCCGGAACACGCGGATTCATCATACCAACAGGCAAGGGAACCATGCGATATGCCACTCACCTCATCGGCTCACTCCAGAACGTCTTGTACAGCAACATGACAATCCAGATTGTATATGCCGGAGACGAGGACTTGCCATCAGCAGACCGCGAGAAGCTGCAGTCCCGCTTCAAGGGGATCGAATTCCTGGACGTTCTAAGCGTCGTCGACGATACGACTCTGCAGCTCGTAAAGGGAGGATGGGCAATCAAAGCCTTCGCGGCTCTGTATGCGCCGTTTGAAGAGGTCATTCTCTCAGATGCGGATTCGGTCTTCGTCCAGGTCCCGGAGACGCTTTTCTTAGACCCGTCATATGAGCAGACAGGGGCACTTCTTTTCCACGATCGACTACTTTGGCAGCACTCATTCGCCGACCGTCACGAGTGGTGGAAGTCGCAGATTCACGAACCTAGCGCCACGCTAAATAAGTCACTTGTCTGGACCGAGGACTACGCCGAAGAGGGCGATTCGGGTGTAGTCGTTATTGATAAGTCGCGTCTGGACGTGCTGATGGGTCTGCTCCACGTAGCTTGGCAGAACACATACGATGTGCGCGAAGAAGTCAGCTACAAAATTACGTACGGCGACAAGGAGACTTGGTGGTTTGGACTCGAGCTCAGCGGGGCAACTTATGCCTTCGAGAAGCACTATGGCTCCATGGTTGGTTGGTTCAAGGACAAGGTCAACGACTCAATCGAGAGAATCTGCAGCTTCGTGATAGGACACGTTGATTTGCGAGACGATCTCATTTGGTACAATGGAGGGCTTTTGAAGAACAAAAAGGTTGACCCAAAAGAATTCGGGCTTCCGACTCATACCCTGGTCGACGGAACGTGGGAGAAGGGTGGGGACCGAACCCAGATGAGCTGCATGGTTGGGCACAACGTCAAATCCCTGGGTAAGGACGCAGAGTGGATTTTAAATAGCTCCATCGCATTGGCACAAGAGCTGGACAAGGAGTTTGGCTTCATTTAGTTTGCGGCTTTGTGTCTGCTTTGTCATAGCCTACGATGGGTTAACATGTTGCATCATACTCCTAGAACTTTGTTTCCTCTTGTCCATTAACGTATGTATGATTTAGAAGATCAGAATAGCAGACCATTACATGGTGTAGAATATATTTTTCCCACCTTGATTCCTCTACTTCTAAGCTCCAGTCGGGCTGTAGCGAATTAAGATGCTTCTCGGATATCCTTTCTAACCGGTATAGGTACTCACTTCGCAATGATCTTCTCCAATCTGATTTCTCCTTCCAACAAGGAACTACCTTAGCCTTGAGGCCCTTCATTAAGCACAACCTTTGATACAGCTTGATTTTGAGCATGATGAAGTGTCAGGCTCCCTTCTCTAGTCTTCAAGAATCTGAAACTCCCCATCATTTCTTGTTCGCTGAGTTGGTTCTATGTGGACCGAGTTGCGACAACGAATTGCGTCTCAATCTAGAGATCTGTCAGTGCACGTCACTATCAACGTCACAGAAGCAGGGATGGACATCATGGCACTGGGTTGAAGGAACCACGTGATGTAGTTCAAGTTTTCTTGCATTTAACTATTGGCCCCTTTCATCGTCTGGCCATCTGTCTACATGTACCCATTGTTTGATACGTTTGCCATTGATGTTAGTCCCGAAGCAAGCTTGCCTTCATTCTCGGCTTCAAGCTTCAAAAGACACAGAATCCAGACTTTGAGAAGTGCACGTGTAGAACATGAATGCTATTGCCTAACAGGGCGGTAAATTAGTGTGCGTTGATCTTGAGCACATCTCAACAAAGCTATCCCAATTCTCGATAGTAAGTTCTGGCTACCTTCCAGTCTTCGTTTTACAGAAGGTATCAGTAATGATGTCATTAAACTCGTGTATACTATTGGGATACCATGCGAGAGACGAACTGCGGGTACAATGTTTTCTAGTCACGTCTCTTGGCATGACTATGCGGTCATCGTTGCCCGCGTCATTGAATACTTTCATTTCTATCCGTTGCTGGAGGTCCTTCAGCGAGAGCTTGATTGCAAAATGCAATTACCTCAGTATACCCTACAGAGTCCTCATGTAACGCCGCAGTATTTGGCAGATGCTTATTCCGAGGAGTTCTCTAGTATTGGAAAATTGACTGTTCCACAGGAACAACATGCAATTCTTGGCAAATTGTGGCGACAGTTTCATTGCAAGCCATTTGATACATTATTCTTTCATTGTATTTACAAGTTCCCACAGCCATGCAGTTAAAATTTGCTAGTCAACGACGCGTGGCATAGTAACTTGTCCCGCGACAGCCCCCCATTGAGGTGAGGTCGATTCGTCTCAACTTGAACTCCCCAAGATCACAAACTCCTAGCCTCATGTCTGGCCAGACTCCAATTTGGAACGTATTCAAACGTCAGTCTTTATTGCTTCTTACGGTTGATGAAGGATGTTTCGCCGGTTTTCACGAACCGGTGGGACTTCGTTGATCGCTTTCCAAACACATTCGAGTCAAGGAGATGATGATTGGAGGGTAGGTGCCATCTGTAAAGCATAGCAGGGCAGACACCGACCAGAGTAAGACTACTACCACAGTAGTTTGCCTGTCACATAATCCAACCCCCTCGCTACGAACACGATAACGGTAGTCGGAAACAACTGTGCCATCGCATGAAAGTTTCGGACATCCGGCTGACAGCATTGCGCGCGTAGAGGCCTTCGCGTGTGCCTATGCCCTATTCGTCGAAGTAGGGAACCGAGGCATTTCCCACAGTAACGTACATCAGACGAAATACAGTAGCATTTTCGACACTTCTGGAACCTATGCGGAGCCCTCGGCAAGGGTAATGAGCCAAACCATTAACGGTCTTCGTCATACTACATGGCTCACGAAACATGCGGGGTGATTAGATCGCTCTTTTATTCACAAAGCCAAAGACTTTCTTCCATCCGTTGAGAAATCCCTGTTGATAAAGAATTTTTGAGACGAGCCTTGGAAAGCTCTGCCAAGAAGAAAAGAAAGGCAATAGAACCACCGCCCACAAGATTGTTGAAGATGTTCTCCTGAACCTCTGATAATTTCCTTTTTGCGACGGAGATTTCTCGTGTCCGCGGGTGGATCAATAATTCTCGTCTTGAAAGTCAAGTCATGCTGCATCTCTAGATGTATATGTCCGAAGTAATCAGGAGGAACACATTGTCCGAGGCTTACAAGAGGAAAAGTTTAATCGGTCGATCTACCGGCTTTTCAAGAAATTCCTGCGTTCCGGTGGGCGAATAATGAGACTCATGGTGAATGTTCAGATGATCGGTGTACAGGCCACCACCCATCATCGCCTATTTTGGACAAAATACCGAGAAACTGCGTCTACTAGTAGCTAGACATGATGTCACGGAGACGGACTAAGAAAAAAGACAGGAAACAGAGTTTTGTCAGTCAAACGGCCATCATCTGAAGGCAATTCTCTCCGTCACCCCCCTCATAGCTGATGGACCCTTATGATGGCACAAAGTAGGTGTCCTGCAACCCGATTGGAGAACTTTGAGTAAGTATTCGAGCCCTTGATGAATAATGCGGGTATAGTGCCCAAACAGGACCCCTCGGCATCTTCAGACGTTCAGCCGGTCTAGACATGTCGGCATGTCATCATAGCGAACGACGTCAGCATCCCGCCGGCCCGGAACCACTCGGGCAAGGCTGGTTTTGAAGCCTCCAATTCATCAACAACGATATCAAAACAACTGAGTCCTGTGAGTAGCGATCGAGACATAAGCTTCGTCGACATTGTTAGAATTACCGGGGTCATCCATAGCCCGTTTTTCACGACTACGAACATACCAAAATACCACATCAGAAAAGAGATATATACCTTCGAGCCCGCCTGCTCTATGCCCAGACGTTTTCCAACTCATCAGACCCACAACGCTCTAACAACACTTACAGCAATCATGAAGACTACCTCAGCCGCCGCACTTGCTCTCATCTTGGGATTGACCCAAATTCTCGCCAGACCTGTGAATGACCCAAGCATCGACGTCCGCGATGCCAACATCAACTCTTCACCTGTTGCCATTGAATCGCGACCATTGGAGCCTGACCGCCAAGCATTGAATCCATTCCTCGGCGAAGACATGAACTCCATCAGAAACGACAACCCCGACCCGAAGACCAAAATTTACCCCAAGAGGTCGGAGAAGGACGCGCCCTACTCTAGGTCTGAGAGAGATTTGAAGGCCAGCATCTACATCCCGAAGACATTCTCAGCATCATCGAACAAGCAGCCCGTCATTCTAGTCCCAGGCACCGCTGCGATGGCTGGTACGACATATCGCGCGAACCTTGGCCCTCTGCTGGCCAAGTCTGACTTTGCCGACCCCCTCTGGGTCAACATCCCCGATGCCTCGCTGGACGATGCGCAGGAGAATTCGGAGTATGTTGCATACGCTATCAATTACGTACAGGACATGACTGGCAAGAAGCCAGCTGTCGTCGCTTGGAGTCAAGGAAATCTCAACGTACAATGGGCGCTGAAGTACTGGCCCAGCACCAGAGACTCGGTGACCGACCTGGTATCAATGAGCCCTGACTTCCACGGAACCAAGGAGGCATTCGCAGCTTGCAAGACTCCTGCCGCTATCATTGGCTGTACTCCCAGCGTCTACCAACAGATGTATGATTCCAAGTTCGTCCAGACCCTTCGTGCAAACGGGGGTGACAGTGCCTATGGTAAGCTCACATCTTCGCGAATCATCTGGTCTAGATCTCTAACAAGTTCCTCTTAGTTCCTACCACTTCCCTGTTCAGCGCAACGGACGAAGTTGTTCAACCGCAATCAGGTCCCATCGCCTCGGCCATTCTCAAAGACGGCAATGGTGTCGAAGTCAGCAACATTGAGGTTCAGAAAGCCTGCCCCGCTACACCTGCTGGTGGCGAAGTCACCCACGAAGGCATGCTCTACAACTCACTTGCATTCGCCCTACTGAGAGATGCTCTCACCAATGAGGGTCCTGGCAAGCTCGACCGCATCGACAAGAAAATCTGCGCCGATCCTGCTGCCGGCAAGCTTGACGCCCTCGAGATCCAGGCAACCGAAGCTGTCTTGGTCGACGCCGGGGCGAACGTGCTAGCCTACCCCAACAAGGTCAGGCGTGAGCCCACTATCAAGGCCTACGCCAAGGTCTAAGCATCGAAAACTATATTATTGTCAGCGGGCTGGCGTGTAATATTCTTGTAAATTATTCATACACTACTTGTCAACAGTACTAATAACGATACACGAGCGAGCGAGCGAGCGAGCATATTAGCGCATTCATATCGACATGTATTTAGCGTTGCTTTGGTTCTAGAAAATAAAAATCTGGTTTTTTGCTTTACAACCATCTGAGAACGAGGCCGAACCTTGCCATGACATGTGTCTTGCAGTGTAACTCCATCATGACTTCTCACCTTTGGATTATGCACAACATATCCTATCTTTCTACATCAACCATCACACTTATCTGGGCCAGTTCCAAATGATATGGTAACAATTTCTTTATAATGATGGGAGCAGAGAATGTGATGGAATGTAGGAAGTTTCTGTGAAAACAATCTGCCGGGGTAAGGCCAACCACTCGGCCCACTCATCTCCCAGATGTTGGCAGATTACTTCCAACAGATATGCCCCTGAGTCGCCAATCTGCCAAAGGTCCCGTGCCAGATGCAGAATAGAAGCGTAATAAGCCAGAATAGCTATCGCTTCAGGCTTTCTTTCGGCAAGCTTCCTAGTATATTCCTCTGATACCATCAGTGACCAGGAAAATACCATCTGAATCAGGTACTTCCGACCCATGAATACCCTGGTGTCTAGATCATCTAGTGCGACCTGTATTAGGTCGATAGCTGACATATAAATCTCCTTCTCAGCGGGCGAAATGTTTGGTGATGTAGATATCAAGTCCAGGATGCTATCACAATCAGGACCGACACCTTTCAGCCGACTCAGGCCCAAGCCCCACGACATCAAAGGGACAAGCTCCGATGTCTTCAACAATGCCCAGGCGCGACTCACAATTACCCTGACGCCTCTCCGGATCCTGGCAAAGTTCACGTAGCAGTCAATGAACGGATCCAGACTGGTGCTGCGGAATGCAAGTGCGTCGATGCACAGATGACGGCCAAGGATGGCGGAGAACAGGACCAAGGGGACGCAGCTGGGCTCGTCTATCCGCGCCTTTTGAGCGTTGAATAATGAAATCGCTCTTGTTTGTAGCTGAACTGCGTCGTGTAGGAATTCCATTGCGTTTTCTGGCTCAAGGATCGACATATGCCGAGCTGACAGGGCAAGGATCTCGTGCATGAGGTACGGGGCATCGGACCCTGTCTTGAGGATGAGTTGGGTATTTCGTTCGGTAAGACTCGGGTCGAGTTCGGGCACGGCGAGTGCTAGAGAAAAGTGCACCAGGAATCTCATGTGCGCCATGTTGATCATATTGTCCGATAGACTGGGAGCGGGCTGGCCCATGTCGCCGGTATACACGATCAGATGGGCCAAGTCCGGAGTCGGGATGACAGCGGGGCTCCTCCCGGTCGGAGATCCGTACGGCGAATCCGGCTTCGAGGTCCCGGCATCTGACAGCACGGAGTCCTGCATGGATTCATCACCGCGTGTAGAACTTGCTACAGACCCTGGATCTGCAGCGTATGGGAATACACATGTGCGGTCCACCATCGTACAGTTGACGCATCTTGGTCGAGTCTCATCGCACTGCTCATCCGATTAGTCGATGTCTTCAGCCTTACGACGCCCGTCGGCGGGTTACGCGTAACAAATACGTGGAAACCGATACGTCCAGCTTACCTTCATGTGGCGTCGTTTGCACTCGGCACACCCCTTCCGGGACTTCCTATGGGAACGTCTGTACATGGTTGGCCCGGTCGATGGCTATACTGATGTACTCTTGTCGGCTCGAATACCGTCTAAGTTTGATGCACATCCCTGAGAATCCGTAGACCCCCGAATGCTTCGAAAGTCGCAGCGTGCCAGATCAATTCGGTTGTCAGCAATAAAGAGACATGAAGGCGACCGTTGAGGGTTTTCCACTCGACTGATCACTTTGCCGGCGAACAAACTTTAAAGAGTCCACACGACTAGCTAGGCATACTCGCTCAGCTTCTCTAAGCCATGATGCTTGACGTACGTGGACCTCAGCCGCGATTTGTTTTTCGAGCTGCGCCGGGTTTCATGGGTGATCCGTGGACCATATCATTAGTCTGTCCGACTTTATGCTTAGTTTCGCCCCTAAAAAGCTCTGCGATACGTGTATTCGGGAGCCGCCGGGCCAATAGTCGGCTATCTTTAGTGTATGACCCACCCGCAGAATACGTGTATTCGCACCTACTTCGGACTACTCATCATCATAGACTCCCAAGGCTGATTTCCAGATTTGATTCGTTACTAGAACTCGCACGGGACAGTACATACTTAGACAGCAAGGAACTGTAGTAGGGCAAGCGTTACACCGTACTCCGTACTCTCTACGTTCTATGTACAGTACGCCGGCAAAGACCTTTGCCACGCCCCACACCCCAGCGGTCCGCATCCGTCGACTAGGATCTCGCTGGAGCATTGTTGGATGTTATCGATATCAAACAATTGCAGATAACATGAGCTGTAAGGACTCTTTAGCCTGCTGGATTGAAAAAAAAAACACGATGGCCACGGTTTGAGCCCACTCCCACATCTCATTTTTGACGTCCAATAAGGGGTGAGCAATGGCCTTCTCCCTTTCTGAGTTAGATCGGCAATTCCACTTTTGTTCCTTACACAAACCTCGACTTCAAGCACGCATGAGTTCACTTGACTCGATGCATTCCGGCAGCGATAACATTCGAACGGCAGAAAACAATGGTTCCTTTCTGACATGAGTATCGCGATTAGATCAGGAAAGACGCGAGGGCCGAGGCATAGGCCCAGGGGCCCAGGGGCACTTGTCTTTCCTTGAAGAGCTCTTCTTACAACCGGCATGGCAGGATTTGAACATGCCTATTGCACTCAGGAATCTCAGAAATGAATTTCTTGAGCTGGAATCACTGATACGACGTACAGTATATGGTGGGTGAAAAAGCTTCTGCCTCAATTCTCAACGAAACCTCTTCAATTGATCAACTTTGCCATGAGAATTCTCGCAACAAGACGAATCCTCAAATGAAGGCAGAACAATCCTGTTGCCTGATTTTTGAACATGAATATTGGGATGAAATGACGACCGTGCTGTCGCTGATTCTCGATTCATGAGTACATGCATGTATGCTTCGCATCTAGAGGCCTGGCCCCACGGGTCTCAGTGGTACTAGAGTAAAAGTATTACGAGTTATAGCACGCAGTAATGGGCATACGGAGTATAATAAAAGTGGCTTAATATATTAAAATAGAAATAAATAAATAAAAAAGGTCTATATATACGATATTTAAAATAGATACGTAATTTAGTATATAATAAGTATTTTATAAAATACGGTTACTATCCTTATTATATAATATACCCCCTAATTACTATTATTAAGGAGCTATTATACTTAAAATAGAACCTCTAAATACTTTTATAAAAGCCTAATTTAGTTAAATATAAATAAAGAAAAAATAAGCGTAAAAGATACGTATTTTTTAAACTACGTTTATTATAAATATATCCTTTTATTTAAAATAAATAAAATCCTAACTTAAAATAGTATATATTTTACTATTTTTAATATATAAATTATTAAAAGCGAGGCTACTTAGCTACCTTATATATATTTAAATTCTTATAGCATTACTTAATTATTATTTTTTTTCCTCTTTTTAACTTTTTATAATTATTATAAATACCCCTATTTATTACGTATGTATACCTATACTATTAAATTATTTACTAATTTTATTTTAAATATAAATATTTAATATATTTAAAAATAATAATAAGTTTTACGTAATTTTTATAATACTTTTTATATATATATTATATAATTTATTAAAAGTTTAAATAAGAAATAATATTAATAAACCCCTTTAAGTTATTACCCCCCCCCCCCTATAACTTCTTATTTACTTATTAAGGCCTAGTTACTAAGCTCTTTTTCTTTAACTAAGAAGATATTAAAATTACTAATTAAAACGTTAAGAACTTTATTAAGTTTAAGGCTCTTATTAATAATTATAATAAGGGTAATAATAAAATAAATAGTAATAATAAGAGCTCTAAAAAGCTTTTACTTATTTTCTTCTTAAAGTTTAAAAATAAAAATAAGAATATTTTAAATATTAAGCCCTCTAAAAAGGGTATATTATATATTATTATTTTAAGAATTCGTATTTAATATTATTTTAAAGTTTAAAAAACATAAAGCTAGCTTTTTTTTAAAAAAAAAATAAAAAATAAAAAAGAATATTAAAAAACTAAAATACCCCCCGTAATAAATATAATTCTTTTTACTATTTTAAGCCTATTTAATATATACTTAGTCCTTAAAAAGTTTAAAAAAGTAGTTCTTAAAGAGTAGTTAATATAATATATACCCTATTTTTAAATAGCCCTTTAATATACTAATTTTAAAAATAGTAATTATTATTTTATAAAAAGTAGTAGTTAATATATATACTATTTTAACGGCCGTTTAGCCGAGGGATATATTAATATATTAGTTATTTTATAACTAATAGCCTAGGCCCTTACCGAGGTTATTATAAATAGTACTTCTTTTTTTATAAATATATTATCCTTTTTTATTACTAAAAAACGCACTTCTAATTATAGTTTTAATAAAATATTAATAAGCTCCGTAATATTATTTATTAAATAAATAATAATATTAAAATATATAAGAATGATATTAGGTTTTATATAAAGAACTTTCTTTTTACGTACCCCCTACTCCCTTTTTTAAATATACTTATATTATTAGTTATATTTATTATAATTATTTATAATTAGCTTTTTATTATACTACCCGCTCTCGTACTTTAAGTTATTAACTTAATAATTATTTTACTTTTTATACCCCCCGTTATTCTTATTATTTTTAGTTTTATAAACTTCGAGGTATATAAAGTACGTTTTTTAATACGTATACTTACCCTCTTTATTAATAACGCTATATTCTTAATAATCGTATACTTTATAAACTAGGAGTTTAAATAATAAATATAAGCCTAGGTCTTATTTTTATATATATATACCCTATAGGGTAAAGTTATTTTAAGAGTTTAGGCCTTTAAGCTAAAAAAAGTTTTATTTTATTTATTTTAAACCTCCGGGCCGTACTCTAAGTTCTATTTATTATTTATTTTTAAATATTAAGTTTTTTTAAATATAGCCTAAATTAATTATTTTTAACTATTTTAGCTATTTATAATAACTTTTTACGTATTATAGAGGTTAAAAAGTATATAAAGATATTTAAACTTAGCTCGTAAAAAGTTTTTAATAAGTCTATTTACTAATATATTTTTTATTAATATATAAGTAACTTTAAAATTATTTTTAATATACTCTTATTTTAACTATATATTTTATATATTAATATAACGAAGTTACGTAGCTATTCTTTCTTCTTCTTTTATAATAAGTTAAATTATTTACTAATTATTGTAGTTAACTAACTATACTTCTCTTAAATTAAGGGTAATATCCTTAAAAAGGCGCTTTAGAACTATAATCTCTTTTATAATTTCTTTAAAATAAAAAAGCTTAGTTTTAGTAATTAACGTTGTAACTATTACTTAGTATACTAATTTTTATTAAATTAGGCTACTAAAAAAGAATATTATATATTTTTAAAATAATTATTATATTACTTTATTATTTATAAAACTAATATTTCTAATTAAAAATAATAATTACGTACTTAGTATATTATTATAATAAAGTATAAAATATTTTATTATATAAAAATATCGAATATAGTAGTTAATTATTTTAATATAAGTTATATTTAGGTTAATTAAGAACCGTAATAATTATAAATAAGTAAAAGTAACGTTTAGTCTAATTATAATAGCTATATAAAGCATATTTCCGACCTTTTCTTAGTAACTTTTTGTTTTTTTTTTTATTACCTACCCCTCGTTTAGTTTAAACTTATTTTAAAAAAAGGGGGTAGCTAAATATAATAAATTTATAAAGTCGAAGTACTTAATAACTCGCTTAATATATATATTATAAATAAAATAAACCTTATATAGTGGTTTTTTTTTTCCGGCTTTATAAGTATAAAAAATCGACTTTAACGGGATTACGTTTTTAAAGGAAATTATATAATATAATATACTTTTTAATTATATAATATATATAGTAGTTTTTTTTTCCGGCTTTATAAGCACAAAAGATCGACCTTAACGGGATTATGCTTTTAAAAAAAATTATACGATATAGTATACTTTTTAACTATATAATACGCGCAATATATCCTAAGCACGCGCTTAACGTAATATAATAATTTTAATACAAAAACTACTATTTAATTTAGGATAGGTAAGCTACCCTATAGTAGCGCCGGCCAAAAAGATTAATAATAAAAGTCGGCCGTAATAATTAACTATAATAGTCGGCCGTAATAGTTAGCCGTAATAGTTAGAAGCGGCCCTTAACTATAAAAGTTCTAAACTTTAATAGTAACGTAGAAGTTTTTAGAGAAAGGGCTAAATAGGCTAATATTTACTACTCTTTAAAGCTTATAAAAATTCTTTCTATCCTTATCGCTTCTAACATCGCCCAAAGCTACTCTTTATTTAAACCAAACAAATCCACTAAATAAATCTACTAAATAAATTTACTAAATAAATTCACTAAACAAATCTACTAAACAAACCTATTAATATACAAACCACTACCTAAATAGCTAATTAAATAACTAGTTAAGAAGTTAGCTAGTTAAAATACTACCTCGACGAGAACCTCCCAGTATATAATCAGTAATTAGTAAGCTAAAACTCTCTAAAAATACCCGTTAATAAGTCTACCCCTCTCGGGCTAAGCACCCTCTTCGGCTAGCTCGACACTATAGCTATCGTAACTAACGTAAGCACGCCTAAAAAATAGCAAAGTACCTTCCGGGGGTACGGAATTCGGCTAAGTAATATTATAAGCGCCGTAAATAGCCGGGCTAGTACGGATACTAAAATCTAGTATATTAACGCCAGCCTAGCTATAATAACTATAATAAACGGGCTAAAAGTATATAAAATTAGGGTAATAAGCTAGCGCCTTAAATAGCTCCTACGGGACCCCCCGGGTAATAATAATACTTATATAAAAAAATAAATTATATTAAACCTAGCTACCTACGCGGGCTAGTACTAGGAGGTCCTGTGCGCGTTAAAATAAGTAAAGCTCGCCCTATAAGTAGCTAAAACTTAAGAGGACTGCAGTAAAAAGTTAGGAGCTATTAATAAAAGGGAGATAATAGTTAAATCGGTTAACTATTTTAATTAGTAATTAGGTATAGAGCGCAATATACCTAGTTTTCCTTAATACGTAATATATAGTACGGCCCTAGTAAATTGCTCTATTAGGAGGAATTATATAATATATATAATATATCCTAAGTACGCGCTTAACGTAATATAGTGATTTTAATATAAAAACTATTATTTAATTCGGAATAGGTAAGCTACTTTTTTTATTACGTAGCGGCGCTAATTAAAAAGATTAATAGTAGAAGTTAGTTATAATAGTTAATTATAATAGTTAACTATTAAAAATATATAGAGTATAGAGGACTCTTATAGTACGGTACTTTAAAAGAACTATTAATACTTATAAAAATAATATAAAATACCTCTTTTAATTAGGTTAATACGGCCTTAATTAACGGAGTTATAACTAAGAGAAGAGGATAGTATTAACTAAATTAAAAAAGTAGACTTTTTAATTATTTTATATTATTATATTTAAAAATAAATTATTAAAAAGGCTTTAATTTAATCTTAAAAAAGTATATATATAATTAAAATAAAAATCTATATTATTAAGCTCCCTATTTTTAATCAGGGCTTTTCTTTTTATATTTTACTCTAATTAGCCCTTTTATAAATATTTATACTTAATTAGCTTTAAAAAAGAACTATTAAGACTAATTACCCTACCTTATTCTAATTATTCTCTAATTTTTTCTTCCCTAATTTTTTATAAAAAGAAATTATTTTAAATTAATCTTAATTACTATATATAATTAATTATATTAAGCTTTTTATTTACCTTTTTTTTTATAACTACCTTTTTTATTTTCTCTACTTTTTTTATTAGTTTCGCTTAGTTCTTATCCTATTCCTCCTTAATAATTTCCTAATCTTAACTTTTATTACCCTAGTTCTTTTTAGCTTTTTTTATTAATAGTAGTATTTAAAGAATATAAGCTAAAGTTATATATATAGTTTTTATAATCGGGTCGTTATATTAATCGATTTATTATTTTTTTGTATTCTTATTAATATTAGCTTTACTTTTATACGTATTATAATATTATAAAAGGTTTTAATAAAACTTAACTAGCTCTTAACGTTAGTATTTATTATTTTTTTATATAACCTAGTTATATTTAGAGAGTATATATTTAATAACCTCCTATTTTAACTAAACCCTTAGTATTTTAATTAAAGTTTTTATAATAAGGCTATTCTTATTCTTAATTAAAGTATTTTAAAAATTACTTTTTTAATTACTTAGATTAGTTTTATTAAGAACTAAATTAAAGTATAATAATAATTTAAGTAGCAATATATTTAATAAAAACTACGTAATTTAATAAGTCTTAGGGGTATTAATTAAGTATATAAGTTAATTATTAATAATAGTATCTAAATACTAATTAGTAACTTTTATTAGTTTAATTACTTACGGAGTCCGAATAAGGTTGTTACTTATTAAAGATCCTTAAGTATTTTTTAGTATTTTTAAAAATCGAAATAATAAGGGTAACTTTTCGAGGGTAATAAGCCTTTATTTAAAGTTTTTAATTATTCTCTTTATTTTTTTAAAATATATAAAATTAATTAGAGTATAATAGTTATAATTACGGGGGTTATAAATTTTTAAATCCTAGTTAGTAAATTTAAAACTAAGTAAATAAAAACCGGATTTTTAGGGAGTTAGTACTTTAGGGGTATTAGTTATAACGTAGTTAGAGTTATTTAAATTAGTATAAAGCCTATTTTAAAAGTCTTAATTATATATTATTTTTTTAAAGGACTTATTTAGGGGAAGTCTTATTATATTAAAAAGGTAATTATTATTATATTAAAACTCGTAACTAATTTATTAAATCTAAACTATATAAAGCTTATTATTAAATAATTTAAAGTATTTATAGATTATTTAATATAAGTTATAAATCGGGTTAAGTTAGCTATATTAGACTACGTTACGAAACTATTTAAGTACGTATAAATTATATTCTTATTTACTTAGTTATTATATTATAAAAATTATATAAATATTTATATTAATTAGTTATTAAATATAAAGAAGTATATTGATTTAATTATAAAAGGTTTTTAGGGCTTAGATATTATTAATAAATATTCTTTTTAAATACTTAAGAGCTTATTTTGGATCGTATTAATAAACTATACTATTTTACTAATTAATAATTATTTTTATAAAATAGCTCGGATCGTTAGTATAAAGAGGGAAAATTACTAAGTATATTAAAGTCCTAATTTTTTATATAATTTCTTAGGTTTAAAAGTTTAAAATAGAGGTCTTATTTAGTTTAAAAATACTTTTTTATCCCTTTTTAATTATAATTATATTACGTATTAAAGTAAGGTTTTATATTATAACTTTTATTATAGATTTAATTTCGTATTTTTAAATTTAGTTTTTATATAATAAGCGTTCTTAAAAGTTATAATAATTAATTAGGACCTTTATTATTTTATAATAGTCCTAACTTATTTAAGTTTTTTAGTTTTTTAAACTTTTAAAAGCCTTAGGGCGCTAATTAAAAAAAAGAAACGTATTTTTTATACTAAGTTACTTAAAATAATTAAATTTAAAAAGGGTTAGGATTATTTAGAAGAAGTTAATTTAATTAAGTACTAGGCTTAGGTAATAATTAATATACGCTTTATATTAATAATTTATATTAAAATTAATAAACTAAAAGTTTTTAGTATTTATAATAGTTCTAGGGTTAGTTTTATTAAAAGTAATATATTTATTTAAATTTTATTTTCTTAGTTAGTATTTAGTATTATTTTCGAGGCCCTTTATTATAATTAGACCCTAAATTCGTATTATATCTTTTTTATTATTTAGTTTAAAAAGAGAAATAAGAAGTAAAGAGGCTATTATAAATAATTAGGTTAGTATTTATATAATAAATTAAAAAATAAAAATTAGGGGAGGTTTAATTAGTAGTAGTTATAGGGAAGTAGTATTTTAAGTTTAAAAGTATAAGAAAAGGCTAAAAAATATTTAGGTTAAAGACGGCTATTTAATAATAGTAATAATAATTAAAGAGGGAAAAAAGAAAAGTTAAGTAGCTAAGTAAAAGGCTACTTTTTTATATTAATTACGAAGCAGCTTTTATTAATTAAAAAAGAAGGTATTAAATTATAAATAATAAGAAAGCTCCGATTTATAATTTATTCTTTTCTTTTTTTATATAGTAGTTATAATTTAGTGTTAATTAGCTAAGAGGCTTATAATACTTTCTTTTTTAATACTTTAGATTTAAGGGGGGGTATATAGAGGCCCTCTCCCGATCCCTCTATTCTTTTTTATTTCTTTTTTTAATAATAGCTTTTTAATCGTAATTATCCCTTTCTATTCGGTCTTTTTTTGTTTTAATAATATAATTTACTTACTTATTATATTTAATATTTTAGTTATTAATAATATATATCGGATTACTAAAACTACTTATTATAACGTCCGGCCTTAGTAATATTTTTTTTTTATTTTTAAAAAGGCTTATTTTTAAAAAACTTAGGGTTATAAGTTTTAAAAAGTTAATAAAAAATAGATTATAATAAGTACTATTCTAATTGATCTTTTTAATCCTAGTCCTAATTTAACGTTCTTCTTTTTTAAATCCTTAAAATTATTAATTAGTTAACTCTTTTTAGATTAGTTAGAGAGTTTTATATTAAATTCTATATTATAAATCCTTAGTTTAGTAAATATATTAAAAAATAAATAGTTTAGAAGTTTTAGTAATTAATTACGAATTAGAACGTTATTAAGAAGTACGTTAGTAAACTAGGTATTATAAGTAGATCGCTTTTATAAAGCTATTAAGTTTTTATTAGTTACGATTATACTAGTTACTTTAGCCCTTTATTTTAGTAATTAAATAAACGAACCTTTATTATTAGTTTTTTATTTATTTAGGCTTATAGTATTTAGAATATTATATTTTATAATTATTATACGCAGTCTTTTTAAAAATATATCGGTTTTAATATTAAAAAGCTAATTAGAAAAATAGTCCCCTATTTTAAGTACGTTTTTTTACTAAATTATTTTAATAATTAATATAGTAATTATATATATTCTAAGGGTAAAAAATACTATTTTAAAAAGAACTAGGGTTAATAAGATATTAAAAAGTCCGGGGCTAATCCTAAATAAAGCTATTATTATTATTATATAATAAGTAGTAATAGGGTAGTATTTTTAATCCTAGTTAATATTAAAAAAGTTAAAACTTTAATTTATATAATTTTTAATTAGATCGAAGTTATTAAGGCCGAAGAGGATAAGTATAATTCTATTTTTAAAAATACCTTTTTAATATACCTTATTAAAGATTATATATTTATAATTTATAAAAGTTATTAGTGTTTAAAAATAAAATAAATAGAATAAGAGGCTACGTAGGCTAAATTAGATTTTAAATAGGCTCGATTAAATAGGGAACTAAGTTTAAATATTTAAGGGGAGGAATAAGGTTTTTTAATATAATTATATAATTAGTAAGTAGGGTTATTAAGTTTTTAATTATAATAGCTAAAAAATAATTTTTTTTTTATTATCCCTTTATATTTTTATTTTAAATCTAGGTAAAAGGATAACTAGAAAATTAATAAGATTTAGTAATATCCTTATAAAATAAATATTTAATAAATAAAAATTCGTAACTTATACTAAGGATTAGTAATAATAAGAGGTAATTTACCTCTCTTAAAAAGCTTTTACTTATAATTAGGTTTATTTTATAAGTAGCTAAGTATTCTTATCCTTAGAGTTTATTATATTATTATTATAATTAAAAAATAGGATCGTAGTATTAATTATATTATTTTATAAGGATAGAAAGTTAGTTAAGTTAAAGGTAAAGTTATTATAAAAATTAGCCTCGTTAAGTAATAAGTAGAGGCTTTTTAGAGATTTTAAGAACTTTTTAAGTTAATTATTAATATAAATAGCCCCCGTAATTAAGTTATTAATAAGCGTTTTTAATTAATATAATGATTTATTTAGAGCGGCTAAGTAAATATAAAAAGGTCCTTATTAATAATAATCGAGTTTTTTAAAAATTAATATATTAATCTTTTATTAAATATTAAAAATAAAAATTAAATTACTAAGCTATAATTTTATTAATTAAAAGGAGTATAAGGAGTTAAATTAGTTATAAGTTTAAGCTTAGTATTAAATAATTTTATTAATTATAGCTTCTTAGTCGTTTATTAAAAAAGTAAAAGCTCGTAATTAAGTTTAGACTTTTTAATCCGTTATATATATATTTTCTTAATTAAGTACTTTTTAAATTACTATTTTTTTTTAATTAGGGTCGTTATATAATAACTATAAATAAGATAGAACGGTATATAACTTAATGATATTTTAATAGTTATTTTATTTATAAAAAGGGCCGTAGTAAATATAGGCTTAGTATTTTTTTTTTTTTAATTTAATTAAATACGAAGTATATATATAATAAGTTAGTAACCCTTTTTAAAAAGCCCGTTAGTACGAGGGTTATAAGTTAATATAACCTTTTATTAAGTACTATATTATTAATTAAGCTAAGTAATAATACTTATATTTTCTCATCCCCTATTAATAATTAGAGTATTATAAATCTTATAGTAATAAATAATATCTTTTTAAATAAACTTTATAATATTTTTTAATATAGCGTTCGTTATAATCTATATTTTTAAGTACTCCGTAAACTTATAACGCACCTTAACGACTTTTTATTTATTTATATACTAAATATTTAAATAGATTTAAGAGAAAAGTTCGTAAATCGGGACTATAAATATATAGGGGTTATTAAAGTATTATAATTTAGCTTTTTAATAAGCTTTATAAGTCGTAATTAGCTCCTAGGCCTAAGCGTATATTCTTAGTTAGTAATATTATTTTATAAAATAAAAATAAATAGCTTTTCGTTCCCTATACTCGGATTTATTATATATTTTATTAATTAAGTCTACTTAGTAGCGCTTATTATTAATTATTTAAGTAAGTTAGGGACGGGTTTTCGTCCTCTATTAAAATAGAAGTTTATTTTATATAATAAATTATATTACCGTTTACTTAAAATATCTAAACTAATTAAAGGGTATACTAACTAGCCTTTTTAAAATAAGGAGGAAATAAGTAATTTATTTTAAGAAATTTAATTATTATTTATTTAGTATTAGTAAATTAGCTAGAATATTTATTTTTTATATTTAATTAACGGTAGTATTATTATAGTTATATATTATAATAAAAAAGTTCTTTATAACTCGTATTTATAGGACTCGTATATTAATAAAGTCCTTAATATCCCTATTAAGCTTTACTTTAATTAAGTTAAATTAACTAGGGGGTTTTTTTAAAAAGCTATTTACTATAGTATTTTTTTTTTATTAATATACTTAATTTTAAAATTAAAAAGTTTAATTTAAGAGAGCTAGCGCGTTATTATTATTAATAGTAAGTTATTTATAATACTATTAATCTAAGTAATTAGGACTTAAGTATTAGTTTTTAATAAGAAGTTAATCCTAAATAGATAATTATAAAGACGTTTTACCCCCCGATAGAGCAATCCGCCGGGGCTATACCGTATATTACATATTAAGGAAAACTAGGTATATTGCGCTCTATACCTAATTACTAATCAAAATAGTTAACCGACTTAATTATTATCTCCCTTTTATTAATTCCTAACTTTCTACCGCAGTCTTCTTAAGTTCTAACTGCTTATAGGGTAAGCTTTACTTACTTTAACGCGCATAAAACCTCTTAGTATTAGCCCGTATAAATAGCTAGGTCTAGCATAATCTATTCTTTTATATAAGTATTATTATTACCCGGGGGGTCCCGTAAGAGCTATTTAAAGCGCTAGCTTATTACCCTAACCTTATATACTTCTAACCTATCTATTATAACTATTATAACTAGGCCGGTATTAATATACTAGATCTTAATATCCGTACCGGCCCGGCTATTTATAGTACTTATAATACTACCTAGCCGAATTCCGTACCCCTAAAAAGTACTTTACTACTTTTTAAGCATACTTACGTTAGCTACGATAGCTATAGCGTCGAGCTAGCCGAGGGCACCTAGCCCGAAAGGGGTAAACTTATCGACGGGTATTTTTAAAAAGTTCTAACCTACTAATTACTAACTATATACTAAGAGTAGAGTAAGTTCTCGTCGAAGTAGTATTTTAACTAGCCAACCTCTTAACTAGTTATCTAACTAGCTATCTAAGTAATAGTTTATATATTAATAAGTTTATTTAATAGATTTATTTAATAAATTTATTTAGTAGATTTATTTAGTAAATTTATTTAGTAAATTTATTTAGTAAATTTATTTAGTAAATTTATTTAGTTTAAATAGAGAGTAGCTTTAGGTAATATTAGAAGCGATAAAAATAGAAAAAATCTTTACGAGCTCTAAAAAGTAGTAAATATTAGCCTATTTAGCCCTTTCTCTAAAAACCTCTACGTTACTATCAAAATTTAGAACCTTTATAATTAAGGGCCGCCTCTAACTATTATAGCCGACTATTACGGCTAACTATTACGGCTAACTATTACGGCCGACCTCTACTATCGACCTTTCTAGCTAGCGCCGCTACGTAAAGGGTAGCTTACCTATCCTAAATTAAATAGTAGTTTTTATATTAAAATTATTATATTACGTTAAGCGCGTACTTAGGATATATTATACGTATTATATAGTTAAAAAGTATATTATATTATATAATTTCCCTTAAAAGCGTAATCCCGTTAAGGTCGATTTTTTATACCTATAAAGCCAGAAAAGAAAAACCACTACATAAAGACGTTTTAAGTTTATTAAAACGCCTCGTATTTTAAGCTTATTAAAATTATAATTAAGCTTTAGTTTACGCTATATTTTATTCTTATATTAAGTAATAATATACTTATTATTAACAATCTAACTAAGTATACTACTCTATTTTTTAATATTAATATTTATTATAAGGATAATCCGTCCGGCTTTAGTATTATAGTTTAGTAAAATTAAAATAGGGGTTATAATAATTACCTTTTTAAGCGTTTTTATAGCCTCGATTTATAATACTCCCTATTTAAAAAATTAGTTCTTACTAAGTAAGGAGTATAACGGGGCTATTATAAAAAAAATTACTCAATTTAATAATAATAAAAAGTAATAATACTAAGAAATAATTTAATTTCTAAAACGTTTAAGTATTTTATTTATTTAAGGATTTTAAGGACTTTAACTTAATTAGGCCGTCTCTTTTCCGTTTTATAAAAGTAGTTTATAATAACTACGAATAGCTAGTACTATTATAACTTCGCTCTAAAAATAATATAGCTAACTAGCTTAATATTAACTAAGACTTAATTAATATTTTAAAAATACTTATAAATAAATTACTAAATCCTAGGATAGTTAGTTAAGTATTTATTATTATAGTAGGATTATAGGCTTTTAATTATAATATTATTAATAAAAGTACTATAGTATTTTAAAATTAAGTTATAAAGAATACGGGTTATAATTTAATAAAACTAGGCTACCGAATTTATTATTTTTTATAAGAGGGTATAGTATTTATATAGCCTAAATAGGGTTACAAAAGTCGTTAAATCGCGGTTTTTTTTATTTAAAAAGATCTAATTATAACTAAAAAAGAAATTTAAGAGGGAAATAAGCTAATTTATAGTAAATTCCTCTAAAAACTCGTTAGTATTAAGTAGTTATTAAGCATCCAGAAGGGTAATAACGTTAACTTTTATTACTAAGTTAATTAGTTAAAAACCGCTATCCTTTTTTATTATTAAGAACTAGGGGTTTTAATATATAGTATAGCTTTTTTTAATAATACTTTAAGTAATACGTTCTCGGATTATTTTAAAAGTTTTTAGTAATAGAGCTTTTAGGATAGGGATACTCTTTATTTGCAGGCCTTATAGAATATAGTTTTAATTAATTATAATAGTATAATTATAAGGTCGAAATAGCCGTATTTAGGGAAGTCCTATACTAATACTTTTTCTTAATTAAGGAGTATTTATTTAAAGAAATCTTATTTATAAAGTAGGAAATAGTTATAATCTTTAAAAATAGCTTAGAATTAATCGTTTATTAATTTAAAGCTTAGTTCTATATTAAAGAATTTTAGTATAATAATATTTTTATAGAGGCCCGATCGGTCTCGTAGCTTATTTTTAATCTCTTTAAGTTTTTTAAGTTTTTAATAAGGATTATTATTAAGTATTAATTTATTAGAGGGCGCGTTCTTAATTAGCTAGACTTTTTAATCCTTTTTTTTATATATTATATTAGTTTTAGTAGCGTAGGGAATTTTATAAAAAGCTTTTTTAGCTACTTTATATAATTTTAATACTTTTTATCTTATTTTCTTAATTTATTATTTAATATATAATTCTTTTTATTAAAAAGTAAGTATTCTTATTAAGAGACGTAAATTATCTTAATTAGCTAATCTATTTAGTATATTTTTAATTTTACCCCGAGAGGTTACTATTACTCTCTTAATTTATATAATTTAAAGCTAGATTATATAGAGCGCAATTATAATTATAATTTAATTAATTTAATCTTAGTTTAAAATTACTATAATACGCTCGTTTTTTTTTAGTTTAGATTCTAAATAGGGGTTATTAAAACTAATAATATTCTTAGTTATATTATTAATATTTAGTTTTTTAATTTAAAAACTTTTTTTATATATTATTTAAGTTAGGGTAAAATATCTTTTATATTTTAAAAACCGTTTATTTTAATTATTTTTATTAGGATCCTTAGCCTCGTATTTTTAATATAAATTAGAGTAATAATTATTAACTTATTATATTTAAAAAATAGCTTAGTATTTTATATAAATAAGAGACTTAATAATAACGGATTAGAAGTCTCTTGCTCGTCCTTAATAAAAAAATAAGTAGTTATTTTAAACTTATTAATTTATACGTTTATAAAATAAAAACTATTAAAAATTATTTAGCTAGTTAAATTATATTTAAATATTTATATTTAAAGCTTCGTTATTATATAAAAAATACTAGCTTTTTTACCGTATTATTTTAAGAGGATATTAATTTGCGCCCCGGTATTTAGGATCGTAATAATTATTAAACTTTTATTATCTTAATTTACGTTAAATATCTAAATTTCTAATTATAAATAGGCGTTTAAAATTATAAAAGTTAGAATTTTAAAAATTAGGTTAATATTTCTAATTTTACTAATCTTAGTTATATAGCTCGGTTTTAAAAAGAGGTTTTTATTATATTTATTAAGGAAATTTTTAATATTTTTTTATTATTATCCGTTCTTTATTAAATTAGTTAAGGATTTTGGAGTTTTTAATAGGATTTTATTAATATTAAAATACTTTTAATTACGTATTAAAATTATTATTATTATAATATATTTTAATATAACTTTTTATAAGAAGTTTATAAAAAGCGAGATCGGAGTTTTAAATTTCTTTTTTATTAATTTTTTAGCCTTAGCCTTAAAATTAAAATTATAAAGCTAATTTATAATTATCGTTTTTTAAGTTTTATAAAAAAGGGGCTCTTAAGTTCCCTAAGTATTAATATTAAGAGTACTAATTAGAATTTTAATAAGCTAGGGTTTAAAAATAGATCTAAGAGTTACGTTCTTTACTATTTTAAAAACTTTATTATTATTATTAATTTTTATAATTTCTTTTTTTTAATTAAAAAAAGAAACCGTTTTTTTTTTAAATTATAAAAGCTAGTTTAAGCTATTAATTTTATACGTTTTTTTAAAATAAAGTTTAGTTATTAAAATACGTTTTTTAAAAAGTCTTTTTTTATAAATAGTATAAATATTTACTTAGTTATAATAGCTTAGATTAGGTCGTACTATATAAATATATCTAATTATACTTATAAAATTAGCTAAAGGGAATATAAGTATAGTTTATTAAAGTAGTCCGATTTAGTAATTTAAAATTTACTTAGTTAAGAGCTTAGTATTTTCTTTAGTTAATATATTTACTACGTAAAAAAAGAGAGTAATATAATTAGTAATCGTATATTTTTTTTTATTTTTAATTATAATAAAGGGAATATTATTTATAAGCTTATAACTATTACGTTTTTCGTAGTACTAAGCTCCTTAAACTAAAATAATAAAATAAGTATCCTTATTAAAAGTATATTAATTATAATCCCTAATAATTCGGTAATATTAACTTTAATAATACTAATAATAATCCCTAAGTCCTATAATTAGGGACTAATTAAGACGCACAGTACTTATATTAAATATATAAATAAGGTTTTAAAAATAAATACTATTTTAATAAATTTCTAGCTTACTTATTTCGTTAATTAAGTTAGAATTAGTAATATTATTAGTAGCTACTTAGGTAACTTAGACCTCTATTATTAGTTAGTAATATTATTAATAGTTTAGATATTAATACTAAGTATTTTTATATACTTAAAGAGTAGGGGGTTATAATAAGGACTCGGGTTAATTTTAATTATTTATAAAAAGTGGGCTATATTCTTTTTTATATACGATTATATTAAGAAGTCCTACTTTAAACTTTACGTACTTTATTAATTTAACGAAGCTATTTAGAATAACCCCGACTTTTTTTATTACTTTTTTTATAATATTAACGTAGAACTACTTATATACGGCCTTAATTAAGCTTTTATTAATTATAATATAAAGGTTTTATTATTTAGTAAGGGTAATTATATTATTAATCTTAATAAATAGTACCTAAATAGAGTTTAAATTAAAATAAAAATAAATAGCCCCTTAATAATTTTTTTAATTTACTTTTCCTTATTTAAGAAATAATTAATATTCTATTTTTTATACTTTTTTAAAAAGAAATCCTTAGTTTAGGCTTAGGGTAGTCTTTTAATTACGTCCTTAATTAAAATTTAATAATCTTTTTTTATAATATATATAATAAGTTTATTTTTAAATCGGTCCGGGACTTTACTAATTTTATATTAATCCTCGAACTTTTTTAAGAAATTTACGATATTATTATTTTTAAAAACTATAGTCCTTTTTTAATTAGGGAATAGTATTTTATAGAAACTTATATTTTTTATTAAATTAAGCTAAGGAATTATAAGGCCTTTAATTTAAAGTATAGCTATTTAAATCTAAGTAGCGATAATACTTAAGAGAGTATTAATTAAAGTATTTATTCTAACTTAAGCTATAACTAGTTTTTTTTAATTAAATTAGTAAGTAAATTTATTAAAAGGAGTAGCTTTTTTATTATTAGATAATTTTATAACTTGCGGGTCTTAATAAATTATAAAAGCTAGTTTAGTAAATAGTTTATTTAAAATAAAAAGGTTAGGTTCGTACGATTAAACGTTTTAAGGGGCGCTAATAATAATAAAAGTAACGTATTAGTTATTTATATTTACGATCTGGGGTTATTAAAAGTATAGTTTATTAATTTTGTTTATAATTTTAATAATTTTATATTAGTTTATTTATTTTAAATAGAGTTTAAAAAAGGAAGAGAGGAGCTATTTTAATAACTAGAGTATAGCCGTTATCTTAATTAACGTAATTTAAACCGTTTTTTTTAGTTCTTACTAAGTATATAACTAAAGTTTTAATTAAATATCGTATTAGGCTTATAATAATATTAATTAAAATTATTAATAAGTTTAGTTAAAAGCTAGTTTTATAAGTACTCTTAGTCTAATATATCTATATTTCTAAATAGGTTTATTATTAAGTCTCTAGGCTATATTAATTAATAAGGAATAGTCTAGTTAAATAATTAGTTATACTTATTATAGCGTTTTATTAATTTTAATTTTAACTTATTACTCGTTTTTTTATATTATTATAGCGTTTTATATTTAGGCCTAATTTAGTCCTAAGTATTTACGTTTTTTTTTATTTTTTATCTCGTTCGCTTCTTAGGGTCTATTATATCCTCCGTTTTATTAAATAAAAAGTCCTTTTTTATATATTTTTACTATTATATTTTAATTATTTAGTCGTTTTTTTTAAATTAAAGTCTTACTACCCGTATTTATTTTAATCGTTATACTATTTTCCTTAATTAATTATTTAAAGTATTTCTAATTAAATTAGGTTTTCTCTTACTTATTTTCTTATTTAATAAAAAAGGGATTTTTAAAAAGGGAGATTATTAAAAACGTATAGGGTATAGAGGACTCTCGTAATATAGTACTTTAAAAAAACTATTAATACTTATAAAAATAATATAAGATATTTCTTTTAATCGGGTTAATACGGCCTTAATTAACAAAGTTATAACTAAAGAAAAAGGATAGTATTAACCGGATTAAAAAAGTAGATTTCTTAATTATTTTATATTATTATATTTAAAAATAAATTATTAAAAAGGCTTTAGTTCGATTTTAAAAAGGTATATATATAATTAAAATAAAAATCCGCGCTATTGAGCTCCTTATTTTTAATTAGGGCTTTTTTTTTTATATTTTATTCTAATTAGCCCTCTTATAAATACTTATACTTAATTAGTTTTAAAAAAGAACTACTAAGACTAATCGCTCTACCCTATTTTATTATTATAGTTAGTTATAATAGTTAAAAATAGCCCTTAATTATAGAGGTTCTAAACTTTAATAATAATATAAAGGTTTTTAAAAAAAGGGCTAAATAAGTTAATATTTATTATTTATATTAAAGCTCGTAAAGATTTTTTTTATTTTTATCGCTTCTAATATTACCTAAAACTACTCTCTATTTAAACTAAATAAATTTATTAAATAAACTTATTAATATATAAATTACTACTTAGATAGCTAGTTAGATAACTAATTAAAAAGTTAGCTAGTTAAAATACTACTTTAATAAAAACTTACTCTAAAAATACTTATTAATAAGTTTACCCCTCTTAAATTAAGTACCCTCTTTAGCTAGTTTAATACTATAGCTATTATAGCTAATATAGGTATACTTAAGAAGTAGTAAAGTACTTTTTAGCGGTACGGAATTTAGCTAAGTAATATTATAAGCGCTATAAATAGCTAGGCTAATATAAATACTAAGATCCGGTATATTAATACTAGCTTAGCTATAATAGCTATAATAAACGGGCTAGAAGTATATAAAATTAAAATAATAAGTTAGTATTTTAAATAGCTCTTATAGGACCCCCTAGGTAATAATAATACCTATATAAAAGAATAGATTATACTAAACTTAGCTACTTATATAGGCTAGTATTAAGAGGTCCTATATACGTTAGAGTAAGTAAAGCTCGCCCTATAGGTAGCTAGAAGTAATAGAAGGTTAGGAGTTTTAATTAGTAATTAGGTATAGAGCGTAATATATTTAGTTTTCCTTAATACGTAATATATAGTACGGCCCTGGCAAATTGCTCCGTCGGGAGGAAAATAAACCTTATAAGTAGTACGGTTTTATAAAATTTATACTCCAAAAAAATAATTAATTAGTTTATTCTTTTTAAAGTTAATATATTTTTTTATACTATTAACGATTCTCTAAGCCGCTTTTTAGTTATTTTAATAATATAAAATAATAAAGTTATTAATATAAAATATTAATATTACTTTCTTATTTATAATTTAGTAAATATAGATCTCTTCGTAGCTATATATTATATTTATATTACGAAATATAAAAATAAAAGTTTAGAACTAGAGAATTAGTAAATCTTAGAGGCTATATAGAGCGTATTAAAGTTTATTTATTTTATTAATAACCTTATATCTCTCTAAGAGTTTAATAATTATTAGTTTTTCGTTTTTAAAAAGCGCGTTAAAAAATACGTTAATAATATTATATTAGTTAGCTTTAAAATTAAATTAAGTAGCTATTATTATTATAAGCTTAAAAGCTTTTATAATAAGCGTTAAGGCGTACGTATTTTATAAAAAGTTAAGTAGTTATATATCCCCCCTTATATATATACGTATTTTTACTTTATAAACCTCGTTATTAGCGTCGTATTTATAAATATATATCCCCTTAATAAAGTAATCTACTAGGGCCGTACTATATATTACGTATTAAAAAAAACTAAGTATATTACGCTCTATACCTAATTATTAATTAAAATAGCTCCTAACCTTCCCCTATTTCTAGCTATTTAGAAAGTAAGCTATACTTACTCTAACGTATATAAAACCTCTTAATACTAACTTATATAAGTAATTAGATCCTATATTATATACTACTTCTTATTAAAAATTAAGGGGCCCCTTATATATTCTCTTATATCTATAATATAACTTATATTAAAGGGATTTTTAGTTTTATAAAATATAATTTTTAAACTAGCGTCGATATACTAAGTTTTAATATTTATACTAGCCTAGCTATTTATAATATTCGTACTATTACTTAATTAAATTCTATATTACTAAAAAGTACTTTATTATTTTTTAAATATATTTATATTAATTATAATAACTATAACGTCGAGCTAGCTAAGTATACCTAGCCCGAGAGGGGTAAACTTATTAATAAATATCTTTAGCCCACTAATTATTAACTATATACTAAAAATAAAATAGGTTCTTATTAAAGTAGTAGTTTATATATTAATAAGTTTATTTAGTAAATTTATTTAGTAAATTTATTTAGTTTAAATAGAGAGTAGCTTTAAGTAATATTAAAAATAATAAGGATAAAAAAAATCTTTACGAGCTCTAGTACGTAAATATTAGCTTATTTAGCCCTTTTTTTAAAAACCTCTACGTTATTATTAAAGTTTAGAACCTCTATAATTAAGAGCTACCTCTAATTATTATAGCTATCTATTATAGCTAACTATTACGGCTAACCTCTATTATTAACCTTTTTAACTAGCACCGCTATAAAATAGCTTACTTATTCCGAATTATATAATAGTTTTTATATTAAAATTATTATATTACGTTAAGTACGTATTTAAAGTATATTGCGCGTATTATATAATTAAAAAATATATTATATTATATAATTTTTTTTAAAAACGTAATCCTGTTAAGGTTAATCTTTTATACTTATAACGCTAAAAAAAAACCTATTATATAAGTATATACTTATTTTAATAAAAATAGGATCCCTTATTTAAAACTATAGTCGACTTCTTCCTATATACTAATATCCCTTAGCTTTTTTATTTTTATATTTATAATATCCCTAAATAGTTTTTATAGTTATTATAAAAAATATTCAATATTACTAAACTTTTTTAATAAGTTTTAAAAGTTAATTTTAATAAGTCGTAGTTTTTAAACTCCTTTAGAGCGCTCTAAGTAGGTCCTATAAACTACTCTTTTTACTACTTAATAAAGTATTATATATTCTATATTACTTTCTTTTATAGCTTTTTATTAATTAAATATAAGAATAGAGAAAAGGTAGTCTTAATAATAGTTATAATAATTACCGTTTTTTATATTTAAATATAAGAGCGTTACGAAAATACTACTATTAAAACGTTATAAAGGTTTACGGGCCCGGTTTAAATATTTAAAACCTAATAAAGCTTTATTTAATACTTAATAAGGTAGTTTTTATAAGCTCTATTCTTATATAATAATAAAAGTTTATTATAAAGGTTCTTTATTAACGTTAATTTTAATATTAAGAATTATTTTTTTATAATTAATACCTTGTTTATTATATATTTTAGCGTTTTATTAAGAACTATTAAAAATTAAAAACTTAAGAACTTTTATAATATATATAAGCGCTTATAAAGAGGATTATAGATTATATAAAGTTATTTATAACCTAATTATTATATCCCCTTTTTTATTTTTATCCCTAAGCTCGTATAAAAAGGTTATTTTAGGGGTTAATAATAATAATAAAACTATATTAGCCTTTTTAGCCTTATTAACCGCACCCTAGAGTACGTCTATAGTTACTTAGTATCCTAAATAATTAAAAATTTAATAATAATACTATTCTTAACTATAAAGTTATTTTAAGTATTAATATTTCCGAAGTCTAAATCTACTTCCCTAAGTACTTAAACTAACTTATTATTAATATTAAAAAGTTTTTATATTTTTTAAATTACTAAATTTACTTACTTATTTATAATAACTTATTCCTCGTATATAGGATTATAAAAAACTTTTTTATTAAACTTAATATTTTTTATAATAAATACTTACTTAAGCGCGGATATTTAAACTTTATATAAATTATACGTTTTTAATATATATCTAACTAAGTATCTTATATATTTATAAAAAAGTACTTTAAACTCTTTTTAATATATACCCCTCTTATAATTTTTATAAAAAAAGTATACTTAGTAACTATATATATAAAAACTACCGAGGTACGGGGTTACTAATTTAAAATCCTATACTTAGTAACCCGTTTATTATTAACGTTAATACTACTTTTATTAATTAATTTTTATTATAATAAGTAAATCTCTTTTATAAGCCTCTCGTAAGGTAATATTATAAATAAAAATTATTATTAATATTATTTTATCCTATAGATTCGTAAGAAAGTTTATATAGTGGTTTTTTTTTTCTAGCTTTATAAGTACAAAAGATCGACCTTAATAGGATTACGCTTTTAAAGGAAATCACATAATACAATACACTTTTTAATTATACAATACGCGTAATATATCCTAAGTACGCGCTCAACGTAGTATAATAATTTTGATACGAAAACCGCTATTTAATTCGGAATGGGCAAGCTGCCTCACGCAGCAGCGCCGGCCAGAAAGGTCAACGGCAGAAGTCGGCCGTAATAGTTAGCCGCAATAGTCAGCCGTAATAGTTGGCCGCAATAGTTAGAGACAGCCCTCAACCGCAGAGGTTCTAAACTTTAATAGCGACGTAAAGGTTTCTAGAGAAAGGGCCAAATGGGCCAATATCTACTACTCTTCGTACGTAGGAAAGTTTATAAAAAGGCGTATTTTATAAGCTTTAGTAATTATAAGTTAACTTACTTTTTTTATATTACTTATGGGTTCCTTTATATATAGAAATAAAAGTTCTATTTTAATTCCTAGCTTACTATATTACGTTTTATATATACGTTTAATATTTATAATTAAGAGGGCAGTTTTATTATTATTTTTAAAAAAGTAAATTAGAGTTCTTTTTTAATAACGAATCGCTACTTCGAGGCTTTATAATATAAAAAGTATTTCTTTTTTTATTTTAGTTTTTAAAAAGAACCCCCTAAGCTACTTATTATATTTATTAAAAACTATAAGTATATATTATTATTTACTAAGAGATAGTTCGAAATAAAAAAGATCTTAGTATATATAGTATTATAATTATAAAGCTCTTTTTAAAGGAGGTTTTTTTAAAACTACTATTTTAATATTAAATAATATATATATTTTATACTTAACTTATAATAGAGGTTTAATATATATATTTTAAGTTTTATATAGTAATTAATAAAGAGTATTAAGTCTAAAATAACCTATTTTAAAGTATTAAAAAAACGCACTATTAAACCTCTTATAAATACGTTAATATAAGTAACGCAATTTTTTATAACTAATTAGTAATATAATACTAACTAAGTTTTATAAAATATACTTAAAGTTTATAAAAAAAGGATAGGATTAGAAGAGCTTATATTTAAAAAAGACTAAGTTATTTTTTTAAATAAACTATTTTTTAATAGTACTTTTATAAAGCGTTCCTTATTATAAAATATAATCTAGACCGTAGTATTAAAGTACGCTTCTATTTAGTAAAGTTTTTAAAACTATATTAATATAAAATCCTTCGATATAAATAACGTTTTAAAGCTTTAAATTATAAGTTTCCTTCTCTTTAAGTCTATTTAAAATACCCTTTATAATATAAGTATTATATATAATAATAAGTAATATAATGGTTCTTAATTTAATATAATTATTATTATTTAATAATATATAACTCTTAGGTTTAAATAAACTCTTATTATTAGCTAAATATATTATTTTATAGCTATTTATTACTATATTTTAAAAAAAGGGATAAGTACTACTTATAAAAATACTAAAAATTACGTTTATTTTTAAATCCTAACTTTTTATAAGTATAGTAACTATATAACCCTTATCCTAGTTTATTAATAAGCTTATTATAAGTTAGTTAGAGGATCTTTTTAAAAACCTAGGTTTCTTAAGGGTTCTATTATTTTTTAACTAACTAGCTTTTTTAAGCTTATTATAAAGTAATTTTTACTTATTTAATTATTACGACTTAATATATATAACTAACCTAGAGGCTAGCTTACTAACCGCGGTAACTAAGTATATTATATATATAAATAAAATAGGGATACGGCTACTCTTTATAAAATAAAAAAACTATAAATAAATTACGTATTAATAAAATAAGGATTATTCTTAATTAAAATAATTTAATACGACTTAGGGGCCGAACGATTATTCTAAATTAAAATAATTAAAAACGATTTAAAAAATAAGAGATATATTTAAAAATAAGATTTATATATAATATAGACTTAAATTAGGCTCTAAAATAGACTTTTTATAGCTTTTTTAATAATTAACTTAATATTAAATCTTATAATTACTTTTAGCTATTTTTATTAAAAACCTTTTTAATAAAACTATAATTAATTACTAAAGCCTTACTTATTTTATAACTTATAAATATAGCTTTAGGGAAGCTATTTATAACTACGATACTATTTACTTAGTACTCGTAACCTTAACTTTTACTAATATACTTATTACGACTAGCTAGCTATAATATTAATTTAATAATAGCGAGGACTTTTTTTATATAGCTCTTTAATATTTATATTAATAACTTATTAACGTTTCGGTTTATAAATACTTATTTTAATTTTTAGTATGCTAAAAGCCGCTATAAGTATATATAATTATAAAAGTCCGTAACGTTATTTTTATTATTTATATTATTAACTAAGTTAGAGCGTTTAGTAAAAGTAAAATAAGCCCCTTTTTAATTTAAAAGCTATTTAGTATATATATCCTAAGTTATTAAGCTAAATATATACGCAATCTTTTTAAGGGTCCTAGTATACGTTCTAAAGGTTATTAATTTACTAAAGGTCTTATATATACGTTAGCTCTATATAAAGTTAAGTCTAAACTTAACTATAATTAGGAAATTAAATATAGTAATCTCTTTATTAATTTCTAAAATATCGTATATTTTAGTTTAAAAATAAATAGATTATTACTTTTTATATTAATATTAAAGGTTAATTCTAGTCCTTATTTTATTAAGGGCTTATTAATATTCTTTTTAAACCGTATTCTTAACTACTATTTTAGAGGGCGTAAATTCCTATTTTAAATATCTAATGATTTATTATATACTAAACTTAGCGCCGTTTTTAATAGCTTTTTAAAATACGTATTTATAAAAAGTAGCGTTAATTAATTTTACTAATTACTAAGTAAAGAGTTTAATATATATATTAATAATATTATATTCCTAAGCTTTAAATTATTTATATTTAATATTAATTTTTTATTATTTTTAAATACTCTTAAGTATATAAATCCTCTTTATCCCCCCGACGGAGTAATCCGCCGGGGCCGTATTATATATTACGTATTAAGGAAAACTGGGTATATTACGCTTTATACTTAATTATTAATTAAAATAGCTCCCGACCTTCCCCTATATAAAGTCCTTTAAGTTCTAGCTATTTAGAGGGCGAGCTATACCTACTCTAACGTATATAAAACCTCTTAGTACTAGCTTATATAAGTAGCTAAATCCTATATTATATACTCTTTTTTATTAAAAGTTAGGGGGCCCTTTATATATTTTTTTATATTTATAATATAGCCCGTATTAGAGGGATTTCTAGCTCCGTAAAATATAATTTCTAAGTTAGTATTAATATACTAGATTTTAATATTTATATTAGCCCGGCTATTTATAGTATTCGTATTATTACCTAGTTAGATTCCGTATTATTAAAAAATATTTTACTATTTTTTAAGTATATTTATATTAGTTATAATAGTTATAACGTCGAGCCAGTTAAAGAGGGTGCCTAGCCCGAGAGAGGTAAACTTATTAACGGGCATTTTTAAGTTCTTATTAAGGTAATATTTTAATTAGCTAACTTTTTAATTAATTATTTAATTAGCTATTAAAAACGTATAGAGTATAGAGGACTCTCGCAGTACGGTACTTTAAAAAAACTATTAATACTTATAAAAGTAATATAAAATACCTCTTTTAATTAGGTTAATACGGCCTTAATTAACGGAGTTATAACTAAGGGAAGAGGATAGTATTAGCTAAATTAAAAAAGTAGATTTTTTAATTATTTTATATTATTACGTTCGAAAATAAATTATTAAAAAAGCTCTAGTTCGATTTTAAAAAAGTATATATATAATTAAAATAAAAATCCGTACTATTTAACTTTTTATTTCTAATCGGGGCTTTTTTTTTTATATTTTATTCTAATTAGCCCTCTTATAAACGCTTATACTTAATTAGTTTTAAAAAGAATTACTAAGACTAATTATTTTACTTTATTTTAATCGTCCCCTAATTTCTTTTTCTCTAATTTTTTATAAAAAGAAATTATTTTAAATTAGTCTTAATTATTATATATAGTTAATTATATTAAGCTTTTTATTTACTTTTCTTTTTTATAATTACTTTTTTTATTTTCTTTATTTTTTTTATTAACTTTACTTAGTTCTTATCCTATTCTTCTTTAGTAATTTCCTAATCTTAATTTTTATTACCTTAGTTCTTTTTAACTTTTTTTATTAATAATAATATTTAAAAAGTATAAGCTAGAGTTATATATATAGTTTTTACGATCGGGTCGTTATATTAATTAACTTATTATTTTTTTATATTCTTATTAATATTAACTTTATTTTTATATATATTATAATACTATAAGAGGTCCTAATAAAACTTAGTTAGCTCTTAATGCTAATATTCGCTATTTTTTTATATAGCCCGATTATATTTAGAGAGCGTACGTTTAATAGCTTTTTATTTTAACTAAACCCTTAGTATTTTAATTAGAGTTCTTATAATAAGACTATTCTTATTTTTAATTAGAGTATTTAAAAAACTACTTTTTTAATTACTTAAATTAGTTTTATTAAGAGCCGGACTAAGATATAGTAATAATTTAAATAGTAATATATTTAATAAGGATTACGTAACTTAATAAGTCTTAGGGGTATTAATTAAGTATATAAATTAATTATTAATAATAGTATTTAAATACTAATTAGTAGCTTTTATTAGTTTAATTACTTATAAAGTTTAAATAGGGTTATTATTTATTAAGGATCCCTAAGTATTTTTTAGCGTTTTTAAAAATTAAAATAATAAGGGCGACTTTTTAAAGGTAATAAGCCCTTACTTAAGGTTTTTAATTATTTTTTTTATTTTTTTAAAATATATAAGATTAATTAGAGTATAATAGCCGTAATTACGGGGGTTATAAATTTTTAAATCTTAGTTAGTAAACCCTAAGTTAAGTAAGTAAAAACCGGACTTTTAAGGAGTTAGTATTTTAGGGGTATTAGTTATAATATAATTAAAGTTATTTAAGTTAGTATAAAGCCTACTTTAAGAGTCCTAATTATATATTATTTTTTAAAAGACTTATTTAAAAAAGGTCTTATTATATTAAAAAAGTAATTATTATTATATTTAAACTTATAATTAATTTATTAAATTTAAATCGCGCGGAGCTTATTATTAAATAGTTTAAAGTATTTATAAGTTATTTAATACGGGTTATAAATTAAGTTAAATTAGTTATATTAAATTATATTACGAAACTATTTAAGTATATATAAATTATATTTTTATTTACTTAGTTATTATACTATAAAGATTATATAAGTACTTATATTAATTAGTTATTAAATATAAAAAAGTATATTAATTTAATTATAAAAGGCTTTTAGGGCTTAGATATTATTAATAAATATCCTTTTTAAATACTTAAGAGCCTATTTCGGATCGTATTAATAAACTATACTATCTTATTAATTAATAATTATTTTTATAAAATAGTTTAGATTATTAATATAAAAAGAGAAGATTACTAAGTATATTAAAATCCTAATTTTTTATATAGTTTTTTAGGTTTAAAAGTTTAGAATAAGGTTTTTTTTTAATTTAAAAATACTCTTTTATTCCTTTTTAATTATAATTATATTATATATTAAAGCGAGGTTTTATATTATAACTTCTATTATAAATCTAATTTTATATTTTTAAATTTAGTTTTTATATAATAAACGTTTTTAAAAGTTATAATAATTAATTAGGACCTCTATTATTTTATAATAATCCTAACTTATTTAAGTTTTTTAGTTTTTTAGATTTTTAAAAACCTCGGGGCGCTAATTAAAAAAAGAAAACGCGTTTTTTATATTAAGTTATTTAAAATAGTTAAATTTAAGAGAGGTTAGGTTTATTTAAAAGAAGCTAGTTCGATTAAGTATTAAGCTTAGGTAATAGTTAATATGCGCTTTATATTAGTAGTTCGTATTAAAATTAACGAACTAAGAGTTCTTAATATCCGTAATAGTTCTAGGGTTAGTTTTATTAAAAGTAATATATCTATTTAAATTTTATTTTTTTAATTAGTATTTAATATTATTTTTAAAACCTTTTATTATAATTAGACCTTAAATTCGCGTTATATCTTTTTTATTATTTAATTTAAAAAAAGAAATAGGAGGTAAAGAGGCTATTATAAATAGCTAAGTTAGTATTTATATAATAAATTAAAAAATAAAAATTAGGAGAGGTTTAATTAGTAATAGTTATAGAGAAGTAGTATTTTAAGTTTAAAAATATAAAAAAAAGCTAAAGAATATTTAAGTTAAAAATAGCTACTTAATAATAGTAGTAATAGTTAAGGAAAGAAAAAAGAAAAGTTAAGTAGTTAAGTAGAAGACTACTCTTTTATATTAATTACGAGGTAGCTTTTATTAATTAAAAAAAAAGGTACTAAATGATAAATAATAAAAAGGCCCTAATCCGTAATTTATTCTTTTTTTTTTTATATAATAGTTATAATTTAGCGTCGATTAGCTAAGAGGTTTATAATATTTTTTTTTTAATACCCTAAATTTAAGGGGGGGGTATATAGAGGCCCTCCCCTAATTTTTTTATTCTTTTTTATTTTCTTTTTTAAATAATAGCTTTTTAATTATAATTATCCTTTTTTATTTAGTTTTTTTTTTTTTTAGTAATATAATCTATTTACTTATTATATTTAATACTTCGGTTATTAATAACACGTATTAAATTACTAAAACTACTTATTATAACGTCCGGCTTTAGTAATATTTTTCTTTTATTCTTAAAAAGGCTTATTTTTAAAAAACTTAGGGTTATAAGTTCCGAGAGGTTAGTAAAAAGTAAACTATAATAAGTACTATTTTAATTAATTTTTTTAATCCTAGTCCTAATTTAATATTTTTTTTTTTTAAATCTTTAAAATTACTAATTAATTAACTTTTTTTAAATTAGTTAGAGAGCTTTATACCGAATTTTATATTATAAATTTTTAGTTTAATAAATATACTAAAGGATAAATAGTTTAGAAGTTTTAGTAGTTAATTACGAATTAGAACATTATTAAGAGGTATATTAGTAAACTAGGTATTATAAGTAGATTGTTTTTATAAAGCTATTAGGTTTTTATTAATTATAATTATGCTAATTATTTTAACCCTCTATTTTAATAATTGGGCGAATAAACCCCTATTATTAATTTTTTATTTATTTAAGCTTATAGCGTTTAGAATATTATATTTTATAATTATTATGCGCAGTTTTTTTAAAAGTATATTAGTTTTAATATTAAGGAGCTAATTAGAAGAATAGTTTCCTATTTTAAGTACGTTTCTTTACTAAATTATTTTAATAATTAATATAGTAATTATATATATTTTAAAAATAAAAAATACTATTTTAAAAAAAGCTAGGGTTAGTAAGATATTAGAAAGTCCGGGGCCGATCCTAAATAAGGCTATTATTATTATTATATAATAAATAGTAATAGGGTAGTATTTCTAATCCTAGTTAATATTAAAAAAGTTAAGACTTTAATTTATATAGTTTTTAATTAAATTAAAGCTATTAAGGCCGAGAAGAATAAGTATAATTCCGTTTTTAAGGACGTTTTTTTAATATACTTTATTAAGGACTATGCGTTTATAATTTATAAAGGTTATTAATATTTAAAAATAAAATAAGTAAAGTAAGAGGCTATATAAGCTAAGTTAAATTTTAAGTAGGCTTGATTAAATAAAAAACTAGGTTTAGATATTTAAAAAGAGGGGTAGGGTTTTTTAATATAATTATATAATTAATAAGTAGGGTCGTTAGGTTTTTAATTATAATAACTAAAAAATAATTTGTTTTTTATTATTATTTTATATTTTTATTTTAGATCTAGGTAAAGAGATAATTAGAGAATTAGTAAGATTTAGTAATATCTTTATAAAATAAATATTTAATAAATAAAAATTCATAGCTTATACTAAGGATCGGTAGTAATAAGGGGTAATTTACTTTTTTTAAAAGGCTTTTATTTATAATTAGGTTTATTTAATAAGTAATTAAGTATTTTTATTTTTAAAGTTTATTATATTATTATTATAGTTAAGAAGTAGGATCGTAACGTTAATTATATTATTTTATAAAAATAAAAAGTTAGCTAAGTTAGAAGTAAAGTTATTATAAAAATTAGCCTCGTTAAGTAATAAGTAGAGGCTTTTTAGAAACTTTAGGAACTTTTTAAGTTAATTATTAATATAAATAGCTTTTATAATTAAGTTATTAATAAGTATTTTTAGTTAATATAACGATCCGTTCGGAGTAGCTAAATAAATATAAAAAGGTCTTTATTAATAATAATTAAGTTTTTTAAAAATTAATATATTAATTTTTTATTAAATATTAAAAACGAGAACTAAATTATTAAGTTATAATTTTATTAATTAAAGGGAGTATAAGGAGTTAAATTAGTTACGGGCTTAGGCTCGGTATTAAGCAACTTTATTAGCTATAGCTTTTTAATTATTTATTAAAGAAATAAAAACTCGTAATTAAGTTTAGACTTTTTAATCCGTTATATATATATTTTTTTAATTAAGTACTTTTTAAATTACTATTTTTTTTTTAATTAGGGTTATTATATAATAATTATAAATAAGATAGAACGGTATATAATTTAACGACGTTTTAATAATTATTTTATTTATAAAAAGGGCCGTAATAAGTATAGGCTTAATATTTCTTTTTTTTTAATTTAAGTAAATACGAAGTATATATATAATAAGTTAATAACTTTTTTTAAAGAGCTTATTAATACGAGGGTTATAAGCTAATATAACCTTTTATTAAGTACCGTATTATTAATTAAGCTAAGTAATAGTACCTATATTTTTTCGTCCCCTATTAATAATTAGAATATTATAAATTTTATAACAATAAATAATATTTTTTTAAATAAACTTCGTAATATTTTTTAATATAGTATTTATTATAATCTATATTTCTAAGTACCCCGTAAACTTATAATATACTTTAATAACTTTTTATTTATTTATATATTAAATATTTAAATAGATCCGAGAGAAAGGCTTATAAATTAAGACCGTAAATATATAGGGGTTATTAAAGCGTTATAATTTAGCTTTTTAATAAGCCTCGTAAATTATAATTAGCTCCTAGGCCTAAGTATATATCCTTAGTTAGTAATATTATTTTATAAAGTAAAAATAGGTAGCCTCTCGTTTTTTATACTTAGACTTATTATATATTTTATTAATTAGGTCTATTTAGTAGTACTTATTATTAATTATTTAAGTAGGTTAGGGACGGGTTTTTATTTTTTATTAAAATAGAAGTTTATTTTATATAATAAATCGTATTACTATTTATTTAAAACGTTTAAACTAATTAAAGGGTATACTAACTAGTCTTTTTAAAATAAGGAGGAAATAAGTAATTTACTTTAAGAGATTTAATTATTATTCGTTTAGCACTAATAAATTAATTAGAATATTTATTTTTTATATTTAATTAATAGTAGTATTATTATAGTTATGCACTATAATAAAAAAGTTCTTTATAACTTATGTTTATAGGACTCGTACGTTAATAAAGTCCTTAATATTTTTATTAAGCTCTATTTTAACTAGGTTAAATTAGCTAGGGTTTTTTTTAAAAAAGCTATTTATTATAGTATTTTTTTTATTAATATACTTAATTTTAAAATTAAAAAGTCTAATTTAAGAGAGCTAGTACGTTATTATTATTAATAATAGGTTATTTATAATATTATTAATCTAAGTAACTAGGACCTAAGCATTAGTTTTTAATAAGAAGTTAATTCTAAATAAATAATTATAAAAATATTTTAAGCTTATTAAAACGCTTCGTATTTTAAGCTTATTAAAATTATAATTAAGCTTTAGTCCGTACTATATCCCGCTCTTATATTAAATAATAATACGCTTATTATTAATAATCTAACTAAGCGTACTACCCTATTTTTTAATATTAGCGTTTATTATAAAAATCATTTATTTAGTTTTAGTACTATAGTTTAGCAAAATTAAAATAGGGGTTATAATAATTACTTTTTTAAGCGTTTTTATAGCCTCGATTTATAGTACTCTTTATTTAAAAAATTAGTTTTTATTAAATAAGGAGTATAATAGAGCTACTATAAAAGAAAATTACTCGATTTAATAGTAATAAAAGGTAATAATACTAAGAAACGATCTAATTTTTAAAATATTTAAATATTTTATTTATTTAAAGATTTTAAGGACTTTAATTTAATTAAGCCGTCTCTTTTTTATTTTATAAAAGTAGTTTATAATAATTATAAATAGTTAGTATTATTATAACTTTACTCTAAAAACTATATAGCTAACTAGCTTAATATTAACTAAGATTTAATTAATATTTTAAAAATACTTATAAACGAATTACTAAATCTTAGGATAGTTAGTTAAGTACTTATTATTATAATAGAATTATAGGCTTTTAACTATAATATTATTAATAAAAGCGTTATAATATTTTAGAATTAAGTTATAGAGGATATAGGTTATAATTTAATAAAACTAAGTTATTAAATTTATTACTTTTTATAAGAGAGTATAGTATTTATATAGCCCAAGTAAAGTTAAAAAAGTTATTAAATTATAGCTCTTTTTATTTAAAAAGATTTAATCGTAATTAAAAAAGAAATTTAAAAAGGAAATAAGCTAATTTATAATAAATTTTTTTAAGAATTCGTTAGCGTTAAGTAGTTATTAAGTATTTTAAAAAGTAATAGCGTTAACTTTTATTACTAAGTTAATTAGCTAAAAACTACTATCTTTTTTTATTATTAAGAACTAAGGGTTCTAATATATAATATAGTTTTTTTTAATAATACTTTAGGTAATATGTTTTTAAATTATTTTAAAGGCTTTTAGTAATAGAGCTTTTAGAATAGGAATACCCTTTATTTACTAAGCCTTATAAGGTATTATTTTAATTAATTATAATAGTGCGATTATAGGGTCAAAACGGCTATATTTAGGGAAGTCCTATATTAGTACTTTTTTTTAATTAAGGAGTATTTAATTAAAGAGATTTTGTTTATAAAATAAAAAATAGTTATAATTTTTAAAGATAGCTTAAAGTTAATTATTTATTAATTTAGAGCCTAGTTCTATATTAAAAAACTTAGGTATAATAATATCCTTATAGGGGCCCGATTAGTCTCGTAGTTTATTTTTAATTTTTTTAAACTTTTTAAGTTTTTAATAAGGATTATTATTAAGTATTAACTTATTAAAGGGCGCGTTATTAATTAATTAGACTTTTTAATCTTTTTTTTTATATATTATATTAGCTTTAGCGGCGCAGGGAATTTTATAAAAAGCTTTTTTAACTATTTTATATAATTTTAATACTTTTTATTCTAGCTTTTTAATTCGTTATTTAATATATAATTCTTTTTATTAAAAAGTAAATATCCTTATTAAGAAATATAAATCGTTTTAATTAGCTAATTTATTTAGCCCGTTTTTAGCCTTACCCCGAGTAGTTATTATTACTTTTTTAATTTATATAATCTAAGGCTAGATTATATAGAGCGTAATTATAATTATAATTTAGTTAGCTTAGTCTTAGTTTAAAACCGCTATAATATACTCGTTTTTTTTTAATTTAGATTTTAAATAGGGGTTATTAAAACTAGTAATATTCTTAGTTATACTATTAGTATTTAGGTTTTTAATTTAAAAACTTCCTTTACGTATTACTTAAGCTAAGGTAAGATATTTTTTATATTATAAAACCCGTTCGTCCTAATTATTTTTATTAAGATCCTTAGCCTTACGTTTTTAATATAGATTAGAGTAGTAATTATTAACCTATTATATTTAAAAAATAGCTTAGTATTTTATATAAATAAGAGACTTAGTAATAATAAATTAGAGGTCTTTTACTCGTTTTTAATAAATAAAATAAGTAGTTATTTTAAATTTATTAATTTATATATCCGTAAAATAAAAACTATTAAAAGTTATTTAGCTAGTTAGATTATATTTAAATATTTATATTTAAAATTTTATTATTATATAAAAAATACTAGCTTTTTTAACGTATTATTTTAAGAGGATATTAATTTATACTCCGGTATTTAGGATTATAATAATTATTAAACCTTTATTATCTTAATTTATACTAAATATTTAGACTTTTAATTATAAATAAGTATTTAAAATTATAAAAGTTAGAATTTTAAAAGTTAAGTTAGTACTTCTAACTTTACTAATTTTAGCTATATAGCTCAGCTTTAAAAAGAGGTTCTTATTATATTTATTAAAAAGATTTTTAATATCTTTTTATTATTATCCGTTTTTTATTAAGTTAGCTAAGGATTTTAGAGCTTTTAATAAGATTTCGTTAGTATTAAAATATTTTTAATTACGTATTAAAATTATTATTACTACGGTATATTTTAATATAATTTTTTATAAAAAGTTTATAAAAAGCGAGATCGGAGCTTTAAGCTTTTTTTTTATTAGTTTTTTAGCTTTTATTTTAAGGTTAAAGTTATAGGGCTAATTTATAATTATTATTTTTTAGGTTTTATAAAAAAGAGGTTTTTAAGTTCCCTAAGTACTAATATTAAAAATACTAATTAAAATTTTAATAAGCTAGGGCCTAGAAATAGATCTAAAAATTACGTTTTTTATTATTTTAAAAACCTCGTTATTATTATTAATTTTTATAATTTTTCTTTTTTAATTAAAAAAGGAAACTGTTTTTTTTTAAGTTATAAAAACTAGTTTAGGCTATTAATCCTATATATTTTTTTAAAATAAGGTTTAGTTACTAAAGTACGGTTTTTAAAAGGTTTTTTTTTATAAATAGTATAAACGTCCGCTTAGTTATAGTAATTTAGATTAGGTCGTATTATATAAACGTATTTAATTATACTTATAAAATTAGCTAAAAGGAGTATAAGTATAGTTTATTAAAGTAGTCCGATTTAATAATTTAGAATTTACTTAGCTAAGAGCTTAGTATCTTTTTTAGTTAATATATTTATTACGTAAAAAAGGAGAGTAATACGATTAATAATCGTACGCTTTTTTTTATTTTTAATTATAATAAAGGGGATATTATTTATAAACTTATAACTATTATACTTTTCGTAGTACTAAGCTCCCTAAGCTAAAATAATAAAATAGGCGTTTTTATTAAAAGTATATTAATCGTAATCCCTAATAATCTAGTAATATTAATAACGATCTTTAAGTTTTATAATTAGGGGCTAATTAAAATATATAGTATTTATATTAAATATATAAATAGGGCCTCGAGAATAAATACTATTTTAATAAATTTTTAGTTTACTTATTTTATTAGTTAAGTTAGAATTAGTAATATTATTAATAGCTATTTAGGTAACCTAAACTTTTATTATTAATTAGTAATATTATTAGTAATTTAGATATTAATATTAAGTATTTTTATATACTTAAAGAGTAGGGGGCCGTAGTATGGACTCGGGTTAATTTTAGTTATTTATAAAAAATAAGTTATACTCTTTTTTATACATAATTATATTAAAAAGTCCTATTTTAAACTTTGCGTACTTTATTAATTTAATAAAGCTATTTAAAATAACCCCGACTTTTTTTATTACTTTTTTTATAATATTAATATAAAACTACTTATATATAGCCTTAATTAAGCTCTTATTAATTATAATATAGAGGTCTTATTATTTAATAAGGGTAATTATATTATTAATTTTAATAAATAGTACTTAAACGGAGTTTAGATTAGAAAATAAAATAAGTAGCCCCTTAATAACTTTTTTAATTTATTCTTTTTTATTTAAAAAGTAGTTAGTATCCTATTTCCCGTATTTTTTTAAAATAAAATCCTTAGTTTAAGCCTAGGGTAATCCTCTAATCGCGTCCTTAACTAGAGTTTAATAATCTCTTTTTATAATATACGTAATAAGTTTATTTTTAAATCGGTCCGGGACCTTACTAATCTCGTATTAATTTTTAAACTTTTTTAAAAAATTTACGATATTATTATTTTTAAAAACTATAGTCCTTTTTTAACTAAGGAATAGTATTTTATAAAAACTTATATTTTTTATTAAATTAAGCTAAGGAATTATAGAGCCCTTAGTTTAAAGTATGGTTATTTAGATTTAAGTAATAATAGTATTTAAAAAAATATTAATCGAAGTATTTATTTTAATTTAAGCTATAACTAGCTTTTTTTAATTAAATTAATAAGTAGATTTATTAAAAAAAGTAGCCTTTTTATTATTTAACGATTTTGCGGCTTATAAGTTTTAATAAACTATAAAAGCTAGTTTAGTAAATAGTTTATTTAAAATAAAAGGGTTAGGTTCGTATAATTAAACGTTCTAAAGGGTACTAATAATAGTAAAAATAATATATTAATTATTTATATTTATAATCCGAGGTTATTAAAAATATAGTTCGTTAATTTTATTTATAATTTTAATAGTTTTATATTAGTCTATTTATTCTAAGTAGAGTTTAAAAAGGGAGGAGAGGAGCCGTTTTAATAATTAGAACGTAGCCGTTATTTTAATTAATATAATTTAGACCGTTTTTTTTAATCCTTATTAAGTATATAATTAAAATTTTAATTAAACGTTATATTAAGCTTATAATAATATTAATCGAAATTATTAATAGGTTTAATTAAAAGCTAGTTTTATAAGTACCCTTAGTTTAATATATTTATATTTTTAAATATGTTTATTATTAAGTTTTTAAACTATATTAATTAATAAAGAATAGTTTAGTTAAATAATTAGTTATACTTGTTAAAGCGTTTTATCTATTTTAATTTTAACTCGTTATTCGTTTTATTATATTATTATAGCGTTTTATATTTAGGCCCGATCTAGTCCTAAGTATCTACGTTCTTTTTTATTTTTTATTTTATTTATTTTTTAGGGTTTATTATATTCCCCGTTTTATTAAATAGGAAGTCTTTTTTTATATATTTTTACCGTTACGTTTTAATTATTTAGTTACTTTTTTTAAATTAGAGTTTTATTACCTATATTTATTTTAATTATTATACCGTTTTTTTTAATTAATTATTTAAAGTATTTTTAATTAAATTAGGTTTTTTTTTACTTATTTTTTTATTTAATAAGGAAGGGATTTTTAAAAAGGGAGATTATTAAAAATATATAGGGTATAGAGGACTCTTATAGTATAGTATTTTAAAAAAACTATTAATATTTATAAAAGTAATATAAAATACCTTTTTTAATTAGGTTAATATAGCTTTAATTAACGGAGTTATAACTAAGGGAAGAGGATAGTATTAGCTAGATTAGAAAGGTAGATTTTTTAATTATTTTGTATTATTATATTTAAAAATAAATTATTAAAAAGGCTCTAATTCGATTTTAAAAAGGTATATATATAATTAAAATGAAAATCCGCACTATTTAACTCCTTATTTTTAATTAGGGCCTTTTTTTTTATATTTTGCTCCGATTAGCCCTTTTATAAATACCTATACTTAATTAGCTTTAAAAAAAACTACTAGGACTAATCGCCCCACCCCATTTTACTATTTAGATAGTAGTTTATATATTAATAAGTTTATTTAGTAGATTTATTTAGTAAATTTATTTAGTTTAAATAGAGCTTTAAGTAATATTAAAAGCGATAAAGATAAAAAGAATTTTTATAAGCTTTAAAAAGTAATAAATATTAGCCTATTTAGCCCTTTTTTTAGAAACCTCTACGTTGCTATTAAAATTTAGAACCTCTATAGTTAAGGGCCGCTTTTAATTATTATAGCCGACTATTATAGCTAATTATTACGGCCGACCTCTATTATTAACCTTTTTAATTAGCGCTATTACTAAAAAAAATAGCTTACTTATTCCGAATTATATAGTAGTTTTTATATTAAAATTATTATATTACATTAAGCGCGTACTTAGGATATATTATACGTATTATATAATTAAAAAGTATATTATATTATATAATTTTTTTTAAAAGCGTAATCCTATTAAGGTCGATCTTTTATACTTATAAAACTAGAAAAAAACTACTATATATAAATCCTCTTTATAAGTACGGTATAAAAATAAATTTATTTATATAAAGTAAATAATATAACTAGTTTTATAAAAAGAAACCTAGCTTAGTCCTATAAGTTACTTATATTTAAAAAAGTTAAAGGGGTTATATTAAGAATTATATTTAAAAGTTATTAATAGAGGATTTCTTAGTTTTTTTAGTTATTTTTAAACGTTTTATAATATATTTAATAAGCTCGTAGTTCTTTTTTATTATAAGTTATAATTAATTATCCGAATTTAAAGAGTAAAATAAGTATTATAAAAGGGTTAAAGAGTACGTTAGAATTTAAAGTATTTAGGTCGACGTATTTCTAAACCCCGATGCCCTTATTTATAATATAAAATACGTTAAACTATTTGATTTAACTATTTTAATTAGTTAATTTAGCTTAGGCTAAAATAAATATAAATATATTTATTATTTTAAAAAAATTATAAAAATCGTATTAATAAGTACGTTATTATAATATAAGGTTTTAATTACGAGCTAAGCTTATAATTATTATAAGTTATAATACGTAGTAATAAGTATATAGAGTATAATAAAAGTAGTTTAATATATTAAAATAAAAATAGATAAAAAGAAAAGGTTTATATATATAATATCTAAGATAGATATATAATTTAGTACGTAATGGGTACTTCGTGAGATGCGGTTATTATCCCTGTTACGTGATAGAAAGGCACTCGGTTAGTGGGAATTGAAAATAATTGAACTAATCAATGAGCCTCTTCGTCGGGATGCTGCTCCCTGCATGTCAGCATGCCGTTCTAGCAGCAGTTGTACGAGAAAATATGAGCCAATCGCTTTCATTTCTAGGTAGGCGCGAAAGGAACGCTTAAACAACACGACTGGGCATTTCTCGAGGCAGACTTTTGGTCGGCAATTCTTTTCTGGCCAATAGGAGGTTTAAAGAAGTCAAGGGTGATATTCGAGCATAGCAATCAGGGGGTTAGCAGTAACTCCCACATTCTCACGTTCTTCTTGCACCCCACTCCCCTCATTTCTGTCACTCCCACATCTTTGAGTGCTCTCTGGATTTGCATCAGCGGCTCGCAATGGCAGATCCATTCGGGATCATTGGAGTCATCGGCGTTGCAGGTCAAATCATCAAAGCGGGGGTTAAGCTAGGAATTGATTGGAAAGAAGCGCCGAGCGATGTACGAAGCTTTTTGGGAGAGCTGGAGACGCTGAAAACAGTCCTTTCTGAGACCCACACCAACATCATCTTGAATCAGGAGTTCAAAGACGCTTTCGAAGGGCGGCAGTCCACAGTACTTTCGTACCTTGCGGACGGAAACTCATCCTCTGACCCCAGCACCCCGGGACTCATCTCTGTTTGCCGGATTGAGCTCGAAGATCTCTTTACTAAGCTGCAGAAGCAGAGCGAAGGGCACCGTCTTGGCTGGGATAGACTGAAGGGGGCTTTCAGGAGCGAACGAACCCACGCCGCTGTTGACGACCTTCAACGAAGATGTCGGTTACTCAATAGCATGACAGCCATTGATAACGCTACGTTGACAGCAACAACTTTGGCGCAAGTCAAAAACGCAAGGAATGAGATGCGGCAGCAGCTCCAAGACGAAAACAAAGCCATGATTCTAGATTGGCTGACGCCAATGAATTTCGCAGCACAACAAAGCGACAACATTGAAATAAGATATGCTGGCACCGGACAGTGGCTCCTTGACTGCCCCGAATTCCAGACGTGGATCCAAACTGAGAACAGCACTCTGTTTTGCCCCGGCTTGCCAGGCGCTGGCAAAACGATCATTGCGTCGGTCGTTGTTGAGTACTTGCACAAGCGGTTTTCCACTGATCCAACAATAGGAGTGGCGTATGTCTTCTGCAATTTTCGACGGCAACACGAACAGACTATCCGAGACATTTTAGCCAGTCTGCTCAAACAGTTATGTCATGCTCTTCCAACCATACCGGGTGAAGTACAGCATATTTACAAAATCCAAACAAGAATCAACACACGACCGTCAAAGATGGAGTTAGTCAATTTGATACAAACAGTAGCATCACTATTCTCCAAAACGTTCATCCTCATTGATGCTCTCGATGAGCACCAAGCCCCCGAGGGCCTCCTAGAGACAATCTCGGGAATACAAAAACTCTCGAATATGAGTCTTTATGCCACTTCTAGGTTCATTCCAAGTATCACTCAGCGATTTCGAGACGACCAAAGGCTCGAAACTAGAGCTTCGGATGGAGATGTAGCTGATTACTTGAACGGAAATATGGGACAGTTACCCACTTTTGTGAAGAGGAACACAGATCTTCAAACACAGATCAGATCGAAGATCGTGACGAGTGTGGACGGCATGTAAGTTAAAACTCAGCATAAATTAACCTAATTCAACTGACGTAGAAAAGGTTTCTTCTTGCAAAGCTACATCTCCAGTCATTGACTGGCAAAAGATCACCAAAAGCCGTCAAAACCGCTTTGGAAACACTCGCCACTGGCTCCAGCTCTTATGATACTGCTTACGATGAAGCCTTCGAACGAATTGAAGGTCAACTAGAAGACCAATCAGCACTTGCCAAGGATGCATTATCGTGGATTGTTTGCTCGAAAAGGCCGCTTCAGATCGTTGAGTTACAAGAAGCTCTTGCAGTGGAGCAAGGTATGACCGAGCTCGACGCGGAGAACCGGCCTGAAATCGAAGATGTCATCTCGGCCTGCGCTGGGTTGCTCACAATCGACGAATATAGTCGTGTAGTGCGGCTTGTGCATTACACTACCCAGGAGTACTTCCAGCGGAACAAAACAAACCGACTTCCTGGAGCAGAAGCTCTGGTAGCAGCTGCTTGTGTATCATATCTCAGCTTCGATGTTTTCAATGCGGGTCAGTGCAAATATCGGAATGAACTAAGAGATCGCATCCAGGATCATCCACTTTACCACTACGCTTCAGTGAATTGGGGATACCACGTTCGGGAATCACACCACGTCCAGGAAGAGGTCATGTGTTTTTTGGAGGACCAGGAAAGACTGGGCGCCTCAGCACAGGTGCTTTTTGGCCCAAATCCCCGGTATTTTTATGAAGCCAGTCGTGTGACTAATAATGTCGCGCGGTGTCCAATCATCGAAACGTCTGGCTTACACGTTGCTGCTCACTTTGGACTTAGGGAGGTCTTCAGTCTTGTCTCGAACGGAAATCGCTCGGAACAAACACATTCTCTACAGGGATCATCAACCCGCACTTGCCACTGGAGGAAGCTCGAGATCAATGCACAGAACCCTGAGGGCGAGACCCCTCTTTTTGTGGCAGTATCAAAGAACTTTGTAGATCTGACAAGAGATCTTCTGGAATCTCATGGCGCAGAGGTATCCAAGTACACTCATGGGCAAACCCTTTTGTCCGTTGCTGTCCAAATGGGACACTACGACATAGTTCGATATTTTGTCTGTTGCCAATTAGGTCAATTTGATATCAACGAGCCGGACATGCATGGATCCACTCCATTGCTTTACGCAATCGCCAAAAATAACCAGGATATCATAAATCTTTTACTCGACGTTGATGGAGTTGCATACAACCAAAGAGGCCCGGGTGGGAAAACACCCTTATTATTGGCCGTAGGCTTGGGACAAGACTTTACTGTCAGGAATCTTCTCGAAAGAGACGAAGTGGAGGTAGACTCGAAGGACAACGAAGGCCGAACCCCGCTATCACATGCGGCCAGCAACGGAGATTTGAGTATACTTGGTCGTCTTCTCGAGACAGGCAAAGGGGAAGCCGACTCGAGAGATGATGCTGGCAGAAGTCCGTTATCATACGCAGCCGGAAAGGGCGATTTGGAAATAGTCAGATGTCTTCTTCGAACAGGAAAGGTCGATGCAGATTCCCGAGACAGAGACGGCCGGACACCACTATTTTATGCAGCCATGGCTTCCAACAAAGAGGCCGTTCGCTACTTTCTTGAAACCAAGAGAGTCGACGTAAACACATTGGACGTCTTTCACCAATCGATCTTGCTTGGAATGTGGTCTTCCTACAGGCTCTGGGAAGGTCCGCAGTTTCGGACTGCGGAAACACATGCAGCGTTGATGGACACGACTGAACTGCTGATCGAACTTGGAGGGGCTGATCCAAATGTGCGCGACAATCGAGGGCGAACATTGTTGTGGAAGGCTCTTTTCCACGGCCATGTGGAACTGGCAGAATACCTCGTAAAGACCGGTAGAATTGATGGACCGTCGAATTTCAAGGACATTGCCGGCCGCACTCCGATGGATGTTTTCGCTAACGAACTAGACAATGAAGGGCTTGCAATGAAGTCCGCTCTCGTGGAAATTTGTGATGGACTGGAAAGATTGAGAGTGAAGAGCAACGACTGAGCTCAAGCTTCAGAAGAACAGGTAGCTGAGTTGTCGTTGTGAATGCTTCATACTTGATGAAGGCGGCACGTACCTATGCTGCGCAAAGAAGGATTGTGCTGGTAAGGAAGTTGGGGGTTTGAGGCCAAAAGGAGATGATCCAAGTCCCTGAACTCGACTGGCTAGTCATTTAATAGAGGCTATGGCAAGACCTGGCCGTTAGCCGTGAGTCAATATAGCCAGACAGCACAGCCAAGTTGAAGGTTAGCTGATTCCCTCCAGAGACCACCTTACTACAGGGTCTATACGCTGCCTCAGTACAGTACCTTAGTCGTACCCCAGTAAGTAGTGGCTCATTACCCGTCCCTTCTTTTCCCACTATCCGGGAGGAACACAACTTGTTGGCAAACTACTAGCCGAGCGAAGGGGAGGGATAGGGTCAGTGATTTCTAAGGAAAAACGATAACAATGATTCAACACTAGATACTAAGGTAGCTAAGGAAAGTTATAAATGTAGATGACATCAAAACTCCACAATGCCTGACCCAATGATTTCCAATCTCCACTGTATCTCCTCCTCTCAACCTCAGCTGTAATCCCTCCAAGACCTTTCTCTCCAGGTTTCGCTGAATTGTTTCTCCCGGTGTTGTCCCTGCCAGTTCCCATAGCGTTCCTACACGAAGTACAGATAAAACTTGTTACAACTCACTCATAACAACTAGTAATAGTAAGGAGATTGCAGAATTGTGGTTCTGATCGCCCTTGTGTCCCGTGTGACCACCATGTTCCTGTGTAAGTCCTTCCATCAAGTCTTATCCCATGCTCTTGACTCATACACGCACAATCCATACCCTCATAAAAGCGCCCCATTATATCTTTGACGATATCTCCGAAAAACACTAACAATCTAATAAAACACCACTCACTCGTCTTCATGTCTTCGTAGTATGATGATGCCCATAACTCTTTCTCCCGTCTCTCTTGTATCTCTCCAAATGTTGTTGCTCAGTCTCTAGTTACTCCAGTCGAATCCGACGCAAAGCTTGCTCTTCTTGCACACAGCCTTGGTGAGAGTCTGGATGCTACCACTGCTCAGCAACTCGAGGACCTGCATGTTGGCCTCGAACTCGCGAGTGATAAAGTTACGGATCTCGATGGCGACAAGCGAGTCAAGCGGGTAATGCGACAAGCTGCGGGTGACGTCGAGGTCTTCAATCTCCATCATCAGGACGGCGGCAATCTTCTCGACCAAACCGCGGCAGACAACCTCCATGGCCTCTGTCTCGCTGCGCGACGCCTTGAGGGCGGCGTTGAGTGAGACGGCACCGTTGGCACCGGCCTCGGCAGCAGCAAGCTCCTCGGCGGCCAGGCGGAGAGCCTTGAACTTGGCATCGGGAGTCCAGAAGGGCTGGATGCTGGGCGTGATACGCATACCAGTGATGACGTGGTGGTTGCAGACGGAAGTCTTGTTCGAAATGGATGCGCCGATGAGAGCAAGCACCTCGGCCTCGCAAATGCTGTCGGATCCCAAGTTCTTGGCGACCTCAGCAGCACGCTCGGCACTACCATCGGCCAGGTAACCGGCATCAGAGACAGCGGTCAAGTCGAGAGAGGTAGCGGGCAGACCAAGGGCAAGACGGTGCTGGACGAAGGCGTTGAGGAAGCAGTTGGCGGCGGCATAAGCGGCTTGACCACGGTTACCGACGGCTCCGGCAGCGGAAGAGATGGCAATGAAGAAGTCAAGCTCAGTCTGGCGCTCCTGGAGGGCATTGTGGAAGTTCCATGCACCCTGGACCTTGGACTCGGTGACCGAGGTGTAGTCGTTGTAGGTCATTTGCTCGAACAGAACATCCTAGACTAATGTTAGTACAAAGAAGGTGAGGTGAATAAGATGGGTAACATACACGAAGGACCATAGCACCGTGGATGACACCACGGACGGGAGGAAGACCCTTGAGGCCAGTGTTGAACAACTGCTCAACGCTAGACTTGTCGGCGACATTGCAAGGGCGAACGGTGATGTGAGCACCATCGTTAGCAGCCTCGTCGATGAGCTCCTTAACCTTGCCAGTGGCAGAACCACTGCGGGACAGGAGAACAAGGTTCCTGGCGCCGTGGGCGACCATCCACCTGGACATACTGCGGCCGAGACCACCAGTACCACCGATGAGGAGGTAGGTAGCATCATGCTTCAGAAGGGCCTTGGCAGCCTTGGAAGGAGTAGCCATGACGACATCCTCAGCATGAGGAACAACAACCAACTTGCCCGGGCCTTGGGTGGTTTGCAGCGTCTTGAAGGCTGTCTCCATGCAGGACACGGGGAAGACGGTGGCAGGGTCGATGGGTCGGAGCTGGTCGTCGGCAAGAAGCTTGGAGACATCAGCGACGAGTCTCTCCATAATCTTGGGCCTCTCGGCGGCAAGGCCGAAGATGTCGACACTGAGGAAGGAGGCGTTGCTGTCAGACTGGCCCATGTCGAGGCGGGTGGCGCGAGAGCCATCCTTTCTGCGAACATCAACGAGGCAACCGAAGCGGCTGAGGCAAGCCCAGCTCTCTCTCAGGGCATCGGCGCCGGGAAGGGTGTTGAGAACAACGTCAACACCCTCATCGTTGGTCGCGCGTCTAACGGCGGCTCTCCAGGTGGTGTTGCGGCTGTAGAAGATGTGGTCCTCAGGAACATTGTAGTGCTGCATGAGAAGCTTCTTCTTGGCGGCGGTGCTGACAGTGACGAAAATCTCAGCACCGATCATCTTTGCGAGGCAGACTGAAGCCTGGCCAATACCACCACCGGCAGAGTGAACCAGGATGCGCTGGCCCTCACGGAGGCGGGCTTGCTCGACCAAGCTGTAATAGGCAGTGCAGTAAGCCAAGGGAAGAGTTGAGGCATCCTCGAAGGACATGTTGGATGGCATGGCCATGACATTAGCAGCGGTGGTGCGAGTGCGGGTAGCATAGGCACCGTGGCTGATGGTGAGGGCGGCAATGCGGTCGCCGGCCTTGTGGGCCCTGACAGCAGAGCCGACTCTGGTGACGATACCGGAAGCCTCGACACCAAGAGCGTGCTTGTCAGCCTCAGGGATCTGGCCCTTGGCGATCATGACATCGCGAAGGTTCATGCCGACGGCCTTAACGTCGAACTCAATCTCGTTCTCTCCAAGAGGCTGCGTGGCAGCAATGTCGTCAACGAAGTGCACCGTCTCAATGGCACCGGGAGTGGAGAACTCCATCTTGAGGCATCGTTTGTCCTTGCCGAAAGGCTGCATCTCAACAACGCTAGGGTTGGTCTCGCGGTGGACGAACTCGTTCATGTCCTCATCGTGAACAATGCGGGGAGTGGAGAGCTTGCCGCATCGCTCCATGAACTCAAGCTCGCTGGTGGACGAGGCACTAGCACCGAAAGCGAGCTTGAAGATCTCAAAGATGACTGCAGCGGAATCGTCCTCGTCGAGCTGGTTGTTGTCGTCCAGGTCAAGGGTGGCGAAGGGCAGGACAGTCTCAGAGCGAACGGTTCTGCTAAGACCGATGATCATGTTGGACTCAGGCGAGGTAGCCTTGTCGTATGCACCACGGACAACCCACAAACAGCCCTGGACACCGGCAAGCATGCCACGAACTTCGGCAAACTGCTCCTTAGTAGGGTTGGCAAGGAAAGGTTGCTCAATCTCAGTGAGGACGACGGTAAGCTTGCCCTCAGTATTGACTTCGTGCATGGTACCCATCTCAGGCAGTCTGGAGGTTGCACTGGCCAGAGCAATCGCGAGGCCGTTGGCCAACATCTGCTGAGAGTTGGAGTCGCCGTGAATGATGGCGACGTCAACATCGGGCAAAGGAGCATCAACCTTGACACCGGAGGCACCGTTGATCTTGGTCTTGGACTTGCCAGACAGCGACTTCAGAGTTCCAATCTCCTCCCACTCAAGCTTGTAGCAAAGCTCGCGAGCAGGGTTGCTAGCCAGCTCAGTCTCTCCGTCAATGATGGGAGAAACGGTGAGTTCATCAATCTCAATGACCAAGTCGTTGGCTTCTGAGGTGGCGAAGACAGAGACCTTGGTAGAGCGGGCCTCGGCGGGGAAATCAGCCTTGCAGTATGCCTTGAGGGTGCTGCCAACCTCCTTAGTAAGGGCGGTGATGTCGCGAGAGATGGACATGCGACCGATGGAAGAGGGGAGGTAGACCGTGTTGATGTCAGTGCGGCCGGCGCCAAGGATGGGCCAGTACATCTCAATGACAGACTCCAAGAAGGTAGGGTGGAGGACAGAGCTGGTCTGGTAGTGGTTGGGCATGTCGGCCGCAACATCGAAGGATGAAATGGTACCAGTGGAGTACTTGTTCGACGCCTTGCAGTCCTTGATGCACTGGAAGGAAGGTCCGTAGCCGACACCAAGCTCAGTCAGGCGCTCGTACATGTCGTTCTCCGCAACGGCAACAGCCTCAGGGCCCTCACTGGCCTTCATGGTAGCCTCAGCCCCGCGAAGAGCAGCGAGCTTTTGCTCCTTGCCATCGACCTCATTAGTCTCAGTGCCATGGAGAGCGATGAGACCAACACAGTGCTCTGTCCAGCCACTGCCGTGAGACCAAGAGCAAATGCGGAACTCCTTCCAAGTCTCGGATGCAGTCAGATTGGTCTCCTGGTGGGGGCGCAGGTTGATAGTCATCTCAACATCAGCATCCTGCAGAGCTAATGGCTTGACGACGGAGACGTCTCTCAGCTCGTACTTCTCGAATGAAATCTCCTTGCGCTGAGCCCACTGAGCGGAAGCCTCCAAAGCCATGCCGATGAAGGCAGAGATGGGGAAGATTGTCACCGACTGGATCGCGTGGTGGCGAAGCCATGGAAGGTCATCTAAGTGGACAATGTTTCTCCATGTCGGCTCGAGATCGCTGGAGTAGATGGCCTCGAGACCGATCAAGTCATTTCTGGGCGACTTGCGATACTTGTGCATCTGAGTCATGCGAGACTCTTGCCAGTACTTGTTCTGGTAGTTCCAGGCATAGCGGGGAAGATCAGTCAACAGTGACGGCTTCTTCTTCAGGTTGGGGAAGTTAACGTTGTCCATGTTGAGAATGGCACCCTTGGTGATCAGGTTGCAGGCCAAGTCCATCGCAGACTCAACGGCATCCTTCTTACGGACAAGGGGAGAGGCATAAGGCACCTTCATGGCAGCCTCTCCGACGTGCTTCAGGATCTGCTTAATGGGTCCCTGGAGAGCAGAGTGAGGACCCAATTCGATGATCATGTTAACACCAGTCTTGTGATCGCCGACGGGCTCCAGCATGGTCTCAAGAGCCTCAGAGAAGCGCACAGGGCAGGTAAGGTTGTTGACCCAGTAGTGAGCCTGGCACTCGAAGCCGTCGATCTGGTGTCCGTAGAGGGAAGAGTGGAAGCGGACATCGGTAGTCTGAGGATGGGGAAGCTCAGAGATGGACTCGCGGTATTCCTTGGCAACAAGGTTCATGTGATGCGAGTGGTAAGCAGTCTCGACCTGCAGGCGTCTGTTGAACATCTGCTTGTCCTCAAGGTTCTTCTCGAGCTCGCCGAGAGCTGCGGAGTCACCGGAAATGGTCAAACTGGAGGGACTGTTGTAACAGGCAATTCTGACCTGTTGTTGCTTGAGAGCGTCGATCATGGGCTGAACTTCCTCCTTGGTTCCGCCAACGGCCATCATGGAGCCCTGAAGATCAGGGTTTCTCTGCTTCAGGATGGGGATGAGACGGCCTCTGTGGTAGGCAATGGCCATGGCGGCCTCGAAGCCAATGATACCGGCAGCGTACGCGGCGCCAATTTCACCAGAGGAGTGACCAGCAACAGCCGCGGGGCGAATGCCCCAGGTGCGGAGAAGGTCAGTCAATGCAAGCTGAACAGCACTGCAAGCCGGCTGAGAAATGTGAGCCTCGGAAACCTTCGAAGATTCTTGGTCTTTGCTGAGCTCCTCGACGAGGGACCACTCAGCACCCAACTTCCTCAGACACTCATCGGCTCTGTCAATGGCGGCAGTGTAAATGGGGTACTGGCCGTATAATTCGCGGCCCATGCCCCACCACTGAGCACCCTGACCAGTGAAGACGAAACCAATTCTCAAGGGCTCAGTCTCCTTACCAGGAATGACCTTGCCGCTGTTGAGGGTCTCGATAAGCTCGAAAGAGTCAGTGGCGGGGATAGCAACCCTCCATGGGAGCATTGAGCGACGCGAACCAAGCGTGTATGCGATGTTGTCCATGAGATCGTTCTGGAAAATCTCTGGTCTCTGCTCGAGGTAGACAACGAGGTTCTTCATGACTGCACCGACAGAGTTCTTGTCGTTGGCAGACAAGACGTAGATCTTCTTTGTGCTCTTTGCCTTCTTGTTATCGGGAGGAGGAAGGTTCTTGTTGTCCTTCTTGGGGGCGCCGGTGTGAGGTGCCTTCTCAAGAACAACGTGTGCGTTGGTGCCACCGAAACCGAAGTTGTTGACACTGATGTACTTCTTGTTCTTGGGGAAGGGCCTTTGAGTGGCAGGAACCTTCATGTTCCACTCCTTCCACGGAATCTTCTCGTTGGGCTTCTTGAAGTCGTGGTTGGGAAGGAGGAAACCTCTCTCCAGCATCATGGTTGCCTTGATGACACCAGCGATACCAGACGCCGCTTCCAAGTGACCAATGTTCGACTTGACTGAGCCGATGAACAAGGGATCCTTCGTTGATCTGTTCTGACCAATGACATTGTGGATCGCGGTGGCCTCAATCGGGTCACCGACCTTGGTACCAGTGCCGTGGGCCTCAACATAACCGCAGTCATTGGGGTCAAGACCTGCGTTTCTGTAGATCTGCCTCATGAGCTTCTCTGTGAAGATTGTTAGTAAATGGTTTCATGAAAAACTGGATGCAATGTTGCATACCCTGTGCTGCGCCACTAGGCATAGTAATACCAGGCGTTTTGCCATCCTGGTTGATGCCAGTGCCTCTGATGACCGCACGAATTGAGTCGTTGTCTCTGATGGCCTGGTCGAGGGGCTTAAGGATAATCATGCCACAACCTTCGCCACGGCCGAAACCGGTACCGCGCTGGTCAAAGGCAATAGATCGGCCAGAGTCCGCGAGCAATCTGCAGTCATTGTGTCAGTAACGGAGAGACAGTGTGACGAAAAGCATTCAAGCGTGCAGCGCATGCCTACCTGCAAGACGAGAAGGAAATCCAAAACTCGGGCAGCATGTTCAGATGACAACCACCAACAATCGCTGAGGTTGACTCGCCAGCACGCAAACTCTGGCACGCCAAGTGGAGGGCGACCAAACTTGCTGAGCAAGCTGTGTCTGCTGTGAAACTCGGTCCCCTGAGATCGAAGAAATGTGAGAGTCTGTTGGACTGCATCGCATGGGCACATCCTAAACCGTATATTAGCGCAATTAAACGTCTGGGGTACAGGGGTTACCCTCATACCTGTGGCTTGATGCATGGGGATCGTGTCACTGTCCCTGAACAAGTGACTCTCGTACTCGGCGAAGCTGCCGCCGACAAAGACACCGACGTCTTTTCCAACAATCGTGTGCTTGGGGATACCAGCGTTCTCGAGGGCCTCGAATGTGCACTCGAGCAGAAGACGCTGCTGGGGGTCCATGGAGATAGCCTCCTTCTCCGTCAAACCGAAGAAAGGAGCATCGAACGACGCCAGGTCGACGTCCAAGAAGTTACCACCCTCTGCGTGGTAAGCTCCAGTCTTGCCCGGGTTCGGGTGGTAAAATGCCTCGTGGTTGAAGCGCTCCTTGGGCACGGGAGTAAAGCCGGTTCTGGCGCGGGAGCACAGCTCCCAGAACTCGGCGGGGCTGGAGACGCTGCCGGGCATACGGCAGGCCATACCGACGATGGCGATGGGCATCTGCTTCAGGCCGGCGTCGCTGCCGCCGACGGGGTTGGTGTAGCCCTGGCTCGTCGCATGAGCACTGGCACTGCCGTTGGAGTGGCCATTGGAGTGACCATTTGTTGATTGTCCGTGGATGTTGAGGCCGACACCGTCTAGGGGCCCCACGGACAGGCTAGTGAAGCCATCGGATGTGGTATCGGAGTGATCGATCGGGGTCATCATGACAGGACTTGCCGATGGCGATGTCCCCGATGAGGAGTAGGACAGCACGCCGGGCGCCATGATGAAGGGTGGAAGAGGGGGATTGGCGGAAGCCGCTTGTATGTGTCGAATCTATCCGGCAAGCATTCGTCGAAAGCAACGAAGAAAGTGACAGCGAAGGTTCCGGCGCTCTAGGCGTTCCTTACAATGATCAAAAGAAGAAGGGAAGAATGCGGATGAGGAGGAGGAAGAAACGAAAGGCGGACTGCGTATGCTCTAGATAGAAAACTTGGGGCTTGGAAGAGGGCAGGCCGGATTGATATGGGAGTACGTACCAAGCCTCGTTGAGATGAGTGAGTGTGACGAAACTTCTTTCCTGGTCCTGATTGGGATTCTTCGTAGGGTTTTTAGCTGATCAACGGCCATGGGGAAATATCACACTTGATGGTGCTCGCTCCGTCGCGAGTGAGTTGACATGGAAGGCACTGGTTGGTGCTCAGATCGCCAAGTCGGCCGGAGTTCCTCGCACAGACTAGCCTGTGTGATTTAAATTTGCCTGACGGTTAGGTAGATCATAGGGAGATCCCGAACGTGCATACTGGGCGCATGCCAGGAACGAACAAGGACCATCACGGAGAGGTGCCAGGGCACATCCGATGCCGGGTTGCCCATGTTGACCCGGAGCAGCGGAGCAGCGGCAGTCCCTGCTCACCACGACGTCGCCTCCCCCAGATTCACCAGGGAGGACTGTCCAGCATCAGCACGAGGGAAGTGGCCCAGTGGCGGCCGAGGCGAGAAGTTTGTACCATGTCTATGGTTAATCTGGTCAAAAGCAAGTCCTCATGAACTGATTATGCGTAATGTGTGGGCAAATTGGTATATCCGTTCGTCATATTCGCGCATCACTGGAGAAGGGGTAGGAGGGATATGCGGTCCATGAAGCGGCGAGAAGCAGGACCGGCGGTTCATCGTCCAAGGGGGTGTTTCCATGTCCAATCGGTCACCGTGATTCGGAGACATGATCAACTGCAAGGCGGTTTGCCCTTGATTTGCTGGATGCTGGATGGCGTGAAGACGTGCCTTAGTTTGTTTGCAATTGAGCGGCACTGCCAGGCTGGTATGCAGTCTGGTATGCAGTTTCTTTGCAGAGTGCAGAAGCCGGACGTTTGATTCGGACCAATACATGGGAACGCAATGAACACTCGAACCTCCCGGACGGGAGCCCGGTGGCGTGGTTCGGAGGTGAGGTGGTGAAGTCGTCGCCGAGGGGAGTTGCCATGGTGTCTGCACCGGTACGCCGCACTACGCAGTAAACGGCTGGGGGTTCTCTTTGGGGTGGGTAACTCCACTGAAGCATTGGACCGTGAAGCAGCAGCAACGGCGAGCTGGGCCATCAGGAGGTGGAGCAGCAGCATTGGAAGCACCAGAGCCAAGCACAGCGCGGCATGGCAACGCAGCACGCAGTGTGCTCCGTGGACGTGAGAGACGAGGTCATTGCGGCATGGTCCCGACTCGGCCTAGCAGGCCGGAGTGGAGAACTTTGTTGCGGATTATGTAAGTCTCGTTCACCGTCATGATTGGCCTCCCGGAGGTTCTTTGAGCCTCATAAACTTGAGGAGGCTCTGTTAGGATTCACTTGGGACTCTTGAGAGCCATTTTGCGGCCGATGTCTGGAAGTTGCCGCTGCAGTGGCGACCCAGTAATCCAGTGCCAAGGGAGAGCAAGAAGCATGGGATCCTGCAGCTTCTGGCCACAGACTGATCATCTTGCCATCCTACCGAATGAGACACATACAAAGAGAGATACTGAGAAAGAGGCAGAGCAGCTCTGAAAGCTGCCCGTAGAAGAGATGATGGGGCGGAGTGCATATTTCTCCCCATCTCCAGGCATCCGTCTGGACCTACTTGCTGGGAATATCTGCGGGTTCTGTGGATTATGCAGAACATTTGCTGGAGAAACCCAACGTGGCGGAGCTTGTCCCTTCATCTGCTCTCATGTTCAGTTGGTCTGGTCATCGGCGCTCGTTTGTTGTTCGGTTTAGAAAAGAGTGCGTCTTGTGTCAAAAGCACCGACGGTCACGATAGCAGCGGCGGAGGTGTCGAGGCGTTGCGTCTGTTCTCTGCCCACTTTCGTCCCGATGACATGGTCAGGACCAGGACAGAGGCCTATCGCATCAAGCAAACCGAAACCCTCTGCCAAGGTATGCGGTGCCGGTTCCTATACAGATGAATAAGAAAGGACCCAGGACCGTTCCAACGTCTGTCTTACTGTAAGACAGCCCAGCGAACGGGATTGAGTGGGCACTCGGCAGCAGCCTTGGGGCAACAGCAGTATTCGCAGTATACCTGCGTCTGGAACAATATCCGGCGGGCGAGACATCTGGGGAGAGAAGGGGGAATAAAGCAGGGGTTGAAAGGTACAGAAAAACGCGGCGGCAGATCCAAGCTGCAGAGAGTTCGCAGTGATTGCAGGTGGGAGATGCAGCCTTCGAACGGCACCATATGCAGGTGTTGGTGCAGGATCCCGAAAAAGGAATAGTCGGATCTATCGCCCGAATTGGCTTGCCTTGGCCCTTTTCGCCTGACCTGGCGACTGGGGATTGGGAGAAACGGGAGATGAGGATGAAGAGAGGATGAAGTCAACGTAAGGTCGCCTTGGGTTGCACCGCATATGACCATGTCCACTTTATCGTCTTATCGACCTATCGCATCTACCCTCCTTATCGTACTACACTGTCTAAGACATTGTCCTGCTTAATGCTCCATACCCGTGTCTCTGGTCCACCTCGATGGAAACTCTCTGCAATACTTCCACTCACATCTCAGCCCAACTCCCTTGAACATTTCCACATCTCTCGGACACAACTAATTACAGATCATCCTTCTCGACAACAACAATCGTGGCCGCAACTCCATCGAGTCAAGAGAGTTCGGTCTCGCATTCAGGTTTCGACTCCCTATCCCGGTTCTATTCGTTGTCACTGGCAGAGAAACCAAGGCATGAAGGGTGTTTCTAAAACTGCTTCTGTCAGAAAGCTTTGGCAGCTTCCAAATCACAAGCGCGCCCTCCGTCGCACCTCCTTCCCGTGCCGTTGCACCATCAAAGCTCTTATTTGACACGCGCCAGCCACACTAGAGGCCTTGTCCCTGCACCGCACTCGATTTGCGCAGGCGTTAGTATGGTTCTACGGTCGTCCTAGCTCGAGTACAGCTAGAACCTCAAGGAGGTACCTCGGACTTTGCCGCGCTCCAGTACGCTTCATTTGTCAATGTGTACCTGAATCCTACCCCTACCCACTAACTCACCCTGCGCTATGCTCACTCACTCAAGGATCACATACGAGAACTCTCATCCCCCAAATGTGTCCTGTTCCATCCTAGCTCATCTAACCACATCCCGTCAAGTCGTTCTGCAAGTCAGCGAACGGCCGTGTTCCAAGGAAACGCATCTTTGCAAAACAATGTTTCCTTCTCTGCAAACACACGCGCCTACCGTGGGCGCCGCTCACTCACTCACTCACTCATCCCCCAGGCCACTCAATCGCCCAATCTCTCTCACCCGCCTTTCATCCTCGCTTACTCTCCGATATGTACGCACAAGCGCACTCTCACAACCTTCTCATCCCACATCCTCATTCAAGCCCATCATGCTCTTCAGCACACTTTCTGACTATCCCACCCATCCCGCTCTACTCATCTCCTCGCCCGTTCTAGTCAGATAGACGAGACCGTCACACCCACACTGCGCCCCCGCGCGGGCACTTCCTTATCCCGTTTCAAGCTTACAAGGTGACAAGAGCCGGACCGAAGTCCAGCCCAAAGTAGTCCATTCACAACCAACATGTCATCGGTTGCACCAGTGCATCACCAACGCGTCGACCGAGGGTTCGGATCTCGGGATGCCCAGAGACTGACTGGCAGCCTGCCACGTCTATCAGACTATCTGCCAAGTGTCTTGCCTCTCTCTGCAGAGAAGCCCACTGGCAGGCATTCCTCGACTCCTTCCATGTGGCGTGGCGTCTCGCCGCGCTTGTTTCGCCTCCATGTCTTGAGTCGCCCACTCACTAACATCGTCTATCCTCGTCCAGTTTTTACTCGCCCGAGGACCGGGACACCCTGCCAAGCCGGCCTCAGGACCGATACTCACAGGCCCGGTCTCACATCACCTCATCATTCCAACCCATTCAGTGAAGCACTCATCCACCCATCAGCCACTGGTCCAGTATTCCGCTCCAGCTCTCGCGCTCCCATAGACAGCCCAAACCGACCCGTTGTTCGGGTTGGTCCTATCATTCAACGGCAAGGTACCGACAAGACAACTCATCGCCCCAATCTTGCTGAGGTGCAGAGTTTCACAAGTTCCTTATTCGTTCCGGGTCACGGTTGATTTGAGTTGTCATTCTAAGCCTGGGACTGGGTCAACTCAGCCGCCTCCTGTGTCTTGTCGTCGTCCCGCCTCAACTGCTGCGCCGTCTCATTACCTGTCTGAGCTGATGATTTCGTCGTGGGTCGATTACCGCGCATCATATCACAAGTGTTTCTTTAGATAGCTTCGAATTGATTAAAACGCTCCTGTTGGCCAGGCCATCCTCATCGAACTATCTCATCTCCACACCTCGCTGATTCATCATCCACAATCATCAACATCATCAAACCACTCCATCACAAATACTCTCGCGTCGACTTTCCAGCTTCCCGCTTTTTGACAGTTCACTTGTCATTGGACGATCGGTCTCGCTCGGTTCCGCTCTCACATCTCACGCTAACACATACCTACATTCACCATGTTGCGCTTCTTGTGCCTTCCCGGTGCCTACGGCAGCTCGGACGTGAGTACTCAGACCTGATGATGCTATCTAGGGCATTTTACTAACATACACTAGAAATTCCAAGTTCAACTTGGTGAGTTCTCCCTCATGCAATAGACACCACAGACTTATCGTGAGCGGCTTCACTATTGAGATTCACTTACTGATAGTTCTCTCAGCCCCCATCTTGAAGGAGCTTACTGAGGATGGCACGGCTCAGTTCCACTTCATCCATGGACCTTGCAAGGCCGTCCCGCCTCCGGGATTTGAGGACTATTTCGGAGCTCCCCCCTACTACCGCTTCATCGAGCCCGATAGAGATGTCGAGAAGTCCCACAGCGACGATGTCCTCATGCGCATTCGTGACTTCCCCGACTGCGAGACCCCCGAAGACACGATGAGAGAGCTCATGAGAGAAGGCATCGCAACCACCCACCGCAGTACCGACAGAGCCATCAAGTTCCTGGCCGACATTGTCGCGAAGCGCGGCCCCTTTGACGGCATCATCGGCTACTCCGAGGGCGCCACCGTGGCATCCACCTTTATGCTTTACGAGCAGCGTCGCCTCAAGCGCTCCGGCATCAAGCCGGCGTTCAAGTACGGCATCTTCTTTGCTGGCTGGCCTCCGGTCGACCCCAAGACTCACGCCCTGGTCCTCTCTGACGAGAGCGAGGAGCGCATCGAGGCCCGCACCTTGCACATCAGTAAGTCAAGATGATATTCGCACTGCTTCAATGCTGCTTATCCGGAGGAATGCTGACGATCCTCTTCCTTTCAGTCGGATCCTTGGATCCTTATGTCGATGGTTCTATGGCCCTTTACAACATGTGCGATCCCGACACCGCATATCTTTTCGACCACGCCAAGGGCCATACCCTACCCCGTGACAAGGATACCATCAAGGAGCTTGGCGACATCATCCGCGAGACCCAGGCTGACATGCAAGAAGAGGGTCTCTTGTCGTAAGGATGAAGTGTGGGTGAGGGGTGATCCCAGCTGAGGGAATATCCCCGGATAATTAGCATCGATTGTCGTTTTTGGATTTTTTTTGGATTCATGGACGGGGTAAGGAGGTACATCAAAGGGACTGGTTTCCTCCTCGTGTCAGCATTAGAGATAGACGGGTGTTTGGCATGCCGCATATCCTGGAGCCTGCTGGAGTCGGGTATTATGGTTATTTGGGTTTTCTTGCGTCGGTTTATGGTTTTCCTGGCTTTACTGGTTTTCAAATCATGTTTATCGCCACCGACTTCTTCAAGGGGGTTTTGGATGGGTTATTAGTTGCTAGGCAGGACGAGTGCAGCTAGGAATTCTAGATGGCAATGCCAGAGCATTTGACAGGAGTTCCCATCACGGGTCCGTCAACATGTCAAATGTGATTGATTGACTGACTAGAGGCTGAAGCGCATAAATGCATGATCCGGCGGAAACGAACTCCGTAGAGTCTAGAGACGTTTGTCTTTTGTCATGATGGGGTAGGTATGGATCTGTCAACTAGCCTTTGGAGTCAAGATGTCAAATACTCCATGTGCCAGAAATACACATCATGGATAACACATGTTCCTAAACACAAACACGGGCAGAGAAAACGCGCTGGGCAAGAAATTAAAAACGATCCCTTCACGTGTGTCCTCGGAATCGCATCCCCTGGCTCGCGTTTCTTCCGGTCAGCCAATCCATGCCGCTCATCTGCGAACCATGGACACCACTTCCCATGACTTGTAAAACAAAAGATGAAATCTCTCCATTGAATTGCCCTTCTAGGCATTGATCGTCAGAGATTGGCGACACATGGAGAAAATGAAAGGGTGGTGAAGGGGAAGGGATGGTGTGGACGGGTAAGGATGAGGGAGGGGGAATTGGGTGCAGTACCTGTCTTGGATCGCAAAGCATGCGTTTCCTGGCTTTGCCCCAGACCACTCTCTGGGACGAGCCGGAAGGTGATCCATCCTCCCGCACGGGCGATCCCAGATGGCCCCTCAACCTGCATATGCGAGTATGAGAAAATGGTATCCCGTCGTTATTCCGTGCTCTAAGCATGCGCTTTGGCGTCCAGAGCTTTGACACGGAAATAGTGCAAAGTGAGTGAGAAGACAGACATACGAAAGTACCCGCGAAAAGAAGCGGCAAAACTGGAGCACTGCACCGAAGACTAAGAAAAGAGAGCCCCCAGCAAAAGGGAACATGAACACATGCTTCTCGTTTCATCTTTACATCACACGGGTAGAGAGAAGAAACCACGTCCGTTCCCTTACTCGTTTCCGCGTGCCCCCTCCAAGACCGATCTGAGCTTACCCTCACACACTCTCAGCCATCTTTGCCCCCATTCCTTCCATGGCCCTTCCTCTCCTCCACGCTCCTCCCACGCTCCGCCCTCTGGGTCTGGGTTTCCCTATTGAGTTCCACTTGAGCGTTTCTTACCTCTGAATCATCGACTTAGACTTGTCTTTGCTGCCCAGGCGTCCCCCCTCTCAGTCCCAAGGCATCAACCATCTGCTCTCCCCAAGAAAGGCACCCTCTACTCTCTCTCTGTCTCCCGTCTCCAAATCCATCCCATCTCTCCCACCAAGCAATCTCACAATCCTCATCCCCAAACAACTCTCTCGGCGCTGGGTCGATTTCGCTGTTTCGAACAGCGATGCGGAACCAACATAGCCCTTTGATCACTCAGGTGGCCCGTTGACAACCTTAGTGGTTACATCTGCCGTTCCCTCCATTTACAGCGATACCCCCCATCCCCCGATTTCCCCTTTTCAAACCCTTGCCCTGTTCTCCCCTTCCCCTTCCCCTCCCCTCCTGATCGAGTTTTGGCTGTGGTTTCTTCCAGAGTCCCATCTGCGATTTGCCAACTTGTCCATCCCCCGGATCCTAGCAAGTCGCCTGCTTGCTCTTTGTCAATTGTTGGAGACTACCGCGGGACGACAAAAAACGCCACCCTCAACATACTTGAAAGCAACATCTTTGGCATTTGACAAATCTTGCCACGACTTTGGGTATCGAACATCGCATAAGGACACGAGCATTTAGTCAAAGTATACCGGATCTACCACTTAAGCAAGCCCACCCTCCTCACACGCCGATCCCTGGTCAGCTCCCACATGGCCCGGGCCTCCACATAGCTTGCAACCCAAACACGATCTGCCGCCGGACCCGGTATCCGATCATCCACCCCGGTCTACGAGACCCACTCCAACACCCGAACCCACCATGGCCACGCCGGCCGGCGCCGCTGATGCGGCAGCTCCGGCTGCGGCCAACGGGGCCGCGGGCGCCCCCACCGATCCCGGTGCCACACCGGCGGAGCCTAAGAAGGCCTGGTACAAGCTCAACGCGAAGACGTTATTGACGATACGCAACTTCTTTGTATGTTCAATTCACTCTAGCACCTGGTCGCCATCGTGGCTTCGTCGTACACGTTCTTTGCTGACCGGCGACGCAGAAAATCTTCCACTATGGAACATTACTCGACAAGTTTATCATAGTGGGGTCTATCATTGGCGCTATCGGTGCCGGCCTTACCATGCCGGTGATGAACATTGTCTTTGGTGAGTGCATCTCCACGCTCAAGACTATACCAGCTCACTAACGTGCTTAGGACAACTGGTCGGCACCTTCACCGGGTTTTTTATGCAAGGTACATCGGAGACACAAGAAGACTTTGAGAAAGCAGTCAACCAGGGAGTGTAAGTCTGAACCCGTATTCTTGTTTGGCCGCATCGACTGACGTTTGACCAGATTATACATCGTCTATCTGTTCATTGCTAGGCTCATCTTGACATACCTCTCCAATGTGAGTACTCTCAAAGCATAAGCTTTGCGTCGACTGACACATGGTTAGCTGGGCTTCCGCATGACGAGTCTTCGCATCTCAGCAAAGATTCGCCTGCACTACCTACGATGCTTATTCAACCTCCCAATCTCAATGCTAGACATGTTGGCCCCTGGTCAGACAGCCGCCATTATTACCATCACCGCAAGTATCTTGCAGCTGGGTATCTCCGAGAAAATGGGACAGTTCTTCTCTAGTCTTGCAGTCGTCATTGCAGGGTTTACCATCGCTTTCGCCTACAACTGGCTTCTCACACTAACGACGAGCTCCGGGCTGGTCTTCATCGCCATCGTGTATGCCATCACCACGCCGCCAATCATCAAGAGGTTGAAGGATGTCCAGGACATGGATATCCAGGCCGCCTCCGTCGCGACCGAGGCTTTCAGCTCAATCCGAATGCTTGCTGCGTGCGGTGCCGAATTCAAGTTGCTTGCAAAGTATGGAATATTGGCAGATCAATCACGGAAGAGGGGTGCTGGTATGGCTTGGCTCATTGCGGTTCAACAAGGATTGAGTAAGTTGGCACGATTTCACTGATAGAGTTATTCCTTGCTGACATTACAAAGTTTTCTTCGCCATCTACGCGTAAGGATCCGATCCAACGGACATTCAAGCTTGTCAGCTAACACGTTTAGAACCTTCGCTCTGTCATTCTGGTACGCTTTCCAGATGTACACTATGATGGCCCTGACGACTCCCACATCCTTGATCGTGTAAGTCATTATACTCCCTCAGGATCAGCTCGAGTAACTCATCCGAAATACAGTGTTCTTCTCTGCATCATGATGATGGCCTCCTCTTTGGGTCAAATCACTGCGCCACTACAGTCCGCATCGCAGGCCGCCGACGCCAACGCCATCTTCCACACCATCATAGACGCCCCCAAAGCTACGTATGGAACGCTCAGGGCGCCCGAGGTCTCGGCCGCTGAAGATATCGTTTTCCAGGCCGTCAACTTTGTGTACCCCAAGCGTCCCGACGTGAAGATCTTGGACAACCTGTTCCTCACGTTCCCTGCCGGCAAAGTCACTGCCATTGTGGGTCCTTCGGGTTCCGGAAAGAGCACAATCGTTGGCATTTTGGAGAGATGGTACGAGTTCAATGGTGACATGCAGACTAATCAACTGGTAAGCTATGTCCTCTTTGATTGCATTCGTGAGACAGTAACTGACGCCATACCAGGTTCTCTGGCTCCGCAACGGTATCATCAGTGTCGGCGGCCGGTTACTCAGCGAGATCGACCCCAAGTGGTGGCGTAGTCAAATCGGCTTGGTCCAACAAGACAACGCTCTTTTCAACACTACTATCTTCAAGAACGTCGAGTACGGTCTCATCGGGACTGAATGGGAGCACAAGTCCCAGGCGGTTAAGGCAAGGCTGATTGAAGAGGCATGCAAGGATGCCTTTGCCGATGAATTCATCTCACGTTTGCCAGAGGTATAATCTCCAAAGCTTCCGCGTCAGACTCGCATACTAACCCGCGTTAGGGATACCAAACTGAAGTTGGTGATGCTGGCATCAAGCTCAGCGGTGGTCAGCGCCAGCGTCTCGCCATCGCTCGTGCCATCGTCAAGCAGCCCAAGATCCTCATCCTCGACGAGGCCACTTCCGCCATCGATGTCCGCAGCGAACAGATCGTGCAGGCCGCTCTCGACCGCGCATGCAAGGGACGCACAACCATCATCATTGCCCATCGCCTCGGAACCATCAAGAAGGCCGACAACATCATTCTCCTGCGCAAGGGCCAGGTCGTCCAGCAGGGTACGCACGAAGAGCTCATGTCCCAGGTCGACGGTCCTTACCACCTTCTGGCTACTGCACAGAAGCTCGACATGGGCGTCGAAGAGGAAGAGGATGTCCTCTTTGGTGACCTCAGCTGGAGACGACCCGAGCCTGAGCGTCTTTCTGTTCACAAGTCTCTTCAAGGAGGCAGCAGTACCGGGGATCTCACCGAGAAGAGACCTAGTAGCGAGGGCACTTCCACGGGCATGCTTCAATATCTCCACGAGATTAACGGCTCTGACGAGGAGCTCGAGCGCATCGAAGCCGGTAGCTTGAGAGTTGTCAGGGAGCCAAGAGGATGTCTCGGTCGATGGAGAGCATTCCACATGTTCGGTAGCTTTGGTCAGCTGCTCGGCGAGCAGAGGAAGAGATGGAAGACGTACATCATCATTGCATTTGCAGCACTCGGTGCTGGAGGTAAGCGCTCACTGCCATTCGTTTTTCCAGTCTGGAGCCGAGAGACTAATACGATCCACAGCGAGCACTCCCGTTCAAGCTTACCTCTTCGCGGTTCTGGTTTCTCTCTTCTCTTACTGGGGCAACTTCCTGAGAGTCATCGCCAATCATTGGTGTGAGATGTTCATGTATCTCGCTACAGGTGTGGGAGTCAGTCACTTCCTGCTCGGCTGGGCTACCACCACCATCGGCTTCGTAAGTCACTCTTCCATCTCTGCTAGGTGCTTTTCTAACAATTTCTCAGGGTATCGTCCGCGTCTATCGCAAGGAGTACTTCCGAAACATCATCTACAAGCCTTCTTCATTCTTCGACGCCGAGGGCAACTCCGCTGGTTCCCTGACCGCCCGCCTCGCCACCGATCCTACCATGCTCCAGCAGCTCCTAGGCACAAACATGGCTTTCGTTCTCATCTCGCTGTTCAACGTCATCGGCTGCGTTGTCGTTGGTCTCGTCTTCGGCTGGAAGCTCACCCTTGTCGCGCTCGGCACATCCATGCCCATCATCGTGGCAGCCATGTTCTACCGTGTGAGGCACGAGACCAGCTTCGAGACTGCCAACAATGCCGTCTTTGCCGAAAGTGCCAAGTTTGCGTCGGAGAGCATCAGTGCGATCCGCACCGTCTCTAGTCTTACGATGGAAGACGGAATTTGCGACCGCTACGACAACTTGCTCAGGGACCACATCAAGGATGCTTTCCGCAAGTCTCGCTTTTCCGTCATGGTCTTTTCTTTCAGCGATAGTATTTCGCTGCTCTGCATGGCTTTCGTACTTTGGTGAGTGCTTCTAAGTGTGGATTGCAGACTTTATTGCTGACTATCTGCAGGTACGGTGGCAAGCTGCTTGCCGGGCATGAGTACACGCCCTTCCAGTATAGTAAGTATATACAACTCATCGAGGCCGTCTGTTTACTGACATTTTGCAGTGGTTGTCTACATTGCGGTTGTTCAAGGCGGCATGAGCGCCGGTCAATGGCTCAGTTTTGGTCCCAGTATGTGCCCCTCTACTCCCATACGCGAATGCAGCTGACAGTCGATAGACATTGCCAAGGCAAAGACAGCAGCCGATCGCATCCTGGCTCTCCGTGAGAACGAAGACGACGACAACCAACCCCAGAAGGGCGTCAGCGACATCGTCCCCTACGAAGTTCACTACGAGAAGGGTGTTGAGATCGACTTCAAGGACGTCTGGTTCAGCTACCCCACAAGACCCCTCCCTGTCCTCAAGGGCCTGGACCTCAGAATCGAGCGAGGCCAATTCGCCGCCATCGTTGGACCTTCCGGCTCCGGCAAGACGACGATCATCTCCCTCCTCGAGCGCTTCTACACCCTCCAGGCCGGCGGCGAGATCTTGTACAACGGACACGACATCAAGACGCTCGACCTCGTCAACTACCGCAAGAACATCTCTCTCGTCTCCCAAGAGCCCAATCTCTTCACCGGCTCCATCCGCGAGAACATCCTACTCGGTATCGAAGACGAGGACGCCGTCTCAGACGAAGCGATCCACGCCGCGGCGCGGGATGCAGGTATCCACGACTTCATCATCTCTTTACCCGAGGGCTACAACACCCAAGTCGGCAACGCCGGCGTCACACTCTCCGGAGGCCAGAAGCAGCGCGTCTCCATCGCGAGAGCGCTCATCCGCCGGCCGTCGCTGCTGCTGCTCGACGAAGCGACGAGCGCGCTGGACAGCGAGACAGAACGCGGCGTCCAGGCCGTGTTTGACGCCACCAAGGGCAGCCGGACAATGATCATGGTCGCTCACAGGCTCGCGACGGTGCAGAATGCCGACGTCATCTTTGTCATGGCGGACGGTAAGGTCGTTGAGCGGGGTGATCACGCGAGTTTGATTGCCGAGAAGGGCATTTACTTCCAGATGGTGAGTCTTCTTTCTCTTCCGTACCCCATTGGATCCTCTTGACCCTTGACTAACTTTCAACAGTGTCAATCACAAGCGTTGGATAAATAAAATCCATATGTTCCACTCTCTATCCGGGGTTTAGACAATAAGAAGGCGGAAAGTGGTAAAGGCGTCAGAGAAAGATTGTGTAAAACTAACATCAATACCACGGGGTTATTTGCGAATTTTCTTCATTCAACAAGGTGCATTTTCCACTTATTTGTTACAACCTCAAAGTTATCAACTTTGCATGTCATCTAGTCTCCATTTAGAAATAACTTTACTCAAATTTTGAGAGAATTCTCTAATTCATTTCATCGACATCAGTGGCTCTATTGAGTCGAGTCATCAAGGCGACATGCTACCACCCACTCCACCACCATCACAATCAGGTCAATCACGCGATGCATGGAGTCACTGAGCGTCCTCGCACGTCATGAGAAGAATCAACATAGCAAACATAACGTTCAACGCTTTTTTCAAATTTGAATTCTATTTTACACACTCTTCAATACTGTAAGTTTTCCCCACTGAAGCCCCTTTTCTTCTTTTTTCGTGTCCGGGGGCCTTTGGGATCTGGGTTCCCAGGCATCAACAAATCGGAAACGCAAATCGCAAAACATGGACATTGAAAGAGTAACACAACACAATACCTCTGGGATCCCGTACATCCGAACAAACAACATCGGATATGTGGCTCGTGATGGACACGGGGCGCGCCAAGTTCGCCAAGCACCACCAGGCCGCTGAGCCGTCGCTCTCATCTTCGTGGTTGACGAGCGGACCAGACCCACAGGAACGCCCGTTCATCCCATTGTCGGTCACCGACGGGAAAACAGGAACCGGAACCGGGGATTCGTTACATATACCTCGTCACAAAAACATCCGAACCCAAAACACACAATGAACCACGTCAAAACGTAGGCGCGACCCTTTCTTCGCTCTGCTCCATTACGCTCCTGAGCTTCAGTGCCCGGAGGGAGCTCGTGGATCTCTGCGGCACATGGCCCGCCGCTGCCCTACCGCCGCTCATGGCTCCCGCGCTGCCCATGCTCATGGTAGACCTTGAGCGTACTAGCCCGCCGCCCATGGCCTGGTGGTGATGATGACTGGTCGAGGACATGGCAGCGGAGCCGCTGCGAGGTCTGGTGTTGAGGCGGCTCATCATAGTGCTCAGAGCACTTTGCGCGTCGACGGGGTGGTTGAGTGGCGGAGAGTGAGAGCCGATAACAGGGTATGGAGCGGGAGAATTGGGACCCGAAGGTGGTCCTCCTCGGGTGAGCGATGCCCCACGGGGCCGATTGAGCTTGGAAAGTAGCATTTCTGCTGTCGGCTTCCCGTGTGGTTGTTGACTCATGCCATATGGGTGATTGAACCGCTTTGGCGAGCGACTTGAGCCGCGGCTTGAAGGTGGCGTCGGAAGCACCCTGTTCCCGTTGCCGTTGTTGCCATGCTTCAGCCTCATGGCGTGTTCCGATCCGAGACCAAGACCCAGCATGGCGTCGCCAGCCATTTCCGGTGGTGAAAGCGGGCCGCCGTTCTGAGACATCTCGAGCAGTGCGGCCCTTTGGATGTCTTCAAAGTTCATAGCAACAGCTGGCATCTTACTCAGCCTGCGGATGGCACGGCTATTCTTCTCGACGAAACTATTCATAGCCCGCAGCGCGCCCGCGTTCTCGCGGCTCGCGACAGCGCTGGTATCGCCTGTGCTGCGACCACGGGCCTGGTGCACAGCGTTGAGGGTCAGAGGCTGCTGCCCGTGGTGAGCAGGGGACGAGGCGTCGTGACCGCCCCCCGCATGTAAGCTGGCCTGCACTTGCGCCATGACCCGATCAAAGTCAATGTTCTGATTCGGGTTTGCTCTTGACATGTAATACGGCGCCGAGGTCGGCTGCTCCAGCATGCTCGGGTTGAGCTCCGCTTTGGTGGCGAGCACAAAGAGGCTTCCGTCACGGATGCGGCGGCGGACGAGAGCCCAGCGGGTCCGGGCCGGGTTTTGCTCGAGCTTGGGCTGGTAGACGGAGCAGCGGGCGAGCTGGGCGTAAAAGACCTCGAGGTGGCGAGCCATACGCTCGAGAACCTGCAGGAGGAACGTGGAAAGTGCGGTGAGGCGGGTGTTTTCGACATCTGGATCGGACGAGTCTTTCATTGACGCTGCGATGCTGTCAAAGGCGTCCATTCCAGCGCATGCTTCCTGACGGAGGTCTTCGAGAAGGGCAATGTCAAGCTCGACGCTACGGGCTGCGTAAGCAAAGACACCGCGTTCTTGGAAGCGAAGCGAGGCGTCGGCGTCGCAGACGAACTGACCGACGAGGGCGACCTCTTTGGTGCAGTGCGCCGCATCTCCGCTCGTCTTTGCGCGGGCCACGGTGCCGAGGACGTCGGGCAGCTTGGTGTCGGCGGCCGGGCCATTGGCACTGGCGACACCGAATGACAGTTTGAGGACAAGCTCTTGAAGCTTGTGGCCAAAAAGAGCCGAGAAGCCTCCCTGGAGCAGTCGACTCTGGTAGCCATAGAATGTGCGGACAGCGATGATATTAGGCAGACTCTCGCGCAGCCAGATATTGTTGCTGCCTGCAGGGTCGTGGGACGAGTTGGTCTCAAGGGACGCGCCCATGATTTCGTACATCTCAAATTGATGGGCCACCAGGGTTTCGACAGTGGATCGGAGGTACGCCGACCAGAGATCGTGCAAAGCAGAGATCTCATCGCTGCCGTAGTCGGGCTTCGGGGTCAAGTGTCCAACAAAGTATTTGGTCAACAGACTAGAGACTTCGGGGTTGTTGGTGTGAGCGAGGTTGTCAAATGACTTGGAACAGTCAACACCCGCGTTGGACTTGATGATGAGCGTTCCGCCGGGGTGCATGGGACAGAAGTCGGTGACATCGTAGACACTGCCGTGGACTCCGATCCACATGCGAGAACCGGGACGGTGACCTGTATGCTTTGCGAGCTCCGACAAGGGAATCGTCGGCAGGTTGCAAGGCAGAGGCTTGGGCGTCATGAAAACATCGAGCATAAAGCGTCTCTCCGCAAAGGCCTTGTCGATAATCAGGTCAACTCCCTTTTCCGTGGCGGTCCTGTAGGTGTAGATTGCCTTCCTGATTCCGTTCATAACGGAATCGAATACGGAGACGGAACCACAGACGTAGAGGTAGCCGCCGAGACCTCCCTGCTTCTTGGACATGACGAGGTCACAGACCTGCAGACCTTGTTCGACGATCAATGTGTCGATGTAGCGAGGGGGGATGTGCTTCTCGACGAGATCCTGGCCCTCGTAAGCGAGACCACGATAGTCCCTCGAGAAGGCGACGTGGACTTCCATGAAGTCTGCGTTGACATACTGTCGCAGCTCCTCCTCGAAGCAGAATTTCTCACGGTTCTGGACTCCGAGGTACAGAAGGTTCTTGCCACCAGACAAGCCACTTTGTGTGAGGCGAGCCTGCCAAAAGCTGCGGAAGGGTGCGATGCCGCTTCCGCCGGCGAAGAAGGCGCAGGGTGCCATAGGGTCAAGCGGGAGGTGGAAGGCTGCTGGGCGAGAGACGCCAATAAGAATCTCGTCGTCTGAGTCAATCTCGCCCATCTCCACGGGCGGGTTCAGGAATCCACTGGAGACTCCGGCACGGGTGATTTCCTTGCCCCTGGAAAAGGTAGAACACAGCTTGTATTCCGAACGGGACACAGCGAGGTCAACTGTCTCTGGGAGGAGTTCTTCCGTGTAGCTTGCGATGGAGTAGGTGCGTGGGACCTCAAGGGGAACAAGATCCGCAAGCCATGCGAGATTGTCGAGGTTGAATACCCTATCCCAGATTTGGGGTGGCGTATCCGTAACGGCGTCCTGCAAGAGGTCGCCTAACGATCCTCTGACAGGCCACTCATCCGTGCTGAGGACCTGCAAGACGGTGTTGGAGGATGCATGCAGCAAACCATGAACCTTGAGGGCCATCTCCTTGGTGATGGGGGCAAGGTGGCCACGTCGAAGAATGTCACCGACAGTGAGCTTGGGTGTCGCGGTTCTCCTGACAGACCCGAGATGCATCTCGAAGCGAGCCCAGATTCCGCTGACCTCGACCGGGGCGTCGATATGCTCCTCCAAGCCCAAGGCGGCGATGACTTTGGCGCACTCCTCCCACCCGTTTAGGGGCATCACGGCCAGGCGATCACCTGGTGCGAACGTGATGCCGGTCTCTCGGATATCGAGCGTGACCATTGCAATTGAGCGTGATGGATCAGAATCAACAAAAGATCTGTTCAACACGCGAGTGACATAGCGGCATTCTTCGAAAGTGCCGCGCATCTGGTGCGGCTCGATTGCCAGTTTGCCTCGATAGGGTTCGAGGCGTTCCTTCATTGCCTCTGAGAACTGGCGATGGGTCTCTTCCCATGGGCGCTCGCCGTCTGCCGCACCCGATGCGCCGTTGGTCTCCGTTCGGCCAGTTTTGGCGGCGACCTCGAGGATGCCGAAGACCTTGTAGCGGTGCACTCCCATGAAGCCACGTTCACCGGTATAGGCTTCGACGATACCATCAAGAACTCCCATAAGACGCGGGTCGCCGGACTTCTGGACGTATTCAGGGATGCGGTAGTGGTACTCGATGGCCGCAATAAAGGCGCGCAGGTTGGCAGGGAACCAAGCACGGAGGTGGACACCCTCGGCCCCCAGGAATGAGGTGTAGCTGGAAATAGGATCAGTGACCGGTTGAAAAAGCAGCAAAGATGATGCTCGACATACTTGCTTCTGCCCAAGAAAGCATCCATTACCAAGTAAGGTGGGAACTGTAGGCCTGAAGAGGCAGGGCATCGCTTTGAGAGAGGAGCGGAGAACTTGGCCCAGCGGACCCATTGCTGAACAGGCACGTAGTTTTCACCGGCATTAGGGTTAGTTGAAATGGAGTGGAAGGCGTTGGGCATGCGCTCGAGAATCTCCTTTAGACGAATCATCTCGTGAAGGAGGCCTTCGTTGTTGCGGTTCATGACATGTTCTTGGCATGCTGCAATAGCGTCAGGCCCGTGTTGGAAGGAAGCTTTCTCATCAAGTCAGTAACCATGTCGCGAAACAGTAAAGAACAATGCCAAAAGACATGGATGGCACTACTAACCTGAAGTCTCTGCAACTCCCTTGAGGAAAGCGACTTCGGCACGCTCACCGAACATGGGCCATCTGAGCTCCATGTTGTCGAAACGAGCGACGTAGGGGTATGTCGAGGTGACGTCCTTGATCTTTAGATTGTATGAAGATTGGTCGACAAACGTCAGGTGGGGGAGTGTGCGGCCCATTCGTCGGGATACTTGGAAATAGGGTAAAGCAATGCTGAGAGGGATGCCGACGAGCTCCTCTCCCAAGTAGTCGCCCATTCTGCAGTTCAACTTCAACTTCGTGGGGTTTGTCGATGCGTTCACCCCATCGTGACCGTCGTACTTCTGCTCGAAGCGGTAGATAGAGCAGAGCATGCCGAGCGACACAAGAGCCGCCCAGAGAGCCTGATCGGGGATGACGTCTGCCGTGCCCTCGATGACAGGTGCGGCGGCGACTGACTCTCGGACTCGGCCGCGGGCCACGCACCCGGGCATGCGTTCTGCGAGGTCGATCCAAACGCGGCCTGGAGATCTGGCCAGGGCACCAGCCGCCTCGTCGTAGTCTGGCGGGCAGAAGCCATGCTCTACGCTGAGAAAGCCGTCTTTCCAACCTGTCTGCGGACCAATCTCTTCCGCTCTTAGCATCACTTGTCTAGCCGGCGCTCCGAGGGCAACGGCCAGCAGGTCTGCCTCGTTGACGTTGAAGGCATCCAACTCTGCTTGTGATTTGACCGAATCGATCTCTTGCTGTGATGGGTATTGGGAATAGAGAACATGGTTGATGGATTTCCGCTCTCTATAATAGTCAAGTCAGTTGGCTGTCGAAGATGAGTAGCAGGAACCTAGGCGTACCTCATTCGGAGCCACTCTTCTGCGTCAACTCCTCGAGGGATCTGAGATGTTGTTAGTATGTTCGAGCCTATGGGAAGGTTGGTCAAGGCTTACATCGAATGCTGTGTGGATGTCACCAGGCTGGGAGAAGCCCGAGAAGGAACATCCTCGTGGGCCCATACGACTGCTTGATCTGCTCTGTCTTCCTGATTTGTTGGCGCCGACTGGACAAACACCTCCTCCTACTGAGCCCGATACGGGGCATGATCTCTCTGAAAAAGCCATCTCGATGTAAGTGTTGGACCTGTGAGGTAGTATAGACAAGGCAGATCCGACAGCAGGCGATGTGAATAGGAATTAGAAGTGTAGTTGAATATGGCCGCCAGGGCAGGGGAAAATTACAACCGCCAGGGCAAAGAATGAAAATGGCCTCAAGCCTACAGATCCAAAAACAAGGGAACAAAGTTGGTTGGAGAAACAGAGCAGACGGACGAAGGCTGCTTCCTTGGGCATCATGGCTTCCCTAAAAGGGACGCCTCGAGAGACTAACACCATCGTTGCCATCGATGTCGTTGTGGGGCGCCATGTAGGAGAGTAGTAGAGAGCGGTTGGGCCCCTGCATACCGTCCCATGGGCAAACAAAATAATACCCGCAGACCGGGGTCACTAGACGGGAGGTCTCCGCGGTCGTTTGAACTCTGATTCACAGCCGTCAGGAGCTCGTGGACCAATGGGCAGAGAGTCGACTCGACCCGCCAGGAGACGTGACTGTGTGATGGGCAGCGGCTCAACTCCACGATGCCCAAACACGCTAGCAGCCCACGTCTTAGGATGACTTGACGCCATCCCAAGTTTGGGCTCGACCTCTTCCTCCAGTCTGGATGCTTGGGTGTCATGGACTCATGGGTCTATGAAAATGCCAAGATGACTGACATGCTGCACGACGCTGAATTCGCCGGGATCATCATGCGTCCTTGGGGCCATCGCTGATCTTATGCGGCAGTCGAGCAGAATGAGGGAAGATGTGTCGTCGCGGACGTGCGGCCATGGCGTCTCGTAGTGTGATTCTCAGCCCACTCGGGCACTTGGCCTACGAATACACGTGTAATTCCTGGGGTTTGATGACTCCTAGGAAGCTTTCAATCCGGTTCGGTACGAATGCCACGAGGTAAATAGATTGATGTCTGTCCTTAGAGGCAATAAAGTTGAGGACCTCGACGAGACGAGGTGCGAAAAGGAAAACGACCAGGGGTTGAGAAGGAAATAGCCTCAGCTGGCAGGAGCTGGTAACGTCCATGTGGGGCACCGGGACAAGGGCTCTTGGCCAATCACGTGTCGTTAATCCATCACATATGGTTCAAATTCCCAGAACTCTGTATCCAATGCGCCCAAGTGCCTTACCTTCCCGATCTGCCAGGATCCACAATAGTTCTTTTTCTGAATCTACGGGATGGTGGGGGGGTTTGGGAGCTTGGCAACTGGTACCTTGCATCAGTTGCAACCTTCGAGACGCCATCGCGCACCAAGACTCTCCAAAGGGACAAGATACCGCGGCATATAGCCAATTATACACAGGCAACAGAAAGAAGCTCAGACGCTACAGCTGCTGTCCTATTCTCTCCAAACCTTGATCAGAGCTGTTATTCGATGGGTGCGACTGTCAAACACCTCTTTTTGAACCTTCCGCAGAGGCAAACTTGGACTCTGATGGGCAGAAAACTTCCGCCCCCCACACGGCTCCTTTCCCCATTCATCTCCTCCGCTCTCACGGAGTTCTAGTCCCAGACGAGTGACAGCATGGGATCAAGCCCGACGACTCCCTTGTCGCACTTGACGCCGCCCTTGCCCTTCCTCGGGAGATTGCCAAGGAGGTACCAGTTTTTCCACCATCCTCCTTGAGAGCCCTCCCTTCAGGCTCTCTCTCTCTCGTGTCGGGTCGGCTGAAGCCCTGGGAGTGATGATGGACGGCCAGGAGCCCGGGACCTATCACGATGACGCGCGTTCCAGAACTTCAGGACGTCGACCGTCACTTCTTGGCAGTCCGAGCATGGCATAACATGGCCCGCTTTCCAACCCAGCCACACGTTTCTGCCACACGGTGACCTTCTATTGGAGAGATGACCTCCCACGTGAATTTGTGCTGTCATGGAAACTCCTCGTAGGATCAATAGGTTGTATTTTTACCTTGCAACGGTCGTCTGGAAAGACGAGAAAGGGGGAACATTAGCCGGACCCCAGCTCGCTCCCACTTTCCTTTTCTTGCTCCTGACAGATAGGGGTGCATTAGCCGTGGCAGACCGCAGATGTGTGCATCACTGAAAGGGCGGCAAAATCTGGAAGGCGCATGGTACGGCTCAGTCTTCCGCTTCTCAACATTCATGGAGTGGAATTTCTGTAGAGCGTAAAGTACGTGGATGATCCGATATAACAGACGATCGAAAGTAAATCCATTACTGGCATTCTTGGCAGCTTCAATCCCCTAACTTGTCTTCTTGGAATGTCTGCATTAGGAACCAAGCCATCGGTTCTTGGTCACACCTTAATTGAGTGCGCTATCACGGGTCTGCATATTTTGCCATGGGGTATCTGATATGATACTTCGCGTCACCCCCGCTAGCCCTTGGCATCCAAGCACTACTCCTATAGCCTATACTCTTAGGAGAACGTAGACATAACGGCATATCCACCTTGGCAGACAAGCTTATTCGACCTCTTTAGCTTGGCCGGCAATGCCGTTTTTCTTCCTTTTTTCCTTCCATGTCAGAAATCTCATCCGTGTTCTTACAAGGTGCAGCGATCACATCACATCATGACATTACTGAAGGCAATGAATAGGAGTCAATCCATCGCCGCGCATCTCCTTGTGCTGTACAGTTTGTACTCAAGCACGTCAAAACAGTTTTCTTCTTTCCCTTCTCAAGGGCCCACATTTTGGTCTTGACGTCTGTTTCATCTCTCACTTTTCGTCGGATCAGCCCGCTATTTTTACTCGAGGACAGTGCGCCGGCCCCCATCATGTTGGTCTATCCATACTGGTATTACTTGTATGTCTACATACAACAGTATTGGTTGGCCCTAGCGGCCAGTCACGGGAATTTCGACGGATATGAGGGGGATACAAACCCGGACAAGGGGCGGAAAAACTGATCAGATCTTTTGCCTCATGAACACCTTCCTCTCCAGTTTTCCCCTTTCTCCCCGAAGGATGTGTGACATCCCGAGTGCCACAGCCGTGTCTCACATGAAGAACAAGAGTACAAACTGATGAAAAAAAAAAAGCGAATTTCGGACAATGAGCCATAGTAAAGCTTCATCAGTGGTTTTCGCCGCGATACTCTACTTAATTGTCTGGCCACTGAAATAGTTGGAAGGTGACGAGTATCGATCACGATTTACTGGACTGATATGAAATACGGTAGACCAATTAAGTATGTGATATCCAAGTGGTTTCTCCTGTCAATCTGTAGCTCCTACAGGAAGAGGGTGGAAGTTGTACCTAGCTCATGGTCAGACCGAGGCATCCAGACAAAACTTCATCAAGCCGCCCTGTATATCGGATCTACTCATAGGGTGACTTTGATGTCATGAACTTTGGCTGGGTCCCATTATTTATGACACGTCAAGTACCGGAGCACTTAACGGACGATGACTTCCCGCAATGCCCACCTTTGGGATGTTGCTTCTGATGGAACCGTTACTGGAACCTGCACTACCCTCGTGGCAACGAGGTATTACAGGAGGATTTGCCCCATCTAGACTTCATGTTTACGATGTGTTTCGTTTCTTTCGGAGTCGCCCCTCATGCGGGCCATTTGTTGCACCTTATTTTACCAAAGTGAGAATTGACGTAACAACCAAGATATGGCCAAGAACATGAACGCAAATGTTTTGGCTTCTTTCCACACAAATTCACTCCCTTCAGAGCTGTGAAAAATACATATCAGCTGAAGAGATCGAATTGAGGTAATGCAAGGCTGGAAGCATTAAGAGCCGCATCTTTGGAATTGGTTCGATTTTCGTAAAAGATTAAAACCGAGCATGGTCTAGAGGCTAGGTGCCTGCTGCGAGACAGAAGATTCGTCTGATTCCAGGCTGGTACTGAACGGGCTGCTGTCACTACGTTCCATGCTGTGGAAGCTTGAGATCTTCTTCTCGTGGCATCGGTAGTGAATTCTCTTACTTGCTAGACTGTCCTACTTCAGGGCTCTGAGATCTGCTTTTCAGTCGATGATTATCAAAGACACCCTCTCTTACACCTCCTTGTTGTACAAAAGTCCAGCGGTAGCCAGGCAGCGTAAACACGTACACATAAGTTATAAGTATGCCAATATATCGTATATGAACCTTTACTGGATACGGTTTGGTGTTATCTGAAGCCCTCAACTCAAATTCGAAGCCTTTGGAGACTCCAAAATCAGGTTCGCAGTCTGCTCCTACGCTCATCATCAGTCTGCAAGATCCTGTCACTGGGTGGAGGAACTATAATGATGTTATAATCAGTTGAATATGACGCTGCAAACCACAGCAAGAATCAGGTGAAGAAGCATTCAATGTCCTCTTCTCCCTATTTAATGCCCGAGGCTCGACACGAGTGCCGTCCAGATACTCCATCCACTCCCGAAGAGAGCTTCCGTTGCTACAACAATTTTGCTTCAGTGAACATGCTTCCCTCGAGAGACGCATCATGGAAGAATAGGAATGGCCTTGTATCAAATTATAGGAGCTCTATACCAAATCGATCTCCCTGTGGCACTATATGGTGATGTGCAGTCAGCCAAGGCAACGCCTTTCTCCGTGCCACTGGAGCTGTTAGAAAGAGGGTTCTAAAGATCAGTGTCAAGAGCACCATAAATATCCGGACTCTATCTCGTCCACTTCGCTTTCACATCTCGAGCCCAGGAGTAATCTTGAACCTGGTACCTGTGACTTCTAATCACTGGCGTGCGATCTTCTATAATTCTTCCCTCCCCCCTAAACACGCGTGAGTCGCGACCATGTTGTAAGTCTCTCGGTAATAGCCACAACACAGCTTAGATCCTCCCCTCCGCACCATAAAAAAGTCATGTGCCTGACATCGTCACAAAGGACGAGGAAAGCTGAAGAAAACTTCTACCGTGAAGAAGCAGAAATTGCGGGTTTTGGTGCCGGCGGCGATGCAGACACAAAGCAATCGCGAGATTAGAACCTTACTTGACTTAAGGAACTAGATTATCCCGCCCTCGGCTGCCGACCCATATAAGATCCTGTACTACGCCTCAATGATGGTACGATATCGGCAGTGGCGCTTCTGTCTTTCATGACGCCACTGGTGGATGCTCAGTTCGCGGAGGGTTCGTTGTACTGCCTGTGAACCTGTGTCCGATCCTCAAATGTGGATGACGTGGAACTTGTCCACCAACTACATAATTAGCTCTAGTACCTTTCCATCCTCTCAAGTATATTCCTCAGTGTAGTAGTAAGTGGTAGAGAGAGGCTTTGAGGAGTGTCAGGTGAACTTTGAATCAGGTGTGCCTATCTCTTGGCTGTTAGTAGGAAGCCTGCCTTAGTAGTCAGCAGCGACCTGAGTCACAGCTTGCATGAGCACAACCAATGGTACCAAAGCCACCGGAGATTGATGGAGTCCTGATATTTTTCAAGTACCTGAGATGCCTCACTGGCAATCTTCGAATATATTGGTCTCTGGCGCCTGCTGCTTCGTCAAGAATCTTTGTTGACAGTTTCCGGCATGCTTGAATAAAGCACCTACTTTCTGTGTGTTCTCCGTCATCTCGAAGGTCTACTTTTCCTGCGCACAGGTATTCCATTGTTTATCCCATTGTTTATCAACCACCCTCCGTCACCGGGCATCTTACAATCATGTACATGATAGGTTTACTTTCACTTTTGTCACACTATTCTTCAGTCACATCCTAGAGGCACCTCGCTTCATTTGAAAAGAAACATCTCACTAATCAAGTTGGGGCAGCACGGCAGAGTAACATCGTCAAATCCGTGATATCATTCAAACGCTTATATCTAACCAAAACCTCCTCCAGTCCAAAGACAAGTTTTTCTTTTCACCACACACGTAGGGAGCCCAGTGCGGCTCACCACCAATCTCTCCCTGGGTCCTCTCCTTTTTCGGTACATATTTACAACCCTTTACAACTTGGAGAAGACAGTCGGCACGCTACCGCCCATCTCAACAAGCGTGCTCTTGTTCCTCACCCACGCCTCGAGACCCTTCCGTCCATTTTCCACACCAACACCGCTCGACTTCCACCCGCCGACCGCCATCTCCGCAGGCGACTCGCCCCACGTGTTGATCCAGGTAATACCAGCCTCGAGCTTCTGAATAACACTGTGGCACTGGTCGACGTCCCGACCAAACACGCCCGCCGCGAGACCGACGTCGGTCGTGTTGGCCCGCTGCACAGCCTCGTCGACGGTGTCATACGTGAGAATGCTCATCACGGGACCGAAAATCTCCTCCTTGACAATCGTCATGTCGTCAGTGCAATCCGTAAACACGGTCGGCTGGATCCAGAACCCAGACTTGTAGGCCGACGGCAGACCCTTGGGTTGCGTCGCGCCGCCGCACAGGAGCGTCGCCTTATCCTCCATGACGCCCTTGCGGACGTACGCCTGCACCTTTTCGAGGTGCGTCTTGCTGTTGAGCGGGCCAAAGTTGGTGGCCGGGTCGAACAGGTCGCCCGCGCGGACGTACTGGATCTTCTCGAGCACGAGCTTCTCAAACTCGGCCTTGATGGCCTTGGGGATGAAGACGCGCGTGCCGTTGGTGCAGACCTGGCCCGAGCTGTAGAAGTTCGCGAGCATGGCGCCGTCGACGGCCTGCTCAATGTCGCAGTCCGGCAGGACGATGACGGGGCTCTTGCCGCCGAGCTCCATGGTAACGTACTTCATACCGCCCGCCGCCGCGCCGGCGACCTTCTTGCCCGTGCTGACCTGGCCCGTGAAGCTGACCTTTGCGATATCCGGGTGCGTCGTGAGCTGGGCGCCGACGTCGCCCGCGCCGTAGACGACGTTGAAGACGCCGTCCGGCACGCCGGCGTCGCGGTAGACGGAGGCGAGGTACTCTGCGTGCAAGGGGGTGAACTCGCTCGGCTTGTAAATCATGCAGTTACCGGCAGCCAGGCACGGGGCCGACTTCCACAGGGCGATCTGGATGGGGTAGTTCCAGGCGCCGATGCCGGCGCAGACGCCGAGGGGTTCCTTGGTGGTGTAGGACCACGCAGAGGGCCTGAGGCGGAAGGATTCGCCGTTGAGGCCGCCCGAGGCGACGAGGTTGGCGTAGTACTCGAGGACGTCGGCGCCGGTGACGACGTCGACGTACTGGGTCTCGGAGAAGGCCTTGCCCGTGTCGAGGGTCTCGATCTTGGCCAGCTCGTCGTTGCGCTCGCGGAGGAGGGCGACGGCGCGGAGGAGGATGCGGGAGCGCTCAATGGGCGGGGTGGCGGACCAGGAGGGGAAGGCCTTCTTCGCGGCGTCGACGGCGGCGTTGATGGACGCGGCGGAGGAGGTGTGGATGGTGCAGACGGGCTTCGCCGTCGCGGGATCGATGGATTGGAAGGTGCCTGGGGATTCCGTGTCCGGCTGGGGCTTCCCCGCATAGAAGGTGTGACGATCCGCCTCCTGCTTCTGCTCTTGTGGCGCCATGTTTGATAATGAGACTTTGGTTTTTACTTTTGGCTCTAATTGACTTGTTTGGTTGGCTGGCTCCTATATTCCTGGGGGAGGGGTATGGGTGAACAAAAAAGAGCTATGCTGGCAAAAACGAATGATACACTAGAAACGGGAAGGAATTTCTGCAAGGTAAGGGGATGGGGAATTGGGGTATAACGGGATGCGATACAAAATTCCAACAAGACGATGCCGGGGATGGGATGTCGATCGGGGTAGACGGACGGCGACACGGAGGACGGAGCGTACAGTTGCAGTTGCAGGCTTAGAGGATTTTTTTTTCTTTTCGACGGTCGTTGAGATCGGAGGGAGATCGGGATCGTACCACGGAGGAGAGGCCGGGGACCTTATCTCGAGTTCAGCTGACCAGAGTGGGTAATGGGCTGGCAAGCCGGGGTGTTGCAGATTTGCCGGGCGACACCCATGTTGCCCCACTTCGTCGGCGGTGTGATGTCATTAACCGTACGTCATTGGCCCTTCGCTCCACCCGGATGCAACAGTTTTGTCTCCACCCATTCAGTCTCCCAAGACGATGCAAGGCGGTACGTACCTGATGGGACCGCGGTGCGTGCGTTGGTGCGGTGCACATGCAGCGACCAAGAGGAAAAAAAAAAAAAAAAAAGAGTCGCCTCCACTAAAGAAGTTTCAGCCTTCAGGGTCCCTTCACATTTGGAGATTGGAAATTTTTTATCTTGCATCTCTGACCACCCTGTCTTTGTTTGCTGATGCGATATGCAGACGCTGCTAAGCTTTGACAGATCATATCCAACAATGTGGCTGCATTCTGTAGGGCCGTCAGATCCGTTCTTATCCCGGGCCCGGCCGCCAAAGTCGAACGACCACCTGCGCAGCCGCGGTACGACAGGGGACTTCAGCGACGAATTGGCTGCATCTCATTGGCTACCCAGCCGGGTGGGCGAGCCACAATCGGGAAAAAGATACGGCAGGCATGGCGGAAAAGATAGACTACCTACATAGATACGGGCGATGCGAGACAGATAGATATCTCAGATATACAGAGATCGCCGAAAGAGTCTAGACTGGACCATAAGCCGCTTGGTCTATCTCGGTATGTGTGCGTCTCACACCTTGCCTCCTCAGCCTTTAAAGGCTAGGTTCGATTCTCTGAATCGTCGGCGATAACGACGAGTTCGTCAGATCATCTTGGATGCAACGGGTAGGAGAGTTTGCATTTGACATCAGACAAAGCCCTTTTGATAGTGGAATACGGGGTACCAAAGGGTAATTCCTGGAGAGTACCTGGAAGCTGGCCGACAGAGAGTCAGGACCAAGGTCAAGGTTGCCTTGGCACACCCAACCTGGGCTAGACAAGTCGGCGGGAACCCCGGATGACGCCGACGGTTGTGACTTTGTTGGTGGTGTGTAGTCAAGTAATGGTCAACCACTCATCTTCTGCCACCTCAGCCGCGCGGACGAGGCGATAGGTCAGACAGGCAAAGGCGGCCGGGCGAGACTCGAGACGAGGTTGTAGTCCAACGGACTCCAACGCCGTGTCACCGAGACAGGGCTGTCTGTTATCGACGGATAGAATCCGAATTTTAGCGCTGGATAAAGGCGGCATGGCAGTTTGGGGAATGTCGGGTGCAATTCTTGCATATGCAGCATATTGGTTTGTCTCAATTGCCTGGGATACCAGATTGTAGGTGTGACTGGTCGTTCATGTGCGCAGTCAGGCCCCCTAGCCAAACACACCACCAGCGCGTGGGATTTCCGTGGCAAGCCGCAAACGGGCGGAATTAGTCTGTTGCGTTGTTGGTCGATGGCGCCCACTCTGGTACCGAGCAGAAAAGGACGGTTCAACATGCCTCGAGGTCACGACGTTGGATAAAGAGGAGTCGAATGAATGCAGGTGAAATTAGATGCTTGAACCTATGCTGGTGGGACATTCCGCAATAGACGGATCGAGGAGTATTGGCCGGGTGAAGCAGGCAGAGTCGAATCGTCATGATTGGCCCGTGCCATAGAAGAGCATTGCGGCACTTGACTGCCTCTGGCCATTATTCGTAATTCTTTTTCAACGACGTCGGGCAGTTTCCACCAGAGTGGACATTCGAGAAGGGCAAGAAGGACTTGGCGTGCGTGGGAAAGCGCGGTCTCCCCCTTCTCTTCCGGGGCGGCGACGAAGGAAAGAACCTTGAGCTTGCCCGAGGCTGGTGCTGCCAGCTTTTTGGCGGTACCTCGTACCTTACCAGAAGCACGTCTTGAGCAACATCCCTGATTGGGGGCCTGCCGCCTGCGTCTTGCATGTTGCTGACCATGTTGGCTGCTGGGGACCAGGAGACGTTAGCTCGGGGTCGTTTAGTCTGTTTTGGGACTGTCGAGCCAGTGAGGAACCTTGGAATTTAGAAAATCCGGGCCTGCTTGCTGACGAAAGCAAGGATGAGGACGTTTTAGGCGGGGGGGGGGGGGGCAATTGAGTAAAAAATAGATAGAGGGCTGGTGAGAAAAGTACATGACACAATGTACAAAGAAAAAAGAGGATAAGACCGGCAGAAAAAAGGTCAATTGTCCAATGAGACGTCGGATCCCGCGCGGTCTCGCGCTCCCACGCCCGGATCTGTGGTGCCGCGGCCACGGTGAGCCCCACCTGCCAGTTGGTGAAAACGGCAGCGACAGGTGGCAGGCAGAAACACCCATAGAATGGAAGGATCACAGAAACTTGAGGAGAGACTCGTGCAGAAACCCGGCGAGTCATTCTCAATGCCCTCGAAACCCGCTTTTCTTCATGGGCCCCACCACCCACTTTCGCGGGGTCCGTCTCCACCGCCCTGCGCCTTGCCCGCCTGCCGTCGTTGCTGGCGCCGGCGCTGGCCTGGTGCGATTGAAAGTCGGTCGGTACCTTCCACGCGAGAACAATTTTTTTCCTCAAGCGGCGGCCGAGTGAGGGAAACGAGGCAAGCTTTCTTTCTCGAGTCTTCCCGTCTGTCTGGGCTGCTTCTGTGTCTCCGAGGAAGGGCCAAGGATGTGGATGGGTCCTCCTCGTGTCTCCACGGTATCCTACTCCGACATGCCGACTTGCCATTGATCATTGATCATTGATAATGCGGCCGAATTTCCACTCATATCGATAGCTTCTGAACCTCCTTTGCCTTTTCTTCTTTCCTCTCCATCCTCATTCCTCTCCGTGTGTCATTCTTCTCCTCTTACCATCCCAAGATCTACCCCAACCTCACACCAAGATCGCCCGCGCGTTTCTTGGCTGTATTACCCCTCTGTAATACATTCCCCCGTGTGTACAAGTAGAAAAAGCTACCCCTCATCCTCTTGATTGGCCGGGTGCCCCGAGAATCTTACTGTTTGAATACCCTCATCCTCCATATCCGCCAAAATGTCCACCACTCAGCTCCCCGTCTCCGACGTCGACCGCTACGACTATGTCATCGTTGGTGGTGGTACCGCCGGCTGCGTTATCGCCTCTCGCCTGGCCGAGTCCCTCCCCCAGAAGCGCATCCTCTTGATTGAGGCTGGCCCCAGCGACTTCATGGACGACCGCGTGCTCGACCTGCGCAAGTGGCTCAACCTTCTCGGCGGTGAGCTCGACTACGACTACGGCACCACTGAGCAGCCCATGGGTAAGCCTCTTCTGTTTCCAATAGCTCATCCTACCTCCTGGGACAGCTCACTGACATGATTGCCCCTCACAGGCAACTCTCACATCCGCCACTCTCGCGCCAAGGTGCTCGGTGGTTGCTCATCACACAACACCCTCATCTCCTTCAGACCCTTTGAGTACGACCTGAAGATCTGGCAGTCTATGGGTGCCAAGGGATGGACTTTCCACGACTTCATGCGTCTCATGGACAAGCTGCGCAACACCGTCCAGCCCGTCCACGCCCGCCACCAGAACGAGCTTTGCCTTGACTGGGTCAACTCCTGCTCCTCCGCCCTTAACATCCCCGTCCTCCACAACTTCAACAAGCACATTGCTCAGGACGGCGCCCTGCAGCAGGGTGTTGGTTTCTTCTCCATCTCCTACAACCCCGATGATGGCCGCCGGTCTAGCGCCTCGGTCGCCTACATTCACCCTTTCCTCCGCGGCGACGAGAAGCGCCCCAACCTCACAGTTCTTACCAACGCCTGGGTTTCCAAGCTCAACATTAAGGGCGACACCGTCACCGGTGTCAACCTGACCCTCCAGGATGGCTCCAAGCGCACCATAACCTCCAAGAAGGAGACCATCCTCGCCGCCGGCGCCGTCGATACCCCTCGTCTGATGATGCTGTCCGGTGTTGGTCCTAAGCAGCAGCTCAGCGACCTCGGCATTCCCGTCATCCACGACCTGCCTGGTGTCGGTGAGAACCTTCAGGACCACCCCGAGTCCATCATCATGTGGGAGCTTAAGAAGCCCGTTCCCCCAAACAAGACCACCATGGACTCCGATGCTGGTATCTTCCTCCGTCGCGAGGCCCCCAACGCCGGCGCCAAGAAGACCTTCTTCAACCCCGACGGCATCCCCGACGGCAACATTGCCGACGTCATGATGCACTGCTACCAGATCCCCTTCACCCTCAACACGGGACGCCTTGGCTACGATGAGCCCAAGGAGGGCTACGCCTTCTGCATGACCCCCAATATTCCCCGTCCCCGCTCCCGCGGTCGCCTCTACCTGACCTCGGCCGACCCCAACGTCAAGCCTGCTCTTGACTTCCGCTACTTCACCGACGAGGAGGGCTACGACGCCGCTACCCTCGTCTACGGCATGCGCGCTGCCCGCAAGGTCGCTGAGCAGGCTCCCTTCAAGGACTGGATCGCCCGTGAGGTCGCTCCCGGCCCCAAGGTCCAGACCGATGAGGAGCTCAGCTTGTACGCCCGCCGTGCTGCCCACACGGTCTACCACCCTGTCGGAACCACAAAGATGGGTGACGTCCGCAAGGACCCGCTCGCCGTTGTCGACGAGCGCCTCAACATCAAGGGCCTCAAGCGGGTCCGTATCTGCGACGCTGGCATCTTCCCCACCATCCCCACCATCAACCCCATGTTGACTGTCCTTGGTTGCGCCGAGAAGTGTGCCGAGATGATCATCGAGGAGGCCCAGGAGACAGCTCGTCTGTAAAAAAAACCAAAAATCTTGTCAGAACTACAAAAGAAAGCGTTTTATGTGGAGGAAATGATCTAGAAAAGCATTTCTTTGTTTATTTTTGAGAGTTAGCTATCAGGCATTATACCAAATGATATCATGACTATGAACATTATCACCTCTATCTCTCGTTCCCCTCGATATTTGGTCGTTCGCTATGACATTGGAAACACGCATCGTGACTCCTTCGGTTGTTCGTACCGAAATGATCCGATACCACATCCACAAATCCACCATCGTGCATGAAGAGTTTTTTTGTTGAACTTGCGCGAAGACAAGGAGAACCAGGTGACCGAGCAACGCTTTGATCCAATTATCAGATTTCGATGCTGAACGTATGATCGGAATTTTCATGCATCGAGGTTGCCCACAAACTAAGGTAACTTAGCTATGCGAATACTCGGACGTTACCCGGTAATAGGGTGTCGTCGGAGTGGAATCCGCAGGATCCCCCACATAAAACCGACCGCCTCGAGAGCATCCGTCAACCGCAGATGCCGCGCCGTATATGGGTTTCCAGAATCCCACAATCGGAATCCATGACTAGTCCCAAGCCATCAGCCTGAGTGCGCGAATGGACAATGTAAAGTCGACCGACATCTTGTCGTCAAACATATCTGCTTCATACGGGTAAAGATCTCTGTAGAATGAATGAGGGGAGTTCCCGGGGGTGTGGTCTAGTGTCCCGTCCCAATCTGCAAGGGCGCGACGATCAGCACGCACAATCCCGTTGCCACCGAACCCTTTTTTTCCTGCGGTGAACTACCACCTACTTATAACGGACAGGTCGACCTCGATGATTGGTTCCCAGACGAAAAAAGTGCTCTTGGTCACCCTTCTCCTTTCGTATGGCTTGACTGAACTGGTTACCCTTTTCAGAACCCGGAATGAAGCGAGAAGCTTGTTTTTACGCGATGGGGAATTCGAATAGAGGGTTCATTCGGGTTTTGATATACGCTTGATTGGAGATCTCGCAGCGTTTTTGGACTTTTGCGCCGTCCATTTTGCCGTATCGTCACTTAAGGGCGTCACGTTTGGCGTTGTGGGCCTTTTCGATGGGAGCACTGGAAAAGGAATGATTCATGTTCCACTAACGTCGACCATCCTTGCCTACATGAGGCCTTCCGGTATTCCACTATCGAGTTTGACGCTTTTGGCATACAATTGAGTCGGGAAAGGAGGGTGAGAAGTAGGAAGGAGCTGCAGTGGTTGGCATGAATGTGCGAGGTCTCGTCTATTGGGCTATTTCCTGAGCAGGTCGACGTTCTTGGATGTCAGATCTCTTGCTGAAGATGGGAAGAGGGGAATATCATTGCATAAGTGTTGCATGTCTTTGAGGGTAGTTGGAGAAGATGATGGTTCTCAAGTTCACCCACTCGCCCTTTCAGCCAAGGCACAGCGGAGAATGACGTGCCAGGATGACATGGCCGTATGCCAACCACCACCACTCAATCCGTTGGATGACACAAACATGGATATGAGCCACGCAAATGTACTTCACATGCACTCGTCACCAAAGATGAGGTGTCTGATCGTGAACGCTCGTAGTCAATATGAACAAATCTACAGAGTATATGCTTGGTCAACGGCAACATGCCATCAAAATAAATACGTAGAATTTCCAATCCCCTTTCTCTCCTTCGTCCTCTTCTTCTTCTGTTTACTACTCTCCTTCTCTGATTACGCACTCGAGCAATCAGGTGACCAGGAGCTAAAACATCACGCCCAAGATCTAACCCGCCTCCTAAGCTCACGCAGCGCAAATGCTAGCCTGGCGCCCAGCCCCCTTTGCAACAACGCTCGGCACATCAGCCGCGGCGTCGAGGGTATACTCGTAAAACGTCTTGGGATCGAATACGGTGCCGGCGTTCTTGGCCGTCGTGCCCGTGGTGCCCTCGAAGACGTTGCCCGTGGCGCTGAGCTTGGCGCTGGCGTCGAGCTGGATCGGGTTCTTGACTTTCTCGAAGTAGCAGTTCTCCATGCGCATCTCGGTCTTGCCGCGGGCGTAGTGGCCGTACGAGGTCTGGCCGACGAGGTAGTTGTTGTAGAGGTGGGCGTGTTTGACGTTGTCGACCGAGGGGTTGCGTTGCTTGGTTTGGTCAAAGTAGTTGTGGTGGATTGTGATTTCGGTGTTGACGTTGTCGGTCCAGCCTGGAAGACGGGAGTTTGTTAGAGAAGAGGGGACAGGCGGAGGGATTATGGGTTTACTTACCAATGCCAAAGGCCTTGTTGTGGTTGCGGAGGATGGTCCAGGAGACGGTGAGGAAGGTGGTGTCCTTGCGGCTGTCGATGAGGCCGTCGCCGCCCTTTTCGAGGTGGACGTGGTCGATCCAGATGTTGGTGCAGTTGTCCATCTGGATGCCGTCAAAGTCCTGGGTCTTGCCCTCGTCGTCACCCTCGACATAGGTGTTGCCTAGAAACTCCATGTTAGTCATTCGATCTCGTGCCGGGCTGACCAAATCGATGGGTGTCAGGATAATTACCAATCTTGATGTTGCGGAAGATGATGTTCTTCTGGTTCTGGACGTTGAAGCCGCCCTGGTCAATCTCGGCAGTCGCACCGATGCCGACAATGGTCTTGTCGGACGAGACCTTGACTTCCTTGCCCTTGGGCGTGATGGTGATCTTGCCAGAGACCTTGATGACGTACTTGCCCGACATACCGGCGTACTTTTCGAGATCGGCCTGAGTCTTGACGGTGACGACCTCGCCGCCCTTGCCGCCGGTGGTGCCGCCATTCAGGGAAGCGAAACCGTCGGGGGTGCCGCTGCAGTCATCGTCCGCAGCGGCCTGGGGAACGGGCGTGGAGGAGGCCTTGACGACGGTCTGAAGGGTGGTCGGCGTAGGGGTAGAAGCGGGCGCGGCATCGGCAGCCACGGCAGGGGCGGAGACGGCGGCAGATAACTCCAGTGAGACGGAGCTGGCGGCGCTTCCGCCGGTGTACTTTGAGTCGATCCAAGATGTGGAGCCGAGGACATCGCCAATCTTCACGGCGGCGCTGATCTTCTTGGAGAAGCTGACGCGGGTGCCGCTGGCGCCCTTGCCGGTGTTGGCGTACTCCTGGTAGACGACGTTGTCGGTCGGGTTAGACCCCCACTTGGACCAGCCCGCGGCGTTGACGACGGCGCCGAGGTTGGAGTTTTGGACGACGACGCGGGCGAACGTGCGCCAGGGCCGGCCGAGGAAGGTCTGGCCGTCGCCGACGCCGGAGAGGGCCTTGACGGTGGCCTTGTTGATGACGTACCAGGACGGGTTGCTCGAAGAGTCGCGGCCCGAGGCAGTGATGTAGCCCTTCCCGCTGATGGCGATGGTGCAGGCCTCGAACCAAGCAATGGCCTTTTGACCGAAAATGAAGTCGGTGGCGCCCTCGACGTACGACTTGTGGAAGTAGTGCTTGCCCTGGTTGGAGAGGATGGTGTCCTGGTAGCCCTTGGCCTGGATGCCGTAGTACCCCTGCTGGTTACCGTAGGCGCTCAGGGCGATGGCCTGGATGCCCTTGCCGCGCGAGTTGACAATGTTGATGTTGTAGACCTTGAGGTTGTCGTTCTTGGCCCGGAACGTGCCGGAGGCGTCGTTGCTGCCGGCGACGTCGGCGCCGAGGCTGTTGGTGACGGTGACCTGGTTCTTGGAGTAGTCCTGGTCGTCGGCGGTGTAGCCGTAGATGGTGAGGGCGCCCTTGTTGGCCGGGATCAGGACCTGCTCGTTGTAGGTGCCTGGCTGGATGAAGATGACGGCGCCGCTGCTGGCGGCGTCGACAGCCTTTTGGATGGAGGTGTACTTGCCCCCGGACTTTGCGACGACCAGAGCGCCGGAAGGGGGGGATGTCCGGGCCGCGCCGAATGCGCCGGCCACCAGGGACGACAACAAAAGAAGGGAAGAGGCAAGCATTGTTGCGCCGAGGGAAGAGAAAATCGGTATAGGAGAAAAGAATGAAAAGAGTCCAGAGGACCGAAAATGAGTGCAAATGGGAAGCAAAGAACGGAAGGCTTCGAAACGAAGATCAAGAAGTGCAATAACAACTCAGAAGAAACAAGCAGCCTATACATTCACCTGGGTATACCTGACATTTTCTACTCTACGCTTTACGGAGCCATCCGAATTGTCAATAGAGAACACCTCCTGAATTGAGGTGATCCTTGGCAGAGACCATACTGCAACTCGCCCTTTGTGAATTTGTACCAATACGACTTTTGACCATGTTTCTTGGCATGCAGCGTCCATGATGTTTCAATAAGCTCAATCCAGCTCTAGCCAAATCCACCCGCGCGACTCCGGGGGTCTGTACGAGATGGCGCCAAGAGTCTAGAAATCGATAATATGTATACTTGCAACAAAATAGCAGAGGTCACCGTTGACGTGCGGGATGTAAAAGTCCTTGGGATCCGCCGCACGGAAATTACACTTCTGTTTGTGGGCGCGTCAATGGCTGAGTTTCAGGGGGAGCATGCCGCAAAGAGCTCAGAGCTGTGCCCGTGTTTGCTCATTTTTCCGACACCTGCTAGTCTGTCAGTAAGCAAGCCCCCCGACTCGCCCGTAGGCGCCGGTCCGCGGGGTGGTCTGGAGTCAGGCGTTTGACTCTGAGTGGGCAGATCATTGTCTGACAGGGCCCCAAGCATGGCAGGCAGGGGGTGCCATCCAAGCATATACTTAGTACAGTGGAGCCCTGTTTCCCGTTGAGAGGGCGATTCCAAGGTCTTGGTCTAGGGTTATGGCTGCGAGTGTTTCCAATTAGGAGAGCAGATCGCGGACAACTTTATCGGTTCCTGCACTTGATGGGCGGCTGGAATTGGTGAGCGTACGGATGTAGACATATCGTACTCCATACTTCGAGCATATAGTTCATTGAGAGCGATTGGCCAGAGAATCCATAGAAGGAGGTAGTTCCGTCGTAGTGAAAGCGAATGCGAGATCAATGGCCAGACGCCAGCCTCTGCCGCTAACGGGGTGCTGATTTCTTCCGATTTCATTGCAGCCAACATTGCCGAATTGGGTTCTCAAGTCGGCTGTCGATTGGCTCTTGACAACTCCCACGGGCTTTTCCAGGAAGTATCGTTCACAACTTTTTACTAATGCTAACACGAGTTGTCCTTCAGAGTGCCCTTACTTCTCACACTTTAAACAACAGCGAACTGAACAGACAATTCTTTTTGTCAATTCATCAAGTTAGTGCCTATTGTTTCTCTCCTGAATTTGAACAAAACTGGGAAGGGTGCAGTGACCAGAGTCAATATCCGAGGGCGTCGTTTACGTGAAACGAAATTGCTTGGCGCTCTTGTGGTTCAATAGGGGGCTTCAGGTCAGACATCTTACTGGTGCAACATCTCGCCAGTGGCCATTAACCCATTCGGTATGTAGCAACGATCATCGCATCAGCTTCTACTGACTCCGGAACTCAACAAATCTAAAAGACTACACGTGCGACAAGCGAAGAGAATGCTGGTTCAACATAAAGGCAGAAGAAGATGTATGAAGGTCATGCAAGTAGCGCACGCGGTACATCAGACACTTGGCAGCAATCTCAACAGCCGAGAGTTACGGCTTTACATTCGTTCTGCTGATAGATGATGCTCTAGTTGTAGACGATTTTGCAAGTATGATGTAGCGCCTGGCAGCCATTGGTGTTGCCCTCCCCGATCTCGGCAGAATGACGATATCTTCGTCTCTTAAATTAAATATCTCACAAACACAGCCCAAGCACTCGCAATAATTGCAACCAACAGCCCGAACGTCAAAGTAGTGAACCACTTCTTCGACGTCCGTCTCGTCAGCGGGTCCGCCTGCCGGTCCACAATCAAGGCCTCCTTCGCCTGTCTCTGTTTCCTAGTCAAGGTCATCCCCTTACCCAAGAATCGATAATCAACGATAATGTACGACAAGCCCAGCACAAATGCCCATGCCTTAATAGCAATCGCCACGGTCAGGACTTTGGAGTAGCCGTTCCCCTCCGTATCGTCTTGAAGCGCGCCAAAGACAACGTCCATCTAGATAGTGAACGTCAGTACCTGTTCCAAGTATTTTCAAGAGCAGAAGAGCAATGGAAGATTTCAGGAGATATAAAGGAGTTCCGCTTACAATCGTTGACCCAGAGTTGTTGAAAGCTCTCCACACCCCGAACGCCGTCCCAATCTTTGCCTGGTCCGCCACCAGCAGCGGGATACAAATTTGCAATGGCATCGAGTTGATCACGCCCGCCAAGCTAGAAAAGACAAGCGCCGCAAGTGGATGGACATCGGTGAACCCCAACATTGCGCAAGCAATAATCCACAACACCGGGGCTGTCGCCACGTAGTGAAACCGGTGTCCGTACTTATCTATAGCAAGACCGACAAACGGGCTCAGCACAATGGGCAGAATCTTCTGCGCAGTCGACAAGTACCCCGCCACCGCCTCCGTATACCCCTTCATGAAGATGATGTCGGCCGAGCTGGTGCTGAAGCCACCCGCGGCACCGCTCTGGAGCAGCTGCGTCGCGGGGAGCATCAGGTAGGCCCATGGCAAGGCGAACAAGACGTTCCAGGAGAAGCGGCGGCGATCCGAGAGGTTCTGCTGCTCGGCGATGGCGCGGGCTCGGCCCGAGGTTAGTCGAAAGCGAGGCGGGACGGCGAGGCGCTCGAAGGTCACGTAGGCGACGTTTACGATTAGGGAGAAGCCGCAGAAGAAGACGGGGATCCAGAATGTCCAACCGTACCAGCCTGTTCCGTCGCGGATGGGGATGGCGACCATGCCCGAGACGAGACTGACCGTGTTGGCGATGGCGGACTCGAGGCCGAAGGCGAAGGCGAGGCCTGATGCGCCGAACCAGTGGTAGAAGAACTTGAAATCCCGTCAGTCGAGATATTACCAAAGAGTGCTAACCATTCATCCCTAAATGAAGAGGACCAACTCACCTTTTGCGTAGCAGAGTCAAGCACCGCAATCCCGAACCCCATGAGCACATGCCCGCTCACAAGAACCCTCCAAAGCCCAACCTGCACCCCGGCCGCCGCAACCACGGACCCGACGAGGATCACGGCGGTACAGCACAGCGTAACGAGGTTCGGTCCCCACCAGTCGAGCACCAGCCCTCCAACAATGGGGAACACGGTGTTGACAAAGGCGTCGGCGCTGCTGATGACGCCAAACTGCGCGTTGTTTACGCCGAGCTCGTTGCGCAGCGTATTCTTGAGCGGGCCGAGAGCGGAACCCGTCCAGGTGTGTCCGATGGGGAGGGAGACGATGCAGAGGAGGGCGATCCATTTGTAGGACCAGGGGATTCGTTGGAGGGTCTCGTCTTCGGTATCGATGGGGGGCAGGTCGGCGGGCGAGATACCGAGGGCTTGGATGTCGATGTCTGGTTGTGTCTTTTCTTCATCCCGTACGGGGGCTGGCGCTTCTGGGGTGTCTGGCATCTTGATAACGGACAGTGTAGGCCACCAAGCAAACTCGCTGAAACTGTAGAAAAGTTTTATGGCTTGTGGAAACACTCACAAATAAGTCTCAAGAAAAGATATTATATATCCAATTCTCCGTCACACTTACACCAACGTCTCGGGCAGAAGGCCGAGCATCCTGCAAACGGGGCCTCCATTGATTGCTAGCCCTGCATCTTATCTGATCCATCTGACAAGCTCTACAGAGGCATTGATCTGATAAAATGTCGCAAACCCCATTTTAGCGCTCAGCGTGCCTATCACGTCCCTCTTGGTCTTCGTATGGTGGTCTTGGCGCTCACCGCCGCACCCCATATCAACACTTGGCATCGGTCCTTCCCAGCGTTGAGGAATCTTGGCAACAAATGTCAACCGCGCCCAAAGAATCCATGGGAGAGGTGGAGACTCCGTCTGGCGGCTCTAGAGAAATCTGTTGGGAAACTGGACTTTTTTCAATAGTCCATGATCCGTTTCTTGGGTTCTCCATTGAAAGTGTTTTCGGTTCATACCTCGGAGTAACACTCGTTAAAACTCAGGAATTCTTCATGCTGATAGTAAATAGTGCAAACGACAAGAATTCAGCCGAAATTTGGAGTTAGAATCGAGCCCCCAGGGTTGAGTTTATTGCTTTGAAATACTCAGACATCACCCGCATTTTGACGTAGATCTATCAAGATATGCATGGCACGAACTTAGTTCAAAGGCTCACCAGTTCAATGTCGTTCTTGTTTTCTTTCGGTATCCCGAAATTTCATACCCCTTCACTCTGTATCAGAAAGAAATTCCGGGATTCGAATTTCTCCCGACAGAATTCCATAGACAACCGTTTTCTTGGGCAAAAGTATGGGTGATAACTTCCCAATCTTTAGGTGCACCAATCAGCTAATCTTTTGACAATATCAAATGTCTTGGCTCTTCTAAGCTCTTTTGAAAAACACTTAAGCATGTAGCGCTTTCTCCTACTGTATATCAACAGTCTTAAGTTGAGACAAAGATATCCAGCATGATAAAGAACGACTGTCTCGATGGCTGAACGTCCCGTAGTCGATATGAATGATGTCTGTCTATCATGACCATGCACATACAGATATTCACAGCAATACTACTCGATGTTATGTACTAACAGTCTAAATGATGAAACGTTGACTCATGCCTTCCCGTTTAGGCCATATATGCTTCGAAGCATGGTGACACTAGGTAACAGCCATCCAAGCCCTTCGTAGCGCAGCTTTGAAGCTGGCCTCCGCCCGTATTTTGATGCCGCACAAGACAAACTGTATTTGAATGATCTCTATCAACAATCAAAGCAGAAATCGAAGCCTTTGAGCTCTGTCCACTTCTAGGCCTTTTTGTCAGACACTATGCCTTCCTTCTTTCACGTCAATGATCTTTTGTCTAGTCCAGCAACGCCCATGCTTTGTTGATAAAAGCCTCTTGAAGGTATGCAAGTCTTGTTTAGTGATCGCAGCTAAGAAAAAGCACAGTTTACGGCTCAATTCAACTTGACAAAATCTAGGGATGTAAGGATGATGGGCTCATAGGACCTTGCGCCGTGATCTAAGAAACATCCTGGGTTTGTTTCTTTGTACTTATAAATATTTTAATTAGAACCATTCTGTACAAACGCTTCATTGTTTCGGCAAGTGTATATTCAAAAAGGAACAAACTTCGAGTACATGAGCAGGAAAACAGTGAAGGTCTTGAAAATGAGAACCTCAGATCCAGCGTCGAATTTGGCCACCGCGGTTGAATACCCGGAGAGAATGGAAGCCGCGGGAGGCATTGGTGCCTGGGACACGGGCCCCTACTTAGCAGGCACGTGATAGGTCGTTTGCCTGGGTACCTATGAGAGAGGTGAACTTGTCCGCGCTGCATAGACCTAATCTAGATACCTCTACGGGTAGCCTCAACTTCGCTTACCTTCTACCTTTTCCCAAGCCGAGACTAGGGTTTGTTTTTATAAAAACCCACCTTCAATTTTCTCTCACACTCGCCATTGCGCATCTCCCTCGCCATTGCGCATTTCACTCGCGGTAAGTATTTTCATCTACATTAAATCATTGAGCACTTGAAATTCATTTACTGAGCTGACAGGATGCAGACAGTGCTACTCTTCAACTTGGACTACTCTTGATACCTACCTCACGCGAACATGGCATCTCAGTCCGGCCTGAATTTGCCGACTGTGCTAAGCAGCGTTGTCGCTCATCCCCTAAGCCAGCAACAGCTGGACGACAGCCAGTCTGAGCACTCGTCAGCTCTGACAGATCCGGAGGGTTACGCTCATCTCTGGGAATCCTCCGACAAGATACTTGAATTCTACGGCGCCTTACAATCCGACCCAACCGTCAGCATCTTGATCACTTTTCGAGAAATACTCTCACATCACGGGGCAACCGCGCTGATGAGTGACATCATGACGATTGGCAGAGATAAATCCCAGCTGAAGTCATTCTCGCGTTACCTTATCAACACCATTCTCAAACCCAGTAAGTCATTCTTAGTTCCATCTTCTAGCAAAGCAACTTCATTCATCAACTCGGCAATTTGAAACGAAATCGCTTCAGTTGGTTAACTACCACAACCAACTTGACCAACGATTGCCTTCAATCAAGTCAACTTGAAGCGCCGAGTTGAATTGATTGCGATGAGTGCAGAGCTGCTACTATCAGCTCTCAAAGTCTTCATTACATGTCCATACTAATAAATTTTACCTTCAATAGTGAAGCTTGCTGGTGTCGTAAGATCTAGCGCGTCCTCAACTGCGTCACCTAGTCCCGGTGCTGCCGCTTCCATTGCGCAACTCGCGGCCAGCGTGCAGCCGTCTGATAGAAACCAACAGCCAACTCTCAAATCGATCTGCCTGAAGCGCGATGGGTACCGCTGCGCATACACCCATGTGTACGATATCACGAATGCACGAGGAGGCCGTGTTGTGCCGCCAGTTGGCGCCTTTACCTCTAACACTCAACTCTGCCACATCTTGCCGTTGGCACTTAGAAGGTTTGACAACGCCAGTCCAGTTGCCAGAGATGCGGTGGCCAGAGTCTGGTATGCATTGTACCGCTACTTCCCTGAGTTGGAGGGCAAAATCGGTCCTGATACTCTGAACCAACTCGAGAATCTCATCACCTTCGACATGTCGGTTCACTACGACTACGGCCACCACTGGACAGCATTTGACCCTATTCCTGGCCGGGTAAGTCATCTTTACGAACACCACACTTCGTATATGTTTCGTTCTTTTTCTAATGGATTTGGCTAGCCCAACACGTACAAAATCCATCAGATGTCAGGATGGCCCGTCAGGTACCAACCCCCGGAAGGCCATCGCGAAGTTATGACCTTGGTCTCCTCAGACAACAGCATCCCGCTCCCCAAGCCAGAGTTCTTCAACGTTCATTACAGAATCGCGAAAATTCTTTATGTAAGTGGGATTGGGGCAAGGATTGAGGCAGAGATTGAGGATTCTCAGAGTGACCCTGAGAATCTGAGCCCAGATGGTTCAACCGACCTGGAGTCGATTCTATGCCGGAAGATGCTGATCAATGTTTAGACTGTCAAAATCTAGCGCGTGGATATCTGAGTCTAAAGGAAGGATGGGTCAGCGTGAACGGGCGGCTTCTGTCGTTAAGAAGCTATGTATGGGCTCAGGATGGGGAACACAAGCTGCACACTGGAAGTAGATGTAGATGCTCAGTCTGACTGTCCTACGGGACAGCAGAGGGTCAAGAAGACTTTGTACGATAACAAGACCAAGACGACGTAATGCATAGTATGAAGGAGATTCAATCAACACACAAAACGCATGATAAGATGGACAGTCTTTGTTGAGTCAGGCATAGCTTGAAGCCTCGAAAAATGGTCGCAGGCTCTCTACCCAAAACCCCCTGACCCCGACTTCTATGCAAGTCAACCTATGGCATGGGATCCTGCAAAAACGAAAAAAGAACCCCGTCTTTCTCGTACAAATTTCGTATGGATTGGGCGCGGGGCTCCGGAAACAAGACGCGCATAGAATGTCAAGACATGCGGTTCGGCGGGGCATTATCGGAAGGCATCAATATCCGACATCCAGACATCCGTAAACCCGCTTCGGAAGGAGGAATGCAGCCTGAAAACTTTCTTCCCGGCAAAAATTCCCGTGCAGTCTGCAAATGGGTCTATTCCACCTGCTGTACTACCAACAACGATGGCCAGGCACGCGAGCACATGCCATATGAAGAGGCCGTTGCCCCTCTGGTCTTGCATTATCGGAGGAGGATGCCTGTCGTCCTGGAGGATAGCTTTTTTTGCAGATGGCCTTCGGTGACGGATGCGGCATAGACTCGCGTGACTGCCTTCGAATTGCCTCCGGGAGTGGGACTCGGTGGCCGACGACCCCTCCAACCGCATTTACATACCCGCTGGAACTCGGCGTATCTGTAGTGAAAGCTGCGATGCTACCCGTTACATGGCTAATACTTTGGCGCATATGCAACTTATTACATGGCCGGGACCGTTCTCAACTGCACGAAGAAATCCTCTATGCATGGTCTAAAGCCCACATAGTCGAGATTTGGGGGCCGTTGGTAGTTGGATCGAACCCTCACCCTCTTGATATCGATGCTGTCGGACGTGCGGGTCCCCCGACGTTTCTCACAACGTTGCATGGTCGAGGTTCCGTAGCGAGCACGGTCTAGTCAGTCTCTCGCAGCCGATGATGAGGCAGTTCATCAGATCCCTGAAAAGTGCCCATCCGTAGGCGATCAAGAGGGGCAAATGGCGAGACATGCCGTTCTGTTGCCGCTCCAATCCGCACTCAAAGCCTTCGCCTGGTCCCAGTAAAGAGTTGGGTGGATTCACCGTACGCAGTAAAATGCAGCATGTGTGTAAAGACACTCAAGGAGTGTTCTGAAGTATGTTTCTGCCCCTATCTGCGGCTTCCTAAGCCTTTGCTTGCATGAGGTCAACGGCTATCGTCTCGAGCGCTGGAAGGGAATGCATCGAGTTGCAGCTTGGCAGCTTGCTTGTCTACAACAGGAAGAAAAGTAGCCTATCGGCAACAGGCCGTGACGATTTTGCCAAAACGTCAAAATCCAATCCACCATGCCAAGTGATGCATACTGACGGGATCTTTGCGTTGGGGAATGCGAGGGGTCAATGACCGAGGAGGCCAATAGATCTCATCAGTCAAGCACGTGGGATATACGAGAGCAGGCATTTGTCGATCCACTCCAACATTTTAGGTGGAGAGTTCAGAGGCGGCTCGCGGCGGGCCATGAGCCGCGGAACGGGACCCTGGACGGAAGAGAAAGGTGGTCAAGGCGGCATTGCGTTTGGCTGCTTTCTACTCCATCGCAGTGCATTTCCGGTGGAGAGAGAGAGAGAGGGACTGTTGCTGACAGATATTTGAAATTAGTTGAGATGTGATTCCTGGAGTCTTCGTTGGTGGTCATTGTGGTTCAGAACTGTCTAGTCAATTTCAAGAGAAAATTGGTGGAATCTTACTCAGCATTCAGACTGAGGTAGATCAGCGACTTACAGGCTTGGGCCTTGTAGTTGCTGGCGCATATTGATTGGACCAAAGTGAGGCCCGCGTCATGAGCCTCTATAATCTATTCTCTCTTAGTTTGCCCGGCTTTTGCAGTGTGGCGGACGGCCCGAAGAAGAGGCGGCACACCAACGGAAAGAAAGGTGTGGTACGAAGTCGTCAAAGGATGCTGAAACTGGCTGCAGGCGATGAAATTTTGCGATGTGGCGCGCGTGAGACATCCAGAATAACTCGGCGCGTGATGTTGTGGCACAGACCGAGAGATTTGGGCTGCCTCTGAAGGTAGGACCTACAGGAGGCCCCACCATTTCAAGGCTCACATACGAGTCCCAGTGTCTTTCCGAACATTGTGGCTCCAGCCGGTATCATAATTTGGGAACGTGCCATTGGCGTAAACAAGAATACATCGAACGGCATGGAGAAGTCTACAGACCTAACGGCAATGGATGAGGATATGTTGAAGTCGTAGCCACACGTCGTACGTGAACTAGAACCAATCTCGATCTGCGCTCGTTGGTATGGCTTAGCACGGCGTGTTGCGTGGTCAGTGGTTATCGACATGGAGGCCTAGCCGAGACCGAGCCAGTAGAAGAGGAGCAAAAGTGCAGAGCGGTGACACGAAGTCTATCTTGTCGCGATAGTGAGACGGCCAGCTGTCAAATGAAGCAAGTGAGCATGTGCTCATCATCTAAGTTAGGTTCGTCCGCTTACGGATGAGGGGGGAATTGGGGGAACCCCGACTGGCATGTTATCTGTGCCGAGCAACGATGCTTCCCTGCGGCGTGGATGATAGCAGCGGACAAGACCAATCATTGAGCAGAGTGCTTTTTAAAGCACAAACTCAGTCATGTCGCAATGCTGGGTTGCCGTCTGCGCTGCATGCAAGCGAATGTGCAAAGTCGCAGTTGCAATGGCGAAAGCACCGAGGAGCCCGGACGCGTGCTGAGCGGGCGGAACTCAATCATTTGGTTGATGGACGAGATGAGACAGGCGGGCAGTTGCAAGTTGCAAACAACCTTCCTCTTCTCCGAAGCGGTCGGTCCCAGTCAAGACTCTGACTTTTAGTAAATGTCTTTTGTCAAACACGGCCGGGTTCCAAAGGCTCAAGAGAATAGCGGGCTCCGACAGCGTTCCGAGTACGGGCGGGACGTGGCGCCGCCGGCTCTGGTGCTGCTTTTTGCCGGGTACAATTAGGCAGGGTTGATTGGGCCGAAGAAGGCAGACAACGCAGACTATCACGATCCGAGAGTAGTCACGGTGTAGTCGAGGCAATCCCTGGTTGCGCTAGAGCAAAATCAGATGCAAAGAGGCAGAGATTTCTTTTTGGGTTTCCACCGGCTGTCCACTTTCAAGGTTTTGGTCGACATGGAAGAGTAGAGTCAGTGGTTGAGACCTTGATGAAAAAATCTGAATGAGTTGGCGCTAATGCGATATCGCGGCGTTACTTTATTGAAGTTTTGGTACGATGTACGATATAGTCGTATGGGTACTTAGAATCAGAAAGCGAAAGGGTGTTGGAGATGGAGACAACTGAAGTGATCCACGGCCGCTTCGGTTCAAAAGTGCATGGAGTTGGAGAGAAGACCGTAGAAGGCAGGAATGGCCGAGAAAAGCAGGAATTGCCTAAGATGAGTGGGAGAGGCTTCCCACCCCGTATCGCAGGCGGCAGGTGCAGCAACGGGGATTCGGAAGCAAGGGCAGGAAGTCCACCTGGGCAGGCAGGACCGCAGTGCGGCAGGGCCAGGGGTAGGTCTCCGTAGTACCGTACCGCACCTCCCCTGACAACCTGAACATCAACTTGTTGCTCTTGCGAATCGATAGGGAGGGGAAGGAGAGAATGGGCAAGGTGGGCCCAAGATGCGGCATGCCTGCCCTCTAGCTGCACCTCATACAGAAACGGCAGCGAAACAGCATTTGGTGCTGCAGGAGCATCATTGGGTGGAGGGAAGGAGGGAGACAAGACTTGGCAGACATCTGAAGTCACCTCCAGAGGCTCCAGGCGCAGACGACCGTCTCAACCACCTCAAGGCTCAAGCCCCCAACCTCGAGTCGCGGCTCGCCATGATTGATGCTATTGTCGCAATTGCAACAGCAACCTCAAGGGTAATCATACACCGCCATACTCCGTGCCAAATCGAACCTCTCACTATCTTTGCCAATACATGCGCAATCCACATCATTCTGGCCGTTGTCGGACTTGGCCATGCAGAGTCACGTTGGGTGCGGCATCGATCAATCGTCGTTGCTTAACCGTCGTCATGCCTGCGAGTCTGCGACCTGGAGGAGGGGACGGGACCCTGAAGGAAGCAACGATGGTAGCTTATCCAATTGCTCCGAGTCTCCTCCCTCCTGCAGCCGATGACTGTGCCAATGTGCTAACGATGGCCTTGCAAGCGGAGACCTGGGGAGCAAGGAGTCACGATGCCCACAACTACGTACAATTGAGGCCCGTCATTATCATCATGGTGGTGCTAGCTTGCCTTATGTAAGGAGTCTAACGTGCCATGGGTGCTTGGCAGAGGTACTGTGTATTGATACTCTCTCTGCAGATTGTTCCCTCGTGTGGCGGCCAGCGGCGTCATAGAGACGAGGGGCTGCAGCACCAATTGATTCTGCTGCTGCGAGCCAAGACGTGACATGGCAAGCGTCCAAGGCATCGCGTCTCGGAGCGAGCCCAAGTGAGTATTCTCTCTGCCGGTATGCGGCCAGCCGTAGCTCGGTGTCGGCGCAAAGATTGGGAGAGGGAAAAGAGAATGGGCAACAAGACAGTCGACAATTGAAGAACAAAACACAGTAGGTGCTGTCGAGTGCTGATGTTGCGGAAAAGGACCCGCCCATTCCGCGCCTCTCCTCCGTGATACCTTAAGGTACGTTACCGATACCGGTACCTAAGGTAGGTATATACCGGAAGCAGGGCCGCGGCCATTATCTGTGAGGCATGTTCCTTCCCAACCCAGAATCCTGGGCAACACATTCATCAACGCATCCAACCATACCGACGTAGAAAGGGACCATACTTCGTGTGTATACATACGCGGTACACCACGCCTTCCCAGCCATGCATGTGCAATCCATCCACTCGGATGTGCGAATGAGGGCGAGCGCAGTCAAGATTGGGTCTGGACTGGCGAGAAAAGCCTGCAATTGACCCGATACGCTGCACAGCACTTCCCTCCTGCCTTCAGCGAATGTGCAGTACCATGGAATCTCTGTATTCATGTACGGATACTTACTTTCATTGGCTACATACCTACCTACCTTCCTTGCGCGGGATGTATCCGTACCTGTTCCCGTCCCTGTTCCTGTTCCTGATTCTGTTCCCAAGCCAAGGAAGGTATCGTTACCAGCCTAGATACCAGACCTACCTGCCCTCGTGGGCCGCAACCTCTAGACCACTGATGTCCAGTCGACTTCCCACACGCCCAAACGCCGATGCCGTATCGCACCTATCGCAAGCCACCCCGGACCGTGAACAAGGACTTGGCCTGAAAGACCCATGCAACCAGACCCTTCACTGCCTCTCGCGCCCCCCATCTTCCCAGTGCTCCCCCATCTCTTCCTCCACCATCGTTCTGACACTCCCCTCCCCTCTCAAGCCTCTCCATCTCATCATATCCCTGTCACCCTTTTTTATCAAGGCAAGCGCCCCGGTTCTGGCCAGTGTCTTCCCAATCTCCATGTATTTAGACTTTGGTCCGTCTTTGCCCAGACAACTCATCATAGCCCAAGTACTTCCGCAATTCTTCAACCGCCTTCTTCCGTCGTCTATCCTTTTCTTGTCTTCATCTTTTCAGGAACCGACCAGAAAATCTTCTGCCCTGCACATACACCCGATCGCTTGCTGAACATATCTGTCGACGCTGGTCCATCCTCTTGCACTTGGACAAATTGACCGACCGAGTAATTGTCATTGCGTCATCCCAACCCGCCCAACTGGGCTCTTATCTCTGCCACCACACCCAACGTCCCAGTCCCAAGCTGGAAATCGACTAAATACGAGAATCCGCGCCGTCGCTTCCCTACACCAACCGAGCGCACCGCACCCTCCCGATCACCTCCTCCCACGCAATTGGCGACGATCCCTTCGCAGGAGACTTCAAGGATATGAAATACGGCGAACAGCTCGAGCAGGAATCCGTTCCAGAATGGAGTTTACGTGGGTTGCCCCGTTCCATTCAGTTCATGCAGGACCCAATTGGCACGTGAAGGCGATTCCAGCTGACCGGTAACTTTCGCCAACAGATAACGTCGACTACAACTCGCTCAAGCACGAGATCAAGGTTCATACGAGCCGCGACCAGGCGACCGCAATCGCCATTCCCGGTCACCAAGATGCTGCTCTCAAGCGTTTCGAAGATAACCTCTACCACGAGCTTTGCCAACAGCACGACCGGGTTGATCTTTTTGTTTCCAGCAAGGCGGACGAGCTTTCGCGTCGACTGCGTAAGTCCATGATCGATCGAAGAGTCTGTTGTGTACGGGACCCAATTGGCTGACGCAAGATCCAGAATACATCGCCGATCAGCTTCAAAAGTTGATTGTCAAGTGTGCCGAGGAGGGTGACCGTATTTCGATCAAGCGGCATCGACGGTTCGCCAAGTACGAAAGGGATCTGCTTCGTTGCGGAGAAGAAACACTTGCGCTCGCTCGTTTCATCAACGCCCAGATTACGGCTTTCCGGAAGATTACGAAAAAGTACAAGGTGGGTGTTGCACACTCTATCATCCGCAATTGTGCCGTTGCTGATTTGCTTCTTCAAGAAATGGACAGGATCTTCCACACTCGGCGCACGCTTTCGCGAAAACGTACTCGCCAACCCTAAGAGCTTTACCCGTCGCGACCTGAATAACCTCCAAACACGTTACGAGGAGTTGCTCAACACTCTCCGCACCTCCACGCCTCAGTTGAGCGAGCCCAGCTCGCCCTCCTCCGATGAACAGACACCCACGAGGCGAGGATCTACCGCAGAGAGTTTCTTCACGCCTTTGCCACCAGCAGAGCGAATTCCTCGGAGGCCCATCCAGCAGCAACAGCAACAGCACTACTGGAATGAGTATGACGATGGCAGCGAGAATGGTGGACAGGAGGAGGAATACGCCATTTATATCAACCCTGATGCAGACATGAGCTTTCCCGGCCTGGACTCGATGCGCGCGATTCTTGCCGCGCCCTTCCGCCACGCAAAGACGTGGTTTTCAAGGCGGCAGAACCCTGAGGGGCAGCGACTGTTGACCAGCGAGCCCTTCCTCCAAAGCTACGGCGGCATTTCACCACTTGGCACGGATACCGACGACGAGTACGCGAGCTCTGATGGTATGCCTACGAACGGATATGCCACGCATTATGCTACGCTACCCAGCATTAACGAGCAGCAAGTGCGGCGGTACCGCGAGCGCGTTTTGTTCTGGGCCACCATTGGCTGTTTCGGCGTATCTTTCCTACTACTCCTTGTGGCTGGTATCCTCATTTCAACGGGCCGCCACAAGCTACGCGCAGAGGTCGACGCTGGCGTGACAGTTGGCGTCGTGGCCAGTCTCTTCAGCGCCTGCCTCGCCTTGGGCATGTCGCTTTATCGGCACGATGATTTGGGCATCTGGCAACGTGTGGCCGTGTATAGCAGCTTTTTCGCAGCCTGCATGCTCAACGGTATGCTACTCATCCTTGTTGTGGGGAATGCAGCATAGCGTCCCCTATCTTTTCTTACTGTTTTGTTTACTTGGGCTGGGTTGTCATGACCCATGTTTGAGTCCTTTCCTTTGTCCATTGATTACATGCATCGGCGACTGGGAGAAATAGTGGAGGGGTAACTTGAATTTTGTGGGACTTGTTTTTATGTCTCTGAAGCGAGGTGAGGAATTTTGACAACCTTGAGGAAAATTCCCAGGAGCGTTTGTTTTTTTCTTGAAATCAGAATACCGGCCGCATCACTGCACTGCCCGCCTGTTTGTTTTTCCGCCCCCAGATACCATAAGAACATCAATACCTATTAGAATTGGGCAAAACTAATGGCTTTACCTCATCTCGGCGCCTCTTGACGATTTGGCCATCGTCCAAATTCCGGTGAGAAATGACTGGGGATCCGTAGTGCCGTGCCCGACCGATATTGATATTGCAGGGATGGAATTTTCTCATGATTCAGATGAATGCCATCTTTTCTTCTTCCCTCTATAGTCCATGATGATGGGTGATGTGTAGTATCCCACAAAGATCTCTGTTGTTTCATTTCCCCCCCAGTAGTGGCGGCGTCAAGGTGGCGGTCCGTTAACATGTGCCTCTTGGCCGGTTCCGGCATAAACCAGTCAGTTCCAGAAATAAACTGAACAGAGACAAGCCAAAGGGCCAAGAGCATGCCTTTGCTCGTTGGCCCCACCGCGAGCCTGAATGCGAAATGTCTGAGACAGACGGGGGGATAAGAGCTTGGGCAGAGAGAGTAACACAGCAGGTGAGTGACCCTACGCGTTGCACTCGGCTGAGGGCTGCTGGAACAAAAGTCTCCCAGACTGGAGATGCCGTTGCCGCTTGGACGGGCAACATGTCGAAAATCCCACCCAGCCAGCTTCTCCTCATCCCAACTGCGGCCCATCTTGATGGGCAAGTTGACCCGAATGTCGCAAAAGCGCAGAAAAGGCACGTGCAAGGAATTTGTGGGGCTTGCTTTTGCTTTCCAGCATAAGAGCTACGTGGGCAACTAATGACACGATGAGAACGTTGCGCGCAGCCATGGAGTCGAAAATCCGGGTTGGAACCGCTTCGTCGATTAACGGCATGGGCCGTTTTTGGCGCAAAGAGGGGTTGCCTCATTATCCTCTAGAGGCAGTCTAGGCACTGGTCGTAAGATAAAGAGCTATGCGACGATACATCTGGCGCAGAATTGATATGCAGCAACTCCAAACTTAGCCTCTCTGCTTCATCGTGGAGAGTTCGATTTACGAAAACCCGCCCAGATCCGGAGTGCAGAGTCTAGCCCCATTACGAGCAAGTGCTTGGAGAGCATGACGGCGCCAGCTTCTGCCCTTTAACATCTGCAAAGTCCCTTGTTTTTCGCCTTTCAATTCTGAGAATCTCCCAAATTTAACGGTTGACCAGCAGAATTGCTTTTGTTGAACCCCAGCAAGTTGGTGATTGGCGAAGTGCCACGACCTAATTGCAAATAGCCCGCAATCCTTGATAGTTGAGCGTACCGTCCTCAATCCTTTGGACATTCGTACAAGAATGAGGCTGTCTGTTGCAGGAAATCGCTCAACACTGTGCCTCCAACGGCTATGGAGTTCTCCTTGTATTGATTTTCCAAGCAATGCAGCCATAGCCTTGCGAAACTCGTCGGGCATTCCTCAGCGCACAGGCGGCTCCCCTTTCCCCGCTATGCAGTCAACGGTGCTGCAGCTTTTGCCGGTGTTTGACGGAGAGCAGTGACTTGAGACTCGAGTCTCGCAAAAACTTGCTGCAGACTGAAGCGAGAATAGGGTTCATCGCAAGCCTCATCCGTGAGCTCTGGACCGGTCGCATGGAGGATGACGAAGTGTTGTCATGCGATGGTGCGTGTGATCAACACAGATCGCCCGGGGGCTGGCGAAGGCTGCGGACCTTCCTCGGTTCGTACTGCAATCCTTTGCAGAGAGCTCACGGTAACACGGCTGACGCTGCCGCCAGACGTGGATGTATAATTTGACGTTTCAACATATACACATGAATAGTAAAATATGCCGGTGACATCTCGAAGCAGTGCGATGTGTCATCTCCACCGCCGGAGGCTCTGTTCGGGCGGAGTCGAATTTTGGTGTCTTCCGAGGGGCTGAGCTTCAACTCATTCTGGAGCCGAATAATGTCCGCAAGTCATATTTCCGAGGGTACATCTAGACAAGTTAGTCTTCAAAGCTCTCAGCATGCTTGAACCTATGGCGGATTGCTCACTTTTTGCACATTTTGACGCCGGTGCTCCTCGCTTCGTGGACCCTATCAAACTCTTCCAAAAGCCATCCTGTGACAAAGAGTTAGCAAATCGTTCTCTCTTCACGCCGTCAGAGATCATACGAGAACAGGCCCATCTTTTAGCTGTGCTCTCAACGTTCTGTCTAACTTCCGCCATGAGGGAGTCTGCGCCTTCTATGAGAGAGTCGTAGTGAAACAGAAGTTGCATCGTATGAAAGAGAGCGTATGGCCAAACCGCAGCGCAGTGTTCCAAGACGTCATCGCGGTTGGAATAGGCGTTGAAGATGCCATTGGAGCCATCAAGCACGAGACCAATCGTGAATTTGATACCGGCAACTGCCTTCTTCATTTCCATATCTGTCTCTGGATCACGGGCAGGCATCCCTGGTCTATTGGCAGTATACAGGAAAGAGTAGAAAAGGAGGCAGAACAAGCTGTGGCAGTCTTAGCATATTTCCAACCGCATCGGCGACTAGCAACGTACCTAGCGCAAAGAGCATAAGTGTTGAGGTTCTCACTCCAAGTCTCGGATCGGGTGATAAGAGCCTCAATCAGATCTCTCGTGGCGGACTCAAGCTGAACAAACGAGTAGACAGTCGGAGGCTCTTCGATCTCAGCATTTGCCGCCTCCCAGTTAACGGCGTAACCGAGAAGAATGGCGGCCTGGCAAGACCTCTGAAAAGCGCCGACGCGCACCGATGCTGGGATTGTGGTAGGGTACCGCTTGATCATCTTAACAGGCCCGTTTCTGTCATTGTCCCAAAGGATGTGCTCCGTTGGCAGAAGGTCGTCATCGGAGGGCATGTCCATCTGGAGCGGTGTCCAAAGTGTTGCGGATTGCTCATGGGAGATCCTAGTCAAGTAAGCAAAGACACTGGTGAAAGACACCAAAACGCTCTTACTTGTCCATAATCACAAGAACCCACCACAGAGCTCGATTTTGTTCTTCTTCGGGCTCAGCAGCCAGGTCCTCTTCTTCTTCCACATATTTACCCGGTCTCAGATTCAACACCTTGCCGATGGAGGCCGCCTCGCCGAATGTACGATAGCAACGAGTGATGTCGCCGTGCCCCAACTCGTACAATGATAACAGAACACCACACTGAACGTGCTCGATTTTAGGTTTCGAAAAGGCTTTCCTCAATGTCCATATACGCTTGGCCGACTGGTAGAGCGGATGATGAAGCATAGCGGTGGACGAGAACTCGTCGCAGTTCCAGATAGTTAAGAGATGGATGCACAATACAACCAACGCCAAATCAGAATCGTTGGGGTTGCTGTCAAGCTGAGCCGCGGCACAACGTATTTGCCAGACCTCCGGGTGGATCACGAGGAGCCAGGTGTTGACGGTGTTGAAATAGGTGTTGATGGAAGCTTTCCAGTCGATTCCGTTACCGTTCAAAAGCTGCATTATCTGACCAGCAGTGAAATCAACCTGGTTGAGCCAGTCAAAGGCAGGCCGCGCGTCGCCGTTGGAAGAAGAAGAGGCATTGCCAGCGGCGCCCTGCGAATCAACAATGGTCAGGGATGGCGGGTTGACGACAAAGTCGTAGCAGCAGTTGGTGGTGAGTCTGCAAGGATAGTCAGAATACCTCGGTGTTGACAATTTTGGCAGGGGCAACCTCTCTTTTCTTGGAGGAAGAAAAAAAAAAACTATTCACCTGGTGCATCTAGAGCAAGCGGGCAGACCTTTGTCGCACTTCTTCTTGGTTCGGGTGCATTTTTCGCAAGCGCGGTGGGCGCGGGGCGGGGCGTCTGCGGCAGACTGGTGACTTGAAGACGACGACAACCGATTTGTGTAACGCGAAGTTGAGTTGACGTTGTCAGAATCCTCGGACGGCGGCGTCACGGCAAGGCGTTGGACCTGTCTCGCCATATTATCTATCGTGCGTCTTGGTAGTCGCTACCTCACGGATGTTATATTTCCAAAGAAGCGCGGGTGCCGCCAAAGGGCAAAACGACGCGAAGAGATAAATTGACGCAAGAGATGGTGGAAGCAGAGTTTCGTTGGTGCGAGCCTGGGAGGGTCAAAGGAAAAACGAATTTTGGATGTGTCCCACCACGAATTCGATTCTGCAGAAAGTTGTCGGCAGGGACAGCACAGCAGTGAAGTGGACTATCCGCGAGGTGATTAAGCACAGCCGATCAATGCATGCAGGACCGGCAGCGGCAACAGCGAGCGACGGCAGCGGTAGCAAATGCAACGGCAGAGGCAAGCCTAAGGTAGCTTAGACAGACGAGGTCTTGGGGATGTTTGGATTTGTTGGATTGGAGCTGGGCTGAGGATTATTAAGGTGAGGTAGGCGCAACCACAAGCTACGGATACCTACCGCAAAGGAAGTGTACGGAGTACTTCCATTGCGTACCCGTACGGGAAAACACTAGTGTTGAATTGCTAGCCGTTCTCTCAACTGCGATGCTCCCTACTAGTGCCGCATGCTCCACAGGTCCAGACTCTCCGCGAGTGGCCTCTTGTAGCCAAGAAGGGACTCAAATGGAGGGGGGCAATGGGGGGGAACAAGTCAACCCAAGCGGATCCTTCCTCGATACAGTCTTAATCCCGGCCCCGCTTACCACTCGACGGCCGCTGAAGATGGGCACACATCTTCAACCATGTTCAATGCTCAATGCTCAATGCTGTCCATGTTGTTGCCGCCCATGTCACTCGTCTCTTTGTTCAAACCATGGAGGCACATGTGTAACACGAGAACGGCGAACGGGAGACAACTTGGCAGCCTCGCTCTTTGCTCAGTAAACAATGACGACTCACGACAGCCAAGCCCGCAGGAAGGTAGGTATTGGGGACGGTTGCGATCAGCAAGAGCCGGCTTGTTTACGTTTCTTTCTTCCAGCCCAGCAGTCTGTCCTTGTGTGGCGGCTACATCGGATAATGATGTCTGACGCTGTTCAGTCTTGGCCAGGCGACGCCGTGAGGGCCAGTTTCTGACTGACACTCGCAATCAAAGACACAAATGTTCTAGCCAATGGAACAAAACATTCTCTGCACATCTAGATGACTGCACTATACCAAAGGTACATACCGAAAGCCCGGGTTCGAGACTTGTGGCCAGCAGCGGCAGATTCCAGATTCCAGATTCCAGATGCTTGAGTTCTTCCCTTCCAATTGACAAGGGAATTCGACAAGATGGGAAAGATAAGCTACGGTACGTATTCTTTCTCGGCACCTGTCGTGCTTCCTTCCCGAGTCTTGTCTCCTCCTTGCTCCCGATCAGTGATCACTGCCCATTATTGCCTGCCATATCCACACGTTCCGTCCACATGTGCCCCAATTGCCCCAATCATCTCGGGTGTCACCTGCTGAGCTGCGCTTGGGCCCTCGACATCGATATCTTACATAATCCACAGTCTTCTGCATTCGTACTAGTGTCACCCTCACCCATTATCCCATCACCGCAACGGACATGACCTCCGCCAACCAACAAGGACACCATCAACATTTACCACCGATTGCAGCCAGATACTATCAACATCTTTTGTGTCCTATGTCTCGGTGTGAGACAAGCCAACAACGAAAATAGACAAGACAGTTACACGCAGCCTGGTAAGACGAACACCTCGCAATCTTCCAGAACCAATCGAAACATGCTAGAATCATCTCAACAACCCGCATGCGCGACCGCGACCGTCGTTACCCCCGAATCCGGTCCGGAAGAGTTGAGCAATGACGTGCCGCATCGCCTCGAGTCGTCAGCAAGCCCCATGTGTCTTTACCGCAGTTCCCTCACGTAGGGCTGACACGATGGATCACGGCGCCCAGGAAAAGCTGCCCATGCCTTCCTTCATTCTGACGACCCCTGGCCAAAGGGACCATTCAAGCCAGCGACGGCTCCTCATCCGACGTTACACACGTTACACAGCATTTTCTGTACCTATTCTCTCGGAACTTTCGTGCCCATTTCCAAACTTCCACCGTTACTTCCCTTTGTTGTGGCTAGATTCCTCTTGACGTCGACGATTGGTCATGCGGACGAACTTGAGCCCGCCTTACGGCTTACGGGAACGGATTATTTTGGAGATAACGAAACGGTTAAAACCAGATTTCTGGGTGTCGGCCATGACGGAGTCGGGCATCTTCTTTCCAACCGTCCCGTCTCCTCCACTCCCTCCCACCGTAGGCACCGGAGGACGGGAGCCACGGCTTGTTCCGCGTGGATTCTGCAAGGATACAGTTGGTCAGCTTCGCGGTCGCAGACTCCCAAGCTGCACCGCTTCCACATTGACGCGACATGAGCCTTTCACCAGGGATCCGAATCCTACCCCCAACCTCTCTAGCGACGTGCAGCTTTTCGGGGGCCAAAACTGCTAAACATGGCCGGCACATGAGGAGTTGGTGTGCTGTGAAGGACAAGCTCCACTTGTAGCCGATGACCTCCGCGGTCCTCGGCCCGGGGCGACACTCTGCAAGGTGGGAATTCGCCCGACAAACGTGTAGTATGCTTCGGCCGTGTCCTCGGCCGACCGGTCTCCGCATCCGGATGCTGCCAGTCGACCCGGCGCGTTACGCCGGACCAGTTCTGAAAGACCATGACTGGGATCAAACATCCAATGCTCCAAGGCTATTCCCCTGCAGATGCAGGAACTTTTGGAGCAGTTTCCCCGCGTTGCGTGCTTCCCGGTTGAGTCATTCGGCTTGTTAGTGCCAACAAGCCAAGGAACCAACTTCTTTCGCCCTTGCGATGACATACCGAAGACCTTCAAATCGCGACGCTTCCCATGATGTTGTCTGCAGGACCTTATCCCGACTCGATCTATTTTCAGACCACCTGTCATACCAACAGAATTGGACACGGCACATTTCTTACTCTTGCCCATCATCCCATCTAGCAACCGGATTGTGTCATTGTTTTCGTCCCCCATCAGCCAATTGAATGATAGTTTCGCACCGTCTGTAAGTCCTTTACCCACTTTTATCGTATCGGCTTCGGCTTCGGCCTCCCACCAGACCTTCATACCTTCCGCTAGACACTACATGACCACTTCCCAATGATCTCGTTGAACCTTGGACTAACAAACTTACAAGCCCTCAACAACACTTGGAAACCCCGGAACAATGTCTAAGCCACAATTCCGCATCCGCCCAGGAACCTCCGCCGACACGGCAGCCATCGTAGACGTCTACATGGCCGCCTTCGGCAACGACTGGGCCGTCGACAAGATGCACCCCCGACGCCGCGAGTTTCCCGAGGACTGGCGCGCCGCCGCCTACCGCTACTTCTACGCGCGCTACTGGGGTCCCGAGCAGCAGCTGTTCCACGTCCTCACCGTTCCAGACCCCGACTCAGCCTCCGGCGAGCGCGTCGCCGCGTTCAGTTGGTGGCGCCGCCCCTACCCTACCCCGGCCGAGAAGGCCGCGACCGAGGGCTACCTCACCCTCCGCGGCTGGCTGAAGCCCATCTTGCTCGGCATCAACTCCCTCACGGATTACCTCTGGCCTCCGAGGTCTCTCGACCCGGCCATGCTCACCATCTTTGACGACACGCACATCGCCTCGGACGTGCTGACGCAGGACCCGGAATACCCGGCGCGCAAGACGGCGTGGTACCTTTCGACGCTGGCGGTGGCGCCTGGCGATCAGGGGAACGGGTTCGGGTCGCTACTCGTCCGGGAGGGACTGGCGCAGGTGGACAAGGAAGGCGTGCCGGCGTGGCTTATCGGGCTTGTCGGGGTTGAGCCGTTCTATCAGAGGCTCGGGTTTGTGATCAAGGGGCGGGCGAATGTGGGGAGGCTTGCGGAGTGGGATGGCGGGTCAATTATGTTTAGGGAGTAAGAGAAAGGTCTACCTTGGACTCTGGAGGTTGAAGCTTTGCACGGCTTCTTGGGTCAATGGAATTCATGAATGAGACGACGTATAGATGAACTCACGGGGTGTATAACTTTATGATATTGAGAGCGACGGGGATTTACTCTTTGATATCTAGCGTTTATAGAAGAGTTGGAAGAGAGCAGACAAACACAATGCTGCAACGGCAGTTTGTGCGGTTTGCATGGGCTCATTAATCATACCCAAACCATCGGGAGAGAGACCTTTTGTAGGGTGAACTTTACATCTCAACACCCTTTTCCATCCTGTTACAGATAGGCTATTGTTGTGATTGTGCTTAATCCTACACGAAACTAACCCTCCTATAAAAAAAAATACAAAAAGAAAGAGGCGCATTTTATTTACTGAGCGTCAAGTGAAAGTCCTCTAGAGTTGTTGTAAGTGGTGATGGTACAACTCGAGCTTGTGGAGGTCAAGTCCTCTAGGTTTACCTTTAACCTATTCTGTCTCGAGGATAGGTTTACAGGTGGTGTAGTGGATTGCGCCATTCTGCTGTGAAGAGGGAGAGAGAGCTCTAGAGGGGTCGGGGTTCGGCACTCTTTTCCAGCAATGTACTACTTTACCTGACCTTTTCGGCGAGATATTTGTCAATAACCACCCATCGAGAATCGATCAAGGCAGATTTGCAAGACGGAACGACATCAGATAATGTGAATCGTCCAAGTTTTCCACAGGGGTAGCCTCGGAATCATGCATTCTCTCCCTTGATCTATTTCCCCCATTATTCATCTATCAAAAGAAGACACAGCCAACCACGACTTCATTGTTTGGCTATCACATCACATCATTTCACACCAAGGCGTATGGGAAGGATCTTAGCTTAACTGCGTATTTCATTAGGCTGAGCTATCTAAGCGTTCAAAGCCCTTGCAAGACGAAGCGTTATCAAACGAGGTTCAAGGAAAGTTTTTTGGTTTCGCGTCCGCTTCATTCCGCCCTTCAGCCATCTTCCATACTCTCCTCCGGTTCCCTTTCAGATCTAGTCGTCTTTCCACGTGACAACTTATCGTTGCTCTGCGACTTGGACTGATTCGTGAGATGTAACGACCCACTGTCAAGAGCGTGAAAGAAGTCAGGGGAAAGAAAAGAAAGAAAGTTGGAGGGGAAAACCGTTCCGCAAAACTGACCAATGGCAGAAAACTGCAGAAGAGCTGGAGACGGGTAGAAGCGAAGAGAGAGGAAAACGCGTTGGAGGCAAAAAAGAAGAAAAAGAAAAAAAAAGCAAGAACCGGAAAAGCCAACGCCGTTTTCAGGTCCATACTGAATCCCAAAACCCAGTCCCTTCCCATCCGTCCGTCCGCCAGAAGAACCCACCCAAAACCGCCGACAGCCTCCGTCCGTATTCGTACAAATGCCAGTTCCACTCCCTACCATCACCCGAGTCGTGCTTCCAGATCGACTTTGCTAGAGGAGCAAAGAGTCGGAAATAGTGAAAGAGTTGCCCTGGCCATCTAGGACTTTCTAAAAAAGAAACCCAAAACCGACCCCCGAGTTTTGCTTGTGTCAAGCGTGTGCCGTTGATCCGTGCGATGTCCAGTCATCCATCATTCGATCGTTGCCAGGGCTGCAGGTCCGTGGCCAAGCCCTTGCCGAGAGAGAGAGAGAGAGAGAGAGAGAGATAAAAGAAAGTCCGTGGTGTACAATGTGAATTTTGTTTTCCGCTATTCCTCATGCAAAAACTGGCCGTGCAACGAGAGGAGGAAAAGAGAGAGAGATAATTAAAGAAAGAGAGAGGTGTAGGAAAACCAAATGACCGCTTGCCGTCCCCCAATGTTGACTCCGATTTTGATGCCGTGTCGACGTGACATGAATGCGGGTATAAGGAAGGCCGTTTCAAAAGAGTGCTTGTTTCTTGTCTCGATCTCGGATTGCCCCAATCAATGACGGGTGCCGTCATTCATGGACTGCATGGGCTGCATGGGTTGCATAGGCTGCATGGGCGGGGTGGCGTAGGAGGAATGGCGCGAGTGCTCGGGAGTGCGATCATAGCCCTGCTGGTTTGGGGCCACCGCGAAGCCGTGCGCAGAAGGAGCGCGGTGCATGGCACGGGGTGCGTTCGGGGTGCTCTGGTGACGGGTGTGTCTGTTGGCGCCAACGGGACCAAGGCGAGCGGCGGGATTCGGCTGGAACGGAGAAGCGCCGTAGGCGTACTGCCGCTGAGGATCCTCATAGTAGTTGGGCTGAGCAGCCTGGGCGAATGGGTTGTCGTGAGGACGAGGGTAGGTGCCATCGTACTGGTCTTGCGGCTGCTGTTGCTGCGGCTGCTGATCAACCGGGTTGGGGGCGTATCCGTAAGGAGCGAAGCCCGAAGACGAGTTGGGTCGGTACGTGGGAGCCTGTCCCTGGTGGAAGCCTCCGCCAATCTCGCTCTGAGATCGCTGGTGGTATGCCCGGCGAGGGTCAGGATAGGTAGGCATGGTAGTCGAGGTCTCGAGGTGAGAGGCCATGGACTTGCTGCCGCGACGCTGGGGAGTGGGGGCAGGGAGGGGGCCGCCTTGAGGACCGCCGGCACCGAAGATGAAGGGGCCGGAGCCCATCTGGGGCTGGCGGTAGTAATCCTCCTCAGGATGGTTCTCGCGGATGTTGCCAAAGGCAGGGCGGTGCGGGATGTTCATGCGACGCATGCCAGACGGAACTCGAGGCATACCGGGAATCGCATTGCGATCCTCGTAGAAGCCGGCTAGAGATATATCAGTATTCTGGACCCAGTTTCCGGATGAGAAGGTGTGGTTACTGTCATGGCCCCAGTAGGCATTGGGCTGGCTGACACGTCTAGCCATAGGCATTGCCTCGGGTCTCAAGGCGACACCCATCGACTGGGAACGCTTATGAGCAGCGCCGCCGCTTGTCTTGCGCTTGAGGTAGGTCTTGGGCTTCTCATCGGGGCCGTCGCTGCTGATGGTGGGGAGGATCTCGATGTCGGGGATCTGGCTCAGGCTGCCACCGTCGATCTCGGTCTTCAGCTGAGCGACAATCTCCTGAATAGCAACAGTGGTGTATCCAGCACCGCACTTGCTGAGGAGCCATTCGGGGACGGCAGTGCCGTTGAGCATAGCACCGTCGAGCTGCTCGTCCTCGGACTCATCTTGGTAGGCACGCTTCTTCGACTCCTTCTTGTCCTCCAATCGCTTCTGCTCTCGCTTGCGGATGGCAAGAGACCAGCTGTTCACCACGCCTGCCTTGCCAGCTCTCTCATTCTCGTCGCTCCACTGCTGAACTCTGGCGATCTGCTTTTGAACAAGATCGACCTGGAGCTTTGAGTACTCATGGGCGTTGCGGTAACGGCTTCGCTGGTAGTGCTTGCGGCAGAAATGAACCCAGACGTGGGCGGGAATCATGCGGGTGCAGAGCTTGTTGCGACCAAAGATGTGCGAGATGGCCTTGCGAGGCTGAGATCCAGTGTCGCAGTTCTCGATGTACATACACTTGATCTCGTCGCTGCCCGACACGGCAGGGGGAGAATCGGGAGGCGACATACCGAAAGGTTGCTGCTGTTGCGGTGGGAAAGGCGCTGTTTCTGAAACCGAAGGGAAAGGTTGGAAGGTAGGCGCAGAAATAGCGGCAAAATCGGGCGCGGAAACAGCCCTTTTGTGAGTTCTTGAAGATTGATCTTGCGGTAATGATAGGTAGTTGAGGTTGTCTTGTTGTTGTTTTGAGTGAGGGCTATTGCTCGATGTAATCAGTAAAGAGTCCAGCTCGGAATGGAGTTTAAGTAATATTGGGCGGTCTGAATTGTTCGGAGAAAGTAGAAGGAACGAAGGATCTCGTTTGTTTGGAGGAAGAACGGAGGAGTTGTGTGATGGAGAGGAAAGGGGGAAGAGGGATCGAGTCTCCGAACGGTGATTTAAATAGGCTGGAGAAGGAGGATTATCGTGATGCTCAAGGCGGTCTCAAGGTGGTGAAAGGGAATTCGATGTGAATCACAAGGCCTCCTTGGACCGCAGATTCGATTCACAGTCAGATGAAAGGGAAGGAGCGACCCGGTCAGGTCACGTGTGAGATCGCAGTTCGATGTGAAGTTCATTCACGTGAGGTCGAGGCTATCGTGAGGTGAATGAAGAGGGTGAAGTGAAGATACGGTAGGTAAAGTGAAACGAATAGTAGTTGGTAAAATAAAATCAGGATAGGGGAGGTGTGATTGAGTTGAGCCAGGTGATGGAAAAGCGCGATCTGGAGAGTTGAACGCGAACTGCTCCTGGCCAGCGATCTCTTTCAAACTCAAGACTCATGAGATCGAGGGCGAGATTTGGGAATGAGTAAATCACAAAGCGCATATTTTCACGTACCTCAAACCATCAGTTGGACTTGATCGGTTGCTACCACCCATACCTCTGGTGATCAAGATAGCATCTGACGGACTGCCTGGTCGCCCAGTCCCCTTCATCGCGGGATCCAAAGCTACTGGATCATGTTGACCCATCGTTCGTGGGGATGGAGGCTGAACATCAATCATGCCCGGGCCACCCATACCCTGCTGGTGATCGAGTTTTGTGTCAAAAGCCGGTACGTCGTTCAACAGGGACGTGAACGGCTGAATGCCGCTCACAGTAGATAAGGAGGATATCCTCGAGTGTCCTCCGGATTGATTTGAGGAGGTATACGATGACAAACTGCTGTGGCTGTCGGAGAACTTATGTTTCGGGGATTTGGGAAATCCTCCTGTTACGTGGTGCCCATCATCTTCGCGGGGGAGGTTGGGCCTGGACGAGATTAGAATCTACAGGTAAAACGAGAGCACCTTTCTGTAGCATGGAGACTCTTGCAATTCCGACGAGATAATCCCGTGGAAACACAATCGCCTTTCAATGAGATAAGGCCAGCGCAACGGCAGGGAAGACGGCGCCAAGTACTTGCCTTGCTGTTAGTTGAGCATCCGAATCACCGGAAATGCTAGTCCTTGGAAATGTTAGCCGCTGTGTACTATTAAGAACGATAGTGGAAACTGTCAGGAGCCCAGGCAACCTCCCAAGCTGGCTCACCTTCGGCTAGTCGCAACATGAAGTTGCGACTCTGGCTCGCCTAGGTATGCCAGGCTTCGCGAGGGAGTCAGTCTACGAGGTCGTCCAAATACACAAGTGCACCAGTGTTGCGCCGAGAACGGGACCATGCAATACATACCGGCCAGGGTGGGTACTCGTCATTGGAGTGATGTTGGCGGAATGCGCCATCTCGTGTGCCAGAGAACTGAGAGAGCTGGCCCTAGAATGGCAGTTCGACGAAGGAGCGTCGCAAGAGCTCGTGGAAGCCGACTGATCCACGTCGGATTCGCTGTAGTATGTAGGCTTGGTGTGGGAAGCAGGAAACTTGTTGTCAAGAGCTAGGTGAAGAGAGTAACCGCCCGCATCCCATGGCGTGCGGTTCCGCGGTGCTCTAGCGTCGCTTGTCCGCCTAGAAGAAGCTGTCTTCTCCGGGGACGATGTGGTGATTTGTCTTTGGAAAATCGGTACAGAAGTGGTTTCGAGTGAGTTGTCCCGAATAAATGGCTTTTTTCCCGCCGCTACGTTCAGTAGTGATGTCACGTCCATCGCTCAAGCGCGGACAACGTGGGAGAAGTTTTGTCGCCGAAACGAATCCAGTTTGGCGGTCCCTTGGGGTGGTGACGTGATATGTGTCCCTGAAAGCTCCCTCTTTTACGTCCGCCGGGTATCGTGATGTTCAGTTCGTAATAGTCCAACTTGTAATCCTCAGTTTAGTTGTCGAGAACCTGTCTCTTGTTGTCGATGATAGTTATTGGTGAGAAGAAGATAATGTCCGATCTCTAGGATCCAGTCCGATACATCGGATACTCGTCGTCTGTTAAACCCAGGTTGCGAAGGTCGCACAACTAGGGGGACAGGTAGGTAAGGTGACAGTGGTGGGAGGAAGCGTAGGGAAGCGATAAGGTTGATGGGAGATCCCAAAGCTTTTGTGTGTGGCGCCCGGGAGGCGGGCAGGCGACGAGGGAAGGGGAAGGGGTAGTACAGGAGGCGATGACAAGTTAAGAAGCAAACGATAAGAATATCAGACCTATCGTTGGGATCGCCGTTTCAGAGTCGCACTGACAGTTCCAAAAGCGGATTGAAACAGCCGAAACACCTTCAAGTCGCCCAGTGGTGTACTTGAAGGGTCATCCGAAAGGGACTTTAACACCTCTTAGCTTGAACACGCCCTGGCAGTTCGCAGATGTCGGATCGACCTCGAACCGAGAGAAACAGAGCAGAGGAAACAGTGACTTCCTCGTACCGTAGCTGAGGCCCCAAAGCTGTACGATCAAGGGGGTTGACGGGTGGCAGTGTCAAAGTAGGAGACGTCGTGCAGACACGCGAGAGTGGCTTGCCGAACGCTGGTGCGGTTTTTCTAGATTCCTGATGCTCCGAATGCGAGGCTGTTTCCCAAACGTCGTGATCTTGTGCTTCGAGAAGAGTGCGAAGACAATTCCAGTCCAAAGGTTGAATCTGAATCGGTGCTCGTTTCCTCCGGGAGTACTTGTCAACAACGGCAAGAGGCTCGGCGAAGTTCGTCAAAGTTTCGTTTCGGGAGCGCAAGTACTATCATGCCATGGAAGAGGCACACGCCAACCTCGACATAAACCAAATAGTGACAGAATTTTTGGCAGGCTTCAGACAGATGCGGATGATGTCGAAATGTGAAGGGGGAGTTCAAGGCCAGTGTCCGGAAAGACACAAGAAGAAGAAACAAAAGATAGGACGAATGGTCAGCGAGAGACGGGGACGAGCCCGGGGGGTCAGGGACAGAGGTGAAGTAGGGCTGTGCTGAGAACGCATGAAGGGACGGTAGGGGTTGAAGACGGTAGCTGTTTAGGAATCCGGGCGGAGGGTGTAGAGACGATCACAACAGAAGCAGCAGCAGCTTCGAATGTCATGACTAGGTCAGATACGCTTGAGATGGGTACATGAAAGAAGAAGCAGACGACGACGACAGGGACGACGACGGATGGCTGGACCGAGCCCAACCGCAGTCTGTCAGGTCAGGGCTCCCAAGTCTAACAACCACGACCGACGACTAGGCTAGGGGCAAGGCCCGAAAGCCGCGAGCAAGCATCGGAGGAAAAGATGGGGACAGAGAGGAGGCTCGCAACGGGAGCCAGCATGATCACTGTGCAAGAGAAGAGTGGGAGAGCTAGTGAATCTGATCAGAGTTTCCACTTGCGGCAACGCAAGGATGCTGGGCATTATGCGTTGAAGGGGAAGGGATGTCGTCGTTGTTTAGACTTCCCCACAGTAGGTTTGGGCACGCCGGTGGGAAGAAAAGCCCCCGACTGGCCGCTGGTCTCGACGAGGGTCCATGTCCACTTCCAGGGACAGGGGGGGGGCATTGTCTTGAGTTGAGGTGATTTGTGTAACTGGCTCGAGAAGTGGCAGCTTTCACATTTGCTGCTCGGGGCTCTATTATGCTGTGCTGTGCTGTGGTAGTGCGGGTGCACTGCCTGTAGCTTGTCCATCGTCGGGGACCATCATCCTGCTATCATCCTGCTTCTACAGAGGGCGCAGGTGAGAACGGTGCTGAGTGGTGGTTTGCGTACTTTTTTGGAGGAGGAATGGTTGCCGTGGGAGCTTGGCGTGCTGGTTATTGCTGGTGACTAGGGCGACTCCCCGTGGCCTTGTGCTTGTTGCTTGTGCATCAGATTGGACCGTAGTAGATCATGGCGTCAGATACTCCGTCTGAACCATGATCTCCGCAGGGGAAACGTCCGGGCAGGGCTTAGATTTCCAAATAGTTAAGCCGATTGATATAATGGACGTGATATAGGCATGGCAGGGCGGACGACGGGATCTATCTCAAGTTTGTCGTTCCATTGCCACACTTCAAGGTCGGCAGAGATGCCGTAAACGAGCGCGGTTGTAGAATGGCTCCTTGCCGTTCTTTCAGGTCGCTCTTCGGTGGTTGTGCTGCGGCTGCTCGGTTGATGCAAATGGGAGGCCCTGAGGCACAGATTATCCATCGATCTGCAAGCTGAGACCCGGGATTGGGCGTGAAACTTGTCAAGGAAGTGCTTCGTTTGACGAGACTGGGATCCGTGATGGGGTGGACCGTGGATGGGGACAAGGGCTCAGGTATGCCATCTCTGACCGGATTGGTATCTGACCGTGGGCTAGAGAGGTGAGGGTGATGGGGAGGGGGGCCGAATCCCCTGGGCACGCACGCACCAGACCTCGGGCATGTGCAGGTGAATGTTCAGTCGGTCGGGAGAAGCCGAAGCGAGTGCCGGGGCGCAATTGTTTTGCCCATGTCGCTCGGTGGCCACCGCATGGAGCGTGTTTTGGCTGTCATGACCCCCCTTGGCAATGAGATGTCGATTGGGCGACCATTGAGTGATACCGTCAAGACGGGTTGGATAGATGCAAGCAACCAGATGAGGCCAGCAAAACCACATGGCTGGGCGCACCAAGACAAGCCATAGGGCGGCCGGGAGAGGCGATAGGCGGCGGTAGACGGTAGACCCCGCCAACGGCCTAGTACTTCCTTTGTCGCCATTGTGTTGTATGCTTTGTGCATGTGTTGCGGTTGCAATATCCAACGGCGCTGCAGCCACGCGGTGCCTTGGTTGCTTGGGTTGTGACAGAGAGAAGAGACCGACTCTAATCTGACGGAGATTCGGGGGCTGGGTGGTGCCAGTCCAGTCCAAGGGGAGGAGGAGGGTGCGAGCCTAGGAGCTGAGCATCCAGGTTGACTTTTGCGGCAATCTGTTTGGCAAATGGCAGCCCTTGGGCCTGTCTCAACTTGTCGACTGCCACTAGATGTGACGCCAGCCCGTGCTTCCGCCGTAGAAAACGTCTCTGCTGTCTGTGGCCTTCCATCCATCTCACTTCACAACACGAGGTGATGAGGCCCGTGTGCTGTTCTGGCTGGTTGCTCTTCTTTCTCTTGCTGCTTCTTCTGAAGCCATTTCAAGTGCGACTTTGCTCTGTGCCACTGACACTTCTGAGGCTCAGGACGTGGAGCCGGCCCTTGACAACAGACAATGCATCTTAGCGCATCGCATCGGCGGATGAGGTGTACGAACTGGCGGGAGACGGATGACTCCCATTTGCTTCACCGTCCAATCCAGCACGAACCACAGGCACGTAGCTGCTCTAGGCGGCCGCTTGTCGACTGCAGGTAATGGATGTCTGGTTCTCGTCACAGCTGCACACCGGAACGCATGTGCATATGCCTCGTTTTGCTAACGTCCAGGATCCGTATCTAAGATAACGCGGCTGTTCAGAGGCCCTCTTCCGCATCGCATGGGATTCTTAATTGTGAGCATAGCCCTGAACGGCTGTGATGTCGTCGTAGTTTTGGCAGCTCAAAAGAGCTCCATCATCCATGGGACGGCATCTCTCAGTCGCGTGCTGCCAAACTGCCATTGGCCTACGGACAGCAGGGATCATGGCCCCTGCGCCAATGTAGTGCAGCCAACTACTCCGTAGACACTACGTAGTACGCAAGACGAGACGAAGCGTTGGGTCGCCCACCCACCACCTAGCAGCGTATGGCGTGAGAGCTTGTGGGAAGCGTCAGCTCGCCCGTAGCGACGAGACTCTGACGACGACCGATCAGTGCAGTAAGGATGGCGTGCTATCTCTGCAGGCTATTCCGTCAAGTACAGTAGTCTACGGGGCAGAGCGAGGCGCGTCAGATATTAAGGACTAACGGTACCCGTACCGGTACGTGGCAGTATATGAAAGATAGGGCGACATGAAAACGAGCAGGTTGTGAGAGCCGTCGTCAGCGCGATGCGGGCTGATGTGCTGCAGGGTATCGCATAGTGTGGCAGTCGCGAGGCCAGGTGCCGCATAGAGATGTATAGTAGGACGGCGGCGACATGGGACAAGTTCGGCCGTCTCGATACGTAGCCGGCGGACGATCCGTGGTGGGCATACCGGGGCTGCGAATGTGCGATTTGCGATTGGCCCATGGGAATCTGCCTCCACGTTTCAAGACGGGGCTGCTGCAAGCCGGGATATCGAGATGCGTCGAAGGAGTAGTAACTGGCAGCATGGGATGGGATAGAGTAGCCCGGATGCTGGATGGCGTCGTATCGCAGCGGCAGTGATGGATCATGGTTGCGGTGGCATGTAGTCAGCTTGCCGTGGAGGAGGGGATGAAGGGACGAAAGGGGGGAGGGACGGAGGGCGGGCGGGCGAAGGAAGAGGCTCTGATGCACTGCCAGAGTCTAGAGCCTAGCGAAGAGCAGAGATGGCTTTGATCGATCCGGGATATGTCGACGGTCAAGGGGACGCAAAGACGCTAGTAAGTTCAGACTTGAAAGGTGCCTGTTGCTTCATAGATTGATGGGAAGGGTACGTGTCGTAAGTAGATGGTTTTGCTGCGTGTCCGCACAAAAGTACTCTCTGTAAGGTGCAAATGTTGTAAGTAGATGAGTTTACGGACGGCGGGGGGGATGGGAGATGGGGCCACCATAGAATCAGATGGGATCCGTCGTGCTGCATGAGGTGAGGTTCAGACTTCGATCCAGGTCCTGTATCCGTAGCGTACCAAGTCGATGCTGTGTGTGGCGGAATCTAGGCCAAGGAGTCCAGGTCGAAGTCGAGAATGAGGTCCATGGGCATGGCATGTCCATGTTCAAGGCCCCAGCTCAGATGCCGGTTCCAACTTATCGAAGCTTCGAAGGGGGGTTGGCGCGCTGGTCCATGTCGAAGTGGCGCCGTGGCTTGGCTGATGGGTCGAAGATTGAGTTGGGGGGTTCACAACTTTACAAGTGACAAAGGTGAGTGGGCAAAAATGGAGAGTACGGAGACTCTGCATACGGCTGTTTGTTCGGATACATAATTAACACATAACACGCCTATGTGCCTACTACACTAAGACGAAGATGAGGTCAACTCAAAGATCGGGCTTTGAGGGTCGAACCGGGTGGAAGGGGCTACTTCTCCCGCTGCCTGCCAAGTCCAACCGTTCTCTCCGTCCATACCTACCTACAGGAAGTCCTTTCCTTCCTTTGGGGGGCCGGGCAGTGGTGGGACGACAAGAGGTGGGACGTCTCCTTCCGTGGGCCGGCGCCCGCCGTCCGTCATCCGTCGTCTCCATGCCCAAGGTACCGATACGTCGCATCCACCTCATGGAGGCACGCCGTACCCAAGGGCCTTGGAGTTTGGTGCCTGAGAGAGGGACGTCTCTTCTCGCTGGACCTGCCTTCCCTCCCAAGTTCCCATGGCTGAAATCAACACAAACCCTCACGAGGATCACGAAACGGAGTTGGGCCGGGCGAGGCTCCCCTTTCTGTCTTGCTCCTGGAACATTCTTAGCCTCCACTATCAGTACGGAGTATACATGGACAATAATACGGACAAGTCTGTTACGGGCCACGGTAGAGCAAGGTGAGGGGCAAAGTGGTGCAGGGGTCGTGACTATACTTGGACGTGTCTCCTGAGTCCTGAACATGGTGGGATGGGGTAAGAAGCTCAGAATAACTCACCTAATCACACGGCAATTGCCACGGACTCTATGGCTAGAGTCTAACTAATTTACGTTCTTATTTTGTTCCAAGAAAAGCCCATGGTGAATAATCGCAGTCTCGCGGCATGAAAGGCCATATTGCAAAAAAAAAAAAAAAAAAAAAAAAAAAAACATAACCATGACGACTTGCAATAAACCACAGTGGCGATAGCTAGCATCTTCCTTCAAACAAGATGTCTTGATACAGGGCATTTCCCTCTCTATAGAACCAACCAGTATGTCATCTGTCCCATCTTTGGCCATCCCATCAGCACATCGGTCGATTGAATCCTTCATTTCGACCACGTATCTGTAGAGGCTACGCAAGTGTGCACAGGACACAAGGCACACACATACGCACTCTCTACAATTTACTTTGACCACAATAGACATGACACACATACATGCCTTGCCGTTAGTCGAGCCCAGTCATTCAGCCTACGGAGCTAGTGCCACCGTGAAGGGGAAGCAACCTGGACAAAAAGTGAAGGACGTTGACGAGACGAAGAACATGACAAAGTATCCGTCCGAGGCAGGTGCAAGATGGAAGGAAGCCTGAGGATGGAGACCTGGACCTGGGTACGTCCCCCGCCCCTTCCATTCTCCTCCTGTGCTCCGCGAGGTGGCTCTTTCCCTTCCCTTCTGTTCACGATGACAGAGAAAAGATACGTACCTGCTCCCCTGGGTGTGATGGAAGGAGGAAGGAGGAAGGTGTGGACTCTCTGGGTTTGAGGGTGGGTCTAAAGTCTCCACCCAAGAAGCTGCAGATGTTTCAGCTGATGTCCACTCCTCTTGTCGTTGGAGACAGCAATGGAACGTTGGGCGAAAGACTCAGGAACACCTTCAACGGTCACCCCAGCTCCCTCCGACCTCCTCACGCTTCTCTACCATCCCCCAGTCATCATCGTCTTTTACACTTCTCTGTGATGGAAGGCTTGTCTCGCTTTGCCCAATCTTGTCCAGATTGCAGCGGATAACCTCAGCTTCCGGCCGCCGCACACGGGACGAAAGATCCAAAATCTGTGAGGTCCGCGAGACGGAAACCAAGATTCCACACGCCACCAGCTGCACTATGTGACTATGTACCTATGGCACTTTTACTTTAGGATAAAACGGCCATCGCAAAACGTCCAAAGGGAAACAAGCTTGCGTCGGGGCCATAAGACGCCAGAACAATATCGGCGTGCGATGCGAGATTGTCAGAAGACCAGACGCTGGCTTGACACGCCGAAGCACCCGCAGATGCAGAGTCTCGAGCTCCTTTCCCCCTTCAGATCCCCCTTCAGAGGGCTCAGTCCTAGCTTGACGGAATACGGCATGCTCCAGCAGCGTTTCTACTCGTTCCGCTACCGTCTCTGATCCTGCCCGTTGCTGGCGGAAGCATCAGAATCAGCAACAGCAGCTGACAAGTGTCATCGCATCGTCCATCATCACCGATCATCATCTCGAGCGACCAATAGCCCACACTAGCCAGCTGTTTGCTGACCGACCAAGGTCTGGACCGGCTCCGATCAAGCAATGACTAGCTCTCCCGCTCTGTCGCCCTCTCTGTTCCGCGTTCTTCTTCCGCCCTCTTCCCAAGTTTGCTGCACGCTTCGCTGACCAAAGTCGGTGAGCACAGGCACCCATCGCACACGTTGCGAGATGCGCCGGATCGTGGCCAGTCCACCCACTAAAGACGATGGGCGCCACCTAGCGCCTTTTCCATGGCCTCAAGTAAGTTGTCTTGGTAGCAGCTCAGGTCCCTCAAGCTTGGCTTCCGCGAAGAAGATGAGTTGACGGAGAGGGATGCGACGCAAACTCGGCCCACGGAAGCTTGGGTCGACAAGGTCTAGCTTCAGGGCGCACCCGGAAACCATGGGCACCGGTACCGACACCAGCTTCATCTAGTTTTTTACCCTCATTTCTACGACACAGTAAGGAAAAACTAAGCGCCTGCCCGCCCTACGACGCTATCAAGCTACGGACGACACGTCTTCGTCTGAGAGGCTTGATTAGTGGATGCTGTTCCTAGCTCTTCGCCTTCGACACCTTACCCTTCGGCCTCGGGCCCGAGGCCTCTACGCAAAGATACCCGGAGACGGACGAGACAGGACTCAGCTGTCTCCAGGCCCTCTGTGGCCGCCGACAGACCAGCCCGCCAAACTCCAAAGCCAGCCCAGGTCAACAACCTCTGACAAGGACTGCTGCAGGGCGATATCCCTGCGCCGATCATCTCGAAGCGACAACCTCTCGAGCTTGCACCCTCAGACCCCGGTCTCGAGTGATTTACAATGGTTTCATCTCAACTTTTATCCTCTGCACTAACGCCATCATGATACGAAAAAAGACTCGGGACCTATTCCAGTGCCACTCATCCAAGCCACTGCCACTTGTCGCTGTCATTTGCCAGCACGAGCTTCACACCATCTCCAGTTTTCCGTCTATCTCCCTTCTTCGCGGATCTTTCTGGTGGCCCCAAGAGTTCGAACGACGAGGGGACGAGGAGTATTCTTCAGCGGCCTGTTCCTTGCGACTACGACGCTGGAAGTGTTGTGGACCGACGCCGTCCCAAATTCTGCTTACGGCCATGCGCCATTGCACACACGTTGCAGAGGCGGCGCCTTGCTAACCCCCGTCGGTGCCCGAATCACAAAATATTCCGCGAGACCAACATGGCCCGTATGCACCAGTACGTGCGAGCGGTCGGCAGAGGCGTGTCAGGTGCCTGCAGTGGAAGGCCGCTAACGTTAAGGTTAACCAACCTTGGTCTGGTTACGCCTGGCCTACTGCGTGCTCTTTACGTACTTGGCTCGACACAATGCAAATGCCTTGGTCAATGATAGCGAGGCATGCGGTGTTCCTCGAAGGCTTTGAGGCGTGTCTCAAAGCCATTGAGCATACCAAAAAGGTGTTTGAAGGCCTCAGATGCCAAATGAGGCTTATGGCTATGGCTATGGCGGCATGCACGACACGACAAGTCAACTCATGTTTTGCCCCGTCCTTTGCGGTCGGCTCGTCGACATTGACCATCCGTCACCAGCATGGTTGCAGATTAGCGAGTCAGGCAGGCAGACAGTCATCCGTGGTGATGAGCCGAATGCTTGAGCAAGCGAACTCGATCTACCGGACCGCCCTCGGTCGGTTCAGCCGCTATCTCATCCCCCACAAGATCCTCCAATTTCCGTCCGCGCCTTGAGACAAACGCCGCTGCCGAATATAGAAGACTGAGAGCTTCCATCGAAGGGCCCGTGGGCACAACAAGCAGCAAGTCACCTGTCTGGGGCCTCTGGGGCAACATTGTTTGTTTCATTCTTTTCGTATTCTGGAAGCTGAGAGTGCTCTTCGCTAAGCCCTTTGACCAAAATTGTGACTGCTTGAGACAAAAACAACATCGGGTTTCCCTTTCGAGTCAGTCGGTCGTAACGTCGTAGCGTTGCTGTGCGTCTCACGGCAACGGTTTGAGAGAGAGAGCCTGTTCATTCGACCATCAGACTTTTCTTCTCTTTCTCTCCATTGTCATTTGCCCCTTGCGTCAACCGCCCGAGGCAATTTCAGACGTGGTGGACAGATGTAACTCCATCTGTTCCCCGTCGGTCTTTCTCGACTTTCCCATCCGGCGTTATAGTCTCACATGTGTCATCGTCTGATGGCGAAACCGAAAAGTTGGGAGGCGGGCCACGAGAGACAAGACTCGAGAGAGGAAAGGGGATGGAGGGCACGTCCGATCGCACACCTACCTGTGCTCCTAAACTTCTTCTTCTTCTTCTCTTTACCTTCGCATCGGCGGCCTGAAGAGGCCAGGGATCAGGGCACCTTTCGGCGTGCAGTCTGAACTTTGAATCTGTCCAGTATGGCGAAAAAACAAAACGGACCACAGAAATATGCCTTGATTGATCTGTGACAACCACACACATCCTTCTTGAAGAGATGACGATGGTGGGTTGGTCCGTGAGTGAAGATGAAGGTGGCGAATCCGAATAAGAGACGACATGTGCAACTGTCCTTGTCTCCTCTTCCCTGGTCCATGGGACGCCGAGAGCTCCCCGAACACACTCGCACTGGTGGGCCCCCCAAACTTCCGGACGCAAAGGCCCGGATTGACTACACTACCCTCACGGGTCCGGCCACCCGTGAAATTTGCGGGTCACGGGCTGGCCATGAACACGGAATCGCGATATTGTGTAGTCCCGGGCGGTGTTGGTTGACTACAACTTTGGAGTATTAATTTGTTCGGCCTGTTGCCTAGATATTTCCAAGCCAGGGCAATCGTGTATCGAGGCTTTTCATTGGCCTGCGCCCAGTTGTAATAGAAAAAGACCTACCTAGGTTTGATTAGCGCCTCACGTAAGATTCTGGAGGAATAGGAGAAGAAGCAAGCACCGAACAATCCGTACAACGTGACTTAAGATCAATATGTTTTTCCCATGTTTCTTGCAACATTACAATTGATGGGTAGATGTAGGTGAACCTACCTTAACTGCGACGCGATCATTGTCATTCGTGGGTTGTTGCGGTCCATCATGTCCCTTGGAGAGCACAGCCAAAACAGAGATACGCACCCTAGCACCACAGCATCAACATCCAACGAAATGACGACGTCAAGCTCCAATTCATCACCAAAGGGTGATCCGTATCCGATTCCGGATCTTCCGCCGGGCACAACGATGCGCCTCAACATCGTCATCCTCTTCATGGGCTCGCGCGGCGACCTTCAGCCCTCCCTGGCCGTCGCCAAGCTCCTGCAGCGCCGTCATGGCCACCGCGTCCGCATCGCGAGCCACCCGCCGTACCGCGCCGCCGTCGAGGCCGCGGGGGTCGGGTTCTACGGGATCGGCAGAACGGACATCAAGACCATGATGGAGAGGCGGTTGCTTCCGCGGAAGGAGCTGAATGCGCTGGTGCCTGTGATCCGGGAGGAGTTTCGGGAGATGGGGGAGAGGTGGTGGGGGGCTTGCGTTGATGGGTTTGGGTTTGATCACGATGGTGAGGATGGGGTTGATGGAGGAAGAGCAGGAGATGGAGGAGGAGAGGAGAGGGGAGCCTTTGTGGCGGATTTGGTCATGTCTACGATGCATGTGTATAACCAGACGTCCGCGGCGGCGAGGCTGGGTGTGCCGTTGCACCTGTTTGGGATGAACCCGAGGATTTTCTCGAGGGAGGTACCGCATTCGCAGGCTGGGTGGGCTTTGAAGGGGCCTAGTCGGTGGAAGAATGTTGTGTCCTGGTGGGTTCAGGATTTTATGTGAGTTGTTTCTATTCTCCTGCCCCTTACTAGTTCTTTTCTTCCTGATGTATCGTTTTCGACGACTTGCTCTTGATCATTCCCCCTTTTGGTTTGGGCATAGCAACACAGTATCAGAGGAGCTATGCCAGGGCGAAGTGATACCTCAGGAGGGAGAGGGCTCTTTCTATGTTCTTAAACTAACACACGACAAGGTTCCTTGAAGCGATGAAATCCGTCATCGACGACGTCCGCGTCAACGTGATGGGCCTGGAGAACATGTCCCCCGCCTGGTGGCTGAGCCAGTACAACAGGATGAACGTCCCCTGCACGTATCTCTGGTCGCCGAGGCTGCTCCCGAAGCCAAGTGATTGGGCGGACAACATCGACGTCGCGGGTTTCGTATTCGAGGACGTGCCGTCAGAGTATATGCCGTCTCCGGAGCTGGTTGCGTTCCTGGAGGCGGACCCGGAGACGCCGCCGGTGTATATCGGGTTCGGGAGCATGTCGTTTGCGAATGCGCAGGACGTGTTTGAGGGGATCTTTGAGGCGGTGAGGAGGGTTGGTGTCAGGGCTGTTGTTGGGAAGGGGTGGTCTAACCTTGTTAAGGAAGATATTGGACGCGTGAGGAATGGAGACGATGAGAGTCAAGGGGGCAGCATCGGCGGGAATAGAGACATGACAAACATCTTCATCCTCGACGAGGCGCCGCACGCGTGGCTGTTCCCCCGGGTCAGGGCCGTGGTGTGTCACGGGGGAAGCGGGACGACGGCCATGGCGCTCCGGAGCGGGCGGCCTACGCTCGTGGTGCCCGTTGCCGGGGACCAGCCGTTTTGGGGCACGAGGATCCACGCTGTCGGGTGCGGGCCGGAGGCAAAGTACGGGTTGGCGGAGATGAACAGCCAGAGGTTCGAGGAAGGGCTGAGGGAGCTTCTGAAGCCGGGGTATGCGGCTGCCGCGGAGAGGTTTGCGGATGCTGTGAAGAGGGAGAGACCTGGGGAGGAGGTTTGTGTTGAGAAGGTGCTTGAGACGGTTGGGGTTTATGAGAGGGCGGGGAGGTGTGTTGTTTATGGTGGACGGCCTGCTGTTTGGAGGGTAGCTTCGACGGGGAAGGGAGAGGGAGGGGAGAGGAAGTTGTCTGCTGTTGCGGCGCATGTTCTTGTTGAGAGTGGGAGGGTTAGGAGGGAGGATTTGAAGGTGTTGGAGGTGGTCAAGTGGCCTGATTTGACGGGGCCTGGGGATCCGGTAACGGGATTGGTTCTCGGGATGCAAAAGGCTTTTGAGACTGTTGCTACGGATGGGAGGACGGGGAGATGGGGAAGATTGGGTCTTCATGTTTTGAGAGGTGAGTTTGGCTGCTTTCTCGTGGCTTCCATGATGCTGTTGTGTATCACTCATATGGTCGAGACTATGGCTGACTATTGGTATTCAAAGCTCCCCTCACGATCCTGGCCGCCGTGGCGTTTGGCCTCTTCAACCTACTCGACTTCATCCTCTACAAACTCGCCTCGCCTTTCGAGCCGAAGCTCTACGCGAGTAACCCGCGGCTGTACTCCTACCCGCGCATGCTCTCCTTCCTCCTATTCGCACCCTTTGTCGAGCTAGCTTCCGTCGTGACGCAGCCTGCGCGTTTCCTGGCGGGTAGAAGAGGGGGAGAAGGAGAGGGGGGCAGAAGAAGAAGCTTACCAAGAGTGATCCTCGAGGTGCCGCTCGCGCTTCTGAGGGTGCTTTTGGCGCTGGTCAATGTTCTTGTTGGCGGGTTGGGTATCACACTTCGGCAGCTGGAGCTTTTTTGTGCGAGGGCTATGGGGGAGAGACCTGTGGGGGATGTTGTTGCCGAGGCGAGGATTCGGCAGGGGAGGGTTGAAGCGGAGGAGTTGAAGGTTGAGGGGGTTGAGAGTGGGAAGGATTTGATTGGGGATATTGTTAGGAGGTGGGATGAGCGGAAGAAGGCTTGAGCAGCTGCTGTTAATACTGTACAATAATGCGGTCACTTTGCAATCGAGATTCAGAGTGAGCGGATAGTTCTTTGGGCTGGTAGGATGGATATCAGGACCTCTTCCGGTGGCTGAAGTCGAGTTACACTGTTAAGATATTTGTTAATGGAAAGAAACTTCGGGTTGATGGCAAGCCTGTGGCGGATACATCTAACCTGTTCCGTTACACAAAAGTTCATCTGATCCTCTAAAAAGGGGGCGTGTAAGCAGAGGATACCTTCTAAAGGATACGAATATTCTCCGATACATGGCACGTCGTGTCACGGGACTTGCATCTACCGTATTGCGGACAGCCGGCGCCCCGGGCCACGTCAACTTCTTGTGTTGCCAGCCATGGGGTAAGGCGAGGTAAGTTTTGGTAGGCTGGTAGGATAGCTGCGTGCGTGACGTGTACGATTTCGGGATGTTTTTTCCTTCTTTCTTTCGGCATCCTGGCCGTGCAGGCGGCTTGCTGCGTGCGGTTGAGAGACGTGATCGATGTGTATATCGGATTTGATTTGGGGAGCGTTTGATCGTATCTGTCGGTCAGCCGTTCTTCCCGCCGGGCATTTATCATGTTTGAATCTGTAATTGGATCCAGTCCAGGGTAGTACTCCTCGACGATGTGTTATTCATCTAATATTATTCCCTCCGCAAGGTATTTCGATTGATTCTCAGATTGATCTTGGAAGCTCTCGTCTCTAGATTTCTCAAGGCGTTGATGGCGGTGGGCTCAGCAGTAACTGCATGGCCTCAGGGGTGGTTCAAATCGCAGTGAAGGGTCGGAGGCACGACAAGGAGGTTTGATTGACCAGAAAGGTGTTTTATGGAACTTCAGCTAGCCAATACGATAGCTTGCCACTACCAGTCATGATAGTTCCCGTGTAAAATTGATTTGTTTGGATGAACGTCCTGCACATGAACACGTTGTTCTCAAGTCCTCCTCTTTTCATCCTCACAAAAGCACAAACAGTATGAAGCGAACTGAGAAAGAGTTGTACCTTTAATAAGTCTATTCCGAAGTTGAAATACTTCTGAGCCCTTGGAACAGTGAAATCAAAAATTCGCGGTAGAGTTGATCACTCCCAAGAGAGATCACTGCGAACTTCATAAATCCTAAAGCAGATTCCTCAATGGCTGAAGTCTGTGGAACTTTGACTTCGGGTCTTGTCACGCCAAGTCGCTCGTAGAACAACTTGGAATGACTGTAGGTTTACACAATCAAATGCAGATCTCGTGAGATTTCGCGCGCTCTATCTCATTTCTGCCTATGGCCGTGGGAAAGCTGATTCCCTGTGTTCCGGAGCCACATGACCAATTGCTCGACTTGCAGGAGGCCATGCGCCAAATTGAAGAGGACAGCCTGTTCTTGAACAGTAGTATTTCAACCACAAGTATACATTTTTGGTAGTAATTCTACACTATTTACCAGTGAACTTGACAAATTCTCAAAAACCATTCCAGTGTTGAAGCGATGGAAATGGTTGTATAAAGGGGCTATGCATGTAGCAGATATTGCGCACTCCCGATGACGCCTGCAGTGCTTAGCGCGACTCCATGCGCTCCATGTGATCGCTCACGAAGCTTCCGCCGCCGGCTTGTGCCTTCACATCAACTCAGCGTCGAATTTTCCGCCCAACCTGCTTGAAAATACACATCTCTAGAGAGAAGGCCTACGCGATGACCGCGCCTCTTCTCGCCTCTCAATTCCCAAGACGAAGACGCGGTCCATTTGGCTGACCCCAATGACGCAACCACCGCCATCAGTGAGTCTTGCGGTCACTACACCAAAACCGTCGCTCATTAACCATTTTCTTTGCAGACACCTACACCTCGTCGATTTCTGTTTTCCAAGAAACCTCCAGGATCGCAACAACAGACACCAGGCAGCGGCCTGCCCGCCTTCGCCGGCAGCCAGCGCTTCCAGCCCACGCCCCGCTTCGCCCCTCCGTCATCGACTCAGCGACCTCCCGCGACGCCCGTGTTCCCTGGTTCACTTCGACCGTCGAGACACCGAGACCCGATCCACGATCTTCTGGATAGTTCCCCGACAGATGCGCCCGTCTCGGCGACGCGATCGACGCTAGGAGCTAGGACGCAGAGGCAGAATCTTAGGATTGACATCGACTCTGACGTCGGTAGCGATTCGCCGACAGAGGACCAGGATGAGCTGCCGCCAATGGTCGTCGCGGTGAGCGATTCGATCGAGATTGACTCGGAGCCGCCTAGTGTTTTATACAGCGACACTGAGGAGAGGACACCAAAGAGGAGAAGGATTTCGGTCTCGCCAGCATTGAGCTGGCAGGAGGAGCCCAAGGAAGACGTTGCCATGGGATATGAAGAGGAAGAGCTTCTCCCTGAAGAAAGCGGATACGGTGACGAGCAGCTGCCAGATGCCGATGATGAGCTTCCCTTCCGCGAGGGTGTGCCCAGGACTGAGGACGACTTGGTTGTTCCTAAGCGCGCTGCAGGAGACCCAGTCAAGACGCAGCCGACCTTTCATCGCGCCCCTCGTTTCAAGCCGTCTGAATCCGAAGTCATTCGACAGCAAGGCCTACCGGAGGCGTTCTCGCCACAGCGGCGAGGCGCAAAGTACGTCGCCGGAGGCCTCGCGGCAGAGCTGCAGACTTGGCTGGCAGAGGTCAAGGGCTGGACGGGCGGTGACCGTCCGGCTGACCTAGTCATGAGCGTTGTTGTTGACGAAGTTCGTCATGAAAACAGAATGTACCTTGTTCGGGGACGAAGGATCATGGGCGACGGGGATGTAAGAGAAGAGATTGCGGCGCGGCTTATGCTGGCTGGGGAGGGACAGTTGACGGGCCTGGGACATAAGGCTCCTGTCGTCGTGGGTAGTGTCGTTGCGATTTCCCAGCCTGCGTGGGAAATTGAGCTACAAGATGGTAGATGGATCGTCGCCTGCGACTGGGCGGTCTCGTAGAAGATTTGGCATACAATCGAATACACACCAGCAACATTGATCGCTGCACTTTTGCAAATGGACAGACTTTGTGAAAACATTTCTTTGCAGTACAGCCTCGAAAGTATACTACAAAAAGCTATGGCCTACAACTTCAGTCAAACCGAATCTTTACTTCTCGCTCGAAAATTTTCTGCTTCTTTGCTTTCTTTCTATTTCTGTGTGCTTACCAAGGTCCATTTCCAATCATCAGCCTGACATTGACTCCTTCCGATATCCCAGGACGATTATAGGGAGTTCGCCCCGCTGGATGCATAAAGCGTTCAAATGCATGTACCCGTATCACCTCAAACCTCAGGTGGCATACCGTTCAAGGTCCACTTTTACTCAGCATCTCATGAGACCTTGAAGGCCATCAAAAAAAGATACGTCGATTGAAGCGAGAATACCGCACCCGTGAATAAGAAACCTTTACGAGTTAAAATGTCTCGCAAATAATCAGAGCATCATTCGACATCATGACGTGGCTGGCCCTCCGATCAGCCGCCTTTGCGCGGGTGCCAGCTGCAACGACGTGCCGGTCGGGCGCCCGATTCTACTCCGGCGCAGCGACCGGCGCCGGCCGCGTCTCGGACCCGCTCCGGATCCTCTTCTGCGGCTCGGACAACTTCAGCTGCGCGGCGCTGACCGCGCTGACCGCGGAAAGGAAGCGAAACCCGGAACTCATTGAGTCGCTGGAAGTCGTTGTTCGGCCGAGCAAGCCGTCGGGGAGAGGGATGAAGAATGTTCGTGAGGGTATGTGGGCGCCGTCTAGACTCTCATGAGGTTGATGACTGTGGATGATTAATGTGAGCTGACAACTGGCAATAGTTCCGTTGAAGACCCTCGCTCAGCAACTCAGTTTGCCGATTCACGTGAGAGACACGTTTACCAAGTGGCAGGTATTGCGGCTCCTCTTTCCCATCAATCAAGTGCCATCAAACTGACGCACGCAGCCACCTAGCGACTTCAATCTCATCATTGCCGTCTCTTTTGGTCTTTTCGTGCCGCCGAGATTACTCAAGATGGCAAAGTACGGAGGCTTAAACGTTCACCCATCACTGCTCCCAGAGTGAGTTCTCATCCACGTTTGCCTCCCCATCGTCACACAGCCCTCTCAACCACCAAATTCTCCAGCTTCCGCGGTCCCGCGCCCCTCCAACATACGCTTCTACAAGGGCGCACGCACACAGGCATCACACTTCAGACCCTAGATCACAAAGACTTTGATCACGGTGACATTCTGGCTCAGACGCCGCTTCCAGGCATCCCGATCCCGGAAAACTGCAGCACGCAGCAGCTGCTCGACATTGTCACGCCGCCGGCCGCCGAGATGCTCGTCGACGGTCTAAATAGAGGTCTCCACGTCCCTCCGCACGTGAACGTCGGCTGGAAACAATCCACTGGGGGTTTCATGGAGGACTCATTCGGAGCACCTCCGCACGCGCCGAAGATCACAAACCACGACCGCTGGATTGCTTGGTCGAAGTGGACCGCCGACGAAATTGCGACGCGGCAGCGCGTGCTGGGCGGCGTGTGGTCCTCTGCAATCAGCCAGACCACGGGCACAGAGAAGAGGATTAAGTTGGGACGGGTGGACTCCGTACCCGTCGAGGATATGCCTGAGCATATTAAGCAGTTTAACAGACGATTGAGGGAGTATAGGAAAGACCGAACAATTGCAGACGATGCCTCACCGGAGGATGATAAGAAGGTGAAGTTTGTCAATTGGATTCAGGGGACGCAAGACGGGTGTTGGAAAGTGCTTCAGCGTGCCTTTTTTGAGCACGAGGACGGGAAGAGCATTTTGATTCCCCTTGTTGAGGGCGACAAGGTCCTCAAGGTGTCGACCATGATTGTCGAGGGCTCGGCGGAACGTACTGCTGTGAGCGCCATTAAGAGCTTCGCCGTAGTCGGAGATGACTACAATAACGGCTTCACTGGAAGGCGTTCGGAATTCACCCTTGTCCCCTTTTAGATATCAGTGTTGTAGGTGTACGATAGGAAAATGCAGTGATGAGGTTGATCACTGTTCCTTTGGAACTATTACAAACTGATCATCTTTCCGTATGTTAGGCGAGATTCCTGACTAGGCTAGTGGACAGGGAATCGCGATAACATATTATTATGGTTCCTGGCGCCTTGCTACGTAGTAAACTCCAGGTCTGGTATATATCTCTATTGCCTGGAGTATGTCGAATTTGGAATTGGGTCGATGAGAAAACCCATACAGGGTGCTTCATGGAACCTTCTCAAGTGTCAGTTGCGACCCGTAGACTTGCGAAAAAAGACTCTCAAGGCTCCTCTCGTATAAGTGATTATCAATACAGACCTTCTATTATCGAATTTCCATTTTGCTGGCACAAACTGTTCATTCCCTTCGCTAGATCTTACCTTACCTTTCAGGCCGTTTCTTTCGAGGCTAAGTAGGGAGGTCGAGCGATTCTTGGTTGAGGAAGGCGCCCCAGACTTTCTCGCAGCTGCTCCTTCCTAAGCCATATCACTGCTTGGTACCCGCTCGAAAATCGGTTGAGCTGGCGGTCAGTCTCGAAATCTGGTTCCTTCCATGTCGTTTAACTCATCTTCTTTTCCTTCCGCCCGTCCGCTCCCTCCTCACATCGGCCATCTCCTCCATTCTGGCGTCCGGAGCCAACTAACCAAATATTACCACGTTCTCTGTTTTCTTTTCTTGCAAACACCCGGCTTCCTACGAGTAAGTCTTATTCTTTCCGAGGCATTCAGCACTCCAAGCAAAAGACAGAGAAACTAACAGTCTCTTAGAACCTTTTTTGCGCAGGCAGAAGATACACACTCCAGGACCTTTGCAGACACCCACGACATCACCATCAAAGCTATCAGCATATTCAACATGTCTCCTGCGTTCTGCTCCCCTCAAGCAACCACAGAGAGTTTTCGAGACGATGACCCTCAACCAGCTCAGACAAGCACGCCGCAGTCTCGGAGATCTTCCGTCTTCTCCTCTGCAATCTCCCCAGGCTCATATCAGAGCTCAGTGTCGGCCGGTATCGTCGAACCTCCCCCGTTCCGCCGATCACTGGCCCCGACACCCAAACCAAAGACGGCAACGGAGAATCTGCAAGGCAGCTACTCGGAATACCGTCTCGTCACACCACAGCCTCAGTTCCGTCGCTCGGCTGCCCCAAGCCTGAGCGACTATGCTGGGACTCTGAGAGCTCAATCGCATGATGTCCAGACTTCAGTCCATCACGGCGAAGGCGTCACTAGCGAGGAGTCCTCGCGCGGAACGACGGCAGGTATGGCCGATCTCGTGAATGAGATTGACGACCAGATTCCTGACGACCATAAAGCTGCGGAGAGTAGCAAGTGTTTTTCGACCGGTGTCCGAAGCCCCACGTGGAGTCTGCTGACCGCATCCCCCGTCATTCGCCTACCTACCGTCGACGAAGTCAACGACGAGAACGACAACGACATTATCCGTGATCCCGTTCCGTCTTCTCCCGTAAACTCCACCGCAACGCCCACCTTCCAGAAAGTGTTGACTTTCGGAGCGGAGCCACAGAAGGATACCCAGGACGACAATACTACAAGCACTCCGTTGCCAAGGCGAACCCGGAACGCTAGGAAGACCCGGGGTTCCGACTCTAGACCAGAGGTCAGGGGCGGCCGGACCGGCAGTCGCCGGGGACGCCGAGCTAAACCTCCTGCTCGGTGGTCCCCCATACTGCCTTGGACTTCCGCTGAAAAAGCGGCCTTCCATGGCGAGTTACAACAGAGAATTGCGGCAATCACTTCCGGTACAGGCATTGACAGTGGTCTCCTGGATGTGCCATGCGACTACTTCGACATGTAGAGCATTTCTTCTCACATTCTTTTCTTCCGATTCGGATGGATCAAAGGCTTTTCCAGCAATTTTTAAGGAGCAATGACATCACACAGGTATGTTGTTAATCGAACAGTATCATTGTGACATTTACGAACTATGATAAGCGTTCTGACCCTCGAGCCTGAAACGCCTACAGGAGCTTCTCAGGCGCTACTCGACATATCTTTTGCCGTCGATTTGAGCATTGAGTAAATTGCTTTCCAAGTTTTCTCCAATTTTTCCTTTCTTGCAAAGTCGGTAGGAAGATCAATCATTTATGTCTCAGTTACCATGCTAACGTCTATCCAGCGCATTTTGAAATCCCATCAACCCATAGCTTGCCCACCACCTGGCACACCATCCTCATGAGCATGCCAATCTCGGACTTGGTAATGCTACGGGAAACATTTGGCAAAATCTTATCCAGTACCAGAAGCCAAGCTAATAAAGAACTCGAACGAATTGATACAGCAGACATAGACCCTTGGAACTCGATTGCGGAAACTCGGGACTAGACAAATCACACATTGATCACACCTCGACAACCTGGTAACGACTGTAACTTTCCAATTTTCTCTTTGCTCTACCAACACATTACCCTTGAGCCACTCATTACATATGAATATAATCATAGCTTGGAGCCCATCTAACGTCAGACTGACCAAGTCAGGTCCACGTCGAGCCATCCGAATGAGTGAAACACTAAGATGTATCCCCAGCTAATCGACAGCGGTTTTGTACAAGACGCATGCATGCGTCAAGGTCGTGGCAGATGGCGCCGGTCCCCCCCCCCGCGTTGTTACTCGAGACCGACGACCACGTTTATGCCCCGCAAACAAGTTCCAACTCACACCGATCTGATAATTTACATCATCAGGCCGACGACAACGCTGACAACGGCAGCCAAGCTGAGGGCGCCAGCGGCTCTGACACCGGCTGCGCCGCTGTCGATACCGTTCTGGCTGTTGTTGGATCCGCCCTTGCTGCCACCACCATTGCCGGCCTTGAGCTGCTGGCAGACGCCCATGAGCGTTGAGTTGTTCATCATGGCGTTGAGCTTGGCCTCCTGCTTGGCAGCCTTGGCCTTGAACTTCTCGATCTTGGTGGTGTTGCCCTTGAACTTGTCGTTCAGGGCAGTGTCATTCTTGGAAAGAGCAACAAGCTTGCTATAGTGGCGTTGTGGTTAGCATATTGCTCGTCGAATTAGCGCTGAGAGGAGTCACTCACTTCAACTTGTTCATCTGCTTGCACTCTCCCTTGGTGGTCTGAACGGAGCAGTACGAGAGGAGAGTGGTGTTCTTCTGCAGGTCGGTGAGCTTGGCCTGGCCCTTCTGGGCGAAAGCCTTGAGCTTGTCGGCCTTGGTGGCGTTGTTCTTGGTGACAGCGTTGAGGGCAGTCTCATTGGCAACCAGCTTCTCCAACTTGTCCATGCGCTTCATGAAGCGGCACTGTCCGTTCTCCTGCTGAACAGCACGAACCTGGTCGCAGGTCGTCATCAAGGTCGAGTTCTTCTTGGCCTCGTCGAGCTTGGGCTGGACCTCGGCGGCCTTCTTTTTGATGAAGTCGATCTTTGTTGCGTTATTGTTGGTGATCTCGGCGAGGAGAGTATCGTTGCCGGCGACCTTGACCAACTTCTCACCCTTCAGGAAGCGCTTGCACTGAGCCTCTGTCGAGTTCTTGCCGCCACCGCCATTGTGGTCCTTGGCCAAGGCCGTGATGGACAGAAGGGGAACGAGGAGGAATGAAAGCTGCATATTGACGGCTGATGGAGTGGAACGTTTCGTCGTTTGGGGTGTTTAAAAAAAGGCGGTCCGGCCGCAATAAAAGAAAGGCGAGTGTAAAGAAGTGAAGGGATCGGGAGGATGAGATGACCGCAGGTGACAGGACCGTTGGGAGAAGATTTTGGGGGAAGACGTGGCCAAGTCTTATACCAAACCCTCTCCTACACCCCTCGCGGATTTCCATCCACCGACCCCTGCCGGCTCGCAACCGTCCGTGGATACTCATCCCATCTCCAGCGTCCCCTCTCTTTTACGGCACTCGCACGAAACCGACATACCAAACGCACTCTGGACACCATAGTAGTCGCTCGCCCATCCAACGAATCGTCCTTCAGATGGCATGTCTCAACCCCCTCTTCCGCTACGCAGTGCCTGGCCGGTTGTGCCCACTCACACCCGGTCTCGCTCTCTTTCGCTCTCTACTCTGTCTACAGTAAGCGCATAGTCCCGAATGGGATGGCGAAAGCAAGCAAAAAAACCCAAATGTCAAATGTCCTACTTGCTAACTTGGATGTTCCTCGGCGTGGTACTGCTAGCCAGTGGTCATGGCTCTAGCGCCGTTTCTATGGCGTATTCTTCTGTTTGACCTCACGGCAACACCTGCCGTCGACAGGCCAGATTGCCCTGGTTTGAGCCTCAATCATGTGTTACAAAATCTGTGATCATTGACATTCACAGTTGTTACACGCTATAAACCTGACGTGTCCCCCCCTTCCTCGGAAAGTGGGAGGGCGCTAATGGGCGAAAGAAGAAACATCACGGACTCTTTTCCCATGAACGACGTTTTCGAAAACCAGAAGAATTGCCCACGGCACATAGAGAATGCGGCATGTAGATGCCGCCATTGCTACGATAGCCTCCCCCGCCAGCATTTTCAGTGCCTCAGATGCGGCTCAAACGGCATGTTTTGGCAGGCCCCTCTCACTCCAACGTCCATCCCGGCGCCCACGCATTGTCCGTTTCAGACACCCCAGCCCGGACGCGACGAAACACTGCTGATCGATCGACAGCACTACCAAACCATGGAGAAAAGCAAGGTCAGCCTGTCCAGAGTCGTCTCGGCCTCATGGTGTCGCCTCAAGATTAGGACCAGTTTGCGTCTACGCGTGTACTGTGAGTGGTCGGTTCGGTTGGGTAGGGGTCGAGGGATGGGTATGGAGGCGAGAGGTAGGGAATCCGCCGCCGTACGATGCCAGCCACTCGACTGCTCAACACCAGCCCCAGAAACCAAAGAGTCCATTTTTGGACTACGGGCCCTGCGAGCCTACGAGCATATCTCCTCATTCAAAACCTTGCAGAGACCAAGCTCTGGCAGCAGAATGTCAATCAAGTGTGCCAAGAGGACGAGAGCGCGATGTAACAGAGCAAGCAGATCCAAACGCACATCCCGCCTACGCTACCAAGTCATTCTCGCACCATTCTAGATCAACTGACTAGCCCAGTGTAGATCAGCAAAGACATCTTGGCGATTGCGGCTCAATGCAATACCGTGCCTTGGAGTCTCGAGTTGATATCTTTGATAGTTCGAATTGCGAATTACAGTTTTTCGAATAGAATGCTGTGCGAAGAGGGCGCCTCGTATATACGAACCCTTTGGTCCGGTGTTTTCCTTTTCTCCTCAACTCTAGTGCTCACTGGCTTGGCCGGAGCGTCGAAAAGGGGTCTTTCGCGGCCGCAGATGAATCTTTGGGCGAGAATGGACTAGATGGTGAGCTTCTAACGAGCTTCGTCATCTCGTGGCCGGACCAAGCAACGGTTGGCTTGTTCACAAATTTTCATCTCGAGCGTCCTGGCGGGGTCTGTTGTCGTCTGGAAAACTCTGTGTGTCATCCATTCGTCGTCCTTGGCCCCTTCTCACAGGTCTCTCATGCCGTTCGCCTGCAGTGGTGGCGACGGGAAGAGGGGGGTGAGGTGAAGGGATGCAGAGTGGCAGCGGCATCTGTTACCGTTGCTCGCGACCGTGTCGGCGACAAGGGCCCCGTTCTGGCACATGGCGTCTGGCATACGGAGGAAAAGCCAAGAATGGCCAGATTTTCCTCTCCGTTGTGGAATCTGCAGGGCTTTTTCTTCGTCAAAAGCTTGAGCGTGCTTCCGTCTGCTGCATGCTGCAGTTACTGAAGCCCGTGATCGACGTCCCCGCAACGTTTCTTCTTGGCTCCTGGCCTCCTTCACGTTGTCTCCTCTGCCTGTCAGAGTTGGGCCCCCCCTCCCCCATATCCCTTGGCACACTAGGCCCTAGGGAAGAAAAAAAAGGCCCAACACTTGACAATGCAACACTACATCGAAAACCAGGCACACACTCACACACAATGGTCGAATTTAGATCATGGTTGAGTGGGGTAGAAGGACGAGGATGGAGAAGAGGGGAGGGAAGATCTGGCGCGTAAAGGCGAGACCAAGACAAGACGTGTGTCAAGTGGGAACCGGAGGACGAGCGAGTCGCGCAACATGCACCTCACCATAGAGACGACTGGGCATCAAGACCCCGGGACCCTTGTCCAAGGACTCTTCGTCGGAGAAATAAAAATGGCCAACCAGAAACACTTTGCGGTGCGGGAAAAAAGAGAGAAAGTCCAGGTTCATGGAACCATCGGCAAAAAAGGCCGACCTGGACTTATGACGAGGGATGATGGCTGGAGAGAGAGAGGGGAGAGAAAGGGGGCCCGACGCGGGGAGACAACTTTTTTTCCCTTTTCCCTGTGCACAGGTTCCTGCGAGTTTTTTCTCCTACGACAGATCCCTAGACGATGGCGCGCGTCCGTCTGTTGAGACGGGCCTGAACCCGACTCGATATCCTCGTTCACGCAGGGCGAGAGTTCCGACGGCCGCGCGCGCGCGTGCACGTTCTGGATTAGAGCAAGACGACGACGACAGAAAGGCATTGTAGTGGGACTGAAAACGCAGTTTGGCCCATACAATTAACTCGTGGCATGCCTGATTAGGATTCGTCGCCCATCCACGTCAGCCTGTCGGGGAGACAGGAACGTGATCATCTCTAGGGAATCCCGAACTCACGAGCGGTTCCCCGAGCGGGTTGCTGTTCTGTGCCTCTATGGTTCTTCTCATTATTTTGCGTTTGGTCTTACTCAGAACCAACTCAGACCAACAGCTAACACCAGCGCCCGCGAGTGCGGCCGACCGAACTATATCTCCAATTTGCTGCTCAATCCAACCATTGACAAAGACCAAAGCTATCGTCCAAAGCTACATGTACGGAGCGCGGAGCAGAAAAACCATTACCCAAAGACTTCAATCATGAAGTGATACTCAATCTTGCTGCCGTCGTGCCGCCCCCGCACCGTGAGCTGCCGGCACTTGTCTGCCAGGATCTCCCCGACCACCGGCGCTCCGCAGTAAAAGACTCCGACCTTTAGCTCCTCATCCTCCTCCTCCACGTCCCGCCGCTCGCCGCTAGCGCCTCGGGTACTACCGCGGTCGTCGGCTCTAGCGTCCCCATTTTCGCTGCGGTGGTTCCCGTCTGTTCCCACCTCCCCTGCGTTTGCCATGCTGTCGGCTGCGGCCCCGCCGCCCGCGTTCGCTTTCATCCTCTTGCTGGCACGGAACCTCCGCATGTCCTCGTAGTGCCTATCTAATATGGCATCAAAGTCGGGCCGCCCAAAGTGCGTCGGGTTCAGCAAGCCCGTCAGCGGGCTCTCTGGGTGCTCCTCGGTGCGGTGCATCTCGAGAAGCCAGCGGTACACGTGCGTGACAATGTCCCTGCGTTTCTGGGTGACGTGCGTGGCGATGCGGATGTCGAGGTGCTGAGATGGGCCCTCGTGGCGGCGGTGCCAGTCCTGGCTTCGCGAGACCGAGTTGAGGAGGTCGGCGATCCAGAGGAGGTAGTTTCGGTCGCGGACCGTCCAGTGGAAGTCTACGCGGCGGTAGTCGGGGGCGAAGGTGAAGGCTTCTGACGGGTTAGGGGGCTTCGTGGGGTCGTTTCCATCCGGGGCCTCTGTTGTCGTTGCTGCTGCCATTGTCGATTCTGAACCCTTTCGCTCGTTGGTCTCTTTCTTCTCCGCCACGACGGTCGTCTCCGAGTCGTGGCGGTGTTGGTGGGCGCGGTGCTGATGCGGGTGTGTCGGGCCCCCGTGCTCCTCGTCATCGCGCGCCTGCAGGTCCGCGAGGATGCCCGAGAAGGGCGTGACGCCGATGCCTGAACCCACGATGATGGTGTGGTTGAAATCGTAAAATCGCTGAGCCGGCGCACCAAAGGGTCCGTTGATACCCACCTCAATCTCCGTTGCTGCATCGGCTCCTTCCTCTCCTTTCCCGCCTAGATCGCGAAGCCGCTTCGTCCAGTTCCCATCCGTCTTGATATGTAACTGGAACTCCCGCCCCTTACAAATGGAGACGGTGAACGGATGCCACTGGAAAGCGCTGATGGCAGGCACCTGTAGAAACACGTACTGCCCGGCCCTGTACTTCCACATGCGCTCGCTGGGGATCGTGGCCGCGACCTCGACCGTCTCGCCGTCGAGCACCGTCAGTGTCGCCCTGATCCTGTGGAACCCGGTACCGACGCGGACGACGCGCTCGACGAGAATCAACAGCGTCGGCACGGCGAGGAAGTAGCCGAACATGGGCCACTGCAGCAGCGCCGCGGTGCCGTGGGCCATCATGAGGCCGATGATGGGGTACATGAGCAGGTGCGCCAGCTGAAAAACCTCGTAGTTCCAACGCCGCACGGCAGGCATGCTGAGCAGGGCGAGGAGGTAGAAGAGGCCTAACGCCGTGATACCCGTGAATCCCGGCAGCGAGCGGACGTACTCGACGTACGGCCTCGGCACCGCGTCCGGGCCTAGGACGGCTGCCACGGCGTCCTGGTTTTCGGGTCGGCTCCCGTGGTAGAAGGAGCCCGTGAGGTGGCCTACGGCGTGCAGCGTCGCGAGCGCGAGCGCGAGGCACGAGATCTTGATGTGGAAGCTCTGGCTGAGGTCCCAGTTGATGAAACGAGAAACGCGGTAGGAGCGGCGGAGCATGGTGGAGAAGTAGCGCGACATGCTGAGGATGAGGAAGAAGAAGGTCGGGTAGAGCATGCCGGCGCAGGTCTTTGCGAGGACGACGCCCCAGCCGAAGGCGGCGCGGTACTGGGGGGTGGTGGCGTATTTGACGCATTGCCAGACGCCGAAGGCGATGAGGGAGGATGCGACGAGGCCTAGGAAGGCGATTTCGGGGCCGTGGACGGCCCAGTAGGCTCGGAGGCGGCGGGAGAGGCGGAGGTGCTGGATGAAGTCTCGCTGGGAGGTTTCCGAGTCGGCGTCTTGTTTCAGGGAGGGGATTTTCCATTCGCGGACGCGGGCTGCGAAGGCGGCGCGGGGGATGCGGTGGGTGCGGGAGGTGTCGTCGTCGTCGTCGTCGGAGCCGGCGAGGCCCATTACGGAGCGGAGGAATTCATGGCGGAGGCGGTTCTCGTCTGACGAGGAAGACGACTGATTTGGTTTCTCTGGAGAGGCGTGACGGCTGATGACGTGGTGAGGTTTCACCTGACCGCCGGGCGCGAGCTCGTCGTGGGCGGCGTCGAGTTTGGCTTCGACTTCGGCGTAGTCGATGTAGCCGTCGCCGTTGTGGTCTAGGTCGTCGAGGAAGGAGGTGATTTCGTCTTCGGTGAGGTATGTGACGCCCTCTTTGGGGTTCGTGACGGGGTGGTTTGTGGGGGTAGCCATGAAGGCCCTCGTTGTTTTGCTGATCAAGTACCCTCACGGACTGTCGTTTCTTCTGTCTGTCTGTCTGTCTTCCTTTTATCGAGTCGCTGTCACCGAGAGAGCGATGGACACCAATGGATATCTGAAGAGAAAGACACGGTCGAGGGACAGAAAGTAAACGACGGGCGTCCATGGTGTCTATATCTTTGAATGGATGCAATGACAGCAGGGCTTTATTGGGGTTTTGGACTATGGAAACGGGACTAAGATGCGTGTTGCGCTCATTTTACACTTGGCTCTGCTTGGCGGTGATTTCCCCTTTTTCATGTGCCAATGTGGGAGTGTTGCGCGCTTACTTGGTGCGGTGGTGGTGGTGGATCGCGTTGTCGTACGTCAGCCGGGACGAGCCAAGCTTCTTGGTGTTTTTGGCACGGATACACGTAGCATAGATTTCTGGACCTGGTACATGGAAGAAGTATCAAAAGAGACCTGCAGTCTCATACGTCTTCATTGCATTGAAACTAGAATGCTTCTCTCTCAGTCCATCTCACACAAGTTGAGACCTAACGTGAATCAGTTGAAGAACATCACGGCTCCCTGCTGTGCGAAAGGATACAGCATTGCTGAGATTCAATACACTAGAAGCCTCAAGGCGAAATCGTACATCAACATACGTAGTATGAAAAGGTCTAGGCCGTCTTAGAGGCTTGGTATCCGGACCGTCGCATTGGTACAAAACTCAAAACACAAAAAAGATTCCATGGTACGATTTGGACGAGCCATTGACTTCACTGATTACCGAAATAGTCTTGCACTTGCAAACTACAATAACACCAGGTGAACTGGCTCTTTTCCACTGGCTGAGTCTTCTTGGTTTCTTGGCCTCTTCTTGGCTCCTGGTTGGCGTCTTGGTATCTAAATCAGAGAGGATATCCCGCTCGTCATCACGGTCTGCCGTCAATTACAGAGTCTCTGATTGGTCTGGGGGGCAAACCAGGTTACTGCGATAAGCACGATAGGCTCTCTCTGTGCGTCGTGGAAAGCGCACAGGCCAAATGACGTATGCTGCCTTTCTGGTGTGGCTTTCTGTGGTGGTGCGGTGACAGAAGCCCAGACCTCTTCAAACTCCCACCTAAGCGTGCTGAGGCGCCAGCATCATTCAGGTCCACCCGCCGGGGCCTCCCGTTCTGTTCCCCCGGCATGTGCCGGAGCTTTTTGTCTGTGCCCCTCCCATCCTCCCACCATCTCACGGATGCGTTGCCGTATAGTACGGAAGTCTTTAATCTACTGGATCAGGTAGAGGGGATATGTAGGATACATCTGGGTTGGTTGTTGGATTTATCGCATAATGATCTCGTCTACTGAAGAGGGCGGTTATCAAACACTGAACTAGAGGTGACTTTCTCAGAAACAGTCACTTCGTTTCGCCTGTGAGATTCCCCAGAATGCTCGCAATGTTGGTAAATAAAGATAGTGTAGAGAGGCTTGCCAAACAATGCTTAGATTTATCCTTCTAGTTTTACATTTCTTAGAAGTCCATCAATTCATTCACACCTTGACCGGTGATTAAAGGTAGGCTTAATTGAAGCGCGCCTTCCTCTGGGTTCTGACCTTCAAGTATCTCCTATCAGGAAAAGGCCCATATAGCTTGTGTTCCACATCCACCATCTCTGATACTGCGCAATGTGGCAAAAGAATTGATGGAACGTGACTCCAAAGTCGATTCTAACACCGTCCAGCTGAATGGAGATCTAGGCATATCAACGCACCTTTCAAAGGCCATTCAGTTCCGGGGCCATCTCGGTGTCCGTACAATTATATTTGTGGGCCCCACCATTCTCCCGTCATCGCATCACGGCGCCGTCCGGCACCGACTTCGGTCCCCCGAACGAAGGAAAAAAAAGAGCTATAGAGCCTTTTCTCTCCCACGCGACAAGACAAAAGATCATCCTGACTTCTCTGGATATAGGTAGCTCGAACCTCTTCTTTGATTTGTACCTCTACTATCTTCCCTCCATTTGATCGCAGGACTGTGAGCCCGGTACTTCTTCACCTAGGACTCAGGTCCTACAAAGTGCCCCACTTCAGCCAGGCAGGGAGCCAAGCAATTCCGCCTTACACGCAGGCAAGCAGGCAGGGCGAATTTACCCCGCCGTCCAGCGTGAGCCTCACCTCGCCTCTCACCTCACCTCATCCCACCTCACTCGACCCATCACCACCACCTCACACTCACTCACACTCACTCACCCAACGCAGCCCAACCCCAAGCTCCACCACAAACATCTCAAACTCCCATGCCCCTACGGAGCAAATTAAACCTCAACGCCCAAACCACAACCGCAAACACCACAACCTCAACCTCAATCCCAACCGCCAAAATGGCCACCCAGACAAAAGACCGCATAACCTGCCACGTCCTAGACACATCGGCCGGAAAACCAGCCCGCAACGTCCGCGTCCAGCTCTCCACCACCATCCCCTCCCCTCACCCCTCCTCCTCCTCCTCCGCCGTCACCTCCGGCTCCGCCTCCCCCAACACCACCACGCCCGGAGGCGTCCTCAAAGAATTCGAATCCACCACAGACGAAGACGGCCGCGTCAAATCCTGGCTGCCCTTCTCCTCCGCCACCTCGTCGGGCGAGGTCCCCGTCTACACCCTCGACGACGTCCTCGGCGAGATCGAGGCCGCCTCCGCCTCCGCGGCGACGTCCTCCCGCTGGACTCTCAAGTTCGACACGGCGTCCTACTTTGGCGGCGAGGACGAGACCTTCTTCCCCGAGGCCGTGGTGGTTTTCACGGTGAAGAGGGGCCAGCATTATCACGTTCCGTTGCTGTTGAGCCCGTATAGCTATACCACCTACCGGGGCAGCTAAGCTCGGATGTCAAGTTATGATAGGGGGATGACGTCGGATTCCGCGGGGGAATGAGGTGAGCTAGTTTTGTGGCTGCGAGCGGGATGGTTTCCATGTGGATAGAGAATCGAGCTGTGCGATGGCCGGTGTCTGGTGGTAAATCTCACATACCGTGGATCTGGACCATGGACCTCTTACTTTGGGAATACCTCAAGAACCAGAGCAGCTTGCGTCCAACACAGAACCAAAGCCACTAAGAGGGATCGTTAATCGCGTTGAAAGGGCAGAAGAAAGGACCAAGTGAATAGTGCAAGAAACTTGCAACTAAACGATAGAATTACTATGTTTTAACGATAGTCTGTTCACCGTCGTAGGTTATTGTCCCTCGTGATGCACATTTCCACCCGTCAGGATCGTCTGTGAAGGTGAAAATTCAGAGGACCAATATCCTCTATGACGATGGCCTAGTGTTGTACCATCCCTATACTCCGTGTCCAATCCCATTCCCAAAATCAAAATTCCAAGCCCGCCTTTGGTTGTGCCCAACCCCATGTTGCAGGTCAAAAGAAAACTCCGCGCTTGCGCTGTGGTGTGTCTGTTTTACAAATTCTTTTCGGCCGTTTTAATCGTGTGCGCGGTACATCGGGTCGATAGTTCGCCGCCTGGTTTCGTGATTCCTCACTTTCGTATCGCAGATGTTGTGACTCTACGGCTTCTTCCAGCCAAGCTTTCTAAACAGGCTGCCTTTGCGTCCGTTGCTCTGAGCCGACGTGACGGGCGAAAGGTCGCCACCGCTGTGGGAAAGCATACTCCCGGCATCGTCTCTGCTCATGCGTCCCGCGGCCGGCAAACTAGACTGGCTGGTGTTGGACGGGACGTCTGCTTCGAGGATGGCGGCTTCGGCTTCGGCTAGGGCTTCGCTGCTGTAGAGTGCCTCCATTTGAGGAGTGATGCGTCCATGGCTGATGGTGCGTCTATGCTTTTGCAGGAAAGAACGTCGTGTACGGGCTCGATTTCCAGCGAGATCCTCCTGCGAGATGACTGCGTTGGGCGAAAGGTTGGCGTCGGGATGCGGGAGCGTAGTGTTGCGTTCTATATTGCTTAGTAAATGGACCATAGATTTTGCGCCTCATTCCAAGAAACTTACCTCCGTTGAAAGGCTCAGGGAAGCCAGTGTCTCGAAGACTTGCCTGGCTCTTGGTCGACGGACTTCGTGGTGTGTTGGTCATTGTGTGAGGCTCTGCACGAAGATACGATCTTAGTTTATTGTGGGGGAACCGATGGTGGAAGATCGACGGTAATAAAGTGGCGGAAGGTCAGGTAGCGGTCACAGCGGGGAGTTTTTTGGGGCCAGTATTCAGTGGAATAAAAGCGTTGGAAGGGTGGTGGTAAATAAGATGGGTAGAGTCCCGGGGGGCAAATAGTAGACCGCAGGTGGGTGAGAGAGGCTGCTCCCTTTGTTGTGGGTAGGTAACAGAAAACTGTTGCAGAATAACTGGAATTCTGGATAATAGAGAGGAAGGAACAAAGAAGTTTCGGGAGATAGAAAGGTGAGAGGAAAATAGAACAGGGCGAGACGCCGTCGGGATTTCTTTGCTGAGGCAGTTCGGTGATGAGTGTTGCCGTTTGATCCTTTAGCGTCTTGGGCAATTACGAATCCCCTCCCGAATAAGACGAGACCAGTTAATGAGACCGGAACGGCAAGGTCAGGAACGAGACGAGAGCAGCAGCAGCAGTAGCAGTTATGAGCAAATGAGAATGCGAGACTCCGCACCGGTAATCCGCCTCTGGGCGTTCTCTTTTCGCTCAATAGTGTGAATGGAACACAGTAGCTGGAACTAACCGCGGGAATGGGGCTTCAGATGGGGAGGGGTGGGATAGTCACGGTATTTAGAGCAGGTTGCAGTCAGAAGAAGAGTGGCCACTGGCCTATGCTTTTTTGGCTCTTCTTGTTTTGCCGCATCTGGAAACACGTAACCGTCGTTCCGCCTCTTGGATTTCCTGTGCACGGCGGGTAACGAATGGCCCCGGTGTAGGAGACTTGGAGGGGATCCCTACGAGGTCTGACTTGCGTGCCCTGGTGTTTCTTGTTCGCTCTCGCTCCATCGCTGGGTGCTGCGCTGTTCGTTTGCTCGGGCTCGGCCTTCCGCTTGCAAAGGCACAGTCGAGCGCAGCAGCAGCGATGAGATGACTGGGCCGCAGCAAAGCACAGCAATGCCAGCCAGTGACTAGGGGTGGCAGGGTAGTACGGCACGAGAGGCGGGGAAGAGCTAACAAATGTTCGAGGACATGCAGCCTTAGACATAGAAAGAAATGCAGAAGCCGGAGCACTAAACTCGCTCAGAGACACACACCAGCGGTGAAGTTTGGACGGATGCTTTTGGCTGGTTGTTTTGCTTGGTCTGCAGAAACACTTGAGCAGCAACTTGCAGTAGCCAGCAGCTTATAGCCAGCCAGCGGCAGCCTGGGATGACCTGCATGAGGGACTCGGGCACACCATGCGCACATGGAAGTCATGACGATTGGTGTTTGGCAGTGTCATGTTCCGAACTCTGATGGTGCCACACCATTCTCAGGCTTTCATGGAAAGTTGCCGAGAAAAAAATAGTCCCAACAAAAAAAACACTAACAAGTGGTGCAAGTGAAGAGAAATGTAGAGTGGCCTGAAGGTGGAGGAGCCTCCGTTCTGCGAGAGAGAGCACGGGAATCCCGGCGGCGGAGGACAGTTTCCTCTCTTGAGCATCGTGGAATGACGAGTGGACGACAAGGGTTCCGAGCAAACGGAAGGAGGGACTGAGTGGGTTAAGAAAATGGAAGGAAAAGAAGAGGCAAGGAATGGAGATTGGTGTGCTTGGGGGACGGACAAGAAACCGAGAGACATGGCAAACATGGGAAAATGGCATGGCTTACCTTGGGCGGCGAAGGCCATTGGTGCGATGTGTGCCGGTATTCCGCTCGGTTGAGAGCCAGAGCGTCAGCGGTGGAACCCTCTTGAGGAATAATCCTGTCTTGGGTAGGCGGTAGGATAGGCGGGGAGTCTGGGCAAGACAGCGCAGCGCAGCGGGACGGAGAGTTGAATCCGTGTTAACCAAGCGCTCAGCTGTCTGTGGTATGTTCTCTGGGCGGGTTGACTGGATGTCCCAATGATATTGCTTTTGCGTCGAGTGGCAGAATCAGAATGACGAAGACGTCGAGGGGTCCAAAGAGGTCTCCACTGAACAAGCGCGCGGTAGGGGACACAAGCTGGGTTTTGTGCCGAAGATGATGGTGAAGAAGAAACTGAAGACGCTGAGTACGAATTCTTGACAAAGAGTATCTTCTTGGCCCAAGCTGTTGTCGTCGAGAGTCGAAGCTGAAACGGCTGTGCGGGGTTAGGTAGAATGGATGTGGGAAGGTATTCGCAGGTTGCAAGGTTCGAGAATAGGTGAGAAGCTTGGATGTTGCGGAATGTCGAGTCGAGGAGGTGTGTCTTGTCAGAGAAGAAGATACGACGATCTCAGAAAAGTATATTTTTCAAGTTTTGAGGCGGGGATCTCGAGTCAAAATGTTGTGGTTTGCGTTGACTGTTGACGTGCGGTTCGTTATGCTGAAAGTGGGGAGGAGTGATGACATTCAAGTACAGATAGAAGTTCAAGGAAGGTGCGGTGCAAGTGGTGGTCAAGGTTGTTCTTTCCCAAGTTACGATGCGAACCGTGGACTGTGTCAACCTCGCGGGCAGGCGGCATCCCCGTTGTTTATATCGTCTAGTGCTATTGCCCTCCCTCATTTGGACGGGAGTGACTTGGAGAGAAAGTTGGAAGGCCGCGACCGGTGAGGTCAGTTTTGTCAATCACTCTACTACCATGTTGCATGTCTGAGTGCAGAGGAAGGGATTAGTTGACAGTGATTGACACCAGTGACCGAATTGATCACCGGCGTAGCATCTCAAAGGGGCGGCCCCCCGCCAGGTGTACCCGGCCGGTCGGTCATATCCGTCCCACGGGCTTGAAGACGTACCCAGCCGCGCCTTTCCCAACCGGGAAAAGACATCCAGGGTTTAACGCCATTTAGCACCTCGTAGTCGCTGTCCCAAAACCGCGATCCCTATCACATCGCAATATGGCACCTGTCCGGCAATTGTCTGTGACTCTTTTTTTCTGTTGGTGTTGTCGTTGATGATTCTTGTCGAGCTATCGCCCGTGTGTTATTCTCATGCACCAAGCTCTGACAGTCCTCATGGGTGTCGACTCATGACATGCCCCAGCCTCTAGCATGCAGGATAGAAAAAAGCTTTCTTGCTACTGGCTCCAGTCAACTGCCACGATTGGTGTTAGGGACATACTACTCGTGCAACACCAAAAACCTGTCCAAACGCAGCTGTCATCAAGAGTCAAAGCAAGAGCACCAGGAAGGAGAGAAGGCTGTTTTTGAGGGAACCCAAACATCTCCCTTCAAGGCTCACCGTCTCCATACTTCATCAACCGCAACTGAGAGTATCCGGGTTAATCGTCACTGTCCCCAGTGTCACCTCGTTTCCCACATCAATTAGCGTTCCGACGATCCAGCGATGCCAATCAAACCCCACGGTTGGGCGCTCACCCGATGTCTCGGTGTCTCATTGCCGGCTCCCTCACTGGCCTCCAGGGAGACGACTGACTCTTTTACTCACTAACGTAATCATCTCACGACTACTGCAAAGCAACATCGTGAGGCCAGCTAACAAGACACAGCTCCCCGTGACTTGTTGCTGACCGGCACACGGCACACGGCAGACCATGAGGTTAGCTAGCAATACTAACTTCAAGACTGACAAGTCGTCGACTTCCCAAGCCTCAACCGTCCACGTTTGTACTAGCTCTTGGCGCCGAGCTTGGCAAGCGGCGCAAGCCTACCCCGGCTCAGCCCAACGCGCAGCGTCGCAGAGCCTAGAGGGGGACCGCACTCTAAATCCAACTATGCTTAGAACTCTCATTTACCGCTCCCTTGCCCACAAAGCTGTATCGGTACTAGGCGATGAAGAGTCCCCTAGTGTGTAAGTGTATGTACACTACTCCGTACTCCGTAGAGATCGGGCACGTCTTATTTGAGGCCTTATTCATTCTATCCGGAAAGTCTGTTGGCCCGCGGGTGCCATGCCCCATGGAAGAACAACAAGAACCCTTTTCTTGCCTTTTCTCCATGGGCCACCGTTGCTGGTATCCACTCCAATGGGCACCCTTTCTTGCGCCTTCTTCTCTCAGCTGGAAAGGGGACCAGCAGTGTCCCACAGCCAGGCAGTTTTCCCTCTCTCTCGCTGAAATCATTCGTAAGCATCCCTGCCCCTTCTGCGCCTACTATAGGCTATACTCCATTGGGACAGATCCCATCACTGTTGAGGACCGGAAGACAACTGCGGCGATGCGGCGGGCGGAGGTGGGGTACCTAGGTATTCTACATTCTGCATTCTCCCACCGGAAGGGACCCTGACGACCTGAACAAAATGGGTGGAGCAGGCGCCTTGCCCGTGATTGGCCAAAGCGTAAACCACCCCGCGCCACACATCGAGTGGATATTTGGAAGCTGCGCAGTGATTCGTTCTCAGCCACAGTTGGGGACCATTCCGCGTTACGCGGCCTCCGATCTTGCTGTGTCTGGAAAATGTGAAGAGTTCAAGTTTCTTATCCAAGTTTCTGCCCACCAACCAAACGCTATGAAATACATTCGTCAAGGAGAGCCACAGGCTTCTCGGCGTTCCGTCACTGGAGACCTTCCAAGCCTCTCCCAGGCGCCGAACACCCGAGCCGGAGACCGTCTTCCCATTCTCCACTACGCCGCCACTCCAGTCATGAATCTTCCAGCAGGACAAGCTCTTCAAATGTCTCCAGCCAGCAGGCCCCACCCCGTGGTCATTCAACTCCACAACGCACACGAATCCCGTCGCCGCCGCCGTCACCGTTTGCCCGTTGCGAATCCCGCTGACCCTCGGCTTGATTTCAATCTCTGATCGCTACCAATTCCGTGAACCGAATGCTACTGTCTTACCGGAAAACCTGGGGAAAAGGAAAGGTTTTCAGGATATCTGGCATTTTGGCCCGCCAAATGGCATGTTCTCACAGTATGTGCTGTGTGCAGTTCATGGCGGCGAAAACGTAAAAGACAATGTGCAGATCACGGCCCAACATCCCACGAACCCAAACCTCAGTGACGGGCTCAACTGGAACGTTGACGTCTCTCGTTCCGTTCCCAATCTTATCGTGCCCGGGAGTGTCCTATCTGCGCATGTCTCTCCTCCCAGGCATGATCTAGCATTCCCTACGCCGACAGCCATCCCATTAATCAATTGCGTTCCTGAGATATCCACTTTTTCTTAACCACGACAAGCTACTGAGACAGATATCAAATAACCTCAGGTAGCGTTCCTTGTAACAAGAGCTGAGTTGAGCTGAGGCCAACCCGTTCTAGACCATGTTTGGATATCCTAGGTTGAATGAGGAAAGCTCGTGAACGATACAGTTCGGATGGCTTGACTCCCGTCGGGCAGTCATCTCTAGTACTCTACGCACCGACACGGTACTCTTGACCACTGCAGTCTGAGAGAGAGGGCTCATTTTCGTCGTTCTCTCTACTCTCGCTGCCCAGCCATCTAGCTTTAGCTTTTGGGCGTCTGCGCGTGCGAAGAATAACCTGCAGCTGCGATTTGAGATGTTTGCTGTGCGCTCCCCTCGTACTTGGCTTAGTCTTCTTTCCCCGGCTTCGCCATATGCCGAGAAGCGCGCTAGGCGAGTCCAGACTATGCTTTGAACTGAGGACATCTGGGCTTCCTCCACAATCATGCTGAGGCTTACTAACTGTCAAGCAGCCGTTTCAATATCTCCGCGGCGACTGTGTCATGACCTTTTCTCACGGCCACCATGTAGGCTGTCTCACCGTTTCTGTCGCTCAAGTCTAAGATGTAGCCAATTTCGTCTCTTTCACAAGGCTCGCAAAGAGTTTCTACCATAGAAGCCAACCCATGATACGCAGCGATATGTAAAGCGTACTGGCCATACATGTCGGGTTGGCAAAGCAAACGACGGCGATCAACTCCTGGGTGGTTGAGAAGTATCTTCGCAATCGTCACATCATTGTAGCCGACTGCTGTATTCAAAGGTGACTTGAAGGTCCTCGCGGCACACACGTCCACTTTGGCGCCCAGATCCAGCAATGTGTTGACCATGTCCACCGAACCCGATCGAACAGCTTGACACAATGGCGTTGTGTTGATCTCGCCACCTCTGAAGTTGACGTCGCAGTTCAATTGTCGGACAAGATATTGGACGGTCTGTACCCTGTTGTGCTCAGCAGCTTGAAGCAACGCACATCCTGAACCAAGCATGCTTTCTTGCTCACCAAGAGCCGTTGTTGCACCATAACAGAGAGTACACCCTTGATGCACGACTAGAAGCTGAGTGCACCCCTCAGCGGCCAGCAGACATATGAGTCGCTCCTCGTAGGTTATTGATCCACAGGCACGGAATTTGCCCATGTTACTGCGCCGGATCATGTTTTCTCGAGATGATAGAGCGATGTGTTTGGTGGACGCGTTGCACTTTTTGAGAAAGCCTGGAAAAACGAATTGCTTCGCATCCATACGCTCGCCACTGTTGCGGGCATGTTCCATCCAAAAAGACATAACGTATTGGTGTAGCTTCAGTCCTGGTTGGGCTAATGTGTCGCGCTCCAGGTATTTGACACAAAGCTCGAACAGACGATAATGGCACATTATTTTGTTGGTCGCCCGGTCTTGGGCAGCCGGGTCGAAATATTTCAGCCCGCAATCGTCCACCAAAAGGCGATGGATCGATGTATGCGCAAACTGCACGATACTCGGCCCAGGTGTTTCCTGAGAACCGGGTCGGATGACCTCGACGAGGCCTCTCGACCACGTTCGGATACATGCGGCAAAGTCCAATGTTTTGAAGTGTTCCAGCTGTGACTGCCACGTATCTGGGTAAATGAGGATTGAGATAGCTTCCATCACTTCTTGAAGTGACAGAGCCTCCTTGGCGAAAGCTATGAGTTGGAGGAGAAAATAGCTCTCTTCCCGCATGGCGTCGTCGGATTTTCTGGCAAGCCTTTCGAGGATCTCATCGTACAATGCCTTCAGCTCCTTCGGGATTTTCTGGATTCTTTTCAGAATATTTTCGGTGGTGGCAAAGTCTACTGTAGGCCAGTTGTCTAGATCCCAGACGACCAAAACAAGCCACATGAAGTTATGATTGGCCTTCATACTGAGGTTCTCGATGAGGATCTCGCGGCGTTCAGCGTTCATATGGCGTCTCCCGGTAGTCTTTTTAATGTAACGGCCGATATCTTCGTTATTATAACTCTCCATTTCGATCACAGATCCTCTCGAGATTGGGGAGAAACGAGGGCGTGTTGACGAACAGATTTTGAGAGGTATGCCGTAGTCAACGAGGTTCTCGAAGAATTCGAACCCTGAAGAATGTTGGCGATCGTTATCATCCCATTCGTCGAGAGCATCGAGGAAAATAAAGATCTTCCGCACGGCAGCATTGCCCCCTTGTGGGGAAGTGACTTCCAGAAACAGCCTTTTCAACTTGTTTTGCAGCTCAAACTGAGTCCACGAGTGGCCTGGCATCTTCCATGCCCTAAGGAAGTCCTTGAGAAGATGTGTAGGAAGGCATTCGGACCGAGCGATTGCATGATACAAGAGTGTCCGATACATGCCTACACCTGAGCTGCAAAATGGTTGTCTGTCACGAGACTTCGCGTCGAAAAAAAAATTCAGAGTCAGCCGACTATCGGGTTGCTCTTTGCGTTGCTCACAATACTGAACAGCCTTTTTCATGAGGACCGATTTTCCTGAGCCAAGGTTTCCTTCAACTGATAGGAACGAGTGGTCCTTGCCTGGGACTTCCCAATCCATGAACTGGGAGGTCCGGAATAGCCAACAATCTGGGAGGCTATGTTGATCATTTGAGAACACTTCGTCATAACGTCTTCTTAGTTCTGGAAAGCCTGATACCAAGATATCCAAACAATCTGCGGCAAATCAGACGTCCAGTCACGATGATAAAGCATTCAATGTAACTAACCGCGCCGGAGCTGCTCCCCTTTTTCTGTCAGTCGCTCCTGCTCCATGTCCATTCGGTTCTGCACTATCTACTATCAGCAGGCCGCTTCCGCGTCTACCTTGAGCCTCAGAGTCTACGTACAGTCGCGATTTCCCTCCTTGGTCGTTGGTTCTGCCGATGGAGCGCGCAACTCTTGGAGGTCAGCGAGCGCTTTCGCTTCCTCAGCCAATCTCAACCTCGCAGCAACAGCAGCAGCACATAGCTTTGATATACCAAACATGACCTTCTTGCAATCACTAGCCTCTTCGTTGTCAAACTTGCATAGCGCCGAATGATCCTTGCCCGCAAGAGAGATAGGCGTTTCCTGACTGCTTGGAAGACCCAACACGGCCGACTTTTTGTCGACGACCTGGAAATTACGGGATTAGCCAATTTGACATTTTCTAGAAGAGGCATACATACTAGCCCAGTCATGTTCTCGGGCGGAATAGTCTCATAATAGCTCAACACATGGAACTTTTCCAGGCCATGTCTAAAGTCATCTCTTATGACGTCGGCAAAAAGAGAATTCCTTTTCAGCGCTTCCATGAAGCTTGGTTGAGGGTTGCGAAGAACTACACTGAAAACATTGGCAACAACTGAAGCGAGTGAAGCGAGTTTACTGCCATTGTGAGGTGTCCCAAAGAATGCCATGCCGTATGTTGCGTCGTAGATTGCCTTGTATCTTTCGTTCTGTCTCGCTTCCGTCATAGCCTCAAGCAATCAACCGTCAGCATTCCACTATTCATTCCGTTGGCTTGCGCTTGTGACATTGACTTACTCTCTTCACCACTATTCCCCCAAGACTGTGGCACACGAATATGAGCGGTCGATCAGGTTCGGCCTAAATATCATCAGCAAAGTCATGACTCACTGACTAATATAAGGAATGGTTGATGCAATACATCGCGTTCCATAATTAAGAACTCCAGCAAACTAACAACCCATTCTTGTATACCCTCACGCGACTTGCGGAAGGCAGGGATAGCATCGTAGCCATACATCATGATGCGGGCTTGGGGCATTTTTGAAGGGAGGAAGTCCTTCAACCACATCTTGCCACCACTGGTCCATGCCTCGGAGCTGTGATCCTCCGCACCCGAAAGATTAGTCCGTGGACAGCGACGATACTATATTGTGAAAACATTGCGTTAGCTGATGGTTCATAACGCGGAGCTGGCAAAGCATACTCGACATTGGGCTTGGTGGGGGCCTTGGGATAGGCAATGACGCTCAAGAAGTTCAGTTCCTTGTCACTTGAAGACATGTTGAGAGCCCTGATATGAGATACTATCACGAGGTTGCGAATGAATGGACTTGGCGTTAAGAAAACAATGAATGTAGACCAGGGCGGGAGGAGCCGTAGTCGAGGTATATATGATCCACGTTGATAATTCCCATGACCCTGTGAAGCCTGATCCAGTCTTCGTCTGAACCCCCAAGAACCCATCGTTTTCAAGGGTGTGTGGTACCAAGAGGCAGGCTGCGTACTTATGGTGTATTTGAAGATCAGGCTGTCAGCAAACAGGCCGCCTTCAGGCGAGACTCCTGCAGATGGTGTAGTAAGAATTGGAACTGAGCCGAGTGATTAACGGTGTTTTGATTGACTGGAGAGATGTCTCCAGGCCATCATTGGACGTGGAACGAATGGTGTGTCACACCTCAATGGGAATTTGACTCGTTCCGGACTGGCTTGCATCCAGTGTGAGTCCCGTACGATAGCAATAAATAACATACCGAGGTGGCTAAGGGGCTGATGTACAGCGAACCTCGACATCTCGATGGAATCGGAGAGCCTGTGTACTCTGTTAGAATTGTCTTTGGATTTGTCTGACTAAATCTTGAAGGAGGGATGGTGGAGGGGCTTTTGCGAAGCGCCGAGGTATTTGGATCTAAATAAGCAGAAAAGAGCCTGATGTGTAGGCTGGGGTCACACAATGTTGGAACAGCCCCGGGGCACTGCCTTCCCTCTTTAATTTCAGAATCGAACCCCATCATCCACTCTGCAGTTCGCCGTAAGGCATTAGCTTGATGTTCCATCAACTCAGATCTGGCTTCGCCTCACTAGATACTAGGGCGCCTGCAGGTGCAAAAAGCTCCTCGTAAATCCGAAAAGCCTAACCTTGGTCCCACGAGATGTGTTCGCCAAGTTCATACTTCCAGAGTTGATAAAACAAGACATCCCTCATTACAATCCATACAGCATCGGCCTCAGCTATCTTGTCATCCATCTAAAAGCGTCAACATACTATCATTGACTGTCGTTCTCTGGAACATACCAAAGTCCTTCGCTCCTTGCCAATCGTCTTTCTTTCGTCTTTTGCGATGCAGTTAACCTACGCCATCCTCCTGCTCGGCATTGGTCAACATGCTCTTGGTCATCACCTTGAAGCCAGGAAGGAGAACTCATGCTCGGGCATCAAAATACCTGAGGACTGCAAGCCATCCTCAGGAGAAGCATGGACATGGCTCACAATGAGTCAGTGCGTTCTCAAAACATTCACGATTGACAAACTCATCGACTGCATTGGAGACAATGATGCGAATATATGCGAGAGGCTCCCTGAATACCGAACCGACGACGAAGTCCTATTCGACGGACTAGATGGGAAGAATGACGGGAAGTTTTGTATCAAACCCCGTGGAATACTTTGGCTAGCAGCAAGGGCGGCAAGGCAAGCCGGAGCGCCCTGTAACCTCGATCGTATCTTCTACTGCTGCCCCGATGGGAACGTTGCTGGCTTCAGGTCTTGCCTCTGCTCCCATTCTGTCACCGACGAGAAGTTGACGTGCATGTCCGACGCCCTCGGATTGTTGAGAAGCAAAGTCTTCAATGGAAAGTGCGAAGAGGGGATTCGCGACAGAGATGTCAATGTCAAGAAGCGGATTCCACAACCAATGCCCGCGAAAGACACGAAGATTCTCCCTTGGAAGGACAATTTGATTGTCAAACTCGGTGAACAATACATTTGCTCAACCTTTGATAGAGGCAACTAGTGGGGTTGGATATCATTTTGCGGAGTAAGGATAGCCGTGTCACTTCACATCACCTACCTGAGAGGCGTTATTGCGTAGCAACTTTCAGCCATAGAGGGAAATAGTGCGGAGTTTGGATTTTTGTTCTACGCGCTGGACAGAAGTTGGGTTCCTGCTTTCAATAAATTTGTCGCTCTCTGACTTTTATTTTAATGAGGTCCAATTCGTTTGGAACATGTACAGTGGAATACCTGGTCGCTTGTCGATGTCAAGCGTAGCAATATCTGGTTTGCGTCTGGCTAAACCTAATGGATCTATCTTGAATAGCCGACTGTAAATCAAAGACACCAGGCTGACGCGTTCACTTGTAGTGGCTTGGGCAAAGGGCATGAGGAGTGTTGTGCGTCAGCCTATGGCTGGGCTAGAGCGCAAGACGCGTTTGGAGACAATAGCGACAGACCAATGTTGGACGGTTAGGACGACTGCAGCGCCTGGCAGGCAACTAAAATGAATGAACCGCGATAAATAAATGGCTGAATGTAAGTGTTAGACTGTATTAGCTGTGGGCTCGACGGGTGGAGTTTACAAAGGCCAGTCAATGATGCCCTGATGTCCAAGAGCGTCCGATAAAGGTGGAATAAGGGGATAAATGAAGACGAACGAGCACGTAGGTATTATTGGTATTATTGATGTTGATAGAGACACGGCTGCATATATACCTCGGGAATAACTTGGCTCAGAACGTGTCTGATATCTGAGCCTATGGTAACTAATTAGGCTGGTCACCTTCCGTAGCCGATTCCTGTCTTTTCGGAGCGGCAAGCCTCTGTATTATCTTTCATGGCTCGTAGCTTACTTCATCACGACCTTGGAATTCATTGTAGCTGTGACTAAATTGACGGCAAATGGGTAACTATGCGAGACAGGCATCGGCCAGTGTGATGAAAGAGACTTATCTCACAAGTACCCTGTCAATTTGCTGCCGCCTTGAAGGTGGCGTGATATGCTGCCAAGCACAATATTGATGTATTTGCAGGCGCCTACGCCCGGATTCAGAGGCAGACGATACTGCACCTATGCGCGACCATTCATTACATATGGGAACCCCCCCCCCCCCCCCCCCAAAATGCACGTCGAGGAAATGCCTCGGAAAGGATACAAACTCGGTTAGCACGGCGCGAGAACCCAGGCGGCAAATGCCTGCATTCATCTGCTGTAGTGGTAGTCGACTTATAAAGCTACAAAGACCGCTGGGGTTTGAAGGTATTGGAACGGCCTTCGAGTGGTTCGCCAGTGCCCAGAGACAAGGTATACTTTGGAATCATTGATTTGAATATTTGTTTCGATGGCCTTAGAGCGGCATACGTGAAATGACTTTCTATCCATGCATTCGAAAACGTGAAAAGGTATAAGAATCATCAACACTCTGAAAGAGAAGACACAGAATAGCAAGTAAGAGGGGGAAACACGTAACAACCACACCACAATCGTATAAGGTTACCAGCAGACTACAAGTCAATGGTACATCCCTCATACCCGGCCTTTCAGAGCGATCATCACTCTGTGCCTAGCTTCTGCTCATGTACCAAGGATCTATACTAGTCCTCTCTGTCTCTTGTATCGGGAGATCCTATTCTCGTGCGGCTTTCCAGCCGTGTAAACCTTGTTCCCTGGGCCAGCGAGGTTGACGAAGTGAACGTTTTCGAAAACAATTTGCTGTTGACCAGATTGTGGAAAGGGGCCGTTTACCCGTCCAGTACTCTGGGGAACATTTCGTTGCTCGGGCAGTTGAGCGGGTGTCCCAGTGTTGTGGGAACTGACGCGAGGTGGAGCAGGCGGACCGGCACCGTACGGAGAAGCTTGCTGGCCAGGAGGTCGAGGGACCCACGCGGGGGCACAAGGTGCGGCAAACTGAGGAGGAGGCTGAGCATGCTGAGCAGGCCTGCTGGCTCTATGAGGAGCAGCTTGCCAGCCAGAAGCCGGACCAGCCATTCTGGCAGCTGGCTGATTAAGAGGCGGACGAGCCGGAGCCGGCATAGCAGGCGTCTTAGTATCCCTTTATGGAGCTGCTGGATTGCGAGCCGGAGGAGGCGGGGCCGGTTAGCAAACGCGTCTACTTTTCCGTATACAGCCGGGGCATTGTAAGGCGGTGGCGGGACGCAGCCCGTCGGTTGAATGATGAAGCAGACTTCTCAGGCGCGGTGATGAGATCAAAGAGAATCGACGGATACATCTCATCGAGAAGATCACCTTTGCGCTTTTTCAATTCGGGGCTGTACGTCTGAAAAGTCATGATTAGTCTCTTTGCTTCGGTGGCGTGGCATTGACCGCAGCTTACGAGTCTCTCTTGTCATAGACATTACAGCGTTTAACCGACTTCAGTGCAATAGTGCAGTTCAAGCCCAATGCGGCGAGGGACTTCTCTATACGACCCGCGTGCCCGAGTGTTGCTTCCTTGAACATGAGGTTCGACCCGGCAGCCCAACCGGAGGAATCACGAACAGCAGGGGCGTCTTCGTCAAGGATGCGGCGCATTGAGGGCAACCGCACCAGAAGGCGTCCAGGTCACATGCCTCAGGAACCGGGGTCCTGAATGGTTCCCCCACATGCTACCCACCCGGCAGTGTAGTAGGATGCTCTGCGAGTCTGGAACAACAACCTTTGTACAGCGAATGGCATGGTCTGGGTACCTTGTTAATGAAGGAGATAGATTTCTCGTGAGTCAAAGCACGAATGGCATAGTCATCCAACGTGGACCAATGATTTCCGTGAATCAAACGTTCTGACTAGGAGCCGAATAGAAGAAAAGTTAAAGATCCTTTGGAATGATATTAACTCGCGCGTTATGGGTTATGCTATCGACCTGTTCAACCTACTCTAGTAGCGTACACGGCATGCTATTACAACGAGGAATGAAATTGGCACGTGACTAGATCCCACTGTGTCTAACGGCTAAAGAAAGCAACAGGAGAGATCGAACCCAGGCCTAGATACCTCAGCTTAAGGCGCCTCTACTCTAGTCGGGGCCTTCTTGGCAAGCCAATTTAGTAGGCAGGAAAAAACGCCGTGGGAGGGAAGAGAGAACATCAGGTGCAAAACCGCTCGGAAAGAGGGCGCGAGAAAAGAACGGCGATTGGTACCGATAGATGTATGGATTGGAATGGCAACGGCACGACTATCAGCTGAGGCAAGGTCCCTGCTGTCTTGCTACCCAACAAGTAATGTAAGGTACATCGTTCTAGGTAAGGTAGGCGAGGTTGAAAGGAACCCATGGTCAGAGTCCGACGGTAGTCTGTCGCCTACTAATCGGCGGGCCGAGTAGTTCCGGCCGGCGAAGTCCCGGTAAGATGCATGGCATTTTGCGGGGTTAATCCTCACCAGTGCGACATAACATTGGGTAACGACCCCGTAGGCGGACGGTAAAATCATTCAGTTGTCCTGCAGGCGTGAAGATGATTGCTATTGGGCACCTTTCCACAAGATTGAAAAGACGGGCGAGAAACAAGCACAACGGAGAAGGCAAGGTTGGTCAAGTAGTTCATTAGGTATAGTAAACAGGATACAAGAAAAAGTCATGCCTTGCCGATGCAGGCGTGGTATCATATCAGAGCGTATTCGTCCAATCCATCACCTGGTAAAACTCCCAGATTACCTCCCATTTTACGCCTGCGCTAGATTCATGGGCGCCATCTTCGTAAACGCGTCATGCTAAGAAAACATTGGGTAGTCTCAAAGACAAGAGACAACTAGATATCCACAACTAAACTCTCCGGTTTGAATGGTCTAGTAGCGGCTGCTGCGCTGCCAGAAGCGGCGACGGCGGTAGGTAGTGTGGGTGGCAGGAGGGGAGTAGTTGTCAACCTTGGAACGCTGCTGACGGCGCTTGTGAAGACGGCCGCTGCAGCAGGTGAAGAAGACGATGACGGTGCCGAGGAGCAGGCAGATGGCGGCGGCCAGGAGGGTCCAGAGAGCGACATCGTAGTGGGCGGAGCTGCCGTTGCCATCCCTGTTGACGTTGCGGCGGACGACGGCGAACATGACCCAGTCGCAGATGAGGGCGACGATAGTGATGATGAAGGCAACGCCGGAGACAAGGGCGGCGAAGAGGGAGCCAAACATGCCAGCACCGACGGAGAGGATGAAGGCGATGAAGGAGACGCCTGCGGCGACGGGGTGGAGAACCATGACCCGGGTCAAGCCCTCGGCGACGTTGGAGGACAGGTTGGAGTACTGGGTGGCATCGGCCTCGGCGATGATATCGGTGGGTGAGTAACCGATCCTGGAACGGCTGCACTGGTCGGAGCCACTGGGAGACGAGTTAGTTATTGAGTTTGGGTCTATGCTGTGTGATATTACTTACTAGTCAGAGCCGCCACGGACGCAGTATCCAAAGGTACCAAATGTGATCTCATTGCCGGCGGAAGTGTCGCCCAGCTTGACGGTCAATAGTGAGATGTTGTGCACCACTGGAGCAGAGATGCTGGTGATGACCAGAAGAATGGTTGCTACAAGAAGCAAAAAGGTACCAAAGTGGTGAATGAAGCCGGTGACAGCCATGTTGATTATGAAGATGGACTACTGCCGGATGGCTGAGGTGTGGTGTGGGTGTTTGGTGTAGGGCTTAGTTGTAGGAGACAATTGGCGATAGGAGTACTGATGTGATGAACATGTTCGCGAGAGGAAAGGGAGAGGCCGTCCGCATATAAGCACAAACGTCTCACGACCCCTGGGCCGGCCCCAAGAAACAGGAATTCGCATGATGTGTGCTGTGATCTGTGACAGTACCACACTAGGCACACCGTCCGGGGCCAAGAATGCCGTGTAAGTCAGGGTCCCGGTGCAAGCCAACGAGTGCGACGTCATCAACGTGGCCCAGCCCGGGCCCAAGTTCATATTTCTCGTGGCTCTGTGGCTCTGTAGGAGAAAATTGGGTGAAAATGGACCCTGGCTTGCGCAAGCATCCCCCGCGCCACGGTTGGTCGGCTCGTCTAGTCGCGTCCAGATTTGTTTAATTGTCGAACAAGCTGGCGGTGGAAAAGGAACGTGGGTTTGGCTCTGTTGTGACGTACTATCCAGTTTGCACCGCTGATTGGTCAGGTCCTCGCGTCGTGGCCGATCTGGGATATTGCAGGTTGCCACTATTCCTTGTTTTTGTGGCTCTGTAATGACGCCACGCCTTGAATGGACCCCGGCACCAAAAGTCCAACTCCAACGTCAGAGTCTCGACCTTGTGTTCAGCTGACTACTGCCGTATTGCCGACTCAAGTGTTCCTATGGCAAGAAAAGCATCTGCAGCTCGTCGTCAGGGAGCCCGACTGCGTTGCACTGCTAGCGACGGTCACCAAAGACACCTTCGTCATCGTTCGACTGTCGTTGCAATTTTTGCAATCTGATGTCGGGACATACCGAAATGTCAACGGTCGTCTTGTGGTGTTCTTTCGACCCTGTACTCAGGGTCTCCCATTCAATGCATCGCCCTGGCCCGCATAATTTTAGGTTAAGCAAGCGAAACTCGAACAGTTCCGTCCGATGATCTGATCCAATCAAGAGCCGTACTTTGACTGGGTGCCATCCCATCTCGCCAATGAGCCTCGTGCCAAATCGTCGCCTTCGTCGGAATTTTCGTTTCCGGAACGCTTCACTGAGCGCGAAACGCTGGAACTCCGATCAGGCTGTAGCTGTCAGATGTCCTTAGGCTTGGCTTATGGCCGTAAAATTGAATGTAAAGTCAACGCGCAACCGCTGCAAAGATGCGAGAGGCGGGTTTGATCGGTCCTTGAGGGACATCGTCTCCAGAGCTTAGACATAGCTTTTGCTGTAGTCGCGTACTGTCGCGCCCAATGGCGATCAGGGTTGGCTTTCTTTCAGATGTAGCAGGCCTTCCATAATAGCGGGTGCCTTTTCTTTTCGCTCTCTGCGCTTGATGCGATCGATGATGGCGCGCTTCTTGACATCAACCGATTTCGAGCCAAGTAGAATATCTTCCCACAGCTGGCCCCTGGTCGACGATTTCGACTGTCCGCCATTCTCCCAATCCGATAAGCCGTCGGTCATTACATCCTTTGGTAAGGATGCCCTCAATTGAGACGACATGGTTGTTTCTCGGCGCGAAGTCGGCCATGGGCCATGGAGAGGATTGGCTCTGATGGCCGCAGAGTGTATGTAGCTCGGGGCCGGGAAGATGTGCACCGTGAATTCCTTCTTATCGTCCGTTCCTGCAGCGCCGTCCTCGCTCCCTTCCTGGTGATTTGCGTTGGCAAAGGGTCCGGTGACGGCCGAGCCGGTCAGGAACGACTTGACGGAACCGTTGGATCGAGGCGTCGCGAGTTGGTACTTGAGCGGGCTTATCTTGACGAGCTCCTTGACTTTCGATTTGTCGCTGAGAACGGATATGAAGGAAGAGTCGTGGTTCTGAAGCCAATGGTGTCAGCGAAAGAGCCTTCCTTGGCATTGACTCTTGCGAGACGCAAACTTACTTCCAGCTTCTTGAACACTTCGACATTGGCGAATCTTTGCAGCGAGTGCAGGACGGCGCGTCTCTCGGAGAACCTATTTGGCCTCGGCACAACGGTGACTTGAACCGTTCGCGCAGAAGCCTTGCTGGAAAGCTCCTGCAAGACAGAGTATCCGTTCTTAGACATGGCGCTGGTTGTGTCGTGAATGCGACTCCGTTTACTACGTCGTGGCGTGAGCAGGAAACGCAATTCGACACGGGAGCTCCGCAAAGTTGTCAAGCTCTGGTGGAGCTTTAACAGTGCTGAAACTCGACAGTCTGCGATTGCGCACGGTACCTTGTGCTGGGGTGCCCCGCCAAATGGCGGGGAGGCAACGTTCTGATACTGGAAGTTCTAGAACAGCTTGGAAGACGTAGACGCACGCCTCCCGTCTAAACACCTACCTATCCTCAGCAACTCCCACGAAAACGATCTACAGCTCACCGTGAATTCCTATAAGCCGAACGCGAATCATACCTTTGGCAGCTTCTAGACAACGAGTCAAGCACACTACGTCCAACAACCGCAACTCTCAACCGCGACCATGGCCGCCATCATCGACGCCGACGACGTGATGGAGCCCACCCTCCAGTCCATCCTCGACCAAAAGTCGCTGCGCTGGATCTTTGTCGGAGGAAAGGGTGGTGTAGGAAAGACAACCACGTCGTGCTCCCTTGCCATTCAGCTCGCCAAGGCGCGCAAGTCGGTCCTCCTCATCTCCACCGACCCGGCGCACAACCTGTCCGACGCCTTCAACCAGAAGTTCGGCAAGGAAGCCCGCCTTATTGAGGGCTTCACCAACCTGAGCGCCATGGAGATCGACCCCAACGGCAGCATGCAGGACCTGCTTGCGGGCCAGAATGAGGAGGTGGATGCCATGAGTGGTGGCCTCGGTGGCATGATGCAGGATCTGGCATTTGCTGTAAGCTTCGGCTCTGGTGCGCCAGCACATCTGCAGCAGCTTGTTTTCTAACGTGGTTTATGTACACAGATCCCTGGTATCGACGAAGCCATGTCCTTCGCCGAAGTTCTCAAGCAAGTAAAGTCAATGTCCTACGAAACAATCATCTTCGACACCGCCCCGACAGGCCACACTCTCCGCTTCCTCTCCTTCCCCAGCGTCCTCGAAAAGGCCCTCGCAAAGGTCTCCCAGCTCAGCTCGCAGTACGGGCCCCTCCTCAACGGCTTCCTCGGCCAGGGCGGCCAGCTTCCCAACGGCCAGAACCTCAACGAGATGATGGAGAAGCTCGAGACGCTGCGCGAGACAATCTCCGAGGTCAACACCCAGTTCAAGGACGAGAATCTGACAACTTTCGTCTGCGTCTGCATCCCCGAGTTCCTGTCTCTCTACGAGACGGAGCGCATGATCCAGGAGCTGGCAAACTACGGCATCGACACCCACAGCATCGTCGTCAACCAGCTCCTCTTCCCCAAGAAGGGCAGCAACTGCGACCAGTGCACGGCCCGTCGCAGGATGCAGAAGAAGTACCTCGAACAAATTGAGGAGTTGTATGACGAGTTCAACGTCGTCAAGATGCCGTTGTTGGTTGAGGAAGTCCGCGGCAAGGAGAAGCTGGAAAAGTTCAGCGAGATGCTGACCACGCCTTACTCACCGCCCGAAATGGATGCCTGAATATGAGTAGAGTTTGTAGGTGGTTTTGGGGAGGCAGGGGTCTGCTGGTGGTGAGAGGATCAAAAACACGACTATGAATATTTGGTTATGACTGGATGGGTAGCATGAGGCGCAAGAGTCACGAGTGGAGACATAGAATACATTCACAAACGATTGATACCCTGGTGATGTGTGCAGGAGACTTGATTTGACTACCTTGGTGCGTGATATCAGAGTGCCCTCAACGCTGAGCACCTACGGCGTAGCTTCATTATCCCAATTATCCCCTGCCCCATTGTTCTGCACTATGGCAGCGACAGTAAAGTCCAATTGATTCCCTTCCCATCCCAGGCACATTAGAAAATTCCGTCCCTACCCCGTTCCCGAACGCCCTTCAGACCATAAAAAAGCCTTGTCCAAATTCCTCTTGGCTGTGTGAGGGTAGTGTTATGCCGTGTTTTTCCAGAATGATAATGATGAATGACCCCGTGATGCAATGCATGTCGTCTAGATTTACAATCGAAGAAGTCGTAGATGGCCAGTGTAGGAGCCGTCGATTGAGAAAGGCGCTCACAGCTCTCTGTAGTCGCTAGGGCGGACACGCTTCTGCCGGTTCTGGTGACGGTGAGGGTTCACCGGCCTTCGGAAGTACGCGTCCTCGTCGTTGCTGGGCTGTGTGAAGTTGTGGCGTTGTTGCTGATTATAGCCACCCATGCCGCCACCGTTCATCCCGCCGCCGTTCATCCCGCCACCATTCATTCCGCCGTTCATGCCATTCATATGATTCATGCCGTTCATGTTACCGCCGAAGTTGTTGCCGTACATGTTGTTGTTGCCGCCCATACCAGGGAAGCCGCCGCCGTTCATGGGGTTGAAGCCGGGCATGCCCATCATAGGGTTCATCATGCCCATCATTGGCATCCCCATGTTCATGTTACCCATGTTGCCCATGTTGCCCATGTTGCCCATGTTTGGCATATTGGGCATGTTTGGCATTCCCATGAAGCCGTTCATCATGTTCATGCCGCCGAAACCCATCATCGGGTCCATGGGCATGTTGCCCATGCTGTTCATGCCGTTCATCATCGCTTGCTGTTGCTCTTGTTGCTTCTGCATCGCCTTCGGAGCCTTCGGAATCTTAGGGTTCTCCATCAACTCATCAGCAGGGCGCTTCTTGGAGTTGGACTCCACGGACGACGCGCGCTCAGCGGTGGGGCCGGACGGAGCGGTGGCAGGAGTTGCTGATGTCGACTTTGGCGTGCCATCGGCTTTCGGGCCCGTTGGCGCTGAGGCAGGAGCTGCTGCTGTGGCCGCAGGGGACTTTTGCGATGTGGGCGATTTGGCGATTCCGTTGGCTGATTCTGTCTTTGTCTCTCCATTTTCCTTGGGCGACGAGGCTGGCGGCGGCGAGGCTGCTGTCGGGCTCTTTGCATCGTTCTTCTCCTTGAGGAACTCCTTCATCTTCTCCGCAGCTTCCTCATCAGCCTTGAGGTCGTCAATTAAGACACCTTCCGTAGAGCAATTAGGGCAGACGAAGTCCGATTCGATGAGAGCATTGGTTATGCAATCATTGCAATACGTCTTCTGGCAGCACGGGGTCTTCATTGGGTCTATGAACATCTTCTTGTCGATAGGACACTCAAGTCCCTGGTCCTGCAATTCTTTGTCTCCCATAGCGATTGCCTTGGCAGCAGACGCTGAAGACTTGGCTTTGGCCTGGAACTGTTCCCATGAAGCCTTGTCAGGCTCAGCGATCACAAATTCTCCCTCGGCATTGACCATGATGCCTGATGGTCTCTTGGTCTCGTCGTCACCACTCTGGGCGAGGGCAACCGACTTGTCCACTGTGCGCAAAAATGACCGCGGAATACCAGTCGTGCGCTTCACACGTGGACGATTGTCAAACTCTGGATCGTCGTTCGTTGGGCACAACTGGATCCAGTGACCTTTCTCTCCACAGCGATAGCAAATGTAGCCATTGGGAGGGTCATGGTCAGGCACGTTTGCTGGCTTCTTAGAACCTGGCTTGAACACAGGGGTTTGGCTGCAACTTTGTTAGAGTTGATTCGTTAGGGCGATTGGGGATGGACTTACTTTGACATTTCCTCCTGTTGGGCTGACCAAGACTCGGTTTGGGCCTGGAACATGGCTGCCATCTTCTCTTCTTCCGTCATGGCATTGTTCATCTGGCTGATGGCGTTGGATGCGGCCTTGGCTGTGGCTGATTTGGTGGTCTGTTCTTTGCGGGAGGAATTCTTCGCAGCAACGGGCATCTTGCCAGAGACATATCGGGCGCCTCGGCCTGCACCAGGCTTGGCGGCTGGAAGGCGACGAGCAACTACGGTCGTAGATCGGGGGATAATGGTCGTATCATCATCGTACTCTAAGAAGATGTTAGATTGACAGTCGTGAGAAAACTGTTCAAGATAGAACTTACCCTCACTGCCATCCTCGGAGTAAATAGCAAGGTCGAAGTCGGTACCATCTCCCAAGCCGCTCTTCAAAATGATGTCGCGCTTCAGCTCGAAGACGGAAATACCGGTGCCATCGAACTCAACTCGCGTCGGCTCCTTTTGAGACTTGAACTTGAAGAACACGGAGGACGCCATGATGTCTCGTTTGGATAGGTCACAGATGTAGACCGCTATAGACGTTGGCAGCAGTAAAGTGCGTAATCAAATATTTGATTTGAGTGGCGATGAGGACTTCGCGGGATACCACGAAGATGCAACGCTACCTCAACGTGAGTAGAGAGACTTGATGCTTGTAATTTTTCTTCTTGCTTGTGTGTGATGTCTCTTGCGCTTAGCACCTCTCAAGAGTAATGAAAATCAATTCTGATTTACTTGGAAAACAAGGAAATAAGGGTTGCGGAGTGTAGAGAAAGAGTACAATGCCAAAGAGGCCGACACCAGTTGGAGAAAAGTCAGTCCTTTGTGTGAATCCCTCCTCAAATCCAAATCACCTCGACACCTTTCGCACCATCAGTCGAGAAAACCTCAGTTAGCCACCGTTGGTTTCCAATTCAGTATTCCGGTCGAAGTGGAGCGGTCGCAACGGGCTCGTGGCGAGACGCAAACAATCGTACAGGGAAAGAGTCGGTTGCTGAGCGGGCACTTGCTTCGCTGGTCACCTGGGGCCGAAAAGTCGTTTGGGCGATTATCGCAGGGTGATGGAATCCGTTGCACAGTCGTATGGAGCACCCGTACGTAGGTTTCGGCAGAACGAAACGCGCGGTCGCAGGTCGTAAGAGGGCGTTGATGGTGATGTTCGTGGCAGGAAAAAGAGGAGTAACGCAAAGGGGGAGGAGAAGAGATATAGCCGGCAGTGACTGCAGGCAGACGGAGAAAGGTAGCTGGAACCCACTCTCTGGCCACTGCGACCGACCGGCCTGATTCTGCAGCACTGCCAATTCTAGGCAAGCCTGGGCCAGATGGCACGTGAGCGTTGGATTTCCCGGGTGGATGTTGTTCCGGGAGCCTATGTCCCTTCTCTGTGCTAGGCCTTTCTTACCTTATCAGCCTGAGTTCTGAAAGGGTCCCCATTCTTCTCCGGAAGGTGCCGTCACAGCTGAGTAATCCCAAGAAACTTCCATTGCCTCCTCCGCCCAGGTCCCGACCGGGACCCCACTATCTCGGCCGCGAAGTTGCCGACAACGTCACGTGCTGTATCACGCAAAAGTTCTTTGGTCTCGGTCTTAGCGCCTCCACCTGGAACGGATACATTAGCAATGGCCAGGTCCCTTCCTGCTGATACGCCGCTGCTTGCCGAAGCGCATTGAGAGAACCCCGCCATCCGGAGCAGTTGTGGGCAGGTGCATGTAGAGGTACTCTCGGTGCAGCAGAATTCTGGTCAGCTCTTTTGCGCCCGATGTAGAAGGTCCAGTCCGGCGTCATGCCCCGCACCTCGTTGTTTAGAGGCCTTGCCCTCCCTCAGACTGCTCGAAAGTTTGTTCCTACAACTCCCAAATCTCTACCGTGTTGGCAGACCATCTCACAATCTCGCCGTCACTACCTTACTCCAGCTATAAAAGCACACCAAGCTCGAAAGACCAAGATGGCTCCTCAACTCGACGGCTACTTCAAGCAGGTCGATGCCGACACCGACCACTTCATCGATCGCCTCCGGAAGGCTGTTGCGATCCCCTCCATCTCAGCTGATGTTGAGCGTCGTCCCGATGTCGTCAAGATGGGCGAGTGGCTCGCTGCCGAGCTGAAGGCCCTCGGTGCCTCAGTCGAGCTTCGCGAGCTAGGTGAACAGCCTGACAAGCCTGGCTTGCAGCTGCCCCCGGTCGTGCTGGGAAGATATGGAAGCGACAAGAACAAGAGAACTATCCTGGTCTACGGCCACTACGATGTTCAGCCCGCCGAGAAGACTGATGGCTGGGCGACCGAGCCTTTTGAGCTCTCCGTCGATGACAAGGGCAGAATGTTCGGCCGTGGTGCCACGGACGACAAGGGACCCGTTCTCGGCTGGTTGAACGCCATCGAGGCTCACCAGAAGGCCGGCATCGACTTCCCCGTCAACCTCCTCATGTGCTTCGAGGGTATGGAGGAGTACGGTTCCGAGGGTCTCGACGATCTCATCAATGCCGAGGCCAAGAAGTTCTTCGCTGACGCCGATGCTGTCTGCATTTCTGACAACTACTGGCTCGGAACTGAGAAGCCCTGCTTGACCTATGGTCTCCGTGGCTGCAACTACTACTCTGTCGAGATCAAGGGCCCTGGCGCTGATTTGCACAGCGGTGTCTTTGGCGGCACTGCTCAGGAACCCATGACTGACCTGGTCCGCGTTCTCGGCTCATTGGTCGACACTGACGGCAAGATTCAGATTCCTGGCATTATGGAGCAGGTCGCCCCCGTTACCAAGGATGAGGAGACTCTGTATGATGGCATTGCCTTCACTATGGAGACTCTCCACGAGTCTCTCGGCAGCAAGACTACTATCTACGAAGACAAGAAGTCCACCCTCATGGGAAGATGGCGCTACCCCTCCCTCTCTGTCCACGGTGTTGAGGGTGCCTTCTCTGCCCCTGGCGCGAAGACTGTTATCCCGGCCAAGGTCACTGGCAAGTTCTCCATCCGTACCGTGCCCAACATGGAGGAGGAGGCGACCAACGAGGCCGTTTACAAGTACGTCAACGAGCAATTCGCAAAGCTCAAGAGCAAGAACACCATGAAGGTTTGGGCTCAGCACACCGGCAAGTGGTGGGTTGCGTCGCCGAAGCACTGGAACTTCTCGGCTGCCGCCAAGGCTACCGAGCGCGTCTGGGGCGTGCAGCCTGACTTCACCCGTGAGGGTGGAAGGTATGAATCCCATTTCCAGATACCGAAGGACGTCCATTAACAATAGACGTAGTATCCCCGTCACCTTGACCTTTGAGCAGGCCACCGGCAAGAACGTTCTTCTTCTGCCCATGGGTAGCTCCACTGACGGTGCTCACTCCATCAACGAGAAGCTGGACAAGCGCAACTACATCGAGGGCATTAAGCTCCTTGGCGCTTACCTGCACTACGTCGCCGAGGAGCCCATCGCATAAATCGACCGTGGATTAAGTGAGATCACTACGCCAGAGGGCAACTGGGAACCGCGATATCTGCCATGACATGCAACGGGGCAGTCACCTTACCACGTTGCCATGGCGAGTTGAGTTCGTCTTACAGGCCGACTGCTGACAGCATATCATGCATGCCGAGAGGGCTGCAATGGGCCGTTGGCCAGATGGGGATCAACGGACAAGAAGCTCCTGATTTTCACTGCAAGGTTCAAATCACAAGTCACGTAATTAAATACCCAAACAAATTCATATTAAACCGTGCTCAATTTCGTCGTTTCTAAATGTGGGGTATTAGTGCGTAAATGGACAGTCATGATCGTTCGTTCATCATGGTATATACTTCGTGTTCCAGGTATCCAAGCAAAAGGCCGATGAGAGGACAAAGCCTGCATGGCTTGGGATATCTCGTGCGTGTAAGTGGTAGGGGAAAGGGGGGGGGGGGGGGTATCGGGGAGCTTTCGACAAAAGCTCTACTACTTCTTCCGCGCCGTCGCCACTCGACGGCTCCGTCTCTTTGCCACAACCTCTGGGTCCCAGTTTCCAGAGAACATATCCTCGAGGTCGTCCTCGTCCTCGGAATCAAACACAACTTCAACATCACTGTCCGGCGCGTCCTTGCGAGCGCTCTGGGCGGCACTGTCGTCGCCGCCGCCATCGTCGCCGTTTCGGTCCGCGACATCCTCGTCTCTACCACCTGCTCCGCCGGCCTCCCCGGCCACGGAATCGTCATCCTCTACTGCATCGTCTTCCTCGTCGTCAGAACACTCATCGTCCCGGACGTCGACAACATCCTCCCAGCTACGGAACGGCACCACGCGCTCGACCTCGAGGATGAACTTGCCCACCTTGTACTTTTGGCTGAGCTCCTTGGCGTCGACGTACTTCCACCCCAGCTTCGCGCTGCAGAGGACGCAGGTGATGTCCGCGACGACGTGCCAGCCCGTCACGAGCTGGCGGTTCTCGCATTTTCCTATGCGGACGTTGGCGAGGCTTCCCTTGTTCTTGCTGCCGTTTGCGCCGCCGCGTGCACTCTGGGTAGTGGAGGGGGAGGAGGACGTGGTATCGGTGGTGGTGTTTGGGATGGCGGTCGGCGCGATGAGGTAGGCGCGGCCGTAGCGGCCTGTGAAGCCTTTGCTTACGATTTGGGAGGCGAAGGCGATGTCGCAGGAGCAGGTTGAGCAGCGGAGGGTGTCTGGGTGGGTGCGTGCCAGGGAGGTTGTTTTGTTGTTTGTGTTGTTCTTGTTGGTGCTGATGCTTGTGGATTTGGAGAGGAGATCTGGTATGCTAGTTGTTGCGGCGGCGGTGGTGGCATCTCGGTACGTCGGCGGCGGTGGGCTATTCGGCGGGGTCGCGGTCTCGTCTGTCGTCGAGGAAGTCGGCGAGGAGCTGAGGGAGGGGACTTGGCTTGCGTCCGGGGTTGAGTCCGGGGACGTCGAAGCTGTCCCCGTTTCTGCTGCTGCTTCTGATGCGGACGAGGTCCGGCGCGGGGCGCGGCGGCGGAAGGGGACGATGTTGAAGCTTGGGAGGAGGTACGTTGGGAATGTGGGACGGGAGACGACGATGTTGGGCGCCATCGCGAGGGGTCTTGGGGGGTTTCTTGGACGGGAAGAGAAAGGTGGGTAGTGCGCCGCGTTCTCGGAAGCCCTGGTCCCGAAGATGTGGTTTCCTCGGAGGTTCTTTGTTTCGCTTGTATGCTGTGGATTACGGCTCGTTGGAGTTGTAGAATTGGGCGGCGCCGGCGGTGGAGGGTTCTACCATGGTATTCCGGCGAGGGTTCCGATGGAGAGGATGGATGGTCTTCTCTGGATGTTTAGGGTGAGGAGAGCATGGCTTTGTCTTTGGGAGGAACGACGACGATAGCAAGCGTTTCAGGAGTTTCTACCGCCTCTCTCTTGACTTGTTCACGAGTTTGGATCCTTTGCGACTGGAACGGGGTCCCGGGGAGGTCATGGAATCATGTATAAGGCAAGGCGGGCAAGCAGGAATGAAGGGTCGGAGGCGATTTGGGGTAGGTAAGGTAGGTAGTTTGGTAGATCAGAGCCCGGCGCAGGGGCGCAAGTTCGACAGGGAGGGGAACAGGTGAGTGACTGACTTATGGCACGAGACAGTGAGATGGAGGGGTAGAGGATTTTCGGGCTGGGCTTTTCTTTTTTGGCCTGGCCACCGTCCAAATGGTGTGTAACGTGCAGTTTTTGTGAGCGAGTGAATGATTCGGGTTGTTGGAGGGTAAGGTAACGCAAGGGAAGGGAAGGTATGGCACCTACCGTTCCGGCAAGCAGCATGTCACTGTCACTGTCTCTGGTGGATCCCGCCTGTTTTGCGGTGAGTGGACGACGGGAAGTGTAAGATATCAAAAGGGTCTGGGCACAAACGTCGGGCATATTTTGGTTGTGTAGGTACCTCCATTTTGGTAAGGTAGGTATGCGCAGATGTTTGGAGCTTTAGTTTTCTCTGCCCGGACTTGAGATGGAAGAATGTGGCTTGCTGACATTTGATTCAGCTAGACATGAAGGCTGAAGAGGAGTTGTGGATGTTTTGCCTTCACTTTGATATCGTAAAGTAAGACATTGCAAAGGTGCCAAGGTAGTTACCAACCCGCCTCTCCGGGAACATCTGCTCAACAAGCGGCCAAAATCGGAGCAGCGGGCGTCGGTCTTTATTCAGTACTTACCTTGGGCACAGCACCAGGTATTCAATACTTGAGGGATCGCTCGGATGCGGTGGTGTACGAAGTAGGTACGGTCAAGTCCCTCGGTCGAAGGAGGTTCGAGCTTCCCCACTTGGCTACCTATACCTTATCACAGCCCAACATTATCGATAAGTTGAGCAACTGGAAGCGTGAATCGATAAGAACGAGAGACGGCGGCCGGGTGGAGTCTTCCCAAGTGGTGAGGTTTCCATTGGCGCCGGCAGTATGTGTGTGTGTGTGTGTCACTGGACTTCGGACCCCACCAGCGGGTGGGTGTGTGACCCCTCTTCCTCCAACGGTTGTGCGGCAGACGGAAAGAGAAGGGGTCCCCACCGTCATTCATGTCGTTGGAGACTCCCAGAATGAGGGTGAGCACCTGAACGGCTGGAGAGGCTTCTAGAAAAAGCGAAAATCCAAAGTTGATGTTTCGAGTTCCAGAGGTTATTGTTCGGCAACTTTGGAGTTTGCGGGGATCGAGGCCGTCACAAGTATCTTGCAACGGCATCCAAGATCATTGATGAAGCATTCCGATCGTTATCTGTGGACCAAAACGCCGCGCAGCTTTCGCTCGGTTTCGGTGAGGAAGCAGTGGGGAGCGTCAGATGTCCGTCGGGCTGTTAGCTGCTGACTACCAGAGACCGGCGCCGATTTAGATGCGAAATCTATAGCCCTTTGACTGCACCCAGCATCAAGGTAGGTAAACCGTAGCAGTCTCGATGACAAGTAGACGCTCAATCGTCGTTAATACGAAATTAGTAGATCAACTTCGAACGAATGATCCAAGCCACCAAGAGAAGTCGATATTCGTCAAGGTATTCATAACGCACTCGTTCCTTTCGAGAAGGAGAATGCTGCGGTGGATGACTCGCAAATCATGAATGTGGGGGGCAAAACGGTCAAGTGACCCGAACGGAAACCCGGACCCCAGGAAGTCCAAGCATGCTAGTTGCGGCGCTGCCACGGCATTTTTGGCAGGCATTGACATGGCATCCTGCAATATTGCCCAAGGCAATGTGTGAACATAGACCAACCACCGTGACACCTTATGCTCCGGTGGCCTGCTCGCCCGTCACAATTGCGACGGCCGAGAAAACGCGGCCTCCGACCGTGCCGGGGCTCCGGCTGAAAGGGGATCCATCCGCTCGAGCTGGTTGCGAACCTGCGACATCTTACGCCATCGTCATATGAAATGTTTGGACTATCCACGGCGGACGTCTGGAATACAGTACTGTGTACGTAGTGAGCTCACCCATAGTTTCGAGCTTGGTGACGGTAGGCTGGCCTCTCGCAAACCCTAATTGTCCTGATGGTGGAGGACCCCGACATTTCTCAGCGGTTATCTGTCATTCGTATGTATGTGCGACGATCGACGGCCGTGTGCTTGAACTGCTTGCGTAATATTACCTCACTTTCGTAAGTTGATGATTCAAAAAGGGAACCAGTTATCGGGCCAACGCCACACTACCAACGTTGATCATCCTTGTGGAAGCCCATCAAGAGTACGGATAAAGCACTGCGATACTGTGAGCGCCAGAGAGAGAAACTCATCTGTTGACCGTTTCCGTCCAAGAGATGATTACCCCAAGTTCTGGGTCGGGCTAGGGTGGCTCGGCAGCAAGGGCTCGGTTTGGGGGGGATTGACCACGTGCATGTGAAGTGCAGCTCACGGCCTCACTCGATTGGCAGAGGCCGCAGGAGAAGCAGTCAAAGTGCCAAGCGCCGTGCCGGGCCCGGATTGGGAGCGTCCACCCGAGTTGGTTGATTGCTGACGGGAGACTAATGGTGACAGTAGAATTGGGGCATCTCTGACTGGTCTGTACGGATAGACGGTCGAGATAGGCTCGGATGCATACAGTTATTGGAGTTTGGAGACAGAAGGATGCATCTGCTTCAAGTCCGTCAATGAACCAGTACCCAATGAGTAGGTAAGATAGATCGTGGACCACAAATGGCCGAGCAGCATCAGCCAATGCAATGCAGCCCAGGAAACAACGTGCTTTGCTTCCCATACCGCCTCATATAGTGCAACATTGACGGTTGGCGCATTGCAAAGCAAAGGGCTCCAGCCGGTTTCGTAAGCCTAGACCAGTGGCCCCCCAATGGACCGTGGACCATGGACGCCCCCTTGCCAGTGAGAACAATGGACAAACTGGAACCCTCTGGAAGCTGCGTAAAGAGACAGCTGTTGTCGATGATGATCGTAGCGAACAAGCAAACAGATCATGGAGTGCCGATGTGAAGTGATGAAAGTAGAGGGTCCCTGAGAATTGCGATTGAGTAAGATCCAAGCAATTGAAAGTCTGAATTGACGCGGACGGAATCAATGGCATTGAACTGCATTGGATGGTGAGGAGGAGACATGGATGATGGATGATGGGATCCGAGGAAAGAAGGGGGAAAGGTGGAGATGCCTTGGCTGATTATGACTGTTCCTTCCCTTGTATCCATACGCATGCGCAGTACCTCAGGTACTATGTAGGTTTTCCCACTGGGCCGGTGAGCTTGGCCGCTTTTTTTGGTGGCTGCCACCCCTTGAGACTGCCATTGGAAAGTGGCACGGCACGGCTGGGTGGCGGTTGCTGCGTGCTGCACAGTGGACAGCCCAAGTGATGGTCCCCTTGGCTGGGCTGCTTTCTCCGCCACGCTAGACGTTTCCACCCTTTATTATTTTTTTTCTGTAGGAGGGAGATATGGCCTTTCCGCTGGGTTTTTATTCACCACTCCGCCCGCCGCCGCCGTCTCTTCCCAATTCCCCTCTTCTTGCCTTCCCCATCGCAACGCTTCACCGCCGATATCCTGCTCGCCTCACCCGCAACAACCGCCGTTCAAGAAGAAGAAAAACAAGGACAAAACATCAACGCAAATCCTCGCCCCCGCGCTACTAAATCAATCGATCTACACAAATCGACAACAGCCTCACCAGCTAAACCAACAAAACCCACACCACCTTTCCAAGAAAAGACTACCATCGTCGCTACTTGACTCTCGCCTCACTTTTCAAACACCAACCACCAACTCATCGACGAACCGGTTCCGATTTCCCGAGAACCGACCTCCCAAACCAATTCTACCTCAACACCAGACTTTAGCTACCAAACCCCGAAAATCAATCGCAATGGCGCCCATGAATCAGGTCAACAATTACAGTAGTAGTAATTATGGTGAGGCCATTGTCCGTCAGGCCAATGTCCTCGCCAGCTGCTACATCGTCGATTCCGCCGCGACTCTTCGCGGTCTCCACTACTGCACTACCGGCGCCGCAGGTACGTCGCATCCTTCCCATTCCACAGCAGCACAAGCACATGTCTCTCTTCCCTCCTTCCTGCCTCCCCCATGTATGCCCATCTTCAGCCTCAAACTTGTAGATACGCCGCCGATCACTCGGGGTTGTTGTCTCTTGTAAACTTCCCATCCCCTACGATCCCCGCTCACTTGCATCACCCATCTCCGGAAACTTGGTAAACTACATGGATCATGGACTGACAGATCTTGGAATCAACAGGGGCCGAGTGGTATTCCTGAGGTCCCCTCCTCAGGACTACCATCCCCTCCTTCAAGTCCCCCCCTCGCGGCCATAACGGCATCCAACGAGCTCGCTCTGCTTCCCAAGGCCAGCAGCAGCAGCTCCAAGAGGCGCGATACCGTGCCCGGCAAGAGGATTAGCCGCAGAGGGGGGGCAGCACTTTCGATCAGGGAAGAATGTGAAAGGTTCTTTTGTGAGTCCATGAGGGCTGTGTTCCGCGGTGAGACGGACACTGGCTCGCGTGGCTCCGGCCTGCATCAAGGTGCTTATTACTACAACAACGGCAGCAGCAACGCCAACAACATGCTGCCCACTCCGCCGCCAGACGAGGACTTGGCCGTTCAACCGCACGTCCCGTTCGGGGGACGCGGCGGGGACGGTGCTGAGGGCTTCACGGCTCCTACCGCACCGGCCCCGGCCACCGCGTGGTTGGAGGTTTGGGACTTTGCCGGCGGCGCGAGTTTCAGGGCCTTTGTGGCGGACGACGGGGCTGAAAAGTCCCTGTTCGCCCTGTTTGACAGGAATGTCATTGGACGTGACCTGAAGCCTGCGTATGTTACACACACCCCCTATCTGTCTTAGACCCCGTTACACGAAGAACCCTTGGCTAACATTCCTTCCAGACTTATGGCGCTGATGGAGCTGGTCGATGGACCGCTCAACTGCCAACACCTGGTCGTCTGCATCGACCGGACCATTGAGGAGGAGGATGCAAAGTCGCTGATGAAGAGCCTGCAGTGGATCGGCTTCGAGTTGACTACGCTGGATCGGTGGGCGAGAGATGTGGACGTGACGAGCAACCTGTGGCTGTTTATGAGCATGGAGATCTAGCATTACTTACCCCGGACAGCCTTTCATCGTCCGCGTTCTGTTTGGAAGGCGGTTTCCCCTTTCTCACTCATCAGTTCTTTGAGCTTGGCAGTTGGGGAGTTTTGGCTTTTTCAGGCGTCTTCGTCTCTCGTCTTTTCCAGTGTTTACACGGCATCGCGGGCTAGTTTCTCTGCTAGCAGATGTTCTCTCTTTTGCTTGGGGTACGCACTTTGGTCTTTTCCTCTTTGGTACACAAACAGCTCGAGCTTGGAACAAAAACAGTAGGGTACGGAATTTGTGTTGGGAAAAAAGGAGGAACCGTCAAAAGCATTGAACGCAAAGGGATTCAAGTCTCGTGTTTTGGGCATCTTTCTCTATCCCGAATCTATATCTGTACGCTAAAAGTTGAAGGGCTGTTTCTTTTTCATATACCCTTGAGGCTAGTGTTCAGGAACTAGCCAAAAGGTCTATTTCTTGGGGACTTGAAGCAATCACTCATCGTGTTTGGGATATGTTATTTCCACTCTTCTCCTTTGAACTTCACACGGCTATACAAGCATAGCAGCAGTATGAAATTGCAATATGAGGAAGTTTCTCTCTTTGTACGTCTACTATTCGGGCCAATGTGAGCGTCAAGATTGTCAACCACAGAACTCAACTCCAGGCTTTTCCATAAAAATGACCATCAATATCAAAAAGGTTTCCAAACGTCTAAGCTGGTTTTTTGTCTCTTTCACTCGAAGGGCCAGTGATCCGCCCGCCCTCGCCTCCCCTCTCCCCTCTTGTCCCAAAGTCACAAGGGAAAAGCAATGGCCGGCGTTTCTTCGCCCTCTTTTCCTTCATTCTAACCAAGGTACGCCAAAGCTCAAGACAACACGACACTTCAAATGGTCTCCTCAAACTGCCTCACCTTGAGCCCCTTGTCGGCCAAGAAATCCTTGACCTGCTTGACGGTATACTCCCCGCGGTGGAACATACCCGCCCCCAACGCGGCGTCCGTCGTCGTCTTGGCAAACACCTCTTCAAAGTGCGCCGGCTCGCCCGCGCCGCTGGACGCGATGACGGGGATCTTGACGGCGGCTTTCACCTGGGAAATGAGCTCGAGGTCGAAGCCGCTGTTGGTGCCGTCCTTGTCGATGCAGTTGAGCAGGATCTCGCCGGTGCCCATGGCCTCGACGGCCTGGGCGAGCTCCACGACGTCCATGTCGCGCGTCTCGCGGCCGCCCTTGATGGTGCAGGCGTACCAGCAGTACTCCTCGCCCTTGGGGCCCGGGTGGGACGTCTTGAGGATGTTGTGGCGCGTGGCGTCCGTGTTGGGGACGTAGACGCGCTTGGGGTCGACGGAGACGACGACGGCTTGGTTGCCGTAGGCTTTTGAGATTTGCTCAATGGCCGTGTTGCCGAAGAGCTTGCGTCCCGCGCCGTAGTATTCTTCCGCCGCGAGGACGGCGTCGGAGCCGATGGAGACCTTGTCGGCGCCGGATTTGAAGTACATTGTCGCGATCTCGAGGGCCGAGACCTTGGTGCCGTCCGTGTCGACGGTGTCGCGGATGCCGCCGCCGATGGTGAGCGGCACGAAGACGGTTTCCGAGGTGCGGCGGAGGATCTCGAGCATGGGCACGTCGGCCAGGGGGCAGTCGCGGAAGCTGGTGATGTTGAGGAAGGTGACTTCGTCCGCGCCCTGCTCGTAGTAGCGGCGGGCCATCTCGACGGGCTTGCCGAGGTTGCGGACGGCGCCGCCTTCGGACTTTTCGCGGACGTCGTATTGGTCGCCCTTTGTTACGACGAGGTCGCCCTGGTCGTTTGTGCGGACGTCGAGGCAGGCGATTACGCGGCGGGTGAGGCCGTCTTGGTAGGGGGCGGCGGTGGTGGTCTCCACGGCGGCTGATGGTGTAGCACCTCCGGCGGCGAGATTTGCGGCGCCGGAGCCGTCGAGGAAGGCGCGGAGGCAGCGCAGGCCCGCGGCGCCGGACTTTTCGGGGTGGAACTGTGTCGCGAAGATGTTACCCCTGGCGAGGGCGCCGACGAACGTCTCGTCGCCGTAGGTTCCCGTCGCGACGGTCCACCCTTGGGCCTCGAGCTCGCCGCGGACGTAGGGGTATTTGTAGGTGTGGACGTAATAGTATTTCGAATCCGGTCGGAGGTCGTAGAGGCTCGCGCCGCCCGTGTTTGCGCTGTTCCAGCCGATCTGTGGGACGGACTTGGTGGAGGCGTCGAAGCGGTCGAGGCGGCCCTTCACGACGCCGAGGCCGGGGACGTCGGGGTCCTCGAGGGAGCCTTCGAAGAGGGCCTGGATGCCGACGCAGATGCCCATGAAGGGCTTGCCTGAGGCGATGTGGGCGGAGATGGCGGGGAGGAAGCCGGCTTGGGAGAGTTGGGAGAGGCAGTGGCCGAAGTGGCCGACACCGGGGAGGATCAGTTTCTGGAAGGAGAGGAGAGGTTAGCTAAACTGAAGGCTTTTCCTATGGTATAACGAGACCAAATGCTTACTTCTGCGGAGGGAACATCTTCCGGCCTTCTAATCCACTCGACTTCGTAGCCGACCTTCTCGATGGCGTTCACCAAGCTGCGAACATTGCCCGCGACGTAGTCCAGGAGGTGGACCTTTGGCATTGTGGGCAAACTGGGGGAAAAAGTGTGCGTTGAAGGGTTGGGTATATTGCAAGTCTATAGAACAGAAAGTAGATCAATTATTTGGAACGAATGGAATGCGACGTTATAAAGTATCGTCAATCGACGAGGGATGTCAAGTGGTGAGTCAACAGAGCGGGATGTGATCAAGGCCAATTGTGAGTCGTAGGGCGTCGCCTCTGGGAAATTTACTTGCGATAGCGGGGCAGAGGGGTTGTGACTGTGAGCATGGAAAGTCCAGCAGCTGCCCCGCACCAGCGAGCAGCGGCCCCTGTTCAATTGACCTCTGGCCTGTGCCAATCCGCCGTCGAATTGACTGGGGGCGGGTAAGCTTCTTTCCCTTGGAATGGGAATTCTGCAGTTATCTTCGACATTGGAGCTTCAGCAATTTTTCGACGTCGCACACTCTTTCCGCGATGCGCTTACAACTCGATTTCCGCAGTCCCTGACGCATCTTGAAGTTCGCAGCTGGCGACAACACCACATAATCACACGAATCCTTGGTCCCAATGCGCCATTCCCTTCAGTCAATTGGAGCATCCCAACAAGGAATCGTCGCGAAAACATGGCGACCAACGAGCCAACGTCTTCAGTCGCGCCGGTGATTGCGGCGACGGCACCCGCTGACGAGCCACCGAAAGAAGCATCCAAACAGACTGATGGCGGCGACGACTCGGACTGGGAGTACGAGTACTCGGCTACAGAGACCGAGGTCAGTTGTCGCATTGAAGCGAGCAGGAAGATACAATTGCTAACCATCTCAGACATATTACTTGACCGTCGATCTCTCCATACCACAGCTTCTCCGGCGCAAACGGAATATGCCAGTGTCAGGACGAGGCGGATATCACTACAAACACTGGGCAGGCCCTACCACTAGGAAACCTGACGAACCGAAACACCACCGCATCATGTCAGAAGACGACCAGAATGATGACGAGCCGGCGGACGAGCCCGAGGACGATGAAGAGATTGAACAAGGACAGGCGGACCCCATTGTAGACAGCTACGACGCAGATTTCGAATCTGAACAAGCTGCCGAGATCCAGATCTTGGATCTGCATTCGGACAAGCCCATGTTTGCGTACAAGGGCAAAATCTTTGAGGGGCAGTGGACACGAAACTTGGGTACAGAAGTAATCTTCGCCGAACACGAGCACGAGGATCCGATTCCGGCTCTGCGACATCTTCCCGGCGGTGTCGACATGCTGGCGGCCAGCTGGTCGAGGATCAACACGACGGAGAAGCGCCTCGAGCCAAAACACGAGGCGGCGGCGAAAGACGACCCTCTCAAGGACATCAGGAGGCAGCACGGAATCCACATACCCATCACAGCAGACAAGACGGGCGAGCGCAAGCGTCAAACGAGGTTTTTGGAGAATTTAATGGCTTTAAAGGTCAAGAGAGGCGAAAAGGACGAGGTCACGGTGTATGCCCACGCCGCGCCGAAGCCGACGGACATAGGTTCGAACAGCCGAAGAAAAAGACGGAAGCCGTTGCCGGATGGGCCAAAGAAACGTGCAAGCCGGGGCGGCGGCGGCGGTGTCCGCGGGAGAGGTGGCTCTTCCGCATTGGGAACGGGTGGTTCTGAACGAAATGAGTTACAAGGCAGCAGCGTTGCAGAGGCTGCGGCGACCTCACGGGATGGGGCAGCGTTGTCCACGCCAACGCCGACGACATGGGCGAACCTAGATGGACAGGGCGGAAGAGCGGAGAAAGGTTCGGGCCCGAAAGATGATGACGAGGCCAGCGACAACGACTATGAAGAAGACGAGGAGGATGGCGGAGATTAAGAGTAGGCCTTGTCAGGAAAGTATCCATCAATCTGGGATACGAGTTTCATCGGACCATACAGACTTTGCGTTCGCGATGGTATATCTCGCAATCCGGATTCAGCGTATGCTGTTGCCTGTTGGTAACGATGAATGAAGATGGAGCCCAGATAGGGCGAAGCCTCGGATGGGACGGTGAAACTATGTGACAGCCGTTGCGAGGCTCTACTGCGGTAGGGCCCCTTTTCCGGTGTCGGGCTCTCCTAGGCTGGCACATGGAATTTTGGGAGAGACATGCATGGAGGCATGATGTGGTCAGGCTGACGAGAGGTCCTGGGGAGACTCGTACGGGGCCGTAGTGTGGCCGCGGCAGCAGTGCGAGTACGGCTAAACCTAGAGCTAATGAAGTGTGATCATCCAAAAGAATCCTGCGACACCAGCACTGGTTTACGAACTATGGAAAAAATGTCAGTGGAAAAAATGTCTGCCTCGTGAGAAATACGTGGGCTGAAAACGGTTGGCCGCTAGGTACAGATACTGGTGCCGGTAGGTAGTCAGCGAGAAAATCGGAGATTAATTGGGAATGCTTCTAGAAAGATTGCCTTCCTTTCAAAAAGGGGAAAATAGGCATGCCAGAAAAGCCTCAGAATGGAGTGTTTTCTACTACTTACATAATAGCTCACGGGTTTCGGCAGATGGTTAGTGAGCCCTGTGTCTGCAAAGTCATCACGGCACGTCACTCAGGAAGCCCACCCGCCCACTGCAAGCTCACATGTGGACGGGGAGCAACCTTTACTGAAGGATACACAGCAAGACGACTCGTGATGAACGGATGGCTACAGGGATCGGCTGCTTGCCGTACTATGGTCATCTAGCGACATAGGTAGAGGCGATGGCACGGTGCACTGCGTACGGATACATCAAGAGTTAAAGACAAGGCGCGAGTAAAGGCAGGGCGGTGTAGAGAGTCAGCAGCGTGCGGAACTGGAGCTTTACTACTCCTCGTGGGAATCTGCAGGGATCTGGTTGGTCCCGCAGATCGCTGAACCCTCCCGGTCTGCTGCCTGCATGAGGTACCGGGAACCTTGGCGCCATTCCCTTCCTCTTTCTTTGGAGAGATACCTGCCTCATCCGGGCGATCACAGTAGATAGTGCATGTATCTCTGCTCTAGTCAGGAGGTGTACCAACATCTATCTAGTGCCCCCGTTGCAAGGTACTCTGTACGGATACAGAAAAGGATTCAAAGAAAGAATCCAGATCCCTCGGTCGGGTGGCGGGCTGAGTAGTGGAACATCCATCCGCACCCCCCTCCAATCCCCTCCCGTCTGCCGTCCTCCCACGTCCAGGTTCATGGCCGAATCCAGCACGAAGTAACCGTACGTCCCTGATGATTGATGGCCCTTGCTTCCCTGCTTCCTGCGGGTTGCTGCCGCTGTCGCTCTCGCCGTCCGCCGCCCGCGCATACCGCTGACCGCATACCGCTAGGTTCCGTCCCAAACCCCAACCCAAAGCTTCCTTCTTACTTGCACTGCTCAACTCTTTTTCCCTTCACACACTTGCGCCTAACAAGCTTTCTCTGTCCAACAACACAAAACACTTGACCAAGGGGCCTCAGCGTCCGACCGGCCATGCATATCCGCTCGCACCTCCCACCTTCGACATCTCAATAGTAGACTACACCCTACATGTACACTTGGTGATGCTGTGCGAGACCCCGCTGGCTTTCGCAAGACGTGCCGGCATCCCGAAGCCCCTCCGAACCATCACTCAGCCTCCGTAACTGCGAATAGCTTATTACCAATCGATCCCGGCGCCCTATCTTATACCGGCACCCTTTTGAGGCTCTTTTGTTATTCTCACGAACCCAATCCCTATCCTGCGAGGCCTGGAGCCACCAACGAACTTATCCGATGTATTATCTACGCCGCTTCACCATCTTCCTCGCCTTCTTGGTGTCGGTATCGTTCCTCGCATGGTTCCTGCCCCGCTACCTCAACCCAAACCCGCCAGACCCGGCCAAGCAGCGCGAGGATAAGAAATGGGTCAGCAGCAGCCCGTACTGGCTCGATCGTCAGGCCTGCCGTTGGCTGAGTCTCTGCGGCGTTCATCATCTCTCATGGGACCCAGCTTCTCTCTTCCCCTACAAGAACGACTCCGACGCCGGTGATTTGCGCTTGGAGCTTAGGTCACTTGATGGACGCCATTCTGGGTGGGAGACGGCTCCCAAGAAGCGCTCGCCGCGGGACGACAAGGAAGAGAGGAGGAAGGTCTTGAAGGAGATTCCCGACTATGTTCTCAAGTATGCGCCGCTAGTCCACCTCTTTTCGGGCGAGAACTTCTGGCCCGCCGACATTGCGGAACACATTCGGCACATGACGCCCTACTTGGAAAAAGAGGCGTTGAACCGCTCCCTGATTCTGTCGGATTTGCACATGCTTAACAAGGAGGATGGCATGGTTTACCTCACCAGCGACGACGATGTCGAGCAGAGACCCGAATGGCTGCACAGTCACGTTGGCATTCCTGAGCCATGGAACGATGATGAGGACGACGGCGACAAGGAAGAGACGCCCAACAGCCCAGTTGGGGACTCTGAACACCCACGACATGAAACTGAGGATACGACGTGGTTCGACGTATCTCGCGATCACCCCGTTCACCGCATCTCGGATCCTCGTCGCTACCCACAATTCCCAGAAGGCTCCGCCCGCGCCGCCGGCTTCCAGCACCGCCGCCGAGACCAGGGCCAGAAGCCCATTCCCGACACGCCAACTCACAAGCCCGATCAGGAAGGCTACTCAAAGGCCCCGGCCGTCCTCGTCCTCGTCGACAAGGGCTCCGGCATCGTCGACGCCTTCTGGTTTTTCTTCTACTCGTACAACCTCGGTCAGACGGTCCTGACCATTCGCTTCGGCAACCACGTCGGCGACTGGGAGCACTGCATGATGCGCTTCGAGAACGGTGTGCCCCGTGGCATCTTCTTCTCGGAACACGAGGGCGGCCAGGCTTACACGTACAATGCCGTCGAGAAGCGGGGCGAGCGTCCCGTCATCTACTCCGCCGTCGGCTCCCATGCCATGTACGCGCAGGCCGGCGAGCACCCGTACGTGCTGCCTTTCAAGATGCTCAAGGACGTGACCGACAAGGGACCCCTTTGGGACCCGTCAAAGAACGCCTACACCTACTGGTACGACTACGTCCAGGATCTGGACGAGGACCTCGACGACGACCTCGATGACGAGGTCGACGTGGCTAGCGGCCACCGGAAGGAGAACCCCACCAGTCTGTTCCCCACGGCCGAGAACCCCGACGCGCCGACGTCATGGTTCCATTACGCCGGCCCTTGGGGCGATAAGCTCTACAGCTTGGCCGATATGCGCCAGTGGCGCTTGTTCGCGCAGTACCACTACGTCTCCGGGCCGTTGGGTCCCAAGTTCAAGCGGCTCGATCGCGAGAAGCTCTGCATTACTACCCGCTGCCGGATCTTGGATAGCTTAAAGCCCGGACAGACGTGGTATAGTTAGATGAGTTTCCTTTTTGTTACAGGTAATGGTATAGATGAAGCAAAGAACAATCAAACCTCAATGAAACATGTTATATTTAATTGATGCCTTGCATGCATCCATTGAGTGATGAGGCCGGCATACAAGATCACTTCACGTATCCAAGTAGAACGGGAGGAATGTACAAAAGTGTGACATCTGCTCTCTATTCCAGAGCGCTCAACAGCCCACAAACCGATTTCAAGTCTGGACATGGCAACTTGTAGTCGAAACAAGGTTGCCAGAAAGAGATTGCATGTTACTTGACCCCGGCAAGTACCTTCCTATATCCGACTCCCCGACCGCTCTTGGCGGGACAGTTCCGTGCTGCTCCGATCCAAATAGCACGACCAACCCGGCCTCATGCACGCCATCCAGTCTCTGTTACCTAGGTCCCTCAGACCTTGTCAAGTCTATCCTTCCCGTCACGAATATGCATCCCAGAAGGTCCTAGGTAAAGTAACATACATATCGGGCAGCAAGACTATAAGAGCCCCCGCGTGTCAGGTTGGCAGCCCGGCCTGCCGATAAATAGAACGAAGTTCTCCTCTTGTTCCGTGCCTTGAATGATTCTCGGCAGACGTATCGAAGATCCAACTGGATTCGTATTTCTTGCAAGTTCCAGACGATTCCTGTTATTCACAGCCAAAAAGTCGGTGTTCAGTGTTACCCTCAGATGCTGCGTAGTCCCGCCCTGGTAGCCGGCCACTCGCACGATGGTACGGCTACAAGCTTACATCTGTTTCTTTGGCGCTCTTCGCATGAGTCGCTCTGAATAGAAGCACTCGAATCGCTGGAGAGCAAGCTGGCCAAGGTAAGTCTGATGGGCTTAGCCAAGCCTAAATCAGGCTTCAAAGTCCAAGTGCGGTATCCGCCATCCAAAGAAGGTGCCTTGTCAGAGTCCAGGGCATCAAGACAGGGGAAACCACGATGATCAGACACCTCTTGAAATACCTGACAGATTGGCCAGAAAATACGAAAAAAAATGAGCTGCCTGTGGCATTATGTAGGACCACCAAATTCGAACTCGCAACCTTTGCAGGACCCAATTACACGTTAATATTTCCTTCACTAGGTCATAGACACATTCAGGCGGTTCTCATGCCCTCCCTCTGGCAAATTCTGTCCTACAGATGTATGGGTCGAATGGTCGTGGTGTATTCGTGGATGTTTATTCCATATCGCACGTGACCTATTCCGGTATGGACCAAGCACTGAAGGAATCTCATCAGTTCATCGTTCTTTCACTCAACTCTAGAGCCTGTAGAAAAGGTTCATTTGTGGACACCTTTCCTGGCTGAAGTCGTACTATCTTATCTTCAAGGGCCCAAGTCGACCCTGAAGATCGCTAGGTTTCCACAACACCACCTCAAGTCATAACCAGTCACCTCAACATCAGCGATGTGAAATCAATTCAAATCATGAAGTCACTATATAGTCAGCCTAGACGTACCGGTCGAAAAACTTTGAAGTCTGACGAGATTCCGCAGCCGTCTCAAGCTCAACCGAATGCGTCCAGACGCGGCTTTCCCTCCTATGAACCCCCTATTCATAATCACCTATGTGGTGGTTTTTTTCCCGGCTTTACAGGCGCAAAAGATCGACCTTAACGGAAGAAGGCTTTCAAGGGAAATCACACGATACGGTACACTTTTTAATTACACAAAACGCGCAATGTGCCCCAAGCGCGCGCTCAACGATAATTACCTGTATGCAACCTCGATTATTGAACAATTTTCCGTCAAGTAACATCATTCATGGAAGGGACTTTCAGCATTGATGGTCTTGGAATGTTGACTTGCAAGTTGCAAGTCCAAGCCATATCCTTTTGCCAAGACAGGCAATTTAGCCATGACTCGAGACGAAGTCTTCTCGGGTTCTTATATTTGGCGACACGCCGGCCTCGACTACACTCTTGTGAATTAGTATATTAGAGTTCCTCAGAGCCCAGATCCAGCTCTATCGGCATTGGTCTTGCATGTTCAGCCAAGAAGAAAGGCCCAGTGACTTTTAGATTACAGGATGTTGGTACAGGAGCAAAGACTCATTTAGACTATTCTGTAGATAAAGTAAGTACTCTTTTTCTTCCAGTTACAGGTCCGCTCATCTAAAATCTCATTTAAACATCGTAGCTTAGGCTACATAGAGTTAGCTCGTGGTTGTTGGAGTGATTCACAACCGCAGTGCCGGTATGTCTACTCACGAAGTGTGAGCTTTCTCTCACTTGCCCGATCCAAGACATATTTAAAGCCTCCTTCCCCACGATATGAGAGAGGTATACGGCGTAACACGGCGTAACCTCCAAGCCATCTCGAACACCCAGATACCTTAGATCCTCGAAATCGACATGAAGCTATCCGTCCTCGCCGGCATCGCCCTCTTCAGTAGTTCAGCTCTTGGCTTGATGAGATGGGAATGCAGACAGACACCGAACTCTGGTTGGGGCGTAAGTCACAACCTCGTCTTCTATATTCCTACGACCCTCATTCTCTCAGTCATTTGAAAGCAACTAGCATGATTCGGTCAAGACTAACTTCGGAACCTGATAGGCGTCCAACTGCTCTCCAGATGACCAACGTCAGTGCACCACTTCAGCGTGTAACAGCAACGTGAGTTCCATTACATGATGATCGCGCATGCTGTGAATGGATGCTTAATGATATGGACAGTGTCAGCGCGGCGCTCCTTGGAGCAACGCCCGCGGATATGCGTAAGTCTTAACATGTTCACTTTCGGCGGCCTCGACTCTTGCCGAGCCTTGTTTGTAGACATGCTGACGATACTTGCCTCACTGCAGGAACGTAGACCTTGGGAACGCCTGCGACTGCTACTGCTGGAATTGAGGCGAGGACATATGATTGCAAATGAATGTATTCATCATCAGAAGGTCATTAAAAAACAATACGAAAGAGTCCCGATCTCCATCTCACGCTTGCTTGACAGCCATGATATCAACATCCCGATGCCCAACTTGTACTTCCAAAGCAATATCTTCTCCCGATGAAAGTGTTCGTGACAATCTCAGTTGCCCATCAATAAACACATTCCATGTCCCAGGCCCCAAGTTCCTGAGAACAGGCTTGATTGTCCTCGTCGAGCCATCCCACGACCTGACAGTAAGCACCAGCATCCTCTCCTCCTCGCTCCAATCTCCACGCAAGAAGTCAACGCCATCAGCCAAAGTGACTGCATCAACAAACGGCCGCGTCGAGACGTCTTGCGCAGTCCAAGGCCGCTCCCAAATAATCTTCTGCCCGTCCTCGACATTCAACCTTGCGTACCCGATCGCCGCGTTGCCGGAAAACGGGTCCATGTGCGTCCACCTCATCTCCTCGTCAAACGGCTCGTCGTTGCGCGGGTAATACAGCCCGCCGCGCTCCCACTTGGACCCCAACTCTTCGTCCGCGTATTTGAGCAACGCCGTCAACTCGGCTTCCTTGCCTAGCTCAGAGAGCCACTGGACGATATACCCAAACGTGGGCTTGGTATACGGAAAGCCTCCCTTCTTACCCGCCTCGGCCTCCTTGGCGTTGCGCACCGCCTGTTCGAGCGTCTCGCGAGAGTCCGGCGCCGCGCCGTCTTCCTTGACTAGCTTTCTGAACTCGTTGCCGACGACAGGTGGGTTCAGACGAATCTCGCCTCCTCCCGTGTTGGTGACGTACCCGAGGGCCTGGTCTTCGTAGTGAGACCTCACGACGGACCCGTTCCACGAGTTCATAAAGGCCGAGCCCCACGCCGTCCATGCGGGATCTTTGGGGCGGATAGTGAAGTCCTGCTTGACCATCCACGCGTCAGGCAGGAGGCCATCGGAGCCGACGAGCCCTTTCTTGTCCCATGCTGCTTTGTACTTTTCCAAAACGTCGTCTACGACCGAAGTGCCCAGACGAGCGTCTCTCAGACGCATTCCGATCAGCTTGCACAACTCGTCAGCGCACAACTCTCAGTTGTCAGTAGGCACATGTTGGTACTTACAGGAAACTGGTTGCAAACCACAAATACCATATTCGGCTCACAGCATACCCCAATCCACCCGTTCCCCTCCATCTCCTTGAGGATAGCATCCTGCAAGCTTCCCGCATCATACGAGAACTTCTCCGGACCCATCCCAAAAAACAACGGATTCCACAAAAACTCCAACGAACCCGGCCTCTCAAACTCATCATCGTCAAACAACATCCCATACATCGCCACCATCATCAGCAAATGCCCGCTGTACATGATATTCTCCCTCACAACGGGGTCAGCCCACGGCTTCCTCAGCTCCTTCAGGTCCGGATTGGTCGCGATCCCGGCCATGCTCGTGTTGAACCAGTACGCCCACACGGCGCGCAGGAGCATCTTGCGGATCGTCTGGCGCATGAGCGTCTTGTAGACGCTGCGGAGGGCCGGTTGGCGGTGGAAGTGCGCGGCGCCGGCGGCGTAGGCCATGGTCGCGAGCTGGTAGCGGTAGGCGTCGAGGAATTCCTGGAGGGGCTCCTGCGAGCCCATGAGGTTCCAGTCGTTGTCGGGCTGGGTGACGAGGTTGTGGAAGTGGCGGAGGTGGCCTGCTTGTTCTCGTGTTAGTTTAGGGTGTTTGGATAGGTCTGGTGCTCGTGGCTGCTCCTGAGTTTCGGTCGTCATTGTGATGGTGGTGGTTGAAGACATGGCTACGATTCGATTCGGTCTGCGGTTGTGAGAACAACGGAAATGACTAATGTTGGTTTCTACAGAGGCGCGAAACCGCTACATTTGACCAATAAATCACTTCTGTAAGAATGCTGCGAACATCATAAATAAGTCCCAAAAGTTTCACGGGGTTCGGAATTGAAACGGGGCTACCCGCCGCATGATCGGCCGTAACAAGCCGGACTGCACCGGACCGTAGACCCCGATCAACTGATGTCAGACGAGGACCACCTTACGACGAACTAGAAGGAGTCGAAGGAATACAATCAAGTCTCCATCGGCACTACTCGGCAGGGGTGTTGCATTGCCCGAGCGCCCGAGAGACTCGATGTTTTCCTTCCTGTTGGAGAAGAAGTTGCCGCAGGCGCGGAGTTTAGTCGTAGTCGAGCGGGGATACGTCTCCTGTCAGCATCCTTCTTGCGACTCCCCCGCGTTGGCTGGTTTTCTGTCTTACTAGAAGGATCATTGTTGCCTAAAGAGGGCAATCGTAGTTGTAACGACCAATGGAAGACAGCTACGGATATTTGAGCTGTCAGTTATAGGAACCCCTCCACAATACCTCAGTAGGGTGGCTTTCACTCGATAGTAATCGTGGTCACGCTTCTCGGTGAGGAGGTTTATGTGTAATGTGTGCATTATCGAATTCAAGAAACCTCACTTGGACGTCTTGTCAATGTGATCGAGAAAGGACGCCTGGATTTTTGTCTGCAGGTGAACGGACTTTTAGGGCAAGAGGAAGAACATCTTCTTTATTGCTTCATGATACCATAGCAAACATATATTACCAGCCATGGGCTTTTCAGAACCTCACATGCTTATCTTCAAAGATCAAAAGAACTTGCTTGAAATGCGTTGGAACAATGCAACTCCTCAAGTGAACCTATTGGCAAACCATGAAACACACAAATCCTCACCCCGTACCCAAACTCCAAATGCAGTCCCAGACTCCGTCCAAAGCCTTTTTACCCAGTCCGTCATTGATCTTCGGTATCCATCATTGCAAACTCCCAGGCAATTCAAGCCGTAGCTCTGCAATACACCCTCACCACCAAACACGACCTCCTCACTCAAACTTGCCCGACCCAAAGAGGCCATTAACAGCGTGGTGTCTCCTCTCAGCACCCTTCCACTTTCTCGCCTCCCTCCTCTTCTCATTCTCCTGGATCGCCGCTCGGCGCTCATTCTCTCTCGCCAAAGCACTAACACCCGACTTCTTGCTCGCGTTCTTCTTGATTTTGCCATCGTCGCCGAAACCACCGCCACCGCCGCCACGAGCAGAGAAAGCCGCAGCTCCCCCATTGCTGGCTCCGCTGCCGCCAATACCACCACCGATACTGCCGCCACCGGAACCCTGTGAACTCAGCACGGACGAGTTCGTCGTCGCGCGCCGGAGCAGTGCAGGGACCCTGAAGCTGCTGCCGCCGCCGCTGGAAGCAGAGGCGGCGGCGTTGGGCATAGCAAAGGCGAGCTTAGAGGACGTGGTCGACATGTTGGAGGATGACTGCCGCTTCATGGTGAGGCGATCGACGACCACCTGGCGCGAGTTGGTGCGGCGCGGGTTCTTGCCTGGGGAGCGGTTCTCCTTGTTAGAGGGTTGCGCCTCCTCGTCATCCGCCTCGCTGTCCGAGTGCGGGTCCGTGGCAGGAATCACTTCGTTCAGGTCCTCGAGCAGACTCGAGACGGACTCGCGAATCTCGCCCAGGTTGGAGGGCCTCTTGCCGTCCTTTGTCCTCCGCGCGTTGGTGGTGGACGGTACGTTGGCAGCGTTGGAGGCGAGAGGTGCGCGTTGCGCTCCGGGCTGACTGTCTGGGACAGTGGTCTGCTGCTGCTGTTGCTCTTGAGACTGCGAGTCCTCCGTCTCCGTTGGCTCGGGCGCGAAGTCGAGGAAGTCCATCTCCTCATCACTGCCGCGGTCCTCAATGGTGCGGAGGAAGGCCTGGTTGCCGGGTTTCTCGGCAATTTTCTTGATGCGCTCATCCGCGAAGAGGGCCTGCTGCATTTTCTGGAACTGACGACGCTTCAAACGCCGACGAGCCTCGCCGCCGTCGTCTGAGTCAGAGAGGTCATAGTCGGCGCCGCGCTTGCGGCGGAGCATACCGGTTGTGATGTCATGGAAGAGCTTGTCGACCATCTTCTCATCGCTCTGACGCTCGTTGTCCCTGAGAATTTTGTTAGCTGAGAATACTAAAGCCAAGACAGAGATCACTTACGCGTGAAGGGCAGCAAGTTTGCGCTCATCATCAGCAGTCATGCCGTTCTCGTCGTCAATCATCTCCTTGACGGAGGCAGCATCACTGTCGTCATCGGTGTCCTCGCCATCCGCACCTCCAAGTCCTGCATACTCATCCTCGGACTCGTCGGCCTGCTCCTCCACCATCTCCTTGGCCTTGCTCTTCTTGCGGTTGTACTCCTCCGCCTTCTTGAGCTGCTTCTGCTTCTTGACAGCCTCCTTCATGACGTTGAAGGCCGTCGTTTTGAAACCGAATTCGTCTACCTCGGGACTGGCCCTGGAGTCCTCGACATCTTCGTCATCCGCGACAGCGGCTACGACGTCAATCTTGCGGCGCAGTTTACCCCTGCGGACGAGGGGCGAATCTTGCACTGAATCGACCTCGGCGTCCCTGTCCAGGACCATGGTATCCACGGTCGACGGGGGCGGCTCGACGAAGCGCTGCTTCAACGGCGTGTAGTCCTGCGGCCCGGCATCCTGAGTGGCATCCATAGAAGTTTGAGTGAACGGGTCGTCGTCGCGCAAGAGGCTGTCAAATCCACGCGCTTGGGATTGGGTGAAATGCAGGCGCACGCCCTCTGCGGAATCAGGCTGCGTGTCGGCTCTCTGGGTATCACCGCCCTGGCTGTCAAGAATCATGCTGTCGTGTTGTTGAGTAAGACCCATCAAGTTGGAGTCGGGAAGGCTGTCGAAATCCGGCATAGGTGACTGAGAGGGGATCGTACCAGGAGCTGCCTGGCTGTCGTCCATTGTACCAGCGAAGATCTGGGTCAGACCCAGACCAGCGGCACCCGTAACGGGCAGTCCGGGAATGAATGTCTTCTTGGCAGAGCGCAATACCGAGGTGGGAACGGCGGGTGATTTGGTGTTGGGTGCAGCAGGGGATTGTTGGGTTGCAGTCCTGGGTCTTGGCGTCGCTTCGATTCTGTCCTCGTCTTCATCATCCGAGATGACTTGGCTCTTCTTTGATCGACGGATGTTGCGCGTGGGAAGACCCATGTCGTCCTCGGACTCGGGATCATTCTCGACTTCTTGGGCCTCAACCTCGGCCTCAGGGTGTTCTGAGCCGCTGTCGTCAGCTTCATTGTCGAACAACGCAACACCTTCCATTTCCACCTCGGAACCATCATCTTCATCTTCATCGACATTCTCGTCTTCAGAGCCAGACAGCTCAAGCTCGACCTCAACGCCTCCCTCCGCCTCCTCCTCGGAACCGTCGTACGACTCATCGTCACTGTCGTCCCAGACGTCGAGCTCGCCATTCTTCCTCTTCTCCTTCTTCTCCTGCTTGGCAGCTGCTCTCTCGCGCTCCATAATCTCTTCGGCTTCCCTCCTAGCGCGAGAGACAATATCCTCAACCTCTTGCATCTCGCGTTCACGCTCCTCGGCGGTCTGCACGACGATACCCTTCGACTTGAGGTACTCGAGACGCTTTTCGCGCTCGATCTTGGCTTGTTGACGGGCGCGCTGCTGTAGCGTCATCTGCAATTGAGCCGTGGTGATTGTTGCCTTTTCGTATTTCCTCTTCCTCTCCTTTGTCGGCGATCCCACCCGAGCGAGGCGACGCAGATTAAGTAGAGACCGAGATGCATCTGCCTTGTTTCCCGGAGCCCTATTAAAGATGGCGTCAAATTTGCCGTTCTTGGCGATGGCCAACTCGTCGTCGTCGTCAAGGTCAATGACTGCATGGTTTACTGAGACTGAGGGCAGCTTGATGCGGACTTGACGTCTGGGTTTGACATCCTTGACGATAGTCTCTTCAGGAGTTGCAACGGCCTTGCCCTTGCCCTTGTCAAGTCTTCTCGATGCCTCAAACACGTCGTCGAGGGAAAGCATGTCACCATCGTCATCTCGGTCAATGGTGGGCTGCGCGACAGTCGTGGGCTCTTGAACCTTGGCAGGGGAGGCAGCCTTGGCGACAGGCGGGGAGCTGGGCGGCGTCTCGGGGTCCTTCATCTCAGCGTCGGTCTGGTGCGCTGAGACGGGTGTGGTAGGGCGGCTGGAGCTCGACAACTTGGGATCAGACTTGGGTTGAGCACCGAAGTTGAAGCGCTGGAGGAAATCCGCCTTTGTGAATTTCTTCCTCGTCTTGGCCTCGTGGGCAAGCTGCATGTTACGAGCCATGCGCTGGGTCTCGCGAGCCATCTCCTCGACGGCCTTCTTCCCGGCCTTCCTTGTAGGCCTAACGGCCTGGCTGAGCTTCCGGCCACCCTCGTCATCGGTGATGTCAGAGACGTTGCCGACGTCCTCATCGTCGTCAAACAGGTCGACGTTGCTGAGGGGCTCGCGTTCCATTCGCTCGGCGCGCTTTCTCTCCTCCTCAGCTTCGCGTGCGAGTCTCTCTTGTTTCTTGCGCTCGACGAGTGCCTGGAATCTGGCGTTCTTTGTGATTGCGGGGAGGGAGTCAGAGTCGGAGGCGTCGTCTGCTGTTGTCGTGGTAGTAGGTTTCACAGGTGACTGCCGGTCCGGAGAAACGAACAGCCCAGGACTCGACCGTGCGGCTGGGCTCTGTGGTGGTGGCGGCGTGGTCTGTCTATCCTGCTTCCTTTGCAGCCGCCGCGGTGCTACCGGGATATCGTCTTCCTCTTCCGCATCCCCCATGGTCGCGTCCTCGTCCTCTTCGTCATCGTCGTTGTTGGAGCCAAGCCGTCTTTGGATCCGGTCCATAAAGCTCTCGGGCTCGTCCTCTGCGTCTGAAGGCTCGGCGCCGCCCTTTAGCTGGGCAGCGAGCCGTCCTCTGGGGCGGAAGACGACTTCTTCTTCCGAGTCACTTGCTTGAGTGTCTCGTGGTGGTGACTTGCTCTTCTTTCGGGTCTGCTTGGGTTCGTCGTCCTCTGAACTCGTGTCAATGGCAGCCAAACGGGCTTCCATTCGTGCCTTCATCGTCTCTGGCGCTGGGCTCGCGCTGGGAGAGCGCGATGCGGCCTTCTCAGAAGCCATGGTGAATGTGGCTATGATTATAGAAAGGCAGAAAGCCGGGTATCAAAACATGAAAAGACTAATGTGAAGTTGCTTGAAGTGCTGTGTACTTGCAGGTACCAAAATTGCGTGAGGAGTGTTTTGGTAGAGGTGAGTGTAGGGTGGTGGGTGGTGGTGGTATTAGTGGAGTGAAAGTCAATTAAGAGCTCTTCGACGCGTCTGGCCGACGCGACGTGTTGGTGTGTGCTACCTGTGGGACGAGACGGGTCGGTGGCTTATCGCGAAACGCGGCACCACTAAACACGCCGATAAGAACTGCTAAAGTGACGCAGGACCCACCCGGAGTTCACACCGACCGGAGCTCTTATCGATAAGCGTCGCAGTGGATGCCGCTGGCTTCGGTGACATCTCTTTACTTATAAGGTGACCGTGGACTGAGAAGACGACCAACTATCCACTCCATATAAATGGGAGAGATTAAAGCATTAGATTCGCTTAACGTAACTAGCGTGGGCCATGGGAGTTCTATTTGGTGTCTACCTGAGAATCGTGAATACACAGGCACCAATGCTACACGGGAAGCCTATATACCCCCCCTCAACTCCATTCCTGTTACCAGAACAGCAGGCGCCCGTCTAGGTCGGCGGGTCAGGTCAAACTGACTGGGTGGCGGAATGGTTTGAGGTCAACAATCAAATCGCCAACCAGCCTACTCGACGACAGGCTTAGCGCGTATACGAGTACCCGAGTTCAAATCCCAGCACGAGCACCAAGAGATGTAGCCCCCAAATCGGCACCGGGGGGGGCGAATTCTTTTTGGATCCTCTCCCAGTAGTTAACCACAGGCTTATATTGTTATGATATTCATTACTTTACCATCGCTCTGAGGGTCTTCACTCGACCATCTCTACTTCTCCCCATCATCCAACCAACCTCCGTCCCAAATCCCTCCTCTTCAACCCAGGCACCCTCTCCCCAACCGACTTTACAAACGTATCTACGGACCACGCCCTCCCATCATCATTGTACCCAAAGTCCAACACATAATAACCAACCATGACCACCAAAATCAACGGCGCTGAGGTCACAAAGTACACCCAAAACAGCTCCCCGCCAGGCCCAAACGGCTTCTCAATCGAAAACACGGACGCAGTGTACGCCAGCGGGATGAACACCAATCCCAGCAGCGTCACCGCCTTGGTACTCTTGGCCTCGCGGATGCTCCGCTGCTGTTCTTTGTACGCCTGCCTGTTGCCAGTGATGCCCGCCAGGCCCGTCACCGCCGCGTTGAGCATTTCAGTCCGGTGGCGTAGTTCCCGGAAGCGGAGGTGCAGGAACTGGAAATCTGCTGAGCTGTCTGACCAAGCGGTGACGTTGGATCGCTCCGGCCCCGTCTTCGGTCCCGGGCCCGACCCCGGCTGCGGTGGTATACCAATGGGCGGCGCAGTGGATCCTGTCGCCGGTGGTTGTGTCGGCGACAACGGGATCCCGAGCTGCAGCATGATTCCTTCCACGTCCTCGAGATACTCCCCCGTCCGCCTTTCCCACCCCTGCATATCGCTCCAGAGCGCTTCGACCTTGGTCATGGGCAGCTTCGCGAGGTCCTGCTTGCGCGTGAGACCCCGTTGTACAGCCGAGAGCGTCGCCCGCAGGTGTTCCGTCTGCTTGAGCAGGTGCGAGGCCACAATCTTGCTCACAAACACGTTGACGACGGATTCGGACTCTGCGGTATCTACCAGCCCCGCGTGTGTCTCGAGATAGAAGGCGAGATCTTCGAGCATAGAAGTCCGCGGGGGTCCACAGTGGTGGCTGTGGTTGCTACCTCTTTCTCTTGCGATACTGATTTGCGAATCTTCTGGGACAAAGTCGAGGTAGCCGCCCTGGTAGGGCCAGGTCTTGACTGGGTGCTCTATTTTGTAATCATCCCCTGTTCGGACACTTCGTACCGGAGGATCACAAAGTACGAGGCCTACTCATGATCAGCGTCAGTACAAGTTGAAGAATCCGACCAGGCAAGAACTCACAATCCCAACCACCACCCCCAGTCCTGCTCGACCAAACACCACACTTCCTCCTCACGACACCCACATTCAAAAACCGATCAAACTCGTCGTCGGGCGAATTATCCCACCGAAACTGCCTCGACACCCCAATATGCCGCCCCGTCGCGGCGCACACCCACCGAAAACTCGTCGGCCGCGTATCAAACGTCACGACCTCGTAGTACTTCATCTCCACATGGTCCCGACTCCGAACCACCGACGGCAGCTGCGCGCCGTCGCTTTCGCCCGTCCAGTTGACGTTGTGCACGACCACGCGCTCATGCTCGACGAATACCGAAGGATGCAGCGAGAAGTGGTGGCCGAACACACCTGCGAATCCAGGGCCGAGTCCCTCGAGGATGTAAATGTTTTGCTGTCCTTGCTGTCCTTGCTGTCCTTGCTGTCCTTGCTGTGATGCTGTATTGTAGTGAAGGTGTGTTTCTAGGTCGGCTGATTCCTCAAATTGTGCTGTTCTGATAAAGGTGCCGTTGTCGCCGAGGCTGAGCTTGACGACTCGGACGCCGTCATCTGTGAAGGGGATGCGTTGGATTTGAGCCTTAGGGTCGCGCTGTCTAAGTCGAGGGTCTGAGGAACACAGGGGCCGGACAAAGTCATCGTAGGCGCCTTCGGCAAGCCGTCCTCCATCTTTATCCATGTCGACCAATTGAGTCACGAGCCAATGTATTTGGACGATTAACTGGGCATGCTCAATGTAAAGATCGAGAGTGCCGTAAGCAGACAGCAGCGACCGAGCCGTGAGTGAGGCGCTGACAAGAGTCACGCTATCTAACCTCAACTCATGAGAATCAGCTCTGAGTCGTGGAGTATTTGAGTAACTTCAAGCTGATGAAAGCAAAGCAGGCTGCCGTAGGATTCTTCGATCTGCGTACCCAGGGGCTGAGAGATGGCGGGATAGAAGTGCAGTCACGCTTCCCCATCCCGCCCTGAATTGAAGCTATAGAAAAGTGTCTTTGCCCGATTTGGACACCGAGCGTGGCTTTGCTCACTCCCGGTATTCAGGCTGTCTGATAGGTACGAGTGTCACCCCTCACCTTACGCCAATAATACATCCTACACTTGCGCGCCCTTCGAAATTATTGCAACTTCTGCGAAGGTAATTCTCTCGTAAAGGAACAGGCGGCGCAGCGACAAACATGCCAACATGGAGTACTCCTCGTCCCTCGAAAGCCTTAGACCAACAATTGCATGCTCCCAAAATCAAGTAGCTCACTCTATGACGTTAACGAAAGTTCCTAACTCCCGACTTATCAATTAAACATTTGGTGATTTCTCAAGCATTGTATTGGCTCTGTGCCTTGATCGCCTCGCCGATATTGATCCAGTCGAGCTTTTCTCGGTCAGCCTTACACAAACAAGACATTGACGCCGTGTGAACACAACCAACTCGGTGTCCGAAAAGAGGGAGACTTACCAAAACGACATTCGCTGTCCTTCCCCACATCCCTCTGCACAAGTTGACCTGCTTGTCAATGGACGACAAGGAATTTGTCTTTGGCGCTTCAATTTGATTGGGGATCTTAATGCCTGCGAAGAGCTCAATGTCGAGGAAGTGGTTGACAAGGTACATGTAGCCATTGGGATCGACACCCTGCGGCCGGTCGATGTTGCAGTTGGGAAAATTCGCATTCGTCTCCCCAAAGGGAGTCTCCCAGTAGTACTGGAATTCGTCTAGAATGTAGTCGACTTTACTCGTGTCGGCGTGATAGTCTGTCGTACTCAGTCACTGCCCATAAGTTACAAAAGATGCTTAGAGACATACCCATGAAAACGACCAGTCTCGTCCCGTCATCAATCAAAGTCTGAAGTGTAGGCCACTGGTCTATAGCCACTTTCTCCCCAGGCTTGAAGACGTACTTATCCAACCCCGTACTCTTGAAAGTGTCGCCAAATTGAGTGACCGGCATTGCGTCAATGTTAGTGAGAAGTAAGGTGACCACTTCACGCGGATGCGCCTCCATCCAAGTGTCTATCTCTTCGAGATACTTGGACAGGGGCCCCGAGTCTAACAGAGCGCAGTCCGTATGGCACATCTGGATCTGTCCGTCCTTGTTCTGGGTCTGAGCTTGTAGGAAGCGTACGCCGAGATCGAGCTGGTCCGTTACCGACACATATTGATTGTGGGCCGGAGTGATGCCAACAAAGGCACTGTTGTGGGATCCGACAAACGTCACGTCAGAATACTTCTTTGCGCAGAGAGCGTCGTTGCCGTTACAAGCCGCCGCGGCGACAACGCCTACGAAGGCCGGCAGGAAGAAAGCAACGCGCATAGTGATAAGGCAGCGACGGATACAGACGGAGGAATCAGGATCGTCATTTTCTTGAGGTTTCCACCAGCTAGTATATAATCAAGGTAATCAAGCACAGCAATTTTTCAGCCGTCAGGGGTCTGGCGATAGCTTAAAGTGACATCTCGGACGGGTTAGCGAATCAAAAGTCATATCGGACATCTGCTAACACTCTGGACGAAGACCTTGGGAGGCCAACAGACCGAATTTGGAAGCGCGTGTTGATCTAGAGCTGAATGACCCCTCATAATGGAACGGTCCGACATGTGAGCGATGGCACCCAAGAGCCATGTTTCTGCGGACTGTTGCCATTGAAGTGACGGCTCGTGTTCGAGTGATTGGGTCATGGCGTAACATGGAGATCAGGTAGGTGGGATTAAGACGGAGAGGGGTTCTCGAAGGCTTGAGATGCCTGTCCAGACGGGCAGCTTTGCCACATCCATCGACCAGTCAGTTGGACTAGCTTCTGTGAATTCATGGCCATGACCTAACGCATGTATGGGCATTGAAACTTGCCATCGACGCTCGGGAACAAAGGTGAGGGGAATAGAAGAGCGATTATCGTTTTCTTGGCAACGGGATAGAGTCAACGTGGCCGGCATTTCAACGCTTCGAAGGCCTCCTCGGTCAATGATGCTTGGTCTTTTGTGGCCCATGGCTGCCAACTTCATGCGCCACACCTCTCTTGTTGGAGGATATTGTTGTTGGAGAGGGTGGATTGGCTGCCGTGAGAAGAATTGAAGAAAAGAGGCCTGCTTTAGTCGTTAAGTGAAACATGGAGGTTGACGAATGACGGTCTCGGAACGGGAGGCTTCAAAAGGGGCGGGTGGCGGAAGTCATCAGGGCACGGCAGGCGCACGGCAGGCGTAGAAGGGGCCACTGGGGGCTGCAAAGGCGCTAACGCCGGTAGTGGCAGGGGTCGTTCAGGGGAGAAGCTCTTGGTGGGCAGCTGGCATCCACACTTGCTGACCTTATTCGCTGGGGCCATCTGCAGCTCTATGTGGCTGCAATCTCCTCCTGCCCTCTACGGCAATGTGATCTTCTTCCCCGAACAACGTCACGAGAGACATTGTTGCAGCTACAACCCTCAAACTCGACAACCTCGGTCACTGCTGTTCTTGAAAAATTCATCACGGCATCATCTTCGTTCGCGCACGTGGTTCACCTTCTTGCTGTGGTCCGCCTGCAGATATTGAGGTTACACAGACTCTGGCTATGTTCAGGTTGCGACCATGTTCACGATACTTTCTGCTTGGTGGTAATCCCAAGTGTCTACAGTCGTTCGGGCTGCATCGAGACTTTGCTCAAGAACATCCATACATCTCGGGATGATTCTAGCTTCATGACAGTCTGAACTTATGAAGAACGTCCCTCTTGGCGGGCAAGCGTTGACAACGAGACGAGGCACACGCGTTTGTCGTCTAGGCGCCTACGAAAAAGCATGCACGGCTCACATTTGACGATATTTCCTCTGCTATGATGCTCCAAAGCAAGGGGATCTGGACGATGATCCCTATGCCGCACTGAGAAAATGGGTTCCTTACCGAAAGTTGAACAGGGTCTAGTTCAACCAAGGTATTCACTAGGCTCAACACCTTTTGTCAGGAAATCGTCGCAACTGAATCAGAATTCGCGCTATTCGTCCCTTCACCACTTTGGTCTCCGTCTCATTGAAGCAATTTCGAGGCGCAGTGCTCTTCGCACTTCGGACGAAGCCAAGACACGCAACCTTACGGGCAAGAAGACCTCGGATCGTGACAATGGGATGCTAGCAACGGCCAAAGGAGGCCCCCTTCGTCTTATTTGTCCTGCTAGCCTCCACCGATGGACCCGTTCTACCCGGTAGCTCCGTTTGTGTGTTGCACGCAGCTAGACAACCTTAACGTGCTCCCGGCAGTCGTCTTCCAGAGTATGTCCATTTCATGGTAGAATGGCTCGGTCACTTCTTGTTCCCGATCCTTGTGAGATCTTTGGCCGGGCTACCCTGATCATCGTCGAGCACACCGACCCGGACTTTGGGGTTCATGGTACGCGTACAGCATGACTGACGCGTTGAAATCAACGATCTAGTTCTCCAACTTGCCACTATGAGCTTGGAAAGATTTGTGTATCTGAAAACCCGGGCCGGGTTTGAAGCAATAAGCACGATCTGGTTGACGAAACTCATCCGCATATCGTGGAAGAATTGCACTGATCGATGGGGAGCCTCAACACTGGTGATCTTCGATGAAAAAGACCGTCTAGACACCGAAAGCGAGAATGCGATGATGCCGCGAAGGAGTTCACAGATCAGCATGGCTTCCAAACCCGACGAGCGCGCAGCAATGACAATTCATGAGACAAGCGAGATGGAACCCACCATGACCAGGTCGAGGTCTGGGGATCACCAAAACTAAACAAACTCAGATTGCGACCCATCGAGGCTGCAGATTTCTCACCTGTGTCGCAAAAGGGAGCTAGGTGGCCTGCACAGCCCTCAGAACAAGCATATCCGCCGATCGACGTCATCCCCATTTGGTTATGCTTGCTTTCTTGCGCAGCGGATTTACCGGCAGATCCCCCTCCTCAGTCCCTCACACCGTCGAGTTCGACTACACCACCTTGTCCACCTTGTCCACCTTGCCGGGGCCCTCGGTCGGCTAAACTGCGTAGAGAGCAGAGGGGGAAGGGCAAAGGGGGAAACGACCGTGCGCATCGTGGACGAAACATGGAATTCCTCCGACGTCCGAGTTCGTGCCTCTCTTTGCCTAGAGTTTCGCCAAGGGCTGTCAATCGGCTCGTCGAAGGCTTGTCACAACTCGAGTCGAGACGGCATCCCATTGCCGAGCTTTCGTCCCGCCTACTAGTCCTGCCAAGCCATGTCAACGGCCGGCTGGGAATGTCACAATGTCACGTCGTTCACGTCTCTTCGATGACGGTTCGAAGTTTGTCGTGAACTATCCTCTGATCAACATCCCACCACCACGGGCGCAGGCCATCTAACTTTCATGAGTAATATCGGCCCAGCTCCCTATGGAGAAAGGGACCACAATCTAAGTCTATCCGTCTTCTTTCCGAAGACCGAAACGAAAGCGGAGTCTTATCTACCTTGTGTACGGATAGAATCTCTGCCTACGCACTCTCAACTTCTACCTCATATGTCCTTCCGCCTCTGAGTGGAACCCGGCCACGGTGAGTCGAGTTGTGTCGAGAGATCCGGGGCCCTTACCCAACAAGGCATGGTGGCATGGCCTCGACGCTCTCCCGTACTCGGAGTATGGATACCTGAGGGGCGCCCACTTGCCTCCCGGAGCTTCCTGAGCACGAATGGAGACGCTTCTCTCGCGAATTCCGTGGTGTTTGGGCCCGTCTCAACCTCCATCAGAATCAGTCAGCGGCGTATCTGGCCCAAGCTCGCTGGTCAGGACCAGCGACCTCACACGCCTCACGTTTGAGGATCTACACCATCCTAGCGTCGTTCTCAAATCTTTTGCAGGGTGACATGGGATGGCCCTTGTCCTTCCCAGGAACGCTCCCGCCGCTAAACCTTGTCCGACATCATCGTCGCCCTCATCGACGCCGAGCCCCAAACAACCGTGGAGACTCCTTAGCCTTACTCCTGAAGAGAGCCTCCTCGCTTCCCCACAACCATGATTTTCAGAGATCTACCAATCGGGTCCGAGATCACCAATAGCTTGTTCCTGCATGATCCATTCTCGCCGTCTTTGCCGGAGGGAAACTGGACTCGGTCTATGTAACTTCCTGGCGCGTGGCGTTTCTCCCTCGCCTGGCCATCGCTCAGGACCCGCAAACCCCTTCGAAACGATCGAAAACCAATCGCATCTTTGGAAAGCTCGTCTTTGCTGGTGCACACAGCCTGCGTCGTCCAGTCGTCAGATCAATGCTTCAACTGATCTTTCGTGAGAAGTCAGCGGCAAGATGCTTCACTCAGGAGAACGACGCAACGGCCGCAATCCCTGGCCTTGGGAGATGGGCCCGTAGTTTGCCAAGCCCCATCAAATGTCTCCCAAGACTGTCCAAGACCTGTCATCCAGAGTATCGACAAGTTTGTATAAGAATCACTCGCATGTCCGGTCAAACTTTCATCTTTTCCCTTCTCATCAGCATCTCATCTTCACTTCAGCCTTCTTTCATCTGCCTTTCTTTCCGACACGAGCCCGGAGCTCCTACACGGCCTTTTACACTTTAATAGTACACATTCTTAGTTTTACTCAACTTTCACCAATCTTTTCAACCGCCAAAATGAAGTACGGCTCAGCTCTCCTCCTCGCGGCTTTCGCTGCCACCAACGTCTTTGCCCACGGTGTCATCGACGGTGTTCAGGGTGCCAACGGTGTCAACCTTCCCGGTCTTTCTTGTAAGTCATCAAACCACATCGAAAAGACACAAAGAGCTCCTACTAACAGTTTCCAGTGATCGATGATACTCCTCGTGACTGCGCCTCTCCCCGCTGCGGTTCCGAGGCCGATACCTCCATCATCCGTGACCGCGAGCTCGGCACTGCCAAGGCCTCCGCTCTTGGCCGCACCCAGGGCGGTGGTCCCGTCGATGCCGCTGCCATGATGGCAACCTTCATGAACGGTGCCGCCGGCAACACAACCGCCACCAAGGCTGCTCGTGAGATCCACGAGGCCAACCTCGCCCGCCGCTACGCCAACATCGCCGCCCGCCAGGCCGGCAAGGGCACCAAGACCCCCAAGGGTACCGTCGAGACTGGTGTCAAGGCTGCCACCGGTATGGCTGCCCAGCAGGGCATGCCCACCACCGCCGACGACGGCACCATCTCCATGACCTTCCACCAGGTCAACCAGGACGGTGCTGGCCCCCTCAAGGCTGACATTGACGGCACCTCCGGCGGTACCGACCCCGCTGCCTTCAAGACCGCCGAGGTCACCCAGAACGTCCCCGGTATCGGTATCGGCGGTCTCTCCGGTGCCTCCACCATGGACTTCCCCGTCAAGGTCCAGATGCCCGCTGGCATGACCTGCGACGCCAATGTCGGTGGCGCCAGCAACGTCTGCGTCGCTCGCCTTCGCAACGCCGCCCTCGCCGGTCCCTTCGGTGGCTCCGTCGCCTTCACCCAGTCCACCGCCGCCCGCAAGCGCGCCGTCGAGTTCAACCTCAAGAAGCGCTCCGAGCGCCGCTCCGCCCGCGACTTCAAGGCCTAAAGTGGTTTCGCACTTTTTTCCGAGCATCGGACAAGTAATTTGCGCACGGCTACGCAGCAGGGAAGGAAGAAGGTCGCCATTTACATATTTCGGTGTCGACGGATTGGGTTTATCGAGTAGCCTTGCCAGGGGCATTGGTGCTGCGATCTAACAACCGTCGAACGGGGGGGTTAAACAGTCCAAACTGACTGAGTTCTGGCTTCATTGCTTGCTACTCACTCTCTCTTGTATCATTGCATTCCATCCTTTACATGATATCCTGTGGATACGTTGGGAATTTGTCTATAGTCCTGCTACATAGAAGTGTTGATGAAATAACGATGCTTTGTGGTTCTTGAAAACTGTTCTCTTAATCTACTGGCTGCTGTGATCTCGAGCTTCAAATACCATTCTCACAAACAGGAGAAATTGGCTTTCCTCATCGATCGGGCTCAAACGAGCAAGCACCTCGGATTTCGAGAAATAAGCATTCCGTTCACAAGGAAACTGCCAGCTACGGAGTGGAGCAAAACGGGCGGAAGTGGGAAGATCTGCAACACTCCCGCGGAAGCGCCTGGACGAGGCCAAGTTTTACCCACGTAGATCCCGCTGGGTGGTGGCCTGGCTCACGCAGCGCCACACTATCCAGCATGAAATCTGCCGACTACCCATCCCCCAGGGACCTACAGAAACTATGGCTCAACTGGCCTCTACTAGATCCTATTCCGATTCGGGGATTCCCACCACGAAGGAAGTTGCTTCCGGTTCGAGAATTAGTCAGTTCTTCCCAGCGTCGTGTTTGCCCGGTGGCCAATGTGAGGTTCGGATGTGTAAGATGCGTGTAAAAGAAACGCGCGAGTCGACCTCGGCGAACCCGGCGGCCCTCCCACTTTCCACGTACTTTTTCGTCTGAACTCTTTGATGCGGCGTGCCTGGGCGGTGCCTGGGCTGGCGTCATCACTGTTGTGAAGTATTCTGTTCTTCTACTTCTAGACGCACCCTTCTCACATCGAGATGGATCTCTCTTCTAATGGCTGGCCACGTTTTCGTCTTCTGGTGAGTGGTCTGAGAGATTAGCTATTTGGAGATTTGTTGAGATCTTTGAAGATTTGACGATACTGCAATGCATTATTGATAGCGTCGATTATTGGAAGAAACTTCTAGCCAAATTCTATCCCTTTTCCAAACACTGACGTCCCTGAGGAGAGAATGAATCTAGTATGCCAAAATTCCGGGAGGTGTATGAGGTTCTGGAACCGCCCGTTGTTCGGAATTTACACCCCCTCCGGGCGAGCACGGGTAAAAACTTCAGAAAGCCTCACTGAATTCTAGGACGTGAAGATACTGGTTGGGGAGGGGGGGGGGGGCGTGAAGTAAAGAAGACTTTTCTCCCACTGGAGATGGTGTGGTGTACGTCAGCGGGAATGCCGGGCATAGCAGGAGCGGCGTGCCATCTTCTCGTTCTTCTTCCCTTTTGACTTCCTGTTGAATGCCGCGCGGAGTTGGGGTGACATGTGTCCCGTTCCTGTGGGTGTGTGTAGATTGAGAGTTTCCGAAATCCAGAATAACCCAGAATGGTGGTAGATGCCTCGGAGTTCCGAGGTTCGGTTCCACCTCCTTGGTTTCCGTTTCCCTTCTTCTCTAATCCAGTTCATCTGCGCGAATTCGAAATGTCTGCCGAATTTTCCCCAGAAGAGCGGATGGCGTGCGATGTTTCATGGAAGTTTGAGAGACGCCCGAGATGGGATTTCTGCTGCCCCGTTCTCTTTCTTTTCCGGATTCGGAAATACGGGTCCGCCGTTGAGAACCCCCCACACGGCTTCCGCACATTGTTTGCGGTCCGGGGTCCCGGGCCCGGGTAGGTGGGATGGGGAAATGGGGCAGAGGAAAAAAGAGGACAAGCTTTGATGATTTGAAATGTTGTCTGCGGATAATATGGCCAGGCTTGTCGGGTTGATTCTGTACCCCGGCGGAGATCTCGGAGAGTTCTAGTTTCTTCTTGACGAACGGCTTCGATGAGGGATGATCCGCCTGTAATTTACGGCATTTATCTTCTCTCAGTTTTTTTTTCCTTTTTTTTTTAAAGCACCGAAGAAACCTCAGTGAATTTTCCTTCGAAACGGGCTTCTGGATTCAGCGAGCTCCTGGGTTTGAAAGTATGTGGTCGGGTTTGAGGACGGGAAACTCTTGAGTGACGAGATTGGATTACTTACAGTATTGGCGAGTGCCATGTTCATCCGCTTGTCTTGACTTGCCGCCGCTCAACGCTCAGCGCCATCTCGTTTCTTTTTGATGACAGAAGCGTGCTGAATCCCGGACTTTCCTTTGCTTTTATTCCGTCAACAGTCGACTGCGATTGACCTAAGAACTCTCAGAGCGACGCGGCCTTAAATCAAGACGCTGTGAAGGTGGTAAATAGCGGAATGCATCCTGCTACTCATACAGTTTACTAAATAGAGCTACCGCGAAGAGTCGTATTCTATAACAGATCTGATCTTATTATTATACTTTTAATACTGGCAGTAAGAGGATTGAGAAGCTTGGTATCATTCGCATACCGTGTTACCCACGGTTGATGAGCATCATCGGCTTCTTCATCTTAATCGTAAGCCTCGTATCCGCACCGTGTGGTCTACAACCTCTGTTCCTTCAACATTCTGCTTCTACTCGCCCATCAAACGAGGCTATTCCTTCTTGTAGCAACTGTCTTCCCGTATATAGATGCTTCAGAGATTGGGGTCTCCACTGCAGGTCTGGTTGTTGCAGAGAACGGTGGATAACCGGTACTTCTCATCAGCGCATGATTTAAGTAGGTTTGAAGATGATCAACGATAGTCTCTTGCTCTCTAACCACCGCACGCCACTGATAGCAGCTATTCCTCCTCCATTTAGAATTTATCGCCACTCTTCGTGGGCGGCAGTTCGCCTTGCGCCTGTCCCGACCCGTGCATCTAAGGAACCTTATATATTCCATCCCAAAGCCTGGTACTATGCACTCCGAGTCTATTCAGCTCTGTAACCGCATGTCGCGAAGCCAAACACAACAGTAAGCAAGGGTTATCAACGGCCCATTTGTCTCAGCTCACGTGGGGCGAAGAACTTGATGTTTTCCCACCCAGTAATGGACTGCTTTGACACAGTCAGAACATTCGAGTCAACACATTTGCTGCTGATGGTATCAAGAAACAAGAAACAAGATAATAGTTATTTATCAATACTGGCAGCACGTTAATGAGTACTGATAGGCAGGTGCTTGAGAGGAGCCTGCTCAGGCCGAGGTCCCGCAAGCCGAAAAACCGCAGTCTCGGCGGTTCCCCTTTGACGTTCCATTCCGTAAAAGGGGATCCCGGCAGGGACGGAACGGCAAGATGACCTACCCCGACAATCCGTGCCCGCTCGCCAAGAAGGGTAATCCAACGACAGTTTTGTTAGTCTATTACTAGAAAGCCGCAATTTAACTGCCTAGTTGTAGATTGCTCGGAAGACGCGGATGTTTTTGGCTGCTTTTCGCTCCCAGCTATATCTGTCTATGTTGATGTCTAGACAGGTCTTAAGACACCCACAACGCAAACCCTGAGAGAAGCACGCATGGCATTGTGTCATCTCACTAACAAACCCAATCGGGAACAATCACATTGGCAAGGATCAAATCCCAACAGTAGCGGTCAAGGAAACTCCTGCCGTCTACACTCCCTCGGCCGAGACGGGGTCACTCGTGATTCGGGAGGATGAAAGTGCGAGGGAGCGAAACTATTTGCTGGAATATCCTTACACGGGAAAAACACGCTATACGCGCAAGTGAAGCCGTTAGCGCAGGTCCATTGTGCCCTATGGTAGGTAACTGCCTTCTCGAAACCCTGGCGCTTCCTGCAGGCACGCTCATGCGGGATTCATGCGGTTGAAGATGAATAGTGGGACACACGCGAACAGCAATCAGCCCAGCGGTTGACTAGCCGAGATGGAGGGTGGTAGCGAGGGGGCCATCGGCGGGATGTCTGGTACTCTGTGATGGGCAGACTGAAGGCAGGGGAGAAGCGGATGTCGAACGGGTGGGTTCATCGATACGCGGCTGGATTACGTCTCACTGCTGTAACTATTGGATAGTTACGTCTTTGTTGAGAAGACACGGACTGGTGAACCCAAAGTATTGTGAGCTTTCAGAACAAGAACCGGCTCAAATCACCTTGGTTCCCCAGGAGTCCTCCAACCTCCCACAACGGGGCCCCGCATTCAGCCGAAGAATCCGCTCCGAGGTCGCCGGGGGAAATCACGCTTGTGGCACGGACTCGGAGCCAATTAGAAGGTCGATGCCCCTCCATCCCTCCTTCGGTAGCCGGTTCAGGCGCCCCTTGCTTGCGCGTGCCCACTGTCCACATCAGAACAATTGGGGGCGGTGGAGGGAGGGGGAGGGGCAGCTGGGAGGAGACAACTGAGTGCCCCGCCATCCCACTAGGTCGGGTTCCTGGGTGACGACGCAGCTTTTGGACACATTTATGGATAGCTTTTTGCGCGGAACGATACCGTTAAAAGATCCAGGTAGTAAAATGAATGTGGTTTGGATTTTCAGTCCGGGTGACACAAAGCTTGAGAGGCTCCCTCCCCATGGTTCACTTGGACAGTCTTACCTCGTCATAAAGTTGTGTCCCGGGTGTACCAAAGCGGCATGGCATGTGAAAACCTACCACAAAAAAGAGACCATCCGCCATGCAGTTCATCGGATGTGTACACAGGCAACACAGGAACACAAGAGGACAGATAAAGAAAGAGATAGAGGCAAGATAAGCCTAATGCATAACCTTCTGCAGAGCTTATCTGCATCACAGACACTTGGCCTCGTACAGCCTCTCACAAACATCACACCAGTTGATTTGCCTGCTCATCTGTCTACGTGATCCCGCGCCAGGCGAGCCGTTTATCTCACACCATAAGGTATCCTGCGCTTTATCCCGCATCCCAAGACGGCTCATCCATGCAGACCTACCCAACGTAATCCCTCTCCAACCCGAAAAAAACGCGCCGTTCCCGTAACCGTTTAACCAAAGGCTGAGGTGCTCCTGTCACCCACAGATAGCTCCACCAGAGCTGTCCCTAGGTGGCCTGTCATTGTTCAACCCCGTCCGTCCGCCCGTCTCACCGCCCCTCCCAACAACGGACGACGTAGCGCCAGGCGGCCCCCATTCCTCATCCTTCCGCCGGCGTCCCGGATAGCTCCTTGGCCTAATCTAAGCACCGCAGGTAGCTTTAGACGAACCATCTTGTATCTCCCGCAGCCTACCGAGCTATATACCTACCGTACCTTACCCACGTCTCCCGAACCCCTTCTCTTCTCTTCTCTTCTTCTTTCTCTCTTCATCCCATAACCACAAATCACAGAGAATAGTCTCACCAGGATCCCAAAGCTTTCAACCAAAAACCACCACCTACACCAAAACCCTCACCAATCGTCTGATCGCGCTTACGAGTCGCGATCAACCCCGTCGTCAAGACGTTTTCCAACCTCCTCAACTCGTAAGTATAGCCTCATCTCACTCAATCACTCAACATCAGGTTTCACTGTCCACGTTACAATCTCATAAACCACTTCCACGAAACATTTGCTAACTACAATGTCTAGGGTCCATCACCCGTACGCAGGAGCCCGCTGCTCAGCCGCCCCCGGGGCTTCAGCGGACTCGGCCTTTGATCTCTAAAGGCCCTTCTCTTCAACGAGAACAAAATCAAACTACCGCCTGAACACTGAACAACAATCTACCTCTCTATCACATTACCATGGCTCCCCATGCAGAGGCAGACTCGGGCTCCGCGCACGGAGATGGACCAACCAACGGCAACGGCGCCGTGACTACTAACCTTGCCCACCACCCCCAGCACGACCGCGAGCTCTTCACCGTCGACTCCCCCAACGTCGTCTACAATGACAACGAGATCCTCTCAAAGTACACCTACCGCACCACAAAGGTCACCCGAGACGCCGCCACCGGCAAGTACGTCGCCAAGCCCACCACCACGCTCTACGAGTTCAAGACGGACCGCAAGGTCCCCAAGGTCGGCATGATGCTCGTCGGCTGGGGCGGCAACAACGGCACCACCGTCACCGCCGGCATCCTCGCCAACCGCCGCGGCCTCGAGTGGGATACCCGCGAGGGGCCCCGCGCCGCAAACTACTACGGCTCCGTCATCATGGGGTCCACCGTCAAGCTGGGCACCGACGCCGAGACGGCAAAGGACGTCAATATCCCCTTTCACGACCTGCTTCCCATGGTCCATCCCAACGATCTGGCCATTGGCGGTTGGGATATTAGCAAGATGAGCTTGGCCGACGCCATGGACCGCGCCCAGGTGCTGGAGCCGACGTTGAAGATGCAGGTCAAGAAGGAGATGGCTGAGATGGTCCCGCTTCCCAGTATCTACTACCCTGACTTCATCGCTGCCAACCAGGAGGACAGGGCCGATAATCTGATCCCCGGAAGCAAGGCCTCCATGGCTCACGTTGAGCAAATTCGCAAGGACATTCGGTAAGAATTTTCTCTATGGGCTATCAAGTGACATTTTTGGTTGCTGGTGGTGGTGGTGGTGTTGGTGCTGACTGTAAGAATAGCGACTTCAAGGAGGCAAACGGTCTCGACAAGGTCATTGTGCAGTGGACCGCAAACACGGAGCGATACGCCGACATCATCCCGGGCGTCAACGACACCGCCGAAAACCTGCTCAAGGCTATTGAAGAGGGTCACGAGGAGGTCTCGCCCTCGACCGTCTTCTCCGTCGCCTGCACGCTTGAGGGCGTTCCCTTCATCAACGGCTCCCCGCAGAACACCTTCGTCCCCGGCGCCATTGAGCTAGCCGAGAAGCACGGGTCTTTCATCGGCGGCGACGACTTCAAGTCGGGTCAGACCAAGATGAAGTCGGCACTTGTCGACTTCCTCATCAACGCTGGTATCAAGCTGACTTCTATTGCGAGTTACAACCACCTGGGCAACAACGACGGCAAGAACCTCAGCTCGCACAAGCAGTTCCGGTCCAAGGAAATTAGCAAGTCCAACGTGGTGGACGATATGGTCGAGGCCAACACGGTGTTGTACAAGGAGGGCGAGCACCCTGACCACACCGTCGTCATCAAGTACATGCCGGCCGTGGGCGACAACAAGCGCGCTCTCGACGAGTACTACGCCGAGATCTTCATGGGCGGTCACCAGACCATCTCGCTCTTTAACGTGTGCGAAGACTCGCTGCTGGCATCGCCGCTCATCATCGATCTCGTGCTCGTAGCCGAAATGATGACGCGCATCCAGTGGAAGGCTTCTTCGTCGGATGGTGTCGCGACCAAGGACTTCAAGGGCTTCCACAGCGTGCTGAGCATCTTGAGCTACATGCTCAAGGCGCCTCTGACCCCGCCGGGGACCCCCGTCATCAACGCGTTGAGCAAGCAACGTGCCGCGCTGACTAACATCTTCCGCGCTTGTGTCGGCTTGGAGCCCGAGTCTGAGATGACGCTCGAACACAAGCTGTTCTGATGCGTTGCCGGACTGCGGATGAATATTCCATTCTTTGCCATGCCACCTGGCCCTCCTTTGAATTGTTGCTTTGCTTTTTTCCAACTTGGGGGTTCGATAACAACACGATTACCTCATCCGATCACTGAAAGTTGCGTTGATGATTTGAGATAGTACCTATATTATTACAAAAAATACAGTCAGTCTTTACCGCAATGCCGTAGGCGTCCCACATGTCAGAGTTTTGGCATTTCGTATCGTGAAGCTATTTGGGAAGCAGCCACGCAAGCTCTCATAACTTGAACCTTAGAAGTGCCGCTCTCGAAAGCGAAAAGCGAAAAGCTTAAGCTTGCTGGAAGCATGGACGTGTGCTGTCGCTGTCAAGAGTCGAGACGAGTTTGTACCTAGAGGTGGTGTCAAGCTGGGTGTTGATTGGTCGTTGAGGGAAAAGACGAGGCTGTTAACCGTACAGCATTGAAGCAGATGGGACGACGGCCAATCAGTGCGCTGAAAATGCTCTCAATGGCTTTGGCCCAGACACGCCGCTCGTTTATCTTGGGAGCATCGGATAATATCAGTCGACATGTCAACTGCGCGGGCCTCTTTTTAGTGACAGGCGAGAAAGGACGGACCCAGGCCAGGGCCCTGGTGGCTGGAGAAGAAAATATCTGGAGCTTCTGGAGATGCTGAAGAATGTTTCGAGCCGGGGTGGCTGGAATGACATTCCGATAATTCGTATCCAGCTGCCAACAGCCCTGTCCTCTGCTCGTTATGTTCTCCGCAGTCAAGCGAGGGAGAATGACGAACGTCGATAGACGAGAGGAAAAAGGGGGGAAACTCGGTGGGAATTCTGCGAGGCGTTCCGTGTCGGTAAACAGAGGCGCAATTGCATGCTGTCCAATGGTGAAGGTCTGAGGGACTAGGTGGGGCGCGGGGATATCCCCAAAGCTAAATTCCAGCCCCGAGTAAGACGTAACGGTGCAGGAGCAGGGGAACAAAGGGGACTCCGTACTTTCTGTAAAAGACATGATTTGATTGGGTCAGAGGCAGGAGCTGACCTTGTTAGCTGCCCCTGGAGGCCTGTGGAGGGACCAAATGGCGACCACTCGCGACGGCCCTAGTTGATGCTGAGTGCTCCGCTGTGCCTGATCTGCCAAATGGTTGCCGGGGTGTTGCTGGTGATGAAATTGCCCAGCTTTAATCAAGCATAACGTAGCAATAGAACCGTAAGTAGGCGGGTGAGACGGCTGCTTTGGGTGGGAAGAAACCACACTGAGAAGCGCAGAGAGAGAGAGAGAGAGAGAGAAGAAAGAGAGAGAGGAAGAAAAAGTACGAGGTGGGAGGCCGGCGGGCGGGAAGATGCAAGGGAACCGGGGAACGGACAGCGGGCAACCTTACTCATCCCTCCGGAAGGTACCTTACCTTCCTCTGTCTTTCTCTGAAGAAGGTGGGAAAGACCTACCTCATGGAAGGGACACACCTAATTACCTATTGAGTGAAGAAAAAAAAAAGATACATCTTCATTTGCCAAGACGGGCCATTTTGACGCAGGCGCGTGTGTCGTCTGCCAAGTACCTTATTTTGCCTTTCAGACAGCCTGCCTTCGCCCAAACCAGCATTTAATCTGCGTTTCCTGATTTCTCCCTCTATTACCCCTTGGGCGACAACGTTATTATTTCTCGTAACCTTTCCTTTTCCTTTCTCTCTTCCCTCCTTCCAGTTGAAACATCACGTCAAACCTCGTTCACGACTGTTTTCGCATCATCGACAGGCGCCACGGCCGCCACGACCACAGATAGACTTGCGACAATGTTGTTTTCTACACTTGGGCGCGCTGCCCTTGCTGCTGGTTAGTGTCCTAGCTGCTTATTTGCGCGTTTCCCCATTGGCGACCAAGTCCAGCAACGAGGATTGGCGTCATCCTTCAGTTTCAATTCAACAGAGATTCCTTCTTTTAGAGGCACAGACGTACATATTGATTAGACACTGGACAATTCATCGCCATCCTCGTCAATCTAGCAGGAACCCCACACTGACATGGACTTTTCTCGTAGCCGCATTTGCGACATGCTCGTTTGCACAAAGCTCAAAAGACGATGATCTCGGCCAATCCACCTTTGTCGCCCCGGAAAACAATGTCGCCTTTGGCTTCACCGTCCCCGAAAACAGCGGCGAGGACATATTCTTCACGATGCGGGCCCCCATCGACCGCACATGGGCCGCCATTGGCATCGGCCAGGATCGAATGGCCGGTAGCTTGATCTTCATGATCTATCGCGACGAGACGGGCAACAATGTCACCTTCTCACCTCGCATAGCTTACGGAAACTACGAGCCGACGTACTACAACAATATGCAGTGGGACGTTCTTGCCGGGACGGGTGTGTTCAACAATTCCATGTACTTCAGTGCGCGATGCACTGCCCACTGCAGGAGCTGGGTGGGAGGATGGATCGATGTCTCGAACGAGAACCAAAAGGCCATTTATGCTGTTGGGCCCAAAGGAAGCTTCTTCTCGAATAAGCAGGACACGTCTGTCAAGTTCCACGAGGAGTTTGGCCGCTTCACACTCAACATGAAGCGCACAGTTGGCCCCGGCGACGCGCCCGTGCTCAAGGACAGCTCCGTCAATGAGGGCACAACGCAAGTCTCTGCCAACGATGGCCGGAGAGACTACAAGTCCATCTTCCATGCGGTTCTGATGGTGGGCTCCTTGGTTTTCCTCATTCCTTTCGGTGCCATCCTCCTTCGCTTTGGAAACATGGTCAGGTGGCACGCCCTCAACCAAGGTGTTGCTTTGGTTATCGTTCTCATTGGTTTCGTGCTCGGTGTTCTAACCAGCTTCTGGTACTCACGTGTAAGTCTCCGTAAGCTTGGATTGAAGAGGTGTCGATGCTAATGTAGACAATAGTCTCGTGGTTTCAAGTCAGCACATCAGATCATCGGCTTCATCGTGGTTGGCTTCCTCTTGGGTCAATTCGCCATTGGCTTTCTGCATCACCAAAAGTACAAGAAGACGCAGCGCGATACACCATACAAGGTTGTTCACCAGTGGCTCGGTCGCATCACGATTGCTCTTGGCACGTTCAACGCATTCTTGTAGGTCAAAAGTCCTTCAATAATCCTTACAATATGCTAATATGTGCAGGGGCTTCTCATTCGCCTTGAACCGCCGATTCAATTACTTCCTCGCTGCATTCATCATCCTCATGCTTCTGGTCTCGCTGTTCTTCACCTTCGGAGGCAAGTGGGTCCGCGGCCGGCTGCCCGCTAAGTTCGGCAACCAAGGAACGGGCGGGTACAACCCGGAGCCTTGGAGACAAGCACCTCCGCAAGGCGGATACGCATACACCGGTGCCGCTCCTCCTGCCTACCAGCCGCCTTCTCATCAGGCCCAAAGCGTCGGTCTGACAAGCATGGTGGCGGATCCCACGCAACCGACAAAAGAGAGGAGTGGTAGCCGCGACTACCGGAACAACGACTTGGGTTCTGCGCACCAACCGCGCGAGATGGTATAAACCACTGGCTCGGTGTCACTCCGACTTTGGCATGAAAGTCGTCTGCATTTTTGGCGTTGTGTGGGACAGGGAAACGAAAGTGAATGGAAAATGAATGCTGGGTAGTCCTTGCGGACGGCCCTCTGCTTCGATGCTATGATTTAGCTGTATATTTAATGTATTTCCCACATCTAGTTTCATACCAAAAGATGCATGATTCGATGAACGACTGCCTTCTCATCCCAAAGATATTGGAATGGCTAACAAGAGTAGTCTGAGACTAACAATGCGGTTGCTAGTCGTAGTGCTGAGCGAGACCGGGCGGCGTGACGGTCTTCGGTACCGAATCGGCATATTGCGACATTCGTCGTTTGACCGGCGGTGGGTCAATCACCTGAAGATGCCAAAGTTCTTTCTCCATCGAGCCTTCCTTGTTTGCTTTGCTATTGAGTGGTGAGAGATTCAGATCCCGCTTGCTTTTGAATTGAACAAACAGAATGTTATCAATCAGGCCTGGCCGGAGGGAGAAACGCCAAGAAGCTCCGCAACGGTAACTCTAACGCACGGGATCCGGCGCGCCGTTCAACATCAACGGTTCGGTTTTGGAAAAAGAAATTGCGGGTACGCCCCGGTCTCCCGGCGCCGGGATCGGCCGTTGAGAGCTCGGCCAAGTTACGACTTTTCACCGTCGTGACGTACCCGCGTGAAGCGGTCAATTAAGTACCTCAGCCGCAACCATGAATGACACGCGACCTGCCAAGAACTTATAAAGTGTGTGTATCAATTGGCGCGGCGAACCAGAGCTTCAAGCGGTAGCGGCTGACTCTTGTTACATGCTTGCCCTTGTGAGGATAAGTGGCGGCAACTTGCTTCCGTTTCGTTTTTTTTTTTCTTCTTGCGCTCGCCTGTTGCCGCACGGCTCGATCCCGTGCCGGCCTGGGCGGAGTTTCCCCGACGTCTATTTGATCTTTTGTACTTGGGCCCAGCTTTTTCCAACTTCATCTCTGGAACAACCTATTGTCAGCATTCTTGCCTCCCCTCATCTTTGGCCGGATGGTATGTAAGGCCAGCTCTTCTTTTCGTGTGTCTCGCAAGCACCCATAAACTTGTAAAATACACGAGATTTCCGTCACTTTATCTCTGACGTAGACACGTGTGTGCTCACTCGTAACGGCCAACGAGATACACCCTCAATTATTCCCGGTCGTTCTTCAACGGTGGAGTGTAACCTCGATACCAAAACCTCGGCACCGGGGCTCCTACACAATGTCGTCGCGGCGCACAGAGGACGAGCTGGTGCTCCAGCATCATGATGAGGATGCCGACACCGAAAGAGGGGAGTACTCGGACTCGGACGACGATGCGGATGAGGACACGCCAATGATGCTGGGCCAGACCGATGGTGCGGTTGAGGCTGCCGATGCGCCACTCTCAAATGCGCCCCCCAAACCTCCGCCGCTACCTCTCGTCAAAAAGCCTGAGAAGCCACCGCCCGTGGCCTGGCGCGATCTGCCAAAGAAGCAGCAGTTGTTCGTGATTACGATGACGAGGTTAAGTGAGCCTCTTGTCCAGACTTCTCTCCAGGTATGTATCTCTCGAAGCTCCATCAAGTACCTTCGGCGCAAAGTTTCGGAACATGTCATATCCAAAGTGCTCTCACGCGCATTTCCGTATGGGAGAGGTTTGTCTTGAGAGTAACTTCCCACTCGCTAACACCGTCTTCAGTCCTACATGTTCTACCAACTCAAATGGTTCGACCCAACGCTGCCCGACTCCGTAATCTCAAGCCAGGCCGGCATCCTCCACGCCTCTTTCACAGCAGCACAGTTCATCACAGCCATGATTTGGGGCCGCCTCGCAGACTCAAAGCGCTTCGGCCGCAAGACGGTTCTCATGATCGGCCTCCTCGGCACCTGCTTCTCCTGCATCGGCTTCGGCTTATCCCAGTCCTTTGCGCAGGCCCTCTTCTTCCGCTGTCTAGGCGGCGCGACAAACGGCAACGTCGGCGTCCTGCGGACAATGATTAGCGAGATCGTCCGCGAAAAGAAGTTCCAGGCCCGCGCTTTCATCCTGCTGCCCATGACCTTCAACATTGGTGTCATCATCGGGCCCATTTTGGGAGGTATCCTCTCCGATCCGGCAGGGAGCTACCCTTCCTTATTTGGGGATATTGCTTTCTTCCGGAAGTACCCCTATGCGACGCCAAACCTGCTCAGTGCAATCTTCCTCTCCTGCGCTGCCCTGTCCGTCTGGCTCTGCCTCGAAGAGACCCACGACGCCCTCCGCGAAGAGGGCCCGGACCTCGGATCCCGCGTAGGATCAAGCATCGCCTCCCTTGTCCGTAGAATCATTGCTCGTCGACGAAGAGGGTTGAATAGCAACGCAGACGCAGCCTACACGCCCCTCCACTCCAGCTCCGCAAGCACAACCGACGTCGACGTCGAACTCTCCCCGGAATCCGCACCACCACCGAAACAAAAACCCCGCCCGCGATACCGCCACCGCCTCCCCTTCCGTCGCATCTTCACCCGCAACGTCCTCATGACCTTCTCCGCGCACTTCTTCCTCGCCTTCCACGTCGGCACCTTCAACGCCCTCTGGTTCGTCTTCCTCTCGACCCCGACCTCTGCCTCCCCCCAGCACCTCCCCTTCCGCTTCTCCGGCGGGCTCGGCATGCCACCGCAGTCCGTCGGCATGGCCATGGCCATCCTCGGCGTCATCGGCATCAGCCTCCAGCTGCTCGTGTACCCGCGCCTGTCGGCGCACCTCGGCACCGTGAAAGCCTGGCGCCTGTTTTTGTATTTCTTCCCGGTGACGTATTTTCTGGTGCCGTACCTCGCCGTCGTGCCCACCACCGACGCCGCGCCGCCGCCGGGGCCGAAGGGCGGGCCGGCGATTTGGTTCGCTATTGTCGGGGTGTTGCTCTTCCAGGTTCTGGGGCGGACGTTTGCGCTGCCGGGACAGACGATTTTGATTAACAACTGTACGCCGCACCCGTCTGTGTTGGGGACGATTCACGGGCTCGGGCAGAGTGTTAGTAGTGCGGCGAGGACGATTGGGCCCGTGTTGTGCGGGTGGCTTTATGGACGGGGGCTCGAGGGCGGAGTGGTGGGTGCTGTATGGTGGGGGTTGGCTGGTGTTGCTGTCTTGGGGGTGATGGCGAGTTGGGCTGTTTGGGAGGGAGACGGGCATGAGATTTGGATTGATGGGGATGAGGTTGCTGCTGAGGAGGAGGAGGAAGTGCACAGGCGGTAATGATGGGTTTATGGTAGAAGGAGTGGGAGTTTGGAAGTTTGAGCCTGTATGCTTTTTCTCATACCCACTTACATAGCCTCCAGAGCAGAGTATAATAATTCGTAGATTTCTCCAAGGTATCTTAAACTACCTTAGCCTTCGTCACAGTTCCAACTCAAAGAGATACGTAAATGCTAGTATGCACTACTACAGGGTAATTACGTACAGAGATATTCGCAAAGGCGTAGCTCTCCTTCGCAGCACACGTACGCCTACCTCATGCCAACCTACATCCTATCCTTATTTACTTACGTTCTTAGCATAAACAGAATCGTTTCAAACACTATGAAGTCAGATGCAAACTCCGTGCGCCCATCAGCTTGCCTCTCAGGTCAGGTAGAAAGAGTTAAAATGACAGCTCTCTCGTTCTGGAGATTCCTCACTGCTTTCGAGTTCGCTTGCCGAGCTGCTTCATTCTCGAACCAAAACCCTCTTGACATTACAGACGCAAGTGGAGGAAGGAAAGACTCCGACGTAAGGACCAATGAGTCCGTGGTGCAGGCCATGCGTGATGCAGGGGCCTTGGGCTTCATACCAGTTTCCAGGTTTTTTCTTCTTTCCGTTTATTTCGGCGGACGACATTAGAGCCTGCTGCTGCAGACCAAAAACGGAGTTTCAGGCTGTCTCATTGCCACCAACGTGCTTGCCGGCTCTGCTAACTTATATCAGGGTTGTCGATCTTTGACATGCCATTGGGTGTTGGAGACTCAAGCGGGTTCCCGCAGCTTGGCGTAACGATGCTGTTGGAAGTGGTTGTGTGATTTATATGCTTGAAGCGCGGCAAAATCCTTGGCTCGACTCTCGCCAGCCTGATCGTGCAAGCCACCTGCCGCGTTTAACCTATGTACCTTTTCTCTCCTTCAGAGAATAATTCAAGTATTTAATAGTCATGCTGCTTGTGCTTGGGTCGTTCTACTATTCGTTCTGTCTGCTCTTTCAAACTCTTCCCTTGCTCTCTTTTTCTCTACGTCTACTTACTGAGCCTATTGAGCGTCGGAATCAAAAACCCTTTCCACAATGCGGATCGCCTCTATCCTTCTTCTTCTTCTTCTGAGCCTCCTCTTTCGGGACTGTACGGGGGGGTCCACCTTCTACCGACCACCGGGCTCCGGTCCCGCCGGAGACTTCCGAGACAACCCCCAGTATACGTTGGGCGAGATAGTAAAACTCCAATGGGAGACTAGCGACCCTTCCATTGACTTATACCTCGTTCAAAAGTTACCTGAGGACGAGGTCGCTGCCCTTTTGTTTGGTTAGTCAATTTAATGTAAAAGCAGTGAGCCCAACGCAGATCCTGCTTGCTCTACGGCTTTTGAAGTCAAAACATTTTACTTACCCGATTGATTCACAGTAGACGAATCTCACACGCCCTTTGGCTGGGCGTGGAACGTCTCCCTCCATACCTTTCCGCCCTGGCATAGCCCGGATCTGAGTAACGTGTACTATCTGCACTTGCAGGCCACTCTGCCTGTTGGCGTCATTGGTGCAGGTGTTGCGTCCCACTATTTCAACATCACCCCCAGCGCCGCGTCATCAGTCTCGTCGTCGGCCTCACCATCATCTTCGACATTGTGGACATCCGTTGCATCACCGACGACAACGCCGAGCGCAACGAGCACATCAGAGCTGGACCGTGATGAGCTATCGACTGGCGCAGTGGCTGGTATTGCGGTCGGAGCGACATTCGTTGGGACGCTCTTTGTAGTAGGATTAGCGGGATTTCTGTTCTGGCGGCGGTGGGGGACTAATGAAAAGAGGGGAGGGGAAGAATTAGGCGCGATCATCACTGCGAACGATGGGAAAGAGATACATGTCTACAAGAGAGATGTATCCGAGCCATCGAGTGAACTGTTTGTTGAGAGTACTCGATGCTTCGGAGCCGAGGGTTCGAAACTAAGTGAGATGAGGTTTGAGATGTCGGGAGATTCGGTCGTACGCAAATGAAACGTGGAGTTTAATCAAGCTGATGGAATTCGTGACTACTAATAAAATTGAGATTTAAACGTGAATTATGCCCTCTCTTAAATACGGGGAGTTCGTCGTGAACGTGTAGGATAGATGTATGGACACCACCTACTCTTGGTCAACTACACGACCAGCATAGGAATCCAAAAAGGTCGTGGCAGCCTCAGTAAATTCCTTCGTACATGGAGAGGAGATTAAGAAGCGAAGGTTGAAGAGTCACATGATATGCGTAATGACCGGTAGGCGTTTTCTTGAGTTTGACAATCTGGATCATAAGGCAGACTTCTCAACACAGAAATAAAATGTCTCTGAGCTTCCCATCTCTCAATTTCCATGGTTGGCCGAACTCCAGGTTTTGCATTCGCGCTAGTAATGCGATGGCTTTGTGTGACACATTTAATTGGTGTCGTCTGCTACAGTCCCTTTTCAGCTTCACTCCAAAACCGCCCTGGACGGCGCAACTTCATGCCGAGCCTTCTGCGGCTGAACATAGCGGTCACGCATTCGAGACATTTGATCGTTCTTCTTAGTGTAACGGTTTCAGACAGCCAAGAATATCAAGATACCCAGATTGCCCTCTCATATCTGTTCTTGGATGCTGAACACGACATCGTCCCCAAGTCGTGATATTGAGCAACGAAAGACAAACATGGATTACAGCAGACAACCATATTTTCCACCTCCGCCAGGTCAAGCTGGAAATCCACCACCGCCGATTCCGCCACGCCCGGAAACAACGATGCCAGCAATTTCTCCTCCCCATGACTATTCGCGAGGGCAATTCCAACAACCTCAGACTGTGCAAAGTCCTCAATATGGCGGTCAACATCCTCAACAAACTTACCAGCCCACATACGGCGCTCCTTCTTACCATCAGAGCCCCCCCAACAGTCACAATTATCATCAACCAAGCTCCGCAAGCCGACCTGAGCCAACTCCTCAGAGCTCTTATTCGAATGGCCAGCCTCCCTACACCCAGCCGTACTCACCCTCAGCAACGTACACGCACCCTCATCAAGGACCATCATCGTCCCAGAGTCCTAGTCTATCAAGTGCTCTGCAACAGGCGACCTCATTGTTTTCGGACAGTGAAAAAGTTGTCAAGTCTTACCATGGACTCAAGAGCAAAGCCAGAGCCAAGTTCACCCAATTCGTCTCGCAGGGCGTGACACCTTCACAACCTACCTACAACCCTCAGGTCCAGTACGCTCAGAACCACCACCCGCCGTATAACCCTTCACCATCGTCTCCTTCTCCCGTTCATCCTCCCGGCGCTCAATACCATCAAACTCAGCAATCTTACTACCAGCATCCGAGCCCAATAGGAAACTTGGCAACTCCACCAGCACAGTCTCCCTACTATCACCCGCCCCCTTCTCAGGAACAGGCCTATCCTGTACCATCTCATAGTTCAGCTGTGCTGTCACAGCAACGAGATCAGTATAGTCAACAGACTCAAAGTGATTCATCTCCTCATTATCTGGCTCATATCCCACAAACCCCCGGGAACGATGGTCCATCTGGCATGCCGACACCCAGTGCCATCTTTTATGGGAATGACAATCCCAATTCCGCCGTTCAGCAACACACTGTACCTGCAGCTTCAACAGCAACTCACACACCGCCTGTGGTAACACTGCAACAACTTCCTGAGCATCAGCAGCATATTCAACTTGTCCAGGAAGGGACCTCTCGCCCAATTGAAGCTACGCAAGAGCCAGGAAGACCTACAGCAGGCGCTATTCATCCCTCGACCTCACTGATAGAAGTCAATACCGCTGACTGCCCACTTTCTCAACCCCACATTGCCGAGAAGGTCGCTCATGTTTCTCACGAGGAAGTACCGGCAGCCAGTTTAGTCGACCAAATTTCTACAATCCTCGGCAATGTCAGCATTGGCGAAGCCCCTTCATCGCAGAGCAACCCTCCGACGCCTGACGCTGTCGACTTCCACGACTACAAAAGAGCCCTTCCCCGTGTCACCGAAAATGGGGAACCTAACGCAGTTGTTTGGGAATGCCCAGCAGACCGAGAGGTCAAGTATGAAACAGACTGGTATCATATATCAGACATACCAAACTTCCTCGTCTGCACACACTGCCACGAGAGGTGCCTTGCACAGACACCCCTGGGAGGCTCTTTCATACGCACCAGGCAACCGGAAGGACGTTGTCGGTTCAATGCTCCCCGAATCACCAGACTCCTGCTACCCGAGTGTCTCAAGCGCAGAGATATCACTCCTCTGCGGGAGTTCATGACAGCTCGACTCGATGTCCTGGACTGCAAAGGAGTCTCGGGTGCCGATGGCTCAGCAGGAATCAAATGGTACCAACCGCTTGACGACAGACTCGATGGCTTCGTATCTTGTGAGGCTTGTTATCAAGATATCGTGCTGGCAACATCGTTCCGTGACAAATTTGTTCCGCACGACTCACCCCAAGCATCTGATGCCGTCTGGGCCTGCGACATCTGTCTCCCCTTCATGAGTCGATCCATAGTCAGACTTTCAAAATCAGGAGTCGACGGCTGGAACTCATGGGTAGAAGCAGCAGCGAAGCACATTGCTCTGCCTGAATGCGACAAGGGGCCCGTATCGCCCTCCTCCAGACGCTGGATGCGACTGCGCGGCGAGCGGCATCCGGATTTCAAAATGTGTGAAAAGTGCTACGAGAAACATGTGGCTCTGACGACACTGGATAAGGACTTTGAGTCTATTCCACATGTGCCGAGTCACACAGGGTTAGACTGGATGGACGCCGCACTAGGCTATACAACGACGGAGCCTACACCCATCACATGCAGCATGAATGGCTTGCCCGCTGAGGTCGCACTCACAGATGCCAAGGACTTTCAGGACATCAACGTTCTCTACCGTGCTCTGGAGGTCATCCTCTCCTGCCCACCGTGTACCGAACGGGGCATCATCAACGGCACGTGGTACACGTTGACCGGCGGCGGCTGTGACGGCTATAGGATCTGTGCCCCATGCCATGCAGCCTTCATCACTCCATTCGGACTGAACCGATTCTACGAGAAATCTCAGAGCGAGGAAGCAGGAGAAACCTACCTCTGCAGCTTCGAGCGGTCCTCGGCCCCGCGATGGGTCGACCACATGAACCGCAACGCCGAAGCCGTCGAGACCGGCGTCTGGTCCCGCTACTCCGTCTTCGTGCGCAAATTCGCCGGCGTCCCGCACTGCGCCAAGGAGAACCTCGTTGACAACCGCCGCTGGTATGGGTGGGACGACTGCACAATCTGCCCAGAGTGCTACATCACCTTCTGCCAGGAGAGCTCGCCACCTCCCCCTAGTCTGACAATGGAGTTCAACAACGACCTCGTCGTCGAGAAGAGAATGTGCTGCCTGTATTCCCCGCGCATGCGGCAAAAGTGGATTGAGGCGTGCGAGGCGGGCAACGCGGAGGCGCTGATTGAGTTTTCGAGGGTGCGGCACGGGGTTTGGGTGCAGACTGTGCTGCAGGTCCAGGCGCTTCGCCAAATGCAGGATATGCAGATGATGAATGCTATGCATGCGGGCTTCATGAGTGTTACGTACCAAGGTATTGAGGGGATACAGGTGGTGTCTGGCACGACAGATGGGTACGAGCATGGGAATAGTCAACTTGGATGGCATGCGACGGAGGCGGGCGCAACGAGTGCAGCTTTTCGGAATCAGATGCAGGCTGGGATGGCTCAGTCTAATAGTTCGAATACGTGGATGACGATATGGCAGTTATTGCTGAAATGGTCAGAGTTTGAGTAGCGTGAGCAGGCCACGGCAAGCTGGGCGTGCTGTCTTAGCTAGTTTCTCTATCCGATTTCATTCACGAGCATAGTTACTTTGGTGACAGCCTAGCTATGTTATTTGCCACATCATCTCTTACATCCGCGAGACTAACATACACCCGAGAAATACAGCCACAATAAAGCAAAGTTCTTTCAACCAAATTTTTTAACAGAGTTTCAAGGATAGTAGACGGACCCGACGAGCTGCTAAATCCTACAGGTGTATCGGGACTCGATTGAGTCCTGTCAGATTCGCGTCTATATATCTAGTGTGAGACGACAGCTCATGGAACATTTGGATTTTATTGGTATGTATATGCACACCAACAACCCATAAATACCTAGCTCAAAGTCTATGACGGAATAGTTGGCTCAAAAACGTCCTCTAAAACATCAACAACACCACTCATCCAGCTATCCCACGACGCAGGATCCTCCTCATCCTTGTAAAACTTGAGCCATCTCAGCAAAATCCGGTACGACCCCTTCTTCAATCCCAATCCTATCGTAGCCGTAGCATCAAGGATGCTATAAGACCACCCAGCCTGGTAACTCGTCTGCGGCAGCCACCCATCCTGAATCATGTTGGACCCGAGTATATCAACGCCCGCAACCGTGCCATTCTCCTTCATCGACGTCTCCGTGAGGTTATCGAACTTAACGCTAGGATCGAAGCCGTACCACGTCGGCGTGAAGTTCGTGCTCGCGCGCACAATATCGAAGCGGAACTTGCGCACGGGCTGCAGCGAGGTGAAGAGCGCGACCGGGTAGTCCGGGTACTGGAACGAAAAGGCGCGGTAGTTACCAATGTCGGCCTTATCGCCGTTGGCAAAGACCTGCGGGGCTGAGAGGGGATCGCGCGTCGGCGTCAGGGCGTTGGCGCGCTGTTCCGCGGTGATGTTGTTGAGGCCGACGACGGGCGTGCTGCTGTAGTTGTAGGCTGGGCCCATGTACGGGATCGTGAAGTTCTCGTCAGTGGAGGAGGATGAGATGCCGATGAAGCCGGAGAAGAGCGGGACGAGGCTGGCGTCTGGTGAGGATGGGGGCGTGATTGAGAACGTGACGTTGGCGGAGCCGCCGGCTGGGACGGTGACTTGGCTCCCGCTCGCGAAGTCGACCTTGGCTGAGAAGGACGAAGGGATGTAACCGACTTGCGCGGTGCGGCTTGAACCCTCTGAGAATGGCGCTGCACCAGCAGCAGGCACGTTGGAGAAGCTGTAGGTGATGTCGGTTCCCGACGGGTTGTCGATGGTAAAAGTAGCTTCCTCGACATCAACCAATTTGAACTTCCCTGGAGATACCACTGTTCTCGGGAACACGGCTTTGTGAGCCTGAACCAGACCCGCGCCTTGTTGAATTGCAGGCGCCATCATTTCATAGTCTGCCATGTTGACTTGCTTTGCAGTGGTCTGTATCAGCTCAAAGATCTCTTCGACAGACAAGTCGGGATTCTGTGACTTGATCAGAGCATATACACCAGAGATGTAAGGCGTCGCCATGGACGTGCCGCTGATGATGCCGAACCCGCCGCTATTCTCCATGAGAGGGAACGTGGCTAGGACCGCTCCCCCTGGGGCGGCTATCTGGGGCTTGAACGCGAAGTCGGCGTTGGGTCCTAGGTGACTGTCAGTCAATACATCAAGAAGAGCTGACTGCGATAATAGAAAGACATACCGAGGCTGCTGAAGTTGTTTGGAGATCCGCCACCGACTTGATCCACCAGAAGAGGCGTCTGGGACTCAACAAGCAACTTGTACTGTCCGGTGCTCTTGGCCGCATTCGAGAGCGTCTCGTCGATAACGCTGCCCATGGAGTAGACGTACCCATCTGCAGTGAGAGACGGTGTTGGCACAGCGTGGCCTTCAATGAAGACATCATCGATGGTAGGATCCGGGTACGTAATGACACGAGTGAAGTTTGCCGCAGAGGCATACGTCTGGACCTGCGTCGGCGAACAAGAAGGCCCTCTCTTGACGGCGACAATGTAGTCGGAGATTGGCCCCTGAAGACTACTGGCTGGCGGGTAATCGGAAGCCGAGCAGCCAAACTTGTACCCCGACGTATTTCTCCCGGCCCAAGCAACAGGATACTCCCCTTCCGGGAATGCATGCAATGCTCCGTAGCGAAATTCGGCACCGTTCGAGTCACGGATCGGGTACGTTGGAAACTTTGCATTCTCCACAGACGCAACGCCGAGCCCGTCATCAGCTCCGCCCGGCAAGTTGATGGAAAACATGCCTTGCGTACCAGAGTTGCCGGCAGCAGCCACAACAGCGACGCCTTTTGCTCTCAACGCGGCAACGGCAGCAGGGAGAATCGACCTGGGATAACCCGACCAGGTTCCAAACTCTCCAATCGAGATACTCACAACATGGGCACCCTCCTCAACGGCCCTCTGCATAGCCGCAACAATAGCATCGTCCGACGCGCTCCCATCGCACCCAAAGACGCGGTACATGCCCAGCGTCGCCCTGGGAGCAACACCAACGAGACCGGGAAACATGGAGGCGTTCGAGGAAACCTCCATACCGATGATGCCCGCCACATGAGTGCCGTGGAAGCTGTCAAAGCAGCCCGGTCTCGGATCCGGGCCCGGGTTCGGGGTGGAGTTGCTGAACCCGTAGTCGTCGCCGACAAAGTCGTAGCCGAACTCGACCTTGCAGCCTTTCCCGAAGCATCCTCCCAGCGCGGGGTGCAGGTAATCGATTCCCGTGTCGATGACGGCGACGCGTACGCCCTCGCCGAGCACGCCCTTTGCGTGAACGCGGTCGACACCCGTCATGGCGTGAGGGCTATTCCAGTCGACGTCCGCCCTCCGAGAGAGCAAAGATTTGGATTGCTCTCTGCTGCTTTCAAAGTTGCGGGTGGCGTGGTTTTCGTGGCCTTTGCCGCTGGAAGGGGACCTCTTCACATTACTGCTTGGGCTATGAGGGTGCGCTACGCTCTGGACGGGAACAACATTCTGAACACCCGGAAGAGCTCGCAACTTTTCACTGTCCGAGTCGTCGTCCAGAGAGACCGATACTCCGTAAAAGACACTCTTGTCGGTGTACTCATATCGCACTCGTAGTGGAATAGACGCTTCGGCGGCCTTGCTGGCGAGATCATGCGGACTGATGCTGAGCGCTTCGGCCGCGGAATCTGTGGACAGCTCGACAAAGTACGTCTTCGGCACTGCTTGGGAGGTAGCTACAGCAAGACAGCAAGCCGCTGCCGCGGCGAAGTGGGCGATGAGACGCATCGTCAACTAGACGATCGGGCGGCTTCTCTCCGGACAGACAAGTCTTGGAAAGACTCTAAAGCCGAACGTGCCCCAGACCGTATTCATTGTGCGACAATGCTGTGATTTTAAGAGTTCAAAGTCCGATTGCCATGGGTGGTCGTCAATACGACACCGAGATAACCGGTTGTGGGTCGTGACGGAAAGGGCGGGGTTTTCTCGTATTTGGCAGATCTTAATTCCCTGGCCCAATCGACTGCTATTTCTAGGCCGGGGATAGAATAGGAGAGTCCGCTTGTGGACCAAGGCGAACTTGCGGAAGCCAAAGCCCGCGAGGTTGTAGTCAAAGTTCTACCATAATATAGTCCTGGTTTAGAGAAATAGATGGAGAGAATATCATGCCGTCAATTACGCATATATTATAAGCTCGACGAGGACGAGAAACTTTTTTTCCCTGGCTCAAGTAAGTCGACTTATGGACAGGTAAGTTTATCAAGGTTGTGATGAAGGTGACGCAAGATGTGATGGTCTCAAAATCGTCACCGGTCCACGGAATCGTTGTAAAGCAGATTTATTTGTCTGGATGTATCTTCAAAGTTTTGTCTCACCAGTCCATTCCCCAACCGACCTCTCTCAAGATCTCTTTGGAGACCATAGTCAGGACATGAGTTCATCACCAAAAACTTAGCGTCATTTCTCTTCATTCTCCACCATCTACCTCCACGCTCACACGTAGTGGCGTGATCTATTTCTTCTTCTGGCCAGCAACGACAGTGATCTCCTTGGGGAGCTCGGCCACGTAGGGCAGGAACTCGGGCTGACCGGGGATGTACTTGCGCAACACTTCGGGGACCTTGAAGCCATCGGGCGTCTGGTAGTTCTCCATGATGCAGCAGAGGGTTCTCTCGGTAGCGCAGAGGGTCTTTATTGTGGTCAGTATGAGCGACACATACGCAACACCAAAAGTGGCATCAGAGGAGATAACTTACAGCGTTGAGAGCGTGGACGTACTCCTTGCGGCCACCACCGGGCGCCTTTGTGGGGCAAAATGTCAGCAAATTTCCGGTTTAGGAGAACTACCATAGCTTCTTTGATGGGACTCACCTCCTTGGCCTTCTTGACACCGTAACGGACCTCGAGCTCGCGGGTCTGGTAATCCGTGCCTGTCATCCATGTTAGCATTGCTGAACCATAGTGTGCGTAGGAATTTGATCTTACAGTTGGAGCAAGACACAAGCTCCTTGTACTCCTGCTGGAAGGGGAACCAGGCCTCCAAATCGTACTTCTTAGCGGCGGCGTTGTTCCTGAATATGTCAGTATTCCTCCATAGTTGGCAATATATAAAGGGTTGCTTACAGAGCACCAGAGACGATGGAAACAACCCTATAATTATAAGTCAGCTTTCAAGCCCCAAAACTCTGGTCTGATGTAGCCTACCGGTAGGGAAGACCCAGGCTCTTGTAGAACTCCTCAGAAGCGGCAATCATCTCGTCAAAGTGCTTCCAGCTGTCTTCGGGCTTGCAGAAGATGAACTGCTCAATCTTCTCGAACTGATGCACACGGAACAGGCCCCAGGCCTCCTTGCCGCTATACAAATACATCATGTTAGTCAAAATCTACAGAGGGGGGTAAGAGCGTCATCTGGCGGGGTTTCGAACGTACTGCTTGCCGGCCTCCTTGCGGAAACATGTGCTGTAACCGGCGTACTTGATGGGCAGCTGACCGCCCTGGATCCACTCCTCGCTGTGAAGTGCGGAGAGGGGCTGCTCACTGGTAGCAATGAGGTACTTCTCTTCACCATCACCCGTAACCTTGTACCTGGAGAATCTGTCAGAACACTAAATAGTGAATTTCGGATTGGAGGGTCCGCCCTACAGCTCCTCGTCGAAATCCTCAAGCTGGGCGGTCTTGGCCATCTGGTTGCGGTTCATAAAGAAGGGAGGCTGGTTAGGAGTGTATCCCTTGTTGAAGAGGAACTCAAGACCGTAGTTGATGAGCGCCTGGTTCCTGTTCGCGGGGGTCAGCTTCTCTATCGCTACCGCAAGCCTCACCCTTTCTTCTCCTCTGGTCAAGAACGTACAGGAACAGTCCGTAGCCGGTCAAGCAGTATCCTCTGTGACCGACAAGCTTGATAGCGCGCTCAGGGTCGTAGCCTGCGAGTCTGGTAACAATCTGGTGGTGGCTAAGCGTCTGCTCAGTCTTGGCACCGAGTCCGGCCTCGGGCTTCCATTCGCGCTCCGTGACGTTGTTGTCTTCGTTGTCGCTGATTGGAACGGACTCATGAACGTAGTTTCCGATGCTCTTGGCCTTGGCGTTGAGCGTGACGAGCTTCGCTGTCGCCTCGTCCTCCTTGTCCTTCTTCTGCTTCTGGAGATCCTCCTTCTTCTTGAGCAGGTCGTCGGCGTTCTCCTTGTTCTTCTTCTTCATACCAATCTCCTTCTGCACAGCGTTGATCTCGCTTCCGATCTGCGTCGCAGAGTATTGGGTTTTGCGGTGGTCTATTCGGCTCCGGAGAGGTTCGTGTCAGCCCACATTTGTCCTTCCTACGATGTGCGCGCAGCTATGGGCATAAGGCCTGGTTGGATTGGAAATTCGTACCATCCCACAGAGCGATAACCTCGTCGACAATCTCGACGGGTGCATGGCGACGGCGCTGGGAGTCGCGGATCTTCTCAGGGTCACCACCGCGCTCCTTGATGAAATCTTGGAGGTCGAGCATGATTGTAGCTTTTGGTGGGGGTAGAAGGGAGGTTGGCGGGGCGGACTATAGTAAAGTGTACTCGTTAAAAAGGCAATCCACACACGCGTTCCGAGAAGAGTACAGCTTACACGTTCCTTGGGACTGCGGATGGTTTGCAGCTACGTCGGCGTGACTCTCTCGAGGTGACTCAGGAGCGACTTTGGAGGGTGGTAAATTGTCGTTGCTGGATGGTGGTGGGGTTCTTTGGCGGGGGCGGGGCTGAGGCGGTCAAACGCAAGGGGTCTTTCGCGCCTGCCTTTACCGATACCTCGACCTACCTACGCGCTCATGCGACACATTCAATCACTCAATGTACAGCCACCAGGGGAAGACAAGATGCGTCAAATGCAACCCAATTTTAGTGCAATTGTGACCCAGTCATATTGCATACCGTGGTGAAGCGCAAGATGTTCTCCTTTGCCTTCCAGAGCGCTAGCTATTGTACAGTTCTGCCCTGAATACCTTGAAGAAACGAACCCCCAGACCCTTTTATTCCCCGCCCTCGAGATCATTTTCGCCAATGTCCAATGTTACATGATCGCTGGGTATTCAGGCCTGAGTGGCCTCCTCGACCTTGGTCTTTTTCGATGAGTCATCTTCCTCCGCAGGCTCTTCGGCCTTGCGCTTCGTGCCATTGGATTCTGCACCGTTTGCCTGGGTTTCTTCGGGCTTGGGCTCCTCCTTGGCCTTCTTGCGTACAAGGCCAGTAAGATCGGTAGCAGTCTTCTTGGCTTCCTCGACGCGAGCTTGTGTTTGAGCCGCAGATTCACCAATAGCCGCTCCAAGGATTCCGCCCAAGCCTTCACCACCAAGAGCAGCGTTGACGTCAATTGGTGGCTTACGAAGTTCCACGAGCTGTGCATGGTTAGTAAAGGTACCGTCGAGGACAAAGTATGGTTACTCACGCGCTGCTCCATATCCGCAATCATGTCCTTGACGTCGGTAATCGTAGCTCGGGTGACCTCATTGTCTTCCGGAGATGCCATGGTCGCGAGTTCAACTTCCTTGTTCTGGAGCTTGAGCTTGGTGCTGTTGATGGCTGCTTCCAGCTCATTTGCGGCCTCCTCGCGAAGCTTTTCGTCGAAAGGCTTGCTCTCTCCTTGCTCACCCTCCTCATGAGTGGTTGTTACGGATGAGAACTCAAGCGCCAACGAAAGCTTGAAGTGCGCCTCGGCAATAACTTCCGAATCCTCGCTGTACAGCTCCTTCTTGTACTTCAAAGACTTGCGCGAGTCCTCAATGGCGTCGGGGTATCTGATTTCTGTTAATGCCGGAAGCCTTAGTGCAGGGTACCTCGGCAGGTGCTTACCTCTCATTCTCTAGGGAAATCTCGGCAAGAAGATCATGGGTATCCGCAAGGCGCTCCTTGACATGCTTGATGCTGAGCTTCTCGCCATCGACTTGCTCTTGTGCTTTGCCATTAGGCTCCACCTTCTCCAACTCTTCCAGCTGTCTGCTGTAGAGAATGCGAGCCATGTCGAGCACGCCGAACGCAACAGCGAGATCGTCATCTTCCTCCTCTTCTTCTTCGTCACCCTCGGCCTAATAACAGGTTAGCTCCAATTGACAGTCGTCGACGAATCTGGATCGCAAGTCTTCAATCAACTCATTGATGAAAGAGCGAGACTTGTTCAGCCCGAGACCAAAGGAGCGGAATCTAGCTTACCTCCTCTTCATCCGAGTCGTCCTCAAAGTTTTCGTCGCCAGTGAACTGGAACAAGGGCTTCTTCTCCTCGACAGTCTCCTCGGGCTTCGCTCCGCTCGTCTCACTTGCAACAATCGCAACACCCTCCTCAGTTATTCTCTGCGCCTCGGTTTCGGCTGGCGTCTTGGTCGACATGGGCTCGGCAGTGGTCTTCTTCGGGACCTTGGACTTGGGTTTGGCCGCCTTCTTCTCACCAGCGGCCTTACCCCCGAGGACGTCGCTCTTGCTCTGGCCAACCTTGAACACACTGCGACCGTAGAGGAAGAGAATCTCAGCATTTGCAGGTTGCATTTCGCCATTGATCTCATCTTGCAGCTCCGCAGCCTTCGTAAAGCAGTCGGTAGCTTCCTCGTACTGCTTCTTTGCGTACAGAGCGGTTCCCTTGGCAGTCAGGTCGGCGAGGGTGACCTTCTTGGAGTTGACGTCCTCCTCAGACTCTTCACCGATCGTGGCTGGCGTGTCCTGTTGTGTCGGCGCGGGCGCATCCTGCTTGATCTCTGGATTTGCGACAGCCTCCACAGCTGGGGCCTCGGCGACGGGGGCCACTGCGACAGGGGCCTCTGCGATAGGGACCTCTGCGGCGATCGTAGGCTGTTCGGGTGCGTCGGCCATTGTGGGAATTGGGTTGATGTTGCTGATTGATAATTGGAAGGATGAAATAGCAGAAAGATTTGTGGACGATGGGAAACAGGATGAACGAGGTAAGAAAGGCAATTGCGAAAAGAGAATTGGCAGCCTTTGTCAGTCTGTGGTGTGACGCGCGAGCTCTGGGGAAGGCGCGTTGATTGGGGAACGAAGCTGCAGGGATAGCTTCCGCTCAGCACATAAAACGAGTTAAACCCAATCAAAATGGCGGGTGCGTGCTGGGCTTCTTCACTGTGCTTTGCACTGTAGGTTGCATCAATCCCATGGATCAATTCCGGGATAGGCCAGCAGGGTGTCGCTGCCAATGCCTTGATTACATGTTTGCCTTGGCAATCGCCGTACGCCTAAATGGCATTCCCCTTTCCTTTCTCCTCTCAATAATGCCCAGTCTCTGACTTGAACCGCAAACATCTGGTTGGAGAAGGAACTACAGCTGCATATTTGCTGAAGGCGTGCGACTTGGCTGTCCTCTCAAGTGAGCTGACGAGCCTTTGAAGAGGCTCTGCCAGATGAAAGCCTCGCTCAGTAGTAGCTCAATGTCCTTCTCCGTCCAAGATTTTGTTGGCAAGCTTTGCAAAAACATCATTATTTCTTGAAAATCCATCTTGACAAGCTTGTCTGACCACTTGACCAGGAAAGCCGCGCACACGTACAAATGAAACTCCGAAAAGCCTTGTTCTTCGGCCTGTAGGTGGTTAGATGGTGCCAGTAATCAGACGTTGATGGAATATTCTCACCAAGTACGTGTCCCACATCCTGATCGTATTCCTTACACTTATCTCTCTCATCAAGAGACAGTTCATCCATCGGAAGCTGAATTGAATGAACTCGACGTGCTCCTTTTCGAGGTGCTTCGCCAGCCCTGCATCAATCCTTGCGGTGAGATCGCGGAGGGCCGCAACCTGCCTCTGAATGCCTGGCTGGGCCACAATGTAGTGGTCTTGTATACCGTCTAGCAGCTTTGTCAAGCACCAGAATGAATCTGCTTCTACAGCGTCAAGAACCGATTTTGGCAGCTGACCAGGGTCCATGCCCGATTCAATATCGGAGTCTGCGACGTATGTGCTCAAGAAAACCTGCCAAAACGGCGTTACCAAGTCATTGATGCCCTGAACGTAGCCGCTGGCAGGGTGTCGCACTGCCCATAAGTACAGGATTCGTTCCAGAGATCTCTGCGTCGCTTCGTACGAGTAAAGTTCGATGTGAGGGTTCGTTCTTGGAACGTCGATACTGATCTGATGCCAAATTGCCTCGTCTAAACCTCTGGCTTTTCCGGGTGCCGCCGGGGTGGTGCCACCTCCCCCACTACTGCTGCCGCGTTCGAAAGCCTGCCTAACGCCATCGAGATACTCTTTACGTTTTCTTTCTAGAGTTGCGACTCTCCTCTCGCTGTTGGTCGGTAGGTAGCTCAACAGGAGTTGCCATGTCATAGCACGAACCTCCTGGGGAACGCCGGACCAAGCTAGTTGCCGAAGTTCCTGTAGCGGTATTGTTGAGGCCTGTAGGAGCTTCTTGAACTTGTTGATACGAGTAATTCGTGAATTCGCAGCATCAATCTCTTTTGGTGTTGCATCGTCGGGTATGACTGGGTGATCGATTAGGTGCAGCGCGTTCGCCGGGTCTGTCGCAGTCAGCACGGTCCATTCCAACATCACGCGACACCACTTACCCCTCAAAATTTCTTTATACTGTGGACGCAAGATTTTGCCCTCGCTCTTCTTCGGCATGGGATAGGTTGGCGCAGGTCTTTCGATCGCAATGTCCGCACTATTCGAGTATCTCCTCGTGTGTAACCCTAAACCGAACGAGTCGTTCAAGGGCGACAGACCTCCGTTGGGATCTGACCTATTTTGCGCGGCTTTCTTGCGTGTTCGTCGCTTCAAGTTAGACAGGCTTGGCAGGCCGAAGTCGTCACCATCATCGTCCTCGTACCCCATCATGTCCTCCTCATCCTCGTCGGCTTTCCAGTCATCGTTGGTGTTGGAAAGGAAATTGATATAACTTTTGATCGGAGGGGACGACAGGCCCGACTGTGGGCGCGAGGGGGGAGAGGCATCGCTAGGCCGGCCTTTGGTAGAGTGTGAGGAAGGAGGCGTCTTCGGTCTGGAGGAGGAGCTGGACAAGTTGCTGGCTCAAGTTAGCTGAGGGTGTCGGCGCGACTCCAAAATGGTAAGAGTCCGCACAGTGAATCGAATTTAAGAATATCGGCATGAGAGTAGGCTGCTCCGACAACCAGGTTCGGGTCGCGACCGGTTCTTTTCGATGCGTTCTCGCGTGGGGGCGGCTTCCAAAATGGCGATGCAGAACTACCCCAAGTCAGTTCCAAACTGCGTCGGCGATGCAGCCAAGGCAACGTACTCTGAGCGGTCTGCGCCGTCAACGAAATATCAACGTTAGCCAGGAATTTCCGAGTTTAGTCTCAAGAGCCGAGGCTATGCAGCAACGGGCAGCTCGAGTTCAAGAGGTATGACGAAACCCACCGACTTGGACCATCTCCTGCTGCGGGGCAATTAGCATGCGATGACAGGCCCGGGCAGGGGTTTGGGGGAGCATACCTGTTGCGAGGGCTTCTTCCCACTCCCTGAAGAGGAGAACATGGTGATACTTCTCTATTGAGACCGTGTCATTGTGTGTCTTGGTGTTGAGATGCGCCAGACGAGTCGCCTGAGCTCCGAACAAGTGACCAGTGGCCGGACCCTTGCCTCACATTAGTGTACCGCACGCCGCTTTGAGCAGCAGTTGAAGTGGAGTGGGGGGAGGAGGTCACTGTGGCTGAAGGATGCGGTTTCAACTGCGTCGTTGTGGCGGCCGAGGTGCAAGTCTAAATGGTAGCGCAGATGCTTCTTCCACCCTATATTGATGAGGCGGGAAGGAATCTGGGGAAGCCTAAGCAAACCGCAAGAAACTACTCCCTAAGAAGATGATTCTTGCAAGGGATGTATTCACTTATTGCAAATGGTAGAACGAACATTGCGGTACCTTGCATGAACGGTCTAACTGTACGGATGCGGTTACCAAACTCTCCTCATCTCATTACATGCCGCAGCAAGCCAGTCTTGCTACCCAGTCACGTGACTCCTCCCACTCAGGTACGGGACCCAACACATCGCAGGTCCGTACTCCGTATGGCAGAGCGCGCACGAGCTTTGCCGATGCTTGGACCTTTCTGTCTTTCCCCCAGTTTTTGTAGCTCTGATTGGATTGAGCACGCCCATTGGCTCCGCCACAGTCTTAGCTCCACCTTCCTCCTCTTTCACTCAGGCTCTTGCCTAAGAAATATCCAAACAAGCGCTGTTGCGTACACGGCGACCTTGTCCCATCAACTTCTCCGCAACAACACAACACGTTCTTTACTCTCCATTTCCTTTCGCCTTCGCCTGCATCGACTCGCCGATTCAAGTATCCTCGACACTGACTGAGCACTCGTCAGGATGACCGAGCCCGAGAATTTCGAGGAAGACCTCTTCGCCGATCTGTGAGTAATTACAAGTGTCGTCTGTCACCGTGAAAGACATGCTGATACGTGTTACAGCTACGATGATGACACCCCAGCGAAGCCAGCTGCCGCCCAGCAACCCGCGCCGCCTCCTGCCCCAGTCGCCGTTCCTCAACCAAGCGTCGAGACACATGCCGAACCACCTCCCCAGTCTGAGCCGGAATATGGTGGTGGTGGTGGTGGTGATGATCAAATGAAGTACGAAGAAGAGGATGACGATGATGAAGTAGACTTCAACCTAGGTGGCGATGGCGGCGGCGGCGGCGGCGGCGGCGGCGGCGGCGGTGGTGGAAGCACTGGTTATGCGCCGCCCTCGAATGGGTTTGCTGGCAACAAGCAAGAAGAATCCACGTACTCGACAAGCACGGCCAAGAACCCGAGTGCCAAGGAAGACGGGTAAGTTTTGTTTGCCAACTACGTGATTTTTGCACTTGCTACACAAACCATTCCCCATGCACCCATAGTTGGGACGCATACCTCGACTGGATTAATCTGAAGCACTTTTGCTGCGGTTTGAGGGAACTCGGGCATCAGTTGCCCCATGGTTACTCGTATTGGGCCTTCTTGGTCTTGGGAACTTGGATGGACAAGAGAGGGCATCAATACAAGACGTTGGCCAGCCACGTTTTGGGAAACATTCTTCAGGGCCATCAAGCAGGTCAAGGAAAACTTCAGAGAAGACATGAGAAGCTTGAAGAAAAGCAAGAAAGAGAAGCCATAAAGAGGTACCGCGCAAAAAGTCAGCTGGAAAAGCAGCCTGAGATCACCGAGATATGCCGACGATAGTCAGTCATCAGTCAGTCAGATCAGGAGCACCCTCGTGCACCTTCTATAGCCCAGTCGCAGAGAGAACATCCTGCGGTCTTTGGCTGCTGTAGCAAGATTAGCAGCGGATAGCGCTCGAAGCTAGAGCTAGCAGAGACTTGACGATAGCAAAAGACACGAAAAATTCGACAATGACCAGGCTATCCGCTCCGCAATTCTCCCCAGTCGTGAGAGAGTTTTTGTGGCTGGCTAGCGCTGCTCGCCCTCAACAATCATTTTGGCTGCGGCTGGAACCTGAAATCCTCGGCCTTTTCACAAAGGCACCGATGCTGATGGAAACCAACCCATGCACGTCACTTCTATGATGATTTCAGAACAACGGATTGCTGTCTGAATCTGCCGCTGGCCGCGAGGAGGTACCCGTCAAGGAGCATGTTATGACAGACATCGATCAAAATACCAATGCACCAACGCCAAGAAATGCGATCTCAGGCTGTTACAAGCCTCTCAGCCTGTATTTACCAGAGGGGGAAAAGGCGAAGGTGGCCAGCCTATCGATGGGCGACAGACGACTCGGCCAACTCAAATGGTCTCAAGGATGACTGCTCTGTTATAGCCATACGGCGGGAACTCTCATTGGCCATTGGTCCTTGTCTCGATGTCCGGATAATACTTCCATTGCCCAGAACACGATCATAGTCGCATGCATTTCTTTTTCAGAGTTCTGAATCTTGAGTCGATTCATTGACTAATGTTTTCATGTCTGTAGCAAGATGTTTATTGGTGGCCTTAATTGGGAGACGACTGATCGTAAGTCTACGTTGTGTCCGCTTCTATAGCGCCATTTTCTAATAGCTGCCAGAATCCCTAAGGGACTACTTCTCTCAATTCGGCGAGGTTGTTGAGTGCACCGTCATGAGAGACAGCAGCACCGGACGATCAAGAGGCTTTGGCTTCCTGACATTCAGGGACGCCAAGACGGTGAACATCGTTATGGTCAAGGAACACTTTTTGGATGGCAAGATCGTGAGATTCTCCTAAGCCGATTGCACTTCGAGCTGAACACTAATGGCAACCAGATTGACCCCAAGCGAGCAATTCCTCGCGACGAGCAAGAAAAGACTAGCAAGATCTTCGTCGGTGGTGTCAGTCAAGATACGACCGATCAAGAGTTCAAGGACTATTTCGCCCAGTTCGGCCGTGTAGTCGACGCGACCCTAATGATGGACAAGGACACCGGCCGCCCTCGCGGTTTCGGCTTCGTCACGTTTGAAAGCGAGGCCGGCGTTGATGCCTGCCTCAGCACCAGTCTGGAGATTCACGGCAAGCCGATTGAGGTCAAGAAGGCTCAGCCGCGTGGCAATCTTCGCGAAGAAGAAGAAGCCGCACGGCGGGGCGGAAAGTTCAGGAAGGGCGAAGACGGTGCCCAGGGTGGACAAGGCGGGATGGGAGGCGGCCAGATGGGTGCTGCAGGGGGCATGACGCCCCAAGTTATGGCACAATACTTCCAGCGCATGCAGCAGTATTTCGCTATGATGCAGCAACAAATGGCTATGAGTAGAGGCATGGGCCCTATGAACCCGGCCATGATGCAGCAGATGATGCAAATGCAGCAGATGCAGCAGATGCAGAACCAAATGATGGGCCGCGGTGGAGGCGGCAACGGTCAGCAAGGCATGATGGGCCAGATGACGCCTCAAATGATGCAGCAGATGCAGCAAATGCAACAACAGATGCAGCAGCAGATGGGCCAGCAGGGCGGTCCCCCGTCTGGACCCAGCGGCAGCTTCAGCCCTCAGCAGCAAATGTTCGACCCATCTCAGGGAGGCCAGCCGCCACAGCAGCCCGGCGGCGGACAAGGACCACGTCGGGGAGGCAGCAGCGGCGGCGGAGGTGCTCCCCGCGACCAGTACAACCAGGCTGGCGCATATGCCATGGGCGGCGGTGGCGGTGCTCCGACATCGTGGGAGGGCATGTACGACGACGTTCCCCAACCGAACCAGGCCGGCCGGGGAGGCTTCAGAGGCGGCCATCGTGGTGGCTCTCACAGTGGTGGCTCCCATCAGGGATCACCCGATCCTGCGCATGCCCCGCCTGCCAACGCGCCTACAGGGCCCAAGAACGCGGGCAGACCCGGCGCTAACTACCGCGGTGGTGGACGTAGCAGCAACCGGGGATTCCATCCTTACTCGCGTTAGGAGTCTTTGCGGTAGCCAAAGATGGCCTTTCTGGCATCGGAGACGGAATCATAGGGGCGGATCGATCTCAAGGCGCCGTATCTCGTCGGCTAAAAGAGAGCTATACAAGTTTGACGGTTCGATGAAAGAGGGCGCTGGGAAGAAACTGCATATACGGAACGAGGTACCGCGTTTTCTCTGAGACGAAGAGGAACTGGGACCGGAACCGGGGTACGGCTTGGGTTCGGCAGCTTTGCTTATTGCTCTTGCGAACTTTTATTTTCTTCTTTCCTTTACAGATCGTTTTTCCTGGGAAGTTTGTATTATACTCCAAAAGGGAGGGGAAAAATCAACCATTAATCGGCGAACCTTAAGTGTGTTCTTTTCATTCACGTGAACTTTGTGGGAGTATCAATTTCATGTCATGACATGAGAATAAATTGCTAGGGGTTGCACGTTCCGTGAAGCATCGCGAGAAGCAGGGCAAACAGGCAATATGTCATTCTTTAAGAGTCTGGGTGAGGAAAGTCTTGCCCCGGCTTGACCTTCCGAACCGGGCTCGAAGCCGAAGTTCAACATGCCCACCTTTCGGGCGGCAAGCCGAGAGCTTTAAATTGAGTAAACATAGGTGAAGTGAACATGATAAGATGAGGATGATAAGATTATAATCCCAGCCCCATGCTCAATCCAGCTCAGGCTCCTATGTTAAGTGCATTACCTCAAACCTTTTTAATGGAAGTTGTTTCTTGTGTCTGTTGTTCAATAACTTTGCTGCTACCCCACATTCGATCTGCGATATATCCACTTGTTGACGGGACTGAAGAAGTCCCGGACCTTGCCCAAAGGCCGGCGGGCGTCTACAAGACTGAATAGGCTGACGGTATTCAAAGTAGCCGCCCGCGGAAAGCGCATTTTGGGAGAGTTAACCAAAGACCGAAGATATGTCAGCGTGCAAATCAACATCTGCAGCGTTGTGAGATGTCCAGTTCCCCAGAACGCCGGACAACGACCGAGACTTCTCCATATCAAGTCTGATACCCCTCGCTGCTGTCGCACGGCTTCCGACTCGGTCATTCCGGGGGATAATCTACTTAATTGCCAAAACCCCACGTAAGATGGCAATGGATGGGCTAAGATAGGAAACCAAGAACCGAACAGGGCGCGCGCAGGAGTGGGAGAGGAAAAAATCGAAACATGACAAGTCTTAACCCCCAAACTGTCTAACTAAGCAACGCATGTGATTTCTAATCAACCCCCTCTGTTCCTCTACCCCTCCATCGTCCATCGTCGGCGTAACCGCGCAAGAAAAAAGTCTCACAACGCTAGAAAATGGGAAAAAAAACTGACAAACCACCCCCACCAAAGCCGCAAAACAACTGGACATTGCTCGCGCCCTTCCGCGGCGCATTTACCATACCTTAATTTCTTGGGTGCCCAAAATTCCAGACCATGAACCTTTTTTTCTTGACTTTTCCCACCCTCCACCACCCAATCCCATTCTCCTCTTTTCCAATTTTCGTTGACGTGATTTGAAGGCACCTGCCTGTGATTGGACAAATAACCGCAAGCTACGGGAATCTTTGACAACCTACCCAGACGACCCCCCAGCCGCCTATCGGGCTGAGCCGCAGTCAAACGCTGCGCCTACGGACCAAAAATCGACCACCACCTTTACCAATTGGACTACAGACGGACGACAAGGGCTTCTCCCATTCGGCTTGCCGAGACCAATTGCGCAATCGCAAGGAAGAGAAAACAAACCATTGAAGAAAAGACGTTCCCACCCTTTTGCGAAAGCGCCGTCATCCCGCTTCGAACAGTTCCGCCTTGTTTTCCCGCTCGGGACCCTTGCATCGTGAGCCTGCAGGCAAAGGGGAAGAAAGAAAAAACGACAATCAGCCTGGTCTGACGTCTTATCAGAAAACCAACCCCTCCATACCGGGCAACGTCTTTGTGTCTCGCCACTCGTAGAGCTGTAGAGAGTTGGTCTACAGTAGATGCTCTCCGACTTGATTATACCAAGCACTCTAATATCCGACCCTTCTTATCGCAAGTTATCATTCCAGATATTTGCGGCTGGCGCGCGGAACTTCCTACCTTAGTTTTCTCGGGCCGTTTTGTTCTCATAACTCCGTCATCGTCCAAAACGCCGATCACCGGCCAAACCCGGCCGTAGCCGCACCTCCTCTCAAAACAAACCACCAAGAAAAAGCCGTAGCCACACATCACCAGAAATCATGGGTCTCCTGCAAGTTTTTACCTCACACGCTCCCGCTATCCAAATGCAGATATTCCAATGATGCAGTCTCTTCTAATACTTTTCAACGTAGAGCACTGGGAACCCCTCTCGACTGGCCAGAGGCCAAGAAGAGTGCGGATCAGGTCCGCGAGTGGGGTATCAAGGTTCGAGCGCCGCCCTCTGTCTCTCTGTCTCTCACTATGAAACGAATTCGCACGAGGCTATCGTCGGTCTTTGGGGTCATGAAAGTGTTGCTGACCTGAGTTTCTTTTGGATGGTTTAGCAACTTCTAGAGATATGGAACAAGGCTAAGAGCAAAGAACGCGATGCTATGCTCTGGGGAGATGAGGTATGTGAACCCTGTTGTGAGAGATGATGCTCTGCTGCCTCATGGATGAGTGCCAGCGTCTCATACTCTTACGACACCCCTCAGCGACTGCAAGAGATGAGGGCCCGAGAGCTGACAATGTTAACGAAAGGTCGAGTACTTGGTCGTGACCTACTCAAAGGACGAGCCCAAGGTCCGCCTGTCTCTTAGACAAGCCGAGATTCTCACAGCACTCGCCGAGAGCCCGGATCTCGCAAAGGAGGGAGGCTGCGTACCAGAGCTCCAGGAAGTCGCCAGGGAACAGTCGTATGTTCACCCTCTATTCTTCTCTCTCTCTCTCTCTCTCTCTCATCCGGCGACGTCCGCCACATGAGCCGATCCATGGCGCAATTTATCGAGAGCAGAAGAAGAGCCTTGCCTCGGTTATGCTAACACCCAAACCACAGATCAGTAACCCTCCCCGTCTTCCACCCGGAATTCGGCCGCTTCATGCTCGAAGCCACCCCCGGCAAACCCTGGGGCATCGGCTTCAAGGAACTCCTCGACGTCGAACCCGACATGAAGCTCCGCCGCAAGATCGCAAAGGACCACATGCACAGCAACGAGTACCCCATCACCCTCACAACCTTCCCCCGCATCGGCTGCCCGGGCGACTTCACGGAACCCTACTACCCTCCCTCGGGCCCCAAACTCCGCTCCCAGTTCGTGCCCGACGAGATCGCCAACCCGCACATCCGCTTCCCCACCCTCGCCGCCAACATCCGCTGGCGCCGCGGCCGCAAAGTCCAGGTCAACGTGCCCGTCTTCCACGACACCAACACGCCCAACCCCTGGAAGGATCCCACCGTCAACCGCGACCTGCACAACTGGCCCGAGGATGACGACGTCCGCGACGGCGGCGCCGCCCCGGACAACTTTATCCACATGGACGCCATGGCGTTCGGCATGGGCAGCTGCTGTCTGCAGATTACCTTCCAGGCCAAAAACATCACCGAGGGCCGCAAGATGTACGACCAGCTCAGCCCGCTGGGGCCCATCATGCTCGCCCTGACGGCGGCCACGCCCGTGTATAAGGGATTCTTGGCCAATACCGACGTGAGGTGGAATCAGATCAGCCGGGCCGTGGACTGCAGAACCCCTGAGGAACTCGGAGAAAAGGTGAGATATTACAGAAGAGCACAGGCTGGACTATTCAACCACTCCCTCACTCACTCACAAATACCCTTACTCCTGTACCTCTCTCCTCATCTTACACCATGAGTATCTGCACATATATGAAGATGTACATATAAACAACCTCAAGGAAAGACATGCTAACACAACAACACAGCCCCTTAAAAACGACCGCTGGCGCATCCCCAAGTCCCGCTACGCCTCAAACTCAACCTACATCTCCACAGACCCGCGCCTCCGCCAGGAATACCTCGACCCGAATCTCGTCATCGACGAGTCCATCAAATCTAAACTCATGGACGGCGGCATGGACGACCGCCTCGCCACCCACTTCGCCCACCTCTTCATCCGCGACCCCATCGTCGTCTTCGAAGAAGACCTCCAGGAGCTCGACCTCTCCAAGACGGACCACTTCGAGAACCTCCAGTCCACAAACTGGCAGCACATGCGCTTCAAGCCCCCGCCCGCCGACAACTCCATCGGCTGGCGCGTCGAGTTCCGCCCCATGGAGATCCAGCTCACCGACTTCGAGAACGCCGCGTTTTCCGTCTTCATGGTCCTCGTCACCCGCGCCATCCTCTCGTTCGACCTCAACTTTTACATCCCCATCACCAAAGTCGACGAGAACATGGAGCGCGCGCACGCCGTCGACGCAGTCCTCGAGGAGAAATTCTTCTTCCGCAGGAATCCCTTCCCCAGCCGCCAGGTCCGCGTCAACAACTTCACCCAAGGCGGCGGCGGCGATAACGACGCCAGTCGTCCCAACTCCCGCCCCGGCTCCGCAGTCCCCAGCCGTCCCCCCACCCCCGTCGGCCCCGTCGAAGACGAATACGCCGAAATGACAGTCAACGACATCATCAACGGCAGCAACTCAGACTCCTCGGACGGCTTCCCAGGCCTAATCCCCCTCGTAGAATCCTACCTCGACAGCGTAAACGTCGACGTCCAAACCCGCTGCGAACTCGACACCTACCTCCGCCTCATCAGCCAGCGCGCCTCGGGCCAGCTCGACACCGCCGCCCGCTGGCTCCGCAACCTCGTCGACGTCCATCCGGGCTACAAGCACGACAGCGCTGTGGGCGAGGACGTGCAAAAGGATATTATTGCCGCCGTCGTCGCCATCGGCGAGCGCGAGACGGCCGGAGCCGGGTTCGCGGGGCTGGATATCCACGGCCTACCGAAGCTGCTCGGGAACTTCCGCCGGGGCTGCGGCGGCGCCAGCGGTGATCAGCAGCAGCAGCCGGAGGTCTCCGCGAGGAAGAGGAAGGCTTCCGAACAGGCTTAGATGCGGTACCCACGTACGTAGGTCAGTAAGGTGCGTAGGTTGGTTAAATTCACTAGTACTACGGAGACATGGGAACACTATCACGACCGAGGCATTGGGTCCAAGAAAGCAAAGAATAGGAAGGCAACATCCCGAAGGCCAGGGGGTGCAGGAAGTGAATAGGAGGGAGCAGATTAGGGTCTCGACGCCATCAGCCACATGAAAGCTCGCATTCGGCGGCGCCTTGGATGGGATCTCCGTGCACGTAATGAACTCATAGACTCAAAAAGCATATATTAAGACAGCAATGGCAAGTTCAGTCATGACGTATCCTGTTTGTGAAGGGGATAGAGAGAGCGTGAGAGACGTCGGCCGTAGGCGTGAACCATAGGACCAACACCAGTGCCAGCGTGGGAGTTAATGATTAAGCCAAATGCGTAGTTGGTCGCGAACATGTCTCATTTTGATCCTGCGTCGTCGATCCAAGATCCAAGACCAAGTGAAATCTGAGGCAGTCCACGATCTTGGATCGAGTGACAGACCACAGGTCCCAGCCCAACGTAAGCGCATCATCAGGCTGCACAACTTCCCTAGCCCGACTGAAGGCGTCGAATTCATGGCTCCCGTGGGAGTGGGAACCCGGCGCACTTCCCGCCTTTCTCCAGCGGAAGTTTTGTTTGTCTCCCTCCTGCAGAGGGCTAGACTAGTAGGAAGCCAGGGATTCCCATAGTGACTTAGAACCCGTCGCGGTATCCTTCTCGATCTACTGGAAAACGAGATGCCTGCGTGAACGTCTCCTTACACTCCCGAGGCGTCTCGAAACTGAGACATTTATCGGGCTTCCACATGACGAGTTCACTTTTCCTGTAGCTTCTTGACTCGAGGCTGCGCGGCAATTCCACAGCCCTTGGCTTCCAAGCCGCATGGCAATGTTCCGGAAAGCTGGAACCGGCCGTAAGTTCATGATGGAGAAATTGGAATGGCGCATGCTGATGGAATTTCCCGTTTCCAGTTTCCAGTTTCCAGGGAAGGGAAGACCCGGGAAGCCGGTAATCTGGGAACTAAAGGGGAGTGGGTGTGTGGAGAGAGGCGTGTAGTGTACTGGCTTTGCTTGCTTGCCCTGTTAGCAAGCCGAACGCCAAACTCGAAAATGAAATCGACACGGGGTGGTTGGTGTGATGTTTCCTCGAAAAGGCGCGAGCCACAGCGCTCTCCATCAGTTGGGCCGGATGAGCTTGCTGAACCGCCAGGCCATGTCTTGGATCTCGGCCATGGCGCACGCCAAACAAGTGCGATCCTGTGGCGAGAATAGTTGCACCGGCAATTCGATTGGGGAAGGGTTTGCCATGACATGCAACGAGGTTAGTTGAATGACAGGACGCTATGGCGTTGACGGTTTGGAGCCGGCTCGTTCGAAAGCGGACGATCCCCTCTGGTTGCCCGCCCATTGTGCCGGCAAATTTAAGGTGATCTCAAGATGGCATTCCTCCGTGGATGACCAGCTAGGTTGCCACTGGGGACGCAGGCAGGCTTCTGTCTGTGTTTATTTTGATATGCTGTGGGCTGCCCGTTTCTCCAGATCGAGCCATATCAGCCCCGTGTTGCAAGACAATAGGTCAACGTACCGGCAGCGAGGTGTGCTGGCACGGTGCATCTTTCCACAGCACAGCGTCAAGAAGCTGAAGATAATACAAGGGGGGTGAGGGGGGTTCGGGCATTCTCATCAAACCAAAGTCAAGCCGCGATCTGTCAGTTGGAGCCTTTGAGGAGAGGTCGTGTGCAACTGTGCTTCTCAGCTTGGCGGTTTGAGCTCTGCCGCGTGATGTGGCAGGACTAGCGGACCGCATCCTCTGGGTTTAGGACCGAAGAACGAAGCCCACACCACAGATAATCTGGAAGGATTCCACTGCTGTCCTCGATCTCTTACTACATTCAAGAGTCTCCGAGCGAATGAGACGCTGGCTGAACGGTCATGCATGGAAGTACAGTCCAGAACTTGAGGAGCCAACAATGGCTCATTTCCTTACGTTCCCATACTGATAGCGTCGCCGCCACTGCATTTAATGAGGTAGGGACAGCACGCGGCGCTTTCACGACAGCCTTGCTTTCGGTATAGCCACATCGCTGCGTTCGGAAAGGCCATCACTCTGACATGTCGCGTGGGAGTCGTGTGGGTAGGCTGAGGCGGCCTGGAGGTGGCAACCGCAAGCGGACTTGATCGACGCGAGACGCCATGGTTCGATTGCTGGACCGTCATGACGTAGCAGGCTGAGCTGGACGTGCGATGCGTAGTCTTTACGGACCACGCTATTGATGAGGCAGGAACTAGTTTCCCGCGCACGGGATTGTGAGCAATTTGGGACTGGTTCAGCAACGCGAGGCGGTGCTGCGACCACTAGCTGACTTTGAATATTCGTATTGGCTGTTGGATCGCCATGTGTTGTGGATGTTTGGCAGCGGCAGCGGACAGGCATGGCGAACGGCCGTAGGAACGGTATTGTGAACTTTGTAACGGGTCACCAAAGGTTGGTTGTGATGATGCCCACCAAGACCATTGGCGCACGGTACGAGGTCGATACACGCCCAGGCCGTCAGATGTGACAAGTTGATGCTTAGAGATTGGCGAGCCGGTTGGGCGGTAGCGCGGCCAGAGACGGACGGAAACGCACCCTTGCGCAGACACACGGGTGTCAGATCGTTTGATGAGATCCAACCAGATCTGGACCCGGTGACCATGCGGGATGGAGCGTGGGAAGCCGGAGCAAATCGGTGGACTAGGTGAGGGATCTAGGCCAGAAAGCATGGCGAAGCGAAGGGGGAGAGCTTGAAGCCATATGAGAATCGTACGATGTCGTCCACGGAGAAGCGCGAAGGTTTAAACGCCGAGTCGAATATGGACAATGGTGGTGCCGTTTAGACAAGCCAGGCAAGGCCCAGAGGCTAGGAGAGCAGGTGGCGGCCAGGGACCTGGGCTGTAGCATGGCATACCTCTGTCTCTGTCCGGACCCATGTGGTCCGAGTCAGCGTGTTTGAAGGGGGAGGGGACCACAGTCCTTCTACACACACTATTGCCTGCCCGTTGTTGTCGTTGTGTCCCTGTTCTACGCCTTAGCAGAGAGGAACGCCATCCGCGGCCATTTGCAAGGAATCCGTGGCCAGCTAGGGTCTGGCAGCTGGAAGCGATAGGGGAGAGAAGCCATCAGGACTGATACTGTGTACCTTATGCCACACGGCATCACCGTACGGCGATGAAGTACTGCGGCTGGGTATTGGTATGGATCAGGGAGAGAAATGGGCCGGGCCCAGATCCGAAGATCTCAGTAGCATAGCTTATCTGCGTTCAGGGCTTGGGGACCCCACGTGGCGGGGGAAAGGCACGGAGCTTTGCGCCATAGCAGAGATCAACGGGCAACGGACGTTGTCTTGGTGTATGGCTTGGGCTAGACCAGGCCGGGCGACGAAGTGATTTCCCAAAATGCTTTGGTGTCAGATGGGAAAGTGAAGTGTGTAAATTAGGCGTAGATATTGGTGCGGTCGTTGGCGTTAATTTCCATTTCCATTCTGCTCTGCAGCAACTGCCGTCATTGAGATCGGCCCCAGTAACTCGTCCGAGCATTTCTCAATGTCTTTGTGTGCCCCGAACAAGACTCCTGAGGGGTGTACTCCGTAGGAAGGACGCTCTGACGTGTTCGAAGTTCCTCGGGCGGACGCAGACAATAAGCGGAGTGTATGGGGCCGACACAAGAGGTTAGAGACATTGGATAATGACCCTGGTATGTACGTTGGATGGATTGCAACTTGTCGTTGGAAGGGGGTGGAGAGGAGTTGGGGACGACGTTAGAAACGAGAGCGAGTGAGGATGAAGCGATGGCAACAATCCTGGGATCCTAAACAGTCGGTCAGATGGTTGACAGGCAATATGCACGATACGAACCCAAAGATCGGGTCGCGCTCGCTTTGGAGAGCTCCACTGTCACCGCAGGTGAGGGGCCGATCTTGCAGTTGCGGTCGGCAAAGAAAGGAAAAGAGGGACTAGAACTTCCAGGAAGGTTGTCATCTGTTGCTGGCCGTTGGTCAGCAGGCGGGAAGAGGGTTGGCCCGGTTGAGTTTGTGAGTGGAGGCAGCGAAAGAACATGAGACTGTGACTTGACCAGGTACGGGCAATGTACCTTAACCTCTGCCTCGGGCCCGGAGTGGAGCTCTGGTGTCTCCTTCCTCGTGTTCATCGGCAGGGAAAAGGCCGCGCTATGAAATGTCATTGGTTTGGGAAGGCTCTGACCGAGGTGGAGCATAGTGCCTGATCTCGCATGGCATGGAGACTTAGTCGACAGGTACATTGCAGCTACAAGCTTGGGTGGTCTGTAGATTTTACCCATCATCCATCAAGTGCCCGAGTGAGGAGGACGGGAGTGGGCAACAACGTTCGATCATTCAACAGCTCACTAGTTCCTACAGGTTGGCTGGAGACCGGGAGATCATGACGGGGCCGGCCAATCCGCACCGGGTAGATTGCTCGTGAAGACTCGGTTCCAGAACGATAAGAGTTTCAGACCCTGCAATAGAGCGGGCAACATTGGTGAAGTATGACCCTTCAAGCTGAGAGAGAAAGTTCGTAAGTTGTGTAATAGGTGCTCAGAAATGGTGCTACTTGAGGATCTGAGTCGACAAAACTTACCCCACGATCCAGCAAGCACGGGATGCCCGAGCACGATTTAACTATGTACGATGGGCCAGTCTACCTTACCTTGGTTTGAGCAAGCGGCAGAAAGGCAGAAAATAGGGTGCGTGGATTTGCAACGTCAGGTACTGAGGTACTGTGCAGTGTGTATACTACCTAGGTGTGTGGCGGGTAAGGTACCGGTAGGCCCTTTGAGTGAAGAGCGATGCATGGCTAGGAACCTGGAAGTCATGGTTTACGGTGTAGAAAGAAGCCCGGGCTCCATGGGAGAGATGAAGCCCGCTAAGACGTTGACGATTACGGGAGTTGGAAAGATCACGCCACACACGAGTCGTGAGATGCGAAAATGGGACGAACATTTCGCGGATGTAGCTTAGTCTGGCAGCTGGAGAGACAGTCAGGGCTGGTGTTGGAGGATGAGGTGGCATCCCAACTTTGAACCTTGGGGAATTTGGAACCAAATATCCATTCGGGAGTGCGTCTAGGTTAGGCAGACAGAATTAAGGTACGAGGTGAGCCCGGTAAGTTAAGGGAAGGAAGGCACGTTGTGAGGCATTTTACAGCATGGTCCTTCCTTCGCTCCGTCCTGTCGTGTTCCTCTCTTGCCGGGTAGGCACTTGCCTTGAGGTAAAGGTAGGTAGGTATGGTGGTAACTTCCATTGTGGACTGCGGCGTGCCCTGTGGAAGGTGCGTAGTAGGTAGGTGCGTACTTCGTACTCCGTACCTAAGGTACCTTACCTCACGGTATGGGTAGCTAGAAGACAACGGGCTGTAAGTGGAGGGATGCCTGCCATGAGAGGATCCACCCCCGTTTTTCCCGCCCAAAGTGAATCGCAATTAAATCGACGCAAATCTGCGATCGCATCCGGGGAGCCGCCGGGGTCCGATGTGGGCCACCTCTCGCCCACTCAGGTAATCTCTTCCAGGGAAGCCCCAGCCCGACCATCTTTCCACCTTTTCCACTATCATCTCACTGTGAGAAATGGCGGCAAGTACCCTCACGTACCGCTCCTGCTATGTCTCCCAGAAACTTCCACTTCCACACCCCCCCGTCCGAGGTCACATCAATCCAATCAGACAGCCCACCCAAAATAGCGCCGGGAATTTTCCAAGAGCTTCCGCGATCGAGCTGCTAACCCTGTTGATCTGATTTTTGGGGTCCATGTTCCTCGATGTTCCTCAATTCCTCACACCACACACAACACACCACACACCACTCCTCACACCTCAGTCCCGCTGTCGCTGTCCCTCATACACTACCATTCGTACAGACCCGACCACAGCAGACTTTTGCTTTGGCACCCGGCATCATCAGCCACCAATCTATCCGTCTTCACTGCCTCAGCTTCTGATCGCACTCCCCCTTCAGCAGAGTTCAATGGGCTTTCGGTAGAACCTCCAAAAACAGCGCAATTCTAATCCACACAACCATTTTGCAATTCCCTCCAACCCAGACCTATCATGGCACATGGTAATGGGTACGGATACCTGTTGTCGGGGCTGCTGTCCGTTTTCTCCCATTGTCACGCTCCTTAACAGGGACAACCGTGGTTTCGGGTCGGCGCCGGCGCTGCTCATACGACAGGGACGCTGCTTCCAGGGATGCTACCTTGATCCTCACCAGACGTGCCGCACGGAGTACCATCTACCATCGGCCGGCGCGCAAGGTTGTTCATAACGGCCCCTCCTCTACTACTGTACACTTCCTGATCATTGTGCATAAGAGTCCGACGTATTCATCTGGCCATCTCAAATCACCTACAGATGACGGATAACAGTCTATTCGCCGGCTTGGGTGGGATGGAAATAGCCCGGTTTGGCCGCAGACAAATAAAGAAGCCCGAGCCGAGGCAAGCAATAACAGCAATAGCGAAATGCGAGCGGGAGTTCTTCTGCCTGCCACTCCGCGATCTGCGCCTGATCGTCACTGACAAGATCACATATGCATTCGAGGTCTCTGATCACTCAAGGAGCCATCACTGCGGCTACGGAAACCAAAGAAAAAGCAACGTAAAGCATACCGCAACATGACTAGGTGCGAACTCAAGCCAGCTTATCCCACGGCAGAAGTGGGATGCCCAAGCTGCCATCACTTAATCGGGTCAAGTTCTTGATCCTCTTCTTTGGACGGAACTTCGGTCTGAATGTTGGCAAGCATCTGAGCACAATTCAGCCCGGCAGATGGACTCAGATCCAGCCCAACCATCGCAGGTCCACATCGACATCCCCGGATGCGCTATATCCAAGGGCCGTCATATTGTGAGATTTTGTGCTCGGAAAAAATGGCGTAGGTACGTGCTTCCATCAAGCAGCGCCTGGTGTTCCTTGACTCCGTCATGGCGATTGTTCCAAGGCAACCCATCTCAAGCTACGAGCTACCTACTGAGGCACGTTCGGGCTTCACCAAGACGAGACATGACGGTCTGGCCTTGTCTCATCTCGCTGCCACGCCCAATTTGTTCTACCTAGGTACTCCTCTCGAGCTCTGCCAACCACGCCACGCGGGACTATCCAGAATGAAACCACAAGTTGTGTACAAACCACCACGTCGACTGCAGATGGACACCAGCACTGGCCATGTTGACCGCCTTGTTTTTCCACGACCGGAAACGCTGCGTTTCCTCGTCAGCCGCCTAGTGGCCTGTCACATCCACTTTCTACGCAAGATGGCAAGATATTCTGCCCGTCCTCAACTTCGCCCTAGGCCTTGGCCACCAAACTCAAAATGTGCGATTATAATTTCTCCAAAGATCGGCCGAGATGAGGAGGAGCACGTCCGCAACCACCTTAGCGACACAGAAAACCTGATGCAACGCGGCCCTATTACACACTGGAATGACTCGGACGCCCGTTCGACGGCGCCGAATAGTCTCTTCGCGGCTATCAGACTTCATCTCCCGCCTACAGAATTTTGATCATTATCACTTCAATCGTCTTAGCCCTCCAGTATCTAAATCTGGGATCGGTCATATCTCTTTCCCGGATCAACGCCCCCTTGCTCAAGCGAGATTTAGTTATGTCCAGCCTTCAAGCCACCGACTTTGAAACCTTCAGCGTGGTCTCCGGCTCTCCACGTTGTCCAAGCCAAGCCCAATGAACAAGATATGGAAGGCGGCAGTCGGGCGCTAACCATCAAAACCGCACAGCTTGCTTAAACGGGCCGTCTCAGTCTTGGAATGCTGCAAAGAGTCAATCTGCTTCCATGGCACTGACCTCTAGTCTGCCACGAGGTTTCTCACGGCGAGCTGGACCCACCTTGTCGAAGCCCACTTGGACCCATCCCGATCCTCACGAACCTGCGTCGTCCTCAACATCATCATCACCTGTACGGAGGACTCCCTAGACAATCTCGCAGCTCACGAACCCCGTCATCAAACCTGTCCACCAGCCCCTCATCGGTCAATACTGCAAGTCTCTTAGATCAGCACTCCTCAAGCTCAGCTGGCGGCGTTGGCCTGGCCTGGACTCTACACGAAGCCACGCAACACGATGCCATCGTCTGTCCCCCCTTATTATGCTCCCGCAAAGCTCGCACAGCGCGAAACAGAGATCTCGAATAGATGCAGATGCGCCTGCTTGCAGCTTTTGACTCTGATGCCGTTGTACAGCCCTGCACTCTGTCAAACAATGTACAGTGACAACAGCCACGCGCGGTTGGTAGCACCATGGCCGACCTCTTGCCATGTTTCCCCTCTAGTAGCCTTGGAGAAGGATCAGCCGGTCCTGCCAAGGTAGCCTAGGGGCGGCTGACCACTTGTCTGCCCACATGGATGAGCGCTTGGATTGCGCCAAAATACTATTGAAAGGGCGACGAGAAAACTCACGTTCTTGCACTGTACCCATGCGTCACTCCATCGATGCATGTAGGGTGCCTGGCGAAAGGGTTCGTCTGCACCGCGCGGGCGCATGGACGAGACGCAGAGACGCGCCACCTTGGACCTTGGGGTGCCGCCATTCCTCTTCCATGCCAGACCAGCCGGCCCGGAGCCGATGTCTGCCAACGTTGTGCATGCGGTGCACACCGAGTCTCCCGTATGCCATGCACAAGCCCACTTCACACAGGCCTTTCGTTCTCGGAACAAGACACGTTACGATGCCGCAAGCAGAGGAGCATGCAACGTCCTGACGAACTTATGCTGCGGAATGCAATGCGGCCTGCTACACCACCATGCTTTTTTGTTCCGGCCGTCTTCGAATCAACGAAATACTTGGTACGGATACGCTTCTCATGCTTTTTGGGTCTCGAAAGTTCACAACATCCACCAGAATACCACCGAAGCCTCCTTCAAATTTCCCAGCGTCCAGATACCGGCAAGCCCCAAACACATCTTTGCCTCCCGTCAAAGTCAAAATCATTCCATCAAGTCCAGGAATGTGACTCGCAACCTCGCCTCGAGGGAGATGCAACCAAAGTCCAAAACAGCTCTCGAGCCTCCCCATAGAAATCCCCTTTTGTCGAAACAAGACCCATAAACTGATGGCAATCTATGATCTGTGGCATCGGCATCCACTACAAGACGGGGATCCAGACAAAGGCACGCGGCGAAGTATTCCCCGGGGCGGCGATGGAGGAAAAATGTGACGAGTTTCTGGGTACTCCATCTCCGTACCTACCCCTTCGCGCTCAGCGCGCCTAGCCGCAAGTGATGGTCAATGGCACGCACATCACGCAGAATCCTTCCAGATAGACTTTTTCTCGGTCCCCTCGAACGCCCCGTCGCGATGACACATGGACCGCATCTCGAACCATGCTGATACTTTTCCCATCCCTCCACTGCCCTCTGGGATTTGGTACAGAAACCCAGAGCTTGGCATCTGGGCACGGCTGCCAAACCCGACACGAGGTCCCTTTTCCAACCTTCCATTGTAGTTCCGCATGGACATTAGGAGAAGGAAGAACCGTTTACTTGACTAATGTGCGGGACGGAAGGTCCATGTCTCCCCGCTTGTCAGCCTTTTTTGGTCGTCGAGCCTCCCTCCGGCATGATCGCAGCTATCCCGCCAGCCAGGGAACCACGACAACAAGATCCTCGTTGTCGTCCCAAGGACGCCGAACCCTCGTCTGTACAAGGCGTGATGGGGGTTCATGGGTGGGAATCGTCAAAATGTTCAACGCCCGCCGTGTAGTTGATTTAGCACAAGCCCAGCGCTCTCCGGTCGAGCGTAGGGTACCTTTCCGGGGGACAGCCACGCAGCATTTCTGATCGTCCTTGTTTTGGACAATTCATTTGCGGGCGGTAGATTCTCTCGAATCAAGCCAAAGAATACCTACGCCACTCTACGGATACAGCAGGCGGCCACAACAGGGTGAGCGTGGTCGGTCAGCTTCTTTTCCCTGCAGAGCCCCAGGGTGAAGGGGGCGAGCCATCGATCAACCATTCCCGTGCGCTAGAAGCCATGGAAAGAAACGACTCACCCCTCCATCAACGGGACAAGGACGAAGGAAAGAAAGAAGAGGGGATGGCGAACGGCGGCTTTGGGAGAGAGATGGAGGCAAATCGCAGCGATTTACGGGAAGACGCACGGAAGGGAAAGGTAATTAATTAGGGGGGGAATCAAGAAGATGGGCGCATTGAACACATCACCAGTTGCGACAGCTCACATGCCACAAGGTCAGCACCGGCGCGCATCGCGAATTGAACAAGCCACCGCCGCACCCCGTCTGGCCCCCGGGGGGAAATAGGAAGAGGAAAACCTGAGAAAAAGAAGACTTCTCTGTAGCCGCAGAGAGGCAAAGAAGGCGTGCGGTGTACCTCACCAGTGGTTGGAGGTCTGGAGAAACAACCAATCCTCCAAAAGTCGAGTGAATGGGCGATTTACGGGGGGCGCCTGTCTGTCAATTTGTTGCTGCCACACCCCCCCTCTCATCCATGCTTCACCTTAGGGCGATGAGGTAAGATGCACACCTCCTACACCCCTCCAACCCCAACCCGCAATTGCATTGGCATTGCTCGCATTGCTCGCACTCATGTCCTGGGGATCAAAATGCTGTCGGTAATGCTGGTTTGTACAACGACACACGGCGGCGCGTACAGCACCGACCACGCAAGCTCAGTGCCAGGTCAAGCTCGCTCCGTGAAGGTTAGCTACGGCCGATGCATTGTAAATTGCCTCAATCACAGCAACCTGACCATTCTGGCTCTTTTCTGCCTGGTGGTAATGGCGGTGGTGTTGAGTTCTTGTTTCTTGTGTAATGCTGAAGTCGTGACTTTTAGTGACACTCACACGCACGCCCCAGACTTTTTTTGTGTACCCTTATTTTTCCTTCCGTCGAATCGGCAAGGGGGAGGAAACGGTGCGGGGAAAACAACGGAATCTGTTTCTTGTACGGGACTGGATGAGAGGGGAGAAGGGGATCTGACATGGCACAAGAGGATGGCTGTGGCATGGAGAACAAGCAGCGAGAAGGCAAGTTTACCCTTCCTTTAGTCACCCATTCGCGTACAACGTCCCACGAACATCGATATGAACAAGCAGACTACCCGTCTCTGCGATCTAGGGCCCCCCCTCTTTCACGCTACCCAAGTACAAGCCACACGTTGCTCTTCCTTCTCTCTTTCTGTCCCTCCCTCTATCTACTGTGTAACCGTATGTGCCTCTCTTCTTGTCAACCCCATGAATACGGTTGTATCGTACCCTGCCAGCCTGCCTAACCTTGCCCACGTTGCACGCGGCGGAATCGGCGGACGGCGCGACTGCACGGTATATCTGCCATCCATATAGATAGATACGACGTCGTTATACGTTATACATCGCGATAGTGCATGTACAGATAGATGGACAGGCCCTGCTTCACACCGTCATCCCCCCCTCTCTCTCTTTCCCCCTCTTCCCCAATTTCCCGTTTGTGTCACCAGAGAAATCTTGAGATGCGTTGGTTTGTATTCTTTTCCTGCCTTTCACTCCCGAAAGAAAATCAAATATGCGGTCGCCTTGCCAGGCGCCTCGTCGGCTTGTGGCCTTTCCGCCTTGCGAATCTATCCAATCAGAAGACTGTCAATATGTGCCTCAAAATGGGAATCTACATGATATGATTCTCTCTGATCAAGCTCCCTCCTTGCATAGTATCCGTACCTGCCCAGTGCTTACAGCCTGAGTGGCCCGTCCCTCCGATGAGGAGGGGCGTGTATGTCTCGAAGTTGGTTCTTTTCTCAGACGGACGGAAATGCTGACAACTAGACGAGCGGTATGAGCAGGTACCTACCCACTTACTTACCGATACCTTCTACCTATACAAGTGTATTTGCGTATCTTGTGCAACATCGGGGGAGAGCCCACAAGGCATAAAGCTGATGAAGGGATGAGGGGCAGATCAGAAATCCTTTGAAGAGGGTAAGAAGACATCACATCATGGCGAATCCAACTCTGACGCAGCGTGGGTTTGCCAAGTACTTGGGTCGTACATACATCAGATCAGATCAGAAACCATGACAAGTGACAACCTTTTTTCCTTTCTTTCTTTCTTTCTTTCCTTCCAATTTACCCTGTTGAGATTCAGATCCGTCCCCCCCCTCTGCTTCCCCGATTCCACCCCCTTCTGGCGCACGTTTGCGAGATTGCCCTGCACCTTGACCTCTCTTTTTATCCTCTTCATCTCATGCGTCATCTTATAGTAATAAGTTGATCCAAGGGCTTTGGATATCTATAGTGTGTACACATGAGGCAACGAAATCTGGAGAGGAATATCATCGGCTCCCGAGAACCGCGCGGCAACGACCCGTATCCAAACCACACACCATCCACCCACTTACCCACACACCCCGTTCCTTGAAAAAGCTCTCGCAAACAGGGAGGGGCCTTGTAATTCTTCCTCTCTATCGATCGACACGTTCTCTTATGAATCTCACTCCATACTACACAGACAATACTACGGTATCAGGCCAAAGTTTAACCCCCTTGTCAGGTATCTTCGCCCGTGCTTTTCGAGATTACATCAGCAGCATTACTTTCGAGATTCTTGTGCACGTCGAACACAAATTTGGCCATTGAGAGTCACTGCTCTACCCTGGCCAGACCCACGCTACCTGGTAGGGAGTTTAAACTTACCCCTATAGACCAAGTACGCACGGGAGTACGTACATGGTATCCGTACCCTCTACCACGGCACTCGAATCTCTGGGCCTTTCCGGGGGAAATCTGAACTCTCCCAAGGTCCTTCCCTCTTTCCCGCTGCGAACAACAATAAGCGCATTTCTAAATCGGCATACTCAAACCCACTACACCATATTTACAGGGACATTCCTTACATCTCACGGAAATATGGCAGTACCTAGGTCAATAAAAGAATGCCAAGTTTGCGAGACAGGAAAAAAAAAAGAGTTGGATCGATCTGGTGCCCCGGGTGAGCCGGCCATCAAACATCCCTTCCCATCCCGACTTATTCTTTGCCGTTGTACCTCTTTCGCCGTATTTCCACATGACATATCCCCGTGCCTCCAAGGATACCGGAAAACCCACCTTGTACTTTTTTCGATCTGATGCCTCCTCATCTGAGGACACCTAGACGGCGGTGAATAGGTAAAGGTCCCCCTGCTCGCGTCTGGAAAAAACCGAGAACCTCTCGGCAGTCAAAGTGAGAGGCGGTCTGGAGATGAACAAAGGGGGAGGCAGATCAAGTACCGAAGAATGAACAATACAAAAGATCTCGGCTTTTCATGAAGAATTTCCCCCCTAAGCCAGCCAGCCACCGCCATCCGCCGTCCAGACCCTGCCTGAACTGCCGCCAGGACCGGAAACGACGTCTGTTTGTGGCGTTGTTCTGGGGTCAGAAGGTAAGCTGAGTGAGGTGGCCGTAGGTAGGTAAGGTGAATTAAGCCCGTAAGGTAGTTACGGTACCCGGCGGCCACGCACACGCGCGCACACACCAGTGACACCACGTGGGACGGGAGGCCCTGACGTTGACTGCTTCTGGTCACTTCTCACATCAAAACATTCCATCGCCCAGAACCAGGTTCAACACTTTTTGTATCATTATTTTTCTCCCCGAGATTCCCGCTCCCGCTTATCACGCTTCCGAGATCGAGAAAAGGGCGAAAGAAGCAAACTTGCATCCCGCTAACACCCCCCCCCCCCTTTTCCCCATCCACGTCCAGGTCCCCTGTTCTCAACAGGCGCCCCTTCTCTTCGACTACTGCGTACCCATTCATCTGCTCAGCTCACCGAGTATCCATTCTCATGGCTTTGTTATGTCATTCAGTGGATGATGGGGTGTACTTCCTCCTCTCAGTGGACAGGGGCGGCATTTGTCACGATTGAGGCAGTTATTACTTTACCTCTTACACGACTGAGATGGCACACGATGAATGATTCAGATCTCCCCTCCCACTTCTGTCTCGACGCCTCCTGGCACATGTCATATCATTCATGTTATAGACTTTCACGTTGTGAGCGAGAAAAAAATATAGCTACAATAATTCTTGAAACTTCAAGTCTGGGTTCATCAGATTTCTTGAATCCTGTATTGAAAGGGTAGGTACAACTAAGCTAGCCGCCCCTCCTCACTTCCTTTTCCGCCACTCCTAGCCGCCGCCGCCGCCGCCGCCTCCTGGTGGTATTTCGCCTTAAATGGCTACTCGTACAATTAAAAATCAGCTAAAACTGTATTGTTGTTGGTGCCCTCGCATGGTCCGTGGCATCAAAGGGGGATTCCAAGCCCCCATCCCGATTTCCCAGGAATATGTGTAGTAACAGTGGTAAAATGCCAAGTTTGCACGACCTTGCGCCCAAGTTGAAGTAGAGTAAAAGGAAAAGTTGTCCGTTTTTGTTTCTCGCAAGAGATACGACTCCGATATCGTCTTCTACTTTTCTTTCCCTCCTCCAAGAAGACTGATCGGAAAGCTTCACGTCTTCCTGACGTGTCCTTTTTCTGTTGTTCCTCGCCGTTCCTCGCCGGAAAACACCATCTCTTCTGCCATTCGCAGACAAGGAAAAAATGTTTGAAGGAAATGATAAGACGTTTGCTTTGGTAACGATCGACTGTCGGTCTGCGGTTGCTCGCTCCAAAGGCGTGTCTTGTGGCGTCCTATTTGTGTGACGCCCCATATTTTGTCTAAAAAGCCGATATTCCGCTTCCCTTTGCAGGATGTAAACAAAACCAGCCAAAGAAAGTGTCGAGATCAAAATGCAGTAAACGCCGCCGGATGAATGCCTAGTCCCTTGGTGCCCGTCCGATGAACATGTTGAAGAGCAGGATATATACATTCAAAGATGAAGTCGATGCCGGGTATTGAAAAAGAAAAGTTGAGGTAAAGTAGGTGTAGCCAGTTTGTTGCTAATTGCATGAAGATAAAGCAGTGCAGGCGCTGCTGGATGGATAATAAGCCGTTAGGCAGTAGGGGGGTATCTGTTATGTGTGTATATGTGGGTTTGTGTAATGGCGCGGACCAGGCCGATCGTCGGGTCAGACTGGTTGTAGACCGGCCGATGAAGGTAGAGCTCGTCCGTATATGTACTTTGTATCTCGGGTTCCCTTGATAAAACAAGCCGCTTTCAGCTTCTCTCATCAGAGGGCTTAGGTCGGATTTGTCGAGCCTCGAGTTGGCGCTTCCGCTCCAGTTTTGCATAATGCAGTCCACATGCGTTGCAAAGTGTGCGTGCACCATCAGGGCCTCGGCGCCATTCCGGGGTATCGATTCGGTTGCAGCTATGGCATCTTCCAGGAGGTGCAGCTCTCTGTTCCAGTAGGTCAGCACTCTGTTTCTCCGACATAACAACCGCATGATTGACAAAACTTACCCCCCTGCGCTTCTTGACTTCGGTGATGCCATAGGTCTTGTTCATACCGTCGTACATGGGGGTATCTTCATCATCGTAGCCCTTCTGTTTTCCAGCCGCCCGTACACGTTCATTGCTTTCCTTCACAACCTGTCGCACTGAATCCAGTGAGTTCCGGATGTACTCCACATTGTCAATCATCTCGTTCAATTCCTGCTCGGTGGGGAGTCGATCGTGCAGTGGATGATGAGCGCCCTGTTGTTCCGCTGCAATCTTGCCATAGGCCTCGGCGAAGTTAAAGATCGTTCTTGTTGCTGAACCAATCTGAGTGAACTTATTGGTAAGCTTGACGGACAAAAGTTTTTAGCGGGGCCACTCACTCTAGAAAAACAATCCTGATACCCCCACGCGTCGAGGTGTGTCCTGACCCGCGCAGGGCCATATTCGGGGTCTTCTCTGTGAGCTATCGGGCGCTGGGCCTCGTAGGGGAAAGGGGGAGGTGGACCAGCGTGACGCGGAGAGACAGGATACCCAGGCAACGGGACTTGTCCTGGCGGAAGCTGGCCCGGATGCTGGGGATGTTGGGGATGCGGATATATCGTCGGCGGAGGTGGAATGGAATGTTGAGCGTACGGGCCAGCGTTCTCGGCGGCACGCGCGTCGCTCTCGCGCATATCGCGCATATGCTCATGTTTGAGAGGAGGGCTCGGTTGAGGTCCAGAGAACCCGCCCAATGGCGCAGGCGGTCGACCTGCGAATGGAGGTCTCGGGGGATCTGAGATGGCCGGGAGAGCATCTTGCCTCGGCGCGAAGGTCGAAGCAGGAACAGGAGGTCGAGGCGAGTTCTTGTCCGTCGACTCGGCGTAAGACCTTGGAGGTCCAGGTGCAAAGGGCGAGGGGAAGCTTTGAGAGCCCGACATGCTGGAACCCTGAGAAGGGGGGTAAGGACTGGGCTTCGCACCAGAGATGACCTCTGAGAGCGAAGGGAGCGACTGTCGATGAGGAGTCTCCGACTCGTCTGATGGTCGTCGAGGTTCAATCGGCGAAATCATGCCTGCGATGCTTGGTCCTGGAGCTGGGTGGTGTTGGTAGCCGGAAGAGAAGGAAGAGGGAGGACCGTAATGGGAGCTCGGGCTAATAAGGGCTGCGGTCGCCATGGCGGGGCCGTCGCGGTAATGTCTATTATCGAGAGGCTCTCTGGGTGGGAGATGACGAGGTTCAAAGCGATCAGGGTTGATGGCAGAAGGTGGACGGCTGTTTAAAAGGTCTGATCAATACTTGGGTCTGGGAACGGGACGTGGGAACCAAATGAAGGCCAGAGCCAGAAGGGGGGGGGGGGTGTCGAGTAGAATCGAACCTACCTTTGCCTAGTACCAGATCCGCCCGCTTCCATAGCGGGTTTGCCGGGAGAACAGATGAATGGTGATTAAAACCCCAGATGCGAATATAAGTCTCTGTGCATCTGACTCGACCAAGGCGTGAGGGGACGAGAGTGAGCCTTAGTTCGTGAAGTCGGTGTCAAGACGGGAGTCCGGTGAAGTTTGGTGCAGATGGGTGGAGATGATAGGAGAGACGGTCCAAGGTGGGAGGCTCAGAGTCATGTAAGAATAAAAACCGGGCAGGGAAGAAGGGTTACAGAGACGAGTGGAAGAGTGCAAGAGTGAAAGATGGGCGAGCGAAACCAAACCAACCAAAGACAGAGTGTGTGGTGGTAAGGTGTGGTGTGGTGTGGCTTGGCCTGGGACGAGAAGACGAAGTTAGGTTAGGTTAGTCGAACCTCTCTCTCTCTCTCTCTCTCTCCAGATGGGTACCCGGTAGGCAAGATCTGATCAAGCTATCGGGCGCGTGTGGTATGCGTGGTGGCGGGACGGGAAGGTCACCGCATGTATCTTTCTCTTGGGCTTCGGTTTGGGGGGGCGTGTGATGAAAAGGGGGTAGAAAAGGAAGGGGGGCGATAGATCGGGGATGATGCTGGCTCCAGTTGGGTGTGTCGAAAGATCCGGAGCTGAGAAAGAAAAGCCGCCTAGCGTTGGTCAAGTTACCACGCTGCTCTTTGTGGCGGCTTTTGGAATATTTCTTCCAAGACACACTGTCAGAATCCCTCGTCGAGACTAGTCCGAGTGTGCTAATTTCAACTGGGTCTGGGAGTGAGACTCAAGGAGGGGGGCGTGGGCTCGCGAAGATACCGTGAACCTGGACCGGTGGGAAGTTCTGAATTTCTTTTCGATGCCGATGCTTTGTGGTGCCGGTCTAGTGCCTGGTGAAGCGGGCGCCCTTCAACAAAGTGCTGAAGAGACAGATGTATGTTCGTACGTCGATGAGAAGCCGTGGCTCATATGGCGGCGCTTGTGCCTCTATCGTCGTCCGGCAAGTTGAACCAGATGAGTCGGTGGATAAAATGTGATGAGAGATCGCCTGTCTAAGCGCGGGAGGGTTTATCACCGGCTGGTGTCTGCCGATTTGTGCCTTGAGAGTTTGGCACAAAAAATGTGGATTGGGGGTGGTTAGACTCGATGCGGTGAAGGGGATTCGAGTCTTTCGATGTGTCGAGGTAGAGGGGATTTTGATGGATGTGTGAGAGGAAGAGTAGCAGGAAGAAAAGGGAAGAAGAGGGAGAGAGGAAACGCGGTTGTGCGAATTATGGGAGGAAATGACAGAGGTATTATGAGACCAGCGACGGACTGGCACTCACTCAGGGCTGGGTATGATTTCTGAGTGGACGTATATTTCGCATACATTTATGATAAAGTACAGAGGTACCTGCGCGGCAACAGGGGGGGATCATCACAGGAGGCTTTCGGTACAGTGCCTCAACGGCGGAACGTCCATGTTCCCTTTGCTCCTGATGGACCAGATCCCTTCCCTACGCAGTAAGGTAAGTGTTCTTGGGGTTGTGGGGGGAGGGCATGGAATTGATGCCCGGGGGACCAGATGTGCGGTGTGTTGGACTGAACCGCCTGGGGCCAGAGGGAGATGCGTGTGCATGTACCGGTCAGAGCAGACAGGGGGCCCGGGGGAGTCAGGTAACGCATCGTATTGTCAAGGTATCCATCCAGTCGACGGCCCGGGGTGAGAGGAAGGGGGGAAGTTTTAGCATCTAGATTGGCGGCGACTGAAGCTCGATTGATTGACTGATGTGCAGATGGCCTGCATTCGGAGCTTCACCTCTTGGGATTTGTTCCGTTCCGTGCGGTCCCAGTGAGCCTAGGCGACTCGAGCCACCATCCTGAGGCTTCCTTGCCGAGGGACGGGACAACGTAGTACGAGGCGAGAGTGTCTATGTGTAAGCCGCGAACTGGTACTCTCAGTTGGTTGCGATAGATGCAGACTGGCTTGACATCAAACGTTGGAGACATTACTCCGAGAGGCGTCAGGAAGTTCTCATAGCGCCGTGCGGCAACCAAAAGATCGGCCAAGGGCTCGCCAGGCACTCTTGCCTGGACTCAGCTTCAGCCTATTCAGAGTTTAGGACGCACAGTCGCCCAACTCCTCATTGGGAGCACTGAATATCTAAAGAGTTCCGAGTTCCAGGTTCTCAGCACCCACCCATAGTCTCGACTGCGAACAAGTGCCCTTCCAGTCGAGTACGGACATGCCAATATCTGATGACGAAGAGAAAATGGTACGACTTTTTGCAGCGTAGGGGAGGCGCCCCACGATAATTGGCCCGCTGTCACGGCTGGATCGCAGATTGGCTGTTGAGGGGGTCCTGCGGCTGGGCAGGGGGGCTCGCTGGGATCATGATCGGTGATGACTGGGGGGGAACTGCAGCGGAACACCTTCCAGTCACCAGCGACAATAGCGTCGGCATCAGCGTTAAGTTTGCCAGTCGCTCTTGGCCCTTGGAATTGCGCTGGGTTGCGGCAACGCTGACAGTGTTGACCCGACGAAGTGACAGCAGCGATGAGCTGAAGGATGCTATCAGCGGTCTGAGTTGGGCTTCGATCAAAGGTCTATTGATAGCGTTCCGTATCTTCTTGGTAAGATACATAGTGATTGCACCAGGCTGTATCGGTTTGCGTAAAGACTGGCAACGAAGAGATCGAGGGCGCAAGATTGACCGAGAATCAGAAACGTTGATATGGCCAACCCGTTGCGGATACTGTGATGCCGTCGGTGAAGAACGTGACAGAAGCAACGTCTCAATTGCCGGGTGGGTGCCAGACAGTGGCGTGAGATGGAAACTGTGCTTTGTCTCTCCGTGCCTTCATTTCTTTCCACCCATGCTTGATCCATCTTCCTCTTAGCGATGTCACGAAGCTGGCAGTGACTGTCGTTGACAATCCCTGGACGACCCTCGACGACAGAGACTCTGTTCACTGTGACGATCCCAAGATATGGAGGCATCCAGTCGAGCAGGTCAAGGGTTCATTCGTGAGGAAGCCGATAAACGGGGAGTGGGGAAAGACTCGAGGAGGGGAGACAACTGGCGCTGGGAAGTGTCAAGGATTCGGCGCCGGAAGCTCGAGCACCAGGTAGCCCGTGTGATCCCTCAGAGCACCCTGTCCTGGTGATGTTGGCAGCAGCATGAGCCTGATGGATGGGCGAGGTATCCGTACCGGGGCGGCACATTTCGAATGTCAGATGTCTGTGACCGGGGGTTGTCGTTGGGTGATTTGCAAGGATGGTGGCAGGTATACGTCTCCAGATGGATCTCTTTTCACTTTCCAAGGTATCCGGTGTCGCCATTTTTTCAAATGAGACTCGAAGAGGGGATCGATCAGTGAGACGGCCAAAGCTTCGAAGCTGCCCACGGCTGCTCAGAGCTTCTCGGAGCTCTCTAGAGCTATCGCTTGTGCTTGGTAGGATGCAGCACGCTAATATTCCAAATGATCGCCACGGGCATGTGTATAGATACAAGACCTGCTGCTGGCTGAGCTGGATGTGACAGGTGATGATGGATTCTTCTCTGCCAAGCAATGAAACAAAGGGTAATTGACTGGCAAGCGAATCGCATGCAATGGGGAAGTGTGTTGATGGGATAGAGGGCCCGGACCTAGGTCCGAACCCGACTGGACTGACGTCGGGATAGGTTTTGTTCGGCTTCACATATTCCCAGCCTCTCAGGCAGCCACGCTAAGAAGCTAAGGCTCCAAGGCTTCAGTCTGTCATCTCTCGGCCCAATTATGGACCGCGCCGATGCGTCGCCGTCCCGAACTTTCTTTCAGAGGAAGGAAAGGATTGGATAAGTATCTGGAGGGAAGGAACACGCTCTGGCCATGTGATAAGGAAGGGGCGTGTCCTCCCACTTGCTCGCAATGGCCACAGACGGCAAGGGGAGCGTAAGAGAGCACTCGAAACAGTTGGAAGGATGAAGGGGAGAATTATGATGGACTGCAAGCCGGAACCAGGGAAGTATCCGTAAATGGTACCTTGGACGCGATCTGGGCAGAAGGGAGGTAACGTACGGAGTAGACAGCGCTGGAGTTCCCTACTATGGCCACGTGCTGTAGCCCACCTGTTTGAAGCCTTGTAAGGTCGAGCGAGTATCCTCCCAAAGAACCCGAGGTGGAAACCTTGGAACCTTGAGTTCCCGAACACAACTTGACTTGGGGAGATTGCCATGTACCTTATTATTTCGGAGTAGTCCAGGCTCGCCGATGAAAATCCCAGAGTGATACATCGTACGGAGTATGCTCATGAGCAATGAAAACCATTGCTTCATCCCATCCAGTACGGATTTACTGAGGTGCCCCGGCTCACTTGATGGACTCCACTCTGAGTACCTTATTATCAAAGAAAGTTAATTCTTTCTAAGTCATAAGTATAAGAATATAGTTTTAATAAAATAGTATAGTACCTACTTAGTACTTAAATTAAGATACTTTTTTAAGTTTATTATAAGAGAAAGATAACTATATTACTAACTACTTACTATTGAGGTTTATAAATAGCGCTATAGTTTTAATTATTATAGTTTTAATTATAATAGTTTTACTTATAATAAGTAAAAAGTCTAGTTATAAGTCCTTTAAAAGCTTTTTATTAAGAGCTATAAGAGCCTCTAAGTTAAGTTAAAATACTTATTAAAATATTAATAACTAAACTAACTTTATAATAACGACTTTAATAAAAGACTTAAAAAAAAACGCTAAAATCCTTATTATTATTAAGTACGATTTACGAAGTATAATAACGTAGCTATAAAGTATTATTAATATATTTTATACTAAGAAGGGTATTATTAATATTAATAAGATAGATAGGGCCATATTAATATAGTACCTCGGCTTCTTTTTATAGTTTAAGGATAATTACTTTAAATAATATTAAAAGTTTATTAAAAAGCTCTCTTAAGTACTCTAATATATTTATTACTATTTTTATAATAATAAGACTCCCGGTGCTTATATATAAAAATAGGTTACTTATTTTTAAATAGTAATACTAGCTTATTAATAAGCTATCGAAACTACGATTTTAGTAATCCCTTAACGAAGGAGAGGGTAGAATAGAGGAAAGGATAGGAGACTTATAAAAAGGGTTAAGGTTAAATAGTGCGGAATTCGAGGGTAGGGTAGCGTTTATATATACTGCGGCAATCCTCTAGTAATGCAAAACGATGGAGTTAAACAGTGGATGGACTCCACTCACAACGACCCAGTTCACTCACAGTGAGGTATCTGAATGAAAGAGCCCAGTGCCCGAAACTGAAAATGAAGGGGTGAGGTGACTATCGAATCGACGGGAGGAAGCCGCCCGCCTGTCCATCGAACCCATGCCCTTCCCTGCTGCCTTGTGGCCTTGGGCGGGAATTCCACAAAGATCCAATGGGAAGACCCATTAGAAATCGGATAAGATGGGGCCCCTTCTCTTAGGTAATCCAGATCCATCCGAGCTTCTCCCAGATACGCACCCACCAAAGTGACCAAACGTTGTGCAGTCACGCAGTGTGCACTCCCCGTCGTTCGTGGGAGCTTCCTGTCCACCTTTTCAGAGTATCCACTTTCCTTGTTTTTTTCCCTCTCTTTTGGTTTTTTCCCACCTCATCTTTCTCTTTCTCTCTGTGGTGTGTGTGTCTCTCTCTCTCTCCGCATGCATGCCCCTGGCCAACCACCGGTATTCAATCCTTCAACTCTCTTTCGTCATCCCCTTTGGCTGACATCCGTTTAGCAGCAGCTTTCTCCAACTTCCTCCAACCGCTGTCCCTGTCCATCAGCCGTCATGGCTTGCTCTGTTGCACGCCCGTCACATCATTTACCTTTTTTGGTTTTCGTCGCTCTTGGTTCCTGTCCTTGTCAGGGTCCCGGAGGAACTGGGCAGAAAATCCATCCGACCGAACCCTTGACATCAAATTGCACCGCTGTCCGAGTAGCCGCGAACCCATGTTGGTCACCGATGTTGGTATCGGGTCCCAGGCACACCGTCCTCACGGTCCTCTGCAGTCCCGGTACGGATACCCTTCAGGCCACCATCCATCCATCGGCCATCCATCAAGACACCATCGAAAGCTCATATCCACCACCACACCCCCGTACGTCATATCATGCCCATGTCTCTTCTACCAACGCGGCAACACCTCCTCCCACCCAGGCTTGGATGACTGCTCACTGGCGGTCGTTGACCGAGGGTCTTTTTGGAGTTTGTACGGATACTCCCTCCTGCAATACCCCCTGCCCACCCCATCATCTCGCGCAGTCCAACTTGGCCTGCCAGATTTTCACCCCGAAAATCTGGTTGCAAGAATTCGCGTTGTGATAGTTCACATTGACCAGCGGCATGTCGCTTTATAATTGGTCGCACTGCACATTTCTATTGCTGACCTGCTGTATTCACTATGCCCCAACCCTTTTCATCCTGGTCTCCATCTGGCGTAACAGCTCAACTTCTTGCAGATGTCAGAGCAATCCCAGGCTTTGCCACTCCTGTCGCCCTTCTTCCCGAGTTGCCAGAGGCCTGGAGGCTGCGGATACTCGAACCCTTACAAGGCAAGCCCCTTGCTCTTCTCCACGATACACTGACAGAGAACAGAAAAAGCTAGAATTGGGCATGCCAACGTCAAGCCCTACAGACCTCCAACTCACGATAGTGCTGATCGTGGCACCACACCAGATCGTCCCTAACAGAATGAGTTTTCTCGGACCTGGACAAGACATTACTGGCGGATTGAGTATCCGTTCATCGTCTCGAGATGTGGCCGTGAACTGCGTTGGGCTCTTCATCGGCTATGCTTTGCTACCATCCACCAAGCATCAAGCCGAGCTCTCCGGAGAACGCCAATTGCGTCTCCCCTTGGATCAGGCTGGTCCGCGACTGTCATACCATGAATTGCGTCGCGGCTAAGGATAAGTAGCCGTCGGTTATTCCTACCTCGCGGAACACTGTCAAAACCTCAACGCAGCTCGCCGGCATGCGGCCATTATATCGGCCTGCTTGGCTAGTTCCGGTCCGGCCATATCGACTCGCATTGCAAGCCAATGAAGGCTCAGCACCACCTCGTCGCGTTCAGTTATCTCGTTGCATCTTCACGTCTCGTATTCACCTTGAAAAGGCGGCGATCCAGCGCCCAAATTGACCATCTACCGGTACCCGTACCTCCCTAAGGTTCAACGAGTGTGCGGGTAATCATGCACGATACACTTCGTACGGATACCCATCGTCGGCTAGATTTTCGCCAATTACCCACCCACTTCGCCAACTTCGCTGGGCTTTTGGGACCAACGTTGTCTATAGAAATCAGGGGTCCTTCCTGAACGGTTCTTAGCGCATCGCCTGGCCCCGTCTCGGTGCATCCGCGACGAACGGGGATACTAAAACCATTCAACTCGGCCAGTCAACCACAAAATCGTCTCTCCACCTACGGCCCCTCCTTCCAGTCGATTGGGATGCTGAATCGTATCATGTCTTTCCCACCCAATGGTGACGAGCGCTCTTCGAGCATGGAATCTACAGCCCTGCCGTTCTGCCGCCTAAGTTTGCATACACCCCAGCAATTTTCTAGTCGTACCCGTATCCCACGAGCATTTATTCGTTGTTATTGCAAAGAGTAGCCGACTGCTGCGATGGCGGATCAAAGGCTGGGCCCGCTAGGCTTTTAGCAGAGCTCGCACCGGCTTGCTTATATTAATCGGATCTGACAACCAAGATACTACAGATTTAGCTCGCTTGATACGTGCGGCTCAAAAGTCAGTGCTTCGTCTAGTTGCTAAGCTGGCACGTCGTTAGCACCTGGCACCCCGGAGGCACTGCAGCCGATGGATATTCTGACTTTGTACGAATAGACAGCAAGAGTGCTACTCTATTTCTGTGTACCTCATCCGTGCCGCCGACCTCACACTAGACTGATAGAATATCGCTCAGCCTCTCTGAACTGACGACTACGTACTCTGTACACTACCTATATCGACCCCTGGAGACGTAATTTACATGCACAGTTTTCGGACAACATGCCTGCAAGCCAGTCGCGTATTGGCGTCGATCATTACCATTCTGAATTCCAGCTTTCTGATGTTTCGGCTCCATAAACTCAAATGCACCCACGAAAGAGTTGCAGGATCTACAGGTCTCATCTCAAGCCTCTCAAGCCTCTTTTGATTAAAAGCTGTCTAAGTATCCGCATCTGCAGCGATTCTTGGGGGCCATGTTGGCGTTCGGCAATTGCTCACCAAAGGAGCCAACTCTTGTACTTGAGCACTGATGCCCAACGAAATACAAGCGTCGCGACCTGAATGACGAAGGGTCCCCGGCTTCTTGTCATTTCTAGTTCACTAGATCTGCAACCGCCAGAGATCTACGTCTCAGCCAGACTCTTAGTATCCGCACCGCGTCTTACATGGCAACCTGTGTTGGCTCGACCATCCTCAAGTCTCGACGGAATGGAACAAAGATGACTGGCGTGGTACACAACGCTCAACACCTAACCCTCTGTTTCTGGGGCTCGGGCTGCCCACCCAAAGGGCTAGCAATGATCACGAGAGGGTGATCTATCACTAACAGCGCGTCACAGAGGGCCACTCTGAACGGCCAGTCGTGATCGGCAACACTACGCGGTGCACAGGCGGATTTTGAACCAAGTGGCGAATTTTGGTTTTCTTTCTTTCTTTCTTTTTTTTTTTTTTTTTTCGCAGAACGCCGAGGTCCATTGCTATTCCGTGGGCGAGCAACCGCTGTTGATCTAACCATCGTCATCTTGAGACCGAAATGTCAAAGGATCATCAAGCTGAAGAACAACCGGGACCTGTCGACATCATAATACCAAACATATTCGTACCTGGCACGACAACAGTTGAACAGACCTAAGTTTTGACATGGAGTGTCAATGTCAGGTTTCACATACCCTGGCTGCACTGGGATATGGTTGTTACGTTGCCAGCACCATGTTCCTTCTACCTGTTCCAGGCCCCCCATTATCGCGTCTGGAATAATCGCCTGTGCGTAACGGAGTAATAGCCGCACCTGAATATCTCCGTCAGATGCTGTGAAGAGGTAATCTGATGTAAACACTGAATAAAATATGCACAGGTGATCATCCATGTGTATGCCTCCTCGTGATACTGTCGGATGGACTTTTGCCTGCCTGGCGAACAATGCTTAGCTGACTCAGAGGTCGCTTTTCGCAAAAATAAGACAACAATAACGACCGTCGAGGCTACGTACCATGGCAAGTCCGACAGCTTGGTGGATCTTTTTGATGCCGGGATACGCGAGGTGTCATTCCGAATAGTGGACGAGGTCAGATGCCCGGCCACGCGAGAAAGGGCATGGATACTCCCCGGGCTGCAGCTCTTGTCGAGCCGGCAAAACCTGACGTCGAATACATCTTCCACTTACTTACTGTTTAGCACAAAACTTTGTAGAGCCTACAAATATTGTTCGTACGTCTCCGGCCACTGCTGTTCGGTGCTGGGGGCTGCTTGTTTCTCCCCCAGCTTGAACGAGGAAGACGCCTTCGCACTGGAGTCTCAAGGGTGGTTGTGGCTGATTTAAGCCAGGACGATCGATTCCGACAGGGCACCTTCGGGTGATAACTGACGCTGGGTGCAACGCAGGAGACGAAAGATATCGAGACAACACTAGACTATGCGAAGAGCAGCCTTTTATGATGGTCATAGACGCCCGCACGCGGTTGACAACATATCTTGTTCCGCGAGGCTTCGAGGCAGACTGCTGCAAACTATTGAAGAGATGGTTAGTGGGCAAAGCTAACTCATTGGCAAGGCTTCTGTTGATGCGGCCGGTTGTACGACCAAACGGCCATTTGCCTTGCTCGGCGTCGTACTTGACCCCGCCAGAGATCACACAACCACACTCCATAATGCTTGTGCAGAGGCACGTATAACGCTCGCTTACCTAGCCAAAGCCTGGCTATTTACCGCTATGGTGCTCCGCACAACTATCAATTCGTTTACGAATTCATAGTACAAAGAGAAAGTAAATCAACGGATCCCACTCCGGGAGGGGTTCTATTGAAATCTCTATAGTGCACCCTAGTGCTCGGTCCACGTACAAAATCTAGGATGATGACCTCACATGTTTTCGCTGAAGGATATCTGGCAACCTCGGCTACTCTTGGTTGCTTTAGAAATGAAGCTTTGGGGCCGCAAATCCAAGAAGATACACCGGTGGCTCGCAACGCCTCACTGACCTCGTGCAAATTGGAAATAGCACAGGGCAGTCTTCAAAGTCACCGGCAGAGACTACCTTTGTCGATAGCAGACACGACTTTTCACGATACGCCGACCTCCAAGACCTGCATCATGCCAGAAATCCAACAGTAGCACTATATGCAGGTTATGCGATCATGGTCCAAACAAGCAGCTACAAAAAAATCAAGGCAAGGTACGGAATGGTAACCTTGTCGTCGGCAGCCGCTCGTGTGATACCCGGCTGCGACTTATAACTCTTTGAGTGCTCCTTATGCCATGCACAAAATGACATTGATAGGACTGCTTCGTCGGGGAGGGCTTCTGCTATTGAGTTTCAATGTGTCAGCGACACGGTGCGGTGTCAGAAAGATCGTCGCTCCATTGAGATTAACACAATCAGTCCAAGCATGGCGGGGCTGTTCTCTCCGATGCGGGACCCGCGGTGCCAAAGCAAGATTTAATTCCCACTGGCGGCGATGGAACGATGAACCCGTGGTTTCACAGGTGCAGACTGCAGCTCGTCGAAGCAGGCAGGGCAGGGCAGGGCCCCGAACTCATTCTTCTCTCTATTTCTCCTGCCTCCAGGCCAGGCGTCTTCGGTCCACTCCAGAGACCGTTCAGGCTTCAGCGGATTGCATCTGTCCCCCCATCGATAGGATCCCCCCAATCTAAGAAAGTTCATGATTTTGGACCCGCCACGGCCTCGGACAGCGTGTCCCGCGCTGTGCTATCCATGTCACCCTGTCCCTGAAGGTCGTTTTGCATGGGAGACAGGAAAGTACCTGTGCCGTGCCCTCCGATTTCGTCGCCGTGCCATCGTCTATGGATTCGAACGGATATGCATCCACCGGAAAGATTTGAATTGCGGTCCTCGCGCTCGAGCCTCGCGTGGTGGAAGCAAGCGAGAAGGAAAAGAGAAGGCCATCTCCACTTGTTCTGTTCATGCCGATCCCTTGTCGCTGACTATCACTATCAACCAGGATTGGTTTATTTTCTCTTTGAAATCATCACATCATGGGGGGTAGCCGCTAGTCGGGTCGATTGATCTTGACAGAATCGAGTTCAAGGACGATGTCAAATGTCCGTGACGTCTCGGGCCTGCTAGTGTACACCACGAGGGTTTCGGCGGGGCCGGCGGCCCATTTTGATTTCTGAGCCGAGAGCCTGAAAGAGAGAGAGACAGAAAGAGAGACGGAGAGAGACAACATGGCCAGGATGCGGTCGGAGTCAAAGTGAAGCATGGGGGTATTGCTGGCGGGTACATTGCCATGAGCTACTGCCCAGTGCCCAGAAGCTACCGTTGGAAACCCTCACGCCAACGACAGAGGAGTGACATTCGAGGCCAAAGACTGTTTGGTATGTTTCTAACAAAAGGTACGGACACCATCTGAGCTCAATCTGCCCCTAGATCTCACGAGATTCAGAGTCTGGACTCCGGATAGTATAACCCCGTACGGATACACCTACCCAAGTCGTCAATAGCCAATACCATAATTGACAAGTGGATTCCATTCGGACTCGCCTTACCGCCTCCTCTCCAGATCCACCATATATCAAGTTAACTTTACTGGCTTCCGCTCGTCTCGTGTAGACAGATGAACAGACAAGGTTGGTGCTGGTAACGGAGAGGTGCTTTGATGCTTCGCCTGCCTCCCCCTCCCCTTCTCGCCTTTTTGGACGTTGCCCACTCCCTTCCAAGGTTCCCTGGCCTGGGCTGGTGAGCGTGGGCTGTCGAGGTAGGTATGTACACCTGCACGTGGAGCTTAGAAGTAACTCTACTTTGAACCGTTGAAAGTTTCTGACAAGGCCGGGGCACGAACAATAGCCTGATTAGGTCTCCGGTACGAGTGGCAGTCGACCCTCACAGCACATGCCACAAGTCCCTCGTACCTTGCGCTTCCACCGGGTGCTTGTGTTAGTTCCCTGCATGGTGGAGAGTTCCCGTCATTTGACAGCTGCGGCGGGTGCCAAAATGGCGTTTTCCCGACGTCCCCTTGGAATCCTTGGGATCCTTGGGATCTCGCTTGCCCTTCTTCTCTCCACTTTTCCTTCTCGAAAGAGTTCAGAGTTGAAACGGCCGAGCACTCGTTGGTGGCCTCTCCTCTCGACGGGAGTCCCTGGGCTCTGTACTCCTCACTCACGGTCCAGGGCTCAGTCCTTGACTCCTCCTAGCCAGGCTCACACAGCACACCTCGCTGCTCAGGCAGATGCTCCTTGTGGCTCCCGAATACTTACGAATACACTATTCGTGTGGGCTCAACCCAACTTGCCAATCACCCACCCACACCCCCTCTCCACGATCGAAGTTTCGATAATCCTTCTCAGTGCTGCCCTGCTGGTGCTATTACCAAGGGTCACGGAACATCAAACCGATCATCGTCTGCGCCTATTCGTACCTCACCAGCGGGGTTCGATGAAGCGGGCCACCATCTCCAGCTTTGACTCTCTATCCACGCGTCCTTAACAAGCGAGCAGAAAAAAGGCACACGTCCGGCGGTCACTGTCGACTCCGGCATGACAATCAACAGCATTATGCGTATCCGTATGTACGGATACAATGAGACAACCATAGCCGAGTCTTTGACAGGCAAACAAACTGCAATGTACTTGTTGTCTGTCCAGTCATCTGTACGGAGTACATACGCATACAGAATCGCGCTTTAGCCCACACGGACCCCCATATTCGTCTCATTCTCCTCCTGCTCCTCATTATCGTATCGTCGCGATCTATTTTCGGCCTGAGCCCCAACTATTTTATATCACTGGATGTTGCGATTCCGAGCTGAGATTTCAAAATACGTCAGTCAGACTAGGAGGGATGCCCGTTTCACTCGAGAATCCGAAATGCCGCGATAATTGCACCCACGCCAACGAGGTAGCAAGAGCCTATTGCGACTCGACATTGCTTCAAGCCTGGCGTCGCAACGGACGTACTGTCTGCCGTCTGCATCTGCGGGTAGTGAAGGCCGGAGAAGGGGGCGTGTTGGAAAAGCGAGCAGCGAGCACCCCAACACATCCACGCCACACCCTGGTCCATCGCCTCTCTGATCTCCTTACCGCATCTTGACTTCATCTGCAGGATTCATGCCGCTTGCTTCCTGCCAAGTTACCTTTGCCCTGGTCTTGCCGCGTACCTACGACCAACCAAGATGAGATCGACGATGCACATCCAGACAGCCCCCCTTGCAATCCTCTTTGTAACCCGCCGTGGGCACGACGTCGCCCAATCCAGCAAGCACATCTCCTTTCGGCAGCCTTGCTCGACCAGTGGCTCTCTTTCTGTCGCGCAATGTGCCTACACCCCCTTTCTCCCCTCTGCATTAACCGTTGTCGCCGCCACCGTTGGTCATCTCGTCTGCAAGAAGCGGAACCAAACCGTCTGGCACACGGGTACGATGTTCGCGGCCACTTCGGTGAGCGTTGCGTCCACTGGCCACCCACTGAGATCGTTTGCTGACACCTCGGCGTCTCTCGCGGGATCTTGCGCGTTTCTCACGATCGCATGCAGGCTTACCACCACTCGATATAAAACATCAGCCCTGGTCCAAGTCACTCCCTGGCAGGCTACACTGGCGCGGTTCACGATTGACTTTCCGCTCGATACGGGCACTTCAATCCAACCGTTCCTAATCGGAGCTACTGCCTCTTCAGGAAGCCGTCTCCAGCTTATGAGCAAATCACAACTGCCATCATCTTCTGCCTCGCTCCGCTTTATTAGGACATGCGCCAGATCCGGCCATCGCTATCAAAACATCACATCTCAATTCTTTGACTGGGCCGTTTCCGCTGTTTCGACATGGGTTTGCATGCGGGATCTTGATGTACTCCTCAGGTACCCAAAGAGTCACGATCCAGCATCCAGTCTCCCGTGGCGCGGGTTCGTCGATTTCCTGTGATCTTTAACCACGCCGGAGTGCGGAGGGTTTCTCATGAAAACCACATGAAAGCGACATTGACTCCAGTATTACGAGCATCAAAATCTCCTGCAGACCCAGTCCTGTCTTCGAGCTGGTGGTCCAAGATTCGACAGCAGCTCAGTACCGGCCAAACACCCCAGGACCTCATCTCGACGCGACCCATTTGCGTTGCTGCCGCCGGGTATGTCAGATCATGCTCATGTTTGTTTTCTAGCTTCATATGCAGATCCCCATTCTCGAATCCTGGCGCAGGTAACTGGCTGCTATACTCACGACCCAGGAGTGCCGCCTCACCGACCTTGGGTCGATATGCCGGGCCGCTATTCAAAGTCACATTGCAGTTGACATATGCAGCCACCCACCATACTGATGGAGTAGAGTAGTGGCCGTCGACGTTCCGTCATTTTGATAAGTTTCGACAGCTTGTCGTCAAAATCTCCATCCATTGCTCCTGCTCCGAGGTGCTTTGCAGGCGTACATCTGCAGCATGTGATGAGTTGTGGCCAAACCGGGCTTTCAAAGTGCGGCCGCACTTTGCGGTTCAGTCCGTCAACCCCGATTTCTTGGGTGAAAACAAAACAGGAATGCATTGCTGCTTAGCGCTACTCAAGGATGTGTCAGGCACGGTGGCACGTCCCGAGTCCGAGGCGATAGCAGCTAGCTCACGACTCACCATGTGGCTTCAGCTCATGGGCCAGACGACATGCTCACCCCAACCACAAGTCGAAGCGAGGCCACCACTGCTACCCCGTCCGCAGTAGGATCTGAAAGACCCGACCCTTCCATGGAACCCTCACTTCATCATTTCATCAATATGCCGCCGTCTTCGATGCGCTGATACCTGGGTAGGGTGGCATTTCACCATCACTCGATCGTTCGTTCACACCAGCAAAATACGTTCATACTGGTCAGTTGATGATCTGCCGTCCCTGCAATCGGTGACTGCCCATGCAACCATAAGCCGTGTGGTTACGTCGAAGCCCAAAGATCCTGGCGCGAAGATCGTTGCCTATAAGCCTCCACCATACTGCATACAACAGGCGAATGCACCTCGCAGGATGGCGGACGGCCTTGAGATCAACTCAGGTCGGCCGATGCGAAGTTGGAACAATACCGATGCACGACAGCTGTTTCCAATCAACACTGGGTGAAAAGGCGCAACTACCATGTTGTCATCGTCTCTTCATGAGTGGCTAAGCATCCGCGAACCAGGGAAGTTGGACGGAAATTCTTCATCGCAAGCACCGCCCCAGGCCCAAGCTGGCCGGTGCGCGACGCCGCGCACTTGAGCCTGGATCATCGACGTACGTAGATTCATCGAATATCTCAAGCAAGAAGCAGCACTATCGGGATGAAGCGCGGACTAGATGCGATGCACCCGGCCCTCGTCACCAGTTCCCTAGGATCTGGCTCTGACATGCCAATTAGGCTTGGCTCATGGTGCGATCGTCTGATCTGGAGATCGGTCTGCCACGCAATCCACACACACTCACGCGCGCGCACCATCATCTCGCATTTTCGTCCGGCAAATAAAATGTCACGAACAATACCACTCACCCTTCGGATCGAACGGGGCTAAGGGGATATGGAGCCTGACCGGTGAGAGTGACTGCATCGGCAATAATATCGAACCCCAGCTCTCGGGCGACGGTAGCCAAACACAGGAGGCGGCGGCTCTCTTCGCGACAAAATGGTCCGACTCCTGGGGCACAACTATGGTCTATCGGCATATCGACTCCAGTCATCAGCATGCTCTGGTGCATCTCCAGCTACCAGCGTCTCGTCGGTAGTGTCAGAAGTTGGAAAAGAAATTGTCTAGCGCCCGAAGAGGTCATCAACCCCGCTTCCCGGCCATGTGGTTAACACACTCAGGGCCCTCCCGGTAAGGAGATTAGAGTGGTTGGCGAGACAGGTAGCCCCATGCTCTTCCCAGGTCTCGGCAACGAGATCAGGCCAGAAAGAGCCCGTAGTCGATTGCTCGCCCGTTGAAACAACCCCACGCCGCAAGCCAACGGAAATCTGGTACAGAAACGGCGCTATGCCCGGCCGTTGAGGTGACGTCGACTTGCGCGACTTCAAGACTGCGGACGTACGCACGGCCGGATCTCTGGCAAGACGCTTCCAACAAGAAACGGCTCATGAATCACTTCACACGAGAATGGACCGTTCCTTTACAGTGCGGGAAGTCATTCTCGACTCCCGAGAAGAGATCAAACTGTACCTAGCCTTTCGGCCGAGGAACGGCAGCAGGCGTTAGACTGGAACGTCCACACTCTGAATCTTACGACCGTTGGAGAGCATTTTCTATTCGTGGAATACAACGTTGATTTGTGTGGTTTCACCATCTCACCTGCTTGACAGGATTGCATCCTTTCGTTACCTGTTTTGCAATGTTTAGCGCCAACCGAGTGGCAATGACAACATGAAGCTCCCATTGATCTTGTTAAGCCTGCGTCTCAACAAATCGCGTCCACGGCTCTTGGTTCTGATGCAAAGGGGCGGACGAAGTTAGGCGCACTATACTCACAAGTAGACGCAGACGTTGAGATCCGATTCTACGGCAGTAATCTTCGGAACCGTCTCTTAGTTTTACGTGTGACGCTGGCGACACGCTTCGTTTTTTCAGTCCCCGACCCTCTCGACAGCGCCACACTTCACATATTTCAAACTGCTGGCCGCTCCAACAGCGTGTCAGCCAGCAAACCCCGAACCTCGTTTCCTCAACCCCGGCGATTGATCGTGGTGACTGGCAATAAGTCTGGAGTACCTCGTCATACGTCGCACAACGTTACCGACAAGTTTTTGGCCGTCGCACTTCAATGGTTGGCGCCTCTCGGAATCAGACCGTGGCCATGATCCTCCCTGTTTTCTTCCCGGGTCCTTTTCTTATTGCGAACCAACGGCCAATGCTACAACGAATGAATCAAACCTGGCTGTTGCACCAATCGCGAAGGCCCTCTAGCTTACTGTGCGCCCGCTCATGATCCTCGCCGTCGTTCTAGCGCGTGCTTCAAGACAGGCTGGGATTTCACCCATAATCCATAGGGAAGTTGTAAGTCTCGAGATTACTCATGTGTAGCAGCGGCACGTGTCTATCAGTACAACGAATCTTCAATTCAGTCACAGGGCAAAATATATGCCACCTGTCACGACGGGTACCGACCCCACGGGTACAGCGGTTATGTTAATATTCCGACTGCCAGTTTCTTTGGCTGATCAGAAAGAAAAGGTGCCTAGCACCAGACCAGTCTGACAATGTGCTTAGCTCCCGCTGTTCAGCCTTACGACGTTGGGGCCGTCCGCAAACCTAGACGACTTAATCTGGGCGACGTTTGCTTGCTTTTTCCTCTGAAGCTCGGTTGTCCAGATCGACCGAGGTGCGCCGTCGTATGATCACGGGAACCGTACACCTTTCATTGGGAGATTTACGGCACAATTGGATGGCTGGCGATCTACATCCAGTCTTTGGCAGGCGCAGGACCGAGGAAACGTCGTATACGAGAAACACTGCAAACAATACGTCTTGCTATCGCTTCTCGAAACCCATTCCACCGTTTCACTGAGATCTCGCTGACGCTCACCAGATGCCATTCTTGCCCTCTATTCCCGTCGCCACCGGGGAACAAATAGCTTTCCAGCCGAACACTATTGTTTGAGATCGAAGTCACAATACGAGGCAAGATCGAGCAGAATCATACAGGGCATTGCCGGATCTGGCCATCTCTGCAGGAGATCCCTTCTTGTCCCTGCTGGCGGCCCTGTATGGGTGGACTGAGACATCCGCGGGTGTTCAGGTGCTGCTGCCAATGAACTGTCAGGACACGTCTCCTCCAAGCTCTTTTTCTCGTTGCTTTTTCTCTCAACCTGAATCACCTGGTCGCGAGCCAAACCATTCTGGTTACGAACCTTCCGCTTTTACATGATGGTCGTGCCGTGTGGGAACGGCAGAAAGAAACGAATCAAGAGCCTTCGTTTTTCTGCAAAGTATGAGCACTTAGCGGTTTTGGGTGATTCTGTGAGACACTATTGAATGTGTCTTCCACCAACACCAATTCCCCCCACGTTGAAGTCCTTTACCATGGACCGAATTCTTTCTACTCTTTCTCGTTGGTGTCCTTTTCCTCTCACTCGCACTCGCACGCACGGAATGCCTTTACTATCCTCACCATCGTCTCCCCTGTCGTCATTCACACCCTGCGGCATTTCGCAATTCAACATCCGGCTGTTAGTGAAGTTGCCGATTTCTTGCACTATTCCACTCAAGGGCAGATTAGAATTGCCAATGAGCCTAGATCGCGGTCTCGAACGCAATGGTCACTGCGGCCGTGCTTAGGCGCGTTCTTGATGCTGGCGATCTTCTGCCGGGGTCACTGAGCTAGTATCGCCTCAATTCCTTCCCAAAAAGATGTTTCAACCGCTCGTCAGTGACGAAGTCAGTTGTATCCGCACAAAAATATCTGGCATCGCAACCCGTTTCGTCGTCCCCGCCTTACCTTATTTCCCTCCGAGACCTTGACTCATTCATCGACTGAAGGGCCCGTTCCCTTTGAACAGGAACACGACGGGTCTCATCGGCGATGAGAAGCTCGGCAGCTTACTAGTAAATGAAGATTCACGGCAGTTGTTTATGACTTTGCGTTTTACTGCTCGACGGCTTCCGGCGGCTTGGTCCCAGCACAAGGCGGAAATCTCCGAAGCAGAAGTTATTGACAGGCATGCTTCGAAGGCGCCTTGTCTGATACGGTAGCATTTGATGGGGCTGTCAAGGCTCACTGTGACCTATCTCGTCCGCCTCGTGCTCGCCAGGACTCAGTCGTCACAGCTTCCGAGGCGCGGTGGCCGTGGGCTCTTTTTTTCCTAGCCCCGGATTTACTAGGTGACATCGTCTCAGGCACGACACTGAAGAAAGCCACGATGTGGCCTGATATTGGGTATTGCCATCTCGTACCCGAAGTCTCGACCCGATAGTCGCTTGATCAATGACCACGTTGGGTATGGCCAACGAAGAGAAGGTTTCGCGAAAAAAGAATGATCGCCATACGAAGCAGCGACCGCGCCTCCGCCCTAGCCACAATTGAACCTAGCGCCTCTGGCATGTGGCAGCGAGCTGGAGGTGTTTCGTGGCCAGGAAAATCAACCAAATAGGTAGGGACTACGAGTCTGGCCCGGCTCGGACTGTTGAGGCCAAGATTGTTTGTTCGATACGCCAGCCACAGTGCTACGTTGCCAGAGAGGCTGATTCAGGGGGAAAACGGTCCATGGAGGGAGGGCCCTCGTAGACGTTTTGTTTGTCACGGCTCACCTGAAGCCGGAGCCGAAAGCCGGGGCCCAAAAAGCCGGTTCTCGTCTCGTTTATACGATTTGCAGAAGCACTGGGTTCATCGTCGGCACGCATGTACTTCGTAGGTGGTTGTGCGACTGCGCGGCTGCTCCGCACTTTCGTCACCCAACTTGCTCTCGCTTGTTCGGTAGAGTTCCTGGAGGCTGGGGCTTGCATATGTCGGTGATGGCTTCCCTGGGTGTTGGAGGGCTGGCTATCGACTTGTGCAGCGCACACTCACTCACCCGCTCACACGCCCCCCCCCCCCCTCCGAATCCACTTCTTCACCGGTCGTCCGTCGTTGGCACGCTCCTGCGTCTCCTACCGGAGGAGGTTTCCTTCCGGGTGGCCTAGTCGCAAGAGCTGCGAAATCCCGGGTGGAGGAGGCGACTTTTGGGCCGCAGGAGCAGCGGCGGCGACGACGGCGGCGGCGCGGATCTTGGCCCTTAGCGGGTAAGTTGACGAGCAGAAGGGGGAAGGGTCGGGGGGTTTTAGTGTAGGGTCCCGCATCGGATCTTGCGCATCACTGCATCGATAGACGCGGATCCCGGCCGACGGCTTCATGGGTGAGAGGGTGAGAGCCTGGAAGGGCAGAAAGGGTATTCGTAGAGAGATTGGCCAAGGATCGGCTTTCTGGTTTGTGAGATGCTGCTGATGTTGCTGCTGCTCATGTGGCCCTCAGTGCCGTGTTAGACGTCGTTGCTGGGGCGGGCTGTTCCCTTTCGGTATCTCGATCCCGCATATCCTTCCACTGGTTTGACTTGGTTCATCCAAAGATCGACACGGCTCTAATCTGTGGTTTTGTAAGATTGGCGGAGGGGTCCAGATTCCCAAGATGAACACACATTCTTTTTTTCTTTAATTCGCAAGTGGGAAAACGGGGGAGGTGTCACAAGTGGTTAGCCAAGCATATCTCCCCCCCGGTCCCCTTTATTTTTTGGGACAGCGCCGCACGAGTACATTTCCAGATCCGGACGAAGCTTCGATTTATTGGGACGACCCTCGAGTCCCTCCAGATCGATGTTTCGAAACCTTGGCCATCATCATCACGACGCGTTCTTGAAGGGGCATGAGGGGCTGGGGTTGGTAAGGGGGTTTTGATGGTAGATATGGGGGTGGGAGAGGGGGTTATTCATTTGGGGGCCCTTGGCCCCCTTCCTCCAGGCTTCCCCTGCTCTCTGTCTCTCGGATGGGACTACCAATGGAAGGAATCTGAAGGGGTTCATTCTTGCGTGTATGTATTCTTGATTTTCTTTCTGGGAAGTGGTCTTGGATTTCTGGAGAGATGGATGAGACACGGGTTGCTTGCCGTATTTGTGCGGTGTTTGCTTATTCTACGGGAAAGAGAGGGACCGTAGGTAAGTAGGTCATAGGGCCTCGTCCGTTTTTTTTTTTTTTTTTAATGTTTCGTGCTTTTTTTTTTCCTTCCAGGGGTTTGAGAAAGGATTTTGATGTACCTTACGCAGTATACGCAGTAGTACTAGGTAGTTTAAGGTCGTTGTTACTTTTTCTTAGACGGGTTGGTGATGTGCGCCGCCCTGTGCCTCCTTAGTCAAGTCTGACAAGTCAAACTTCTTTTTGGTCCTGACAGGACGCAGTGCAGCCAGTGGGTCTTTTCCCCCTACCATGCCTTTCTTTATGTATTTATTTTTCTGGCTTTACGCAATAGGTACATCTAACCCCCTTTTTCCCGGGCGATGAAGGCCGAGATGATTGCACCGACCGACCGCCCGGCGGCGCAAACACGGTGGGGGGGGGGGGGGTACCTAACTCACAGGAACGAAACCGGGGGGTGCGGCTGGCTGGCAGTTGGGGCGGGCGGGCGAGCCACGAGCCTAGGTTCTATCCGTACCGTTGTCTGGCATGTGGTGAGGTGTCGTTCTCTTATAATTTTGTTTTTATTTTGTTCTTTCTTTAGTTTTTTCCAGGTGTAATTGTTGGTGGGCTAGGCAGGTAAGGCGGGGCGGCCGGGGGTCGGTCCTGGGAGGGGTTCGGTGATGCGCTTTTCCTTGAGTTTGCCCTTGTCCGCTTGTTGATGTGAAGCTACGCTAGATGATGCGGGCTGAGGACGGTTGCGTCGATCGACGATCCTTGCCTGGGAGGTCTCGAGGGGGGAGGGTGGGAAAGAGAAAAAGAGGAACTTTCACTGGCTGGTTGGTTTGGAAAACTTGGGATATTTCGTGCCATTGCTGTGGACGTGATGGGCGGGAGAGAGAGGGGGGGAGTGAGTGGACATGCGGGAAGTTTTTTCTTTGGTTCGACCGAGTTGCGGTTGCCGTAGGATGGGAGGGGGGTTACAAGGTTTTACTAGGGCTGGCTCGGCATAATTCCTTTTTCCCAGCTTTTCCCATGGATGATGGGTGCTGCAGCCTGCGGGTTTTTGTGGATGTTGTATAAGAAGCGTTCAGACGTTTCTTGAGAGGTGAGAGAGGTGAGTGTGTGGAGTCCGTGGGATGCAAAGGGCTTGCTTTGGATATTTGCTTTTTCTTACTATTTGGGTATAGACGCCGCTGCGGAAGGACGGTAGGCGGAGGTGAGGGAGAGTGGGGATTTCGTCTTTGTCCGAGGGGGTGTGTGTTGTGCAGCGTTGAGATGTGGTAGATGATTTGGATACAGAGAGAAAGGGACACTGTTGAGCTTCATTCCTTTCTTTGAAAGCATCTCAAGAACCATGAATGGAAGCATGTTGGTTGAAACCTGCGATTTGGGAATATAAGAGGCCGGGGGGTTAATGGGAGTGTGGGTTTGGATTACCCATCTACTTAGCTAGTATCGACGAGATCTGTCTACCCACCCTGGCGTCGTGCCTGTACTTCATTCTGACAGGCTGCTACTCTACTCTGCTCCACCGGTGCGATGCCGAATGCGATGCGCGCAAGGCACGCACGGGGAGGAGTTGTCCCGGCAGGCGGAAAGAACAATAAAGAGGGGAAGTTGAGGTGCTGCGCGGGCTCGGGGACCGGCCGATGGTAACTCGGTGTGAGACTTGCAGGTTCAGGGACCGGGGACCGGGCGGGGGTATCGGGGAGAGAGAGCCGTGGCACGGTCACGGCACTGCGCTGCGCTCAGGGAGAGGTTCCAGTGTGGCGTGGGAGCGCGGCAGATCTTCGGTCAGCTCGAGAGCACAGAAGGAGAGGTGGCGGCCGGAGATATCGGGTGCCGAGAAGTTGTTCCACGGCATAATCAAAGGATCTGGTACTGAGGAATGTTGAAAACGCTGGTAGACTAGAGAGCTAGTGTCGTTGGATGTAGGGAAGAACGTTTGTTAGAGGAGGGCCGGTGCGAGGCGCGCCGGGAGGGCGGCGGTCCGGCTTGGCCCCCGCCTGCTTTTTGGGAGGGTCCGTAGTCTGGACCTGTCTCTTTGAGGTGTGTCATGCGGGCTTGTTGGCAGCGGCAGACAGAGACTCGGAGACTCAGAGACTCAGACAGCGCCAGCAGCCCTGCTGAGATGGAATGACGGAGGTCTGGAGTCTCTGAGTCCCCTTTTTCTGGAGGGGATCATCGAGAGCTGCAAGCTTGAGCTGTGGCACATGTACTTTGTAGCCTAGTTATATACGTACGGATACATTGCCTTGATCACGCATCTGGTAGGGAGCGATGGCGGGTATTACCTATTGCAGGCAAGGGAGGTAAACCGGGATCTCTGGCGCTGACGTAGGGATCAGAATGGAGGCCGGGGGTCGTTCAGCATATACTTGCTTTTTCCCGACTTTTGGTTTCGTTTCCTGATCCCACAACCCTATGCACGAAATGGATAAGATGAGCAACAGGGTAGCTAGTTAGGGGATAGATAGAAAGAAAACGGGCACGACGGGGAAAGCTGGCTTGTGGGAGCCTCTCTAAGCCGAGACAACAAAACAAGAGATGAAGATCGAGGTGAAGATCTTGTGATGGAACTGGTTAGAGCCTCGTCGGCGCAGCCTTTTTTGTCTTGAATTCTTGATAGGGTTGGGTGTCTTTGCGTATCCAAGGTACGCGGTCTCTAATTTCAGACAATCAGCTCCCAAGACGTTTTGTTCTGAAGCCGCATTCTGAATTGACCTGCCTATCGCGGTATGGAGGGCGACGGATGGTTATCGACCTCGACTCCGTTTTGGGATATGAGATGTGCAACAGGGAGGCTTTAGTCCGAAGGGCTTAGCGTTTTGTAGTTGAATAGTCAGGGCACATAAGGGTAGAGGCAAGCACGGCAAGTGAGGATAGGGCTGAGAAAGTTGTGGGCTTCTTTGTGTGCCTGAGTAAGCGTTGCCATAACGTCTTTTCTTTTCCTGTCCATCTCTCTTACCTGACTTCGGACTAGGTTCGGCTCTTGCGAGAGCTTGGCCTTGACTTTGATGGGGGTCTAGCGTGGACTGGGTACGCGAGAGGTTTCCAAAACTGGATAATGGGATTCCTTTGGGAGGAATCGAAGGATGATGGAGGTTGCCTAAGAACTAGTCATGATAGTCCTTGCAAGGGAGAAGCAAAGGGATGGGTACTGTGGGAGGAGCTCCTAGCAGAGCGGGGGAGCCAAGAGTGGCTGTTTTCAGGTGGCGCATTGCGGGCTTAGCGTTACATATTCTAGAAACTCGATCCTATGGATATAGAGGCGTCCGAAGCGTTTATGAGATGTGATGGTTGAAGTATGGAAGCTAAGAAGATGCGGAAGGAAGGGAAGAATGATTAAGATATGGTTATAGTGGCTCTGTGGAAACCGGCTAGATGCGGTAGATGGCGAATATGGTGGGGGGCGTTGAAGGCAGGGAATATTGAAAGAAATGCTCGGTAATTGGATATATCCAAGTCAACAAGGTACCTGTTGTAACTTTGCTAGTTGGTATACGTTGAGTGGGACTTTGGTAGAGGAATCGAGACATGTGGCTTGATGGTGGAATTGACGTGTCAAGGAGGCAGAGTCACAACACGTGGTATACTGACAACGCCTTGAACTCTCTCTTATCTGATGTGATCTGGATGTATCACGTGAACTTGAGTAGATTGAGCGGATTTGACCATAGTTGCAGTGAAGTTCTGGTCTACATGAATCATGATTATCGTGTAGAAGCTATGAAACTTCAAGTCGTGTGGGGTGCATTATCCTAGGCGCCAAGTGAAAACTCTTGTCGAAAAATGAGGGCAGTTCTTGCATAACCTAATGCAAGATGTCCCGGTAATGAAAAGCTAGAGTTCATGATTCAATGTAGTGCTTATCAACTTGAGCAGGCTATAGGAGTGATATGATTGTCCTGCTATCTTGACAATCTGTCAGAAATAGTCTCTGAACCGACTTGTTTATATAGAAACTAAACATCTTGACTTAGTATCACATTAAAATATTTGACATTGGCTTGCAAGTCAAGTTCCACACCTTAGCGAAACGCACTTTCGGTCTCTCAAGCAGCCCGTCAAGTGTGGCCATGGCCACGGCCGACCATTCGCACGGCCTGTGCTAAATCTCCTTCAGCAGCCAATCCTCGAGCAGCCTCTCTTCGAAAAATGATGCAGGACGTGATGCAGAAAAGCATCTCCTGAGGAAGAGGTCCGCACTCTGCTGTGAATAAGGTCAGCTGGTGCTTGATTCAATATCAGACATCGGTTCGCAGGGTGTTGCACCGGTCGGGGATGGTGTTGAGATGGCAGTGCCAGAAAGAAACATCCCGAGGAGCTGGGATATCAGGGCATCAGTATTAGTCCGGCGGCATAAATGAGACAAAGACTGGAGGCAACACTTACTACAGGAGTGGGTCTCATGGTGTTAATCTGGCGGAAAGGACCGAGGAGTTTGACGTCGAGAGGTGAACGGCTATCTGGCTTCGTGAAAGGGATTATGCCTTCGGTTCTTGATAGTGTGCGGTTGAATGAAGCTGCCTTTTTTGTGTACCCCGCCAAGTCTAGGTTGATAGAATATAAGTAGAAGGAAGACAATCATTCCGTAACGTCTCGAATCTCGCTCGACATTTATATCTAGGACCGCTAAAGTGAGTTTGGCCCCAACCTTCTCAATAAGACTTTGGAGTGCTTGGCATCGATCCGTGGTATTGTTGATTACGGGAACTTCCAGAAAATGCTCGTGGTTCATCCTGCCGCTAAGCCGGGTGCTTTACCCTGCGGTAGCAGCACCCAAGATGAAGTCAGTTGCCCGGCTGGAGAGGAGGTTGGCTAACCAATCGCACTGCATTTCTCTTTAGATAACTAAGGATTGCGTACAACGATGGCCTCAGAATTCGTAACATGGAGTATGTTCTTTGGGGAGAAGAGGGCTGTGTTCCTTTCTGAGAGAGCCTCTGTTTGGTTGTGTTCCACTTTCGGGCGAGTAAATTGCGGCTCACCATCATAGCCTACATGCACCGCGGGAGATGAAATATCGTCAGGCCATTGTTGTATACGTATTGCGCCCTTGGAACCAATACCGATGACATTGCATGAAACTCGAGAAATGCTCAGCGATACGTTGAAGAAAACGGCCCTGAAGCTTGGTCTCATTTATAGTTTCAGTTTTGATTGGGCTCGTGGATGGCCTACGGACAAGATGTTCTTCGATTCTGGCCGGACTTTACCTCACTAGTATTGTGTAGACCGTGTACCAGGTCTGCTCGCGGGATACCCTCCGTCTTAGATGGAGGTGGACGGCCGGGACAAAATAGACGTTGACCATCTTGCCATCAAGATTGAGATTAGTACACCGTGATGAAGAGACTGTTCAGGTAGAATTATTTTGGCGTCAACACCAAAATTACAATGAGCTTGAAGTCCGTGTTGATGATGTAGGGATCCAAAGATTTGAATTGATCTACTTCATTCCATGCTTCATGATGTAGCACATGGTCAAAATCCCTTGTCCGGACTATTAGAACCAAGGAGAGAGATCACGGATCGCTATACGCGAGACATGAAAGAGTATGTTAAGCTCAGAGATGCCACACGAATCGGGCATAAGCCTAGATGGTAGGGAGGTTGAAGTTGAAGTTGAAATTGAAGTTGAAGTTGCAGTCAAGTTTAGTAGTCTATGGGGATGTAACGTACCCGATGAGGGGAATTCCCGCTGCTACCAATCTTACCAAACCTACTCGGTCAAATGTTGCTTACAAGTATGATCATGAAGTGACACCTTGGAAAGGGAGTTTCTCATGCTATGGTTCGGAATTACGATCGGACCTCTTCAAGGCCATCTTGTCCAGTTCTTCGTCATGACGTTAGCGGCTTTGTGGCTGCGGGCCAGCTTCGGCATTCTCGCCCGCTTACGGCCGAACACGCGTGTGTATGTCCGCTTACGTCCGTCTCCAGAAGTCAACTTCACCTCAGCACCCGGACGGTCCATCTGGCTCATCCGCTGCTTCCCCTTCCACCCCAAGTCTGCCTGCAATCGCCATAGGCCCGAGACGTTGGACCGTAATCAACTGTTCAGACATGGAGCGACAAACCCGTCGACGGCGCAGACCCGCTCTGTCATGCCTAGAATGCAGACGCCGAAAGATCAAGTGTGATCGCGACGAGCCATGTGGGCATTGCACTGCATCAAAACTCCGTTGCACCTACCGAGTATTCGGAAGTGAACCGGCAACTCGGCCAACGGTGCAACAAGCTGTTCAGCCAATGCAGTCAATTCACATGATATCGCCCCTGTCACAGGCTCCGACTGTTGTTCCGGCACATGAGTCCACAAACGATGCCAATGCCATCTCTGAGCCTGGACCGGCGCATTCTCGTCATCGCGAGGCCAGTATTGGCGATGATGTCAGTGAAGAGGTCGTCGTATCTGGAAACATGGCTCAAGCTTCAGCTGCCGAGCCCGCTCTCAGAGATCTCCTACACCGCGTCCAGAGATTGGAAGAAGTTCAAGTATCTGCTGATACGGCACGACGAAGCCGATCCGAAGTTCCCCAGCAAATGATGGGGAAGGATACAGATTCACGCGTAGTGTTGAAGAAGTCAAGAGTCTGGCGATGGAGTGATTGGATGGGTGAAGCTTCCGAAGTATGTTCTTTGCCTGTGATGGTTGCTAGCAAGGTGCCCACTGCTAACATTTGAACAGTTTGACAGATTATTGGACTGCTATACAAGTTACGTCAAGGCTGCTGGAAATGAGAGTCATACTCCATTTCCAGATGCCGAAACTGAGGCCATGGCTATAGAGGCCGGAACCTTACTACGGAACTGCAAAGACCTAGCGAGGAGCATCAAAAGTTGGCGACCCAGCAGAAGCTTTGACAACTCTGGAGTCAACCTGGCAGCGCCATCTCGCGAGGTAGCCGATACAATGGTAGATCATTACCTGGATTCATTCGAATCAACCTACCGCATATTACACAAGCCTACCTTCAAGGCGGAATATCAGCGGTTTTGGGATGACCCAGCTAGCGTCAAAACCGATTCGCGCCTCAAGATACTTCTCGTCATCGCGATTGGGTCAAGCTTACATGACACTGAATTAGTCGAGCCAGGATTTAAACGCCTGGCTCATCAGTGGATTTACGCTGCCCAGGCTTGGCTTTCCGGCCCCCTGGAAAAGGATCGATTGGGTATCAACGGCGTCCAGATTCACTGCTTGACCATCTTTGCACGGCATATATTATCGATTGGAGGCGATCTGGTATGTATTTCCACAGGAACACTTATCCATACAGCCATGCAGATCGGCTTGCACCGTGATCCAAGCCATTTATCGTCAATGTCGACGTTGCAAGCAGAGATCCGAAGAAGAATCTGGTCGACCATCTTGGAGTTAGTAATTCAGTCATCCTTAGATGCGGCAATGCCTCCCAGGATCTCTTTCGATGAGTTTGATACTAAACCGCCTGCAAACATCAATGACGACGAACTAGAAGAGTCGCGAACGGAGCTAAGATCACATCCGAGGAGCACTTACACGGATATGTCGCTACATCTTCAGCTCAGAGACTCTCTCTTGAGCCGGCTTCGAGTTGTTCAGTTGCTCAATGGGATACACCATGAGTTGTCTTATCACGTCGCACTGGAGCTGAGCTCGGAGATTACTCATGCCTGCAGGACCAACATCCACTTCGTGAGGCAGCACGAACGATCCGGAGTCTCTGTTTTCCACCAAAACTTACTCGATTTTCTCGTGCGTCGCTTCCTGATTCCCTTGCACTGCCCGTTCGCGAGCCAGGCACAGACAAACCCCCTGTTCCAGTACTCGACGAAGGCGACACTCGACGCCACAATCACGATCCTGTCACCTGTGCCGGACGACAAGTTCTCTCGTCTATTCAGAATCGCGGGAGGTATGTTCCGCGAAGGCTACAGGTACGCACTTGCTACCGTAAGCCACGAGTACATCGCTCAAGCAGAGACGCAGCATCGTGATGGAACGCTGCAACGCAACGTCCAACAGAGAGAATTTCTGAAGAAAACAATGATGGAGTTGATAGAGATAGCGGCAGAGAGAGTAAGGTACGGAGGCGAGACAAATATCAAAGGTCACATGTTTCTCAAAATGATTGTGGCACAAATAGAAGCCATGGAAATGGGCATCCAAGGAGATTTGGAGATTGCGAAGAGCGCGAAAGAAAGTCTAGAATACTGCCACACCTTGCTCGAGGGTCAAGCAAGCACTGTGACGCCATGCTCAACGGCCGATGCAGATTTTGGATCCTCGGGGCTTGACCACGAACAGGGAGGCTTTGGATTTGACTGGGACTTTGACTTTTTTCTACCCGAAGGAGATTTTTAAAGTTCATTCAATTTGAAAGTTGAGAAAAAAATCTCCGCAAAATTCGATTGAAAAGACTCATTACTATTTCAATTTTCTTTGCAGCTACAGTTTGACTAGCGACTGAACGTTCCTGCTACTTGTCACAGCCGTTTGACAGTCCCCATATCGGACCTTGGCCTTTGACCGAGAGTATCTACAGCTCGATCCATCGGCATTAGCTGACTTGTTGTCAAAGAAAGGGCGTTCGCAGTGGTTCGGCCGAGGCGGCTAAGACACGGACATAACAGCTCATTCATACGAGTGTGACTCCTCGCCACCTTCCTTGATTGATTAAGGTACTTAAGTGTGGTGACAGAATCACCTAACATCTCTTCTCATATCGATTAAAACACGATATAAGACATTTGCTTCATTTCTCCGCCCTAGGTACTCCTCACTATCCTTATACTTAATCACGACGTTCAATCAAACATGTCTTCTCCTTTGAAGATTCTTATCAGCGGCGGTGGAATCGCTGGAGGCTGCCTCGCCTTCTGGCTAGTCAAACTCGGCCATGATGTTACCGTGGTGGAATGGTTCCCTACTCTCCGCGCTACAGGACTTCAAATCGACCTCCGAGGACACGGCATTGAAGTCTTGAAGCGTATGGGCCTCGAAGAGGGATTCCGCGCCAAATCGGTTCCTGAGCAAGGCCTCCAGTTTGTCGATAGTTCCGGCCGAAGGCGAGGCCACTTCCCGATGAACCACTCGGGAAGTGGAGCGCAAAATTTTACCTCCGAGTATGAGATCATGAGAGGAGATTTGTGCCATCTCTTCTACGATGCCACCAAGGGCCGTGCCAAGTACATCTTTGGCACTTCCGTGGAAAGCTTCGACCAGAAGAACGGCGGCGTAGACGTACGCTTCAAGGACGGCAAGACGGAACATTTCAATCTATTGGTCGGTGCCGACGGCCAAGGATCACGTACGCGCAAGATGATGCTAAAGTCCGAAGCCTCTGACGGCTTTTACCCACTCAGGGGTATTCACGCCTCTTACTTCACAATACCCCGATCAATAGAGAAGGGTGAAGAGTACTATTCGACGGCTTATTTCGCGACCAACAGCCGGATTGTAATGACTCGACGACACAGTCCAGAAGCGATCCAGGCGTACACTTTCTTCACATCTCATGACGAAGAATTCCAGAACGCTCGACGAACCCACGGAAAGGAAGTAAAGAATGTTGTTGTCAAGACGTTCAAGGGCGCAGGATGGCAAGTGGACTACCTCCTGGACGCGATGATGGACTCCCAAGACTTTTACTGCGAGCAAATCGGCTTGGTCAAGATTGACCACTGGTCCGAGGGGCATGTCGCCCTTGTCGGAGACGCGGCGTACGGACCATCCTCCATGACGGGCATGGGCACAACTTCGGCAATTGTCGGCGCCTACGTCTTGGCTGGAGAGATCGGTAAACACTGCGGATCTGAACGCGGCCAAGATGGCATTGAAACGGCTCTACACGAGTACGAAAGAAAGATGCGGCCTTTCATGGATCAAGTGCAGGAGGGCATCACAGATGACGCTTTTGTTTATAAGCTGTGGCCGACGGGACCCATTGGGATGACAATCTTGTACTGGATTATTGGAATTGTTTCTTTCTTCCACATGAACCTTGGGAAGTGGGTTCTAAAGGAGAGTGCGGTGAAGTGGAACTTGCCGGACTACAAGGAGTTGCTACTTTGACGAGACTTGCCTCAGTATTGAGGAGGAAGGTACGGGAAAGTAGCAGAGCATTCATTTATATCTGTACATTATGAGACGAAACACAGCTCTGAAAAAACCTCCATGATTCAACGACAACTAATATGAGGCAATATGTACGGGCTTTTCAATATGTGAAGAGGTTTCAAGACCCTCGGGAAGTATTTACAAGATGGATGAACGAGGAATAGTATCTGTACATGCAGCTTTGCTTGGCAGTTTAGTTGTTGAAGGTATGTGTGTGGATGTTGATAGTATCAACCTTCCAGGTCTTGCCGTTGTCGGAAGTGGTAAGCCCAGACGAGTCGGCCTCATTGAGACCGAGGGTCTTGCCGAAGGTGTTATCGGCAGCGTTGAGTATGATGGTCGTACCTGTGTACTCTGTGAATGACAAGGTTAGTGAACCATGAAGCGAACAAATCATCACAGGGAGCACTTACTGTGAGCAACAACCGTACCGACACAAGCATCGTCTTGGCATTCAACAGCAGTACCCCAGCCCTCGGCGTTTCCGGAGCCTTTGCATTGTGAGCAGTCATCCTAGTACATTGACATCGCCTAAGTCTTTGAGTTTTACTTACTCGTTGAAAGAGTCGACACCACCTTGCCGTTGAGAGAGACGGTCTGATCATACTTGCCAGTGCTGTCGTTGTATTTGTCTGTGTTATGGAGTCAGACTCGATCCATGATAAAATCCAAATCTGATGACTTACAGTGCATAGTGAGCTTGTCACCAGCAGAAGCAGGAACTTGCGTGCCTCCGAGCTGCTCTCCTTGAAGAGTGCTGGCCCAAGTGCACCACTGACCGACGCTAGCACCGCAGTTCCTATGGAAGTTGTCAGCTCGTGACTTTGCCTTCTGATAGAATATACAAGTGATTACGCCTTGGGATCGCTGAAGGAGACAGCAAGAGCCTGGATAAGGTCACCGCCGCTGGTACCCATGCCGGGCCAAAGAGCAAGACGATCCTTCTGGGGACTAGGCACGGGAGGAAGAACGAGAGTCGTAGTCGCCTCACGGATCCAAGACTGAGTGGGACCGAGGGAGAATGCTGGTCCAAACCCGACCTTATCCTGAGCGCTCACCATATTGGCGGCAGCGAGGAGAGCAGCTGCAGCGACGTTACGCATGTTGACGGATATTCGGAGCGAGTGACTGAAGGTAGCAAGGGTATGCAGTCGAAAAAGATCGAAATCCGGAGTGAAGCAATGTCGAGGGTTAACGTAGACTGGAGTCTTAGGAATGGAACGACGACGGCAAGAAGCGCCAAGTACTCTTGACAACGAGTGTAGGATTTATATGGAAGGCTGCTCATCGTTCTAGACTGCTTCGATTCATCCTAGATGATGCCCCCTTTACCCGTCCGGCATGTTTCTGCCGTATCCAGTCTCCCAATTAACCTGCTACCTCCCACGAGAGAACCAGTCACAAAACAGCCCAGTGGTGGACAAACAATTTCCGCGATGGGTTGTGAAGGCTGCGCCAGGGTCCACGCGACCTGGCCAGATGGTTGAAGGAATAATCCAAGCGAGAAACCCATTCTCATTTGGTAACCCCAATGGGGTCGACAAGGACAAGGCATCATGCTTACTACCATCAACCTCTTAGGCTCTGCAACCTTAACCTTCCCAAAAGAGGGTTGCATTCCCTCGGAACCATCACTAGCATGGCAAGACGCTCAACCACTAAGCAAGAGCGCGACAATACCAACGGAGAAGCGTGCAGACGGCAGACAAGCCTAGAAGGAAGTACATGACTTCAAGCGTAGACTCGTCGATAGTGACAATGCAAGTGGAGTTCGCGTATTCAACGTGCCGCTTTTTGGATCCCCTTCAAGTGTGAAAAGACAAGATTGGAGACCCCCTGTCTGAGGATCGTCCGTTGAACCATTGCTTGGCCCTGCGAGCCGCAACTAGATTGAAATCCCCACATCGTCTTTTTCAGAGTCGCGATTAGTGATCGGGTAGACGGGTTTCGGCACTCAAGTGCCACAGTCCTCGATGTATTACTGGACTCGTTCGGTTTTCCGAATCCATAAATTCCTGGACTCATTAACGAATTATGAATGAGGGTTTCCGCTACCAAAATCAGGCGCAACACACTTCACACGACGTCATGAATGCACTGATGAAGAGAGCGAGGGTGGCTTCGAAGTGCCTCGAGCTCAGGTTTCTCGGAGCAGTTATATTCTGAGCGGAAGCTCTTCACGAAGCTTCACACAACTTGCAATTCATGAGGGGTTTAGGGGAGGGGCGCGTGTTGACCCCCTTGGCAAGTTGTCTTGGGGTTCCTCTGACGGCATACCGATGGTGCGCTTGAAACGGTGTAGCCACTCAAGATTGTCTGCCGAGGTCTGATTCCAAGGGTCGCCGCTAAATCAGTCAGACGTCAATAATCCCTTACAAGAGAAGACGAGGAGACAGAACTTACTCTTCATAAACAATGAATCGCGCTTGGTGCTGAATCTCATGGTCCGACGGAACGTGACTGTTCGGGTTGTTGGGAGACATGGTTGCTGCGATCCAGCGTCGTAGCTCAAGAGCAAGCCACCGATTGAAATTGGAGTCATTGAAAAACGCATAGTTTCGTTTGACTGTTGAAAACTGCGGGTGTGCGCTGCGGCCATCTGGTCCAGTGCTTCCGGGTCTCTGCCAGTCGGGAGTATTCGAGACTAGAGGCGACACGGGTGAAGCTTGGGCGACATCGCTTGCTGGAGAAGCGTCCTGGGTAGTAGGTTCTTGTAGCAATGGTGGGAGAACGTCACTTCCTGTATCCTGCAGCCAAGCGCGTTGATTCGGCATGGCTAGATTCCTCCAGAGTCCTCTGTCAAAAGGAACACCTTGGAGTTGAAATGGAATCGGGGGCTCGAAAGGCTCATTTGCAGCAGCTCTTCCGTTCATGAGATCTCCGAGTCCTACTTGTTGGTCTTTCTCAGAAAGTCGTAGTGGAGGTAGAGCACTTGAGCTTTCGTGTTGAAGAAGACGTGTTCTCAAGCGAAACGCGGTAAGCCAGCCAGTTGATGAGCTGATGAGGTTGACTAGCCAGTTGACAACCAAGTCGGCCGGAGACATTCCCCAACTCTTGCCTAGACGTGTGACTATCTTACAAGCCTCGTTCTGTAGTTCTTGGTTGTTGAGAACATTGGGTCCAAGTAGCCTGTGCTTATCAACAAAGGCATCAAGCTGCAATTCACAGGGGCATTCATCAAACAGACTGCGCTTTCCTTTGATCTGAAGAACAGACATCATGCTTTCGGCTGGCGATCTTATCGGCCCAAATCGAGCCTCTCGAGTGAGGTCTTCTGACGAGGTAATCAAGTCTCGCAGCCACGACTCGGGTTTCGCACCCTTTTCAACTTCCGGAGATGAGACTTCCGATGCAAAGACGATTCGACAAGCCTCGAATTGGATTTCTCTGTTGTTGGGCAAGTTTCCTGTTCTGTCGAAAAATAGTCGTAGAAAATGATTGAGTTCCAGCGTGAGCAACTCATAGGCGCTACGGGGCGACTCGGGAGGCACGCCGCTTGCTTGATAGGGGAACGGCGAGAATCTTTCATATTCGATGAGATCTGGAAGGCGCATTAGTCCGGGCATCCGCGAAACAGTTTTGGGTTCTCTTACAAGGTGGAACAGAGTTCTCAACCATATCCAGAACTGCATCGTTGAAGCCCCAATCTCCTTTCCAACTCGCCATGTCGGAACCCATCTTGAAATGATCCGCGAGATGGTCAGCTCTGACACCCCAAGTATCGAGAGATGCACCGCAGAAGCCGCAACGAGACTCGATTTCTGGAATGGTAATTTTCCAGAGTTTAGCCGACCAGTCGAGAAGGCCAGCATTGTGTACCAAACGCAAGTGCTGTTTCAAGTGATCCTTTCTGTTGAACGTTCGTTCCTGACAAGATGAGGGATTGTGGCTGTCGATGTGCGATTGAGTAGGCTCGGCTTCTCCACAGAAGACACAACATGTTTGGCCTGTGTCAGGATTGACGGCCCGAGGCCCTTTAGGCGAGCAAACCCATCTTTCGAGGGGCATATGGAGAGACTTTTCGTGTCGCTGCCAGTCGTGTTTCGTTCTAAATGTCTCTGTACAGAATGTGCACTGGTACTGGTTCCGAGGATGTGCAAGAGAAGTTCGCTTTGGACGTCTACGTTGCCGTGCTCGACTACGAACAGCGGGACGCGGAAGGGAAGCAGAGTCTTTGGAAGCATGGGAGAAGGCAGAAGCAAATGAGCCGCCACTCGAGGTTCCAGCGCTACTAGCTGACGAGGTGTGATAAAGGGACCGTGCTGGCTCATCGGTGAAGCTAGCATTGAAGCTGTCGTCTGCGACTACAAGGGATCAGCTTTGAGATACCCCCCCGACATTTGACACTCACACAATGGAGGGCCGTTCATAAAGTACAAAACTTACCTGATGATCCTGCATGAGTAGATGCTACGGCACGTGCAATGTCGCCAACAGTAGCAGGCTCGTGTTCTGGAGGAGAGTCGACCCATCTCTCGAGCGGGTTCAACCCCTGATAGTGTGGGCTGCTTCTAGGAGCTGGTGTTCCTGGCCTCGCGGGGACATCTATAGGTCTTGTCCCAGTACCAGAGTTTCCCGAGTATGGTGACGTAGATCGATGACGGCCTTGTACTTTTCCGCGACGACGAGCGTTGATCAACCAGTTAGTGATTTGGATCTTACTGAGGCCCGTTTGGTGCTGGAGGATTTTCTTTTGTTCGTCGTTTGGATAAGGATGGTGGCTGTGGGAGGAGAGCCATTGTCTCAAGATTCGAGTTGAGTCGCGAGAGAATCTCGTGCCAATCTTGGGTGGAGGAGGAGTCGATGTAGTGGAAACGTTGAGTGGCTCGAACGAGCCGCTTGATCTCTTTGAAGTCTCTGGTGTCGGGAGGTTCTGAACATCGGTTGTAACAGTCCGGCTGTCGGTCATGAGGTTGTTGAAAACATCTCCAGTGAAGTTCGGCGTGGTTTCTAAGAAAGTACAGTTGCATCCGAGAGAAACGCAAGATATACAGCGGTCTTGAGGTTCGGGTTGTTGTGGGAGCTGGCATTGGTAGCCCCATGCGGTGCAGTTGGCACAAGATGTCGAGGGTGTCGTCCATCCACTTTCGAAATTATCGCTGATGTAGTCAAGGGATCCGTCAAAAACGAACGGGGAGCTTTCACCGCTAAATTGTTCAACGGGCGTGAAACATAGAGCTTCGTCGACGGCGAGGTTCTCGATAGCGAGATTGGCCCTGGGCTCCTGTGGCAGGGAAATTTCGGCGAGGTTCACGAATCGGTTTACAGTCGAAGAAGTAGCTTCATCCGAGTTATCCATCCTGTCGAGTCTCAATTCCACCACCGTAGCCACAGCAATAATCTCCCGGCCTTAATCTGGGGAAGCAGTAAGGCTTGTCAAGGATGTCAAAGCCCCTGCCAAAGATCGGGCTGATAGGGCGTGATCGAATCGATAAGGCGTATCAAGATATGAAGAAACAATGTCAAACGTGAATTGTGTATTGGTGTTCCCTCAGGGGAGTCATTCGACTTGGACTTTGTTTTGCTCAAGAGTGGAAGAGTCGTCGGAAGTCTATCCGCACTTTCATGCGTTGGAATGACACGGGATCCACCAAAGCACTCTCGATGATTGGCCCGACGTCGGATGTGTCAAGTGCGCCTTACACTAGAAACGCGATGGCCGGACCCATCGACTAATGGCAAGCTTGTTCAACGTGAAGTCTAGGTCCGAACCCGGACCACAGGCCTTCGCGTGCGGTTGAACTCAATTGCGGTGAATGTGGTTACTGAAAATAAGTCGTGTCACTTCAACTCTTAGGTACGTTGAAGACTGCCACATGGGGTTTATAGCTTCAGCTTCTCTGTCATCTCGTGAAATGATGTTAGAGTTCGAGAGTCACTGATGATTTTCAAAACACAAATGAATGAAAGGAGGCAAATCGAGAAGCGAGGAAAAGTCTCCGTAGTGGGTCACTTAGACCGGCATGCTTCTAGACCCTTACTCGAAGCCTTTGTCTTCGCCTCTCGCAGGATGTTGGGCGCGCCTGACGCACAATGAAATTTTTTGCGTGCGCTTACGGGTAGAAACATTACATTTATTATTGGCTTCATAAGTTTTTGATGAAAAGCTCTGATTCTCACCACTTGACAATGGACTTGTCGAAACACATAAGTACTCAATTACTTCATGCCGACGAGTTTACCTCAGTCGAGTTACTTCTTTCCCAACTACCTTAGCTTTCTCAGCCTTCAAGCATGGGGGAACGCGAGTCTTCAGGCCCAACATTGGCGATTGCACCGATACAAATCGACCCAGAAACCGATATTAATGATTTATCCAACGTCAACAATGATGCCGCGAGTGAGGAGACAGAATTTCTGCGATGGTCCTGTGTTGGTGCAGCTGGCCTATTCTTGATGTGCTCATATGGTACGTTCAGCACCATAGGATGGCCGTACCCGTTTTCACCCATGGATTGGACCGGACTGATTGGTATTTAGGCTTCTCTCAATCGATCGGGACTGTCCAATCTTTCCTTCAACTAAATCAGTTGAGCGACTATTCTGCACAAGATATTGGATGGATCACGGGCTTAGACACAGCTCTTTCGCTATTATGTGGCTTTCAGGTCGGCCCTTTGATGGATCGCTATGGTCCTAGGCTTCTGGCGCCAGTTGCAGTTGGGCTCACCGTCGCAAAATTCTTCCTTCTCTCCGAATGTAAAAATTACTGGCAGATTTTTCTCTGCCTAGGTGTTCTGGGAGGCATTGCCTCCGCGGTAGCCTCAACTGTCGCAATATCAGCAGTAGGCAAGCTGTTCATCCGCCGTCGAGGCCTGGCAATGGGTGCAGCGATGGCTGGAGCTTCTTTGGGTGGCATCACCTTTCCACTAGTCCTCCGCAGGGCTTTCCCGGCTTTGGGCTGGTCATGGTCTAACCGGGTGATGGGCTTCGTGATTCTAGGTCTCATGACTATTGGCATGGTTTTGCTTTTGCCTTTTCCAAAACTGATCCTACCCTCAGCGGTGTCGTCGAAGAAGAAATCAGCAGCACTCAACTTTGACGCTTTTCGGTCGGGGCCTTTCGTCTTCATCACGCTCGGGTTCTTCTTGTATGAGTTTTCGATCACTGGAGTGGGCGTGCTGTTGCCAACTTTTGCGGTCAAGGCTGGCTTTCCATCTGCGATGGGTTATACCTTGGTCTCAATCCTCAACGGATGTTCATGCCTAGGCCGCCTACTGCCTGGACTTGCGGGTGACTATGTAGGCCACTTCGACGTCATGCTTTTCATGACTTGTCTCTCATTGATCTTTACTGGAGCCTTATTTGTCCCGTTCGGGGGCCAATCGGCCGGAATCCTCTACGCATTTGCTGGTTTGTGGGGATTTTGCACTGGCTCTTTCCTGTCAATCCTTCCCGGTAAGCGAATTCTTAGCATCTTCAGTTTCGAGATTTCGTTGTAGAACTAACAAGAGTTTGCGACTAGTGTGTGTGGGCAAGACTTGCGATCCTAAAGATTACGGAAGATACTATGGTGAGTTGATGCACCGAATCATACCCGCCCCGATTCGCTCATGATTGTCTGACTGACGTGATTTCAGGTACCATGACATTCTTTGTTAGTTTCAGTGCCCTCACGGCAATTCCAGCAGGAGGTTCCCTTTTGGAAAAGGTGGGCTCAGTAGGGGCGTCGGGTCTGTATCTTTCAACGGTTGCTCTGGGGGGCTTGAGCTTCTACACAGCCCGTTCCTTGTTGATTGGGAAATTTCTTGTTTTCAGATCAAATATCTAGATTTTTATTTCTCATTCCAGCATACCAATTTTCATTACAACTCTTCTCTCTTGCTGACCAATTTTATTGTCTCGGCCCTGGGGAGATCGGACACAGCAGTAATCTCGAGACTGTGCCGATCTTCTCTCGAGACAAATTCTATGGCTCCTAAGTCTGGCCCGAAGTCTCTGATGGGACCTAACATGTAAACTTCCTCCACCGCAACCGCTGAACTTTCTGAGCTATTGTTGGCAACTGAGGTTGCTTCATTTCGTGTTCCAAGGGTCGCATTTGTAACATGAGTAAACCCTAGCTGTGTAAGACTGTATGGATCTTTCGGTTTCTTCTTGTCGTTGTGGTTGCTGGAAATCCCATCACTCAACTCTATACCATCCGAGACCTGACTTGATTTCGGTGTGAACTTGTACTTGTGGTAGAATTGAGCCCATACTCTCCGTTTGAAAAGAGGCACCACCATGGGGGCCTGCCCAACGAAAATGGCAATGAAGTCCTCACGAATTGACCACATTGCCCCTGGGCCAAAGCCACCTGTAGGCTTGATGCATAATTAGCAACATCTCGGAATCCAAGAGGGAATGGTATGTCTTACGTGAAAAATGAGAACCACACGGATTGTCGCAGCAACCATGATGAAAACTCCCAAGCTGAAAAGAAAATATACTCCAATCCTGCGCCAAATCGAGGCTCTAACGAGACTTATCACCTAACTGATGATTAACTGACCGTTTGCAGGTTTGACCGAGGGATACTTACGGGTATAGGAATGGCAATTATGCAAAGATCTGTGGTGACGTTCATCACGAAGATGCTGTAGAAGTAAATTTTGTTTTGTGGCACACAATTCTCTTTTCAGATCTTGTAAGCTAATGCTTCCTACTCGGATCCCACTCAAGCTTACGTACCTCCTGGATCTGGGCGAATTTGCCACATGAGAGAGAGAGGGAGGCATGTCAGGGCAATGATCAGACCCATCGCAACCGCCGTGGCACCAACTAGACCCATGACAGGGAATATAAACTTGTCTACCCACTGTCCCGCAACCAGCCTTCGATAGAAAAACAACACTATCATGTATTAGATATGTTGTGGCATGAATGCAGGTTTGAGCATGAAAGAGGCCTCGAAAACAGCATGCCACGTACTGTTGAACTTCAATGACCACACTACTGTCGCATAGATAATCATGCCTGCGACGAAATTCTTCGAGCCGTATTCCCACTGATAGCTGCTTTTAGTCAGACTTTGTTGAGAACAAAAGGTTTCCTTCGCACATACAATTCTGATTCTGGCAATGTCGCGCGCTGTTCTGGGGTCAGGAGCGAGGTGTGTTTGCCTTGGGCAATCAGCGCGAAGAGCGTTGCCATCACGCATACAGAAGTGTAGAGAGACTGCCATGATGTAAGTCGAAATCGGATCCATCCCAGTGACAGCAAGATAGGGTATACCCATGTGAAGAAGATGATGTAATCGTCAGGTCGAAATCCAGACACGCCCACTTGCTTCGTGCGGCAAAATACCCTCGCCGCAATCATCAAAGTCGCAACAGCATACAAAGTCCATATTTCCAAGAGGGTCGGGTTGATCTCCATGATGTGTCCGATGTGCGAGCCAGCTGCTCTGCCGGCTGTCTATTTCGTTATCATCGAAGCTAGTCCGGGGCTCCGATGTTGTTGGCTAAGGTGAACACAAGGAATACTTGTATGAATAAGGTAGGTAGCAGCTTGGACTTTTATTTGAACCTGGGGAACAATTCAGTCCAAGAAAAGGGAAGATTGAAACTTCTTGTATTGAACGCTATCCTAGCAAGGGCCTGTCACCTTGATCCAGGCTGGCTAGGTCCGAGCATGTGGAAGTAAACTTCACCAACTTCAGTGGTCTCTGGGGTCTTCCCCGATGTAGATACTCCCAACCCCCCCCCCCCCCCCCAAACAATGAAAACCACCCGAGTCACATATATGCCAGTCAGAAATGTGCTTAGACAGTTACCCCGACAGAATTTTTTCTGGAGCGGAAACAGGCTTAAGTAATACGGTGCAGTATTGTTTGCGGCTCCCTACATATACTTGGAGTAATAGCTCCACAATCCATAGTTAGGGCAACAGAATTGTCTGCCAATATCAATTGGATGGTTCTCTCACTCGGCGGTGGCGATGAGCAGCTCCTGCATTAGGTATTTCAGCGACAAAAACTGCGAACAAATTGTTGGCATTCCCAGGGCGTAGGACAATCTGTTGACTGCTTTGGGGTAGTTCCAAAAGTTAACATCATGCGATTCCACCTTGGCACAGGCTGCAGGATAGAACTCTCGATTCCAAGGTTGTGCCATGCTAGTTAACAAACAGCACGTGGTAGATCGGTGCTCGAATACACTGTAGACTTCTTCCATCTGGCCATACTTCGATGTTGATCAAGATAATAGAGCGTTATCCCTGTTTATCTTCTCGGTTTCGCGAGTCTATAAAGCCCTGCATGTGCCATGTCCTGATTGCCGGTATGCCGGTATGCCGTATGCCAAAACTTCCCCAGATTGCCCCAACTTCTCCAGTCAACCTCCATGTGCCGAGTGGGAGCAACAGGGGAATGATGATACTGAATCATTGGGTTGCAGCGCCTGTGACATGGCTCGCGACGAGTTAAGTTCATCTAAAATCATCCCTCTCATAAACATGTATGATATAGGTTCGAGGTAGTCAAAGTCAAGAGTTCAATAAAGCTTTATGGTATGCGAATCTAGCAGGGATGAAAATGAACATACGGCAACCTTGGTTATCAAGACTTCCCATATGGTAACCGGTGGACTGGGTCGCAGCCTGGTATCTCTTCACCTGGACTCTGAATTAGAATATCAGCAGAAAATCTTATAATTAGATTCCCAAACCAACCTCAAGCTATTCCACCACAGCGACACTTTTCGAATCTGTGCTGTGACATGTATTATTCCGTTGTAAGTGAACTTTCCGATTCGTCTTAGCATGCTCCTCCTGGTCTTCTTCCTCCGTCTTGTTTGGACCTTTTGGAACATTACATGTGATGAATCTTCGCACCACAATCAGCACTGGCCGTTAGCTCGTAATCATCGGAAAGCGAAAATCAACACGACCATAACAAACACATGCCCTCGTGTTTTGATCCACCCTCGATTTCCATGTTCTATAGCTTAAGCCATGTATCTGGTGCCTTCATTATGAAAGCTTTAGATTTGGAGATGGGACAACCTGGGGAAAATAAAGTTATATAGAGCAATGACAATATCGCAAGTATCGATTACTAAAACCCAATTTCCCACGATTTCTAGAACTAGTCCTCGTTAGTCAATCTCTGTTTTTGATCGTCTTGTTCATTGATACCATTGTCCAATTTTTGTCGAGGATGTGCTGTGAGGCATCCGGCTGCTGAGAATAATAATGTTAGTACTAACAACTAAAATATAATGAAGGTACTTGGCGGAAAGTACCAGATGTTGCAGTGTGATATTCATGCCTACATTAATGTAATTCCTTTTTCAACTTACCAGAGATACAGAGGCGTGGGCGTGCGAAGGTGTTTTCCCAGAAGATTCGAGAAGCACCGTATTAACCCGCATGAAAACGTCAAGAATATGACTGCGGGTATGGCACGTTTTCAAGGCTATTCTCTCGATTCGAGAGCGAGCACAAACTGTGAACTGATGCGAGGGTACTGATGGAACCTTCTGCAATCAAATGACATCATTTTCCCCCCGTGCGGCCAGCGCACTTCGCGCCCTAAATGAGTGCTAGATAATCTCTGCATTCAACCGACCAAAGACCTGGGCTTCCATCTGATATTGAGAAACCGCCGGATGTGCTTTTTCTGAAGGGGCAGCGGCAATTGATATTATGCGGATTCGAGGTACGATCACCTTGTTATTGCTTGTACGCACTATTAATAAGACAAATAACAAATGCCCTAGCCTCGGGTCGTCCCTTGGTAATCGCGCTGACCATTTTAGTTCGAAAGGTCTTCATATTCACGTGAAAGATCACGAACTAGCTGCCTTTGCGCTTGCCATCTACGTAGCTAATGTTGGGTCACATATCATCAGACAGTTTGAGTTTCTTAAGACGAGAGTCTGTGCGACATCTCATCTTGTAATTTGGTTGGCAGCTCTGCGCTCTGTCATACCACACGTCTGGATAAAGTTGCCAAGCGAAACATCCAACTCAAGGTCCCTGCCATTTCAAGGTAAGCTTAGCGTGCCGGCTGACATCTACACAGCGATGAAGCTTTCTGATTGCTCAATGTCGTTTAAGCGTTAAGTACACTAGAGATCGTCTCTTGGACGGGCTTCCGGATGCAGCGGTGAAAATGTGACTGGACTCGGAAAATAGGTAGTAGGCTCTTGGATGAGGTTCGGCCCCAGGCTCGAAAGCGAAGGCGCGCGAAGGCTTATCTCTTCCGCTTGGGGTAGCGCGGTCGTGTGAAAATATCCGTCGCCGGTTCTTGTTGTTGTGGGCTGGTTCAGGAAGTTTAGGCCGTGGCTAGTTGGGTGCTGATCATTGTTTTATGGTTTACCGTATATATATACATATGATATCCTTTTCACCGACCAAATAAGTACCCTAGCATTGGCAAGATTCGACTCAACTCACTAAGTATCAACTTCACTTATTTCACGCTCATACGAAATATTAAATCAGACATCATGGCTTCGAGAGAGGATGGAATCAATGGCATGAATGTCGGATCTAACTACGGCCAAGACTACCTGCGAGCGGTTGGGGGTATCACAGCATCTTCTTTTCAGACAGAGGAGGATCGCATGAAGGCACTTCTAGCAACGTATGAAGTTCTGTCTAAGCTGGAGACCCCCTGGGACACATATGTCAGAATTCATTTAAATCAGGTGAGGCCCAAGAAACACGCAGACGAGATTTCGATATATCATGAAGTGCTGACTCAGTTTTAGCCTGCTGTTACCGCGGGGATAAAAATCATCAAAGACTTGAAGTTGATGATGAAGTGGAAAGAACAAGGATTTGTCCCGATGACGAGTGCTCAGCTCGCAGGCCTTGTGGGGAGCTGTGATCCTCAGCTTCTTCGTAAGTCTCATCGGTGATAGACTTGGGTACTTGGAATCATTTTCGGACACTGCTGACAGATTGGCTGTAGATAGGTTTCTCCGTAGCTTAGCTGCGAATGGTCTTATGGAACAAGTTCCAGTAGAAAAGTTCAAACCGAACCAGTTCTGCATGGAACTATCAAAGCCAGACTTCCACACTCTCACAAACTTCTAGTGAGTGGCACGATCAAACCGAAGTGATTTTACATACTTATAAGCCCCACAGTTACGTGACTGGCCACCGTGCATATGGTACTTTGCCCGACCATCTGGCAGAAAAAGGGTACAAGGATCCCTCTGATCCTGCTGACACAATCTTACGGAAATCTACTGGGCACACCGGAGACCTGTGGTCCTTTCTGAGCGGGAATCCGAAAATAGGTGAGATGTTCAATATCGTACAAAAGGCGTCCACCAACAAAGAGCCACCGTGGATGGATATGTACCCTCACCGTAACTTGGTTGATGGATCAGATTCAAGCCTTCCACTTCTTGTCGATATTGGCGGCGGGATTGGGCATGATCTCTTACGTTTTTACAAAGCTTACCCCAACGAAGGCTCGAGGTTATACCTCGAGGATCTCCAATCAGTCATTAGTGACGCGAAGGATAAAGCGCTCCTTCCCAACACGGTAAAGCAGGTGGAATACAGCTTTTTCGAGCCACAACCAGTGAAACGTTAGCTATACAAACCGCTTTGTACGGATTTGGTGCTGACTTGTGATACAGACGCTCGTGCATATTACATGCACCATATAATCCATGATTGGCCCGACCATTCGGCCCTGAAGATACTAGAGATGCAGAAAGGCGCCATGAAACCTGGCTACAGCAGATTGCTCATTCATGACCAGGTCTTAGACGACGAAAAGAGCCAGATGAATACTACAGCATTTGATATAGCCATGATGGTGTATCTATCTGGGAAAGAACGCACTGAAAAGCAGTGGATGGCTTTGCTTGACTCGGCCGGTCTCAGAGTCATCAAGTTTTGGAAGAAGCCACCAGACTACTTCAGTGTTATCGAAGTTGAGATTCCAGCTTCCTAGAGTTTTTAGGCTCCTTGTGTCAAAACGTACGAATGTTAACGACGCGTAAAGTCATACGAGATTTGAACGACACTTGGCACAAGCTACATGATCATGGGCTGTAATGTTCTGGTCAATGAGAACATGTTACGGCGGCAATTGGATTACACTTTGCAACAAACTGCGTTGAATCAAACACACCAGGATTGAAAGTGCTCTGTCCACATGTCTACAAGAAGCGAATCCCTGAGCAAGTATTACGTCACTAGATTATTTTAACGATTTCTGTCGTTTGGGACTATGGTTTGCACTAAGCCTGACACTGACAAAGCTTTCTAATTGCTACCCTAATGACATTCGGTATTCATATTCAATGAAAAATGGATTGAAAGCCTCAAGTAAGAAAGAGAAATTGATTTTGATTTTGAACGTCTGAAATTGAGAAGAAATCTTAAATGTAATCTCGGCTTAGAGGTTCTTCAGCTCAACAACCTCGTCTCTGTGTACTCGAAGGCCATAAATACTTTCAGGTCCACCTATGAACTTATCCCCGAATGCTTTAAATCCGTCATCCCTCCTACAATATGTCTCGATGACTGTTTGGATAGGCTTAAAAGGATAAGGAACCATGATGCCCTGCCCATGGTCCTTTCCATCCAAGAACATTAGCTCCAACTCCTCTGTTCCGCTCCACTCGTAGTCTTTCCACGACTCTAAATCATCCATCGTCCACTTCACGTCTCCGGAATAGACATAACTTGCTACTGCTCTTGGGTTAGTTACGCAGTCTTCCCCTCCCAACACAACGGTGCTGCGCATTCCGGCTTGAATACCATTGCCGAATATCGCAGTTTCTTCTGGCGAGCCAGACGCATAGTAGCCAGCCTCAACATTCCGCAGGCTTGGAGTGAGCATCTCGCGCCACATAAGAGATTCCCGCCAGCAGAGCCTCCGAGCAAGTGTGTATGCTGTCCCGGCGTCGGTTGCACTTGCCCACCATATCTCCCATTCATTGCCGTGTCCTGTTCTCCCACGGATCGACGGCTTAGGCTCCCTGCGAGTAAAGTTGAAAGCGACATCCGGGAGATGAAGGAGCAACGACACTGGGTCAATCAAGATTGATGCCGCAACTCGCGGAGCAAAATCTGCTCTTTGTAGTAGTTGGCCCATCAACAAGGTTCCGTAGCTGTTACCGACAAGAACAAAGTCATCCCATGCTCCTCTTTCTCCGACTCCAGGCGCGGGTTGCGAAGCTCGCTGCTGTGCCACACACTTTGCAATCATCTCGCAGAGTTCGGGTGTTGATGGCAATGGCCACGTGGTGACACGAGAAGAAATTGGCAGCATCTCGACTGCTAGAATTCCGACGTCCTTAGGAATTGTGTTGAGCCAAAACATGTATGGGATCAAGCCGACACCCAGGCCATGGATAAATACGACAGGACGTTGCGTTGCTGACTTGTGAGGTCGATACCAGTAGGACATTTTGCTCGCCGCGGACTGTTTGAAAGGGAAGAGGTTGATGAACCGAACTGGGAAAACCTTGAAGAAGGTTGAGAATGACTGCTTGTAGTAGCAATAGCCTTGAGTAAGAAGATATAAAGCCATCAAGTTGTCGAAAAGTCCAATGACCTGGGAAACAATTTGATTAGTGAAGGTACATCGACTAGTCGAAGGGTGACAAGAGTAAATTGTGCCAACGGCGCATGCATCGCTCCTACTTTTCGGGAAACAATCATCGCAATCGACTTACCAGGTAATAAAGCAAGCTCCGATGTTGAATGATCACAGGGTCGAAGGCGAGTTTCAGGGCTTCAGCATCTCCTCTTCCCGGGCGTAATTTGATTCCAAACTTTTCTTCAGTGTCGTCGACGTACCCTTCGAGTTCGGCTTCAACTTCCTTAGTAGGGCGTCCAGCTGTATTGTCCTGTTCAAACAAAGCCCATAGCAGCCAATCTTTTAGGTTTTCGCGGCGTATGTCCTCCATATGTGCATTGAGCATCCACATGCGAACAAATTCCTCGCCATCTGGCACGAGACTCAAGGCCTTGGAGAATAATCGAGCGCGTTGTGATCGACTCATTGGGGCGGGCATGTATGGCTTGTAAGTTTGCAAGTGTCGTTTGTACGGTAGGAAGAAGAGCAAGTAAAAAAGAATTTCGATGGCGGCAATGACTTCGATGAAGATGGAAACTGGATGAGCAATAGCCTTGACGCCGCCTAATGCGAATACGACATAGAAGTAAGTCAGGCCTAGAAGCCCCAGGTCCCTCATCATGATGATTAGCAGACGCACCGCAATGTATTGCGGCCATGTCTTTTGGACAATCATCGTCGAAGTCGACAGATCGGACCGTTCTCGTGCTGCGTTGTTGCCGAGATGCGACAAGAATCGCTGAGATAAGGCTGGATACTTTTCGAGTCGGCCGCTTCGAATTCTTCGTTGATAATCTTGCGGCGAGAAAAGCAATGGGGCGGTATTAGTTGTTCTAGAGAGCACTGGCCGAGACTCAAGTCAGATGTAGTGCGGAGTCCAGGTTCTCTGCATCACTTGTGTGCGTTGTGACGATGACGCGCCGCCCCTGAATGGATGCTGATCAACTCCAAGGCCTCATACTAATGCGAACAAAAAAGAATGCATAATTCTCCTCGGAAAGACAGACGCTCTGGACCTGCCGAGCGGTTGTGACGTATAACGGGAAGATGAATCGGACGCGGTAAAGCCAACCGTGTATACTTGAAAGGAGAGCGGACCCCCGTATCCGGGAAGAAGGTAGCGGGGACAGTCGTCCCCTTGACTTGACATCGGCGGGGTGGAGGTGATAGAAGACGGTGATCTTGGACTGCACCGCATAAGAATGCCGGCTGCGGTAGTTTCAAAAGGACTTGCCGCACTACGGACGACCTGTCAGCAAAATACGGTTATCTCTGACATGTGTTGCGCGTCCTGCAAGGCGGATCATCTCAGCCGTGGGAGACGGGCTGTGGTTTCTGTCTGGTTTTCGGCTTTGCAACCGAATATAGGCCCATCGACCAAATGGGTAATCGAAGAGCTGCACCTTAGCGGCGATGAACTTCAGCCCAAAACCGACTGTGTCGGACCTTGCCGACTCCCCATCGCCTTCTGGGCCCTGTATGGCCAAGTCTCGTGTTTCCTCGGTTGGTTCTCTGTTGGCGATTGGGCAGATCCGTCTGATCTTTACTCGTGCTCGTGTCATCGTTCATGTACTCTGGCCAAGACTTCTGTGGGATACCCTTGTGCTGTCAACGTCAAAGCCATCAAGGAGGCCCGAGATCCGCATTGATGCTAGGATCTAGGGGGCAGCTCCCCGTGTTCGTTCAGCGTGTTCGCTTGTAAGTACTTGATATTCTCTTGGTGGGGATTTTGACACATGAATGTTTTCCACGGTTATACATTGTTGCTAACCGACCAGACGCTTGCATCCAAACTTCCAAATGGTTGTGATAGTTGGTTGTCCAACTTGGAGTTTCCGATTTGCCTAACAGTGAATGCGTAGATGTATGCCAGGCTATCCGTAATATCAACAGCTACGGTACTTGTGAGTATAGAAATACTGGTCACAAACGCGAGGTTTTCCGTTATTGAAACTCGTCAACAATTGATGGCATGTAGCGAGAAACAAAATAGTGAAGTTTCTAAACCATTACTCATGTGCTGGTGAAACCACTTTACTATGCTGTCACTCGCATAAGGTAGGCTTGATCTGACTACTGTTCAACTTGACGTTGCAGTCAGTACCTTGTCATCGTAGTATTCTATGTAAGTTGGGTCTTGGGCTTCTGAATGTATGACCCTTCTATGTCATCAGCTGACTTCATTCCGAAGTGATGTGGTATGGACCTACAACATGTTGAAGGTGCCATCACAACGGTCAACCTCCATGTCGGTTGGAGTAATATAATAGTATCACACAGCACCTTTGTCTTAGAGTCGTGGCTGACTTCAGCAACTTGCAGAATACCGCTTTAGCAGACTCGGTTAACCAGAAGCTAGAACATCTGGCAGCACAGATGAGGGTATAATAGGTCGCTTCCCTAAATTAACGCACACCAACGCATGTAGATCAACGCATCCTCAGATGTGACCTGATTGAAAGTATGAATGATTTTTCCAGGTCGATTCGACCAATTATGGATTAAAGTCTAATACTCAAACTATGCTTGATTAGGAGGCAGGTGATAATCTAGGAGATGGGGCAGTTGATTGCGCTAAGAAGTGATCGGTTAGTCCTTATCTGCGATGTTCCGTGCCTTTTGTATAACTTACTTCTTGTCAGACTCGTTGGCGGTGATGCCATCCGGTTTCTTGCCGTCCACAGTGCACTTGGCGAAGACGTTGGGAACGATTTGTCCCGAAGTGGTACCGCAGTCAATGTGGTAGCTCTTGCCGCTGGTGCCGGTCACGTCGATGTCGTGGCCAACGCTGACGTATTGGTTGACAACGCCATCTCCGGAGAAGTAGCTATCAATTACTGTCAGCCCTGTGCAAGAGTTGGAACCCCTGCGATACAATCGCTGAGTTGTGTGGCTTCAGGGAACCGTGACTTACCATCCGTAGATGATCTGACGGCTCTCAAGAGCAGGTGCAGCCTGGGCTCCGGCAACCAGGAGAGCAGCAGCGATGGTGAAGGCACGCATTTTGATGTATATATCTTAAGTTGGGAAGACAGCTAGTTTGTTGATCACGGAAGGGGATGAGAAAACGAGAGACAAGTAGTTGATGCAGAACAGATCGAGACTACGACACAAGTGCGTGTCCCATAGGCTCTTATACCAAGAGTGCACTAAACCAAGACCGTCGGATTCGTCGATCATTCAGTTTTTGACTTTCACGCATACGGGCCTCGAGTGGAGGCTATGCTCCTTGACTGCATATTGTTCTCATGCTATTGCCGGTTGTTAGGCTTCCTGGCAGCAGAATCCTGGGCCTAAATCCCGGGGAATCCGACATCAAAAATAACTTGGCGCCGGTTCATCCAATTGTAAACCTTAAGTGGCTTGTTTGTACGGGAACATTCTCACTGCCACAAGCAGTGGGGAATGAGCAGAGTATAATAGAATGCGCAATCTTAGTTTCAGAAGCTTATCCTTGTCGCGTCAGACCATCGACGACTCGATGTAGCTCGGCCAACGGATTGCTGAACTCAAGCGTGAACCGTTGATGATTGGTAATCGGCGAATTATGAAGATGTAAGTTGCGGTCTCTAGGTTGAAGGTTCGGAAATTTGTGATCCCTTTAGATAAAGCAGTCTGCCTCTAAGGAATATGATGACTCAAATGGCAAAAACATCGTTCGTAAGGAAAGATTAGGTTGAGAGAGTACGAGTCAGGCGCAGGACAATCAAGGAGGCGCGGTATTAAAACACTGTTTGCATGCAGGATTTCCCCGTGGTCTCTGAAAGTGGTCTTTGAAAGAAGAGCTTGAATACTTTTCTGTTTGTATAATCAGAGCCTTTGGCTGAAAAAACAAAAGACGGCGTTCTAGTACTGTCATAGACGATGTCCGGCCAATTGAAGTACCAACTCGACAGCCAGCTCGCGCACTGATTTCGGTATCCTGCCTGATCAGGATGCGACGCCTAACGAAGCTGAGCAGAAAGAGAGACATCTGATTTCTGGGCTGTTCAATGATACGTTCGCTGGCTACGGAGTACTGAGCGTTGGTTCTCAAAGTCATTGCTGCCCTCTAATGCGACGCTGATCGACTGTGCGCTTTCCCCCACCTTCCGAGGCCAGGAGCATTACTCGCATTATCAGGGATAATAATAAGCAGAGAAACATATGAAACCAAGTCTGATATCATTAGCGAGGCCGACCAAATACATACTTGCAGAGACAGATAGAGATTACATTTGTCTCTTCAGATATAGGATGGGGATGCACGAAGCCAATTAGGATGTATCACTTTGCAGCCCAGACTGGTTCGCGTTTCTTACCTCCTAGCTCCTGAGCGTGGAAAACGAAACCTTAAGAGGAACTTGACTGGTGAAATTTGGCGAATCTTGGAGAAAAGAATTTGCATCAATAAGTAGGAAGCAACGAGGAATACGAGTTCAAGTGTCTTACCTAGCTAGAACAATGAACAAAATAACTTGCAAAGAATGTGGCTTCGGTGTTGTCTGGATTAACTCAGGGCTCTTCGGTAACCTGCAACGGCTTCTCATTGAAGAGCTGGCCCATTATTGTACTTACAAGAAGATCAGACAACGGGATATTCAGCATTGCAAGAGCTGCTGTCACAGATCTTACAGCCGCCGGCTCCCACAAACGGAAATTTCATAAGAATACTCTTTGCCCTCTCCTCGATCTATCTGCTACGATCTCATAAGTCAACATACCCACTTCCTGGCACCCCCCTGTTTCTGGCACCCACAAAAACGCGAAAATCCACCACAACCCAATGCCCACCCCCAACCTCCTTTTATCACAACATTTTCAATTCGCGTCCAAATGGGCTCATCTTTTGCACATGTCTTCTTCTATATATAATGCCTCAATATACCGAAGATCAGCTTCGTCAGGCTCTCGAGGA